>NC_141535.1:69000000-70271250 GCF_021556685.1 Rattus norvegicus
GTGATCAGCCAACCACAGCCGCGAGCAGCCAGTTGGAGGACACCTTGCCATTTAGCGTGAACCAAGAATAGGTAATAAGAATCAGAGCCTGCCCTACATGTGGCCCATGTGGCATATATATTTGGTGGAGTATGGATATATCCACCAAAACTAGATAAAATTGATGAAGCTAAAAAATGCATGCTGAAAGGAACCGGATATAGATCTCTCCTGAGAGACACATCCAGAGAATGTCCAATACAGAGGTCAACGCTAGCAACAAACCACTGAACTAAGAATAGGACCCCCTTGTGGGGAATTAGAGGAAGTACTGAAACAGTTGAAGTAGCTTGCAACCCCATACGAACAGCAAAGCCAACCAACTAGAGCTTCCAGGACTAAACCACTACCGAAAGACTATACATGAATTGACCCAGGGCTCCAACTACATATGTAGCAGAGGAACGCCTTGTTGGGGCACCAGCGGTAGGAGAAGCCTATGTTGGACCCCCAGTACAGGGGAATGTTGGGGGATTGAAGTAAGGGGGGTGTATGGAGGGAAAACCCGTATTGGGGAGGGGGGACCTTATGGACAGGAAACAGGGAAAGGGAATAACATTTGAAATGTAAGTCAAGAAATATATCTAATTAAAAAAAAGAATCAGTAAGCAACCCCCTGAGAAGTCTCCAGAACCAATTGTATAATCAGTCAGACTCCTAGATATAGAGCTAACCAATCAAGGTAAAAGCCATGTATTCCTCCCTGCAATTCCTCAAACTGACAATAAAAGTTGAATCTCCAAGTCCTCGATGAATACCCATTCTCAAATGGGAGTACCGTACATGTAGGAAATTCGCCTGAATAAACACTCTTTGCTTTTGCATATATTTGAGTCTTGGGACTGTAGTGATTCTGGAAACCAAATATTAAACTACAAAAATTCTATTGAAAATAAAAAGAAACAAACATTTGCAGTTTTTTGTGATTTCATTATCCATTGGTTAGTTGATGAAAGTTTTGTGGAATAGATATAAAATTTTAGGGTTTTTTTAGTAGTAGTAGTAGTAGTAGTAGTAGTAGTAGTAGTAGTAGTAGTAGTAGGCATGGTTTTTTGAAAGAAAAATCTTTTCAAATACTTTTCTTTTGATTTGCATTCATTTTGCCGCAAAGGAATATCTACCACTAGATTTAGGAAATATTTTTTGTTGGATAGCCTAGCCTTAATAGCTAAAACCTAGGAGAGAACCAGACAGAACTGGCACACGGAAAAGTAAAGGAAGGAAGGAAGGAAGGAAGGAAGGAAGGAAGGAAGGAAGGAAGGAAGGAAGGAAGGAAGAAAGGAAGGAAAGAAAGAAAGAAAGAGAGAAAGAAAGAAAGAAAGAAGAGGGAGGGAGGAAAGGAGAGGGAGGGAGGGAGGGAGAGAGAGAGAGAGAGAGAGAGAGAGAGAGAGAGAGAGAGAGAGAGAGAGATTAAAATGATTCCTAATGATATTTTTGATACTTTTACACTACAACCTATCTTAACCATCGTCAAATAGTACTAAGTAAACAACTGGATTCACATACTCAGCAAAACTTTATGTGGAGAACAGTTAATCGCACAGAAGATGGCGAGGAAGGATTATAGGAGCCAAAAGGGTTAAGGACATCACAAGAACAAGGTCTGCAGAATCAACTGACCAGAAGTTGTAAGGGTTTACCTTCATGGGTCTCACATAGGTCATCTGCATATCTGTTTTGTTTGTGTAGATTGGTATTCATGTGGAACTCCTAACAATGGGCTGTTTCAGACTAGCTTGATTTTGGGGCCCTTTCCTCATATTGATTTGTTTCATCCAGCCTTGATATGAGGGTTCGTGCCTTTCTTATTGTATCTTGTTATGCCACGTTTGGTTGATATCTCTGGGATGCTTGCTCTTTTATGAAGGAGTATGGATTAGTGGATGAATCTGTGGTTGAGATGTAATGTATAAAAGTAATATATATATACATATATAGTGTATATATGCATATAGTGTTCAAATTTTAGTAAATCATAATATTCTTACTATCTGTAATCACAGTGTGCATTCAGTAGCTGCCATTCAGGTGAGCTATTGTATTATCATGTTTCACAGAACTTTGTGTCCAAAGGGGAAGTTGAAACTTGCAAATTTTCCTTACTTGATGAATAAACATGTGAACAACCCTCCCAGCAGTTTGCAAATTTTTGTAAGGCCTCATACTGACAAGAGTGTGAGGATTTCTAGTTCTCCTCTCAGTTTATTTGGCATCCATTGACCTCTGTGTTTCCAACACCTGTTTCTGTATTTCAGTTTTGAAAATTCTGCCTCATTTGTAAATAAAACAATAAAATGTGATATTTGAAGCAAATGTATCACATATCATAAAAATGAAAACAAATCCGTTCAAGGTAATTATGTAAAAGAACATATTGAAAGTTTTACACTCTGCAAGTCACTTACTTCTGTTGCATTTTTAAAAGATCATATTTTTTATGGGTAAGGATAAAATTGAGGTTTGATCCTTAATCAAAAGGTAGTTGTGTGAGGCTTTAGAATCACATTAATAGTAAAGCAGGGAAGATACCTACTTCCATTGACCGTACATCATCGAGGAGAAAATGCAAGTCATAAGGTGAAAAGCCTCAGTAAAAGAAGAGCAAACTTTTAGTGCAATGGCAGGTACCTAGGGCGGCTAACGAGAAGTTATGGTGCCTGAAGCTGAAGATAGCAAAAACTTCTTCTGGGTAATTGGCTTTATGCTCTAGTTCCATGAACTTGTTAAACAAAATTAATGGACAAAGAAAAGTGAATTAAGACGGGGTGTTACTACTAGACTTTGAGGACTTTGGAGGAAGTACACAGAGTACAGCAGGAGTAGGGGTTCTCAAAAAAAAAAAAAAAAACTATGCATCTATTGAAGCCAGCTTTGTGTTTCATGAAATGTCTTCTTCCTAAAGAATATGATGTTTTGTCCAGTCATTCACAGAGGTAGAAGCAGCCACGAGGCTCAACCATGAGGATGCTCTCTCACCCCTCATAACTCAGGGATTTTTGAATCAGTATCATGGTAGAAAAACACAAGAGTACTTGGTCTAGGATGTTGTTTATTTTGACTTTTATTTATTGTGGGGAATGTCCTTATACTCCTATATTCTTTTATTTTCCTTCTTTTATTCATTAACATTTGTACATTCTGTCACAGGGCTAGCGTGATGACGGAATTGTCAAAAACTTCTACAAAACATTTTCATGTTTTCTTTCGGATCCACTTGTTAACTACATTTTCATGTCTAACTTTTCGATGTTCATTGATAAGTAAATTCTATTGAATTATATTATGCTTATTTTTAAACTCAAAATTTTAAAATATCTTCATGCTTTTCTCTTCTTTCCTGTTTTATTTGAATGTAGTACCTGTGAGGTGCTTTTTTTAATTTAGTCATATTTTACTGGTTTATTTTTAATGTATTTTTTGCTGATAAACTTATTTTTTGAATAGTTTAGCTTTATTTTAATTGCATTATGTTTAGTATTGGTATTTTACAAAAAAAGAACACATTTCCTAATTTCATTAATCTTACATGATCTTTAATTGAGTCTATCTTTTCTTGTTTTAATTGTGCTCCTTTTTCCATGAGGATTGGTATTTTCTGATCTTAATTTCTCTGTAAGGTCAATCTTGTTACTCCACTCTCTCTCACCCATCCCCTCTAGATTTCAGGATTTAAAACTGTTTAATACTTCTTGTGGCTTTCAATTGGCAAGTACTTCTTCCTTCCTGTCTTAATTGTCTTCTAACTCCTGCAGCCATAGATACAGGGACACATTGCTTTGGATGTGACTATGGGGATGACTTCCCTGGTAGCTATTTCCATACCTCTGGAGAGGGAATTCTGAACTTCTGTATTTTATGTTCCTCTTTCAGATATCCCATACCTATTGTTTACCTAGGAACAGGACATGCAATCTTTACTATCATGGTCTATTTAAAGAAAGATATTTCTGTGCCACATTTAGTAATGCAACTATGAAGATCTTTTTGCCTTCTGCTATTCAGATGCATTGTTAAATAAAAAGTAAACCATGTTCATTCCTTCCACTGAGTCCTTTTGACAAGCCATATTTTATTGTGCTTATTGACATCTCTACTGTAACTGTAGGTATGTTGCTTTATCATTTTTTGAAGATTTGACTTTAATGTCATTTTTAAAAAATGAGTCAGATATATATGTAATGATTGCTAATTCACAATGAATTTAAGTGACCAATCTCATCATTTGGGGCTCTATAAATAAAATGTATTCATATTCTAGCTAGCCATGCAGTTTCTATGAATTTTACTTTTCTTTCTATAAGCCTTTAAGCATATGCTGCTATATTTAAATTGTTGATGGTAAAAATTTAGTTTCATGCACTGTTTAATGCACAGCACTCCCTTTCATAGCTTTATTTTTATTATATGAGGAATTAGAATTCGGCCTATGTTTTGTTTTGATCTTCAATATAGGCAAAGAATTAAAACGCAAGATGCACTCTCCAACGATTATAAAATACCTCCAGGCAGCTACACACTTCAAAGCATGCTTAGCTCTTTGAATTCACGCTTTGCCATCCTCTTCAGCCTATATGGCTGTCTTCCTTACTTTCCTGCCTGCAGTTAAATGTGCTTGAAATGAACTTTCCATTACATTTTTTTTTCTTTTTCTTTTTTTCCCAAGCATTTCGTGTCTTTTTCATTGTGAAGTTAGTTCAACTTGTTAAAATTGTCATTCACATAATTTTTGTAGCTTTTACAATCACCTTTTTAAAAAATTGAAACTCATACACAAATGTCTTTTATACTCAGTTTTATTTTACATTTTTATTTTAACGTGTATTTCTGACCTATTCATTGTTTTCAATTTTATTTTTGTTATTTATCACAATCAATATTTCAAAATGTTATAATCTTACATAGAAATATATATAATAAAGCAATAATTATCTAACATTTGTGGCTACTTATACAAATGAGTATATATTTATATATATATATTTTTGTTTGTGTTCTCTTGATTTACACCTTGTGTGTTTTTGTGTCTGAACTGTAAGCTGTTTTACATATCTGACATGTCTGCACTGCTGCTCATAGACATAACTATGCGAGTTAGACAATGCTTAATGATTGTATTTTTGTTCTGCCACATTTTAGGTGAACATATCTACACATTTGCAAAAGAAGTTACTAAAGCACAATTTGTGTTTTGCTTTGTTGGAGTTTGATAACTATCTCATTTCCTGGTAATTTAAGTTACAAAATACTGATGTTGGCAGTTCTACTGAAATGAAACAGAGCCAAACCAATTTTGAGCAGAATAAACAAAAGAACAACAACAACAACAAAAACCTACACAAAGATAATCTAAAGACAAGGATCAGATTAGAATTTATCGAAATTCAGAAGCCTGTATGATCTCATAGTTTCAAAATTACACCAAAAATGTTTACTAATAATGGCCACCACTTCTTTCTTAAGATTCTAATCCAAACATATAATAAAGAAATTTAAGTCAATATCATGATTGTTAAAACACACAGACAGGGTTAAGGTTCAGTGAAGAAAGCATGAGTTGAAAAATGAGTTATTTCAGAATATATGAGAAAGTACTCATACTATCTCATGTCTATTTAAACATTGATAATGGTATGTAATGGATACAACTATTTTGGGTGGGGATATCCAATATTTGATAAAAATAAAAATGATTTACCTTTATCGCCAAACTTCTCTCAAAGGCCACTATTAAATGAAAAATATAATTAGTGAGTCATAATTGTGCCTAAAATTTAAAGTGCTTAAACATGAATAATACTCACAATTTCCAAAATATCTCTAGACTAGATACCTATGACATACCATGGGAATAGCTGTTGTGTACCAAACCCGGTTAAGTGGAGTGTATAGGGCTACTACCCTATGTGTCTTTTTCCTAACATCATTGCTTTTATCTTCCAGCCCCCAAGGAACATCGTCTCTTTAAATTTCTTTACCATTTTATTCAAAATCACAGCAGCAAAAAGAAGGCATGAGTCTCATTTGTTTGCCAGTATGTTGATAGTAATTTGTATACATAATGAGCTCATTGGCCTCATGTTCAGGTTGTAGGCAGAAAAATCTGGGACTCTTTCTGTTCAGGTTTATATTATCCAGGATTTACTTGTGGCTACAATAATGACCTCCAGAGAAATATGTGCATATAAAATTATTGTGCAGAAAATATGTATTTTTCAAGTAGTTTCCAGTTTTTCAATAGACTGCAGAGAAAATTGCAAGGTATAACTACTGATAAATGTTAAGTTGATGTAAGCAAACATGAATGCTAACCTTTCTGATGCCCTGACAATATCAAATATTTTTTATGTAATACTCTTTCGTTCTCTCTCTCCCCCTCCCTCTCCCCCCTCCCTCCCATCTTTCATTCGCTTTACATTTAGCTCATTGCCTGTCCTCTTGGTCACCCTCCCCACAATCCACCACCCCAAACTCATCTGAGAAGACTTTAGTTACCCCCTGGTAATCCTCTCACTCTGGCACCCTGTCATATCAAGTCTCTGCAAACCTAGGCGCATCCTCTCTTACTGAGCCCAGACAGCTAGAAGAATTTATTCCACCAACAGCCATCAGCTGTTGAGATCGTCCCAGATGCAAGTGTTTGGGACAACATGAAGACCAAGATGCACATCGGTTTCATATTGAAGAAACATGGAGTGAGGGGCTCTAGGTCCAGCTCCTGTGTTTCAGGGAAAATTAAAAAAGCAGCTGAACTGTTTCCAGCACTGTTCCTACTCTGTGCTGATCTGCAGGAACCTTGGTATCAGGCTGTCTTGCAGGGACTTTGCTCACATCCCTTGAAGCCCGGTAAGATCAAAGCTCTAGAAACTTGTAGTTTAATCATTAGATTTATATGTTAAATTCTCAATCTACAATTCATCCACAGAATAAATTCACTGCCAATGAATAAATATAGAAACTGCCTACCTAGGCAAGATAAAATTGACCTAAACCACCCAGATTTGAATCCTCCTCTTCCTCTGTCTACATCTTCCTCCTGTCTCCTTCTTTCCTCTCTCCTCCCTTGACTTTTCCCCACATACCTTTCCTTCTCATCCTCTGATAGGCTTTGCCTTATCCTGGACCTGCCTTACTGCATAATGACATAATCCTACAACCCTGAATGGGCTTTGGTTGTTGGTTCAGACTCTAAGAGCCCCTGGGGTCCAAGTTAGTTGATTCTTTTGGTCTTCCTATGAAGTTGCGAACTCCTTTGGGACTCATAATAGTTCCCAAAACTATTAAAGTATTATTAATATTACTTTCCACTACTCAGCACCTGTCAACAAAGTCATTCTCTTTAAAATAGAGTGAGGAAAGGTATATGTAACTCTGTTCCAGAGCCATAATCTAGAGAGATTCCAAAATCTTATCCATAAAAATGTTAACTATCTGTTGTCATAATGCGAAGAAAAGCGAATATACTTTTAAATTTTGAAATGTGAAATGAAGATTTTACGGGGAAGGGGGACAAGTCATGGTTTCTGTAAACAGGTAAGGTGTGCTAAACTCTGCATACATACTATGGTTCTTTAATTTGGTGGACTTTGTTGTTTGTTTGTATGGACTCCTACCAGTGGAATTGGTCCTGTCTCTGACTCTTTTGCTTCCTTGTGGAATCTGTTTTCACCTACTGGTGTGCTTCAACCAAACTTGAAATGAGGGTTTGTGCATAGTCATGTGGCATCTTCTTATGCTGAGTTCAGTTAATGACACTGGGAGCCTTCCTCTTTTCTGAATGGAAACTGAGGCGCAGTAGATCTGGCTACAGAGAGGAGGAAGGGATTGGCAGGAGGAGATGGAGAGGCAGCTGCGGTTGGGATATATGGTATGGGAGAAAAATAATATAAAAGATGCTTCATAATAGTGATGTGAGTGATAATGAACAGGGAAAGTAGTCTCTCACCAACCTGTATATTCACGAAGAGAAAACATGGTTCAATGATACTGTAAGCAAGAAAAAAGTAAACAAAGGGACTCCATCACTATGAATAAAGTGCAGAATTGACTTATTTCCATTATTTAAGTCAAGGCATAATGAATGACAGAGGAGAAATAACATGTGAACCAGTATGTTTACACTCTCACAGGGCATATATTTCTTCACTACACCTATTTTCAGTAGTGCAGAGGTGAACTCTTTCGTAATCAACCATTCTAGTAGGAGTAAAGAAAGAAACATTCTCATGTGCTGGTAAATGAGAGGAAAAAATCCTCAGCTGCTTGTTTTTGTTCTGTGAGGTCATGTGAATGTAAATATTGATTCAAATCTATGGGTGATACAAGTTATTCCAAAATGCAACATGATGCTATATTTCCAACTCTTTGGGAAATACAGCCAAGGTATATATGTTATTAAAACAAACAAACAAACAAGCAAAAACCTGACACCAAGTCTAAGCTCATATCAAAGGCCAACTAGAGTATAAAACACTTTGTCAGTAGCAAAAATATATTTGAAATTAAATGCTTTCAATGGAATCCTCATAACTCATTCATAACAAATTATTTTTTATCTTTATTGAATATTTTATGAGTTTACATTTCAAATGTTATCCCCTTTTCCCTTTCTCTCTGCCCCTATTAGCCCTCTCCCATTCCTCTATCCCACCTCTCCCTGCTTCCATGAAGATGTTTCCACTCCCATCCATCCATGCCTATCTCAACATCCTGGCATTTCCCTGCACTGGGGAAATGAGTCTTCACAGGACCAAGAGCTTTGCCTCCTATTGATGCCAGACAATGACATCCTCTGCTACATATGTGGCTGGAGCCATGGTTCCTTCCATGTGTACTTATTGGTGGTGTAGTCTCTGGAAGCTTTGGGGTATTTGGTTGGTTGTTGATATTGTTGTTCTTCCTATAAGGTTCAAAACCACTTCTGCTCCTTCAGTCCTTTCTATAACTCCTCTATTGGGGTTTCCATGCTCAGTCCAATGGTTAACTGGAAGCATCCTCATCTGTATCAGTAAGGCTCTGGCAGACCTCTAAGACCTCCATATCAGGCTCCTGTCAGCAAGCACTTATTGGCATCAGCAATAGTGACTGGGTTTGGTGGCTGCATATGGGATGGATCTCCAGGTGGGGCAGTCTCCAGATGACCTTTACTTCCATCCCTGCACCACTCCTTGTCCCTGTATGTGAGTACTGTGTTCTCCCTCTTAGGAAGGACTGAAGTATCCACATTTTGTTCTTCCTTCTTCTTGAGCTTCATATGGTCTGTGAATTGTTTCCTGGGTATTGAGGCTAATATCTACTTATTAGTGAGTGCATACCATGCGTGTTATTTTGTGACTCTGTTACTTTCTCATGAAATTCTTAGGCAAATGGATGGAACTAGAAAACCTCATCCTAATAAATTATTTTTAAAAAGTTTATCTCTAACATGGGAAAGATAACTCATTTTTTCTAAGAGGGTGCAAATGTCCAAACAGTCATATTATTTTTTATGGCTCATGGAAAATATCTGTACATATTTATAACTAATATTTTTAAGTTAAAACACAAATTTGATCCTCTGAGACTACAATGGATATTAGATTATATAAAAGTATCTAAAAATCATTACTTATATTTCACCAAAATTAGTAATCATATTATCTTTAGTAGAGGCGATATTACACTAAATAATCTTGGAACTAAATTGAGGCTAGGAAATTAACAGAAATACGAGAATATAATTAAATTTTATGCAAAACAAACTGTTGTATTGTAAACATATTATTTGAGCACCATAAAATGAGCAGCCTTAAAATATATTTAAATACTAAATTTAAGACTATTTAATATTAAAATTGTATAACCTTCGATTTGCACTGTAATCAAATTGCAATATATTGTATTTCTGGTTTCTTTTCATGACTTTTTAATTTTCTTTTAAATGTGAATGGTTTATACATAATTGAGTAAGGTAAAACAAAAATAAAACATACTTAAAATCATAAAAGAAGAACCAAGCAAATTATAACATGGTTTTATTTCAACCACTCGAGGTGCAGACACAGATCGCTTTCACACTGAGAACAACACAGACTACTTAGTAGGTTTCATGTCAGCCAGTGTACTCTAATGAGACCTGGTCTCAATAAAGATTAAATGAGGACGCTTTAACTGTGTTATACTATCTTTAATATTAGTGTTGATTTTGGGTCAAAGCAGTTAAAATTAAAACATGAAAAGCTTTTCAAGTAAAACAAAATATCTATTTGAATTTATATCTCAATTGTATTGTATCAGTTATCTTCATGGCAAATTTCTGCCTTTAACCAAAATTTAACTTGGACAGTGAATGAATGCACTTCATGGACTAATTTGTATTAATGTGAACCACAGTGAGTGGCTGTCTTTGATGAGTCTATTATGTTCTGAGAGGGAGCTTAGGAGGTTGGTAAGAAATTATCAGTTTTTCCTTCATTTTTAGCTTTTACAAAAAGATATGCTTTCTGACTCAGACTTGTTTTAATGAACATATAGGGCATTTGAGAAAGTGGTAAATTCAGAACCAAAGCAAAATTTTAGGATACATTTGACATTTCTACAGAGAAATGTCCTTTTGTATTTTTTATCCTCAAGTCTCTTTTATTTTTTTTCTTATCCTGAAGTCACCAAGAAGCAGATACAATGTTATCTCTACTGACATTAAATCATGATGAATAACTTCTGTCACTTCAAGATGAAAAGGCACAAGTTGGCAACTATAGTCTTTTCACTACAATTGCATACCTTCAAACATACGACAGAATGCACTGACACATGGTAACTCTAGTGACAATTTTAGTTTCTTTAAAAACACAGGAATGTTATAGGAGTGCTTTACACACATTCCAGTTTGGAGATATGGGACTGCTGTAGACTGCACAGAGCAAGTAAGGATGATTTCCCTTCTGCTCTGCCAGCTGCAGAGAGTTTTTGCAAGGGTGTGACATTTGGAATTCTGGGTACTCTTGAGAGGATATATAAATGCTATCACTCTAAGAGACACAAAGGCTGCTGCTGCTCCTCCTGCTTCAGCAGTTGCTGCTCCTGCTGCTGGTTGCTGTTTGTTACTGTTTGTCAAGAGCTCCTATGCAGAGATGAGAAGAAGTTGGGTATCCTATCAGTGAAGATGTAACTTGCCCCAAGGAAGTTGATGCCCCTCATCAACAGGGAGTGTAAAGATTTCAACTCTCCAGTTCCTTCTAACCTTCTTTTTATTATATCTACTTTGTATCTACCCCTACTGTTGGAGTCTAGAATGATGGAATAAGGGTGGAGAGGGTGGTAGATAAAGAAATTCAAAAGGTAACAGTTCAATGTGATATAAGAATGTGGAATAATGTAGTTTTAGTATTCACTTTGATTTCTGTTCCTCAGAAGCAGGGAATAAGCATAGTTTATTCAGGGTTTATCTAATATTATTCTGTCCTGTGACTATATTCACTAGAGGATAATTTCACAATAGGATTTACTCTTCTTCCCATTCTCTGCTCAACCCTTCTGTCATTGATATCTCTGTGTGTCACATATCAGGTAGCCTGTGTATATGATAGCTTTGTTATAATTCTTAACAACAGCAAAATTACAAACATGAGGTAGCAATGAAATAATATTATGGTTGGGAATCACCACAACATGAGAAAGAGTGTTAAAGGACAAGGAAGCATGAGGAAAGATTAAGAAGTACTGCACTAAATTTCATCTTGCTCTTTTTCCGTAAGTATGTAAAATGATAGCAAAGACTTCAATAAAGAATATGTATCAGCTACAGATTCAATGCAATACCCATCAAATTACCAATCCAACTCTTCAAAAAATTAGACAGAACAATTTGAAAATTCACCTGGAATAACCAAAATCCCAGCATAGCTAAAACTCTCCTCAACAATAAAAGGACTTCTGGCGGAATCACTATCCCTGAACTCAAGCAGTATTACAGAGCAATAGTGATAAAAACTGCATGGTATTGGTACAGAGACAAACAGATAGACTAATGGAACAGAATTGAAGACCCAGAAATGAACCCACACACCTATGGTCACTTGATTTTTGACAAAGGAGTCAAAACCATCCAATGGAAAAAAGATAGCATTTTCAGCAAATGATACTGGTTCAACTGGAGGTCAACATGTAGAAGAATGCAGATCGATCCATGCTTATCACCCTGTACAAAGCTTAAGTCCAAGTGGATCAAGGACCTCCACATCAAACGAGATAAACTCAAACTAATAGAAGAAAAAGTGGGGAAGCATCTTGAACACATGGGCACTGGAGAAAATTTCCTGAACAAAACACCAATGGCTTATGCTCTAAGATCAAGAATCGACAAATGGGATCTCATAAAACTGCAAAGCTCCTGTAAGGCAAAGGACACTGTCCTTAGGACAAAATGGCAACCAACAGATTGGGAAAAGATCTTTACCAATCCTACAACTGATAGAGGGCTTATATCTAAAATATACAAAGAACTCAAGAAGTTAGACTGCAGGGAGACAAATAACCCTATTAAAAATGGGGTTCAGAGCTAAACAAAGAATTCACAGCTAAGGAATGCTGAATGGCTGAGAAACACCTAAAGAAATGTTCAACATCTTTAGTCATAAGGGAAATGCAAATCAAAACCACTCTAAGATTCCACCTCACACCAGTGAGAATGGCTAAGATCAAAAACTCAGGTGACAGCAAATGCTGGTGAGGATGTGGAGAAAGAGGAACACTCCTCCATTGTTGGTGGGATTGCAGACTGGTACAAACATTCTGGAAATCAGTCTGGAGGTTCCTCAGAAAATTGGACATTGAACTACCTGAGGACCCAGCTATACCTCTCTTGGGCATATACCCAAAAGATGCCTCAACATATAAAAGAGACACGTGCTCCATTGTGTTCATAGCAGCCTTATTTATAATAGCCAGAAGCTGGAAAGAACCCAGATGTCCTTCAACAGAAGAATGGATACAGAAAATGTGGTACATCTACACAATGGAATATTACTCAGCTATCAAAAACAATGACTTTATTAAATTCATAGGCAAATCCAGGGAACAGGGAAATATCATCCTGAGTAAGGTAACCCAATCACAGAAAAACGCACATGGTATGCACTCATTGATAAGCGGCCCAAATGCTTGAATTGCCCTAGATGCACAGAACACATGAAACTCAAGACGGATGATCAAAATTTGAATATGTCACTCCTTCTTTGAAAGGGGAACAAAACTATTAGCCCAAATGCTTGAATTACCCTAGATCCCTAGAACAAACGAAACTCAAGACGGATGATCAAAATGTGAATGCTTCACTCCTTCTTTAAATGAGGAAAAAGAATACCCTTGGCAGGGAAGGGAGAGGCAAAGATTAAAACAGAGACTGAAGGAACACCCATTCAGAGCCTGCCCCACATGTGGCCCATACATATACAGCCACCCAATTAGACAAGATGGATGAAGCAAAGAAGTGCAGACCGACAGGAGCCGGATGTAGATCGCTCCTGAGAGACACAGCCAGAATACAGCAAATATAGAGGCGAATGCCAGCAGCAAACCACTGAACTGAGAATAGGTCCCCTATTGAAGGAATCAGAGAAAGAACTGGAAGAGCTTGAAGGGGCTCGAGACCCCAAAAGTACAACAATGCCAAGCAACCAGAGCTTCCAGGGACTAAGCCACTACCTAAAGACTATACATGGACTGACCCTGGACTCTGACCCCATAGGTAGCAATGAATATCCTAGTAAGAGCACCAGTGGAAGGGGAAGCCCTGGGTCCTGCTAAGACTGAACCCACAGTGAACTAGTCTATGGGGGGAGGGCGGCAATGGGGGGAGGGTTGGGAGGGGAACACCCATAAGGAAGGGGAGGGGGGAGGGGGATGTTTGCCCGGAAACCGGGAAAGGGAATAACACTCGAAATGTGTATAAGAAATACTCAAGTTAATAATAAAAAAAAAAAAAAAAAGAAGCATTGCCTTAGCTTCACCATTCTCAAGCCACTATCCACTCCTTGAAAACCATGAATCTTTAGTTTCTCTTTGGGTTGTTCATGGGTGCAAAGGTAAGAACAGACTGAGCAGTGGGCAGCTGGCTGTGAGGAAAGTGTGGGTGCAGCTTGAACTGTGGAGAGCAAATGTGGTTCTGCTTTCCTTTTAGACTCATTTATGTTTTCACAAGGAACTATAGGGAGAGTCAAGGATCACTACTCATGTGACTAACTAGAATTATCTCACTAAAACAAAAATAACAACACAGAAAGTGGAACTGCACTCATTGGCATGGTTTCTGGTGGGTTTTGTTAGATTTCTCTGAACGAATAGAGTTACAGGTTGTTTCTCTTAAATGCTCTAAAAATCTCAGCTGACACAAATTGATACCTTCTTAAGGTGTAGACACCCCTCCTTGATGAAAATGGATCCTGGGTTTCATGAATGCTGGACAAGTAATCTAACGTGGAGCTACTTCCCCAGACCCAACCAGATGATGCCCATCCATCAATGACTCTTTATAAGATGCTCACAAAGTAATGGCCTTCTGGGTTGTTGAAGTGTAGCATCTCAGGTTTTGAAGTTAGCATTAAAATATTGTCTGTCTGTAAAAAAAAAAAAAAAAAAAAAAAAAAAAAAAAGAAAGGGGAACAAAAATACCCTTGACAGGGAATAGGGAGGCAAAGATTAAAACTGATAAGAAGGACCACCCATTCAGAGCCTGCCCCACATGTGTCCCATACATATAGAGTCACCCAATTAGACAAGATGGATGAACCAAAGAAGTGCAGGCCGACAGGAACTGGATGTAGATCTCTCCTGAGAGACACAGCCAGAATACAGCAAATACATAGGCGAATGCCAGCAGCAAACCACTGAATTGAGAACGGGACCCCCGTTGAAGGAATCAGAGAAAGGACTAGAAGAGCTTGAAGGGGCTCGAGACCCCATATGAACAACAATGCCAAGCAACCAGAGCTTCCAGAGACTAAGCCAGTACCGAAAGACTATACATGGACTGACCCTGGGCTCCTAGCAATGAATAGCCTAGTAAGAGCACCAGTGGAAGGGGAGGCCCTTGGTCCTGCTAAGACTGAAGCCCCAGTGAACGTGATTGTTGGGGGGAGGGTAGGAATGGGGGGAGGTTGGGGAGGGGAACACCCATATTGAAGGGGAGGGGGAGGGGCTAGGGGGATGTTGGCCAGGAAACCGGGAAAGGGAATAACAATCGAAATGTAAATAAGAAATACTCAAGTTAATAAAGAAAAAAAAAAAGAATATGTATCAGCCAGCCATTCCCAAATATTATTTCATTATCTTAAATGTCTTAGCATATAAATATTAGTCTATTCGATTAATTTTATATCAATTACATCTAAAAATATAAAGTAGCCAGATACAATTTTTTTTCTTTCTTTTTTTTTTCTTTTTTTTTCGGAGCTGGGGACCGAACCCAGGGCCTTTTGCTTGCTAGGCAAGTGTTCTACCACTGAGTTAAATCCTCAACCCCCAGATACAATTTTTATAGCTGCCAAGTATTATGTAGTAACATCTCACCCATGATTTTATTTGGTGCATTTATGGGGAGAAAGTGTGAATTACAGTAATAATTTACCTTTCTTTGTTATTCTAATAATGCATATTTAGAAGAGTATTTTAATGACAAAACAGCTTGTTCTTAGAGATCATCCTGTGAATTATTTTCTTACCATCTATACATCTATTCTCTATTATGTATCATCTATGTACAAAGCTATGTAAATTCAGGAAGTATAGTTAAGAAATTATTGCAAATGTACAAGATCTCACATTGTGCATTATTTTAAATAAAGCAACAAAGTCAGTTACTTCAGGAAAAGAAAAAAAACACATTTTGCATCTAGATATCAGACATTCTTTGAAGTGTACATCCAATTTGATACTCTAGTACCCACTCTTTAACTATTTAACTAAGATGACTTCTGAGAATGTAATTCAAAGTTCTGTCAAAACTCCTACAAGCTGCACAGTGCATGTTTCTAAATGCATTGCTCTTCTCTGCACACCATCTGCACCTGTGTCTATGGTGAATTACCCAAGGAAAATGTAAGTGCACTGGGTAAAAGATAGCCTAGAAAGGCAGAATAAACCTCAACTTCTAGCAATTTGGCATAGCTGCATACAGCTGGGACGTGAAAGCAGCAGATGGGTTATGTTGACTTCCTGAAATCAGAAATGAGAAGCCTTAGATCTAACAAAACATTTGCATTGCCTCTAAGGGAAAAATATCACAATGTCGGGAAAGTATAACTAGAAAATCATCAGGTGGCATTCATGAATCTGAATAAGGACAGCCATATAATCGGAAAGGATTCTATAAATACAATTGCAGAAGCTTCCTCTTTTTTTCTTCTTCTTCTTTTTTTTACAAAAACAATATGAGTATCGAAGACCTATTTTACCTTACAAAGAATACATTTCAAATGAATATTTCATTCACATATAGATCATAGTGATTTTTTTCAATTATGAAATTAAATGTTTAACAAGGTCTAATTCAATATTTAAAATCTTCCTACAATTATATATTCTTCTATTAAATTTCACCCAATAATTATATATATATATATATATATATATATATATGTGTGTATGTGTGTGTGTGTGAGTGTGTGCATGTGTGCACATGTGCGTGTGTACATGTGTGTGTTTGTGTGTATGTGTGTATATATGTATATAATATATGTGTATTATATATATGTATATAATATATGTGTAATATATATATATATATATATATATTCTAAGAGCTTTGCCAACCTATGCTATGTATACATATATGTGTCCTCAGGCAAAACATACCAGTAGAATTGCTGCAGAATGAAATCTAGATGCTTAAATGTTAGTATAGTTAACCTCCATTTAATATAACACTGAATAAAATCAACAAATGTTTTAAAGTATTTTCAATGATATAATGTAAAGAATCAAGATTTTACTGGATTATTACTTGACATTAGATACACAGCAGTATTTAAGAATGATCTAATTGTCTTCTACGTTGGATGGCTTGTTTTGTGTCAGCTGCTAAAGCTTGTGCAAGGACCTGAGTGGCAGGGGTCAGATGTTAAGTGTTCTTTCATCCTCATCATTTCCTCACTCACATCATCTTGGTTTTGATGGTTTTATCTATGTCACTTGAAATTTTATAAAAATGAGTTTTTGCTCTTTATCTGTCCTCTTTCATTTATATGCCAAGAATAACTTCTACTCATATTGTGATGAAAATGCAGAGTCTGTATGACTGTTTCTGTAATAAAAAATGTCAAAACGCCTATTTCCCAAATTAGTTTCATCTTCTGCCACGGCTCATCCTTGTTTCGATGGTGATTTGGCTGTCTGGAATCTGAATCTCTTCCCATCTCAAACTGTTTAGTTCTTGATAAAACTGCTCTGCTATTCTTTTTTCAAATGGTTCAAATGGACAATCATTTTCAAGGTGATCTTGAGATTCTGAAATAGAAAAACATGGGGGAAAAGTTACACTTTCTGAGTAGAAAAAGGAAAAGAAAACACATTTGGAGATGTCAAGCATGGCTTTCTGACAGAAGTATACATTTTCGTAAGGGTGTCAGCAGAGATTTCTTATTTTAATACTTGTACAAAGCCTGTTGTTATATTTTTTTTAAATTTCATAGTTAATTTGTATTTTCTTAAATAGGACAATAACAGATGTTTTAGAAGCAAGCAGAATAAGAAGTTATTTTTGCACAGGTAAAGTAGGCTGTAATATTTTCTCTCATCAATACTTTTTCAATTATTTGAAAATTCATTTTTTTGTAATATTTAGTAGTGACCTTAAGCACGTAAATGTACTAGTGAAAATATCAGGGATGTATTCAAACTCGTTCACCTTTGAACACAATCTGCTAATTGAGAAATATACTACTCAAATTTGACATCTATATACCAAAAAGACCAGCCTTAGAAGCTACACTAATGATGTACTTTCATGTGGACAGTAACCAAATCCTTTCTATTTGAACTTATAGCCACAAAACAGAATGGGATCATCTCTGGAATTATCAACCTAATTAAATACTGAAAAGATGAAGTAAGGGATCTCAGAGAAGACCATACTATTTCTACTTCGTAAGCAGTGTCATTCCTTGGCTGTATTGTCTCATGTCTGTTCAAATATATTTCTTTTGCAGTACATAGAGTCTGTTTTGAAAAAATCAAAGCTCGTCTAAGTTCAATGAATTCTTGACTGTAGATTGTCTGGCCACAATAGACATTTCTACGATGCAACTCCTGTACTGAAGGCTCAAGGAAGATTGTAGAAGAGGAATGTTTAACTGTGAGGTAGAAACCCAGGGAGTCTGCTGTGATATTAAGCATTCTAGAATTACAAGGAAACTATAACCCTTACATCATCTCAATAGAATGACTATCCAAATCAGACATGAATAAGTCTAATAATAGTGGAGATACGACATAAATGGGAGCAATATTACTGTGGTCCATTTATAGACAAACAGCAACAAACCATAAAAAGCTTTTGAGTGACAGAGACTTAATAAACTACAGGCCTGATTCTCCAGTGAGTTATTTAATATCAGGTGATCAGACCTTGAAACAAATACATTCAGGTCACACAAGAAGCACTCAGTAGGTGTGCCTATTTACACATTTGTTTATATGTATATGTGACAACAATAGTTTAAAAAGAAGAGGACTTGAATGTAGAAATTTTCTGAGTGAATGAAATGCAGATAGTAAGAGGAAGAGTGTAGGGCTCTGGATCTGGTGGCTCTTCTTGGCTATCTGTGTTCCTGCAACCTACCTACTGGTCCAGGTGCATGGTGGGTTCGGGCTAGCTGGAGAGAACTCAGACTGCGGTACCGTTGGGGGTTGTAGGGGACAGCTTTTGCCAACCACACTGCCCATCCTGCTCCTTTCTGCTGCTGCCATTTCAGTTGCCCTAGCCAGGCTGAGCCAGCAGGAGACTGACTAGCTGGCAAGGGGAGCATGGGAGCTTCTGTTGGAGATGATTTCAGGGGAGCAGATCTTTACCCCAACCAGCAGCGCTGTTACAGCTCTTATGTCAGAAGCTCTCAGATGATGGAATAATTCCTGCAGACCTTTAATTTTGAACATATTCCCTTTTTTTTTTTTTGGTTCTTTTTTTTTTTTTTTTTTTTTTTTTCGGAGCTGGGGACTGAACCCAGGGCCTTGCGCTTCCTAGGTAAGTGCTCTACCACTGAGCTAAATCCCCAGCCCCTCCCTTTTTTTTAAACTGTGTATTTCTTATTTACATTTCAAATGTTATTCCTTTTCCTGGTTTCCTGTCCTTAATCCCGTAACCCCTCCCCCTCCATAGGAGTGTTCCCCTCCCCATCCACAACCCTTGGACCCCCTCCCAACAATCCCCTACACTGGGGGTCCAAACTTGGCAGTACCAAGTGTTTCCCCTTTCACTGGTTCCCAACAAGGCCATCCTCTGCTACATAAGCAGTTTGAGCCATGGGTAAGTCCATGTATATAGTCTTCGGGTAGTGGTTTATTCCCTGGAGGCTCTGACTGGTTGGCATTGTTGTTCTTCCAGTGTTGTTCTTATGTTGCAGCTCTTTCAATCCTTTCTCTAATTCCTCCAACCAGGATCTCATTCTCAGTTCAGTGGTTTGCTGCAGGCATTCACCTCTGTATTTGACATGTTCTGGTTGTGCCTCTCAGGAGAGAACTATATCTGATTCCTGTCAGCATTCACTTCTTAGCTTCATTAATTGTATCTAGTTTTGGTAGCTGTATATGTATATATGCATATATACACATGTGGGGCAGGCTCATAATGACTGTTCCTTCAGCCTCTGCTGTAAACTCTGCCTCACCATCCCCTCCTATGGATATTTTTGTCCCCCTTTTTAAGAAGGAGTGAAGCATCTGCATTTTGGTCATCCTTCTTGAGTTTCACTTGGTCCTTGGATTGCATCATGGGTAATTCAAGCTTTGCGGCTAATATACACTCATCAGTGATGACATACCATGTGTATTTTCTCTGATTGGATTACCTTACTCAGGATGATATTTTCTAGTTCATTCTATTTGCCTATGAATTTCATGAAGTCTTAAATACAGTTTTTGAATGGCTCAGTGTTTGACAGCAGATACTTCCTATTGGTTTGGCCTGAGAACTTAGAAAGAGCATCTCGAGCACATGGGCACTGGAGAAAATTTCCTGAACAAAACACCAATGGCTTATGCTCTAAGATCAAGAATCGACAAATGGGATCTCATAAAACTGCAAAGCTTCTGTAAGGCAAAAGACACTGTCCTTAGGACAAAATGGCAACCAACAGATTGGGAAAAGATCTTTACCAATCCTAGAACTGATAGAGGGCTTATATCCAAAATACAAGGAACTCAAATGAAAGGTAGAAGTTTTAAGGTTGCCTCCCCCTTAGACAAAGGTTCAGAGTAGAAGAAAAAAACTGCTTAGGCTCTAGAATTGTATGTTCCAGGAAGCTTCTCCTAGGACTATAGAATGGGTAATTACATTGGCTGGTTTGACAACTCTCTCCCAAGAACTAGCTGACAATAAAGTTAGATTAAAATCTTAAAGAACAATCTTGAGAAACAGGAAGCTTCTTCCAGGAACTGGCAGACCATAAAGTTAAACAATCTTGAGAAACAGGAAGCTCCTCCTTATGATTTTTCACTGGTATTCTCAACATTTTCCAATGACGCCCTCCCTACCTCCTTGGGCTGTGGTTTCTCCCTTTAAATTCCCCTTCTCTTAGCTGCTGGGGGTCGAACTCCACTGCCCCTACATGGGATATGAGTCTCGATCCCAGTGCACTGGTTCCTATCAATAAACCTCGTGTAAATTACAGCAAGGATGGTCTTATGTGAGTTCTTGAGGGGTCGCGCCATCCTGAGACTTGAGTGAGGGTCTCCCTGCTCTGGGGGTCTTTCACAAGAAGTTAGACTGCAGGGAGACAAATAACCCTATTAAAAAGTGGGGTTCAGAGCTAAACAAAAATTCACAGCTGTGGAATATCAAGTAGCTGAGAAGCACCTAAAGAAATGTTCAACATCTTTAGTCATAAGGGAAATGCAAATCAAAACAACCCTGAGATTCCACCTCACACCAGTCAGAATAGCTAAGATCAAAAACTGCAGCAACAGCAGATGTTGGCGAGGATGTGGAGAACGTGGAACACTCCTCAATTTTTGGTAGTATTGTAGACTGATACAACCATTCTGGAAATCAGTCTGGGGGGTTCCTCAGAAAATTGGACATTGCACTACCTAAGGACACAGCTATACATCTCTTGGGCATATACCCAAAAGATGCTCCAACATATAACAAAGACACATGTTCCACTATGTTCATAGCAGCCTTATTTATAATAGCCAGAAGCAAAAAGAACCCAGATGTCCCTACACAGAGGAATGGATACAGAAAATGTTGTACATCTACACAATGGAGTACTACTGAGCTATCAAAAACAATGACTTTATGAAATTCATAGGCAAATGGAGGGAACTGAAAAATATCATCCTGAATGAGGTAACACAATCACGGAAAATCCCACATGGTATGCACTCATTGATAAGGGGATATTATCCCAAATGCTAGAATTACCCAAGATGTACAGAACACATGAAACTTAAGGATGACCAAAATGTAGGTGCTTCACGCCTTTTTTAAAAGGAGAACAAGAATATTCTTGGAAGGGAATAGGGAGGCAAAATTTAGAACAGAGGCTGAAGGAACACCGGCCCATACATATACAAACTAGATAAGATTGATGAAGCAAAGAGGTGTAGGCTGACAAGAATGGGATGTAGATAGCTTATGAGAGAAACAGCCAGAATATGTTAAATACATAGACGAATGCCAGCAGCAAACCACTGAACTGAGAACGGGAACCCATTGAAGGAATCAGAGAAAGGACTGAAAGAGCTGAAGGTGCATGAGACTCCATATGAACAACAATGCCAACCAACCAGAGCTTCCAGGGACTAAGCCACTACCCAAAGACTGTACATGGACTGACCCTGGGCTCCAAATTCATAGGTAGCTATGAATAGCCTAGTAGGGGCACCAGTGGAAGGCAAGGCCTTGGTCCTGCCAAGGCTGGACCCCCAGTGAACTGGCTTGTTGGGGGGAGGGTGGTAATGGGGGGAGGATGGGGAAGGGAACACCCATATAGAAGAGGAGGGGGAGGGTTTAAAGGGATGTTGGCCTGGAAACCGGGAAAGGGAATAACATTTGAAATGTAAATAAGAAATACCCAATTTAGTAAAGATCGAAAAAAAGAAAAAAAGGAAAAAAAATATTTCCAAGCCAAGGAATATTCGGAGAAATGAATAGTATGTGTACTGCCATGTTGGACACACATATTACGTGGAATAAATGCATGATTTTACTATGAATTATAGCTTGCAAGCTGTTGGCTCAGCTGCTTTAAGAAATTAGTAACATTGACTTTTAGCCATACTACTGTTGTCTCTTTCCATCAGGTAGAAATTGTCCTACGTGGTGCTTTTGCTAGGGGAACATATGTAGCAAACAAAAAGGAGCTATTTTTCCTTATCTTGCTGAGGGACTTCAGAAAGACTTACCTGGAGTGTCTCTGCTGATGTCACAGTGAAGCAATAGAACTACTGGGCTGTTTTTCCAAATCAGCACAAATCAATGTAGAGGGAATTGCAAAATCTAACAGATTAAATAACTTTGATTGCTCTATCCTTCAAAGTAGTTTTGGAACTTTCCCTCTAAAACTGTGCTTAACCTTGGATAGTTCTTATTATCTTATGCACACATATTGTAATTAAAAACAGAAACTACTTATAAAAAAGAAAGAAAGAAAGAAAGAAAGAAAGAAAGAAAGAAAGAAAGAAAGAAAGAAAGGAAGGAAGGAAGAAAGAAAGACCTCATCTAAGTATTCAGGGACGTGGTCCTGTCTCTATGCCTCACCTATACAGGAGGGGCTTGAAGCATTGCCCTAGTTTACTGGTCTGTCTCAAACCTCTCTACAGGGGTCTGTGAGGGGCTGCAGTTACTGAGGCTTTGATTTGGGATGCTAGGAATGTGTTTGCACTCCCTTTTAAGGTCCCCGGGAATTCAACCTGTCTCTACTAAGAATCAAGGTACCTTTCACAGCTCGCTGCCCCCACAGTAGAGGATGATATAAAATTAACAAAAGAAAACAATAAGAATCAAAGAAGATTCATTCCAACTAATATATATTCATTTTCTTATTTTGGTCAGTTATCTTATAATAATAGATGATTAGAACTTTATTATGCTATTTAAAAATAAGTACATTCAGATTAACATTTATACATTAAAATATTCTTTAAATTAAAAATGAATTTATGAGGCTTTTATTTAAGGAACATTTTATTTTTATTGCAGCATTATATGTCCATGAATAATTTGGATATATAAATACATACATATGCATTTTACTAAAAAATGTTGTATTTTCACAAATATGTCTATATATATTCAGATGGATTTTTCTTTGTTTCAAGGGTTTTTTTCTTTATTTTTCTTCGAAATGTTTGTTAGGTAACAATGTATGTTTTGTTGCTTGTTATTATTTATATTTTTTGCTAACTTTCCAAGCTAAATTAAATGCAGAAAACTATGTTTGTATTTAGATTAACTTCTAGCTAACTAGTTCTCAATTCTAGGACATTTACATATAACATATGTGATACTGCTTATAGAATTCCTAAAGAACAACTGGCTCTTGGAAATGTTGTAGGTCATATTGCTATTTGAATAACTCAAGAAAATAAAATGATATAAAACGATAAGTTAAAAGTGTTAAAAGGACAACAAAAGTTTAATGATTTTTACTGTGTTGAATTAATAAATTTTATCCTAGGAAACCTATACTTGTCTTTTCTTAAAAATATTACCTTATTTTAGAAAGAAGAGAACAGAAAAATAATTGTATGTTGTATACTACTAATTCATATTGTTGTTTGAATTTTCAATAATGTTGAGAAGATCACTAAATTTATGCCCTAAAATTCAAACTTATATGTAAATATTCCATTAGCTATTTGATAATAGATACTAAATAATGCAGTCTGCTAATATGAAATACAAGTCTTTCATTTATAGACTCATAAGTTTGAGCACTTGGCCCATTAGATTTTGTCACTTCCAGAAGAGTAAAGCATTTAGAGAAAGAGAGCATGTGAAAGGAGGGAAAGGGGAGAAACAGAGAAAGAGAAGGAGAGAGAGAGAGAGAGAGAGAGAGAGAGAGAAAGACAGAGAGAGAGACAGAGAGAGACAGAGAGACAGAGACAGAAAGACAGAGAGAGACAGAGACAGAGAGACAGAGAGGAAGAGAGAGTGGAAAAGAGACAGACAGAGACAGAGAGAGAGGTGGGGAGAAAGAGAGACAGAGGCAAAGACAGATAGACAGAGGGGAGGGGGACAGACAGAGGCAGAGAGAGAGAGAGAGAGAGAGAGAGAGAGACGGAGACAGAGACAGAGACAGAGACAGAGACAGAATGAATCAAAGTCTAGTATTGGCACATTATATTATGTAACAACTGAATTTTACCCTGACAGGCATAATTCCAGAAAATAGCAAAAACAACAAGCCCAGTATACTAAGGCTAGTTCATGTATCATAAAAATGCAAAAAATAAGAGAAATGTCTCAATAAGTAATAACTTCCACATCTGGGAAACTTATCCTCCAACATTAATCTCAAGTAGTGAGAAATGCATTTCATAAGTCCAATCACAAAATTCAGAAGGCAATTATACTATTGTTTGACATCATGAATGGAGACCTTAATACTGACATATTTATTTAAAAGAAATTTGCAGGGATAAACTGAACTAATTTTAGACCGGTTACACCATGTTGGCAAGAAAAAATTTCAAACATGCTAAAAAAGAGTTAATAAATCTTTTAAATTTCCATTAGGTAACTCTGAATTCTATATCAAATGTTTTAAAGTCCTTGTCATGAATATCCCTGCTAATTGCCATACTTGTTTGTGAAAAATAAAATCTTAGAATATAAGAGGATTTCAAATTTTCAGAATTTAAGAGTTGATTTTTGGAAGAAAGCTATGAAGTTTCCAATATGAGGGGTCACATACTTTGATCCTATCAGGTCACTAACAGGACTATACTTTAGAAAATCTAGACATAGATTATACTATAGAGTTTATACCTTATACTTGTTATGACAGATGTTACTATTTCATGACTTAATGATACTTTTAAATACAAAAATAGTATTCATGCACAATGAAAATAATCTAATTATGACTCTTTCTCATTCCATATATAATAACACTTACCTCAAAACTAGCTCTCTGTAATTCTTAAATGATGTCTAAACCTCTTGAAATCTTATTATCACAATCAATCAATTTTGAATTATTGAAAAGTTTAAATAAAACGGATTCAAGTGTGTGGAGTACTTAAAACTTTAACATTGTAGTTGCTCAATATAATCATAGGAAACTTATAAATTCATAGCAGAATACAGGGAGATCCCTGGTAATCTATCAGAAATTGGAATCAGGCATCATCTTAACATTACAATGAGATGGCCCCAATCCCATGCAATTATGACAGATTTTTGACTTTAGTTTGTTATTTTCATCATGCATATTCTTAGTGCTCAACTTAAAATCTAATCTCAATCTTTATTTTTAATTAAAATATTATTGCAATATTTCTCTATTATTCCTCCTTCAATTTCCTTTAGTGTACTTATCCCTGGAATACTCTTTTTTGGAATAATAGGCTGTTTTTCTTTTAGTGTGTGTGTGTGTGTGTGTGTGTGTGTGTGTGTGTGTGTGTGTGTGTTACATAAGTCACACCTACTCAGTCTTACGTAATTTTATTCTATGGTATATGTTCTCTGTCCTAACCATTTGACACTATTTTATCACACTAAATCTCAGAAAAAACCTGGTAGAATAAAGTCTAAATGTGAGACTGACTGTCTCATGCAATAGTCAATTCTATGCAGAGCATCTGACAATGCATACCCTGATTTTTGAGAAAGGTCACCTGAGAATCTACTCATGAATGCAAGCTCTATGTAATGACAAGGACAAAGTTCACTTGGTAAAAACATGTTTTTCCATAGGGGTTGCATATAAACACAAAACAATAACAAGTTGTAATGAAAAACCTGAAATAACTCACTCATATCCACTACACCTGGGAGATACACAAAAGCATTCTCCAAGAAAATTGCCATGTTTTTGAAGAAACTGCTCACAAGATCATTGCCTTTCTTTCTTGGCGTTTTCTCACAGGCATTCAGAATTCTCCCAAATGACACCATTCTTTGAATATGTTAGACATTTAACCCCTCTAAGAAGGTTTTATTAACTAGATGTACATAGAGATTTTGATTTTGGATGTTGTAGATAAATGTAATTGTCATTTCATGCATGAGAATCATGAAGCAAATCATATTGGAACAGGGAAAACTTTGAGTATAATACTATGCTACCAAAAACAGGGATCCGTACTGACTCCCATGCCATTAGTTACAGTGCTATACTACTCTGAAAAATATATAGAATAGCATGAATAGAGACCCATATGATTGGTAGTTCTAGTAGCTTGTATTATGTAAATGCATATTTGACTTTAAAATGAATACAAACTTTATAATTTCCTATTCAAGTGGGAAGTGATTCAAATCCCAAGAACACTTAAACACAATCACTCCAAATGTATGAATGAGTCTATTATGATCCCAAAGTTTAGTCATAAATACAGAGTCATTAGTAAAGATACCAAAAGCTCAATCTATAAACATGCTCAGGGCCACTGATAACTAATGCATAGATCAAAGCAGCTAATGTCACCTTAAAAATATTCTCAGGAGACATAGGACTCTGTGTGTTTCATAGAATGATTACTCCCTTGGTGCACAGGTCCTTAATGGTCAGACTTGAGTTTTAATGATAAAGCTGATGTCTTCCTATGACTTTTTGCTGGAAATATGCTGTCTTACTGATGAATTTCACTGTCTTCAGATCCTCTGCCAGTTTGCTCATTGCCCTGGGGCCAGAGGAGACTCAGTAGAATCCATAATGTTTCAATGGATCCATCTGCAATTAGTTTCAGACCCCAACCCAATTTTCTTCCAAAGCAGTAAGAATAGAGTTAATGCTTCAGGTTGTTTATTTCCACCTTTTGTAAAACCAGAGAGGTTAAAGTATATATCACTATGAATTTATTGCTAGAAATAATCCATAAGCAGAATTTGAAATAATATTTAAGGGTTTATGAATTAACTATGAATCAAAATAGTTGACTTGTTCTGAGAAAAATGTAGCATTAATAGATCGATGAATATCTGAAACATGAAGACCTTTTGTACCTTTCGATGAGCCATTAGTAAAATAAGTTTCTTCCTGCAAAATGGAAGAAAGCTGGACCACTTTTGTAATCACACATTCAGTTCACAGGAGTAAATCTCATAGCATGGCATCATGATAAGGATTTGAGGTTAAAATAAGTATGATTAAAGGCAGTGAAGGATCCACATTATCCAATACACCAAGTTTATTTTTATTTAAGGAATTATCCGTCTCTTCTTCATGATTTCTATCCTTACTATCTTACTAAATATTTCAACAATATGAATTAATGACCAAGTAACACAACATTGACTGGGGTTCCCTTGTTTATTTGACTTTTCAATATTTTTTTTGAACTTTGCTATATACTGTTCATATAAATGTTCTTATTTGGAAAACCTAGGATTATAATAACAAACTATTCAATAGTTATTATTTTAATACTTTTACTCAAATATATATACCTACATATATATACACAAATATACATATATATGTATATATATGAACAAACTTAATAAATGTCAAAGCCCTCGATGATATCTGCCATTTATTTCTCACTCTCCTCCTTCTGGGAGGGTCCCTATCTCTTATTGCATAGCTGTCTTCTGGTCACTGTTTGGGCAACAATTGTTTAGCACTCTAAAGACAATTAAATCTGGAAAAATATAGACTAAAAATTACACACTATAAAGTTTCCTATTGTAAATCATATGTATATACATGGGAGGTACATGAGAGCATATTCCAAGAACAATTACAAGTAATTTTTCTTTAGCAAACTGGTTTCACAAACATTTTGTCTTTGTATCATGGAATTTTATCACAAACACTCAGCATTCTCCTCAAATGAATTCACTTATGGAATGTGTCCCAACAATACTGGCTAGGGTCTTTGTTCCTAAAGAGAAATATTTCTTCAACTATCAGAAACCCCTAGTTTTCCTCCAGTTCTTCATCTGAGGGGGAAGATTGTGGCGTTTGCAGTTTTACATCTTAGCATGTCTATTAGTATTGTACAACTTGGGGTATTGTTTAGGCAGCCATACTGTTGAGTTATAAAAAGTGAATTTTCCTTATCATTTCTAGGAGAAAGAATTTCACAATTGGTCCACTGGCACATTTTGACCAATTGTCAACAATATCCCCTGAGTCCTGGGAATGAGAGTTTTTGGTGGGTGTCTTAACTGGATCTGGATATTGAATCATTGCTTGTGTTCTGGATTTGGACCCATTGTGGTTTTCTGTAATGATCTTTTCTTGCAGATAGACGATTCTTGGATGAGGGTTATAGAGCTACAATTTCTTTGGCTGAGTCATAGTGCTTTAGAATTACAATCTAAAGAAAAAAATAAAGGTAGGTAAGAAAAATATTTTGGAACACAGCAGTATTCCTCCCCATAGTTTACTATGCTTTATTTAAAATGTGAACGTTATAGTAGAGCTGAGAAGAGAGTCCATAGAAAGAACAGGATCGGCTGGGTCTGCCATACAACTCTTTTGCCCTGCTTTCCTCAGCATGTCTTTGTATGTGGATATTTGACTATTATCATTGCCTGAGAGTTCTTTGGTTACTGGGGGACATTAGGCTGGACATTAGGCTAGATGTGTTTACATTGTGTGCTTTGTTGAAAAAAAAGGCATAATTGAGTCATTTTCAATATTATAATAATGAAAAATAACTTTATTCAGTTTCAAACCAAGCCTTAACCCACCATTAGATTCACAGCAATAATACATAGGAATTTAGAACATCACTTTACTCTGAGTAATGAATAGTTATAAAACCTAGCTAAAAGGACAAGCAAAACTAGAAATTGTGCAAATAAATGTATACTAATTTAAGATGTATTTTTTATTTCACCATTATTTAAAATTAAATGACAATGTAACAGAGTTATTTAATTGAGTTTAACAAAACAAAAACGGAAACATTCAATTGTAAAACATTTTCACCTAATAATTTTTAAAATACAACCTTTCCTAAGTGGCCTAATGTGGATGTGGATCATGTCTAAATCCTATTGTCCTAATGTACAATGGGATTAAAACTCTAGTCTTATAGATCTTGCTCTTGCTTGTTTAGAATTATTCCAAATATTTTGGCTTTGCTGTTGCAATTGCCGCTCCTACTACTGTTGTTGGAAGACATTTAACGATTTCTCTTATTTCTTTTTTGGCAATAGAAAAATTTAGATCATTTATCTGTACTGATTTATTTTTGCTAAATGAAATCTATCAAGAAAATCATCCATTTTATTTAGAAGTTCCAATTTTAATGCAGTACATTCTTTTGATGTAAAGACAAAATGATTCTTTGAGGTTTCTCAGTGTGGCTTCTTATGTCTTTTTTGGCCTTTATGATTTTGTTAATATGGATATTCTCTGCCTTTTAGTGAGTTCAGCTAAGGCTTTGTTTACCTTGCTGATTTTTCAAAAGAAACAAAGGTTTGTCTCATTGATTTTTTTTGTATTGTTCCCTTTGTTTAGATTTTATTGATTTCAGCCATGAGTTTGATTATTACCTCCTGGCTACTCATTTTATATGTGTTTGCTTCATTTTCTTTTAGAGCTTTTAGATGTGTCAGTATGAGTTTTCAGTTATTTCCCACTAAGTTAGTAATATGAGATCTCACTACTTTCTTCCTGAAATCACTTAGTGCCATAAACTTTCCTCTTAGCACTGTGTTTACTTTGTGCCATAAGTTTTGGTATGTTGTGCCTTCATTTTCATAAAATTCTAGAATGCCTTTAGTTTCTTTATTTATTTCTTCCTTGACCCAGTGGATATTGGGCAGAGAGATGTTCAGGTTTCATGAATTTGGAAATCAATTTGGTGGGTTCTCAGAAAATCATCTGAAGAGATCCATCTCAGGACCCAGCTATACCACTCCTGAGCATACATTCAAAAGAAGCTCTATGCCACAAGGACACTTGCTTCACTATGTCCATAGCTGCTTTATTCATAATAGCCAGAAACTAGAAACAACCTAGATGTCCCTCACTGAAAGAGTGGATAAAAAATGTGGTACATTTATACAATGGAATATGTCTTAGCTATTAAAAACAACCACATCAGCTCGTGGGAGGGAAAACAGGAGTGGTTAGGTAAATGGTTTCTTTTTCCTAAGCCCGACATCTCACAATTCATAACACTCTTTTTTTTTAAATCTTACTGAGTACTTTTTTTTCTGTATTTTTTTTATTAACGAGTATTTCTTATATACATTTCGAGTGTTATTCCCTTTCCCGACAACTTGAGCCAACCAGACTCATTTACCTATTCACATGGTGGGAGGTTTCTGCTCAGTGATCTGGTAAGTATAAATTATTCTTTCCTGTGATGCTGGCCTTCCACAAGCAGTGCAGCCGCAACTGTATTAAAAGGCTGTGGTTTGGTCATTAGCAGCTAATAGTGGTTTTTAAACACAAACACCCACACTTGCTGTTCTGCAGTTACTTACACTTATATCTAAAAATATTAATGCAGGTAGTCCTCAGTGTTTACCAATACCACAGCCTCAGAAGCCTGTTTTGAAGTTTTCCATCCCCCACACAGAACACTGTATGCATCAGAAGTACCCACCAGAGGGCCAGCATACTAAATTATCCAGGTTGAAAACAATGGAAACACACACACCTCTATTTCAGTGTGGAAGACTAGTCTACGAACTTTGGCTCTAGCAATGTATTATTGAATTCCATCTTTAAAATAAGGGCTGAGGAGCTGAAGGGGATTACAACCCTATAAGAAGAACAATGTCAACTAACTGGACCACCCAGAGTTTCCACGGACTAAACCACAAACCAAAGAGTATGCACAGAGGGAGCTCCATACATATGTAGCAGAAGATGGCCTTATCTGACAATGGAGGGAGGGAGACTTGAAGCCTCAGCATAGGGGCATGAGGAAGGAGCTGGTGAACGGGTGGAGAAGCACCCTCAGAGAGGCAAAAGGGAAGAGGGCAGAATGGGATGGGGTTTGGTGGAGGGGTAACCTGGCAGGGGGGTACCATTTGAAATGTAAGCGAGTAAAACGATTAATTTTTAAAAAGCCAATAAACACCCAAATCAGTGAAAAAAAACAAAAAAAAAAACAAAACAAAAAAAAAAAAAAACAACAAAACAACCACATCATGCAATCTGAAGGCTAATGGAATAAACTAGAATAATGTCATCCTGAGTCAGTTAATTCAGACCTAGAAAGACCTGCATGGTATTGTGTACTTATAAGTAGATGTTAGACATAGTGTACTGTATTTCCATAATGCAATCCATAGACCCAAGGAAGCTAAATAACAAGGACAACTGAAGGAAAAGTTATTGAATCTCACTTAGAAGGTGAAATCAGTTAATGTCTGCAATGGGGAAGGGGTGGGAATTGACAGTAGAGATAAAGTATGGGAAAGGTGGAGGGAGAGAACATTGAGAGCCTTTATTGGATTGAGTAGGATCTCTGGGACAAGCTAGATATCTAGAACAATGGAAACTTCATGGGAATCTATGAGCTTGACCCTGCCTAAGACCCCATCCATAGAATCTGAGCAGGCCATCTCCTTTGACCAGGGAAGATGTCTAGAGGAGAAATTGGGATACCAACTAAACCACAAAAAGTTAACACCTGCCTATAAGATGTACAAGGGTAAAAAATGGAGAGGAATTTAAAGAAATACCCAACCAATAACTGCTCTAGGTTAACACCTATGCCATGAGAGAGAGCTCACCTTAACACTATTAATCTATTCTGCTATACTTGTAGACAGGAGTCTAGCATAACTGATATCCAAGAGGCTTAACCCAGCGACTGATGGAAACAGATGCAGAGACCCGCAGCCAAACATCCACTGGAGCCTAAGGAGTCCTGCGGAAGATAAGCAGGAAGGATTGAAGGAGTCAGAGAGGTCAAGAACACCACCAAGAAATTCTACAGAATCAAATAACATTAGAATCATAGGGGTTCATATAGAGACAGAGATGCAAACCAGAGGGCTTAAGAGGGAAGGCCTAGGCTCTCTGCACATATGAAACAATTGTCCAGTTGTTTCTTCATGTTAGACTCTTAAAGCAGTAACAGTGGCTCTTTCTGACTATACAACCTGTCTTTGGATACCTTCCCACTAATTTGGTACTTTGTGTAGCCTCAATAGAAGAAGGTGCTGCTATTCTTACTGAACTGTGATTTACAAAGAGTGTTTTATATCCATGGGAGGCCTCTATTTTTCTCAGAAGTGGAGGAGGGATGGATGGGGGGAGATGAGATCAAAGGGAGAGGGTAGGAGGAGAAAGGAGAAGCTAGAATTGGGATGCAAAAAAATAAATCATTAATAAAAAATGGTAAAAAGTATAAGCAGAATTCTCTAATTTCTAAAAACATATTTTTGATTCATATAGGATCAAAGTGTATTTATTATTTTTTTAATAACATGAAAGCTGAATTCACATATATACATGAATAATATATAACTATAACGGAGTTTAAAAATAAAAGTTTCACCTTCATTCATCACTCACAGGCCTTATTGTATGAACACCTCCTTCTTTATTATTAAATATGATGTAATATATTTTTAAATATTAACTAATATTAATACTAATTACATTTGAAAAATTCTACAAAACCTGATATTTTGTGTATTCAAATTTGTGTTTTAATATCATATATTTACAAATATTTTAAAATAGAATAACATACATTATTTTTCACATATTATTTTTCCCTGTTTTGTTCATGAATTATAATAAAATATATTTGACAAAATTCATTATATTTGATATAATTAAAACTTTGAGAAATGTCTCTAGCAATAGAAATATAAAAACAAAAAATAGTAAAATTTGCATAATATCAATTCAAGTTACAGAATAAGTTATAATTGTTTAAAAATACAGTGACTGTTTCATGATTAAGCTTCTGATTTAATGCAAGTCACCCATGAATGAATATATTTTCCTGTTGGACAAAAGGCAACCATTAATAAATTAAGCAAAGATTTGAAGCCTTTTCTGAATCGCATTGGCATTAAGAAACATCAATAAACAGCTTTTAAAATTCTGCATGTTTTTTTACCCTTAAACAACTCATAACTCATTTGGATAGTTGTTAGTAAAGGAATAATTATCCAGAGTTATTTAAGTACAACTGAAGTTTAGTGACCAAGCTTTTTCAATACTTGAAGATAGCCCATCACTTTCAATCCTGATGCTATTTTTCTTTTTTTGCAAACAAAAGTCTTCCAATCATTTGAATCAAAGCTTGACTAAGCAAAGTATTATCAGTAGAGAGGTATCATCATCATCACCATCATATCATTCTTCATATCACACATTCTGTATTATCACAGCCTGAAATACACTACCTAGTTTCATATATTGATATCTCTATGATTTGAACCTGTATCATATTGAGATTGTTTGATAATCTTTAAGTCAGTTCAATAAATCACCATTGTACTCAATAATCTACATATAATATATAAGAACCAGGCATACAGAATTTTTGCTGAATCATCTTACATATTTCATATGCCAAATATACTATTGAATATTTCAATTTTGAGAATGTTACCCATTTTTTCTCATGCTGATTCAATATACTACTACATAGAAAACAACTGTCCTTGTCATCTACCATTAGTTATTGATTACTCATACATAAACCATGTAGATTTTGGTTTCAGCAATAAAGAACACAACTTAGTTTTTAATATACACTGCTGTCACATCCAAATTATCAGTAATCTGCTCTCTCAATAAAATTTTGTCCTCCTTGGAACATATGACGGTATACAAATTCTGAACCATGAGTGTTCTATCTTATATTATTGGATCAACTCATCCAGATGAATTGCCTGCAAAGCTAATTGGAGTCTATAGTTGATAGATCAGAATAGGTAAAGGCATATGTCAACTTTTTATTTTATTTTAAAACTCAAAATGCAAATTTTACTGTTTCTAAGGTCCAATAGTAAGGGAATTAATTTCACATTTTGATTTTGTGGATAGTGCCAAAGCAATAGCATTACTTCGGCAGATTTGCATTCTAAACAGATAAACATGTGCCTACTGAAACGTGTAAGTCAAGGAAGCAAAACAGCACAATATCAAATATGTAAGTTACACAATAAGTACTTTATTCACAACTGGGTTTTAATCCTTATTTGAAATGTCAGTGTTCTCCATCTCATAACTCCTCCCAATCCCTGGCTCCACTACGATATCTCCACCCCTCCAACCTCCACTTCAGCTAATCTCTAAACTCCCTGGGGCCTCCTAGACCTGGCAGTCCCCTGCTGTATATGTATTGGGGGTCTCATAACAGCTGGTTATGCTGCCTGCTTGGTGGTCTAGTGTCTGAGAGATCTCGGGAGTCCAGGTTATTTGAGACTGCTGGTCCTTCCAGCTTTTTCCTGATTCAACCACAGTAGTCAGTCCATTGGTTGGGGAGACTTTTAAAGTTGGACACAATGTACTATTTACTGTGATACAGCTACAAGCCTATGGTGGCCAGGGAGTGAAATGTGGTTGTTTGAAAGAAAATGGCCCTCATAAACCCATAGGGAGTAGTACTAGTAGTATTAGAAGGTATGGTCTTGTTGGAGTAGGTTTGGCATTACCAGACGAAGAGTGCCTGAGTATCTCCCTGTTGCCTGAGTGTCCATATGTAGAGCTATCAGAGCTCCTCCTTCACTGTGTCTGCCTGCACTCTGCAATGCTTCCAATAATGGACTTAGCCTATGAAATTGTAAGCTGGCCACAATGAACTGTTTTTTTTAATAAGAAAAAAAGAAATGTCAGCATTTATAGAATAAGCTTTTTGTCATATTTTGAGAAATTCACTTGTTGAAAACAGAAATTTTATCCCTCCAAATAGCAACAGAATTCACCTCAGAGAAATATAAGAATGTTATTTCCAACTAATAATATATAAATCCACCTTCTTCACATGGGGATTATGTTTTCAATAATAATTATTATATTGTTTTCTTACAGTGTTTTTCAAAATAAAGAAGTGATTAAATATAGTGTTCAATAGAATTAAATTGGGGAGTATTGGTACATCTCTACATCACAAAGAACATTTTCATTTCTGTATTTAAAGTCAAACCATTATGTAAGAACTATAACTATTCTTGTTTTAATCCCTGCTGATTCTTCATTATTATTTAGTCATGATATTCACCCTTAAGTGGAACTTCTGTTTCTCTTTGGAATATAATATCAAGACTGAATAAAATGTATACCTTTCTTCTAGAAAACAAATTTTAGGAAACATCAACATTGTATTAGTAGCTAACACTAATCCTTTAAAAGTGCAGGAGGAAAGCTTCTGTAAGGCAAAGGACACTGTGGTTAGGACAAAACGGCAACCAACAGATTGGGAAAAGATCTTTACCAATCCTACAACAGATAGAGGCCTTACATCCAAAATATACAAAGAACTCAAGAAGTTAGACCGCAGGGAAACAAATAACCCTATTAAAAAATGGGGCTCAGAGCTAAACAAAGAATTCACAGCTGAGGAATGCCGAATGGCTGAGAAACACCTAAAGAAATGTTCAACATCTTTAGTCATAAGGGAAATGCAAATCAAAACAACCCTGAGATTTCACCTCACACCAGTGAGAATGGCTAAGATCAAAAACTCAGGTGACAGCAGATGCTGGCGAGGATGCGGAGAAAGAGGAACACTCCTCCATTGTTGGTGGGGTTGCAAACTGGTACAACCATTCTGGAAATCAGTCTGGAGGATCCTCAGAAAATTGGACATTGAACTGCCTGAGGATCCAGCTATACTTCTCTTGGGCATATACCCAAAAGATGCCCCAACATATAAAAAAGACACGTGCTCCACTATGTTCATCGCAGCCTTATTTATAATAGCCAGAAGCTGGAAAGAACCCAGATGCCCTTCAACAGAGGAATGGATACAGAAAATGTGGTACATCTACACAATGGAATATTACTCAGCTATCAAAAACAACGACTTTATGAAATTCGTAGGCAAATGGTTGGGACTGGAAAACATCATCCTGAGTGAGCTAACCCAATCACAGAAAGACATACATGGTATGCACTCATTGATAAGTGGCTATTAGCCCAAATGCTTGAATTACCCTAGATGCCTAGAACAAATGAAACTCAAGACGGATGATCAAAACGTGAATGCTTCACTCCTTCTTTAAAAGGGGAATAAGAATACCCTTGGCAGGGAAGAGAGAGGCAAAGATTAAAACAGAGACTGAAGGAACACCCATTCAGAGCCTGCCCCACATGTGGCCCATACATATACAGCCACCCAATTAGACAAGATGGATGAAGCAAAGAAGTGCAGACCGACAGGAGCCGGATGTAGATCGCTCCTGAGAGACACAGCCAGAATACAGCAAATACAGTGGCGAATACCAGCAGCATACCACTGAACTGAGAATAGAACCCCCGTTGAAGGAATCAGAGAAAGAACTGGAAGAGCTTGAAGGGGCTCGAGACCCCATATGTACAACAATGCCAAGCAACCAGAGCTTCCAGGGACTAAGCCACTAACTAAAGACTATACATGGACTGACCCTGGACTCTGACCTCATAGGTAGCAATGAATATCCTAGTAAGAGCACCAGTGGAAGGGGAGGGGGGAGGGGGATGTTTGCCCGGATACCGGGAAAGGGAATAACACTCGAAATGTATATAAGAAATACTCAAGTTAATAATAAAAAAAAAAGTGCAGGAGGAGAATGAATTAGTTCCATTGTTCATTCAAATAAAAGAGGAAAGAAGGCAGCCAGAATGGCAAACATCAAATTCCTGTGAAGTTTCCATGTTACTATCACATTAATTTCAACTTGTATTAGATTAAATTTCACTTTGTATATCAGCATCTCAAAACTGGAAAATAACTTCACTGCTTACCACATGGTGCAATTTGAATTTATTCTGAGAAGTATATTACAGATTAAATTATGGTTTTCTTCCTGAATATCTTTCTATCTCATGTCCTAAACTGTAGTTGATGATAGTTAGGAATTGATGTAATCCCACAGATAATAAGTTGAGAAAATTCAAAATAGTATGTTTGATGATGACTTAAACAACTGTCCTTTATAACCTAGTCCTCATGTTAGAGTCAAATGGATGTGACTTTACATAAATATTTGGAAGTCTTTTTCCCATCATATAAATTTATGTTCCAATGTAAAGAATGAGAAGAAATGTAAATACTGAAGAAAATTTTCCAGTTAACAGTATAATTGTTGTCTTTTATAGACATCTACTTTTCAGAAGAGGAAACAAATTGTGATTACATATAGGGGAACACTAAGGGTGGGATGTATTTTATGAGAGGATAACCTATTTTCAGTAAACAAATAAATAAATAGAGAAAAAATAGTTTAACATCTATAATAGTTATATACAAATATTTTTACAATTTTACAGAAGTATTCTCAGGGAATCACCATCCCTGACCTCAAGAAGTATTACAGAAAAATAGTAATAAAAATTGTATGGTATTGGTACAGAGATAGGCAGATAGATCAGAGGAATAGAAATGAACCCACACACCTATGGTAACTTGATCTTTGACAAAGGAGCTAAAACCATCCAATGGAAAAAAAGATAGCATTTTCAGCAAATGGTGGTGGTTCAACTGGAGGTCAGCATGTAGAAGAATGCAAATCAATCTATTCTTATCGCCCTGTACAAAACTTAAATCCAAATGGATCAAGGACCTCCACATCAAACCAGATACACTCAAACTAATAGAAGAAAAAGTGGGGAGGATTCTAGACAAATGGGCTCTGGGAAAAATTTTCCTGAACAAAACACCAATGGCTTATGCTGTAAGATCAAGAGTTGACAAATGGGACCTCATAAAACTGCAAAGTTTCTGTAAGGCAAAGGACACTGTTATTAGGATAAAACAGCAGCCAACAGATTGGCAAAAGATCTGATAGAGGGCTAATATCCAAAATAAATCAAGAAGTTAGACTTCAGATAGCCAAACAAACCAACCAACCAACCAAACAAACAAACAAAACAAACCCATATTATAAAGGGAATACAGAGCTAAACAATGAATTCTCAGCTAAGGAATATCGAATGGCTAAGAAGCAACTAAAGAAATGTTCAATATCCTTAGTCATCAAGGAAATGCAAATCATAACAACCCTGAAATTCTAACTCACCCCAGTCAGAATAGCTAAGATAAAAAATACTCCAGTGACAGCAGATGCTGGAGATGATGTGGAGAAAGAAGAATACTCGTCCATTGTTGGTGGGATTGCAAACTGGTACAATCATTCTGGAATCAGTCTGGAGTTTCCTCAGAAAATTGAACATTACACTACCTGAGGACCCATCTATATCTTTCCTGGGCATATACTCAAAAGATGCTCCAACATACAACAAAGACACATGCTCCACTATGTTCATGAGAGTAGGTTGTTGAAATTTACTACTATTATTGTGTGTGGTGCAATGTGTGATTCGAAGTTTAGTAGGTTTTCTTTTATAAATGTAGATGCCCTTGCATTTGGAGCATAGATATTTACGATTGAGAGTTCATTTTTGTGGATTTTTCCTTTGATGAACATCAAGTGTCCTTCCTTATCTTTTTTGAAAACTTTTGGTTGAAAGTCATTTTGATTCAATATTAGAATGCCTACTCCAGCATGTTTCTTTGGACTATTTTCTTGGAAAACTGTTTTCCAACTTTTTACAATGATGTAGTGTCTGTATTTGTCTCTGCAGTGTGTTTCCTGTATGCAGCAAAAATGCTGGGTCCCCTTTAACTATCCAGTCTGTTAGTCTATGCCTTTTTATTGGAGAATTGAGCCAGTTGATGTTGAGAGATATTAAGGAATAGTGATTGTTTCTTCTTGTTATTTTTTTTATTTAGAGGTATAATTATGTTTGTGTGTCTCTCTTCTTTTGTTTTTATTGCAAGGAGATTACTTTCTTGCTTTTCCTAGGGTGTAGTTTCCCTCCTTGTGTTGGAGTTTTCTCTCTATTATCTTTTGAAAGATTGGATTTATAGAAAGATATTGTGTAAATTTGGCTTTGTTGTGGAATATCTTTGTTTCTTCATCTATGTTAATAAAGAGTTTTTTCTGGATACAGTAACTTGTACTGGCATTTCTGTTCCCTTAGGGTCTTTTTAACATCTGCCCATGATCTTCTGGCTTTCATAGTCTCTGCTGAGAAGTCTGATGTAATTCTTATAAGTCTTCCTTTACATGTTGCTTGACCTTTTTCCTTTACTGATTTTAATATTCTTTCTTTGTTTGTGCATTTGGTGTTTTGAATATTATGTGACAGGAGGAATTTCTTTTCTGGTCCAATCTATTTGGAGTTCTGTAGGCTTCTTTTATGTTTATGCGCATCTCTTTCTTTATGCCAGAGAAGTTTGCTTCTATAATTTTGTTGAAGATATTTCCTGGCCCTTTAAGTTGGGAGTCTTCACTCTCTTATACCTATTGTCCTTTGGTTCGATCTTCTCATTGTGTCCTGGATTTCCTGGTTGTTTGGGGCTAGGAGGTTTTTGCATTTTATATTATCTTTTATAGTTGTGTGGATATTTTCTAAGTTATCTTCTGTCCCTGAGATCCTCTGTTCCATCTCTCATATTCTGTTCTTGATGCTTGCATCTATGACTCCTGATCTCTTCCCTAGGTTTTCTATCTCCATGGTTGTCTCCCTTTGTGCTTTATTTTTCCTATTTTCATTTTTCAATCCTGGACAGTTTTGTTCTATTCCTTAACATGTTTGGTTGTGTTTTCTTGTAATTCTTTAAGGGGTTTGAGTATTTCCTTTTTTGGGGGTATGGGGGAATTCTACTGGTTTACTTTGTTGTCCTGTATTTCTTTAAGGTACTTATTTATGTTCTTCTTAAAGCCCTCCATCATCATCATAAAATGTGATTTTGAATCTAAATCTTGCTTTTCCGGTGTCTTTGGATATCAGTATTTGCTTTGATGAACTGGGCTCTGATGATGCCAAGTAGTATTGGTTTTTGTTGCTTAGGTTCCTGTGCTTGTCTCTTGCCATCAGGTTGTCTCTGGCATTAGCTGTTTCTGACAGTGGCTTAACCCCCTTGTAAGCCTGTGTGTCAGCACACCTGTATAACTGTTTTCCTTTTTCTTTCAGCAGGTTCTGAGAAAGAATTCTCTGCTTTCAGATATGTAGGTGCTCTGGGCTACTGGCTATCAGTTCTCAGTGAAGGCAGGAACAGGAATGGTTCTGCCCTGGCTGCTGATATGTCCCTGCTCCTAGGGGACACAAATGGCTCTAGGCAATATCCTCTTGAGTCAGGAATGTGGACAGAGAGTAGTCTCTGATTTCTCAAGACTGTCTCCCTTCTTAGGGTACAGCTCTCTCCTCCATGATATTTGGGAGCAGGGAGCTGTGTGACCAGTTCAGTTCATGGTGCAGAAGGGGACCGCAAGTTCCTGCTCATGACTGCTCCTATATTCCTGTGTCCAGAGGCACTATGCAGTTTCCTCTTGGGCCAGGGATATGGGCAGAAGTAGCAGTCTGTGCTGTGGTCTCTGGACTTTCCACACTTCTGGGTGTACAGCATTCTCCCCCATGGGATTTGGAAGTAGGGAGATGTGGGATAGGATCAGTTCAGTTCTAGGAACAGCCACAAACCAGAGGACAGAGTGCCCTGTCCTAGAGGACGTCTGCCTTTATGTGTCCTGAGACTACCAGGCACACCGCTTGGAGCAGAGAAGTTGGTCTCCTCTGCTCTCAGGTGTGTAGGTGCTCCTGGAGTCTGGCTTTCAGCTCTCAGCGCATGTAGGAACTGGAAGGGTCCTGCCACTGACTGCTCCTAGGTCCCTGTGCCCAGGGAGCACAGAAGGCACTAGGTAATTTCCTCTTTTGAATGTAGGCAGAGAGTAATCTCCTCTGACTTCTCAGTTGTGTGACAGGTTCAGTTCAGTTCAGGGTGAAGACTGGGACTGCAGGTTCCTGACACTGACTGCTCCTATATTCTTGTGTCCAGAGGCACTATGCAGTTTTCTCTTGGGCCAGGGATGTGGACAAATGTGGGCAGAAGTGGCAGTCTGTTCAAAGGTCTCAGGATTGTCCGTACTTCTGGGTATGCAGTTCTCTGCCCCTCAGGATTTGGGGGCAGCTTCCCATTCTTCTATCCAGTACATTCTGGCTTTCAGCTCTCAGCGCATGTAGGAACTGGAAGGGTCCTGCCACTGACTGCTCCTAGTTCCATATCTTCCACCAGGATAAATATTTGTAAATGTTTCTTTTAGGTGGGGCAACTTCAGATTTCTTTACTTGGTAGCATGTCTATCATTGTTGTTGGGTCTTGTTAGGAGAGACATGACTGCAGTATTGTGGATAGAAATTTCCTGTTTTGCTGTGATTCTATGAGCTACGTCATTGAAAATCATTACACGATATTCAAAAAATGCAAAAATGTAATTCGAATCATGCATGTGGTGAAGAGCTCTCTGATTGGATCAAAGTCCTGCTCTCAGAGAGAGAAAATCATGCCTGTTATTGCATATTATTCTATTACTCCAGGCTATTGAGATCATGAATCTTAAGGAGGATCTTTGGTTGCCACTTTACTCTCCAAGCTTCATTCCATAACTGAGTTCTAAACACATGTCATTATAACCATGGATAAATATAGTTCTCACCCATCTTCATTCTTTGAAAGACAGGAAGAATCATAGAAAACCCTAACTGGACAAAACCAGAGAACAAAATGTTTTAGTATGTTTACTCCCAACTGATATATCTACAAGAAAGCACATGCATGTAAGACTTAGGGGGTATCAAGGAATTGGGAACAGAATGATTGTAAAAGCCAGAATTTTGTGAGGTTGAGTGTGATATTACAACTCCTAAAAATTACAAAGTATTTACACTCATAATAAGTGTCTTTCTTATTCACTCCTTAGTTTTGAGACAATATCTTTCATCCTACTTATAGCCCATCAGTTCAGCTGGACATGATACATAGTAAGATCCAGTAATTAGACAGTATTCCCCTCTTTCAGTATTCCCTGAAATATTTTGTTTCTGAACCCTTGGTATCATGTTTTTTATTTATTTTTAATTTATGTTGAGAGAATGCAAACCCAGGTCTCTGTGTTGCATTACATAATAAAATTTGCTGATATACCTTGTCTCGCAATTATTTTTATCAATCTGAAAATATAAGGAATGGTTGGATTTACTTGGATTAATTTTTAGAAATAATCATTATCAATTTTTTAAAATAAATTTAATAACCATATCACAAAAAATAAAAATATGATGAACAGTTGAATTGATATGTTAACATTCACATCAAGTAAAAGAATTATAGTTCATTTTCTATACAAACTTTTATATGCGAGTTACTTTTGATTAATATTAAGATTTTGTTGTATTTTTAATTTGCCTACCTCATGTCCGAAGATATAAAACTATCGGTTGATTTTAAATGATTTTTTACTGCTTTAGGATAATAAAGGTGTGCTTGAGAATGTTACTCTGATCATAGTTGCACGGAAAAAATAATAGTAGTATTCTTTTATTGCCAGCTGTCCCCATGTAACTCTGTTTATACTCTTGCTGCTTCGCAGTTTGATGAAGTTAAGACTCAAGCACTGGCAGGTCCCAGTGAAAATAGAAGATGAGACAAACAGCCTCAGAAGACACTCATGAGTATCATGTGAAAATATCAGTTCTCAGCATGTGGTCTGCAATATTCAGGGCAAGGCTGGTTCCTACACAGCTTCTAGTTTTCTCATCGCGGGACATTTTAGGTAACAGATTGGACCTATTTCTAACCTATTATCTTTTGATACAGCCAAATTTTGAACTTGTTACTTGAATACTTCAGCAAACAGAATATCCACCCAAAAAGATTTTTTTTAAAGTACCCACTCTTGGATATTAGGTTATGCAATAACAATATAATATATTGAAGAATAAGAGCTACATGATTCATACTGTAAATTTGTACTTAAGTAACATTAAAAAATCAGATACACTAAACTTGAGAATGATGCCATGCAGTGGTGACTAGATTTCAAAAATAAATAAAACAAAACAAGATAAAGCAAAATCAAATTAGAAGATATCTAACAATAATAACAATAAAAATAGCCTCACTAGAACATGTCCAGAAAAAATAAAATTGTAAAAACACTAGACAGAAAATCCAAGGCAACATACACCTAGAAAATGTTCAGCAACTCAGAGGGTCATTATTACTCAAAATTGTTTCTTCAAGCAAAAATGACTGCATAGCCTGTTTCATGCAGCCTCTTTAACATATACAGTGCTCATTTCATGGCTTCGCTTTAGCATATATAGTGGAAGACTTGCCTGCCTTTAATCCAGTGATTATCAAAGAAGATTCTCATTAAGCCATTTGGGAACACATCTAAGCCATGTAATGCCAAGAACTATCATAGATCAATTGGATCAAATTTTCAGAAGAGGACATTATTACTTTTAAAAGTTCGCTAGGTGATTCCCAGATATACTAGGATTAAAAGGTATTGATCAACCAAATTAAAAAGTTAACCAAACCCCCAAATCCTCAAGAGATTTGACATTTAAAATAGTCTTTTTCATAGCATTTGAGAAAACGTCATTAATGGTTTACTATGGTTAAGTGCAAGTCATACATTTATTTCTTGAATATATGAAGGATATCAATGAATCAATTGAACATTAAAACAATAAATCTAGAATAGATGGTGATGGTTATGACAACTAAATCAGAACTGAAGAAAATCAATTTTAATGTAATTATCAAAAAATGTTCAGATTTACTGTTATTAAATTAATAAAATTTAAACTCTGAATTTTCACTTTCATAGCACCATAAAACTTTTTTGTGAATACCTATGTATTAATTAAAAGAAAATAAAATACATGAGTACTAAAGGTTATTACAGATGGAAATGTGCTGTGATGAGATGGCACTATAACACCATGTTTAATATCAATTAATATTCTTAACAGAGTAATACAGACCCACAAAAACATTAGTGCTCTATTCACCACACACACACACACACACACATACACACACCTTTATTTTTTTAAACTTTTTATCTAATTAACTACCATAATACCCTCAACGAATGTAATTTTCTGCCCCATAGATGGTTTTGCAAATGTTTAATTTGTCCAACTAATATTAACATATTTAATAATGTGCAGACAAATCTCAATATATTTTTTTTAAAATTTATTTAATATTAATAATAATTCTTTGGTTTCCGGGCAAACATCCCCCTCCCCCCTCCCCTTCCTTATGGGTGTTCCCGTCCCAACCCTCCCCCCATTGCCACCCTCCCCCAATAGTCTAGTTCACTGGGGGTTCAAACTTAGCAGGACCCAGGGCTTCCCCTTCCACTGGTGCTCTTACTAGGATATTCATTGCTACCTATGAGGTCAGAGTCCAGGGTCAGCCCATGTATAGTCTTTAGGTAGTGGCTTACTCCCGGGAGGCTCTGGTTGCTTGGCATTGTTGTACATATGGGGTCACAAGCCCCTTCAAGCTCTTCCAGTTCTTTCTCTGATTCCTTCAAAGGGGGTCCTATTCTCAGTTCAGTGGTTTGCTGCTGGCATTCGCCTCTGTATTTGCTGTATTCTGGCTGTGTCTCTCAGGAGCGATCTACATCCGGCTCCTGTCGGTCTGCACTTCTTTGCTTCATCCATCTTGTCTAATTGGGTGGCTGTATATGTACGGGCCACATGTGGGGCAGGCTCTGAATGGATGTTCCTTCAGTCTCTGTTTTAATCTTTGCCTCTCTCTTCCCTGCCAAGGGTATTCTTGTTCCCCTTTTAGAGAAGGAGTGAAGCATCCACATTTTGATCATCCGTCTTGAGTTTCATTTGTTCTAGGCATCTAGGGTAATTCAAGCATTTGGGCTAAAAGCCACTTATCAGTGAGTGCATACCATGTATGTCTTTCTGTGATTGGGTTAGCTCACTCAGGATGATATTTTCCAGTTCCAAACATTTGCCTACGAATTTCATAAAGCCATTTTTTTGATAGCTGAGTAATATTCCATTGTGTAGATGTACCACATTTTCTGTAGCCATTCCTCTGTTGAAGGGCATCTGGGTTCTTTCCAGCTTCTGGCTATTATAAATAAGGCTGCGATGAACATAGTGGAGCACTTGTCTTTTTTATATGTTGGGGCATCTTTTGGGTATATGCCCAAGAGAGGTATGGCTAGATTCTCAGGCAGTTCAATGTCAAATTTTCTGAGGAACCTCCAGACTGATTTCCAGAATGGTTGTACCAGTCTGCAATCCCACCAACAATGGAGGAGTGTTCCTCTTTCTCCGCATCCTCGCCAGCATCTGCTGTCACCTGAGTTTTTGATCTTAGCCATTTTCACTGGTGTGAGGTGAAATCTCAGGGTTGTTTTGATTTGCATTTCCCTTATGACTAAAGATGTTGAACATTTCTTTAGGTGTTTCTCAGCCATTTGGCATTCCTCAGCTGTGAATTCTTTCTTTAGCTCTGAACCCCATTTTTTAATAGGGTTATTTGGCTCCCTGCGGTCTAACTTCTTGAGTTCTTTGTATATTTTGGATATAAGGCCTCTATCTATTGTAGGATTGGTAAAGATCTTTTCCCAATCTGTTGGTTGCCGTTTTGTCCTAACCACAGTGTCCTTTGCCTTACAGAAGCTTTGCAGTTTTATGAGATCCCATTTGTCAATTCTTGATCTTAGAGCATAAGCCATTGTTTTGTTCAGGAAATTTTTTCCAGTGGCCATGTGTTCCAGATGCTTCCCTAGTTTTTCTTCTATTAGTTTGAGTGTGTCTGGTTTGATGTGGAGGTCCTTGATCCACTTGAACTTAAGCTTTGTACAGGGTGATAAGCATGGATCGATCTGCATTCTTCTACATGTTGACCTCCAATTGAACCAGCACCATTTGCTGAAAATGCTATCTTTTTTCCATTTGATGGTTTTGGCTCCTTTGTCAAAAATCAAGTGACCATAGGTGTGTGGGTTCATTTCTGGGTCTTCAATTCTATTCCATTGGTCTATCTGTCTGTCTCTGTACCAATACCATGCAGTTTTTATCACTATTGCTCTGTAATACTGCTTGAGTTCAGCGATAGTGATTCCCCCTGAAGTCCTTTTATTGGTGAGGATAGTTTTAGCTATCCTGGGTTTTTTGTTATTCCAGATGAATTTGCAAATTGTTCTGTCTAATTTTTTGAAGAGTTGGACTGGTATTTTGATGGGGATTGCATTGAATCTGTAGATCACTTTTGGTAAAATGGCCACTTTTACTATATTAATCCTGCCAATCCCTGAGCATGGGAGATCTTTCCATCTTCTGAGGTCTTGTTGAATTTCTTTCTTCAGTGTCTTGAATTTCTTATTGTACAGATCTTTTACTTGCTTGGTTAAAGTCACACCAAGGTACTTTATATTATTTGGGTCTATTATGAAGGGTGTCATTTCCCTAATTTCTTTCTCGGCTTGTTTCTCTTTTGTGTAGAGGAAGGCTACTGAATTATTTGAGTTAATTTTATACCCAGCCACTTTGCTGAAGTTGTTTATCAGCTTTAGTAGTTCTCTGGTGGAACTTTTGGGATCACTTAAATAAACTATCATATCCTCTGCAAATAGTGATATTTTGACTTCTTCTTTTCCGATCTGTATCCCCTTGACCTCCTTTTGTTGTCTGATTGCTCTGGCTAGAACTTCGAGAACTATATTGAATAAGTAGGGAGAGAGTGGGCAGCATTGTCTAGTCCCTGATTTTAGTGGGATTGCTTCAAGTTTCTCTCCATTTAGTTTAATGTTAGCAACTGGTTTGCTGTATATGACTTTTACTATGTTTAGCTATGGGCCTTGAATTCCTATTCTTTCCAGGACTTTTATCATGAAGGGGTGTTGAATTTTGCCAAATGATTTCTCAGCATCTAATGAAATGATCATGTGGTTTTGTTCTTTCAGTTTGTTTATATAATGGATCACGTTGATGGTTTTCCGTATTTTAAACCATCCGTGCATGCCTGGGATGAAGCCTACTTGATCATGTTGGATGATTGTTTTGATGTGCTCTTGGATTCGGTTTGCCAGAATTTTATTGAGTATTTTTGCATCGATATTCATAAGGGAAATTGGTGTGAAGTTCTCTTTCTTTGTTGGGTCTTTGTGTGGTTTAGGTATAAGAGTAATTGTGGCTCCATAGAAGGAATTCGGGAGTGATCCATCTGTTTCAATTTTGTGGAATAGTTTGGATAATATTGGTATGAGGTCTTCTATGAAGGTTTGATAGAATTCTGCACTAAACCCGTCTGGACCTGGGCTCTTTTTGGTTGGGAGACGTTTAATGACTTCTATTTCCTTAGGAGTTATGGGGTTGTTTAACTGGTTTATCTGTTCCTGATTTAACTTCGGTACCTGGTATTTGTCTAGGAAATTGTCCATTTCCTGCAGATTTTCAAGTGTTGTTGAATATAGGCTTTTATAGTAAGATCTGATGATTTTTTGAATTTCCTCTATATCTGTAGTTATGTCTCCCTTTTCATTTCTGATTTAATTAATTTGGACACACTCTCTGTGTCCTCTCGTTAGTCTGGTTAGGGTTTATCTATCTTGTTGATTTTTTCAAAGAACCAACTTTTGGTTCTGTTGATTCTTTCTATGGTTCTTTTTATTTCTACTTGGTTGATTTCAACTCTGAGTTTGATTATTTCCTGCCTTCTACTCCTCCTGGGTGTATTTGCTTCTTTTTGCTCTACAGCTTTTAGGTGTGCTGTCAAGGTGCTGACATATGCTCTTTCCTGTTTCTTTCTGCAGGCACACAGTGCTATGAGTTTTCCTCTTAGCACAGCTTTCATTGTGTCCCATAATTTTGGGTATATTGTACCTTCATTTTCATTAAATTCTAAAAAGTTTTTAATTTCTTTCTTTATTTTTTCCTTGACTGGGTTATCATTGAGTAGAGCATCGTTCAATTTCCACGTATATGTGGGCTTTCTTCCCTTATTTTTATTGAAGACCAGTTTTAGGCCGTGGTGGTCTGATAGCATGCATGGGATTATTTCTATCTTTCTGTACCTGTTGAGGCCTGTTTTTTGACCAATTATATGGTCAATTTTGGAGAAAGTACCATGAGGAGCTGAGTAGAAGGTATATCGTTTTGCTTTAGGATAGAATGTTCTATAAATATCCGTTAAGTCCATTTGGCTCATGACTTCTCTTAGTCTGTCTACGTCTCTGTTTAATTTCTGTTTCCATGATCTGTCCACTGATGAGAGTGGGGTGTTGAAATCTCCCACTATTATTGTGTGAGGTGCAATGTGTTTTGAGCTTTAGTAAGGTTTCTTTTACGTATGTAGGTGCCCTTGTATTTGGGGCATAGATATTTAGGATTGAGAGTTCATCTTGGTGGATTTTTCCTTTGCTGAATATGAAGTGTCCTTCCTTATCTTTTTTGATGACTTTTAATTGAAAATTGATTTTATTTGATATTAGAATGGCTACTCCAGCTTGCTTCTTCTGACCATTTGCTTGGAAAGTTGTTTTGCAGCCTTTCACTCTGAGGTAGTGTCTGTCTTTGTCTCTGAGGTGTGTTTCCTATAGGCAGCAGAATGCAGGGTTCTCGTTGCGTATCCAGTTTGTTAATCTATGTCTTTTTATTGGGGAGTTGAGGCCATTGATGTTGAGAGATATTAAGCAATAGTGATTATTGCTTCCTGTTATATTCATATTTGGATGTGAGGTTATGTTTGTGTGCTTTTCTTCTCTTTGTTTTGTTGCCAAGATGATTAGTTTCTTGCTTCTTCTAGGGTATAGCTTGCCTCCTTATGTTGGGCTTTACCATTTATTATCCTTTGTAGTGCTGGATTTGTAGAAAGATATTGTGTAAATTTGGTTTTGTCATGGAATATATTGGTTTCTCCATCTATGTTAATTGAGAGTTTTGCAGGATACAGTAACCTGGACTGGCATTTGTGTTTTCTTAGGGTCTGTATGACATCAGTCCAGGATCTTCTGGCCTTCATTGTTTCTGGCAAAAAGTCTGGTATGATTCCGATAGGTCTGCCTTTATATGTTACTTGACCTTTTTCCCTTACTGCTTTTAATATTCTTTCTTTATTTTGTGCGTTTGGTGTTTTGACTATTATGTGACGGGAGGTGTTTCTTTTCTGGTCCAATCTATTTGGAGTTCTGTAGGCTTCTTGTATGCCTATGGGTATCTCTTTTTTTAGGTGAGGGAAGTTTTCTTCTATGATTTTGTTGAAGATATTTACTGGTCCTTTGAGCTGGGAGTCTTCACTCTCTTCTATACCTATTATCCTTAGGTTTGATCTTCTCATTGCGTCCTGGATTTCCTGTATGTTTTGAACCAGTAGCTTTTTCTGCTTTATATTATCTTTGAGAGTTGAGTCAATGATTTCTATGGAGTCTTCTGCTCCCGAGATTCTCTCTTCCATCTCTTGTATTCTGTTGGTGAAGCTTGTATCTACAGCTCCTTGTCTCTTCTTTTGATTTTCTATGTCCAGGGTTGTTTCCATGTGTTCTTTCTTGATTGCTTCTATTTCCATTTTTAATTCCTTCAACTGTTTGATTGTGTTTTCCTGGAAATCTTTCAGGGATTTTTGTGTCTCCTCTCTATGGGTTTCTACTTGTTTATTTATGTTTTCCTGGAATTCTTTCAGGCATTTTTGTGATTCCTCTCTGTAGGCTTCTACTTGTTCTCTAAGGGAGTTCTTCACGTCTTTCTTGAAGTCCTCCAGCATCATGATCAAATATGATTTTGAAACTAGATCTTGCTTTTCTGGTGTGTTTGGATATTCCATGTTTATTTTGGTGGGAGAATGGGCTCCGATGATGCCATGTAGTCTTGGTTTCTGTTTCTTGGGTTCCTGTGCTTGCCTCTTGCCATCAGATTATCTCTAGTGTTACTTTGTTCTGCTATTTCTGACAGTGGCTAGACTGTCCTATAAGCCTGTGTGTCAGGAGTGCTGTACACCTGTTTTCCTGTTTTCTTTCAGCCAGTTATGGGGACAGAGTGTTCTGCTTTCGGGCATATAGTTTTTCCTCTCTACAGGTCTTCAGCTGTTCCTGAGGCCTGTGTCTTGTGTTCACCAGGCAGGTCACTTGCAGCAGAAAAGTTGGTCTTACCTGTGGTCCCGAGGCTCAAGTTTGCTCGCGGGGTGCTGCCCACGAGTTCTCTGTGGCGGCAGCAACCAGGAAGATATGCGCCGCCCTTTCTGGGAGCTTCTGTGCACTAGGGTTCCAGATGGCGTTTGGTGTTTTCCTCTGGCGTCCGAGATGTGTGTGCAGAGTGCAGTCTCTTCTGGTTTCCCAGGCATGTCTGCCTCTCTGAAGGTTTAGCTCTCCCTCCCACGGGATTTGGGTGCAGAGAACTCCAAATCTCAATATATTAAAATCTAAGTTACAAAGCTAAATATATCATCATAAGAATAGTTTACAATTATATGTATATGTATCTATAAGTATAAATGTGATATTGACAAATTACTTCTGTAAGGAGTATCTCTATATTGAAACATAAAATGATCTGTGGGATCGAGGGACAGGGAAAAAGGGCCATGGGAAAAAAAATTGTGGATCAGGAAAGAAATGAAAGAATGAGCATATAACATATCCTTATTTTTTTTTTGAAAAATAATATGTAACAGTTGGCCAATACTGAAGGTTATTAATACTTGCAACAAAATCTCTGTAATTAGTTGAACATTGGATGGCCAATAATTTGCATATAAGAAAGATATATATTTAGTATTGTCATCTGACATTTCTTAAAGACAAAGTGACTCACTGAATTGGAAATCATAATCTGAAGGACTAGACAACAACTCCCAAAACCTGGGATTGTATGTGTTGAAAATTGGTACCTGGATTTAATTGTAAGTATGTGGATCCAAACTTATAATTCAATTCAAGTAACCCCATCTCTTCACCCATACTAAATTATATTATATCCCATTTAATGTACACATGCATTTTATTTTCCCCTCATTATTAATATATTCTAAAAATTTGCATACTCTGTAGACATGATAAACCTTTCCAGAAATGTTCATTAGTTGCATAATCACACCTTTTTATGATATTCAGGTATTTAAATTTGATAAAAATTCAGATACACTTTGTGTGTGTGAGTGTGTGTGTGTGTGTGTGTCTGTGTGTCTGTGTGTGTATGTGTGTGTGTGTGTGTGTTTCTCTCACTTGATATTGGTAAAATGATGACAATACATGTCATTATTTGTTTTCAGTATACATAATACAATTGACAGTAAATGATAAGGAGCTGATTTTCCATATTCCATGAAGCAAATTAGTGACCACTACCATTTTTGTTACTGTAGCAAAAGACTTGTGACATACATAGCTACTGTGAGAACAGCAAGTACAGTAGGACAGGGCTTAAACATAAAAAAGTGGTCAAAATTTGGGTTTGTTTCTTGAGTATTTGAGTTATAGATATATATGTGTGTATTGAAACATGCATGAATACTTATGGAGTAGATGAGACAGGTAGCTTAGCCCAACAAGAATCTGAATGCATTAGTGTGTAAATGAGAATGTGAAGGAGAGGAAAATTTGTATATGAATGTATATGTTCCTGCGCATATTTGCCTGGTTAAATGACTTTGATTCTTTTACTTTCCTTCTTTTCTGTTTCACAAACACTTAACTAGTCCAGCCAAGTCAGTAAGTAGTTCCTAAACGCCTGGTCAGAAAAACGAGCACTGGCAATAAATCCTTTAACTGTTCACCCAGCTGTTAGCAACAATATCATTAGATCCAGAAGCCTGCAACATCTTGCTTCAGAGTAACTTAAAGTTAACAGAGGCATACATTCTTATAGAAAGCAACCCTACCACAAGACCACTTCTTGCCCCCTCTTGCCCCATGCTCTTCACTGTTGGCTGCTTTCTGAGGACCCAGTCCTGGGCTAAGCTTTTGGCATCTGCGCAACAGATTAATGTGTACAGGGAAATGAAATTCACAAAAATATGGAGTTGACTGAAAAAATATTCCTTTTGTTTCTATATTTTACTCAATTTCCTTGCTATACAATTCTTTGTAAACTTCAATGTCATTTTATGAATAATTATTTTGTTTCCTCTCAAACAGTTTTTCAAATGTTCCCACTCAGTATCTATGACTTGTTGATTGGTTTGAATAATAAAAAAGAATTGACACTATCAAATGAATCTTATTTGGAGATCATAATGATTTGGTGACAAAAGAGTGCGGAATCAGCAATTCTGCATTAAAACTGCAGAATTGATATCTCTCTTTACCTCTTGCCTGCTTCAAAGTTTGGGAATATCATATTGATTTATGTGGTTTCTTGTTTTCACCAACAAATTGTGCATTCCAGAAAAATACTCTTCTCAATCTCAGGCTGTCAGTTACTCTGTAAGAAATCCCATCTCCAGCTACAAGAGTCTCCAGACGTTTGCTCCTCCCCTGTATGGGTAACTGATCAGCTATAGAGTCTCCAGTTTAAAACACGAGTTATAAGATGCTTTGGTTTATGCTCACTTAATAAAACAATCTGAGCTCCTGGGAGCCTCTGTGATCTGCATTGGGTCTACTGAACAACTGACACGAGCATGCATGCTTTTCATATAGAACCACACACTCTATCATTTGTTAGGTTCATTAAATTTATTGAGTAAGGCAGGCTATTTTGGGATAATTGTTCCCTTACATTCAGCAGTATTTAACCATTCAGCTATTTTTTTCAAGACCTAAAACATTTTTGAGAATCTAAAAGCTAAATACTCTTTTAGGGCTAATATTACCTAAATAATATTGAAAATTAATACAAGATCAATTGTCCTCTGAAGTAATCAGCATGCTCTGATACCTGAGTACCCCTGATTACCAATTAGTACTAAATATTGAAACCTTAATTTCTGTTTGGTGTCTTCTTGGTTTACTTAGGTTTCTAACTCTAGCAACAAACATCTGACTTTTACAGTCAACATGTCCTGTCAACCAGCAGTTTTTTCAATCTACATAAAAGTAATTAACATTATATTGATATAGAAATTATTCCATATGAAATGGTATTCTATTTTAAAATATCTAAGATCTTCAATATTATTTTAATGAAAATTCTTTAAATGCAATCAAACGAATATCCCAACAAACTCATTCAGATGGCCACAGTGCTTTCACTTTCATTATTACTATATTTCTTGAAAAGTTCTCTGTTTATAAGAGCCAAATACTTTACCTTGATTAATTATTCTTCTTCTTCTTCTTCTTCTTCTTCTTCTTCTTCTTCTTCTTCTTCTTCTTCTTCTTCTTCTTCTTCTTCTTCTTCTTCTTCTTCTTCTTCTTCTTCTTCCTCTCTCTCTCTCTCTGTGTGTGTGTATACATATATATATATATATATAATTTTAGATGATTTCTTATTATTTTCAGAGCATTTCCATTTTCTTCATACATAGAAACTATTTTCAAGTATGTAATGCTTGGATTTGCTGAGAAGGAATGTCTCTATTTGGTGTGTACAAAGTAAGTTAATTTTAATTTTTTTTTCACTTTGGACTCCTTTGCATCTGGTGGTAGGAGTTTTAAGGACTCACGCAGATTTGTCAGAATGTGTCAGTACCTTCTGGACAGAACTCATTCTCCACCCCTTTTCAGTTCTCCAGTGCTATGCCATGTCACACACCTTTATTCTAAGTAGAAAACTCTTTGAGCCTCCAGATCCTCCACATCCATGACCTGTCCAGTTTCTGTTTTACACGTTTTCTCCCTTCTGCATTTATTCTGTTTCATGGACAAAGTCACTGATCATCCTTCATTACTCAGGGAATAATAACAGAAAACCATTCTGTCAGTACATGTTTGTAGTGGACCTTGGAGAAAGAGTCTGGACTTCTCTTAGTAATCCATTTTCCTAATAATACTTGTGTACATGTTCAAAGACATGCAAAACTATTTGATAGTAATACCAATCAAAGGGTGATTTCTATAACTGTCTATCAAAATTTTAATATTGTACACATTAAATATGAATGTGTGAGTAGCAATTCACTAAGTATTTATCTTTTAGTTTATGGTCTGTGAATGTGAACATTTAAATGTCAGATATGATTGGATCTTTTTGTGCTGTACTTTTCTTCAAGATAAAACAGGGAGAGAACTTCACTAAGACACGAGATGATTTAAGGGGAGGTAAGACTCCAACACTCTCATCAAAGTTCATTCAGTCTGGGAAGTAAATAAATGCTTCAGGAAATATGTGGAATTGACTAGATTCACTAGGTCCCTCCTTACCTTGCTTCTTTTTGAGAAGCAGAGGGGAACAGCTTAGCATCTAAAAGAAACAGGTTGGTGATCTAGTGGACATGAAAGCAGGCCTAGTTCACTCAAGCTAACTGAGACACCCTTTCAATTGTAAAGCAGGCTTCCCATATTAAAGTGTCCCTTATAATAGTATACTTAAGTGACCCCAAAATTCCAGCAGAGAACTACTAAGGCTGATAACAACTTCTGCAAAATGACTCTTGGTATAAAATTAACTCAAAAAATTCAGTAGCCTTCCTCTACTTAAAGAATAAACAGACTGAAAAAGAAATTAGGGAAATGACACCCTTTAAAATCGTTCCAAATAACATAAAATACCTCGGTGTGACTCTAACCAAGCAACTGAAAGATCTGTGAGAAGAACATCAAGTCTCTAAAGACAGAACTTAAAGAAGATCTCAGAAGATAGAAAAACCTCCCATGCGCATGGATTGGTAATTAATATAGTAAATATGGCCATTTTGCCAAAAGCAATCTATAGATTCAATGCAATCCCCATCAAAACTCCAACTCAGTTCTTCATACAGTTAGAAAGAGAAATTTGAAAATTCAGTTGGAATAGCAAAAAACACAGGATTTATTTGGGATAGCGAAAAAACTATCCTCAATAATATAAGAACTTCTGGGGGAATCACTGTCCCTGACCTCAAGCTTTATTACAGAGCAATAGTGATAAAAATCTGCATGTTATTGGTACAGGGACAGGCAGGTAGATCAACAGAATAGAATTGAAGACCCAGAAAGGAACCCACACACCTATGGTCACTTGAAGGAATCTGATTATATATCTCCACCAAAACTGGACAATATTGATGAACTCAAGAAGTGCATGCTGACAGGAGCCTGATATAGCAATCTCTTGAGAGGTTCAGCCAGAGAGTGACAAATACAGAGGAGAATGCTAACAGCAAGCCATTGAACTGAGAATAGGGTCCCAGTTGGAGGAATTAGAAAAAGTATTGAAGGAGTTGAAGGGGTTTGCATCCCCTTAAGGACAACAATACCAACCAACCAGAACTCCCAGGGACTAAAACACTATCCAAAGACTACACATTGACAGACCCATGGCTCCAGCTGCATATGTAGCAGAGGGTGGCCTTGTTGGACACTGATAGAAGGAGAAGCCCTTGGTCCTGCCAAGGCTGAACCCCCAGTGTAGGGTAATGTCATGCAGGGAGGTCAGATGAGGGAGTGGTAGGGGAGAGGAATACCTCTATAGAAGAAGAGGAAGGGGATGTGATAAGGGGCTTACGGACAAGAAACTGGGAAAGAGGATAACATTTGAAATGTAAATACAAAAATATCCAATTAAAAAAATACTTCTTAGGTTTCTGGCTTCATAAGCTGTCACTCATGCTGAGGTGAACTTTGGTGATGCAGCTGCCTTGGGTAATTTCTGAAATTGCTAGGATCTCCCCCTCCATCCATGTTCCTATATTAAGCCCCAAAGTTTCACTTCACTTATTTGTGTAGTATCCTTTCTTTGGCCTGTCAATATTTCCTCATCTAAAGAGAGTAGACTTCACAGATAATAGCATCAAATCTCCTTAGGTATAGTGTCAAATTACTGAAAATAAAGTAAACATATTTCCAAATTTCTTTCAAGAAAGACTTTATTTAACAGACATTACTGGGCTTATTTGAATCAGCATATTGAATATACTTATTTCATTAAGTCCAATGCTTAAAACAACTACTTTTTTAATATTATATAAATTTGCAAACCATAATTTAAAAACTTATTTTTTTGGATATTTTAGTTTTAGATCATTCTATCATTATTTGTATTTTTATGTCAAAACGTACAAGAAAAAGAAAGAGGAAAGGAAACACTGTGAGCAAGTAAAACTTGTCTTACTAATTTTTCCTCCTCTATTATTTACCTCTATGGAATGTTAATTGACACAAATAATGTTGAATAAATGAGAAATATATTTTCTGGAAACAAGTATAAAATGAAAATGAATCTGTATTTAAGACAATGCTCCAGGCACAAACATTAAGGCTTTATGAAGCCTCATATTTTGATCAGAAGAAAAATAAAATAGAATAAAAGAGTTGTAAATGTAAAATGTGGTCATTGAATTATCCAGTAAAAAATGCCAATGTTCACTAGGAACACTGAAAGGACAAAGGATAATGTCATCTATAATTTAGTCAGAGGTTGGAAGCAACCAAGCAACAAATGTACACAATTTTAGTTTATGTCTAGTTGATGTTTACAGCTATTGTGATGAAATTTCATTTGGAATGAAAAGAAACCAATAACAAAACAATTAATTAGATAACTACTAATTATTGTGAGTAATGAAAATTACATTGTTGCCACTTAACTTTGTAAGAGTTGTGGCATCAAATAATCCTAGAAAGTATATGTAAATGTGAGGTTTCCTACGAAGTCACTTTCCAACTGCTCGAAGTTTTTAAACAATCTATGTCTGCTAATTATCTAATTAACTGGGAAAGACAGTCCAATTATAATCCTGAAGTTCACCGTGGATATATAATTATTTTTGTAATCATTAACTTGGCTTAATCACCTTTAACACTAGTCTTATAGGTCCTCAACTAATTAGTTTTACCAGCTAATTACGGAATATAGAAAAATTTGATTTTCATTAAGATCTTATAAGGTCTATTGTCCTCTGGGTAAGAATGTGAGGGCATTGTGTGCCTGACTCTAAATAAAGTTCACTGAAGGTCAACTTTGTGAAACTCAAAATTCCTAAAAATACATTGATTTATAGGAAAACGGTTGGACTAAACAAAATCAATGTACATAAATCTGTGTGAGAATCTTTGGATTTTTATCTATATATAAACTCTTCTGAGGTAAAATAATGAATGTTAGAACAGTTTATTTTAAATTTTCTAAAAGGAAAAATACATTTTATTGATAATTTTATTTATTTACATTCCAAATGATTCACCCTTCCTGTTCTCCATTTGCAGAGTTATTTTGAAAGCAAAATATAAATAAATATTTCAAGGTTGGGAAAATAGGACATTATGTAGAAGTAATTTAATATGTGAACTTGTGATTTTATTTTAATGCTTGTTATAAAATTATTATTCTTTACTTTCTCATTTTAGTGTCAATGCCGACTGTTTGAAGCATCACTATACAGACATTATGTTTCTCTCTGTGATTCTATACTCTCTTTCAAAAGTCAGATGCTGAAAGTCATTTACTTTGGCAAATTAGGGTCATTATAAATTCTGGAACTGAGTTCAGTAGATATTTGTTCCCCTTAGATCGTTATTTGGATGTAATACACAGATTTGGTCCCCAAAGATGAAACAAAATATTTACATATTTATGAAAATAAGCAGTCAAATATATCTGAAATTATGCATATGAATACCCAATGGCAAATACACTATAATTTATATTTATAACTTTAGAAATATTGCCATCTGTCTTGCAAACAGCAAGAGACTATCTAAAATATCTCTGTGATTCATTTTTATTAAACTATATTACTTATAAATTATATAATTCATGCAACTTTTAAAAACAATGAGAGATTTTAAAATATGCCATTTTTGTCTTCATTCTATTTACTTAAACTAAGAAGAAAATGCTGAGAAAAGTTTTTAAAAATCAATATATCTACTAGGATCACACTATATGAATTCAGAAATATAATACATAAATGCAAATAAGGAGTAGAAATAGTCTAATGCCAACTGAGTGATATATTTACCTTCTTTGAGAACATAAGAAAAAATAATTAAAAATTACTAAAAATTTTGCTCAAGATCAAATGAACTTATGTTTTGAATACACAACAGTTTAAAATATTTGTTGTGGCATTTCAGATATGTAAACATATCAGAAAAAATTATAAACACTGTCGGAGCAAAAAAAATGCAGTCATATTGTTAATAAATTCAATACACACAAATGCAAAATGTCACTAAATACTTAGGCTGGTATGATCAGTACATTGAATTAATCCATTTATACACAATAGTTTGATTCAGACAATATGTGACATATCAGCAATCACCTTAATTTTCTGTATAATAAGTTCTATTTTAACACAGAAAAAATAACATGGTCAAATATACCAAAAATAGCTAGCTATTTTGACATAAGTATCATATGGTTACTTTTAGTTATTGTTATATTCACAAATTATTGGAGATAATACATAATAATTCAAATACACGATGAAATCGTTTGTAACAGTTGGAGGCCCAGGGGGCATTGGGAAACTACTTATATCACATTTCCTAGATAAGGCATTCATTATGGTAAAAATATCTTTTATTCCAGAAAAGATTAGTATTTTGCTACACTTCACAGCCAAAGAAAACAATATTATCCTTATTACTATTATTAATAATACTTATTACTATTATTATTAATACTTATTACACTATTGAGTATCCTACTATTATCAGCTTGCTTTTATGTTTAACCTGCCTTTAAGAAATCAGTGCAACAAAGAACTTTACTTTCCCTTGATTTCTCATAAAACCAACATTTATATATATAAGGTAATTAATATGTAGCTATAATATTAAGTTATGTACTTTTCATGTCCTATCTTATATTGCATGTTTGTAATAATCATTTGCTGAAAGCTGCAAATATAGACAGAGTGGACTCTCTTTTCTTCCCTTTTATTGGATATTTTCTTTATTTACATTTCAAATGTTATCCCCTTCCAGGTTTCCTCTCTGGAAATTCTCTATCCCATCCCCCCTTCCCATGCTTCTACAAGGTTCCTCCTCCACCCACTCACCCACTCCCACCTCCCTGCCCTGGCATTCGCCTACATTGGGGCGTCAAGCCTTCACAGGACCAAGGGCCTCTCCTCCCATTGATGTCAGACATGGCTAACATCTGCTACATATGCATCTGGAGACATGGGTCGCTCCAAATGACAAAAGGAGGAAGTGGTATGATGTCTGTCCTTAACCTGATATTGATATATTACCAACGACTAAAAATGTATTATTAATATTCTCAAACTGACTCAAACCAAGTCTACCCTTCTTTTATCTGAACTCAATTAACTTTTTAGGTTACCTTGATTACTTTTTAATGGTTGTCAACTTCATACCTTCCCAAATAGCTTTTGAGATAAATCTCTGGGGATGTGTATGAAAATATTCTAGATTAGATTAACCTTCTTAGGAATACACACCCTACTTGCAATACTGAATAAAGTGGAAAAAGAGAAGGCGCTGAGGAGAGCAGTGAGTAGTACTTTCCTCATTACTTCTATGTGAGGGGCTGCCTTGCTTTTTCTGCTGAGAGTTTGCCATGGATGAGTTCATGAACTATAAAATGAAGGTAACACTTTAAGCCTATGAAAACTCACTATTAACATTCGTTATATCATTCAAAAAGCATCTAAAAATATATCCGTTTTACAATATTGACTCTGTGCATATCATTTCAGTTTAAAGATATGTGTTGCACAAAAATTCTTCGGTGATTTCAGAAAATCAGTTTGCATGTGTACTATGCAATGAATTTATCACATTTGACTCATGCTTAAAGATATTATTATTGATGTTTTATCTTCTATAAAGCATATATTACTAAATATTTCTGGATCTAGATTATATTATTAAGTTCAGCATTATGATAGGCTACACCAAAAGTTGCAGTAGATTGTTAGGGCTCTTCCTCAGCTTCTTTTCTGTACATATTTGGTTTTTTATTAATCTTCATTCTTGCCGTTAATTACTATAGCAACTCCTAAGTTCATATGTTTTGAAACATGACATTCAAATTAATCTCAGTAAAGAGTCTGAATTTGGCCTCAGGCTACATACAGTTCAGTTAATAGAGTATATTTCTTTTTTATATGAGGTAGTGTTTTCATCCTGAGCTTAAGAGGAAAACAGAAGTAGAATTTCTTTTACCAAACCTATTTTGAATTCTAAATTACACCTCAGTAATAAAGTCCAGATAATGCTAGAAACTCACGGTACTGGAAGACTGGATGGTAGCCTTCCAACATTCAAAGTGTAATGTTTTTAATCAACTAAGATTGGATTTTCCTTAATAGTATTACAGTGGGTATAAATAACTGCACTTGTATGTCTCATGTAAATTGTGCAAATACTCTAAACTGTGATAGATTGTATTGGAATTCTTAATACATGAAAAACAAAGTGAAATAATTTTAATAAATTGATATGTTCTACAGATCTGATATATAAGCTTCCTATTTTATAATTAGAATCTGTCATAAAATTGTTGATCAACTTTTTGAAAATATTAAGATGGCTTTGTGAGTTCTTCTAGAATCATTTATTTCTCTCCATATTAAAAATAATGTTTACTATAATATATAAACTATAATAGTCAGAAAAATTAATAATCTTGTAATTTGATTTATCTATTAGAATATCAAGGCGTTTTAACTTCTTATCATATATGCATATCTGACAAATATATTTCTTTATCTCTAATTGTTTGTTAATAATAACCAGAAGTAATTATTTTAATATTTGATATGCTTGGCTCTAACGAATGAACGTGATACTTACACTAAGTGATAGAGTTGACTTCATTGCCCAATAAGCTTTTATATAGACAAAATATCACCACTTATAACTTTAATAGTTAACTGTTTAATTTTCTCCATTGATTTAAAATGTAAAGGAAATTGAACATGAAACAGCAAAACATTTAATACTGATTTTTACAGCAATTCTTTAAGTGCAAACTCATTTTTTTCTTCTGTATGATTGTGGAGCTCCTAGTTGACAATGCATTTAACCTTTGAACTTGAGTTTTCTTTTAGTGTCATGAATGCTCAAGATAGGACATGCCAATGATCTGAGTAGAAATAGAATAAATGTACTTTCTGTAAGCAATGGGTTTAAAAATAAAAAGCAATACAATAGCCAGACAGTGGTAACTGCATCACTGCAAGGGAAGTGATCCTTCATCCAGCAGATCAGTAAAACCCTAAGCCTGTAATATAAGACAAAATCTCACTTGCTGGGAAATCAAATAAAATGTATAATTATTTAATAATACATTAATGGGAAGCAGCTCATTAAAAGGAAATGAAAGAATGAATTCTGATCCTCTCATGTAATAAACCCAATTCAAGTTAAGTAATTCTTAGTACTGATTACAGTTTTTTTCTGTATCTTTTCTCCTCATTTGCAACTATCTTTTATAACTGATTTCAATGAAATTATCTTTTTAAATGCTGATTTCCTTTTAGTGTTAATTAATATACTCTGTATGCTCAAATCTATTTCAGATGCAGATATTCTCCTAATCCTTTTAATTGGTTTCTTGTATCTATAGCTTGTCCTAATACATTTTCTACTTCATAAATATTAAACAAATTCATCTTATATATACTAAATAATAGTTAAAAAATGCAAGGATGTCTTTGGAAAGCAAATAAGCCAGAGCGATACGAAATAGAAACACTCCTTTGTAAAAATGCCATTATGTTTTATAGTTTAGTTGTTTTTCCCAACAAAATGTAGTCAGTTTTCTCAGATTTCCCCAGGGCATTTGCTAGATATATAGATGTAAGGATGCCATTCACTTGGTGAGTCAGAATTGATGAAAATACAGCTTGAATATGCCAAAATATCTTATTGAAATCATCCCCCCCTGGAATTTAATAGACTCACGCATAAGAAGCAACCAAAGTAGGAAGAATCAAAAAATTTACTATGAACAATATTTTCAAGTACTTTAGTTTTATCTAAATTCATTTGAAATGTATGATAATTTATTAATTCCAGAATAATATTGTTTATCTAATGACAACTTGTAGTTAGTAAATGAAGGGGAGTACATTGTAAAGATCTGTGCAGTTATTTTCACTTTTGGAGAATGAGATTGAAATTAAAGTAATTAACTATTACCAGAGTGTACCTAATCCTGCTCTTAAATTCCCTCCTAAGCATTTGGTTTTCTGACCAGTTTGCTTCTTAGCTGCATGTTAGAACACTAATTAGCATCTTCTGTTTAATCAAATGTGTAGATTAGAGCTGGAAATGTAATTCTGAAAGAACGTATATGTTTAATATCCTGAAACCCTGGTCCTCCATGATATCCTGCATGCCAAAACATACACAAATGGACAATAAACACAGGATACAAATATATGGCCATTATGTGTAATTATTGTGGTGATTTGGACAAAATTGCTAAATAGGATCATGTATTTGAATACATGGTCCCCTGTTTATGTCTTTTTGTTGAGGGAGGAAATGGAACTTCTGGATTTACAGCCTTCATGGGGGAGTAGTTGCCTGGAGGCAGGATTTGAGAGTTACAGCTTCATTTCCTTTCTACCTGTCCCCCTCTTCTTGTCATGTAGGCCTTGAGATGTGATCTTTCTTATTCTGGCTACCCTCAGATGCCTCCCAACTGTTATATATGGACTATCCCTCTTAAACCTTAGGCCAAAATAAGCTCCTCCCTCTATGAGAAGAAGCTGTAAGCATTGCTTCATTCTGAGACACAAGTTGTCAACATAAATAAGCAGACAGAAAAACAAACACAAACAATAAGAAGGAAATAAAATATATACGGATAAAGGAAACCAAATGTTAAATTAGAAAGAAATAAGACCAAATATAATATATGCTTCCATTTTTTTTATCATTTTTTTTCTAAGAAGTGATATACCTCCTCTGGAATGGGATGTAGAACAGTCATTGGGTGGACCAGGAGGGGAATAAAATCTGGAGTGTAAAAATTAATAAAATTTTGGAAAAAAAGTGTTATAATGCCTTTCACTGTATCAGACGAGATCTGAATATTTTCCCTGATTTGAATGTGTTCTTTGATCTTCAAATATTGTAAAGAGATGGTGGAGCATAGAGGCAATAATAGTCCAAATTATGGGAATGAGTTCTTACAAGAGTGGCTTTGTTATGCTTGATTTTTCCTACTATGTCCTTCTCACTGTCTCCCTAGGTCTATGCCCGAGGGCTAACATTATCTCTGTCTTGATGTCTCTCATTTGTGATGTACTCTTCCATGAGATGAGATAGCATAAAACTTTCTCCAGACTTTACAGCCTCCACAAGATATATGCTTTAATAAGTTGCCCGTTCTTAAGATTACAGTGATTTTTTTTAAAAAAAAATAGACTATTTTGAGGCAAAGATCTACTTGTGTTGTTAATTTCCTCATTTCTCTTGTGCTGTAGAGCTATGAGGAATCTTGTACTAATCCACAGTGTAAGTAATGGACAAGCAGAAATTATGGAAATTATTTTAACATATTTATTACCTTACAGTAAGAAAAATGTATATTCATTGAAGTTTTTAAAATTAGTTATTATTTTTTGCTTCATTGAAACTAATTTATATATCAATATATATAAAATATAATAAGTTTCTTTATGTAATGACATTTACATTAAATTATATTTAAGATTGTTAGAGTATGATTGTTATCACTAGAGTGTGCTCTACTATGTGATATTAACATAATACCGTATAACTTTTACTTATTTATAATTTGTTTTTGCACTGCACTATATTAGTGTCCTTTTCCAATAAAAAATTGCATGTTAAATGAGTTCTAGCAAAAATAACCACTCTGCTCTTAAAACTGTGTACTACCACTGCAAAAATAAACAAATGAAAAGAATCAGGGTTATTTTTTTATAACTTTCATAGTGGGAGGCTCACAATGGCTTATAACTTCAACTACATTCAACTGAATACTTCTTATTCTGGTTCATTGGCACAAACACATCTATGCATTTTTATATATAATTAAACAAGAAACCAAATGTCATTTACTGTTACATGGTATGAGAAAATACTGCCTATAAAACATATATTAACATAAAGAATATTTATCACCTAAACTCTTCATTAAGTGGCTATACATTACTAAACAGCAAACAATAGTTTGGAAATAAAAGATAATTTGTTGTGTGGTGTCTGTCAGTTCTGTAGAAGGATACTACATTTAAAAATAGAAAACAGATAAATAAGTGCTTACTTCTACCATTTGTAAAGTGATGCATTCACGTTGAAATATGTTTTTCTTTTAAGTACATTTATTATGCACCAACAAAACAAAAGTATGCACATTATGGTTCACATCATAGCAATTCTAAAGGAATATGTGAAGGTCAAGATATGAAAAAATAGCATACAAAGGTACGAGTGGTTAGAGGAAATATTTAAGTCCAAAAATATGTAAAGATTTACTGAGAAGGAAGAAATCCTCAATTAAAAAATCTTTCACCTTTATATATCCTTGTAAAATTTGTGAATCCTAAGTAATAAAAAGAAAGGAAACATCTTAAGCTTAGTGACATAGAAGTTACTTAGAAAGTAAAAGATTCAAATATATTAAACTTCTCATCTCTAACACCAGAAGCCAGAATAAATGAAAAGCTTCTGGAAACTGAAAGTTATATATCAACTTAAGATGGGGATATTTTCACATATGTTTCACCTTCTCAAGGTGGAAGAATGTTTTAATAGGTTTCCCTGAGTGAAAGTATATATCCAATTCTAACTCACCTGCAGTAAATACTTTGTGGAAGAATTTCAAAACTAACCATAAGTCAATTAAAAATAAAAATACAATAAAATAAGAAATAAATGATGAGTAATGAGCTTTGAAAGACATATTATTATCAGTAAAGTGCAAACATAAATGTCTCTGTGTGTTTGTGTTTGTGAATTTTTATTTGTGTCTATGCAGCATATTAAATTTATCAATATGTAATGCATAAATTAGAATAGTAATGCAAGTAAAATTTAGAAGTTTTAGAAGAAATTATTAAAAAAGTACACAAGTTTAACCTTACTCAGAACATATTCATTTTATCATACCTTTAAAATTGAAATCAGCTTAACAGAAATAAACTTTTAAGTAAAATGCTATTCAGAAACATGATGAAAATTTAACTAGATAATCTCAGGTGAAGTTAATAAAGACAAGGGCATATCATTTAGAGTTTGTCTCTTTTAATTTTTTTGTAGTATCAATGTTGAAAATTTTATTCATTTGCATTACATGTAATCATATCAAATTTTCCCTCAATATCTAGATTCTTCTCAACTTTTCTTCCTTTTATTCATTCTATCAAGTGTATTTTTTAATATTTAATAACCAATCAAATACAGTTAGGGTTGGCAATGTGTGCATAGGTATGAAACTGTCCACAGTACCATGGACAATATAAAAATGACCATATCCTTACAAAATATGCTTCTCTGCACCATGCCAATATCCCCTCAGTATATGGTAGAGTTTGGACATCATAAACTCCCATCTATAGAACGATTCGTTTGACCTTTATGGGATGTAGATGAGGAGGAGGTAAAGCAAAGCTACCGACTTTAGGATCCTATGAGTCAATCCATCTCCAAACGGTACCACCCAGCTCACAGCGCGTGTTCATGTTTTAGCTCTTGTAATCTTTCTGCATCCTCTTCCATGTTATTTCCTGAGCCTTTGCAATTGTGGGGTAAATATACACATTCTGCTTAAAGACAGTTTCTCCCTGTCAGCTCTTGACCAGTCATATATCTTTTCACTGACCTCTGTCTCTTTCAAAGAAAAATGTCTTTGACTAATGTTAAGAACAGAATAGGTATATGAACTTAGTAAGACAATCAACATTGTCACATACCAAAATTATGATGGCAGGATATACTCTTGGGTGTAAGATCAGCCATGGACTTTCAACAGTCACTAGATTACCAGGCAACACATTCCCTGTGGTACAGATAGCTAATCAAATTGTCATTTTCCCCATTTTTTTCTTTTTTGGCACTTATATCCAGATATTTCCTCTACTACTGCCATTTTCTTAAAATAATGCAGTTGCTAATTGAATTATAAATAGTTTTCTTTATATCCACAGAGAAATATTGCTCTCATTTCAACATGGGTGCTTCTTGCAAGAAATGGAAACCATAATGAACTGTTTAAAATAAAGAGAACAATGTCTGTGATACCAAGATTGATACATGCATCTACAGCACATACTTAAGTCTCTGGGAACATTCGGAAGAGGTAGTGAAAAACTGTGAGAACCAGCAGTCAAGGCATCTTCAATAGCATTGTATCTTTGATGAAGTACAAATAAGCTGAACACATGAAATTCAATACTATGGTGGCCTTAACAAGACTATGACACTAGATAACATGCAATCATTAGTAAGGGAAGCCTCAGAGACCCTAGCTGTAGATGAAGAGCAAACAGCAATTAATGACTTCTTACAGAAAAAAAAAAGTTTTCCACAGAAATGACCTACTAAATTAGTTATTTCATACTAAGTGGTCATCTCTCAATATATACACATATGAGCACATTAAGTGAGCTCAGCAGGTTATAATTATATTTGTATATGTGTGCTACAATAATAAATAAAAAAAATTAAAAATTATAAAGGTCATACATCAAATTAGAAGGTAAAGGAATGTGAACATTAGGGGAAAGAACAGTAATATTATAAGTAACGATTGATTGAAGATGATGTATGTAAGTTATATAAATATATAAAATGTCATAGTGAAGTCCATAATTTTATACAATGAATGATAATGAAGATGAGTACAAATTCCGTCACTGTGTCTACCTCTTCAAAAGTGCAAAGTATAAATCATGATAAAGTTCATGGGACAAAATTGGTTTGAACAGAAATATGCACATAGTGTACACAAACATTCTATTGTACAAGATCATGCTGTAAATGTCCTTAAAGATCCCTTCATGTTTTATTTGTTTGTTTCCTTAACTGCTTACTGTTTATCAATATAAAATCACCAACCTATATATGTAAATGAATATAAAATACTTCCCTCTGCCAAAAAATGAATGTATCCTATAAACTCATTACTAGTATATTGTAGAAGTAAAACAAAACCTAACAAAAACTTAGAAGTTGTAAACAGCATATGCTAAAGTAAGTCAGTTACCTAATAAAAAGAAATTGCATTCCCATGTGAAAATGTGTCTTTTTCCTTGATCATTCACAAAGGCTCATCCCTTTTGCAGGTTACATTACTTTTATCATTATGCATTTGTTTTGTAAATTAAAAATGACTAAGTCTCAATGTTAGATATTTACTCTGTTAATAAGCAAGGGACATGAGGAACATAGGACTAGTATAAGAGACAGAGTTTGCAAGATAATTTTAATATAGCACAATGTGTAACATTATAGTGTTTTAAAGTGTTTCCAAACATAGTTTTTCGCAGGTGAGGTCAATGCCTGTGGAAAGTTGTCATTTCAATTAAAAGGGAGAAACTTGAAAATACATTCTTAGTATATATTTTTCAATGTTTGAAGGTATCAAGGATATGAATCAATCAATTCCAGGGAGGGGTGGTGAAGAGGACATGAGGAAATAGCAATAGATTTTCCATTTTACCTCTACTTTCCTTATAACCAAAAACTAAAGATGCATAAGCATAACTGCGAATTCATCTGCTTTCTGTCTACTCCCCCACATGATGAGAGTTGCTGTAGAATTCTGATTTACACCCCGATTTACAGGGAAACCTGCTTAGTTTGTGTGCATTTTAAGAACTTTTTTTTTCAGGGCTAGAGAGATGGCTCAGTGGTTAACAGCACTGGCTGCTCTTTGAGAGGTCCTGAGTTCAATTCTCAATAATCACATGGTGGCTCACAACCAACTGTAATGGTATCTGATGCCCTCTTCTGGTGTGACTGAAGATAGTGTACTCATATACTTAAAGTAAATAAATAATGCTAAAAAAAACCTGTATTCAGTTTTAAATAAAGAATGAATTCTTCACACATTCACAGAAAAAGAATTATTGAGTCTACAAAGTAAAAAAAATACTGATTTAAGACTTAGATGATCATATACCTTTATAAAACAAAAACTCAATGTTGCCTTTGTTTGGATTACTAAATCTTCAATCTTTTTTGGCAATAATCATGTATTTATAGTATTTTCTTAATATTATTTATGTTCATTTAAAAAATACAAGAAGAACTCTTTCACAAAACATGGTCTCTCAGACTTTATTCTCCATTTTTTAATTTCTTATTTATTTTTTGTGATTCCAAATGTGTGTCTTACATCAGAGATTATTTTTCTCTCTCTTTGTTCACAGGTATTAAGCACTAAGTGAAGATTCAGTAGCCAAAGACATGAAAAAAATATAGAAATCCTGCAGAGGTCTCTCAACATGTGGTTTCTGGGGAAAAAAATAGTTTTCAAAGTAGCTTTTTGAGTAAAACAAACTTTTAGAAAAAAGATCAAACTACAGTTTAGGGAAAAGTCAAAACTACTTCCCAGACCTAAACTAATTCCATTGCTATGCTAGTCAAATTGTCCTTTAATGTACTGTAAATCCAGCAGCTATTCACATGCTTGCTTTATCCCCTTCATACCCTTAACCATAGGTATTAGGGGAAAAGTTTTTTTTCCCTAAGTTTCCCTTTTGCTGATTTCCATAGCTTTTGTTATATATATATATATATATATATATATATATATATATATATATATATATATATATATATATTTCACTTTATCTACTCTGAACGACATAACAAACTTATTTTTCATATTTCTAATGGGATATGCCAAGACCTTTTGTTTTCCTCCTTTAAGGGGATTTTTTTCCCTAATTTTATTTCTAAATTTGTTCTTTCAACACACAAATAAACACAAATTTCACCAAGGCTTAGGAACCAAATATATCTACATCAACACATTTCAGATATTCATGTTTTTGTTTTATCATGGAGCAAAATACAACATCTGAAACTTGTGTAAGAATGGACCAAGAAGAGGTAGAGCCTTGGATATGCACCTTTGATAATGACCCTTTTTCACTTGAACATGTGATTTGACCCCCTATCCTGCAAATATCAACTCTACTGTAGAGACTTCCTATATGAGTTTTTGGTTTTTCTTTCTTCCTCCATCATTTTTTAAAGAAATCAATCTAACTCAACAGTTCAGGCCAAACTGTAACTCAATGTACAGCTAAGCTGATATTAAACTTAAGATGCTACTTCTTCCACAGTCTCCCTCTTATGACCTTATAAGGAAAGTCAGTGTACAAATATTATTTATTGTCAGCATAATATTTCTAAGAAATTTGTATTCGCTCTCTTAAATTCTCAAATTATCTATCATGTGCAATAAGTTATAAGACTTCTGATAACTCATACTAAATTGTAGAATGTCACCTTAGTTAAGCAAAGAATGTCATTGTTTATACTTACATAACTGTCATTCTATAATATAAATGTTTTCTTTATTCAGTTGTTTTGTTGCTACCAACAAGTTACAGTAAAACTTTTGGAGATTTAACATATTGAAACAGTTGCAAAAATATTTTTATATACATTCTTCCTCTACATGCCAAATAAAGGACTGTGTAACTATCTATACTGATGGATAATGATAAAATATTTTGCGTATTAAAGGGAAATTTTAAGGTTTGTTCTTTTATTCTAAGACTTATATGTTGAAAAATGAAATTGACAAGAATCATATGAAATATATTTGCCAAAAGTGAAAAAATAGACTGTTACTTATATTTTCAATATTACATAGTTACTTTACTACCTATGCGCCTGTCTCCTTGGGCATGAACTTTGTCCACAATACATTTAGGCTGACGTCATATGCTTGTGTCTGTGGATGTGCTCTTTTTGAAATGAATCCTTAACAGATTTATATCCAATGTACACTAACAGGATCTTCTGTTGAAGATTTGCCTCTCCAACATTAATGATAAAGAAGTGATAGAGGCTCAAACATTGTCAATGGATTAACCCACTTGTTATTTCATAGCTGAGCAGGACATTTTGAAGGAGATACAGGTGGGAAGGCAGGTTACTATGAACATTCTTTAGAAAGAAACTGAAGTTCTTGTTCTTCTGCTTTCTCCCTGTCAGCATGTCCCATGTCACTGCCCACTAGACTGGAAGGAAGAAGAATCTGGAAAGGGCAGAATCTGGGACTGGTTGTGAAAGAGAAGGCCTTCTCTTAGGATCTTATTGTTACGCTCTTATTTTTAAGACAAAGACCTTTTCCTATGATCATCCATGAATGAGCTCTCTGTGATGATCTTAGATTCTGCATATACTCTTATGTAGGGTGGGCTTATATGTATATACTTTATTTGGCATGAACCAAGGCTTCTATAGTTTTAGGGAAGGGATGAACAATAATCACTGATAGAAGGCTAAGGCTACTGAGATGCCTCATTAGTATAGGGAGACAATCCAGAAATCTCAGTTGCAGGACTGTGTGACATTCCTATCAGATAGTCAATATGCAATGTGATTCTCCCAGAGAATAAATTCCACTATCACAGGACATCTGCCATTTTGCACCTAGCTCAAGACTTTCTGGTAAAGTCAGATTAAGACCTTAGCATCAGGCTTTCCCTGTAAGTCATTGTTTTTTTTTTCATGCTGTTCCTCCATGGCTGTTTCTGCTCTCAGATGTTATGAAGTGAACAACTTTGCTTCATCAATATTTCCTTGCTCACTGAGGTGCCGAAAGGTAGAACAAGTATATCATAGACTGGAACACCTGAAGAAAAGTTCACATGATTAAATTTTGTTCTTTTGACATGCTTATCTGATATAGTCTTCTTTTTGTTAAGTTATTTTTTCCCTTAATAATTTTACATACCACTCACTGCCCCCCTGCAATTCCCTCTTTCTCTTCTCCTCTGAGTTGGTGGCACACCCCCTTGGTTATTCCTCTACACTGACACTTCAATTCTCTGAAAGGCTAGGCACTTCCTCTCCCACTGAGGCCAGACAAGGCAGCTGAGGTAGATGAACATATCACACAGACATTCAACTGCTTTTGGTATAGTCCCCAATCCAGTTTTTCAGTACCCAGAAAAAAGTTAAGCTGCATCATATCTGCAACATATGTGCAAAGAGGCCCAGGGCCAGCCTTACTATGTTCTTTGGCTAGTAGTTGAGACTCTAAAAGTCCCCAAGGGTCCAGGTACGTTGACTGTTGCTTTTTCTGTGGAGTTCCTATTGCCTTTGTGATTCAAAATCTCTCCTCCTATTCTTCCATAAGAGTCCCCAAGCTACATCCACTGTTATGATGTGGGTATCTGTATCTGTCTGAGTCAGCTGCTGGATGGAGCCTCTCAGAGGATACCATGTTTCTATCTACAAGCACAACAGAACATCATTAATAGTGTCAGAGATTATTGCTTGCTGAAGGGATGGGTCTCATGCTGTGCTGGTTATTGTTCAGACATTCCCTCAGTGACTGCTCCATCCCCAGTGCTTGCATTTCTAGTAGACAGGATACATTTTGGGTTGAAAGTTGTGGGTTGGTTGGTGTCTGTCATGCTCCACTGGGGTTGCTGCCTGACTGCAGGAGGTGGCCTCTTCAGGTTCCATACCCTAATGTAGTGAGTCACAGCTAAGGTCACCCCCATTGATTTCTGGACACCTCACCTCTCCAGTTTTCTGACTTTTGCTGGAGGTACTTCCCTCCTCCTCTCCCTTGTCAATTGGAGATTTCCATTCATTTGCAGGGCCATGAATCCATCTCTCCTGTCCTTCTCCACACTTCACACCTGATTCTGAATGCCGCCCCCCCCCATTCCCCTCCCCATTGGATCTACCACTTCCCTCTCTCCATCTCCATTCTGTAACTATTTTATTTCATCTTCTAACTGAGAATCAAACTTCCTCACTTGGGCCTTCCTTCTTGTTTGTCTGCTTTTGGTCATATCTATCTATCTATTTTTATCTATCTATCTATCTATCTATCTATCTATCTATCTCTATCTATATCTATATTTATATGTGTGTGTGTGTGTGTGTGTGGGAGGGTGTTTGTGTGAGGATGTTTGTGTGGTGTGTCCAAAATGTTATCATTACCCCATCATAGAGTTCTTCCACTCATCCCCCTTCCATTTGTCTCTGAGAGAGTGGCCTCCTCCATATCACCCTACCTTGGAGCATCTAGTCTCTACAGGCTAAGGCACATCCTCTTTCACTGAGGCCAGATAAGATAGTCCTTGACTACAAATGTGCCAGGAGCCTCAGACCAGCCCATGTATGGTCTTTGGTTGGTGGCTCCCAAGGGTTCAGGCTAGTTGACACTGTTGGTCTTCCTATGGTGTTACCATCCTCTTCAGTTTCTTCACTCCTTCCCCTAAGTCTTCCGTAAGGGTCCCTGACCTCAGTCCAATGCTTGGCTATGAGTATCTGCATCTATTTCAGTCAGCTGTTAGGGATATCCTCTTAGAAGACAGCCATGAGTGACTCCTATCTGCAAGCACAAGACAGCACTAGTAATAGCGTCAGGGATTGGTACTCAAGTTGGGCAGGCCATTGGTCCTTCAGACCTTGCTCAATTTTTGTTCTTGCAAATCTTCTAAACAGTATTAATTTGGGGTCACAATGTTTGTAGGTAAGTTGGTGTTTTCATCTCTCCACTGGTGGTCCAGTCTAACAGGGGGAGGTTATCTCTTCATGTTCCATATCCTCACTATTGGACATTTTGGCTAAGTCACCTACATTGAGTTCTGGGAGCCTCCCCTATCTTAGGTCTCCAAGACTTCCTAGAGATTCCCCCAAACCACAATGCCCAGAACCTGCATATTTCCCTTTATTCTCCTGACCATCTGGGATTCTCTCCTGTCTCCTCAGATACCTAATCTTGCCTCTACCTATTTCTCTCTCTTCCCCTCTCCCAGTTTCATCTCTTCCTCTGCCTCCCAAGATTATTTTGTTCCCCATTCTAAGTGGAATTGAACCATGCTCACTTGGGCCTTCCTTCTTGTTTAACTTCTTAGGCTCTGTGGGGAGTATCACGGGTATTCTGAACTTTTTGGCTAGTATCTACTTATTTGAAATTGAAAAAGGAGACTAATATAAGAGTTAAACAGTTTAAGTAAAATTTTATTTCTCATAAAATTTGTAGTACCTGTGCTGAAAAAGAGAATTATCTATCAAAAATATGATATGGGGGAAGGGACAGAAAAATATGAGAAGATGCAAAGTCTCTAGTGTCTACTGGAACAGAATCCTCAGAAGAAAACATCCAAACTAGCATCTTGATATGTGTATGTGTGTAGCTTTAGCCACATAAACTGTGGGACAATAACTTTATTTAGATCATGTGTTTGAAGTAATTTTCTTTATTCCAATTTTTGGAAATCATTGTCTGTTCCTGTTAATCATTTCCTGTTTGTTTATCTACAGGAATATGTCAATTGTCTCATATATATCTCTTGATTACTATTATATTGACCTAATTTTCATTAGTGTCTTACAATAACAGAAGTTGCTCTCGCAAGTAGACTGCTTCATAAGTTGCATGTCTGTTAACTCACATATATTCCTGTTTTACAGAAATGGTTTGCATTTTCCATAACCTGGGCTATAAATCTTTACGTATTGTCTCATGTGCATTCTATTTACATTTATATTTTTCAAAGCAGAATTCTCCTTGATTTTGTGGGTGTGCATAGCTTTACTACACAGTACCTGTGTTCCAGGACCACAGTTGAAAATCTGTTGTTCATGAGACTCCTGATAACAAAGCCTCTACTTCCATCCTGTAGTCCAGTTTTTGTCATGTTCAGATTTCTTTTGATACCTGACACAGTTAAGATTTCTGACAATAATAACTGTTGTGAGGCACAGAAGTGGAGGTGAATTTATATCTCTTATGGATCTAAAATATAAATCATTTCACTTACTTCCTAGTGATTTTGTCTGAGTAATAAGCTGCTCAGATAGCACCAAAAAGAAATGTGAAGTTTCTTTCAAGTTTCAGAACATTAACAGCCTGCAGTCATGTAATTTATGGAACAGCCTATGCTATAACTAAGATGCCATGGTATATCTAAGTCATTTACGTATCAGTGAACTCTATGTGGACATAAGGACTTAAAGCCATTCTGAAAACGAAGTAATATGACTTTTATTGAAATTATAGTATTTAACAAGCTCATATTTATAGAGGTAGTTCATTAAAAACAATGTTTCAAAACCATCTGATAGATGGCACAGCATTTTATAGTCATTCACTCTCACAAATAGTTAGGCTACATTCATTTCATGTGATGTGACAAGTTTGAAAGGACACTAAATTAGTCTTGACTATTGATTGAGCACAGCAATATTGCTCTTGGATTATAAAAATTGGTTAAATAAATCTTGCTTGGTGAATAAATTTGTGATTGTTTGGAAAAATGGGTTTATTCTTTTTTCATGGTGTACATGCTTAGCCCTGGTTCAAACTTCCTGTATATCATCTTCCAACTTGGCAATGGGATTCATGTGACTAAATCATGAATGTCAGTGTGGGTAAAAAAATTTATATTTCTCCTAGCCCTATTATAAATTTAAATTTCTTAAGAACTTTCTCTTCCTCTTTCATCTAACATATTGCTTATAAGTTAGAACACTTACAATATTAGTTAAATATATATATTGGTTTCAGCCTCCATATGGCAAGATAATACATTTCTCTCATTTAAAGTACATAGTCTGCAGAGGTGAAAAATGCAACACAACAATTAGAGTATTATCAACTATATGAGTGACTAATTTTTAATAGTGATAGGAAAAATAATTAATTAGTGTGATTAGATAGATTTGATACAGTAAAAACATTAAAATTGTGTTTTATGCTACATGTAAAAATTGAGAGAAGTGCTGAGTTGAGATATATTTCATTTATTGTGGTTGAAGTATTAAAATTCTGAGTTAATAAATAAAAATCAGCTAAACCATGTTGTTAAATAAAGTACAGCACATATTTTGATTTCTATAATATTGATTGAGTAATGAATTTTAAGTTTTGAAATTAAAGTGGTGAGAAATGATTATGTTTTTCATAGTAGAGACTCTATGTATGGATAAACAGCACTTTGGATATACACCCCAGTTATATAAGCCAGAAAAATATTACTGCAATGTGTTTACACTGCTAATACTAACATTTAGAATATTTAAAATCCGATCAACAATACTGGCTATATATAATTTTAATGGTCCTTCTGTCATAACCAAGCCCAATGGAAAATATACAACTCCATGTATTTGAGTGCATTTTGTGGTAGAATGCAATTTGTGAAGTTGAAGTATAAGTCATTTGTAGATTTCAGTCTTACCATATACTAAGCCTGAGGTATTTAATTCCTAGTACCTCAGATGAAATAATTTTTGGAACTATTTATGGTGTGTGTGTGTGTGTGTGTGTGTGTGTGTGTGTGTGTGTGTGTGTGTAAAGAGCTTTCTCAAGAGAAACATTATATTCAGCTGGAAAGGTTCATAAGGGACAAGATACATCAAAATGCCTTCAGGAAGATCCTAAAACTTACCAGAATCACTGGTCATTCCTTGTTCAAGTAAACAGTAAAAGCTGAGAGTTCCCCTCAGACAAACCAAGTTGAGCTACAAAGAAGACTCTCAAAAAAGCAAAGTTGCCAAGAAACTGTGAGAGCAGAGCAACTACCTGGAAGAAATGATACTAGCCCAACTGGTTGGAAGAGGTTTACAGAACTGAAGCACCTGGGAAGGTCACTATCCTACCTGTACAACTAATTGCATACTGACCCTATGGTGTGCCAGGCTTTGTTGATAAAGCTGTCTTTATGTCATTTCGGCTCCTGTAAGTAACCACAATATATTTCATTCTTCAAGTTGGAAAAAAAAGAAAAACAAACATTTATATAAATAGGCATGCAGCTATTTAAGATTTTTGTGCTACTTTTATGTTTTAGTTATGAAAAAATTTAATATATTTTCTCATGAGATAAATTATATAGTTTTCTTAACTCTAAGAAATTTTACAAGATGGTTAAGCAAAATTATTAATAAATAATACAGGAGCACTTTTTATTTGAATTATCATAATTTTATTTTTAAAATTTGGTAGTTTCTCAAATCTATTTTCTATTAATTACAATTTGGCATATTATTTATATGATATTCCATGAAACTGGAATATTAAGAATAAATATTATGTATATTCTAGTAATCAAAATAATCTAAAATATATGTATTACTTACCTTTTAATTTCTCCAATAAAACACCATGACTAAAGCAATTTACATAAGAACTAGATTATTTCAGCTTATTTTTCCAGCAATATAAGTGACCATCATTGTGGGTAAACATAATTGGAAGATGACCTCCTTAATGATAAACATGAAACAGAGTTTGAGAACTGAAAGTCACAAAGACTTTTACTGTCAAAATCCACCCCCAGTGACATACTGACCTCAGCTTATCTGCACCATTTAAACCAATCCAAGTAGATCAAGAAACATGGATGAAAGCCACAGATGCTGAATACAATAAGAGACATGACTTACCCAAACCACTATGGTGTTTGAGTTATTTGAGTTTTAGTAAATTCTTATATTGTCATTTAGCACAGGAAAGAGGAAGAAGTGGATGCAATTATGTTTTAATTAAAAAAATTTAGGTAATAATATATGGCCCAATTAACATTTTTCCAAATAAAATTCAACGTAGAGAACTGAAATAAAGTAGTTTCACTTTTAGAAGATGCCTTCAGTACTATTGTGGTAAAATTGACACTCTGAAGATACACAGATAAACACGGAACATCCTCTTTCCTCTTCCTGTTACCATGATGACCATGAACTTTTACTTTACTCACATTGGCATTTATACCAAGACATTACCAAGACTGTCTCATATTTTTCAGTATCTGGATAACTCTGCCTGGATTTTAAGATGCTGAATTTTGGTAGAAAATAGAAAGCACATTTTAAAAACCATTAACTTTCTTTTATCTTTTTTTGGACATTTGTGCACATTACCAATGAGGAAATTTAGGAAAATAAAGATTATAGGTGAATACGTATGACTTTTTTTTTCTTTTTTTTTCGGAGCTGGGGACCGAACCCAGGGCCTTGCGCTTGCTAGGCAAGCACTCTACCACTGAGCTAAATCCCCGACCCCGAATATGTATGACTTAAATAATGTTTTATATCTACGTTGTGCAGTTTTTACTGTGATAATTGTTCATTTCAATGAGAATTTTCATTATAATTCTCATTGTAAAATATTTGCTTGTTATTTAATTTGCATTTCTGTGTCAGCTGTTATTTACATGCAGCCTACAATTCAGGCCTAAATTCCAGAAAACCAGAAATTTTCCTTCTTTGTGGGTATTTGTTCATTTTCTATTGTGAATTACATTTATTCTTATTGTAACATGTACATTAGACATCAATTATTCTAATCTTCTCTTCATATCTTTGTCCCTTTCCAATTCTCGTCTTCCACCCTCCTACCCATGTTTTTCTTTTTTCTTCACATACATGACCTTCTTTGGTATATGCACCCTTTATTTTAACCGTTGTTCTCCACAACACCATAGGAGTAGGCACAATCTCACAGTCTTGCGATGCTCATGACAGCCTTCGCGAGTTAATGGTTGCAACATACCTGGACGATAGTGTTTGGTACTAGGACTTCTTTAAGTCTGCTCACTCTGCATTGGACTTTCCTTCACAATCTTTCCTGAGCCTTATATGAGGTGTAAATGCTCTGCTTAGGGATGAACATTAAAAAGTCATTTATATTCAGTTTCATGGTTCTAGTATGTTCACTATCTTCCACTGCGAGAAAGTTCTCGGGTGAAGTGTGGGAATAGTATTTATTTATGGATATAAGCATAAGGTTTAAAAGGAAGTTGGACACAATTTCTAATTAGCAAACCAACAGTTGTGAGTTTCCATGAAGGTTCTGTGACCTCTCCAGCCATATAATACCGAAGTTCATAGTAGAGTGTGGGGATTCTTTCTTGGGAAAGAGCGTCTCAAATCCAGTCAGGGAGCAGTCGGTTACCTGTTAATCAGTCATGTCACTGTTTCTCATGTGGGCATATATTACCTGCCAAGTTGATTTTGTGGTTCACAGGGTTTATAACTACGTAAAGCACTGAATGACTTTTCTCTCTTATCAGGTGTATTGTTTCTTCCATTACTATATTGTTGGAATGTAAAACCGTGCCAGGAAGCTTTGTAATGTAGAGCAGGTTGAGACCCGGAGACTCAGTGGGCACACACCTGAAACTTAGGCAGGTCCCAATGCTCCCTGGTCTGAAGCATGTCCTACGCTCCTCACATAATGAAACATGACCTGTGGTCATATAGGCACAGAACATAGTTTGTCAATGAGGTACTTAGACGCCAAAAGGACTTAGCCAATAAGCTTCCCTTCCCAGATATTCTTCCCTGAGAAAGGCATTAAATCTCACTTCCACCCTGAGAAGTGGGTATGGTGCAGTATGCATCCATTTTCCACCATGAACACCCAATAAACTGTTTAGACCATGGATTTTTCATCAAGATCCTTCATGGGGAGCCATGGAGAAGGCATTTTGCTACAAAGCCAAAGCTTAATTCTTGCCCCGAAGGCCCTCTGTGCTTCCAGCCTGCCGTTGCCAACCTATGGACACTCATGCATGGGACAAACCAGAGCTCCCCCTTCCGTCTGCCCCAGGCTAGACACTCTCCCCAGCCCATGACTCTGTTCTCAGCTCTTTTGAGACTCCGAGCAGTGCCTGCATATCCAGGTGTCAGAAAATTCCCTTGGTCGGGGTCTTGCAGCAGACACAGCAAACCCGGAAACAGCTCTGGCTTTCCCACACATCAGACAGTGCTTTCCCACACCCTGAGTGGCGTCCCTGTCCCTGAAGCCCAGCATCTGGCGTGGCAGTGGAGTGGAATAAGCAGTCAAACGCCCCTTGTTCTGCCTTCCAAAGAGGCTTACCCAGCTACAAGACAGACGTGGACCTACAGTATACATAATGAATGGCAGGGATGGGGCTAAATTCGGTTGTAGCTCTACTACGTATATCTTATAACCAAGTATGTGGTATATTTAGCAATCTGTTCTGACAAAATAGTAATAGTGGTCAGCCCAAACATTTTTACATTATTACGTCTGTTTTTTTGCGCCTCTAAAGGGCATTGCTTTTTGTTCCCTAATGAGAATAGGCCTTTAGAGAGACATAATTTATTTTTGGCTCTATAAAGCCTATGATCTGCTTTATCAGAGCATGTTTTCAATTAAGCCTTTACTTTCAACTTTTCTTCCTACTCTAGCATTAGCTACATGCTTTCTTCCCACCAAATCTTGGCTGAAGATTCTAAACAGGTAAGCATCCACAAAGAAGTCTTCTCAGAAATGTTCAATAGGTTATTGATAGGCTTCATTTCATAGGATAGAGGTTTTGGTATCTATCCCAACTCTTATTTGGGTTACAAAAACCTGGAGCTGATCAATTCTTTAAAAACTAAAAATGTAAAAAATATAGTATAGTGTATGGCCTATGATTTCTACACTCTTCTGCAAAGACAGTCAACACATTATGGTAAATTTACAATGTACATTACAATGTATATAACAGGTACAATGATGTGGAATACCATTTTTATAATCATTCCTTGTACTTTCTATGCTTTCATTTAAAATGAAAATGTATTCTTTAATCTTACGATATCAGTATTAAAGTATATTTAAATATTTTGAGAAGTCATTTAATGTGTCTGATATTTAAGACTATAAGTTTTATAGCATTATGCACATATAAAAATCACACGAAAATATGACATTAGTGTGCATAGAGGACTAATTATACCAACATTTCGTGATCCCTAAATGGACTTAAAGTTTATCAAATTGAGTTTGATCTCCTTATTACAGACTCTATTATATGTACTGACTGCAATGTGGTCAGCGGATTCAGCTAATGCTTTTCAAAAACAAAAGGAGGGTGGTTATCATGGCAACAAGGTGCCCGACTAAGGTCAATAGATTAATAATTATCATGACTTTCCATAACCTATAAATAGTTTATTTCTCTATATTTCATTTGCCAGCCCAGGAAAAAATGACAATTTTGATATATGTAAGAACATGGTATCCGTAGCAGGCTGTATATTTAAAATGAATAATGTTTATTTCTGATGTGGCATGGTGAATAAAATCATACATACATACAAGAGTAGTCACGTACAGATTGATTATATATATATATATATATATATATATGAGCCCTTCTTGAAATTGAAAATGTATCGACTAATAGTAACCTACATTTTGCATTAAAACCCATGATTCTTATGCAAACTTAATAATATTGATAATTCCCTAGGAAATTAGAGAAGACCATATTAAGATATGTTTGTAAGCATATTCTAGAGATGATTAAATAATGAAGGCTCAGGTATAATCAGTAGTTTATTCCTTTGATGAATTGAAAATTCAACTAGAAAATTGGGAGGCATTAACTGAAGGCAGGACTGGAGAAACATTGAGAATCCTCCCCTTGAAGGTTATTATCTCTCCTTTATCACTTCCTGTTACAGCTGTTTCCTGACTACTGTGATGAATGCTTGGATTATCATTTTGGCATGATGTAGAATACCTAAGAAATAGTCATAATAATTATTAGAGTTAATTTACATTCCTCAATTTTACATACCCATGGATATGGGGGAACTTATTGAGGAAGTTAATAGGAGAGAAGTCTCACCCATTGTTGGTGGCACCATTCCAGATTCAGTTGATCCAGACTGAGAAAAGGAGAAAGTGGTGAGAGTATAGGCTTCCCTCCATTACTTCTCATCTGTGCATGAAATGTGACCAGTCACTGCTGCTAACTTGACATCCTTGCCATACTGCAAAATCTAGAAATATGAGCTAAAGTGATTCTTTCTTTCTTTTTTTTCTTTTTCTTTTTCTTTTTTTTTTTTTTTTTTTTTTTTTTTTTTTTTTTTTTTGGAGCTGGGGACTGAACCCAGGGCCTTGCGGTTGCTAGGCAAGCACTCTACCACTGAGCTAAATCCTCAACCCCAATTCTTTCTTTCTTTAAGTTGCTTTTCTCATGCTGCTTATCATAGCCATGAAGCAAGTAACTAACATATATTCTGTGAAAGATATTCTATTACAGTATCATGGAGCTGATTAGGCCTGGTACAGAACACCATCTCCACTAAAGGTCAGGGAACACTGGACAACAGAGAATATGCAGATTATAAAATCTAAATGACTTGTAAGTTTGCTGTGAGGTTGTGTCTTGTAATAATGTTAGAAGTTACACACAATAAAGTCTTGTGAGCATGACTGGTCAAATACGTGCTGAACAAAGATAAGAGTAGACATGATAAAGTAGACATGAAAAAGCCCATGAGGCCTCAATTATGTACACACACACACACACACACACACACACACACACACACACATACACACACGGAGGGAGAGAGAGAGAGAGAGAGAGAGAGAGAGAGAGAGAGAGAGAGAGAGAGGTAATTTTTAAAAAAGTACTAAGTGTGGGAGAAATGATTTCCTCCAGAGAAGAGCACACAAGTTGGTATGCTTTCATCTGTGAAAAAGTGCATGAAAGCAACATCATACACACTGATTAGGTTAGACTTTTGCATTTAGGTGTGTGTGTGTGTGTGTGTGTGTGTGTGTGTGTGTGTGTTTGTGTGTGTGTGTGTGTGTGTGTGTGTGTGTAACAATTTCTAAACAAAGAGCCCATTAGTTTGAAAATAGCAAGAGAGTGTTTATAGATGGTTTTGAGGGAGGGAAGGAAAGGGGCAATGGTCTAATCTAAAACATAAAAGGGAAATCTTTTAACACTAAATACTGTTATGAAGTATGGTCATTTTTATGCCAATCTGACTTTTATTCTGTAGTCTTTAAGGCAGACTTCCAGGATAAATTAGGAACACCTTGGGTATAAACTAGAGTAGGCAGAGAGTCCATTAATCATAGCTCAATGGACAATTCTAGTGTGGATTAACAAAGACAGAAAACCACACTGTTAAATGCATGAAAAGAATGTACTCAGAACATTTTCAATATGATAAGAGAACATTATTGCCCACTTATGTAGCAGCCTGTCAAAAATTGTCTATATTTCAACATACCCCGAGATTCTGACTCTCGGTAACGGTGACTCTAAAGATGACAAACTAATTAATATAGCACAAACATTTTAGTGGAACTGACACTCAGGGGATGGCATCATTACTTTTGGTTGCTTTGAGCCATGCTTATAGTAAGATTTTTGAGCCAGGAATAGAGTAAAAATTATTAAAATCCTGGCAGATATTCCAGAAAACAACAGTGACAAAAAATACATGTAGGATTAGGTGCAGAGAAAGTATCACTACAGAAGCAAGTAGAAGCACATAAGAAATAAATAACTCTGTATCAGGAGAATTAAGATACCTAGAGAATATAAATAATTGTCCAGAAATTATTGCAGAATGAAGGAGATAAAAATGTAATTTAGTTTGTGTATTTTTACTTCCCAAAGCGTTCATATCCATTGTGTGTTCTGCTGGGGAATTAGAGATTGACATCATGCAGACACCATTTCCTCTCACCCCCCATTCCAAGAATTTAACAGTGAGAATTTCTTGGTGATTTTTATCTAAATAACAGAGAAAGGTATCAGTGACTAAATGATAGGAAAGTAGAATCAAACCTCATTCAGACAGCCTTTATAGTTGACATATAAGATGATAAAACTGGAGATTTTGTTTCAATGGACTGTTCCCTGTGTGCATGAGACCACAGATATATACATTCTGCTAAGGAAAGCTTAGGAAAAAATGTAGCAAGATCAAAATGGAGGCTAGAAAGCATGCAAACAGCATTTTAGTAAAGGCAGGGTTTCCAATATCAATCTGATGTTACACAAAAACCCTTCTAATCCTGAATGCTGAATACAGTTCTAGTGTTGGCTCTCCTCAATTAAAGTGTGGCTCCTTCCATCACTTGTTTTTGCCTCTTATCATGTGGATATGTATGCTGTGCCACTGCACAAGGAACTCTATTACTTGAAATTTTGCAAAGAACCTTTTGTTGTTTTGGGTTTGGGGAGAGAGAAAGGAAAGAGTGTTCAAAACAAATCCATTGTATAGACTCATCCTTAAGGCTGAACGTTCACTAACAGCACTAAAAGCATATAGATGTACTTAAAGTTGACCAGAGTTAAGTTTCTTTGGACTCCAGGCATCAGGGATTCATATCTGACTTTTCTGCTAGTGGTACACTATCTTAAGGTCCAGTAAATAGCAGGCTTTAATTTTCTTACATTTCTAGCTTTGAGTATTTATGAAAGAGAAATAGAAGATTTTTTAAAACTTAGATGGATGAATATAAAATTAATGGTGAAGGCAGGTCTTAATCTAATGTGTACTGCTGAAATTCAACACTCATATTACAGCCACTCACTTTGGCTGGGGAGTCAGACTGTGCTCCTTAGGTCAGAGACTGGTGTCAAGATCCCAGACCAGGAAGACATTAGGCACATATTATAAAATTATTTAAAGTTGTATTTGTTAAATTAAGGAAGAAATGAAAGTTTTCCAGTTATTGGAATAGCAAGTTGACCAATGTAGAAAGAGTTAGAGACATTACAGTTGTTATCAGGTGAATGAGTGTCCAAAATATGAATGATTACCTCATCATCACCAATGAGGATTATTTTGAATGACAAAATATTTATATACAGGTTATAAAAGTTTGTATGAGTTGGTTAAAGCAGAAATCATTTGACCTACTAGGATATTAACAAAACTATTGTAATTTACCTTTAAGATTAAAACTAAAGCATTTCTCTCAATCCCCTTCTATCTTTCAAGTTCCTCACAAATGGCTTCTTGCTTCATGAAATATTGCTTTAACTACATGAAATATTTTTCATTGATTATTAATCAAATGAATCATAGATATCTATCCCTGAATATATAAATATAACCTTATAAGAATAACCACTTAATATATCTAATATTTATACTAATAAAAAGATGGTAAGCATAAACTGAGGCAAAAATTTTCTATCAATGAGGTAGCTTTATTTTCTTAACTATATAAAAACTATATACTTAAGGACCTCATTCTACAACTAACCTGCTAGCTCTGTAGAAATCTTCTATCTTTTTCTTTCTATCTATCTAGTCCACCTTTCTCCTGATTCTTCCAACTTCAAGAGGCCTCCTTAGATCTTTTCCCTAGAATACAGTTTTACCTGTCTCCTGCCAGCTGCTTCTGTGTTATTCCTGCAAGCCTTTGGGAGAAAATCCCACAACTCCTTTCATAGTGGCTCTCCCAAGCCAAAAAAGGGGCGGAGGCTCTAAGAAGTCTAATTGTTTATAAAATCAGTCTTTACTTCACCCCTACATTATAGGCAGGAGGAACCATTTCATCTTTAATGTGGGGAGCTGGAGTCCACCTAAATGATTTTGCCTGGGTACATAGGTAAAGAATACAAGACCTCTCCCAATTAACTTCACTCATATTAATAAAAATATTTTTAAAAAGGAAGTTTCAATTCTTTAGCATCCTTATCTATGAAGGCTTTTAGAGGCACACCTACACTTCATCTCACAGCAAGCTACACCTAACAAATGGAATATTTGTTTAAGCTTTTAAAATTTCCTTACAATTAGGTTTTCTATGCACAGTAATCAAATATTTTATATAAGTCTCTAAAAAATTACATTCATGTATTTGTTTTAATTTTTCCATGTATCTTTTCATAGCTGACCATTTGTTATTGGATTTCTAATTGGTGTACTTTCCCTGGGATAGACAATTTCTATAACTTTCTGCAGTCCTAAATTGCCCATGTGTCTCCGTGTATAGTTGTGGTTTCCTCCAGGACATTCCCCTGTTCATGTTAAAATGTCTATTTGTGTTGTATACCATGAAGTTTCAACAGCATGGCTACATAAATGTTACCAGAACAAGAGTAGTAGAAAACAAACAAACAAACAAAACCCTAAAAATAAAATCAATCAAGTAAACAAACAAATAAACACAAGAGTGAAACATTGTAGTGTGGAATGGAATATTAGAGTGAAAAATATATTTAGGACATTATTCATGTTAGAATCATGTTTATATGCTGTATAGGAATGAAGCAATCTTTCAAGCCTAGGTTTAAAATCAGAAGGCATCATTCCAGAGAAATACGTAACCCAGATAAAGGGTCTGGAAAAGCATCCCACTACAAATTTTTAATGGATAAAATGAAGGACACGTGCAATCCCTGCTTTTGTCTTTCCTGGATATTCCACCCTAGTAGTGGAAAGTTAGTTTGCAAAACTATTTCACCTGACTTAAAATTTGTTATCTTTGCATATATATCCCACAGTTTGAAGATATTACTGATATCACATCCTCAGTTACCCAGTGCGGCCAGGCTCAGCATGCTTTCTTTAGAGGAGTTGAGCATGAAGCTTTCACTGTACATTTTTTTACTGTACATTCTCCCCGAGGTCTCTTGTAAATGTTTTCATTCCTAAAAGCTGACTTGTACCTGTGCCTTGTCTTGGGATTGATTTTACACAGCCAGCTTCTCAATGGAGTATGTCATTGGTGGTGAATGGAAAAAAGGCAGAAGAAAGCGCCTGAAACACCCAATGAGTGGAGAACAGAGCGACAAAATGTTTTGCAGAGTTTTCAGAAAGCTGTTGTGCATAGAGAATATTCATGCTGTTCTGTCACCGGAGTTTCCTTCAATCCTGACAGACATCTATTAAACCATTCATTGCAAAGTAACTTACTATATTTTGTTGGCTACTTTATACAAAATGAAGAAACAAAATTTTCTCAAACCTCAAGACTCCTGCTAGAGAATATAGTTATAAGAAACATACATGGCAAATGATCATTTACTCCATATTTTTTCAGAGCATATTATATCACATATTCAATACATACAGTTAACTATGAAGTATTACAAACAGACATATTCTGGCTATTATCTTGGAGTTTGAAATTTAGAAACAAATTATTGATTAATAATTTAATCAAATTTATTTTACTATGAAAACTGTATAGAATATAATTTACTAAAATGAATCTAGTAATATACTTGTGTCGTATAACCTCTACCTCACAGTTACACAATTTAATACACAGACAGATCCGTGTATGTGTTTTTGATCAAAACAACAACAGCAACATTTATTCTAAAGAGGAGAAGCCATCAATGATATAATTAACAACGTCAATCTTTTTCCATTCTATATTTAGTTTACATTTCGGCAGGTACTGCCTTAGAAATCAAACTAGTAAAACAAAAGAATTATTTTAGGGAGGGAGAGATGTCTCAGCCATCTAAGCAATTTCTTTTGAAGCCTGCCAACCCGAGTTCAATGCATGGACTTCACCTAAAGGGGAATATAAACATCTGACATCACAGTGTTCTCCTGTGACCATATGCATGCCATGACAAAGGCATGAATGGCTACAGCTCATTCACACACACACACACACACACACACACACACACACACACACACACACACACAATTGTAAACACAATATCTTAAAGAGTGAATACAATAAAAAATCTTAAAATATGTCTATACATGGAGAAGACACATGACTACTTTGTTCTGTTCTATCAATAACCAAAAAAAGGAATTGTATCTCTGTTATTATTTTTATATTTAGCAATTATAATATTAGAGTACAGAAGTCATCAAAATGATTTGCACAGCCATTCTCATGCCTTCTTCCAATTAATTTTCAAGAATATATCTATCTAGAGCAAATTCAGTGGTTAATTTATTCAACAAGCTACCAGAATCACTTAACCCATTGCAAATTCAACTTTTTGTATCTGAATACACAAAAATATTTTTGCACAGTATTTCCTTTTATTCAAGGTACATATTTTTCTGATATAAGAAACTTATCATGTATCTAATAATTAAGATCAAAAACTAATGCAAAGTTTACGAAAGCATACTTAAGAAAATGGCAAAATACTTACTAACCTTTATGTACAAAACAGATTATTAATATATATATGAATTCTTCTCACACTTTAGAATATAATGTGGTTGCATAATGACTTCTGCATTAATTTAAATGATGATTGCACAGTAACATGTTGCAAATCTTATGTATTTTAAAATTAGGATACAAATTAATGGGTACTTTCATGTCAATGTTGCTTGGTGTCCTCTTGTCTCTCTCATGGATCCCATTTCTCCTGTATCACTGTTCCTATTTTGCATTCTTATCACATATTTTTGTTAACCCTTTTCCCCTTTTGTTATATTGAGAAATTTTCTTCCTATTTCATGGTCTTTTTTTTCTTCTGTGTTCATGAAATATGCACACATGCACACATGCATTGAAATAAAACTAAGTGCATTTAAACTAAAAATTTATGAAACTACTTAATTCCATTCACCTTTCTCCAAGTTCATCATTATCAAAGGAATCATAGTCTTATTATATATTGACTTAGAAAAATAAATATTAAGACCTATATATATATATGTATATATATACATATAATTTTTATCCTCTCAATGGTGATGGAGTCTAGGTTGGTTCAATGGCTAGTCTGGTGTGAACAGAGAAATATCCTGTACATTCTTCATAGGTGAACAGATATTGCTAGGTAGGATGTAGAGTCCCTTATGTGTGCACTTAGGTGTGGTGTAACTAGCAACTATGATTGCTCTGTTTTAATGTTATAGTTTAGTTTGGTTGTTTTAGTTTAGTTTTAGTTTTTACTTTTGGAAAGCATGAACACTGACTTCATTACCCCATTTACACTGCTGCCAGCAATGAGTTTTGTTTAATTCTTGTCTTCTCAACCCCAGATCTGCAGCATCATTAGTTTTCATTTGTTTCTTTGTTTTAATGAGAGTCTCTCTGGGTGACCCAAAAATAGGCTTTCAACTCAGTTTTAATTTGTATTTCCCTGACAGGCAAGGACAGACTTTCAGACATTTATTTATTGCTTGTCTTTCTGCTTTTGAGAATTATCAAATCAAATCATTTCTGGATTGTTGTTTACAAGATCTGGAGGTGTTTGTGTTTTCGTTTTATGGTTTTGTATGCATTCTTTACATTAGCCATCTATCTAATGACTTCCATGCCCATGTTCAGTGAACTTCTTTCATTCCTACAATTTCATCCATCTAAACAACCAAAGGCATAGTGCCTGCTTAGGTAGTTTACTAGTAGGTAATTTTGGAGAATCAAAGGTTCTCCTTTGCTTTTTGGTAGATCCCATATTTACTATTCATATAGACCTCTTGCTCCCAAAGAGGTAAACAGCCACTAATCAAATCTCTATACCCTACTCAGTCTGTGAAGAGTCACCCCTTATGCCACTGTTGATTCCAGAAAGAGACAACTTTCCCTGTAGCTGCTGCCAACCCAAGTGAAATGGGCATGATGCCAGTTGCCAATGGGAAGACTTTCAGAACTAGTTCCTACCTCAAATTTCGTAGCTCACACCATGATTTTGTTCTTTTTAAATTATTTTTTTATTTTCAAGATTATATAATTACACCTTATTTCATTTCTCCCTTACCTCTCCAAACATTTCCATAGATCCTCCTTCTTTTTTAATTTCATGACTTCATTTTCACTAATTGTAATTACATGCATTTATATAAATGAATATACATATTTATTCCTAAGCATAAACTTCTCAATTATCTGTATAATTTTAGTTGTGTGTATATTTTAGGGGATGATCACTCGGTATTCAATTACTGTTCTTAATATTTTTCCCCTTAAGAGTAGAATCTAATCTTTATCATGAGTAATGTCTGTAACTGAGCTATAAGAGGGAGACTCCAACTGGTCTTCTTATATTAATATATAAATAATAAGTCCAAGCAGATGACATGTAATTTCAGTCCTGAAGGAAGCACTGAAATCTGGTGTACATTGTAAAAGAAAGGGTATGTGAACCTCAAGTTTAAACAGACTTTCCTATGTTGGTTATTGTTCCTAGAAACATTTACAATGTAATTCAGCCTTACATTCAGTGAAATAAAAGTTAATAAACACTGATTAGGTTGGTTCAACGAAAATCATTTTCTCACTTTGTCTTTCCATTAACACTTTTAACTGAGTGGCAGAAAAAAATATTTGCAATAAACAACACTTCAATTACTTCAGCACTTGCTTCATCTAAACATGCTTGATATATAATTTAATAAGTATTGTTAAAAAAATCGATGACAAGAATTATAATTAATGAGAAATGTTACTCATACAAGTATATATGAGATAAATATGAAATATATTTCATGAAAAATATGAAAATAATTTTATAAAGTATTTCACTTAGATTAATAATTTATACTTTGAATCAAATTTGGATAATGTCAAAATAAGTCTTTGATACAACTTTGTCTTTATTAAATAAAGCAAAAAAATATATACATTTCCTTTGAATTCTATTTCACATTTAAGGGCAATGTGTTATGTTAGAAATAACATATAATTCTTATACCCAGATAATTTTAGATACTAAAACCAACTGACAGCAATCAAAAGTGTAAGAAGATGGTTTCGCAAATCCAGAATAATATGGGTCAAAACTGATCATTAGAAAACTAGATCAAATCAAACAGGAAACTACAGACCATTGTTCTGTGCAATTCTCAATCCCTACTAAAGCAAAAACATCAGAACATATTCTACCATGCATGCTGTTATTTTTACTTTTCTTTATGAAAAAATATGGAGCTGAAATGCACAAAAGATGTTTTTGCATTTCACAGCACAACTTTGGTGCACAGGACTTCATTATTTTCCTTTGTGGTAAAGAGCCAGTGTATCAAACACTTAGACAACAGATTTCATGGGCTAGTCACGGCAGAATCAACAAATTTCACAGTTTGATCTGAATTAGCAAAAACAGCTGCAAAAGTACAAATAATGTCAAATGCCTTTTAGATGGCTTTAATGAGCAAAATGAATGAAAATAGAAGTTTATTTGAATTTAGAACTTGACATTTGTTTTCAGTTTCTCAAAGTCATACAAAACCAAAGCAAATCATTCTGCATCTCAACTGTTCCAGTATAAACAAAGTTGAAAATTATACTTTCTTATTAACTGCAGATGATAGTTGAATATTTACTGTTTTAACTCTAAAAATGTTACTTATGTGTAGGGCTTTGATTTTTTTTTAGTGGCCTAGAGTCTCAGCTTTCACTGACATTTTAATATAATTACATATTATATGCATAGAACATTATATAGAATCCTCAATATAGCCAATATAATATTTTAATTAACTATTTGTTTTAGTTTTGAAACAATGCCATTTTAACAATAGAAGGAACATATTAATTCCTATCCAAATTGATAATTAACAGTAGAATTCACACTTGACAACAAAACTTGTAAGAAAAGGAATCATTTTAGATAAGATTCATCTTGATAGGCAGGGATGATTTTTTTATGTGATGCAGTTTAAATATCAATATTTCCAGAATTATTTCTTAAATATTGTCAGAAAAAATACATTAAACTACTTTGGCAATATTCACTAAAGTCAAGAATAAAAATTAAAGTGAACAACCGCACATGCATAAGACAGCAAGAGAGAGTGACAAAGAGAAAAGGAGAGAAAAAGGCAAAGAACAAAATACTGATTCACTTTATTCATATAGAAAATATATTTATACATTGTATAATAACTGATAAGTTATTATGTACAAATGTTTTCTACTATAATGTTTAAACAAATTAAGATAAGAGAGTTTATGTGGTATATAATTGTTAATTAGATATTTTACATACTTGTTTATCTTGTCTTCCCCTAGATGGCAGTGTCAGCAATTTGAATTCATTAGATTATATGCATTATCCTACAAACAAATGCACCACATATGTCAGACTGTGTATTATCCATCTATTGCTACCTCTCTGTCTGTCTGCCTGTCTGTCTGCCTGCCTGCCTATCTATCTATCTATCTATCTATCTATCTATCTATCTATCTATCTATCTATCTATCTATCTATCTATCTATCTTGAGAGTTTTTTGGAAGACTAGGTAGACAGATTGAGGCAGTGGGAAAGGGCCTCCACAAGACCAGCAGAATCAACTAACCAGGACTCTAGGGGCCTCTCAGAGACTAAACCACCAACCAAAGAACACATGGGAACTGGTCATAGTTCTTCGTAGATATGTAGCAGATGTGATGTGCTGTTTGGTTTTAAAGCCTCTCCTCCCCTGACAAATGCAGTGAAGGTTGACATTGACTATGATGCCTGAGGTGGGTTGGCCTTATGCTGTTTGTATTCTAATGCTAACTTGGATAAGACTCTGAGTGACCCTGATCTCCAAGTTATTTCTGATTGATAAAAATACCAACAGCCTATAGTTGAATAGAAGATACTGAGGTAAGGTTATGATCCAATGGCTTGCGGGAGAGGAGGATCAGAAGGAGGAAGAAGGTGCAGGGGAGGAGGAATAAGGAAGGAGCCATGGGTTAAGAGTCAAGAGAGCATGGCTTGAGGGATGCCAAATTGGAGATAAGAGCAGCCCAGATGAAATATTATAATTGATACCTCAGGATTGTCCATAGGAAAGTACATTGGATTAGCATGTGTGCTAGGTATCTGTCAAGTTCGTGAGCTGTTTAAGGTTTATTGTAAAGTCTGTGACTATGGATTTTTTTCTGGTTAAATGATACTTTTTTAATTTCTTATTTTATTGGATATTTTATGTATTTACATTTCGAATGTTATCCCCTTCCCCCCTTCTCCAATTACTCTCCTGCCCTCCTCTCTGAAGATGCTTCCACTCCCACCCACCCACTCCTATCTCAACACCCAAGCATTCCCCTAAACTGGGGAAAAGAGCCTTCCCAGGACCAAAAGCTTCTCCTCCTATTGATGCAAGACAATGCCATCTTCTGCTACATATGCTGCTGGAGCCATGGATTCCTCCATGTTTACTCTAGTTGGTGATTTACTTGCCTAGAGCTCTGAGGGGTCTGATTGGTTGGTATTGTTGTTCTTCCTATGGAGTTGCAAGACCCTTCAGCTCTTTCAATCCTTTCTCTAACTCCTCCATTGGGGTAGTCAACTGGTTAGATGCAAGAATCCTCATCTTTATCAGTAGGGCTCAGGCAGAGCCTCTCAGGAGACATCCATATCAGGCTCCTAACACAAACACTTCTTGGCATCAGCAGTTAGTGACTGGGTTTGGTGGCTGTATATGGGATGGGTTCCCAGGTGGGGCAGTCTCTGGATGGTCTTTCCCTCAGTCTCTTCTCCTTTCTTCTTCCTCATATTTCCTCATGTGAGTATTTCGTTCCCCCTTCTAAGAAGGACTGAAGCATTCACATTTTGTTCTTTCTTCTTCTTGACCTTCATATGGTCTATGTATTGTTTCTTGGGTATTCTGAACTTTTGGACTAATAGTCACTTATCAGTGAGTACATACCATGTGTGTTATTTTGTTACTGAGTTACCTCACTCAGGATGTTATTTTCTAGTTCCATCCATTTGCCTAAGAATTTCATGAAGTCTTTTTTTTTTTTTTGGTCTTTTTTTCGGAGCTGGGGACCGAACCCAGGGCCTTGTGCTTCCTAGGCAAGTGCTCTACCACTGAGCTAAATCCCCAGCCCCGAAGTCATTGTTTTTAATTGTCGAGTAGTACTCTATTATGTAAAGGTACCATATTTTTTTATACATTTCTCTGTTGAAGGACATCTGTATTCTTTTCAGCTTCTGGCTATTATAAATAAGGCTGCTATGAACAGAGTGGAGCATCTTTTGGGTATATATCAAGGAGTAGTATAGCTAGGTCCTCAGGTAGTACTATGTCCAATTTTTTGAGGAACTGCCAGACTGATTTCCTGATTGGTTGTACCAGTCTGCATTCCCACAAAAAATGCAGGAGTGTTCCTCTTTCTCCATATTCTCCCCAGCATTAGCTCTCACTTGAATCAACTGAGGTTTTTTTTTTTTTTCTTTTTTTCTTTCTTTTTAATTCTGGGAACTCAATGATCAACATAGAAAAGAAGCTCCAGGCTGGAATATAAAAATATCTACTACAGTTGCCTGCTTGTGTGTCCTGTTTCCTTAACTAGACTCTCTGCATTGTTTTTGTTTGTTTGTTTGTTTGCTTCCTTGCTTTGTTTTTGTTTTTTTTGTTTTTTGTTTTGGTTTTTGGGTTTTATTTTTTTTTTTTGGTCTGGTACATGAAATATATATTCATCTCCTATAGACTATGATCAAGTTAAATGAAGTAATGCAAACTCTAACTGGGTAAACAATGAGTGTCACTGGTTTCTACAAAGAATATGAATGTCTCACATAGCTACGTCAGTGAAAAATCAGGGAAACTGAAGCAATATGGCCTCTTGATCAACTTGCAGGTAAGAACTTCAGTGAAATCAAAGCTATCTTCCCATAATAGTTTACTGTGGTTCAAACAAGAGGAGTGTCTTTTGACTTCTCTGAAGTTTCCTGAGTATTCTGGGTCTACAGCTTTTGTTAGATTCCATAATTTATGACTCTACCTCTTAGGGGAAATGATTTAATTCACAGGGAGACTTTTAAAAATCTATTTCAAAGATTTTACTCAGAAGTTAAACAAAATTCCAACTTAAAAATTTCAAAAGTGTTTCTGCAACATGAGTATGGGTAATAATTAATTCCATACACTATGGATAAAAAATATAAAATCTCATGGTATTCATTGCCAAAGAACGGCTTAATACTTTTGTTTGACTGTTTCAATTTTTTTGTTTCTTAAACAATTTACAGTACTAGTACATTTATAAAGAATTCTGTTAAATATGGAATAGTTGAACTAGTAGCTACCTCTAGCTTTCAAACCAACTGACTAGTGCCCATGGTACTGGAAGATACTATTCAAACTACCAGAAGGGTTGGTATCAAACCAGCTACCAAACTTTCACTGTAATCTATTAACGTTACAGCAAGATGTCCTGGTGCAACAGTGCAACAAATTTTACAGGATAATGAGTCAATATCTCATTTGATTTAAGGCACAACACTCCATTACATGAAATATATACCAAATACTGCTGAGGTGGACAATAAACTGAGTCAAGATGGACTAAAGATCTCTGTAAAGCTGCATACTACTATTCTTGTAGAGGAATATATGACCCAAATTATTTCTAAAGGCTTCCTTCTATACTCATAGATAAATCCTTGATCATCTCTCATCAAAGAAGCTTCCTTCTGCATTAGATGGGAATAAGCACATGGACCAATAACCAGAAAATATGCACAGAAAATGTTTATGAGTTAACAACAATGGAGAAGATCAAGGAATTAAGATATTCTAAAAATAGCATCTCCAATGGACATATAAATTCAAAATGACTACTGATGCATCCCCTGGGCATGCATGAGTCTGCATCAAATAGAGTTCTAGTGCTGAAAGGAGTAGTCACAATCCACCCTTTCCTAAGCAAGAAGCTATCTCTAATGGATAACCACTCATAAACAAAAAAATAATGTTCATCAGTGGAATTTAGGTAGAGATGCAAACCAATCTGAAAGGCAAGCCTAATGCTGAGCAGTAGAGTACCTACACAAACAAACTCAATAGCATCTTTGGAAGTTCTTTAAATCTTTGTCTCACATTTTTTTGGCACAGTTGTTAATATTTTGTATGTATATTGTGGCTTCCAGTACTGTTTTTACAGGATGCCTATGTGTGTCTTTGAATTTCTATGTGTTTCTTGTGCTTTTTGTACCTTCATTCTGTTTGTTTAGTCCTATTCATATTTGTGTTTGTATTATCTTATCATCCTCATCATTACCATTATTATACTATTATAATATTATATTAGTATTAGATTCCTGTTTCCTTACTAATGATGGAAATAAAGAATTTGGATGTGAAAGGAACCAGAGTTGAGAGGAGCTCTGAAAAGTTTGGGAATGGAGACAATAATATTATTTATACAAAACAAATATATTTTGAGTAAATCAGAATAAAATAAAGACTTGAAACTGATCAAAATTTCATTTCAAAGCATCTTGCCACCAATAGGAGATACAGTTTAATTTTTACATGAATAAACTGTATTTGGTGAAAGACTAGAAATAGTGTTAAATAAAGTTTAAATTTATGAGTGTTAGGAATTCATTCATGGAGATAAAATACTCCAAAATATATAAAATTAGCTAAATAATAACTATTATTACATATAAATAGATAAATTTTCAGATATATTGATATATATTCAAATAATAGGTATATATTTTCACATATATATGTCTATATATGTATTTAATGAGAGTCAGTGAGATAGAGAACAAGAAGAGAGAGAGAGAAATCATTGCGTTAAAGGCTCCCCATAAGAAGAACAACAATACCAACCAAGCAGACCGCCAGAGCTTTCAGCTACTAAACCACCAACCAAAGAACATACATGGAGAGACCTATGGCTCCAGCTGCTTAAGTAACAGAGGTTGGCCTTGTCAGGCATCAGTGGGAGGGTAGGACCTTGGCCCTGTGAAGACTTGATGCCCCAGTGTAGGGGAATGCCTGTATGGGGAGGTGGGTGTGGTTGGGTGAATGGGGAGCATCCTCATAGAAGCAGGGGCAAGAAGGATAGAGTTGGGGTTTCTTGAGGGAAAACAGGTAAAGGGGATAACATTTGAAATGTAAATAAAGAAAATATCCAATAATTTTTTTAAAACAAACTCCCATGGATTTTATACTTACAGTCTATTTGGCTTTGACTACTATCTCCAATTAGGCATACAGGCAGATATCCTATACTGCCTATACTGATAGTGTGTAACGTAAAATGCCATGACAATAACTACCCACAGAAATTTAAATTATCTTACTACAAAGATCATTCTATATTTTCACTTACTATGGAAATGTTGAAAATTTATAATAAAAGTATATAAAAAGTAGAATAAATATTACAGGATATGGTTCCAAAAGCTGAGAAACAAAATATATACACATTAAATATATACAAGGAACATAAATTAGGTTTGAATAAATAAAATATTTTAAACAGACAAAAATTTAATATTTGACATTGCAATGTTCACTCTACAAAATCTGAACCACTGTTTTTTGTAGTGTTAAGAATATAAAAATATATGCTCAGTGTTAGTCGTACCAAATATGAAAACAGCAAATCATTCTTTCTTATCTTTAACTAGATATAAATTTCCTAGATAAAACTGAGAAATTCAGCTTAATTAAATAATTGTTTTCAGTTCTAAAACTTGACTCTTTCTTGGGAGAGCTCATTAAACATAAGTCTTACCATCCATAACAGACACATATGCAGTTTGATTTACAAGATTCTCATAGCACTCTGAAAAATAATAAAATATGTTCTAACCAAAACATATTTTGAAAAATATGTTCAGCTTTTTCTTGTAAATTTAATATTACAGTTCATGCTCAGTGCCTTTTTTATGCAAAAGAAGTAGTTTAACAGACAATGAAAAAAATTGACTGTAAGACATTATGTTCAACTTTACTTAGAAAAAAAACAGTTTGATTTGTTTTATAGAATTCTATATTTATGCACCTAGAGTTTTCTAATAAAAGAAAATGGTTACAAATATTATCCTCCATTTAAAAACCAACTCTACAATAAAAACGCATCAGAGAATGTTTTCAAAGCTGACATACTCTGATGAACAAGTAATTGAAAGAATCAGTTCTGTGTTAGCCACACCCTACTCACAGGAAGCTAGTCCTTGAGCAGGGAAAAATTACAGGCAGACTCCAGCACTCCAGAATTTCTCTCATGTTACTAAAGTACTTCTGTTGATCTTTCTTGCAGATGAATATTACACATAGCAGAAAGACAAATAAGAAGCGCTGGAAAGATCATACTGAGTTGCCTACCAACTTCAGTCGCTATTTTCTCTGTGTCACCGAAGGTTAAGTATTCGAGAAACCCAATAGCATAAGAAACTTTGCTATATTCAGAAGAGTAAATTCTACAATCACCAAGTTCTTCTTCGAATAAATATTACAGGATATGATTCTAAAAGCTAAGAAACAAAATGTACAAACATTAAATATATCACAAGAAGCATAAATTTGGTTGAAACAAATCAAATATTTTAAACATACAACAAAATGTAACATTTGACATTGCAAAGTTCACTTTGACAAAATTTTGAATCTCTGTTGTTTTTGAAGTGGTAAGAAAATAAAAAGATAAGTCATACATAGAAGAACATTTTGCAAAGCTGTATTTTCTTATTAACTTATTTTATTAATAAAGAATTCATAGTTGAGTGAAAGAAAGAAAACTCAATTTGAAAGAAGAGCAATGGTTTGAAAATACTTGAAATAAAATATATGTGGGTTACAAATAAGGTTATAAGAATATATCAAGTGCATTACTCTTTGGGAAAAGGCAAGGAAGTCACAGTAAGATACAACTGCCATCCCAGGAAAATAGCTAAAATTTAATTTAGAACCTATAAATAGGAAAGAGGCCACCAAGATAATGGAAACATAATTTTATTGGACTAAGTTATGTCTTGCTTACAGTTCACCTGCCAGGATCACTAGGTATATTTCATAGAAATGTGGCTGAGCACCAAGGATAGCTGCTTTACTTCTGAGCCTAGAACAATGACAAGTTGGCAAAGGTGATTTGTCAATCATCCTGAAAATATATTCTTCTTGCAGCAGATCCCAAAAGGGTCTGTCCATCTGTCCACTGAGCTATGCTGACATGACAGTTGGGTCATAAGTCAAGATCCCAGAAACTCCTTTATAGGTACAGTGTGTTCATGTGTGTGTGTGTATGTGTGAGTGTGTGTGTGCATACATATGTGTGTGCATGTGCATGTGTGTGTGCATGCATGTGTATGTAAGTATATATGTGTGCATGTGTGTGTGCTGTGTGCATGTGTGCATGAGCAATTGTGTGTGCATTCATGTGTATGCACACATATAGGTGTGTGTACAAGTGAGCGTATATATGTGTATGTGCATGCTTGTGTGCATATATTCATGTGCATGTGTGTGCATATATTCATGTGCATGTACGTGTCCATATATGCATGTGTGTATGTGTGTGTGTGTGTGTGTGTGTGTGTGTGTGTTGTGTGTAGATGAGAGGTACAAATCATGTGTTTTCACTACTGCAGTCTGCCTTATATTTTAAAAGAGATTCTCTTACTGAATGTAGGGCTACTTTAGTTAGCCTGGCTGCCAGCAATATCCACAGATTAAGATTTCTCCTCCTTGCTCCTAATTGACTGGGTCAGATATTTGTTCCTGTTCTCAGCCTTTAAATGTGTGCTCCATATCCAAACTGGGTACCTTAGCTCGCAGAGCAATCATTTAAAAAAAGAAAAAGAAAAAAGAAAATTTATACATCTCATTTACCGTAAGTGAAAACTCTTAATATCATAAATACATTCTATGTGATCCTGCAAAATAAATATTCCAAGGTATCACTTTAATTTCAAATAAACTATTTTGCATTGTAGCAGTGTAAATTTGTTTATTGTCAAATGTCCTTTTGGATACGTGAAGACTTTATTTTGCTCAAATTCACTGAAACTTTTTTTGGCATGCTCTATTCTTAGATGAAAGACAAGAACAGATCACACAGGTTTATACACCAGACTGCTATTGATAGACACCAATCAAACTAACAATTTCTTTCAACAACAGTGACTTCTTAGATTCACAAGTTCAGGAGGTGTGAACTCTTGGACAAGGTACCATGCTTGCACCATATCATATACTACAAAATTCACATTACAAATTAGCCATTCGGGAAGACTAATAAAATCCTCCTTGTACCCAGCTTCCTGCTATGAGAATAGCCAGTGAATATACTCAAAGGTGTTGGGTTCCTACTAATAGCCATTTTGGGAACCAGTTGAATAAATTCTAGACCCTTAACTGACTCTTATGTTATTGGATGTGCTGGGTCAATTGCAGACTTTGACCTTTTCAGAATCTCCCCAAAAGCTTCTTTGTGGACCAATCCCTTAACACATATTATAGAGTTAATTGAGCATTCAAAGTATAAAGTTTTGCACTTTACCATAAAATCAATTTCTGTCTCCCAATGAAAACACATTTAACATATTTATTAAATGCACAATTCATAACTTTCTCACCATAGCTATAAAGTTTCAGACTAAGGAGTAGAAACAAGTAGCCATACAATAAAATAGTTTGTTTAACAATATATGTTTGAAGAACATGCATAAGGTGAAAATTCTTATTCAAAGGTGAAATATAAGAAACATTAATGGGATGCATCATATTTTAGTATTCCACAAATCTAACCTCCAAACCCCATATCTGGCATATGAGAAACACCCAGCTGAGATATGGACTGTCACAAAGTTGTGTCATCCCAGATCTAGGACATTTCTGAAGGTAGATTTTCAATATGCAAGAAATGGAAAAACTGCCATGTGACACTTAGGCTGGTTGAAAGTGAGAACAAGAAGACTGTGCTTATCTTTCCCAAAATCTCTATCCTAGGCTAGGCTGGTTTCCTGGTTTTATAATGAGGCAAAAATAGAAAGGAAGTGGGGACCTTAAAAAGCACTAAATCCTTGAAAATACTTTAGAACTAAAAGATAAGAAATTTTCAACAGATGTCACTACTGCTATCTCATGGTAGGAAAATGCCCATAGTAGGAAAGAAACAGAAGATCTTTCTGGAGAGAAATTTCCTATCCAGAGTCTAGCTAGCAGCTTCAACCTCCCCAGTTGAGGCTTCCACCTGCTTCTAAGTCCCCGATTGACAAGGATACTGTTTCCTGTTCCTTCAACCCAGCTACTTCAATCTTTTCTCTGAGTATTGACCACTCTACTTTATTTCATTTCACTAACCAGCACTTCTGTCTGCCTTCTACTGGCTATTTATTATTTTACTTTTGTGTATTATATCATTCATAAATATTAAAAAATTATAACTGGTAAAGGGAATAATATTTGAAATGTAAATAAAGAAAATATCCAATAAAAGAAAAAAATCACTGTCAGATCATAGAGAGCAAGTTCATGAGACCATTTCTTCAGTCTCATTTTCTAAGCTTCCTACAGCTCTCTGGGAGAATCATCTCAAGCTTATGCACCTTCCTTTTATCTCCAGTAGTGGTTCGGTTTTTATTTCTGAACTCCAGTCTGACTACCACATTTTCTTTGAAATCTCTGTGGTAGAAGCATCTACAGTATGGCATTCCTATTCTTCATGATGATAAACCTGTTGCCAGAAGGGTTCCCTCAATAAATACAACTCTTATGAACTGTACCATAGTATATGACTGATAAATCTTGAATAACTCTTTAAGTCAATATGGAAAACAACTTTCAAAATAACTCAAGAGACTTCTCTAACAGGAGATTCCACTTTAGTGGATTGTTTCCAAAAGTCACTAATTGATAGTCTTGAATTGCATGCATGGAATTCCAGGAAAACCCACCAGGAGTCTCATTTGTGATACTGTTTAAAAGCCCTTGGTTCCCCTTGATCAACACTAATCTTATCATACCTTTCTTTTTTTTTTTTTATTAACTTGAGTATTTCTTATATACATTTCGAGTGTTATTCCCTTTCCCGGTTTCCGGGCAAACCTCCCCCTCCCCCCTCCCCTTCCTTATGGGTGTTCCTCTCCCGACCCTCCCCCCATTGCCGCCCTCCCCCCACCAGTCTAGTTCACTGGGGGTTCAGTCTTAGCAAGACCGAGGGCTTCTCCTTCCACTGGTGCTCTTACTAGGATATTCTTTGCTACCTATGAGGTCAGAGTCCAGGGTCAGTCCATGTATAGTCTTTGGGTAGTGGCTTAGTCCCTGGAAGCTCTGGTTGCTTGACATTGTTGTACATATGTGGTCTCGAGCCCCTTCAAGATCTTCCAGTTCTTTCTCTGATTCCTTCAACGGGGGTCCTATTCTCAGTTCAGTGGTTTGCTGCTGGCATTTGCCTCTATATTTGCTGTATTCTGGCTGTGTCTCTCAGGAGCGATCTACATCCGGCTCCTGTCGGTCTGCGCTTCTTTGCTTCATCCATCTTGTCTAATTGGGTGGCTGTATATGTATGGGCCACATGTGGGGCAGGCTCTGAATGGGTGTTCCTTCACTCTCTGTTTTAATCTTTGCCTCTCTCTTCCCTGCCAAGGGTATTCTTGTTCCCCTTTTAAAGAAGGAGTGAAGCATTCACATTTTGATCATCCGTCTTGAGTTTCATTTGTTCTAGGCATCTAGGGTAATTCAAGCATTTGGGCTAATAGCCACTTATCAATGAGTGCATACCATGTATGTCTTTCTGTGATTGGGTTAGCTCACTCAGGATGATGTTTTCCAGTCCCAACCATTTGCCTACGAATTTCATAAAGTCGTTGTTTTTGATAGCTGAGTAATATTCCATTGTGTAGATGTACCACATTTTCTGAATCCATTCCTCTGTTGAAGGGCATCTGGGTTCTTTCCAGCTTCTGGCTATTATAAATAAGGCTGCAATGAACATAGTGGAGCACGTGTCTTTTTTATATGTTGGGGCATCTTTTGGGTATATGCGCAAGAGAGGTATAGCTGGATCCTCAGGCAGTTCAATGTCCAATTTTCTGAGGATCGTCCAGACTGATTTCCAGAATGGTTGTATCAGTTTGCAATCCCACCAACAATGGAGGAGTGTTCCTCTTTCTCCACATCCTTGCCAGCATCTGTTGTCCCCTGAGTTTTTGATTATAGCCATTCTCACTGGTGTGAGGTGAAATCTCAGGGTTGTTTTGATTTGCATTTCCCTTATGACTAAAGATGTTGAACATTTCTTTAGGTGTTTCTCAGCCATTTGGCATTCCTCAGCTGTGAATTCTTTGCTTAGCTCTGAACCCCATATTTTAATAGAGTTATTTGTTTCCCTGCGGTCTAACTTCTTGAGTTCTTTGTATATTTTGGATATAAGGCCTCTATCTGTTGTAGGATTGGTAAAGATCTTTTCCCAATCTGTTGGTTGCCGTTTTGTCCTAACCACAGTGTCCTTGCCTTACAGAAGCTTTGCAGTTTTATGAGATCCCATTTGTTGATTCTTGATCTTAGAGCGTAAGCCATTGGTGTTTTGTTTAGGAAATTTTTTCCAGTGCCCACGTGTTCCAGATGCTTCCCTAGTTTTTCTTCTATTAGTTTGAGTGTGTCTGGTTTGATGTGGAGGTCCTTGATCCACTTGGACTTAAGCTTTGTACAGGGTGATAAGCATGGATCGATCTGCATTCTTCTACATGTTGACCTCCAGTTGAACCAGCACCATTTGTTGAAAATGCTATCTTTTTTCCATTTGATGGTTTTGGCTCCTTTGTCAAAAAACAAGTGACCATAGGTGTGTGGGTTCATTTCTGGGTCTTCAATTCTATTCCATTGGTCTATCTGTCTGTCTCTGTACCAATACTATGCAGTTTTTATCACTATTGCTCTGTAATACTGCTTGAGTTCTGGGATAGTGATTCCCCCTGAAGTCCTTTTATTGTTGAGGATAGCTTTAGCTATCCTGGGTTTTTTGTTATTCCAGATGTATTTGCAAATTGTTCTGTCTAACTCTTTGAAGAATTGGATTGGTATTTTGATGGGGATTGCATTGAATCTGTAGATTGCTTTTGGTAAAATGGCCATTTTTACTATATTAATCCTGCCAATCCATGAGCATGGGAGATCTTTCCATCTTCTGAGGTCTTCTTCAATTTCCTTCTTCAGTGTCTTGAAGTTCTTATTGTACAGATCTTTTACTTGCTTTGTTAAAGTCACACCGAGGTACTTTATATTATTTGGGTCTATTATGAAGGGTGTCGTTTCCCTAATTTCTTTCTCGGCTTGTTTCTCTTTTGTACAGAGGAAGGCAACTGATTTATTTGAGTTAATTTCATACCCAGCCACTTTGCTGACGTTGTCTATCAGCTTTAGTAGTTCACTGGTGGAACTTTTGGGATCACTTAAATATACTATCATATCATCTGCAAACAGTGATATTTTGACTTCTTCTTTTCCGATCTGTATCCCCTTGACCTCCTTTTGTTGTCTGATTGCTCTGGCTAGAACTTCAAGAACTATATTGAATAAGTAGGGAGAGAGCGGGCAGCCTTGTCTAGTCCCTGATTTTAGTGGGATTGCTTCAAGTTTCTCTCCATTTAGTTTAATGTTAGCAACTGGTTTGCTGTATATGGCTTTTATTGTGTTCAGGTATGGGCCTTGAATTCCTATTCTCTCCAGGACTTTTATCATGAAGGGGTGTTGAATTTTGTCAAATGCTTTCTCAGCGTCTAATGAAATAATCATGTGGTTTTGTTCTTTCAGTTTGTTTATATAATGGATCACGTTGATGGTTTTCCGTATATTAAACCATCCCTGCATGCCTGGGATGAAGCCTACTTGGTCATGGTGGATGATTGTTTTGATGTGCTCTTGGATTCGGTTTGCCAGAATTTTGTTGAGTATTTTTGCGTCGATATTCATAAGAGAAATTGGTCTGAAGTTCTCTTTCTTTGTTGTGTCTTTGTGTGGTTTAGGTATAAGATTAATTGTGGCTTCGTAGAAGGAATTCGGTAGGGCTCCATCTGTTTCAATTTTGTGGAATAGTTTGGATCATATTGGTATGAGGTCTTCTATGAAGGTTTGATAGAATTCTGCACTAAACCCGTCTGGACCTGGGCTCCTTTTGGTTGGGAGACCTTTAATGACTGCTTCTATTTCCTTAGGAGTTATGGGGTTGTTTAACTGGTTTATCTGTTCTGGTTTAACTTCGATACCTGGTATCTGTCTAGGAAATTGTCCATTTCCTGAAGATTTTCAAGTTTTGTTGAATATAGGTTTTTATAGTAAGATCTGATGATTTTTTGAATTTCCTCTGAATCTGTAGTTATGTCTCCCTTTTCATTTCTGATTTTGTTAATTTGGACACACTCTCTGTGTCCTCTCGTTAGTCTGGCTAAGGGTTTATCTATCTTTTTGATTTTCTCAAAGAACCAACTTTTGGTTCTGTTGATTCTTTCTATGGTCCTTTTTGTTTCTACTTGGTTGATTTCAGCTCTGAGTTTGATTATTTCCTGCCTTCTGCTCCTCCTGGGTGTATTTGCTTCTTTTTGTCTAGATCTTTTAGGTGTGCTATCAAGCTGCTGACATATGCTCTTTCCTGTTTCTTTCTGCAGGCACTCAGCGCTATAAGTTTTCCTCTTAGCCCAGCTTTCATTGTGTCCCATAAGTTTGGGTATGTTGGACATTTATTTTCATTAAATTCTAAAAAGTTTTTAATTTCTTTCTTTATTTCTTCCTTGACCAGGTTATCATTGAGTAGAGCATTGTTCAATTTCCAAGTATATGTGGGCATTCTTCCTTGATTGTTATTGAAGACCAGTTTTAGGCCGTGGTGGTCCGATAGCACGCATGGGATTATTTCTATCTTTCTGTACCTATTGAGGCCCGTTTTTTGACCAATTATATGGTCAATTTTGGAGAAAGTACCATGAGGAGCTGAGAAGAAGGTATATCCTTTTGCTTTAGGATAGAATGTTCTATAAATATCGGTTAAGTCCATTTGACTCATGACTTCTCTTAGTCTGTCTACATCTCTGTTTAATTTCTGTTTCCATGATCTGTCCATTGATGAGAGTGGGGTGTTGAAATCTCCCACTATTATTGTGTGAGGTGCAATGTGTGTTTTGAGCTTTAGTAAGGTTTCTTTTACATATGTAGGTGCCCTTGTATTTGGGGCATAGATATTTAGGATTGAGAGTTCATCTTGATGGATTTTTCCTTTGATGAATATGAAGTGTCCTTCCTTATCTTTTTTGATGACTTTTAGTTGGAAATTGATCTTATTTGATATTAGAATGGCTACTCCAGCTTGCTTCTTCTGACCATTTGCTTGGAAAATTGTTTTCCAGCCTTTCACTCTGAGGTAATGCCTGTCTTTGTCTCTGAGGTGTGTTTCCTATAGGCAGCAGAATGCAGGGTCCTCGTTGCGTATCCAGTTTGTTAATCTATGTCTTTTTATTGGGGAGTTGAGGCCATTGATGTTGAGAGATATGAAGGAATAGTGATTATTGCTTCCCGTTATATTCATATTTGGATGTGAGTTTATGTTTGTGTGCTTTTATTCTCTTTGTTTTGTTGCCAAGACGATTAGTTTCTTGCTTCTTCTAGGGTATAGCTTGCCTCCTTATGTTGGGCTTTACTATTTATTATCCTTTGTAGTGCTGGATTTGTAGAAAGATATTGTGTAAATTTGGTTTTGTCATGGAATATCTTGGTTTCTGCATCTATGTTAATTGAGAGTTTTGCAGGATACAGTAACCTGGGCTGGCATTTGTGTTGTCTTAGGGTCTGTATGACATCAGTCCAGGATCTTCTGGCCTTCATAGTTTCTTGCGAGAAGTCTGGTGTGATTCTGATAGGTCTGCCTTTATATGTTACTTGACCTTTTTCCCTTACTGCTTTTAATATTCTTTCTTTATTTTGTGCGTTTGGTGTTTTGACTATTATGTGACGGGATGTGTTTCTTTTCTGGTCCAATCTATTTGGAGTTCTGTAGGCTTCTTGTATGTCTATGGGTATCTCTTTTTTTAGGTTAGGGAAGTTTTCTTCTATGATTTTGTTGAAGATATTTACTGGTCCTTTGAGCTGGGAGTCTTCACTCTCTTCTATACCTATTATCCTTAGGTTTGATCTTCTCATTGAGTCCTGGATTTCCTGTATGTTTTGGACCAGTAGCTTTTTCTGCTTTACATTATCTTTGACAGTTGAGTCAATGATTTCTATGGAATCTTCTGCTCCTGAGATTCTGTCTTCCATCTCTTGTATTCTGTTGGTGAAGCATGTATCTACAGCTCCTTGTCTCTTCTTTTGGTTTTCTATATCCAGGGTTGTTTCCATGTGTTCTTTCTTGATTGCTTCTATTTCCATTTTTAATTCCTTCAACTGTTTGATTGTGTTTTCCTGGAATTCTTTCAGGGATTTTTGTGATTCCTCTCTGTAGGCTTCTACTTGTTTATTAATGTTTTCCTGTGTTTCCCTAAGGGAGTTCTTCACGTCTTTCTTGAAGTCCTCCAGCATCATGATCAAATATGATTTTGAAACTAGATCTTGCTTTTCTGGTGTGTTTTGATATTCCGTGTTTGCTTTGGTTGGAGAATTGGGCTCCGATGATGGCATGTAGTCTTGGTTTCTGTTGCTTGGGTTCCTTCGCTTGCCTCTCGCCATCAGATTATCTCTAGTGTTACTTTGTTCTGCTATTTCTGACAGTGGCTAGACTGTCCTATAAGCCTGTGTGTCAGGAGTGCTGTAGACCTGTTTTCCTCTCTTTCAGTCAGTTATGGGGACAGAGTGTTCTGTTTTATGGCATGTAGTTTTTCCTCTCTACAGGTCTTCAGCTGTTCCTGTGGGCTTGTGTCTTGAGTTCACCAGGCAGCTTTCTTGCACCAGAAAATTTGGTCTTACCTGTGGTCCCGAGGCTCAAGTTTGCTCGCGGGGTGCTGCCCACGGGCTCTCTGCTGCGGCAGCAACCAGGAAGACCTGTGCCGCCCCTTCTGGGGGCTTCAGTGCACCAGGGTTCCAGATGGCCTTTGGTGTTTTCCTCTGGCGTCCGAGATGTGTGCGCAGAGAGCAGTCTCTTCTGGTTTCCCAGGCTTGTCTGCCTCTCTGAAGTTTTAGCTCTCCCTCCCACGGGATTTGGGTGCAGAGAACTGTTTATCTGGTCTGTTTCCTTCAGGTTCCGGAGGTGTCTCAGGCAGGGGTCCTGCCGCTCCTGGGCCCTCTCCCACGGCAGCCCAGAGGCCTTATACAGTTTCCTCTTGGCCCAGAGATGTGGGCAGGGGTGGGCAGTGTTGGTGGTGTCTTCCACTCTGCAGCCTCAGGAGTGCCCACCTGACCAGGCGGTGAGGCCTCTTTCCCAAGGGGTCTGGGAGCAGAGAGCTGCTGCCAGCTGGGATCCGCGGGCGTGGGACCTCCAGCAAACACAGGACGTGCCGGGTTCTAGATGAACTCTGCCTCTGTGTGTCCCGATCTCACCATGCCGCTCTCTTGCAGCTGACAAGTTGGTATTACCTGTGGTCCCGAGGCTCAAGTTTGCTCGCAGGGTGCTGCCCACGGGCTCTCTGCGGTGGCAGCAACCAGGAAGCCATACCTTTCTTTAGCTTTGGGAAATTACAAGTTTTAAAATCCATGGCATAATGAATGCAGCCTTCTGTACAGTTCTTGAGTAGTCCTCATGAAATCCATGTTCATCTGCATTTCTTAGAGTACCCCTATTGGATTTGCCTTCTGATAATGCATAACTTTACTGATAGGGCTTTTGGATTTAAGGTTTCACTAAGTACCACTTAAAATTCTTTTAAGCATCTTCTGGAAAACTATTGCAAAGGCATTGCCATATCCTCAGTAGCTGTATTACAACCTACATAGCACACCTATTTCATCCACTACTCAGATTTTCATCCACAAAAAGAAAATCCCTGAGAAAATTAGCTCACAAAAAGAAAAAAATGTATTTCAATATATAATCATGTGTCCTTTTTTTCTGAGATTAAACATCATAGACAGAGTGCCTAGCAGAGCAAAAACTATCAGTCATTTGATGAAAAGTGGACGTGAGAAACAAAACAGGTCATAGTTCTCTTAGATGCTATGCCCTCCCTACCATGAGGTCTTTTAATAAGCCTTCATAGATATAACATCCTAAGTAGACCTGTTATAGGTAAACAAAAAAGAGTAGGAGTTCTTGGCAAGTGATACTACTTCTGTAGGGATTTACACTAATTAAAAGAATATTTTTCCATTTATTGACAAAAATGAATTTTCTCCTAAGTCATAGATGTTGTTAATAGACTGAAAAACATTGCTGGCATGTGGAAAACTAGGTTTTTCTACCTGGTTTATACAGGGAACATAATTATCTTTGACATTATGTAATTAAGGTATCATATTTCCATACCTTATCAGTATCAGTATATATAATACTGTATAATGTGATAGGTTTTGGTATAAATTCTTCATAATTAGACATAATTCTTCAAGATTAGACAAAATATAGGCGGTGTAGTGATACTTTCAAATTCTAAATGAAATATATGTCTGTAATAACATTTACTCTTTAATATCTTGATTAAATAAACAAATATAAACATGAATAATAAACTATTTCAAAATCATCTATATTTGGAAAATATAGTTTTTGAAAATCAGTTGGTATTGAGATGCTAAAGCAGATTTCACTAATGAAAATTAAGAGTGATGTGCAATCAATTTTCTTCAAAGAATTACTCATAGGGCCTTAGCCAACAAGGGTATACCCATAGCAAAATAGATGATCTTAAAACAATGTACATATTAACAACTCTAAAAGGAGAATATGTTTAAAGCTGAAAGAATGTGTAAGATTGGAAGTAAATACAGGTATCAGGGGAGACAATGAAGAGTGGTTTGACTAAAATATTACAAACTTGTATAAAATTATCAATCAATACAAATGATAATTTAAATGTTTCCTGCTTAGTAATACATAGAATGATAGTGTCTACAGATTTCCAGTTCTATAGCAATATAGCATAATAGTAACTTGCTTTCTACATTGAGTTATTGAATTGAATAGATTGTGTTGTTCCCTGCCTTTTTTACTATTGGCATTGTATTTTCATAATGGATTTTTAGATATGTAGCAATTATATACTAACTTAAAGGACATTTTTATGCTTGCCATGCACTTTTATTTTCAAAAAAATACTTATGATAGATTACCCAAAATTTTCATTTGATGGGTCACCTAAGTTGCTTTTTCCTAGCTTATTCATAAAAAAATTAAGTTTTTGTTCTGTAAAATCCACATTACATTTAATAAAATCATATGTGGTTAAACTGAAATCTGAAATTTTGCAGCGACATCTATTTCTCACACATTCCAAAAGAATAGCTCATGGGTAACTGCTGTCTACTGTAAAAAGTGGATAGCATTTTTTTTTACCACACTGATATGCTTATGCTATAAATAGCCTGAAGTGACATTAACTCTATTACACTGACTTCACACACAAAAATCATACTTCTGACACACATTTCCATTCATTTAAGCAAAATTGAAATTAGTGTGCTATTTCCTATGTGATTACGCTCCTCGAAGAACTTAATTGTTTCTTAATGGAAACCTCACTTTTCACCATGAAGGAAAGATAGCATGGAATTAGTAATCCTGAAGAGAAGTCCACAATGCTTGATCCATAAGTGCTTGATTCTTCCTTGAGTTGACATAAGAGACCCCACTAGGAAAATGTGCACTTTACAAAAACCTCTGAATTCACATGCTCTACAGTTCTGTGGATGAATGGAGATGCTAATGAGATCATGGAAGCTGGAGTATCTTATGCCAACATCTCCCTTCGAAGAGAGAGAGGTTTAGTTTTTTTCCAAATCTGAACAAAAGAACTATGCTTGAACAATAAATGATACATTGCAAGTTTTAAATAAATTGTTTTTTAATCTCATTCAACAAAAGTTATAAAAACAGGAAGAAACTATATGCAGAATATTTAAAAGTTACTATGTAGGTGTATCTTAGGCCAAAAATACTTACATATCACTTCTGTACCTTCCTATCTTTATGCTCAATGTTAATAAGAAAACGATTCTCAGACATCGTCGTCAGAGATGTACAAATGCTTGAATATCTGAAGAGATAAAGTGGTGATGCATTACTCATCAGTAGGACGATATATACATCATGATCATATTTCAATTTCTAGCCTTGAGGGAATTCCAATGGTGGCTTTCAGGTACTTTTCTTTTTATTCGTAATGTCCATAACTTTATTGGAATATTACAGTTGCTTCTTTATCTGCATGTAGTGGTTAAATGATAGATCATGCTGACATTTTGCGTTGGCATTGTTGTAATAAGTGAGGAAATTGATCAAAATATAAATTATATTTCTAAAACCAAATGGGTGTTCATTGACATTATAGATGGACTGCAACTGGGTTAGATTAGTAACCTAATTAAATCAGCTCAACTCAGTGTGAAGACGGATGGTGACTATTAGAGCTGTTCTGTGTTATTAAAATTTCAGAAGTTACAGGTGCATATACATTTTCTGGTGGTGGTTATGTGTAGACTCAATCATGGGGGAATATTACAACAATGTATTTTTTATCTTAAGGCTAATTAAAGTTAATTCATTTTAAGGATATTTTTAATTGAATCTAATGATGTCTCAATATTAACATTCCTTGACTGGATAATCATCTATGCAGGTGTTTAAGGTATGATAATTAATATCAAAGTTAGAATAAAACAAAATATAATTTTTAGTTCTTAAAGACTTTCATACAATTGAAATATGTATACAGTCTCTATTATCTATTTGAAACATTCCAAAATTTTCATAACCCCAACAGTTTTTACTCTTAACTGCATGTATTTCCAAACCTTGATATCTTAGCTGAGAATAAAAATGTATACTTCTACTGCCATCACTCATGAGACAGAAACACAAAAATTTCCTTAATTATGAGGACAGCTTGTACAAAATTAACTCTAGCCTAGTTAGTGATAGGTAGTACATATGAACAAATATATTGACATTCTGTAAGCCATGTCATATTTGATTGTATTACCTAATTATTTACTAAATACTAAGCATCCTGGAGAGCTTGAGTTTCTAATAAGAAAATGACTAAGTTTTCTGCACATAAATTATTGAGTAATTAAAATAGCAACTATAAGAAACTATAATAATGTTATTTATATAAGACTATTTAACTTAATTCAAGCAGGCAGAAACAAAATTGTTATCACATCTATTACATGATGGAATAATAATAATAATAATAATAATAATAATAATAATATAAAAGTTTTCAGGACTTCCATGCAGATGAGAATGCTTGGAGCCAACCATCAGACTGAACTCAGGGACCCTGCTTGGGGAGCTGGTGGGACTAGAGGGAGATTGCAACCCCATAGGAAGAACAAGGTTGGCTGGCCGGACCACTCATGCTCCCAGGGACTAGACCACCAAACAAGGAGTGTACAAGGAGGGATCTATGAGTCAAGATACATATGCAGCAGAGGATGACTTGTTTGACATCATTGGGAGGGGAGTCGCTAGGTTCTCTTGAGGTTTGATACCCCAACAAAAAGTGGTGATGTGGGAGAAGGTGGGTAGTTTGGGGAGCATCCTCATAGCAGCAAAGGGGAGAACAGCAGATGTTGGCTGGGGTGTATTGGAATGGTGAATGGGAAGTAGGATATTATTTGAGATGTAAATAAATGGAATGATTAATAAAAAAATAATTATATATTGAAAATTCCCAAAAATGTTTTCAAGAAACGGATGAACTACAGAGTATTAATGGTTAGAAAGACTACCACAAAGACGCCTATCATATCCTTTCAGGCTTACAGATATGATACAATTTTAATGAAACAATTTCTAGAATCTTACACCGACATTGATATTTCAATTCAAAATATTATGTTAATAAGAAAAGTAATAAGAATAGCTAAGTATTCTGAACATTAAGGTTTGCAGTGACGTGCCATGTGAAATAGTAGTATATATGTGAATATATATTTAAAATATTGCCACTGCATTTGATGAAAAGATTGTCGTTCAATATGGCTTTAGAAACACCAGACAGTTGGCTGAAGTGTTCTATGTGGTAACTTACAAAGTATATTGTAGTTATTAAAACGGGCAAGTAATGTTTTTCTTTTTTTAATTTTTTATTAGATATATTTCTTTACTTACATTTCAAATGTTATTCCCCTTCCAGGTTTCCTGTCCATAAGGCCCCATCCCCTCCCCTCTCCTATATGGGTATTCCCCCATATTTCCCCTTAGTGCCTCCCCATATTCCCCTGCACAGGGGCTCCAACCTTGGCAGGACCAAGGGCTTCCTTTTCCAGTAGTGCCCCAATAAGGCTATTCTCTGCTACATATGCAGTTGTAGCCTTGGGTCAGTTCATGTGTAGTCTTTCGGTAGTGATTTAGTCCCTGGAAGCTCTGGTTGGTTGGCATTGTTTTTATATGGGCTTGCAAGTTCCTTCAATTCTTTTAATACTTCCTCTAATTCCCCACAAGGGGGTCCTGTTCTCAGTTTGGTGTTTTGCTGCTAGCATTGACCTTTATTTTGGACATGCTCTGGATGTGTCTCTCATGAAAGCTTTATATCCAGTTCCTTTCAGCATGCATTTTTTAGCTTCATCAATCTTATCTAGTTTCGGTGGCTCTATGCAGATATACATGTATGTATGTGTGTATATATATATATATATATATATATATATATATATATATATATATATATATATATTTATAGGCCACATGTGAGGCAGGCTCTGAATGGCTGTTCCTTGAGTTGCTGCTCTAAATTTGCTCCTATGATTATTTTTCCCCCTTTCAAGAAGGAGTGGGAGCATCTGCATTTTGGTCATCCTTCTTCTTGAGCTTCCTATGGTGTGTGGATTGCATCTTGGGTAATTTGAGCTTTTGGCTAATATCCACTTATCGATGAGTGTATACCAAGTGGGTTTTTCTGTGATTGAGATACTTCACTCAGGATGATATTTTCCACTTCAATCCATTTGCTATGAATTTCAGGAACTCATTATTTTTGATAGCTGAGTAGTATTCCATTGTGTAGATGCACCACATTTTTTTAATCCATTCCTCTGTTGAAGGGCAACTGGGTTCTTTCCAGCTTCTTGTTATTGTAAATAAGACTGCTATGTACATAGTGGGGCATGTGACTTTGTTGTATATTGGAACATCTTTTGGGTATATGGCCAGGAGAGGTATAGCTGAGTCCTCAGGTCGTGGAATGTCCAATTTTCTGAGGAACCTCCAGACTGATTTCCAGAGTGGTTGTACCAGTCTGCAATCCCACCAACAATGGAGGAGTGTTCCTGTTTCTCCACATCCTCACCAGCATCTGCTGTCACCTGAGTTTTTTTTATCTTAGCCATTCTCACTGGTGTGAGCTGGAATCTCAGGGTTGTTTTGATTTGCATTTGTCTGATTACTAAGGATGTTGAACATTTATTTAGGTGCTTTTTCGCCATTTGATAATCCTCAGCTGAGAATGTTTTCTTTAGCTCTGTACCCCATTTTTTATATTATTATTTGGCTCCCTGAAGTCTAACTTCTTGAGTTCTTTGTATATTTTGGATATTAGTCCTCTATCAGATGTAGAATTGGTAAAGATCTTTTCCCAATCTGTTGGACGCTTTGTCCTAATGACAGTGTCTTTTGCCTTACAGAAGCTTTGCAGTTTTATGAGGTCCCATTTGTTGATTCTTGGTCTTAGAGCATAAGCCTTTGGTGTTTTGTTCAGTAAATATTAAATATAGTACTTCAAGTCCTAGCCAGAAAAATCAGACAGCTAACGGAGGTCAAAGGGATACAAATTGGAAGGGAAGAAATCAAACTATCACTATGTGCAGATGATATGATAGTGTACTTAAGTGACCCCAAAGTTCCACCAGAAAGCTACTTAACATGATAAACAACTTCAGCAAAGTGTCAGGGTATAAAAATAGCTCAAACAAATCAGTAACCTTCCTCTACTCAAAGGAAAAACAGGTTAAGAAAAAAATTGGGGAAATGACACCCTTCACAATAATCATAAATAATATAAAATATCTTGGTGTGACTTTAACCAAGCAAGTGAAAGGTCTGTATGACAAGAACTTCAAGCCTCTAAAGAAAGAAATTGAGGAAGATCTCAGAAGATGGCACGACCTTCCATGTTCATGAATTAGCAGGATTAATATAGTAAAGATGGCCATTTTGCCAAAAGCTATCTACAGATTCAATGCAATCCCCATCAAAATTCCAACTCAATTCTTTATAGAGATAGAAAGATCAGTTTGCAAATTCATTTGGAATAACAAAAAACCCAGGATAGCAAAAACTATACTCAACAATATAAGAACTTCTGGGGGAATCACCATCCCTGACTTCAAGCAGTATTGCAGAGAAATAATTATAAAAACTGTACAGGCAGATAGATCAGTGAAATAGAATTGAACACCCAGAAATGAACCCACACACCTATAGTCACTTGATCTTTGACAAAGGAGCTAAAACCACTCATTGGAAGAAAGATAGCATTTTCAACAAATTGTGCTGGTTCAACTGGAGGTCAGCATGTAGAAGAATACAGATCGATCCATGCTTATCTCCATGTATAAAACTTAAGTCCAAGTGGATCAAGGACTTCCACATCAAACCAGATGCACTCAAACTAATAGAAGAAGTGGGGAAGAGTCTCGAACACATGGGCACTGGGACAAGTAATTTTTAAAGCACTGGATCAAAATGAAAGCATATTGTATTTTGATTTAAAAATATGTATTTTGTGTATGTATATTTCTGTGTATGACAACATCAAAATATGAGTACATTAATGATGAAGTTCTACTAGATTAATAAAAAATACAAATAGTGTTGGGATAGGGATATGTTAATATGCATAACAAATCACATAAGGCTAGACTGATATTTCTGTTTAATTTTATGATCTTTTTCATGAAATTTACCCTAAATAAAGTAAACAAAATTTGAAAAGTGTTTACACAAATAACTTATGAAGAAATAAGGAAGCAACTTTATTTGAGAAAAGAAAATTAAAAGAGTCACATGTGATGAAAATGTTTGAGATTAATTTAACCTAGCCAAAAATTGGGGCATACAAATCAAATATTCTTCAATTAATATTTTCAGGTGGTTCAATGAACAACTATTAAAAATATATGTTTTATCAGCCTATTGAGGCTGTAAAAAAGTGTTACAGCTTGGAGTATATTTGTTGGTGCTATATGCATACTTATCATTCAAAGTGCCCTAGGATCAATATCATCCAAAATATCCATAATTAGATAGCTTGATGATATATATGTCTGTCATTTTATTATTGTGAAAATCAGAAGTATGAACAGAGCTAAATAAAGGTACACCAAAGCTGTTTTTGTTTTGTAAATTCTAAAAGAACACATCCTTTTCTTTTTTTAAAAAAATATAATTCTTTTTGTTTGTTTTTTAATACTCCGATTTTATTCCCCTCCTAGTCTACCCTCCGACTATTTCTCATCCCATACCTCTTCCCCAAACCCCTGTCTCCACACAGATGTCTCTATCCCACCCCACACCCTGACCAACAGACCTCAAAACTCTGGGACCTCCAGTTTCTTTAGGATTAAGTGCATCTTTTCTAATTGAAGCCAGATGCTGAAGTATTTTGCTGTATGTGTGTTGGGTGTCTCATATCAGCTGGTGTATGCTGCCTGATTGATGATCCAGTGTCTGAGAGTTATCGGGATCCAGGTTTGAGAAACCCTCCTCAACTTCCTCCAGTTTTTCCTAAATCAACCAGAGGGGTCAGCAGCTTCTGTTCATTGCTTGGGTGCAAATATCTGCATCTGAAACTTTCATCTACTTGTTGGTTCTTTCAGAGGGCATTCATGTTAGGACCCTTTATGTGAATGTTTCATAGCCTCAGTAATAGTGTCAGGCTGTGGGGCCTCCCCTTGAGCTGGATTCTACTTTGGGCCTGTTGCTGGACCTTCTATTCCTCAGTCTCTTCTCCATTTCCATCCCTGCAGTTCTTTCAGACTCGAGGAAGTATGGGTCTGAGTTTTGGCTGTGGGATAGCAACCTCATCCCTCACCTGATGCCTTGTCTTTCTGTTGAAGATTTGCTATACAGTTCCCTCTCCCCAATGTAGAGCATTTCATCTAGTGTCCCTCCATTTGAGTCCTGAGAGTCTCTTGTCTCCCATGTCCTTGGTCTTCTGGAGGTTCCTCCCAAACTCCTACTTCTGCAGGTTGCTTGTTTCCATTTTTTCTGCTGGCCCTCAGGGTTTCAGACCCTTTTTCCCACCCAATACCAGATCATGTTCCCCTCTCCCCCACCGCTCCCATCCCCTTTCCCTCTCCTTGTGTTTGCTTTCTTCTGCCTCCCAAGTGGGACTGAGACATAATTTTTTTTCCTTTTTTTTTTTTTTTGGACCTGGGGACCGAACCCAGGGCCTTGTGCTTGCTAGGCAAGTGCTCTACCACTGAGGTAAATCCCCAACCCCTTAAATATTTTACAGTTTCTGAAATATTCCTTGGTTCATGATGTCTTTTAGTTTTATAGGTCTGTACTACACTTTGTGTTTTCCCCAGTTCATCACTTTTACTGGTCTTTTCTATTTTCCAAATATGAAAAATCCTTGAAATTGCATATCTCCCATTTGGGATCAGATGTTTATACATCTTAACCAATCTTAAAACTATATATCCTCATACCTGTCATGTAATATGTTACTTATTCATATATAACTGGGATTACAATATGGACACATTTAGGGGACAATTTCTATAGTTATGAAATAATTCATAACTTGTAGGTATAAGAAATTTGGATCTGCTGACTTTCTCCTTTCTTCATTACTGGTAGTGTCACGTGATGAAGCTCTTTACTGAGATGATGAAAAGTCTGATACTATGCTTTAAACCCTACTATCTGGGAAAATTACGTTTATTTGTTGTTACCTGAAATTATCCACCTTAAATTTCAAAAAAAAAATCTGGAAAGATTTACACATGAAAAAGTAGAAAACACTGAGGGTATAATTTTGGTTTGTAACTAAAGTAAATTATTACATGAATATGGGGAGATATGTAATATTTCATGTGAGCAAAATGAAGGAGTGACTCATGATGAAGCTTTAGATACATACAGTGAATACTGTACATAATACAAAATAAATGAATTTTACAACTTTTAAAAGGCAAAATCAATTTATTGAAAGTTAGAATCCCTTTAAGGTTTTGTTTTTTCTGATTATGTGACACTCCATTTTAATTGTTTGCTAATTGTAGGTATAAGGGAACATAATTATTCCTTTAAAAGAAAATGCAATCCTGAAATAATTACTTTCTTAAGAAATAATTGTTGAAAATATATTTTATAGTAAAATATATTCTGTTTTAAGTTTAGCATTGTTACAAAAAATTCTCCAGGGACATAGTCTTTCTACACGGCCTCCTACTTAAGTATCTCATTATTTTGTAAAAAAATATTTTAGTTATTTACATTCCAAATGTTGTCCTGACCTTGTCCAGACCTGCTTCCAAAGTTTTTCACCACTCCCTACTTCCTCCCAAACCCAACCTCCTCCTCCCACCGATTCATTCACCCACCTCTTCCTCACCTCACCCTCACCTGCAACCTATTTCCATGGGGCATTAATTCTTTACAAAGGATTAGATGCATCCTCTCCCATAGGACATCAAGTCTCTACAGAAGTAGATGCATCCTCACCCAGGAAGCCAGACAAGGCTACATATGTGCTTGTATATATTCTGTTACATATGTACATTGGACCACTGACCAGCCTGTGTATGCTCTTTGTTTGATGGGTTACTCCCTGTTAGCTTCTTTGGGTCCAGGTTAGTTGACACCGTTGGTCTTCTTATGGGGTTGCCATCCCATTAAGTTCTTTCAATCCTTTTCCCAACTCTTACATAAGGGTCCTCAAACGTATTCCCACAGTTGAATGTAAGTATCTGCATTTGTCTCAGTCAGCTGCTGGTAGAAGCTTCTCAGAGGATAGCCAAGCTAGGCTTCCACTGCAAGCACAACATACTTATTACTAATGAGTAATAGTGGCAGGGTTTGGTGCCTGCCCATGGGACAGATCCCAAATTGGAATGTTTACTGGATTGGCTTTCCTTCAGACTCTGCTCCATTTTTCACCCCTTATTTCACTTAGACAAGAGCAATTCTAGGTCAAAACACTTTAACATATGCTTGTGACTCCATCCCTCTACTGGTTATCTACTGGAGATACTTCCTATCTCTAGGTTCCTTCTTCCTGATGATTCAGCAAAAGTCATTCTCGGTGAGTTCTAAGAGCCTTTTACATTGCAGTTCCCTGGGACTTTCTAGAGTTTGCTCCCATTCCCAATCTCCACCTGCTTTCATATTTCTATTCATTCTTGTGGCACTCTGGGCTTCCTATCCAAACCCTGTGCCTGATCCTTTTCCCCTTTCCTCTTCACCATTTTCCTTTCAGTTCCTGCCTTCTCTCTGCCTCTTAAGATTATTTTCTTCCCCCTTCTAAGAAAAATTGAAGCATCCTCACTTGGGCCTTTCTTCTTGCTAAATTCCTTTTTTTTTTTACTTCTGTTTTATTTATTTATTTTTATTAAGTATTTTATTTATTTATGTTTCAAATGTTATTTCCTTTCCTGGTTTACCATCATTAATCCCCCATCCCATCCTCCCTCCCCTTGTTTTATGAGGATGCTCACCTACCCACCCACCTGCTCACCCACTTATTGCCCTAGCATTTCTCTATACTGGGACATAGATCCATCAAAGGACCAAGGGCCTCTTTCCACATTGATGCCAGATAAGTCCATTCCTCTGCTACATATGTGGCTAGAGTCATGAGTTCTTCCATGTGTACTCTTTGGTTGGTGTTTTAATCCCTGGGAACTCTGGGGGTCTGGTTGTTTGATATTGTTCTTCCTATGGGGATGCAAACCCCATAAGTTCCTTCAGTCCTTTCTCTAGCTCCTCCATTTGGGTCCACAGGCTTAGTCCAATGGTTGGCTATGAACATCCTCATCTATGTTGGTCAGGCTCTGGCAGAATCTCTCAATAGACAGCTATATCAAGCTCCTGTCAACAAGCACTTTTTGGAATCCACAAAAGTGTCTGGGTTTGGTATCTGTATACGGCATGGATTGCCAGATGGGATTGGATGGCCTTCCCTACAGTCTCTGCTCCATATTTCGGCCCTGTATTTCCTTTAGATAGGAGTAATTCTGGATTAAAAATTTATAGATGTTGTGGTTTGCCTTGAAGTTACTGTATTTTGATGCTAATTGCACTGCCCCAAGGACAGCTGCCTAGTCAAGGACTCAGAACTCAGGTGACTTCACCAGAACCACCTCTCCACTGAATTTGTAAAGTACTGGTGAGGGGCAGGTACAGGATAGAAGGAGGCCTGTCATTGGAGGAGAAGGAAGGATGGGTGGGAGAGAAGTTTGAAGGAAGAGGAGGAGACAAGAGAAGAGACAGGAGGGAGAGAGGGGAGAAGCTGTGGCAGGACAAGATGGCAGGTGATGTTAAGATTCTGCTCTGTGTATTTACAGGTTATTATTAATGTTCTCAAGGGATGGATAGTACCGGGCATTGTATGTTTAAGTGGGCAATTATATCTTACCAATTGGATCTAAGATTATTGTGTTGTGTGTTCTTTTTTTGTGAGGGTTTGAGTGTAGGAAAGTGTGTATCGGCAGGAGACAATGGGCCGCCTCAGAGTTGGGATGTGATTCTGTGGTACGGACCTAGCAGGGTAAAAGCCAACAATACTCTTTTTTATTTTTATATTTTTACAACAACATGAAGATTATGTTGGTAGTCACTTCATGCAACAGGAGGCCTTGTCTAACCTTTGAATATGGTCTTTACATGTACTCCTTCGTACTTGTTAGGCATTTCAGCTAATCTCATTCCTGTTTTTCCTCGGGGACAATTGCTTTTCTGGCATCTGGGATTTTCTGATGGATACTACCAGTTCCCCATACCCCATTGCTACACACCTTTGTTCAATTTCTTGATCCCTCTCTAAATCGACTCTGTCTCCTCCCATACCTGATACTGTCTCAACTTTTATCCCCTCCCCTTCCTGTCTTACTTCCAAGTTCATCCCACTATCTATTGCTTGTGAGTACTTTGTTCCTTCTATTAAGAAAGACTGAAGCATCCATATTTTGGTCTTCCTTCTTCTTGACCTTCATTCATATGGTCTATGAGTTTTGTAGTGGGTATTCTGAGCTTTTTGTCTAATATCAATTTATCAGTGAAAACATACATACCATGTCTTTCCCAAATGGGCTACCTCATTTGGGAAAATATTTTCTAGTCCATCTATTTGCCTTTGAATTTCATGAAGTCATTGTTTTTAATGGCTGGGTAGTACCCTATTTTGTAAATATACCACATATTCTGTATCCATTCCTCTGTTGAAGGACATCTGGGATCTTTCTAGCTTCTGGCTATTATAAATAAGGCTGAAATGAACATAGTAGAGTATATGTCTTTGTTGTATGTTGGAGCAAACTTTTGGATATATGCCCAGAATTGGTATAGCTGGGTCCTCAGGTAGCACTAAATCTAATTTTCTGAGGAACCTCCAGACTGATTTCCAGAGTGTTTGCACAAGCTTACATCCCATCAACAGTGGAGGAGTGTTCTTTCTCCACATCCTCAGCAGCATCTGCTGTCACTTGAGTTTTTGATCTTAGCCATTCTGATTGGTGTGAGGTGGGGTCTCAGGGTCTTTGATTTGCATTTCCCTGGTGTCTAAGGATGTTGAACATTTTTCTAAGTGCTTCTCAGCCATTCAAGAGTCCTCAGTTGAGATTTCTTTGTTTAGCTCTATATTCAATTTTTTATTTGGGTTAGTTTGATTTTGGAGTCTATTTTTGTATCATTTATTTTTCAAGTAAGGTTTGTTGTTTCATGAAACATTTGACAGGAAATTCTTAATGAAATTAAAATGAAAAGCATGTTATTTTTTCACAGATTCTAGAACTGGGATTACCATTTTGCTGTGTAATATTCCAGGAGGTAAATATTTATGTTGTGCCAGCCACATATGTTCTGTGTTATAGTTACTTAGTTTTAATATTGGAATGTAAAGCAAGGAAAGAAAATAAACATTTGGTTGTATTTAAATTAAGACATGTAAAAATACATAAGCTTGTGTTAAATCTTGCCTAATACTGAAATTTCCCAAACAGCTAGTCAGGAAGAATGAAAGTACTATTACTGATAAACACACAAAATGACACAATATTTCATTTTTTAAATTTGTATTCAACGTGATAATTATTTTTATTTTCATTTATTTTAAATTATTTAATAAGACAATTTTACAACTACATCCTAATGTTCTCTAATTAATTATGAGAAATATTTTTCCAAATTAAGTCAATAAATTTATGAAATATATGATTAAATATTCACAAAGTAATTCATATATAAATATATTTTATTACATTATTGATAAATGCATTCATTTGGTTATAAGTGTTAGTTTATATATTTTATACTATATTATAAAACAAAAGCTTATTACTCTCAAAAAATTAGAGCATTATTTGATGCTATTTTTTATATTTCAAAGTTTATTAATTTTATTACTAATTTTCAAAAATAACTTGTTAAAGTGACTATGGAATTAGAATGCAAAATGAAATGAAGGGTTTGAAGGCCCTGTATTAAAGCACATTTGGAGCTGAAGAATTTGGTACAGATTATGCATTTAGATTAGAAATATAATTTACTAAAACATTCAGAAAATTCAGGTTTTGATATAATTCTTAATATCTGAAAGAATATAAAAGATGAATTTATGTAAAAGTTTTTAGATTATAATTTTTATTTGGCATCCTAGTGAATCCATTGCATGAATTTCCATGATTTATTATGTTGTTCCTTCTTGGTATAAACTTTGTTCACTTTCTGATGTAATGATGCAATCATATCCAAATTCATTAAAAAGTATTGATTTTCATATCTAGCTATCTGTTGTAAATACTTTTATTAGAAGAAAATAAATTACTATAAGTTAATAGCACTTGTTAATAAATTTATATTAACTTTGACAAATCTTTTTTGAGTTTCATGGAATAAAGGCATTTTTAATATTTTAAGTGTAAATTCACAAAAATCATTGCAAGTTTTATAAACTTGTAAACGGTACTTTTCTTTATGCAGCTATAAACTTCTAAGTCTGTTTATACTTAGAAAAACTTACTTTTATGTTTTGCGGTTGGGATTTTTATTTTATTTCTTCAGGACCCAAAACAACAATTGTATTATGTATTGCATGAAATAAAACTTTATTAGATAAAACAATGATCATATATGTCCAAAGCATTCTAACAAATGCTACATATAAAAAAATTTTATCATATACAAACTAATGTTTACTAGGTCATATTTCTGACACAAAATAAAATTAGAAAAAATATTTGCCAAGTCTCATGAAAAAAAATCATTACATTGTAGTGTCAGGGAAATTTAATAAGAATAATAATATGTCAAAAAATAGTTTCAAGTCAATAATCTCTAAAACAAATGTATATAAAAGTTTATAAAGAGAATACTACTAAACATACTATAAAATTCCTCATTTATGAATTATGTACTGCAACAACATTTAGAGAGGACATGCAAGTGGAATCATCATTTACTGTTTGTGGAAATGGAAAGTGACACAGTAGCAGGAAGCCTTATTTGCTCCAAGCTTACAACAGTCTTTATCCCACAGTCCATTAGTAGCACCCCTTGCTCATCCATTGCACTACACTTTGGGATCCAACCTTGGCAGGACCAAGGGATTCTCCTTCCCTTGGTGCCCAACAAGACCATCCTCTGCCACATATGCAGCTGGAGCCATGGATCAGTCCATGTATAGTCTTTGAGTAGTGGTTTAGTTGCTGGGAGCTCTGGTTGGTTGGCATTGTTGTTCTAATGGGGTTGCAGGCACCTTCAGCTCTTTCAATCCTTTCTCTAATTCCACCAACGGAGATCCCATTCTCAGTTCAACAGTTTGTGGCTAGCATTCACCTATGTATTTAAAATTATATGGCTAAAAAGAATACTTTAAAAAAAAGGGGGGGCTGGGGATTTAGCTCAGTGGTAGAGCGCTTACCTCGGAAGCGCAAGGCCATGGGTTCGGTCCCCAGCTCCGAAAAAAAGAACCAAAAAAAAAAAAAGAATACTTTAAAATTATATGGCTGTTCCTTTTCAGGAAACATCTACATCCGGCTCCTCAGCAAGCACTTCTTAGCTTCATCAATATTATCTAGTTTTGGTGTCTGTATGTATGGGGGACATGTGGAGTAGGCTCTGAATGGCCTTCCTTCATACTCTGGTCTGAACATTGCCTACATATCCCTTCCTATGAATATTTATATTCCCCCTTTTAAAGAAGAGTGAAGCATCCACACTTCAGTCATCCTTATTCTTGAGTTTCATATGGACTGTGAATTGTGTATTGGATAATTCAAACTTTGAGGCTAATATCCACTTACTAGCCAGTGCATACTCTGTAGTTCTTTTTCTGTGATTGGGTTACCTCACTTAGGATGATACTTTCTAGTTCAATCAATTTGCCTCTGGATTTCATGAAGTCATTGTTTTTGATAGCTGAGTTGTATTCCATTGTATAGATGTACCACATTTTCTGTATCCATTCCTCTGTTGAAGGGCATCTGGGTTCTTTCTAGCTTCAGGCTACTATAAATAAGGCTGCTAGGAACATAATGGAGCATATGTCTTTGTTGTATGTTGGAACATCTTGTGGATATATACTCAGGAGATGTACAGCTGGGTCCTTAGGTAGTGCAATGTCAAATTTTCTGAGGAACATTCAGACTGATTTCCAGAGTAATTGTACCAGTTTGCAATCCCATCAACAATGGAAGAGTGTTCTTCTTTTTCTACATCCTGGACAGCATCTTCTATCACCTGAGTTTTTGATCTTAGCCATTCTGACTATTGTGAGGTGGAATTTTAGAGTGCTTTGATTTGCGTTTCTCTGATGACTAAGGATGTTGAGCATTTCTCTATGTACCTCTCAGCCATTCGATAATCTTCTGCTGAGAATTCTTTGTTTAGCTCTGTACCCCATTTTTTAATAGTGTTATTTGACTCTGTGGAGTCTAAGTTCTTGAGTTCTTTGTATATTTTGGATGCTCTATCAGGTGTAGGATTGTTAAAGATCTCTTCCTAATCTGTTGGTTGCCATGTTGTGCTAATGACAGTGTCTTTTGCCTTGCAGAAGCTTTGCAGTTTTAGGAGGTACCATTTGTTGATTCTTGATCTTACAGCATAATTCATTGGTGTTTGGTTCAGGAAATTCCCCCAGTGCCTATGTGATTGAGGCTCTTCCCCACTATTTCTTCTATTAGTTTAAGTGTATCTGGTTTGATGTGGAGGTCCTTGGTCCTCTTGGACTTATGCTTCCTACAGGGTGACAAAAATGGATCCATTTGCATTCTTCTACATGATGAACTCCAGTTCTACCAGCACCATTTGTTGAAAATGTTATCTTTTTTCCCATTGGATGGTTTTAGCTCCTTAGTCAAAAATAAAGTGACCAAGGGTGTGTGGGTTCATTTCTGAGTCTTTTCTTATATTCCACTGTTGTACCTGCCTGTCTGTGTACCAATATCACATAGTTTTATCACAATTGCTCTGCAATACTTCTTGGGGTCAGTGATGGTGATTCCCCCAGAAGTTCTTTTATTGTTTAGGATAGTTTAAACTATCCTCGGGTTTTTGTTATTCCAAATGAATTTGCAAATTGCTTTTTCTATTTCTATGAAGGATTGAGTTGGAATTTCGATGGGGATTGCATTGAATCTGTAGATCACTTTTGGTAAAATGGCTATTTTTACTATATTAATTCTGCCAATCCATGTGCATGGGAGATCTTTCCATCTTCTGAGATCTTCAATTTCTTTCTCCAGAAACTTGAAGTTCTTGTCATACAGATCTTTCACTTGCTTTGCTAATCACACCAAGGTATTTTATACTATTTGGGACTATTGGGAAGGATGTCATTCCCCTAATTTCTTTCTGAGCATGTTTATTCTCTGAGTAGAGGAAGGCTACTAATTAGTTTGAGTTAATTTAATACCCAGACACTTTGTTGAAGTTGTTTATCAGGTTTAGTATTTCTCTGGTAGAACTTTTTGGGTCACTTAAGTGTTCTCTCTTATTATTTGCAAATAGTGATATTTTGACTTCTTCGTTTCCAATTTCAATCCCTTAGATCTCCTTTCATTTTCTGATTGCTCTGGCTAGCACGTCTAGTACTATATTGAATCAGTAGGGAGAGAGTGGGCAGCCTTGTCTGGTTCCTGATTTTAGTTGGATTACTTCAAGTTTCTCTCCATTTAGTATAATGTTGTCTATTGATTTGTTGCATATTGCTTTTACTATGATTAAGTATGGGCCTTGAATTCCTGATATTTCCAGGACTTTTATCATGAAGGGGTGTTGAATTTTGTCACATGCTTCCTCAGCATTTAGTGAAATGACCGTGTGGAGTTTCTTTTTTGTTTTCCTTTGAATTTGTTTATATAATGGATTACAATGATGGATTTCCATATACTGAACCATCCCTTGATCCCTGGGATGAAGCCTACTTGATCATGATGGATGATTGTTTTGATGTGTTCTTAGATTTGGTTTGTAAGAAATTTGTTGACTATTTTTCTGTCAATATTCATAGGGGAAATTGGTCTGAAGTTCTCTTTCTTTGTTGGGTCTTTGTATATTTTATGTATAAGAGTAATTGCGGCATCATAGAAGGAATTATGTAGAGTTTCTTCTGTTTCTACATTTTGAAATAGTTTGTACAGTATCGGCATGAAGTCTTCTATGAAGGTGTGATAGAAATCTGCAACAAACCAGTCTGGTCCTCGGCTTTTTTAATTTGGGAGACTCTTACTGACTTCTTGTATTTCTATAAAAGTTATAGGATTGTTTAGATCTGATCCTGATTTTACTTTGGTACCTGATATTTGTCTAGAAAATTGTCTATTTCCTCCAGATTTTCAAGTTTTGTTGAATATCGACTTTTGTAGTAGGATCTGATTATTTTTCGAATTTCCTCAGATTCTGCTGTTATGTGTCCCATTTCATTTCTGATATTGTTAATTTGGATACACTCTTTGTATCCTCTTGTTAGTCTGGCTAAGGATTTATCTATCTTGCTGATTTTCTAAAAGAAGCATCTCCTGGTTTTGTGGATTCTTTTGCAGAGACATTTTTGTTTCTACTTTGTTGATTTCAGCTATGGGTTTGATTAATTCTTGCCCTTTACTCCTTTTGGATGCATTTGATCTTTTTGTTCTAGAGTTTTTACATGTGCTATCAAGCTGCTAATATATGTTCTCTCCTGTTTTATTTTGGAGGCACTCAGAGCTATAAGTTTTCCTCTTAGCACTGCTTTCATTGTGTCCCATAATTTGGGGTAAGATGTACTTTCATTTTCATTAAATTCTAAAACAGTCTTCAATTTCTTTCTTCATTGAGTAGAGCATTTTTCGCCTCCTATGTATACGTGGGCTTTCTGTTCTTTTGTTAGTGAACACAAGCCTTAGTCCGTGGTGATCTAATAGGATGACTTTTGTGACTGATTATATGGTCAGTTTTGGCAAGGTACCATGAGATGCCGAGAAGATGGTACATTCTTTTGTTTTAGGATCAATTATTCTATAAATGTCTGTTAAGTCCATTTGGTTCATAACTTCTGTTAGTTTCTTTATGGCTCTGTTTAATATTTCCATGACCTCTCCATTGATGAGAGTGGGGAGTTGAAATCTCCTACTCTTATTGTGTGAGGTACAATGTGTGATTTGAAATTTAGTGAGATTCCTTTAATGAATGTATGTGCCCTTCCATTTGGAACATAGCTATTTAGGATTGCATGTTCATCTTGTTGAATTTTTCCTTTGATGAATATGAAGTGTCCTTCATTATCTCTTTTGATAACTTTTGGTTGAAAGTCAATTTTATTCAATATTAGAATGACTATGTCAGCTTGTTTCTTTGGATCACATGCTTGGAAAATTGTTTTCCAGCCTTTGACTCAGAGGTAGTGTCTATCTTTGTCTCTGAAGTGTGTTTCCTGAATGCAGTCAAGTGCTCAGTCCTCTATACGTATCCAGTCTGTTAGTCTATTTCTTTTTTATGGGAAATTGATTCAATTTATGTTGAGATATTAAGGAATAGTGATTATTTTTACCTGTTATTTTTGTTGTTAATGATGGAATTATATTTGTGTGTCTCTCTTCTTTTGGTTTCCTTACAAGGAAATTACTTTCTTGATTTTGTAGTTTGTAGTATCCCTCCTTTTGCTGGAGTATCCCATCTATTATCCTTTGTAGAGCTGGATTTGTAAAAAGATATTGTTTAAATTTGTCTTTATCATGGAATATCTTGGTTCCTCCATCTATGTTAATTGAGAGCTTTGCTGTATATAGTAGCCGAGGCTGGCATTTGTGTTCTCTTAGGTTCTGTATGGCATCTGCCCAGGATCTTCGGTTTTCATACTCTCTGTTGAGAAGTCTGGTGTAATTCTGATAGGTCTGCCTTTATAAGTTACTTGACCCTTGTCCCTTACTGGTTTTAATATTCTTCCTTTGTTTCGTTTATTTGGTGTTTGAATATTATGTGACAGAAGGAATTTTTCTTCTGGTCCAATCTATTTGGAGTACTGTAGGATTCTTCTTTGTTTATGGGCATCTCTTTCTTTAGGTTAAGGATGTTTTCTTCTATAATTTTGTTGAAGATATTTACTGGCCCTTTAAGTTGGGAGTCTTCACTCTCTTCTATACCTATTTTTCATAGGTTTGAACTTCTCATTGTGTCCTGTATTTCCTGCATGTTTTGGACTAGGAGCTTTTTGCATTTTACATTATCTTTGATGGTTGTGTCAATGTTTTCTATGGTATCTTCTGCCCCTGAAATTCTCTCTTCTATAGTTTGTATTCTGTTAGTGATGCTTGTATCTATGACTCCTTGTCTCTTCCTTAGGTTTTCTATCTCCAGTGTCTTTATTCTTTCTATTTCCTTTTTTAACTTCTGGGTGGTTTTGTTCTATTCCTTATCTGTTTGGTTGTGTTTTCCTGTAATTCTTTAAGGGATGTTTGTGTTTCCTCTCTAAGTGCTTCTACTTCTTTACTTGTGTTTTTCTGTATTTCTTTAAGGGAGTTATTTATGTCCTCCTTAAAGTCCTGCATTATCATCAGAAAATGTGATCTTAAATCTAAATCTTGCTTTTGTGTGAGGATATCCAGCATTTGCTTTGGTGGAGAACTGGGCTCTGATGATGCTAAGTAGTCTTGGTTTCTGTTGCTTGGGTTTCTGCACTTGCCTCTCTCCATCAGATTATCTTTGGTGTTAGCTTGTCCTACTGTCTCTGACAGTTGATTTACCCTCCTGTAGGCCTGTGTGTCATCACTCCTGTCGGCCTGTTTTCTCACCTGGATCTGGAAAAAGTGAGCTGCTCCTGAGTTTGTATGACTTAAAGATTCCAGCCTGTTTGCTTGGCACAGAAGGGTTGGTCTCTCAGGTATAGGTGTTTCTGGTGACTAGCTTTTAGCTCTTGGCACTGGCAGAAGCCAGAAGTGTCCAGAAGTGTTCCTGTGCCCAGAGTGCATAGTTGTCACTAGATGATTTCCTCTTGGAAATCTTTACAAAGTGGGCAAAAAGTAGTTGTCTTCTCTGTGTTCTCATGATTGTGCACAATCCTGAGGGTCCAGATCTCTCCCCCGTTGGGGCTTTTTTTTTCTCTATGCAATAAATATCTAATCTAATTTTTCATCCAGAATGAGTGAGTTCTTTTTGAAGTGGTGCTTAGTCTTTTTGCTGCTCCATATGTATATGTAAGTATGGATATGTGTGTGTAAGTATGATACTGTGAGAATGTATGCATGTGTATGTCTAAATATGTAATTGTGAGAATGCATGCAAGCTGCGTTCAAATCTTTTAAATTCAAATGTATAAATGTGCATGCATGTGTTTGTATATCAAATTATGTTAGTTTATACATATTTGCTTATGTAAAACTTTTTTTTCTTCTGAAAATATTATTCTCTTCTCCTGATTCAGTAGAAGTTTAATGCTCCGTATTTCCCCCTAGCCTGACAAGCAAGAGGTATCAGAACAAAAGGGAAATGGTTCTAGCAATTAATCTTTTACTTAATCTCCTGCTGTTTTAGGATGATGTGCTAAATGCCAGAGATTCTGTTCTCAGAGGAACACAGAAGGCAGGTCAGCTACATTAGTAGCATAGTAGATTTCGGTAAGTAAAATTTCATTATTATACAGCAACTCTAAATATCTTGTAAGATAAAGTCCTACCTCCGTATCTCCTAAAACAAAGACTTACTCTCCACTGACATTCTTCCCGCTTCACTGCCTCAAGAAGAACCAACAAGAAAGAAAATCCCTGCCAGTGCTGGCTTCCAGTAAATAAAATTTTATTAAGATTCAAAACTCTAAATATTTTACATAAATAATGTTGAAATACTTTCATTAAATTTAGCGCATATATACGTGTGTGTGTGTGTGTGTGTGTGTGTGTGTGTGTGTGTTAACAGCACAGAGCATCGAGTGTCTAAATATTTTCCATAAAGGGAATGACATTTTAAATGTAAATTAAAAAAAATATCCAATTTAAAAAAAAGAAACTTACCCCCACCAGGGGAAAAAACAAACAATACAACAATGTATAACGTAAAATCTTGTATTATTTGTACTGTGGATTGAACTATGTGCCCAGAAGTGCTGTATTTGAAGCACCTATAGCCAATATGTTTATACTTGGACAGACTAAAAATGAGACATAGTAGGTTAGAATGCATTGTGGAAGAATTAGAAATACTAGATCTCTCCTAAATGCATAGATATAATGGAATTAGAAGAGTCCAGTTGTTTTGCAGGCAGCCAAGAATTAAAAAGAGACACATACAATGAAAATGGTTACTGCTTAAGGAAGATTTATTCTGCCAGTCCAAAAGAGGTGAAGCCCTGCATCATTATGATTTGAAATAAGTTTCTGTTTTTAAAACACAATTCCTATTCAAGGAAGGTATCCACATTTATATATTTAAATTATTCATGTACTCAATAAGGTATATATACATGTAAAAATAATGAAATATGGGGACAGGAATCTTAAGCATACTGGGGAGTAGCACATAGAAGATTATATAGAGGGAAGAAGGAAAGGAGAAATAAAATTAAATTATAAACTACAAATAAGTGATAACACAACATTTATTTAATTCAGCCATATTCTATGCCTTCCAAACCTACGTTCCTTCATCTAGCATCCCTAATGTCTGTTTGCAATCATATACCTCCTTTTCCTTCTCTTACATTCTTATATTTCTCTAGTATTTTGGCATTTATTCTGTAGAAGGATATTGAGTCCCTGCTCACATTATTTTAAATAGATAAATTTTTAATGTAAGGTAGGACCATGAAGAATTTGTATACATTTCGGAATAGAATTTTTTAGTATGTCTAAAATCATAAAGATCTTCCAATAAACTTTTCAACTCAACACACAAAAAAGTTATATACACTTCACACAAAAGACTATATAATATGGTAATATAATATTTAATATTCAGATATATCAAATAGAACAGAATACTTTTGCTTTCTCTGAATAGTATAAAAGTGATAAATTTGCACATTCCTTAAGACTTTTCAGTTTCTAATTCTTCAAGTTTAATGGATGAACAATATTAAAACAAAATATTTTGTTAAGTAATTAAAACTTCATACATCCCACAGCTCTCAGTACCCAAATCCCATGGGAGAGAGAGCTGGACTCTGCTCAAATTCCTGGCCCAAAAGGAACCTCCCTAGTGCCCTCTGGATACAGGAATATAGGAGCAGTCAGTGCTTCGGGAAACTTCAGGTTTCTGCCTGCCCCTGGAACTAAACTGAACCAATCCCACAGCTCTCTGTACCCGAATCCTCGTGGGGGTTGGAGCTGGACTCTGAGAAGTGATAGAATCCTGAGAGCTCAGAGGAAACAACTACTTTTGCCCTCATTCCTGACCCAAGAGGAACCCACCTAGAGCCCTCTGTGCCCTCTGGGCATAGGAACTTAGCAGCAGTAAGAGACAAGAACCTTCCTGTTTCTGCCTGCTTCAAGAGCCAAAAGCCAGTCACCAGGAGGGCCAACACACCTGAGAGCAGAGGTAAGACCAACTCTTCTGCTCCAAGAGACCTGACTGGTGGCCTCAGGACAGACAAAGGCAGAATTCCTCTGGGACAGTACACTTCCAGTTTCCGGCCGTGCCCAGAACTGAACCTGTCCCACAAACCTCTGTATCCAAATCCCGTGGTGGAGAGAACTGAACTATCAGAAATGCCGACAATCCTGAGAGATCAGGGGAGACAACCACTTCTGCTCACATTCCTGGCCCAAGAGGAACCTGCCCAGTGCCTTCTGGATATGGAAACCTAGGAGCAGACAGGGACAGGACCATTCTGCTTTCTCCCTGATCTCAGCGCTGAAAGCTAGTTGACTAGAGAGCTAACACGCCTGAAAGCAGAGGTAAGACCAAATCTTCTGCTTCAAGGGACGCATCTGGAGGTTTAAGGTCACACAAACCTAGGAGCAGCACACTTTTGCCATATCTTGGTGAAAGAAAACAGGTCTATAGGAGTGCTGACACAAAGACTTATAGGAAGGTTAAGCCACTGTCAGAGACAGCAAGATAAGCTAACATCAGAAATAACCTGATGGTGAGTGGCAAGCACAGGAACCTAAGCAATAGAAACCGAGATTACCTGACATCATCACAGTCCAGTTCTCCTACCAAAGCAAATACTGGATATCCAACACACAAGAAAAGCAAGATTTGGATTTAAAATCATATCTCATGATGATGATAGAGGACTTTAAGAAGAACATAAATAACTCTGTTAAAGAAATACAGGACAACACAAGTAAACAAGTAGAAGCCCTTAGAGGAAACACAAAAATCCCTTAAAAATCCCTTAAAGAATTATAAGGAAACACAACCAAATAGGTGAAGGAATTGAGCAAAACCATTCAGGATTTAAAAATGGAAATAGACACAATGAAGAAATCACAAAGGGGGAAAATACTGGAGATAGAAAACCTAGGAAGGAGATCAGGAGTCATAGATGCAAACATCAACAACAGAATACAAGAGATAAAAGAAAGAATTTCAGGGGCAGAAGATACACTATAAAATATTGACAAAACCATCAAATATATGCAAAAAGCCTCTAACCAAAAACATCCAGGAAATCAAGAAAACAATGAGAAGACCAAACCTAAGGATAATAGGTATAGAAGAGAGCAAAGACTCCCAACTTAAATGGATGGTAAATTTCTTCAGCAAAATTATAAAAGGAAACTTCCCTAACCTAAAGAAAGAGATGCCCATAAACATAGAAGGAGCCTAAAGAAAGCCAAATAGTTTGGACCAGAAAGGAAATTTCTCCCATCACATAATAGTCAAAACAACAAATGAACAAAACAAAGAAAGAATGTTAAAAGAAGTAAGGGGAAAAGGTCAGGAAACATATAAAGGTAGACCTATAAGAATTGCACCAGACTTCTCAACAGTGACTGTGAAAGCCAGAAGACCCTGGACTGATGTCATACAGACCCTAAGAGAACACACATGCCAGCCCAGGTTACTGTATCCTGCAAAACTCTCAATTAACATAGAGGGAGAAACCAAGATATTCCATGACAAAACCAAATTTACACAGTATCTTTTTACAAATCCAGCCCTGCAAAGAAAAATAAATGGAAAGCTGCAACATAAGGAGGGAAACGACACCGTAGTAAAAGCAAGAAAGTAATCTTTTTTCAAAGAAACCAAAGTAAGAGAGACATATAAACATAATTCATTATCTAACAACTAAAATGACAGGAAACAGCAATCAGTATTCCTTAATATCTTTTAACATCAATGTACTCAATTCCCCAATAAAAAGACATAGAGCTACAGACTGGCTGTGTACTTTCAGCAGGTTTATGTACTTGTATGTAGTCATGCAAATAAAGAAGTTATATACATGGAAATCCAGTCCATATACATACAGCCACCAAATCCAGACAATATTGCTGATGACAAGAAGTGCATGCTGAGTAGATCCTGATAGAGCTGTCTCATGAAAGTCTCTGTCAAAGCATGACAAATACTGCTTGCAGCCAACGATTGAACTGAGAACCGGGTTCCCATTGGAGGAGCTAGAGAAAGGATTGAAGAAGCTGAAGGGGCTTGCAACCTCCTAAGAACAATACCAACCAACCAGAGCTCCCAGGAAGCAACAACCATCTGAAGAGTAAACATGGAGGGACCCATGACTCCAGTTGCATATTTAGCAGAGGATGGCCTTATTGGGCACCAATGGGAGGAAAAGTCCTTGTTCTTGCCATGGCTGGATCCCCCAGTGTAGGGGAATATTGGGGGAGAGGCAGGAAGGGGAATGGTTAGTAAGGGGAACACCCTCATAGAAGAAGGCTAGGAGGATAGGACAGAGGCCTTACAGTCAGGAAACCCGAAAAGGGGATAACATTTGAAATGTAAATATTCAATTAAAACTCATACTTGCATCCAATATATTTTGATAATATATGTTCTATACTTTCCTTAACGCACAACTTTCCCTAATTTTGTCCTAAGTTTTTTTTTTTTCCTTTGTAAGCCATACTAATTTCATAGATTTCATATATCCGTGATTTGTGGGCCTGTATTGATTTAAGTAAGAATGGTCTCCATATATTAATTTTTAGTCTCTGTTTTGTGAACTGTTTACAAATATTAGGAAATATGGTCTTGCTGTAACAGTTATGGCTTTCTTGGAGGAGGGTGTTGATATTTCAAAACCCTGTCTGTATGTCTGTCTGTCTATCATCTATCTATCCATTTATCTATTTATCTCTATCTCTATGTGTACCTCTCTTTCTCTCTGCCTCTTTCCTTTGGATCAAACTGAAAAGCTCTCAAGTACAACTCCAGCCCCATACTTCATTGCATACCACCATGCTTTTTACCATGATGATAATGGACTAAGTCTCTAAACAAGTCTCAAGTAAATACCTTCTTTATAAAAGTTGCTTTCATCATGGTACCTCTTCACAACAGAAATCAGACTACATCATGGCCTTCCATTGAATTGTTGTACATCTACAAGAGGCATCAATATTGAAGATAACTGGCACCTTCCCCTTGAATCCTTCAAGTCTTGATTGTTTGAAAGCAAGGTGGGCTGGTCCTTGCCATTCTATATTCTGCAAGTATGATCTTGTACATGTCCTGTCAAGTTAACTATAGCTACTTTGGAAAGATGAGTGAAGTTATCTGTTCATGTCCATAATAAGTTATTTCCCTGTCATTTTGGGGTTGGCTGTTATAACCATGCCAGGCCCTTCCTGATCCACACGGAACTCTGTAACTATAAATGAAGAGGTATGATATAGAAGTCCTATTTGTGGTTGAGTGTTCGAAAATAACTTACACTCTTGACTAATTTTTAATTTTCATGTTAACTACACTAAGACTGTTCTCTGGTAATGTCTGAGAACTACACTAATCTATACATTAAGAATTAAGAAACCTAGAAGGCAGAATGATACTAGGCCAACTTACCAAAATAATATAATAGGTTTACATCTGGAACATAGGAGCAGCCAACCATGGGTTCTAGGTCAGATTTACACTTAAAAAAAACTGTATGTGTTCCTGTGAAATGGATCTTAAATCTAATTAGAAACCCATTGCTTACTTACGCCTTGCATCCATGATTAGATATTCACATATCATTTTTACTGTTTTTCAGGTTCATAGCATTGTCAAAATGTTGATGATATTTCTACCTGCAGCCAGCATATAGTACAGAGGTATCTACAATACCATATTTTTCACAAAAGTAAAGATATAGAAATAATATAGTCCATCCATATATATAAATGGATAATAGAAGTTTAATAATTACATATCATAACATTTCAGCCTATAAAAACTAGAGAGTAAACATTGTTAAATGTTGGTGAAATGAGGAACTTTTCTTTATGTATATAAACTTTTAATTATGTTGAGTAGACTATGTTTAATACTTACTTGGACCTCCTACTGGCCTGACTTGCTTTCAGTCACTACATTTGTGAATATACCATTCTGTAGTCTCAAATGGATCATCAACACAAACCTCATTTAATTTTCATACCCTTTGACCCCATGCCATACTCTGAGCACCGTGTAATAGATATGTAAGAAAGTTCTGTGACATTTTACACAATGTCTAATTGTTTCATTCTGGGAACATTATCACTGGGGTTTGCCTAAGTCTAAGCTCATTAAACCCAATCAAATATGTGTACTTTTAAAATTATTACTCATGAATAAATAAAATTCTTATAACAAACTCTACTACTAAAATACAAAGGAAATTACATATATATACTCCAAAATTTATTTCAGTCATGACAGGAACACTCAGTAAATACTCTGCATTTAAATATAGAATATACAATTTATTATAGCTAAAGAAAATTTGTTTTCTCTGAACTTGATTCCTGTCCAAGCTGATTGAGTTGTGTTTTGGTGAAGATTGACAGGTCAAGAATGTAAAGGCTTTGTAATTAATAACCTTCTACTGCTTCTGTGAATCAATAGCTTTATTTTAAATTATACTACCATACTTCATAATTCAAAGATAGAACACAGAATGAATACTAACATACTAAATCAAAAAAAAATCTTTTATTTCAACTGAGTGTGCTATTTCAATACATATCTACAACAATTTTGAAGAGCATGCTTCAGAGAGAGGAAAAAATTAGAGTTCAGAACCTATAAATTTACTTTTCCTTTTATTTCTTTGTTTTTCTTTGATCTGGTATTTCTGTGACCTTCTGTCACATGCATGAAAAATTCGAGACACACATTGTTTTCTGTTTATTTTTTGTGCATGTAATCACACTAAATCATTAGCTTTCACACTCTGTAAAACTTCATAATTACAGCTGTATGTTTGCAGTGATAAATGAATCAACTGCCAAATGCTCAAAATTTTTGTGCAACCTAATAGGTACTATTTGAATTACTCAAAAGATTTAATGTTTGATGACATACAAATATATCTTCATTAGATAGATGATAGCTAGACAGATAAATGGATATTAGATAGACAAATAGATTTGTAGATAGATATATGAATAGATAATAAGTAGATGATAGATAGATAAACAGATACACAGATAATGACATTACAAGAATAGGAGGTACTTTTGTTACCAGAAGAAGTAAAATATATAGGATTCTACCTGCTTAGTCTTCCATTCTGATACTGGGTAAACTTAAATGCTAAGTATTAATGTATGCTAATATGTATTAAGCCACTGTTTATGAATAACACAGACATAGATAACTAAAGTGAACTTGATTTGAATGATAAAAATCAAATTGATTCAATTATGTTTTAATATTTAATTTATTTAATCGCCTCACTTCCATGAATCTTCAAGTTAATTAAATTGGAACCTACGCTATAAAGGCCAAAGAAATAACTGCCTGATTTTAAGCTTTTAGATCAATCATCACGTGAAATAAAAAACTGATAATAACATAAGAATTTATAATAGTTTTAATTATATTTATTTTAATTGATATTATCCTAAGGAAAATATAAACATATACAAATACTTACTAAAAGTTAAATCTTAAACACCTTCACAATATTTTATTAATTAGTTGTAAATCCAGCAAAAAAATATACAATTCATTAGGTCCTTCATACATGTGAACTTAATTTTATATGCTGTGCTTTATATTTTTTCTTTGTAGAATACTTAACAACATTTAAAAGTGACTATTCCTGATTAAATAAGCTGTGTCACTAATATTTCCAGTCCTTTCTTTTCTATGTAAATTCATATCAAATTTGAACCAAGTGATAATTCTCAAAATAAGCTCTTTTATTACGTTTTGTCACTGAAAAGATCACTAACAATACATCTTTAATTTTAGGTTGTAGTTAGCAGAAGTGATCTAAAATAAGTCATCAACCTTCCAAATGGCTGTTGTGAGAACACCATAAATATAATTCCAAGAATTTTGTAAAACAGGATGTGTCATTTTTCCTTATGCCATTGTTCTGTGAGTAGCACTAAGGTCAAAAAGTTGCTGATCAGAGCTCTGTATTCTTATATCACATGATATTAAGAAAAGGTTTTCTTGGAATTTCGAATCCGTATTTATGATAAAAATATTCACATTTCCTCTGTTTATTTATACATTCAAAATTATTTGTTGAACTACATTTATTATTACAGATTTCTAAGCACCAGAGCACATCTTTAAGTACAAACACATTGACTTCATTTTAACAAATTGACAGGTGTACAAATAAATGCTCACAAAAAATGTCCATGAAAATCCAAATATGATTACTGGATTTCTTTGAAAGATATTCTACAATATTTTCACCATTATCAATGCCATAAAATGTAGTAAAACACGTTTATGAAAATATATCTTACATTCAATGAAGCTTAATTTTACAGGACCTCATAGGCACATATAACTTTATAACATTTAAAACTATTCATTTAATCTGATAGCATAATATGTACCATTCACATTTGCATTCAACCTACATTCAAGTGAATGATATAACAACTGAATTTACTTGCTTTGGATTTCACATCCAATCAGCTTTTACAATCTTAGTGAATGCTTCAACTTTAGGTTATATACTCTCCAATATTCTTGACCTTAGTGTGTTTGTGTGTATGTGTATATGTCTGTGCATGTGTCTGTGTGTTGTGACAATCATTTGCTTAAATATTCCAACAGTTTGGAGTTAACCTTCTATGGGAAAAATATGCCACAATGTGGAAACAAAACATGGATACAGTTTGATGACATACATGATAGTCCTGTTGATATGAACTCCGAGTCAGAAAATATTCTCCATTATAAAAATTCTTTGAAAGCATTCTGTAAAAAATAAAAAGTAAAAGGAGAAAAAAAACACTTATCCGTTTCCCTTGACATAAATTCTGTGCTTTTTAGTAAGTACAAAGAAAAATCTTTCTTAAGGATACTTTGGCAACAGGGATATACTAGAGAACTATCTGACTGCAGATGACGTAGGACAAAGGGGGAGATAAAAATCAAATTTGACTCATACTTGCTCAGATTAAGCTAGAGGAAGGCTGATTTCATTTAATGCATTATCGAAAAATTTTGGGACCCCTCTGGTTTTCTGTAATTTGCTCAACTAACATAAACCCAAATCTCTTAAAAAATAGGGAAATAAATTATTCTAAAGGGAAAATGCCAGGATAAAAAGCATGGAACGGAAAAGAATGGTAAATCGAGCACACTGAATGGAAGCTGAGAAATTTGGTTACAGTTACTTTTCTGTGGCTGTGAAGAGAAACTGTGACCAAGGTAACTTATTTTATTCAGACTATTTAGTTAGGAACTTGATTAAAGATTAAGAGTGTAATCCCAGGGTCATCAGGCCAGGGCATATTGCAGTAGTCAAGCAGCCATGCATGGTGCTCATACAGTAGCTATGTTTTACTTCTGGATCTGCAATTAGAGGCAGAGAAGACTGAGCATACCGTAGGCTTTTGAAATCTTTTGGAATGAGATATAGAAGACGAGCATTCACATAAAAGTCTGATGGATATATTGGTACACCGACAATTTAGCTCTAGGCAAACTAACCAAATTGCAATGCTCTAGATTAAATCAAAGACTCTCAGTAAATAAAGTAACAAGAAATTGAGGGGTAAAATGACATCAATCTCTGTTTTCTACAATGTAGACATACATACCCACTCACCCTTGCGCCAACACATACATCAACATGCAATCACATAAGCAAGCCCTCTAGATAAACTTGTAAAGAAGAATGAAACAATTAAATGATTTATTTTAAGCTAAATATGTAAATGCTAATATGTTAAACATGGACAGCTTAATTTTGTTCAAGTTTATTTCACATTTATTTATATACTGTATGTGGATATGTGTGTATATTTATTTTGGAATATGTGGAATAAAGTTTGCATGTCTGAGAACAACTTGAAGGGGTTGATTCTCTTCCTTATGTGGTGCCTCGTAATCAGATTTATGTTATTGAGTTAAGTGTCATTTCCAGTTGATAAATTTGAAACAAAACAAAAGTTTTCCAAAGAAGCACATTTGTATTTGGATTTAATTAAAATATATGTTTATTGGTAGATAGCTGCAGCACCAGGCTCATGGCCTCATAATTCTAGAACATCAAGAAATATTAATGCCCATATGATAGCTAAAGTGATTGAAACATGGATCCAGATAAAAGTTACTATTTTCTCCTTGCCTTTTTCTCAATAACTGATCTAGAATATCATAGTCAGAATGACTACTTGTGAATGGATTAACAGACAGAAGAACAGCAACAACAAAAAACAATTCAGCACATTAATTGTTTTAAGACAACAAGTATAAATCAATTAGTAGGATTTATAAATATTTGACATATTCCATAACCCATGAACAGAGTATTGAAAAAAGTGTGCTCATTAATAAGCTAATATATGCCTGTATTAAACCTATTTATAAATCAATGTGGTGAAGCCTCGTGGAGGGAAATGGCAGGGAGTAAATGTTTATGATCAAAATGCATTGCATACTTGGATGAACTTTGGAAAGAGTATTATAATTAGTACATGAAATAAATTCAAACATTTAGATAATAAATTTATTCTACATATATTATAGGTATTGCTATAATAATAAATTTTATGGTCATGAATATATCCATTAACTTAAAATTCATAATTATATATATGTGTGTGTGTATGTGTATGTGTATGTAATTATATAATTATTACTTGCATGTAGATACATCTAATATAAATATGTATATCGGTATGTGTTTATGGGTTTGTATATCATATATGTCTAATCATTATAATGCATATTGTAAGAACATATAATAAATATTGCTAGAGAATTGGCTCAGTGATTAAGAGTAGAATTCATACTGGGGAGAAATTAAGTTTGCTTCCTAGAACACACAGGGCATCCCACAACTGCTGATTTGCATTCAACATTTTCAATCATGACAGGCACCTCAATATATATACAACCCACACTGGTGCACGCAACATATATAAAATAAAAAATAATATCTAATAGAGAATCATAAGAAATTGAATAGATAATCTAGTGAATTAAGAAAGGAAACAAAAAAGTCAAAAACAGAATTTCCTGAAGTCTATCAAATATAAATGTTTCAAAACAATTAAGTGTAATTCAAAACCAAAAATGTGTGGGTGAGTTAAATGATTTTGTTAGAGAGAAATCAGTCAAATTAATGGTACTCAGTACTGGAAAATGAGATGAATTTTTAGAAAAGCTAACATTATTTCACATTATATCTACCATATTTCTAAATGTAGTACTTAATTTTTAAGTGAGAAGGCAAACAAACCAAATGTTAATGATTAAAAATGGGAAAGAATTGTTCTAATGGACCCAATATTTCAAGTTAATTTCTTGACTACTACCAACAAAAAAACAATTAAGTGGTTCCAGTGCATTTGATTTCATTATGATCTATGTTTTTTTTGTTTAGCAATATCATGATATTTGTTTTTTATAAAAGTAAATTTCTAAATCGACAAGATAATGAACAGAGAAGAAAAATATGTATGTTTAGAAGCATTCTAGGAAGAAGAAATCATTTTCTTCTTTGTACTCATTTAAATACATTTTAATATTTCTGATAAAGGAGGCAAAGCTATAATTTTATATCACAAAAGCTATTTATCTATCCTAATACAAATCCATTCTCTTAATTCAATAGAAATTACACATTCTTCATTCCTTCCAATGCTGAGCATGTTTTTTTTTTTTTTTCTCAGAAACTTAGACATAGTACCTCTTATGCCATTCAGGACACTGCTTAAACAGTGTAAAGGCTTGGAACTTTGCACTGATGTGAGTTCTATATATTAGACATATTTAAAGTAAATTACACAACAGTCATGTATATAACATAATTTTGTCCCATTTATAAATTACGTAAAATTAATCTCTACCCTGGAAACATGAACTGGTAAAATCCAATCAATACATGCAAAATTGTCTCAAGGAAAAATCTGTAGCTAAAAAATTTCAAGCAAGTTCAATCTACACATGATACTCATACAGATGCTCTTACCAATCAATTATCTTTCAATTGTCAAAGGAAATTATTATTTCAGACCATATTTATTATATATGCCTATAATTTTTCATTGTTTGAGTCAAATTAAAAATTACCTCTAATTAATTGATATTTGAATTTAGGGTCTGTTTTAAAGGAAACCAACCAAAATTTATTTTATTCTCCATTGTTAACCAATTTTACATTAGGTAAGCCTGATACTTTTATAATTTCTGTGTTAGTTTTAGAGAGGTAATTTTGAGATTATGTATTGAATATTAAGCATGATTTTAAAGTGGAAACTCAGAAAGTGATGCAGTTTAGATATAACTGTTTACAGTATAAATTTGCAAGAAAACATTTATAACTACATATTCACATACATAAGAAATTTTGAGAAGGTATTTCATCCAAGGAAGTTCCTGTCACTTCTTCTTTTATATTCCGTTAGTAAGCATTGGTAGAGCAACGAAACTGTTGTTCTTTTTGTTAAACCCATGCCTGTGATATATGCTTTCATCTTTCAGAGACTCTATCAATATTCGTTCATCACTCCTTTGATTTTTCAAGCACATAAGAACTACACTTACACATTTGTATTCTGTCCATATCTAAATTCCAGTAAAGGTCAGCTTTCCCATAAAAGGGAATATAAATAGTGCATAAAAAGATGATCCAAGCCAGTACATCAAGAAAATAAACGCATAAAAGTAAAGGTCACTTTCACAATTTTATTTTGAAGCACTGTGAAAAGTATATATAGTATGAAATTCTGTCAAAGTTTTTGCAAGGAGTTAGGAACAAGAAGTTCCTTTCTTTCTATTTTCTGTTATAAGATATATTCAGCAATAAAAAATAATATAGTGTATGTAATTGAGATAACTGTGTTTGGATCAATTTAGTTATTTGAATTATTATGACAATCCTTAATTATAAGAGTGATAATCCTATTAAATTAGTGACTATTGAAAAGATTGTGTGACATTAATTTTAAATGAATCAGTTATTTAACAAAAAAATCCATAGCTTATTTAAATGACTATATAAATGTTATATTTTGTTGTTCTTAATTTTTTAACTTTTAATAAATGAGTTTTTAGAAAACAAAATATTAAAACTTGCATTAGAGAGTGAATGATGAGCCACTTTTTTTATTTTATTCACCTGTGCGTAGCAAGATTCTGTGTGTAGATTATTATGACAGAACGGATTAATTAACTTGAATGGTTTCTTGTACACACATTATAATTCAGGCATTTGTCTCAAAAAAAAAAAGGTGCACAGAATGATGACTTACATTTTTTGTTTTTGTTCTAACATGATAATTCATTTCTGAGAGGTGTGATATCAAAATCTGAATAATTTAGAAAATATACTACTTGAGTTTATTGTTTTGAAAATAGACACAATTATTAGATTGATTTCACCACAATTACATACAACCAACCTTCATATTTGATGTCAACTTTGTAGAAACAAGAAAAGCAGAGTAATAGACATAGATTTGTTATTAGCGATACAAATCAAGATGGCTTTTACCTTTACAGTTAGAAGACAACATAACTTTAATTGCTACAAGACTTTTTTTTTAAGTTTAAATCCTGACAATCATACCAACATTCTTGTTTTCTATACCTCAGAATTTTCTTCTACCTTATTGTAGGAAAAGTAATTCCGTCCAAACAATCTATGTAACTTGGAAAATCCTCTAAGCATTATGAGTAAATTGGAGATCTTTGTGGCATGGTTTTTAGGTAGACAACTCATGACATAGCTGTCGTGTTCTCTCTGAAAACGCTTTCATTATGTGCCACAGCTGAGTGAAACTTCAGCACAAAAGGAAGTTGATTACTTACATTATGTTGACTCACTAAACAGATGTTTCCTTTGTGGCTAACCACAGTTTAATAGCACAGGGAGAAATGCAAAGTGTAATATTTCAATGTAAGACTATTATTTACAAGAACATTCAGCCCAAATTGTGCTCATACTAACAAAGACTTCACCTTGTAATTCATTCATTTTACAAATGTTTCTACAGCTATTAATCAGCATTATCAGCTTACATAGCTATCTATTTACATTCAAATAAGCCATTAATTCAACAGCTAATCATGATTAACATCAAGTCTTTCAGAGAGTCATAAATTATTAGACATATTTAAGCAATTAATGAGAATGAAATGAAAGGGACAGAAATGTCCTAATAAAAAACATGTAATTAACTTGAAGGTTTTCCTATTCTATATAATATTTATTAGATATTTCTCAAAAATGGAGCTGTCTAGACAAGATGCTCTATTATTTTCCTTCTTCTGCTATTTACATATGGGGCCTTAATTCCAGCCCAAGCTTGATTTTTGGTTGATAGTTCACTCTTAGAGAGCCTTCAAGTGTCCAGGTTAGTTGATTTTGCTGGTATTCTTATGGAGTCCTTATGGCTTACAGATGCTACAATATTTGCCCCTCTTCCGCATGACAATATGAGCTCCAGTCTAATGTTTGCCTTGGGTCTGTCTTTGTTTCTATTACCTGGTGGGTGGAGTTTTCAGAGCATATACCCAAAAGACGACCCCATCTTCTACGAGGTCACTTGCTCAACTATGTTTATAGGAGCTTTATTAGCAATAGCCAGAAACTAGAAACAACCCAGCTGTCCCTCAACTACAAAATGGATAAATGAAATGTGCTTCATTTACATAACAAAATATTACTCAGGTATTAAAAACAAGAACATCATGAATTTTTTAGGAAAATAGAAAATCTTAGCTTAAGCGATGTAACATAGACCCAAAATGACCTATCTGCCATGTACTCACAAATGGATATTAGCCATAATTACAGGAAAACTATGCTATAATCCACAGACCCAAAAAGGTCAAATAAGGAGGAATTAGGGAGGGTGCTTGAATCTTCTCAGAAGGGAAAATAAAATAGATATAGGAGGTGAATGGAGGGAAGAACCTGGGTGGGAGAAGGGATGGAGAGGGGAACAAGGCAGGGAGAGTAGGTGTAGGGAAAGCAGATGAGAGTGAACATTCAGAGAAATTTAAATTGAGGGTATTTTGCTCTTCTGTGAGGATTTCCATTCCTTTTTAAAAGATAATATTTCTGTTGTAGAAATCCATGTGTCAGATGTCAGTTTGCAGATTCAATTAATCTATTTCATATTTGAGACAATATGTGAGAAATATCCACACTTCCTTTTTAATGTATATCTTGTTCTTTACTAAAAACATCTTAATGTGAATCCACTTTCAATTACTTCTATGTAATTGTAATGTATGCTGTCATATAATGTTGTCTTTTCTATTCTTTATAAAAATTGTATTGAACACTTTTAAAGTTTTTACCTATTTCACATTAAGGCTGGAGTCTCTCTCTCTCTCTCCCTCTCTCTCTCTCTCTCTCTCTCTCTCTCTGTGTGTGTGTGTGTGTGTCTGTGTGTTTGTCTCTCTGTGTGTGTCTGTGTATCTCTCTCTCTCTCTCTCTCTCTCTCTCTCTCTCTCTCTCTGTATGTGTGTGTATTTTTCTCTCAACTTAAATATGAATATTTTCCTTTATTGGCCCCTTTAAATTTCTTTCAGAATTATATTCATACATACAACTATATTCTAGTTCTATTTATAGACAGAAAAAATAGAAACCCCAAATTTTGTAAGTTCAAAATGGATCTTTTGCTTGAATTTTAATACTGTTCTCAAACCAAAGGATGATACTTTAAATCAAATTGTCAAATTGCTATCTATTCTATGGTTTAGTGCTTTTGGTGAGACAAAACAGATTGGGATAGAAAAATTCTATTTCTTTTTTAACTGTACTCCAATTTATCGTGTTCCTATAGTAGAAATCTTGGAGAAATAAATTGGAAATATAACCAGGGTTTATTAAACTTCAGGAGTAGCTGGAAAGTTTGGAGAAACACAAACTGAGTTTTGTATTCTTGGCTTTGAGAAGTACCAATATATTATGTGGAGCTCCAGCAAATCAAAACAGCAACAATTGAAGTAGAATATATTATATATAATGAGTGTTGATATAAAAATCATGGGTAAGAGTATGAATGTAAATATTTTTTATTATAAATTATCACAGTTCATCAGGATTTATCCTTTTGTGTGTTTTCCCAGGAGGTCAGTTATGTTCAGGAATATTCATGGTCTTTATCAGAACGTTGTTGACAACATGAACCTTAAAGGCTCTCAGGTAAAATTCTGGGATAAAATTTAAAAACTCAGTAATTGAAAGTGTACATACTTCTACACCTTTTTGCAGTTAGAATAGCTTGGTCCTGTTGTATGTATATCATATGACTTGAAATCAGACAGGCCTTTAAAATAGTTAACTTTGATATTTGGTATAATTATCTTTACATGAAACATAAATTTTATTGTATCTTTTAATTTTATAATAATATTTTAGAGGAAATAATGATGGAGTTGGGGGAAAGAGAAAGAATAGAGCTGACAGTGAAAGTTAAACATAATTTAAATAATTAGAAATCTTCCCAGAGTGATAATATAAATACGATATCATGTCAGTTTCACAAAAGAAATTGGTAAGGTTTAAGATGACCAAAAATTTTTCTGGGAATTAATTTAAATGAAAAGATAGGCTTTCAAAAAAACAAAAAAGCCTCAACAGGTTGTATTTATATATTTGTGCATACATGTGCATACATTAATATATACATATAAATGTAATTGACAGTTGTAAGATTTTTAAGACTATAAATTTGAAGGTAAGGAAGAGGCAAGAATGGGGTAGAGGGATACCACTTTAGAAGAGCTGGAAGAAAAAAAGGGAGGATGGAAGTGACATAGTTCTATTTCTACTAAAAGCATATGCTTCTTAAAATGAATAAATACAAAACACCATAAAGGTATTTTGCAAATCTCCAAAGGTTCCATGACTCCACAATCTCATATCTCTTAAAATATAAAAGCATAATTATTTTGAGGAGTGGTTAAAGGTTATCTGTGACATGTTAGTACTTGATTCTCAAGGATATCTGGAAACACAAATGCTTCGATCCTTGACTACACAGCTGGTGATTTGGATGGCCTGTCATTCTGTCCAATAGACCAACTGCAGGCCTACTTGCCACTGCAGAAGGCACAATCTATAAAACTTGCAAATATACAAGAGATATTTAGTCTACAATTTTGCATAATGAAAACTTTTAGACAATTGTTTAATCTACCCTTATGGCAAAGGTTTTAAAGACAATATAGAGCCTAAAGAAGAAGTTTGATCAGGTATGAATCAAGTGTAGAAAACTCTATGTAAGTAATTATAAGCAAAACTCTGATATTAATGATGTTATAGAGAGTCTCAAGTATGTCAGACTTTAGAACAATGGAGTCAATAATGCTAATTCTAACCCAGAAAAAATAAACAAACAAACAAAAAACAGAAACAGGAAGAGATTGCAACCATAAGCGTCAAAGGGCCTGGTTCAATCCCTGAAGCTCTTACGTGGGAAGGGGAGGGGATAGGGGTCTTAGGAATAGGAAACCGGGAAAGGTAACAATATTTGAAATGTAAATAAAGAAACATATCTAATAAAAATAGAAAATAAAGATAAATAAAAAAAGTACAAAGGTCATTTGATCTGAATAAATTCATAGGAATGAGACTTCTTACAGTTAAGGATATACAAATCCGACCCCAATAGAGGCTAACTACTCAATCAAAAAGGATTATTCTTTATCCTAAAGACTTGATGTTATTTACTCTTTGAGTATTGAACCTACTTGATATGAGTTATCTATCTTTGCTTAATGTCCATTTTAAATTGGAATGCATAATCTGATATCTCCCAATATTTTATTTAGAAGTGGTTAGGTTTTCTATATCACAAGGTCAGAGAAGTGGGAAAATTTCTTTCAGGATAAGACATATATTTATTCTCACAGATACATTATTTAGATACCAATTTTACAATCTACATATCTTTAGTTCATTATCTATGGTCAAATTTTATGAGGCTATTGGTATGCAGTAGATTCATTGGCATGGAGAAATATGATCAGGGCAAGAGAACCACAGAAGGAATACTTTTCTTTCATTTCTTCTTTTAGTCAAAAAAAGTTGATGTTTAATTTCCATGATAACAGGATTAAAGAAAGACATTTAAGAATGTGTTAAATAAGTGGATTTGGTAGATGGTCATTCTTTTAATACAGTAGGCTAGTCTCCTGTCAGCTCTCACACTTTCCTAGGTAACACAATGATAGTGTTTCAAAAGATCCTGTCCACATGTCTCAATCTGGATATTGGATTTGTTGCCTCTCACTGATGACAAACAAAATAATTTGGTTTAGTATAACCACCTAGGCTTAAGTACTCTGCCAAAGAGAACAAGATTGTATGATATTGTTATAATGATTCTTTCCAGGAAATCTAGGAAATAGGTAAGAGATAAATATTGTCAAAGAAACAGTTATTTCATCAATGTCTTGAATAGTCAAATTTAAAGAGTGCTTGACTTAGAAGTTTATGTTACCCAATCTCCACTCTCATACTGCTCTGGATTAAAAGACATGTAGTTAAGGTTGTGTATAACTTCTTAAAAAAAGAATACAGTGTTTCTCTTGCATGAAAATGATGACAGTGCAGGAAATAATCTAAGTATGGAAATAAATAAATATCTACGAGGCAAGATTTATAAAATGTTTGATGTTTAATCAGAACTGTGCCTGTCTTCTTAACAATGGACAAAGTATTTGCAAAATAATATTATTAACAGATATATATTTCAAAAGTAGACTTATGTTTAAAACCCAAGTTAAATTTTTTTATATAATCAAACAAGGTAATGCTGAAGTTAACATAATTTAGGCAAAATAATTCTGAGGATTGGCTTTTAAGACTTATACTGCTCTTCCATTTTCTTTCTGAATTTTATGAGATCAATATGGTAGATGTTGACCCATATACAGATACATAAATATCTCAAGAATAAAAGAAAATATATAAGTTATACAACTGTTTTGTTAAGAGTACCTTTGACATCAACCTTTCTGGAACAGTCAGAATTAGCAAAAATTCAGATATCTCTTATGAAATATTATCTTATGTCTAGTATTTGATGTTAACCTGGTTACAAGTATTCGTTATATTACTAAAAATATTGTGAATTACCTTTGAGAATTCTTTAAATATTTCCTGAAGATAATGCATTTATGTTCCACAGTATAGATTGTTAGAAAAAATATTATATGTACAATGGAAAACAAATTATCAATCTGAATTTTACTAAATTCATACATTAATTCTAATTGTGTCAAAATTCTATTCACATATTTGTGCATATATATTTGTTTCATTAATGGTTAATAATTTAGGTAAATTTATTAAACTATTAGAGTATATTTTTAAATTTTATTTCTTCTTTACAGTTATAGAAGAAATTATGACCCAGCTACACCACTCCTAGCCAGAAGGTAGAAAGAACCTAGATGCCCTTCAAAAGAGGAATGGATACATCAAATGTGGCACATCTACACAATGGAGTATTACTCAGCTATTAAAAACAATAACTTCATTAAATTCATGGATAAAAGTAGGCAAATGGGTGGGACTAGAAAATATCATCCTTAGTAAGGTAACCCAATTGACAAAAAACAAAACAAACAAAAAAAAAAACCATACATAGTATGCACTCACTGACAAGTGGATATTAGCCCAAAAGCTCGGGTTACCCAAGATACAGTACACAGACCACATGAAGCTCAAGAAGAAGGACAGAGTGTGTATTCTTCAGTTCTCTTTAAAATGGGGGATGACAATATTCATAGTAGAGGATATGGAGAAAAAGTTCAGAGCAGAGACAGAAGGAATGATCATTCAGAGCCTGCGCCACCTGGGGATCAAGCAAATATATATATATATATATATATATATATATATATATATATATATATATATATTTATATATACACACATACACACACACATATATATATATATATATATATATACATATATATATATATATATAGTCACCAAACCCAGACAATGTTGCTTATGCTGATACCAAGAAGTGCATGCAGACAGGAGCCTGATATAGCTGTCTCCTGAGATGCTCTGCCAGAGCATGACAAATATAGAGGTGAATGCTAGCAGCCAACCATTGAGCTGAAAATGGGCTTCCCATTGTTGGAATTAGAAAAAGGATTGAAGGAGCTGAAGGGGTTTACAATGCCTTAAGAAAATACCAACCAACCAGAGCTCCCAGGGACTAAACCACTACAAAAAGACAGACCCATGGCCCCAGCTCCATATGTAGTAGAGAATAGCCTTGTTGGGTACCAGTGAGGTGAGAAGCCCTTGGTCCGGCTGGGCTGGCTCCCCCAGTATAGGGGAATATCAGGGTGGGGAGGAAGGAAGGGGGGGTGGTTGGGGAAGGGGAACACTCTTATATAAGAAGGTGAGTGGGATGGGATGGGGGCTTATGGATGGGAAACCTAGAAAGGGAATTACATTTGAAATGTAAATAAAAAATATCCAGTTAAAAAAAAAGAGGCAGGTTAAAAATGTTTTTATTAAAGGAACTTTTTCAATTCCTGGAAAAAAAAAAGAAACATTCAAATTCCAGTCAAAGAATTCAAAGCCCTCTTAGTCCCTCTGCAGGTTCCAGTGGTGGTACACAAACATGCATCCGAACAAGGATATATATATATATATATATATATATATATATATATATATATATGTGTGTGTGTGTGTGTGTGTGTGTGTGTGTGTGTGTGTGTGTATGTGTGTGTGTGTGTGTATATATATATATATATATATATATATATATATATATATAACAAAGAAAGCCTATTTAATTGGATAGGTTGTTGATATTTATTCTTTTGAACAAATTTTCTATCGGTATATATGTATATATATATGTATATATACATATATATATGCAATTCAATATTTACTTTTATAATTTACTTTCATGTATGTTCTCAGAATAATGCAATCCATCATGCTAAATTTTGATATGTTAAGATTAATCTTTAGTACACTGGATATTTTCACTTTCCTTCTATCTTACCTGGTTGCCCAAGCAAAAATCTCCTTCACTTTTTGTTACTTTTGTGGTCTTTTGGAGATTCCTTTCTGATTCTTCATTGTTGCTTTTACAATAAGGGTTACAGAATTTCTTTCAATTTATTATATTCATGGATTTATAAGTTTCTGGGCTATAACTGTGAATGGCTTTTCATCAAGATTACACCTCCTAGCAGCACTCACCCTGTGTGGTAATTGATTTTAATAGAAAACAGGAAGGTTTGGAATAAATAAAAACAACAGTTTAAAACAGAACTTGATTCTTATTGGTGTGTTTTTATGCCCCATGGATCACAGACACAGTCAAAAGCTTGTGAGTCTTTTTATAGTTCTGCACAGATCTGTCTTGTAGAATTTTTCCCAAGTGAGACAGAATAAACTTTATATAGAAATTTCCAGAAGAAGGAATTTTAAGTCATCAGTGTCTCTAAATGTGAAACGTTTTATTTATTATAAATGGTGTTGCACAGTAAGACACTCAGCATATTAACTTTTCGTTTATTATTATGTTTGTAAGATTATAGTATGATTACATCATCTCCACTTTTGCTTTCACACGAGACATTCTTCTATATATTTTTCCTTGCTTTACTCAAATAATATCTTATTTTATAATTAATTGTTGTTCCTGCCTGAATCGAAGGGGATCCTCTCTACCTGCGTACAAGGAGGCAATCTCCAGTCAGAAAAACCCAGACAAGTTAACAGTAGCAATAGCCAGATGGCTAAAGGCAAGCACAAGATTATAAGCAACAGAACCCAAGGCAATTCATCACAACCAGACCCCAGTTTACCCATCACAGCAAACCATGTGTATTGGATCATGACTGAAAAGCAAGATAATGACTTAAAATCCAAACTCATGTAGATGACAGAGGCCTTTAAGTACGATATAAAGAACTTCCTTAAAGAAATACAGAAAAATAGGCAGATGCCATAAAGAAGAAACAAAGGAATCATTTAAAGAAATATAGGAAAATGCAATCAAACATGTAAAGGAATTAACCAAATGTCCAAGAACAAAAGTGGAAATATAAACACAAAGGGATGTAACCCTGCAGATTGACAACTTAGGAAAAATATCAGGAGCTACAGATCAACCATATCAACAGAATACAAGAGATAGAACAGAAAATCTCAGACATAGAAGATACCATTGAAAATACTGATATATTTGTCAAAGAAAGCACAAAGCATAAAATGTTCCTAATTTAAACTATCCAAGACATTCAGCACACAATGAAAAGACTGAACCTAAGAATAATAGGAATAGGAGAAGGTAAAGAATTCCAGCTCAAAGGGCCAGAAAACATCTTCATCAAAATCAGAAAGCTCTACTTACCTGAAGAAAGAGATAGCCAAAATAGAAAAGAAACCTGCAGAATACCAAAAACTGAACCAGAAGAGATATTACTCTCATCATATAATAATACAAACATTAAATATACAGAATAAAGAAAGAATATTAAAAGCTGTAAGGGGGAAAGACCAAGTAACATATAAAGGCAGATCTATTATAAATACAGTGAACAGAGACTCTAAAAGCTAGTTCTTGGACAGATGTTATACAGAAACTAAGAGAACCTAAATGGCAGGACTGCTACTATAACCAGCAAAACAATCATCATAGATGGAGAAACCAAGATATTCCATTATAAAACCAAATTTAAACAATATCTTTTCACTAATCCATATCTGCAAAAGACACTGGAATGGGATCTCCAAAACATGGAGCGTAACTACATCAAAGAGAAGCCAATAAATTAATAATCCCACAGCACACCCAAAAGAAGAGAATCATGCACAAATAATACCACCTCGGCAATAAAAATAATAAGAACTATTGTTTGACCTGCCTGGTGAAATTAAGAAACAGGCCCACAGGAACAGCTGAAGACCTGTAGATAGGGAAAAACTACAAGCCGAAAGCAGAACACTCTGTGCCTATAACTGGTTGAAAGAAAACAGGAAAACAGATCTAGAGCACTTCTGACACACAGGCTTATAGGACAGTCTAGCCACTGTCAGAAATAGCAGAACAAAGTAACACTAGAGAAAATCTGATGGCGAGAGGCAAGCACAGGAACCCAAGCAACAGAAACCAAGACTACATGGCATCATCGGAGCCCAATTCTCCCACCAAGCAAACAAGGAATATCCAAACACACCTGAAAAGCAAGATGTAGTTTCAAAATCATATTTGATGATGATGGTTGAGGACTTCAAGAAAGACATGAAGAACTCCCTTAGAGAAACACAGGAAAACATAAATAAACAAGTAGAATCCTACAGAGAGGAATCACAAAAATCCCTCAACAATAAAAGGACTTCAGGGGGAATCACTATCCCTGAACTCAAGCAGTATTACAGAGCAATAGTGATAAAAACTGCATGGTATTGGTACAGAGACAGACAGATAGACCAATGGAATAGAATTGAAGACCCAGAAATGAACCCACATACCTATGGTCACTTGATTTTTGACAAAGGAGACAAAACCATCCAATGGAAAAAAGATAGCATTTTCAGCAAATGGTGCTGGTTCAACTGGAGGGCAACATGTAGAAGAATGCAGATTGATCCATGCTTATCACCCTGTACAAAGCTTAAGTCCAAGTGGATCAAGGACCTCCACATCAAACCAGACACACTCAAACTAATAGAAGAAAAACTAGGGAAGCATCTGGAACACATGGGCACTGGAAAAAATTTCCTGAACAAAACACCAATGGCTTACGCTCTAAGATCAAGAATCGACAAATGGGATCTCATAAAACTGCAAAGCTTCTGTAAGGCAAAGGACACTGTGGTTAGGACAAAACGACAACCAACAGATTGGAAAAAGATCTTTACCAATCCTACAACAGATAGAGGCCTTATATCCAAAATATACAAAGAACTCAAGAAGTTAGACCGCAGGGAAACAAATAACCCTATTAAAAAATGGGGCTCAGAGCTAAACAAAGAATTCACAGCTGAGGAATGCCGAATGGCTGAGAAACACCTAAAGAAATGTTCAACATCTTTAGTCATAAGGGAAATGCAAATCAAAACAACCCTGAGATTTCACCTCACACCAGTGAGAATGGCTAAGATCAAAAACTCAGGGGACAGCAGATGCTGGCGAGGATGCGGAGAAAGAGGAACACTCCTCCATTGTTGGTGGGATTGCAAACTGGTACAACCATTCTGGAAATCAGTCTGGAGGATCCTCACAAAATTGGACATTGAACTGCCTGAGGATCCAGCTATACCTCTCTTGGGCATATACCCAAAAGATGCCCCAACATAGAAAAAAGACACGTGCTCCACTATGTTCATTGCAGCCTTATTTATAATAGCCAGAAGCTGGAAAGAACCCAGATGCCCTTCAACAGAGGAATGGATACAGAAATGTGGTACATCTACACAATGGAATATTCCTCAGCTATCAAAAACAACGGCTTTATGAAATTCGTAGGCAAATGGTTGGAACTGGAAAACATCATCCTGAGTGAGCTAACCCAATCACAGAAAGACATACATGGTATGCACTCATTGATAAGTGGCTATTAGCCCAAATGCTTGAATTACCCTAGATGCCTAGAACAAATGAAACTCAAGACAGATGATCAAAACGTAAATGCTTCACTCCTTCTTTAAAAGGGGAACAAGAATACCCTTGGCAGGGAAGAGAGAGGCAAAGATTAAAACAGAGACTGAAGGAACACCCATTCAGAGCCTGCCCCACATGTGGCCCATACATATACAGCCACCCAATTAGACAGGATGGATGAAGCAAAGAAGTGCAGACCCACAGGAGCCGGATGTAGATCGCTCCTGAGAGACACAGCCAGAATACAGCAAATACAGAGGCGAATACCAGCAGCATACCACTGAACTGAGAATAGAACCCCAGTTGAAGGAATCAGAGAAAGAACTGGAAGAGCTTGAAGGGGTTCGAGACCCCATATGTACAACAATGCCAAGCAACCAGAGCTTCCAGGGACTAAGCCACTAACTAAAGACTATACATGTACTGACCCTGGACTCTGACCTCATAGGTAGCAATGAATATCCTAGTAAGAGCACCAGTGGAAGGGGAAGCCCTGGGTCCTGCTAAGACTGAACCCCCAGTGAACTAGACTGGTGGGGGGAGGGCGGCAATGGGGGGAGGGTTGGGAGGGGAACACCCATAAGGAAGGGGAGGGGGGAGGGGGATGTTTGCCCGGATACCGGGAAAGGGAATAACACTCGATATGTATATAAGAAATACTCAAGTTAATAAATAAAAAAAAAGAATTCCAGGTAAACATAAATAAACAAGTAGAAGCCTATAAAGAGGAATCACAAAAATCCCTGAAAGAATTCCAGGAAAACACAATCAAACAACTGAAGGAATTAAAAATGGAAATATATGCAATCAAGAAAGAACACATGGAAACAACCCTGGATATTGAAAACCAAAGGAAGAGACAAGGAGCCGTAGATACAAGCATCACCAACAGAATACAAGAGATGGAAGAGAGAATCTCAGGAGCAGAAGATTCCATAGAAATCATTGACTCAACAGTCAAAGATAATGTAAAGCAGAAAAAGCTACTGGTCCAAAACATACAGGAAATCCAGGACTCAATGAGAAGATCAAACCTAATGATAGTCAGTATAGAAGAGAGTGAAGGCACCCAGCTCAAAGGACCAGTAAATATCTTCAACAAATATCTTCTATCACAGAAGAAAACTTCCCTAACCTAAAAAAAGAGATACCCATAGGCATACAAGAAGCCTAGAGAACTCCAAATAGATTGGACCAGAAAAGAAACACCTCCTGTCACATAATAGTCAAAATACCAAATGCACAAAATAAAGAAAGAATATTAAAAGCAGTAAGGGAAAAAGGTCAAGTAATGTATAAAGGCAGACCTACCATAATCACACCAGACTTCTCACCAGAGACTATGAAAGCCAGAAGATCCTGGACTGATGTCATATAGATCCTAAGAGAACACAAATGCCAGCCCAGGTTACTGTAGCCTGCAAAACTCTCAATTAAAATAGATGGAGAAACCAAGATTAACAAATTGGATATGCAACGAGGACCCTGCATTCTGCTCCCTACAGGAAACACACCTCAAAGACAAAGACAGACACTACCTCAGAGTGAAAGTCTGGAAAACAACTTTCCAAGCAAATGGTTGGAAGAAGCAAGCTGGAGTCGCCATTCTAATATCAAATAAAATCAATTTTCAACTAAAAGTCATCAAAAAATAAGGAAGGACACTTCATATTCATCAAAGGAAAAATCCACCAAGATGAACTCTCAATCCTAAATATCTATGCCCCAAATACAAGGGCACCTACATACGTAAAAGTAACCTTACTAAAGCACAAAACACACATTGCACATCACACAATAATAGTAGGAGATTTCAACACCCCACTCTCATTAATGGACAGATCATGGAAACAGAAATTAAACAGAGACGTAGACAGACTAAGAGAAGTCACGAGCCAAATGGACTTAACAGATATTTATAGAACATTCTATCCTAAAGCAAAAGGATATACCTTCTTCTCAGCTTCGCATGGTACTTTCTCCAAAATTGACCATATAATTGGTCAAAAAATGGGTCTCAACCGGTACAGAAAGATAGAAATAATCCCATGCGTGCTATTGGACCACCACGGCCTAAATCTGGTCTACAATAACAATAAGGGAAGAATGCCCACATATACATGGAAAGTGAACAATGCTCTACACAATGATAACCTGGTCAAGGAAGAAATAAATAAAGAAATTAAAGACTTTTTAGAAATTAATGAAAATGAAGGTACAACATACCCAAACTTATGGGACACAATGAAAGCTGTGCTAAGAGGAAAACTCATAGCACTGAGTGCCTGCAGAAAGAAACAGGAAAGAGCATATGTCAACAGCTTGACAGGACACCTAAAAGCTCTAGAACAAAAAGAAGCAAATACACCCAGGAGGAGTAGAAGACCAGAAATAATCAAACTCAGAGCTGAAATCAACCAAGTAGAAACAAAAAGGACCATAGAATGAATCAACAGAACCAAAAGTTGGTACTTTGAGAAAATCAACAAGATAGATAAACCCTTAGGCAGACTATCAAGAGGACACAGAGAGTGTGTCTAAATGAACAAAATCAGAAATGAAAAGGGAGACATAACTACAGATTCAGAGGAAATTCAAAAAATCATCAGATCTTACTATAAAAGCCTATATTCAACAAAACTTGAAAATCTGCAGGAAATGGAAAATTTCCTAGACAGATAACAGGTACCGAAGTTAAATCAGGAACAGATAAACCAGTTAAACAACCCCATAACTTCTAAGGAAATAGAAGCAGTCATTAAAGGTCTCCCAAGCAAAAAGAGCCCAGGTCCAGACGGGTTTAGTGCAGAATTCTATCAGACCTTCAAAGAAGACCTCATATCAATATTATCCAAACTATTCCACAAAATTGAAACAGATGGAGCACTACCGAATTCCTTCTACGAAGCCACAATTACTCTTATACCTAAACCACACAAAGACACAACAAAGAAAGAGAACTTCAGACCAATTTCCCTTATGAATATCGACGCAAAAATACTCAATAAAATTTTGGCAAACCGAATCCAAGAGCACATCAAAATAATCATCCACCGTGATCAAGTAGCCTTCATCCCAGGCATGCAGGGATGGTTTAATGTACGGAAAACTATCAACGTGATCCATTGTATAAACAAACTGAAAGAACAAAACCACATGATCATTTCATTAGATGCTGAGAAACATTTGACAAAATTCAACACCCCTTCATGATAAAAGTCCTGGAAAGAATAGGAATTCAAGGCCCATACCTAAACATAGTAAAAGCCATATACAGCAAACCAGTAGCTAATATTAAACTAAATGGAGAGAAACTTGAAGCAATCCCACTTAAATCAGGGACCAGATAAGGCTGCCCACTCTCTCTCCTACTTATTCAATATAGTACTTGAAGTCCTAGCCAGAGCAATCAGACAACAAAAGTAGGTCAAAAGGGATTCAAATTGGAAAGGAAGAAGTCAAAATATAACTATTTTCAGTTGATATGATGGTATAATTAAGTGACCCCAAAAGTTCACCAGAGAACTACTAAACCTGATAAACAACTTCAGCAAGTGTCTGGGTATAAAATTAACTCAGCATATCAGTAGCCTTCTTCTACTCAAAGGATAAACAGGAAGAGAAAAAATTATGGAAAGTACACCCTTCACAATTGTCCCAAGTAATGTAAAATACCTCAGTGTGACTTTAACTAAGCAACTGAAAGATCTGTTTGACTAGAACTTCAAGTGTCTGAAGAAAAAATTGAATGAGATCTCAGAAGATGGAAAGACCTCCCATGATCATGGATTGGCAAGATTAATATAGTAAAAATGGACATTTTGCTAAAAACATCTACAGATTCAATGCAATTTCCATCAAAATTCCTACTCAATTCCTCATAGAGTAGAAAGAACAATTTTCAATTTCATTTGTAATAACAAAAAAGCCAAGATAAGGAAATCTATACTCAACAATAAAAGAACTTCTGGGAGAATCACCATCCTTGACCTCAAGCAGACCAATAGTGACAAAAACTGTATGGTATTGGTACAGAGAAAGGCAGATAGATTTATGTAAGAGAATTGAAGACCCAAAAATGAGCACACACATCTATGGTCACTTGATCTTTAACAAAGGAGCTTAAAGCATCCAATGGATAAAAGATAACATTTTCAACAAATTGTGCTCATTCAAGTGGAGGTCAGTAGGTAGAAGAATGCAAATCGATCCATTCTTATCACATTGAACAAAGCTTAAGTCCACAAAGTCAAAGACCTCCCCAACAAACCAGATAAATTGAAAGTAATAGAAGAAGAAGTGGGGAAGATTCTGGAACACATAGGCACTTGGAACAGTTTCCTGAACAGAACAACAATGACTTATGCTCTCAAATCAAGGATTGACAAATGGGACCTCATAAAACTGCAAAGCTCCTCTGTAAGGTTGAGGACATTGTCATTAGGACAAAAAGGCAAACAAAAGATTGGAAAATGATCTTTGCCAATTCTACATTTGGTACAGGTCTAATATCAAAAATATATAAAGGATTCAAAAAGTTAGACTCCAGAGAGCCAAATAATCCTATTAAAAAGTGGGGTACAGAACTAGACAAAGAATTCTCAGCTGAGAAATAATGAATGTCGGAGAAGCACCTAAAGAAATGTTCAACATCTTTAGTCATAAGGGAAATGCAAATCAAATCAACCCTGAGAGTCCACCTTACACCAGTCATAATTGCTAAGATCAAATCTCAGGTGACAGCATATGCTGGGAGGACGTGGAGAAAGGGGAACACTCTTCCATTGTTTGTGGTAATCCAAGCTGTTAAAATCACTCTGGAAATCTGTCTAGACATTTCTCAGAAAATTGGACATTTCACTTCCTGAGGACCCAGCTATACCTCTCCTGAGCATATACCCAAAAGATGCTCCAACACACAACAAAGACACATGCTCCACTATGTTCATAGCAGCCTTATTTATAATAGCCTTATTTATAATAGAAGCTGGAAAGAACCCAGATGCCCTTGAACAGAGGAATGGATACAGAAAATATGGTATATCTACATAATGGAGTATTACCCAGCAATCAAAACCAATGACTTCATGAAATTGATAGGTAAGTGGATGGTACTGGAGATTATCATACTGAGTGAGGTAACCCAATCACAGAAAAACACCCATGGTATGCACTCACTGATAAGTGGATATTATCCCAAAAGCTCGAATTACACAAGAAGCAATCCACAGACCACATGAATCTCAAGGAGAAGGATAACCAAAATGCAGATGCTTCACTTCTTCTTAGAACGGGTAACAAATATATCCACAGAAGGAAATATGGAGGCATTGTTTAGAGCACAGACTGAGGGAATGGCCATTTAGAGCCTGTCCCACATGTGGCACTAGGTACTGCTACTAGATAAGATTGATGAAGCTAAGAAGTGTATGCTGACAGATATAGATCTCTTCTGAGAGGCAAAGCCAGAGCATGTCACATACAGAGATGAATGCTAGCAGGAAGCCACTGAACTGAGAACGGGACTCCCTTTGGAGGAATTAGAGAAAGGATTGAAAGAGCTGAAGGGGCTTGCAACCCCATAAGAACAACAATGCCAACCAATCAGAGCTTCCCAGGACTAAACTACTACCCAAAGTCTATACATGGACTGACCCATGGCTCCAACTGCATATGACGGCCTTGTTGGGCACCAATGGAAAGAGAAGCCCTAGGTCCTGTCAAGGTCCAACTCCCAGTGTAGGGGAATGTTAGGTGGGGGTGGGGAAGTGGTAATGGGGGATGGGTGGGGAGGGGAACTCCCTTATAGAAGAAGGAGAGGGGGAGTGTATAGGAGGCTATGGACAGGAAACTGGAAAAGGGTCTAAAATTTGAAATGTCAATGGAGAAATATCCAATAAAAATAAGATTCCATCAATAGGACAAATACCACCCTACATTTTGGGAAAATATCTTCTCTATCACTACATCTACCAGAGGGCTTATATAAATAATATATAAAGAACTCAAGAAGTTAAACTCAAAATTCCAAGTAATCCAATTAAAAATGGGTTACACAGCTAAACAGAGAATTCAGAACAGAAGAATCTCTAATGACCTTGAAACACTTAAAGAAATGTTCAAAGTCCTTTGCTATTAGGGAATGCAAATCAAAAACATTCTGATAATCCATTATTACACATAAGAATGGTAACGATCAAAATCTCATGTGAGGATGTAGAGAAAAAGGAACACTCCTCCATTGCTGGTGGCATAACAAACTAAAGAATATTAGAAATAATTTACCTGAAGACCAAGTCATACCAGTCTTGGACATATATCCAAAAGACATTTCACCATAGCACAAGATAAGTGTTCCACTATATTCATAGCAGCCTTATTTGTAACAGCCAGAAGCTGGTAACAACCCAGATGTCCCTGAACTAAAAAATAGATAAAAATAATGTGGTTCATTTCCACAAGGGAATACTATTCAGCTTTTAAGAATGAGGGCATCATTGTTTTCACAGGCAAATGGATGGAGCTTGAAAATATTCTGAATGAGGGATCTCAGATTCAAAAATGCATGCATGGTATGTTCGGTTCTTAGCCAAAATACAGAATACCCAGTATACAACCCAAAGACCTTAAGAAGTAAAGCAAGCAAAAAGGCCAAAGTGAGAATGCTTTAATACAACTTAAAAGGATGAAGGAAATAAGCAGGGTAAGCAAAGGGAGGGAGGGACCTGGGTTAGAGAGGTGAAGAGGGGAGGAAAAGGGGAATAGCATCATGTATGGGGAACAGGAGACAGGAGAGAAGCCCAGAAGGCCAAGAGAATGAATGGAAGTAAATGGCTTCTGCAGTTGGGAGGTGGGGACCGTCTCTGGAAAGTGCCAGAGACCAGGGAGGTAAGAGACACTAAGACCTCACTTTTGGTGACCTTAGCCAAAATATCCAATAATTGGGAGAGGAAACTCAAAGAGTCCACTTCCAGTAGATAGGCAGCTGTGCTGGATCTTGTCCTGAGGAGACAGTTCCCTACTTTTTCCTTGAATATAGGCTTTAGCTTCATTCTACTTTCTCATGCCCTTTTAAACTTTGAACAACATATTTCATATTATTCTTTTCTAAACTTGCTATACTAGATAAAAAAAAGCTCCTCCAAAGAATGAACAAGCTTCCACAGGCAGCCAGGATGAGAGGGGCTCTATGCTGGGTAGATATTGAGCACTAGCAGACTTCGAGGCCAACACCCACAGAGACGAACATCCTCTAACAAGGCCACACTTCCTCTCATAAGGTCTCATACCTTAATAATGCCACTTATCTTCAGCCAGTAATATTGAAGCCATCACAATATATAACAGAAAAACAATTAAATGATATCTGAGACTAAGTTTTTCATTGCAGGTAGGAGGGTTTTTCTTCTCTGGGGCAATAATGGAATACCTAAGTTGCTCATTTCAGCAGTATACTGTAAGGTGCAAAATGTGGTTTCTTGAGGTTTGAGTCCCTCTGTACCATATGAGCTGGACTCAAGGCTTTATCTTCTCAGTTGCTCTCAACCATTTCATAAATTTTGAGAATTATTTTCCTCAGTTATCTTCTCAATTTCTCTTAAAAGTTCATAAACTAAAAGAATTATACAAATTCAAAATATCAAATGATGAAGATTGTTTTTCTCCCTGATTTTGATGTTTTAATGGCAAAACTGTTCTTTATGAAAAGACTGTTATATTGCAATGTGTATTTATCAACGTCACATTCTCAAAATGAGACAGACAAAACAAAAATCACATACAGAAAATTTAGAAGCCCATTGAATTTCCTAAAGCTTATATATTTTAAATGAATTAGAATATGATATTTTATTATACTGTGAATAAATTAGTATTACTTGATTTTATCTTAGCTAAAAGGGGGAAAGTCTTTAAATCTTTGTGAAATAGATTAATTTCATCATAATTCAAAAGAGCAACAGTTTTAAAAATGTAACTTTAAATATCATGAGAAAATAGATAAGGGAATGTTAACTAATAAGTACTTAGTAAATGGGAAAAATAGTTTTCTTGGAAAATAAAAGCTACCTCTCTGTCTCTCTCTCTCTGTCTCTCTCTGTCTCTGTCTCTGTCTCTGTCTCTCTCTCTCTCATGTTTTGTCAGTAAGAAGGAGAATATAAGGAAATGGGGGAAAACTGAAAAGTAAAAAAAGGAAAAAGCTGAAAGTAAGCTCAAATCACTCTAAATAAAACTGAGAAAACACAGTCAGAATTCAGAATCCAGATTCCTGCCGCCAAGTACATTCTATTAACTAACTAGAGTCAAAGGATCTGCATTGGAGTTCTGTGGCTGATGTTTAAATTGGCAACCTTTGTATTCTATCACAGCATAACTTTTCTTTTAATGTGAGAAGACACCATATTTAACGGGAAAAAGTATCACTATTTCCTTCATGTTATCTTAAGTAATCTCTAACATTAATGTAGTGATTATACCTAGAGTAACTGTATGATATTTCACTCAGGAGAAAAAAAGCTAGATGCATTATCATACATTTAAATCATTATTCATTGAGAAAAGGTCTGTTGTCTCTGAAGAGAACATGTCTTCTTTCTTCACTAGATTTCATATGATCAATAAACATTAAATATATCCACATTTTCAAAAAGTTTTCTGGTGTGTGTGTGTGTGTGTGTGTGTGTGTGTGTGTGTGTGTGTTTGTGATTTTCTTCGGAAAAACAGAGAGAGAGACAGAGAGAAAGAAACAGAGAGGTAGAAAGACAAACAGAGACAGAGAAACAGAGAGATAGAGAAGTTGAATCACCTGGACTCAGAGTTTTCAGTATCTGCAAGAAACTGAAAACAGAATTATGGTCCCAGTCATTTGGAAGATCAGCAATTGCCCATACTCCTGATCTGTCCATCCAACCTCAAAGTTCGTTTCTTTAAGAGACAAAGGTCACAGAAACTCCACCCAATGTATAAATTACTTAGTAAAAATTAAAATCCACCCACAAAACTTTCCAGATAAAATTGGTCTTGTCTACAAGAAATGCAGAAAAGAAGATGGAACAAAGCCTAAAGAATGGCCAAACAATAACTGGCCCAACTGAAGACCCATCCCAAGGAAAAGCACCAATCCCTGACACTATTAATTATAGTCTCTTTTGCTTGCAGATAGGGGCTTGCAGATAGTTGCTAGCATAACTGCCTTCAGACGGGCTTCAGCCAGCAATTGATAGAAACAGCTGTAGTTATCTACAGCCAAACAGCAAACAGTGTTTGGGGAATCTTGTGTGGGGAATAGACTTAATTGAATTGCAGAGGTAAAGGACACCAGAACACATGCAGAGTCAATTTACCTGGAATCTTCTGGATTCTCAGGGAATATACCACCAACCAAAGAGAACTCAGGGGCTGGACCTAGCTATCCCCACCCACAGATATATGTAGCACATGTGGTTAATGTCCTCCTCCCTCCCCTGGAAGTCTTCTTTGGCTATGTGAGGTGGCCATTTCTGTATCCATATTCTCAAGTGGTAGGAGTCTGTTATGTCACCTTTTTAGAATCCCCAGAAGCCTCCTTGGCCAAAGTCTCCAGCTACTTCCATATATGCCTCTGTTGATTTTGATTCTTTCTCCCAGCTCTCTCCCACAACTCTTCCCCCAAACCTCATCCCCATCCCAGTTCCCCTTCTCATTCTCTGTCCCACCCTGTTCCCTCTCTCCCATTCCAAGAAAGTTGTATCTGTTTTCCCTTAGGATTTCCTTATGATTTGGTTTATCTGGGTCTGTGGATTGTAGATGGTTATCATGTAGTTTGTGGATAGAGATAATTTCCATGAGAAGTGCTTGGTTACAGAATTCCTAGGTTGAATAATTGAGGGTTACTTTGTTTAAATCAGTAACAGAAAAATCATCAAGATTTGCTCCTGAGGAAATGTACTTTATCTGAAAGCACTATGCTGTCAAGAAAGTAATATTCTTGTTACAAAACAAGGAGAACAGGAGAAATTTCAAGTCTGTTTTGAGGATTTGTTATTGATATCAATCAGAGTGTTTTCAAGTAGATTATCAGAAAAAATGTTAATGAGAATAAAAATTAAGCTCCAAAACACCATGGGATAGAAAGCTGATCAACCAGAAGCGTGGGCAATCCTGAGACTGCAAGGCAGGAGAGACCGTCACTTCTGCCCACCTTTACCCACATCCCTGGCACAAGAGGAAATTGTATAGTGCCTCTGGGCAAAGGAAGATAGGAACAGTCAATGTGCAAGATCCCTGAGGTCCAGACTGTCCCCAGATCTGAACAGACCTGGTCAATCAGCTCCCTGCACCCAAATCTCATGGGAGGGCGAACTAGACCTTAAGCGGAGCAGACATTCTTGGGAAACCAGAGGAGACTACTCTCTGCCCACAGTTCTGACTCCAGAGGAAAATGCCTAGAGCCACCTGGGGCCCCTGCACACAGAGACCTAGGAGAAGTAGGGGCCGGCCCTTCTGGTTCCCGCCCAAAGGGACAGCTGAAAGCCAGTGGACAGGAACAACTACACACCTGAAAGCAGAACACTCTGTTCCCATAACTGGCTGAAAGAAAAGAGGAAAAAAGGTCTACAGCACTCCTGACACAAAGGCCTATAGGATGGTCAAGCCACTGTCAGAAATAGCAAACCAAGGTAACACCAGAGACAGCATGATGGCAAAAAGCAAGCTGAGGAACCCAAGCAACAAAAACCAAGACTACATTAAATCATCAAAGCCCAATTCTCCCTCTAAAACAAACATTGAATATTCAAACACACCAGAAAAGCAAAATTTTGATTTAAAATCATATTGGATCAGAATGATTGAGAACTTTAAGAAAGAAATAAACAACTCCCTTAGAGAATAGCAGGAAAAACAATTAAACAAGCAGAAGGATATAGAGAGGAAACACAAAAATCCCTGAAAGAATTAAAGGAAAACACAATCAAACAGGTGAAGGAATTAAAAATGGAAATAGAAGCAATAAAGAAAGCACAAAGGGAGACAACCCTGGGTATAAAAAACCAAAGGAAGAGACAAGGAGCCGTAGATACAAGCATCACCAACAGAATACAAGAGATAGAAGAGAGAATCTCAGGAGCAGAAGATTCCATAGAAATCATTGACACAACTGTCAAGGATAACATAAAACAGAAAAAGCTACTTGACCAAAACATACAGGAAATCCAGGACACAATGAGAAGATCAAACCTAAGGATAATAGGTATAGAAGAGAGTGAAGACTCCCAGCTCAAAGGACCAGTAAATATCTTCAACAAAATCATAGAAGAAAACTTCCCTAACCTAAAGAAAGTGATGCCCATAAACATACAAGAAACCTACAGAACTCCAAATAGATTGGACCAGAAAAGAAACTCCTCCCGTCCCATAATAGTCAAAACACTAAATGCACAAAACAAAGAAAGAATATTAAAAGAATATTAAAAGAAAGAGGTCAAATAACATAAAATCAGACCTATCAGAATTACACCAGACTTCTCACCAGAAAATCCTGGTGAAAAGCCAGAAGGTGCTGGACAGATGTCATGAAGACTCTAAGATAACACAAATGCCAGCCCAGTTTACTGTATCCACCAAAAATCAATTAACATAGATGGAGAAACCAAGATATTCCATTACAAAACCAAATTTACAAATATCTTTCTACAAACCCAAACATACAGAGGATAATAAATGGTACAGACCAACACAAGGAGGCAAGCTACACCCTAGAAAAAGAAAGAAATTAATATTTTAGAAACAAAACAAAGAGAAGAGAAGCCCAGAATCATAATATCACCTCCAAATACAAAGATAACAGGAAGCAACAATCACTATTCCTTGATATCTCTCAACAACAATGGACTCAATTCCTCAATAATAAAACACAGATTAACAAACAGGATATGTAATGAGGACCCAGCATTTTGCTGCCTACAGGAAACATACCTCAGAGAAAAAGACAGACACTACCGTAGAATAAAAGAATGGCAAACAACTTTCCAAACAAATAGGCTGAAGAAGCAAGCTGGAGTAGTCATTCCAACATCAAATAAAATCAATTTTCACCCAAATGTCATCAAAAAAGATAAGGAAGGACACTTCATATTCATCAAAGGAAAAATCCACCAAGATGAACTCTCAACCTTAAATATCTATGCTCCAAATGCATGGGCACCTACATTCATCAATGAAATCTTACTAAAGCTCAAAGCACACCTTGCACCTCATACAATAATAGTAGGAGATTTCAACACCCCACTCTCATGAATGGACAGATCATGGAAACAGAAATTAAGCAGAGACATAGACAGACTAATAGAAGTTATGATCCAAATGGACTTAACAGACATTTATAGAACAACATTCTATCCTAAAACAAAATGGTCTGCCTTCTTCTCACCACCTCAGGGTACCTTCTCCAAAATTGACCATATAATCGGGCACAAAACAGGCCTCAACACATACAGAAAGATAGAAATGATCCCATGTGTCCTATCAGACCACCACAGGCTAAAGCTGGTCTTCAATAACAATAAGGAAAGAACAGCCACATATACATGGAAGTTGAACAATGCTCTACTCAATGATATCCTGGACAAGGAAGAAATAAAGAAATTAAAGACTTCTTAGAATATAAAGAAAATTAAGATACAACATTCCCAAACTTATGGGACACTATGAAAGCTGTGTTAAGAGGAAAACTCATAGCTCTGAGTGCCTGCAGAAAGAAACAGGAGAGAGCACATGTCAGCAGCTTGACAGCACACCTAAAAGCTCTAGAACAAAAAGAAGCAAATACACCCAGCAGGAGTAGAAGGCAGGAAATAATCAAACTCAGTGTTGAAATCAAATCAGTAGAAACAAAAAGGACTGTACACAGAATCAACAGAACCAAAAGCTGGTTTTTGAGAAAATCAAAGAGATAGATAAACACTTAGCCAGAATAACGAGAGGACACAGAGAGTGTGTCCAAATAAACAGAATCAGAAATGAAAAGGGAGACATAACTACGGAATCAGAGGAAATTCAAAAAATCATCAGATCCTAGTACAAAAGCCTATATTCAACAAAACTTGAAAATCTGCAGGAAATGGACAATTTCCTAGACAAATACCAGGTACCAAAGTTAAATTAAGAACAGATAAACTATTTAAACATCCCCATAACTCATAAAGAAGTAGAAGCAGTTATTAAAGGTCTCCCAATCAAAAAGAGCCAAGGTCCAGATGGATTCAGTGCAGAATCTATCAGACATTCATAGAGGACCTCATACCAATACTATACAAACTATTCCACAAAATTGAAATGGAGTTCTACTGAATTCTTACTATGAAGCCACAATTACTCTTATACCTAAACCACACAAAGACCCAACAAAGAAAGAGAACTTCAGTCCAATTTCCCTTACGAATATTGACACATAAATACTCAATAAAATTCTTGCAAACTGAATCCAAGAACATATCAAAACAATCATCCATCATGACCAAGTAGGCTTCAGCCCCCATGTATGCAGGGATGGTTTAATACATGGAAAACCATCAAAGCCATCCACTATATAAACAAACTGAAAGATAAAAACCACGTGATCATTTAATTAGATGCTGAGAAAGCATTTGACAAAATTCAACACCCCTTTATGATAAAAGTCCTAGAAAAAACAGGCAATCAAGGCCCATACCTAAACATAGTAAAGACAACATACAGCAACCAAGTAGCTGAAATTAAACTAAATGGAGAGAAACTAGAAACAATCCCACTAAAATCAGGGACAAGACAAGGCTGCCCACTCTCTCTCTATTTATACAATATAGTTTTCGAAGTCCTAGCCAGAGCAATCAGACAACAAAAGGAGATCAAAGAGATACAGATTGGAAAGGAAGAAATCAAAACATCACTATTTGCAGATGATGTGATAGTATATTTAAGTGACCCCAAAAGTTTCATCAGAGAACTACTAAAACAGATAAACACCTACAGCCAAATGTCTGGGTATAAAATTAACTCAAATAAGTCAGTAGCCTTCCTCTACACAGAAGAGAAAAAAGCTGAGAAAGAAATTAGGGAAATAAACCCCTACATAATAGTCCCAGATAATATAAAATACCTTGGTGTGACTTTAACCAAGCAAGTGAAAGACTTGTATGATAAGAACTACAAGTCTCTGAAGAAAGAAATTTAAGAAGATCTCAGAAGATGGAAAGATCTCCCAAGCTCATGGATTGACAGGATTAATATAGCAAAAATGGCCATTTTACCAAAAACGATCTACAGATTCAATGCAATACCCATCAAAATTCCAATTCAATTCTTCTCAGAGTTAGAAAGAACCATTTGCAAATTCATCTGGAATAACAAAATACCCAGGATATGTAAAACTATCCTCAACAATAAAAGGACTTCCAGGGGAATCACTATCCCTGAACTCAAGCAGTATTACTGAGCAATAGTGAAGAAAACTATATGGTATTGGTACAGAGAGAGGCGTATAGACCAGTGGAATAGAATTGTAGACCCAGAAATGAACCCACATTCCTATAATCACTTGATTTTTGACAAAGGAGCCAAAACCATTCAATGGAAAAAAAGATAGCATTTTCAGCAAATGGTGCTGGTTCAACTGGAGGTCTGCATGTAGAAGAATTCAGATCAATCCGCTCTTATCACCCTGCTGTACAAAATTTAAGTCCAAGTGGATCAAGGACCTTCATATCAAACAGGGTACACTCAAACTAATAGAAGAAAAATTGGGGAAGAATCTTGAACACAGGGGCACTGGAGAAAATTTCCTGTACAAAACACCAATGGCTTATGCTTTAAGATCAAGAATTGACAAATGGGATCTGATAAAGCGACAAAGCTTCTGTAAGGCAAAGGATACTGTTGTTAGGACAAAATGGCAACCAACAGATTTGGAAAAGATCTTTACCCATCCTACAACTGATAGAGGGCTTATATCCAAAATATACAAAGAACGCAAGAAGTTAGACTGCAGGGAGACAAATAACCCTATTAAAAAGTGGGTTCAGAGCTAAACAAAGAATTCACAGCTGAGGAATATTGAATGACTGAGAAGCACCTAAAGAAATGTTCATCATCTTTAGTCATAAGGGAAATGCAAATCAGAACAACCCTGAGATTCCACCTCACACCAGTCAGAATGGCTAAGATCAAAAACTACAACTACAGCAGATGCTGGCGAGGATGTGGAGAAAGTAGAACAGTCTTCCATTGTTGGTGGGGTTGCAGACTGGTACAACCATTCTGGAAATCAGTCTGGAGGTTCCTTTGAAAATTGGACATTGTACTACCTGAGGACCTAACTATACCTCTCTTGGGCATATACCCAAAAAATACTCTAACATACAACAAAGACACATGCTCTACTATGTTCGTAGCAGCCTTATTTATAATTGCCAGAAGCTGGAAATAACCCAGATTCCCTTCAACAGAGAAATGGATACAGAAAATGTGGTACATCTACACAATGGAATACTACTCAGCTATCAAACACAATGACTTTATGAAATTCTTAGGCAAATGAATGGAACTGGGAAATATCATCCTGAGTGAGGTAACCCAATCACAGAAAAACACACATGGTATGCTCTCATTGATAAGTGCATATTAGCCCAAATGCTCGAATTACCCAAGATACACTGAACCCATGAAACTCAAGAAGGATGACAACAATTCAGGTGCTTCACTCCTTCTTTAAAAGGGGAACAGGAATACCATTAGGAATGGATAGGGAAGCAAAGTTTAGAACACAGTCAGAAGAAATGCCCATTCAAAGCCTGCCCCACATGTGGCCCATACACATACAGCCACCAAGCTAGATAGGATTGTTGAAACAAAGAATGAATGCTGACAGGATCCGGATGTATATCTCTCGTGAGAGACACAGCCAGAATATGACAAAAACATAAGCGAATGCCAGCAGCAACCCCCTGAACTGAGAACCGAACCCCCGTTGATGCAATCAGAGAAAGGACTGGAAGAGCTTGAAGGGGCTCGAGACCCCATATGAACAACAATGCCAAGCAACCAGAGCTTTCAGGGACTAAGCCACTACCTAAAGACTATACATGGACTGACCCTGGACTCTGACCTCATAGGTAGCAATGAATATCCTAGTAAGAGCACCAGTGGAAGGGGAAGCCCTGGGTCCTGCCAAGGCTGGACCCCTAGTGAGCGGGATTGTTGGGGGGAGGGCAGTAATGGGGAGAGGTTGTGGAGGGGAACACCCATATAGAATGGGAGGGATTGGGGTTAGGTGCATGTTGGCCTTGAAACTGGGAAAGGGAATAACATTTGAAATGTAAATAAGAAATACCCAATTTAGTAAAGATGGGGAAAAAAGAAATTGTCTCTTCGAAGTGAAAGCAAATAATTAAAACTTATGTACTTTAAAAAAAAGAATAAAAAATAGAGAAAGATATTTTTCTATTATTACTTTATGACTTCTCTCCTCTGGAGGTTAAAGTAACAAAAGAATAACAGAATTAACCAATTTTCATTTTTCTAAAGGAATGGACATTTAACAGTATGTTGTCAGAAAGTCCTTAAAAAAAAATCTATCGAACAAACAAAAATCTGTGAAGCCTTAGACCAAAGCACCCAAAATTCATTATTATTTTTATTCAATATCTTATTTTTCTACTGTCATGATAAACAGCCATTACCAAGGCAGCTTATAAAAGAAATCAAATCATTTGCTATGGCTTCAGAGGGCTTGATTACAGTACATCATGGTGTGAAGGAAAAGCTGAGAGCTCACATTGACCTACAACCATGAAGTAGAGCGAGAATACACTGGGAATGGAATGACTCTTTTGAAGTCTTGGAACTCTTCCTCAATGACACAGCTTACATAACAAGACTGTATGTTATAATCAAATATTTACACTAACCAGGCCCCAAGATTTCAAATGTATAAGACCAAGAAGGTCATACACAATCAAACTGTTTCACTCTATATATCCTTAAACACAAGGAACATTGTATTGCACTAAAAAAGAAGACTCAAAAAGAAAATAGGATGAGACTTTATGAAGAGGAAATTTGAGCCAAAACAATGTATGAAACCGACATCAATACACATTCAAATTGTTAAATTGAAGTGTTTAGTCTTTGAATCAAGATAGATTATGAACAGAGGACCATTGTAAAGCTAATGAAGGGTGTATGAGCATATTTATGGATGTTTTGCAAGTATACACACATCTGAAAACATGCTTGTGTGTATGTACTCTATCTTTATATGTGTGTGTATGTGTATATGTGTTTCTATGTATATGTGTATGTATTCAAGTGTGTATGCATGTATGTGTGCATGTGTATGAATATATCTGTATCTTCATCCTGTCAAAAACAGTGAATAAATGATTATGTTTTTTAAGTGCCAAACACCAGTGATTAACTGTTCTATTATAGTCTCAAAGATTTGTGAGCAAGAATGAGTTTAAATAATGTGCTTTTCTAAATACTTAAAATTGCAGGACACATTCTTGAGAAAAGAAGTACAGAGCAAACTTAGAATAAGACCTTATATTTAATAAAAGTACGTGGTACATGTTTGTTATATACAAAAATAACCCAAGCATCCCCGTATTCCTTCAGCTACTCTTCCAGAAACTCACCCTACCTAATTAGTGGCAACAAAGCATGTTCTTTGCAGCCTCCTGGGTAGAGAGTCCTTTGGTGAGGAAGGAGAAAGGGTACACAACAGGAAGCAGCTTAAGTACAATTCTGACAGGAAGAAAAGAGAAAGAATAAACATCACACCAGGAGTCTAATTTATATCTTGCTCCCCCAAATCGCCTCCAGAACTGAAAGGGCAACTTCTGCTGGATACTCTAAGAGGTAAATATGAACACTTTGGTGAGGTGGCATAGCTACAAGACTTTCTGTTTATTCCGGACCTCTTTGTTACTCAGATTCCGGGTGCCACTAGGCATCAATTCCCATGTGCATACATTCTGCCCTATTGGATGACATTAAACAATTTCCTTGAGTAACAATGAAGGTGAGTTATACTTTAGCAGAAAAACAGGCAAAAAAGCGTTCTACAGTTGTTGTACTGCCTTGACTATTTTTATGATGTACATCTCATCTAGACTGAATTGTTACCTGTAATCCTAATTATTTATGCAAAAGAAAAGGTCAGATATCATTGTTCTCATGGTGAGTATGATAATGCATTTATTTGTAAAGAATAGAGGACAATGAAAAAATTCTTGGGACATTAGCTCCATATGATTCTGCTCAGAAGTTGGTGGCGAATTATATTTATGAGAACCATGATAGCAGCAACTAGTGCACATTTCTATTGTGTATCTATCTATCATCATCATCTATCAATCTATATATCATCTATATGTTTATAATTTATAAAATGTATAGTTTTTAATTTACATAAAGAGGTGCACGGGGTAGAACATCTCTAGCTGATTAAGAGAAACTCATGAATACACAGAATATGCAGGGTAAAAAATACATGAAGTTGGTTGTGTGAATATTACACCATCTGATACTTTCATGATATCTTTCCAAATGTGGCTGGTAATCCTGAGATATGAGAGAGAAAAACTAATCCCAGAATTTGGAGCCATATTTGAAGCAAGCTTTAATTAAATACTGGTCAGATTCTATTAAATACTGGATAGATTCTAGACATGTACACTCAGGAATTCCCAGCCAATGTCCCAAAGTCATATTTTGTAGGACCTTAAAAAAGAGAAAACCCATAATGAAACACAACTCCCATATAGTAAGCAAGCAAACATTCTGATGTCTTTCCTTCCTGCCTACCTCCCACTTACTTGTCATAGAGCAATCCAGTGTAGTCAATTCAAACAAACTTATTCAGAGGAATACCTGTGACTTGTTATTTTCCTGAGAGCAACTCCCAGCCTTCTAGAAGTTACCTTGTCCTGGGACAAGTAGTCAGAATTAAAGGGCTAACTTTGGCTCTTATATTGGTTACACAAAGACATTGATTCCAATTCATAGGCAAGATGATGCATGCAGGAGTCTAAAGAACGGATTTGCCGCAACTTTCAGGACATCCTAGGGTAAATAGTAATGATCAGTCTGAAACACACAGAAAACAAGACAAAAAATTAGTAACCTCATTGACTGTGTGTATACAGGCTGCAGTAAGCACTTCAAAATTAAGCATTAATTATGGGTTTTTGGTTTACAAGTATGGTTCAGAGCATGCTTAGGTTGGATCATGTTAAAGTAATACAAGGTCATGTTGTTCCCCTTGCCTTGATAAGGTGGAGGAATCATATCTGAACATTGGCTTGTAGTTCTTTGCAGTAATAGTGATAGAATTTTGAGAAAATCTATTCTGTTCATTGCTGTGTAATTTAGACAGCTTTTCTACAGACCCAAGGCACAATGAGTTTATTTTTTGAAAAAGTGCCTCTGCTTCAGAAGATAAACGAGATGATGATATTAGCCAGTATTTTCTGTCAGTAGCCTTTTCTTGTGTTTTTTTTTTCTCTTTTAAAATTATGTAACTGGCTGCCTATCATGGCACATGTCTTTAATCCCAGCACTTGTGTGTTGGGAATAGGCAATTCCCTGTGTATTTCAGAATAATTTGTCCTGCATAAGAAATTTCATCCCAGCAAGAATTATAAATAGAGACACTGTCTCAAATAATTACGTAAGTAAAGACTATTCTCATTTTATTTGCCACTAATATCAGGAAATGTTTGCTTTTGGCGAACATCACTATCCTTAGAGAAAAGGTTTCCCTGATCACCACACTGGTTCTATGGCATCTTCACAGAGCCCATGTTTTGTATGCCTTTCATGTCTGTTAACATAAGGGCAAAATATCCTACTGCATCTCAAGGCTTTGGAGAAGAACAGACCTCAAGATGTACAACATTTTATGAGCATACTAATATGCTATTTCCTGCTTTAGGGGGCCATAGCAGAGAACCAAACTACTGTAATTCTGCTTTATATAATAAACACTTTTTTATTTCCTATCCTGACTCTTTGTGAAAAAATATTTCTAAAACACCAGTAACACAAGAGCTTCTACCTCATTTTCCATAGGTCATTATTATTTTAAATAATAATAATAATGACAATATAGCAATATTCAATTAAGCTTGTTTTCAAGGATATTTTTCAGCAATAAGAATTTGAACCACAGTAGATGCCATCTGTGAATAAATGTCACCATCATCTACTATAACTTTACACTACTCTGCTCCCTGTACTTCTGCTCAATGAACCTAAATACTTTGAGTGCCACTCTTAATACTGCAGCCAGCAAGGAAAACCAGCATTCCCCTAGTATTTTTCCTTTGGAATTTTCACACATGTATGTAATGTATTTTGATTATTCTCACCTCCTACCTTCTCTGGTTCTCTCCCATCCCTTCCTATTACAAACATCTTTATCAAATTATTGTTTATTTGTTGCATTTGTATCCTGCTGAATTACACCAGGGCCACCTATGAGTATGGGTTTTTACCTATGCATCACAGTCTAATAAGTGATAGGTGCATAACAAGAAACAACTAAAATATAAATAAGTAAATAATAAAAGATCCCCACTCCCCTGGAATCCATCATCTAGTAGTTCAGAAGTAAGAGGTAGGTCAAATAAGACCTTTCCCATCCATTACTAATTTTAAGGGACCAGTTTTGTGTAGGCCATGTAAAAGTAATCACAGTTACTGTGCGGTTGTATCTGCACTTTCTATGCCATGCCCAAAAGAATTCCCTTTTCTATCACGAACTTATCTTTCAGCTGTTACATCCTTTTGACACCTTTTCCACAGGGTCTCTGAGCCTCAGAACAGGTGGTTTAAATGTATTGTCTATGGGCTGCAACCTGATCTGTCACTTATTTTCACCATTTGTTATTTTTTTCAGCTAGGAGTCTCCGCAAAAACTCCCTTCGCAGCCAAGGGGCTTTGCTTACATAGGGTAGAGTATATTCTGTCTAATACGTAAGGGGATTTAACACAGCACTTTGGGGCTGTGCTAATTTAAACAGCTGCAGTGAATGCTCATAATGGCCCAAAGCTCTCTCACAGCATGTTTTGTTGCTGTTGTTGCTGTTGTTGCTGTTGTTGCTGTTGTTGTTGTTGTTGTTGTTCTTGTTCTTGTTGTCCTTGTTTGTTGTGGTTGTTGTTATCATTTGTCCATTTTGTTTTATTTTTGATTGGGTTTACAGTACCACAGATGGATTTCTTCTTTGGCACAATGTTCACATCCAAAAAGTGCTGATATGTTCCTAACAGTGATGTCAGAATTACAAAGAATAGGAACATCGTTTTCCACCTGGTTGGACTTGCAGTTTCTAGAGTTCACAGTTGGGTAAGTGAATTGATGAATTTTTCTGTCCTACCTGCCTGAATTGTACATTCCTATACTTTGAAGTTTAGATAGCAGAAAGTATGTTTTTAATTCTTTTTCAATATAGAAGTATTTGAATAACTTGGAGAATAGGGTCATACAGTTTATCTCCAGCAATCAACCATGAGGAGTTACAAGAATAAATATTTCTTAGTTTCTTTGGCCTCTGAGGAGTTGATCAACAACTCCTACAAAACAATCCAGCAACTAACTAAATTTCTCTCTTTCTTTCTTTTATTTTATCTATGATATACTCATGTCTTTTTCATGCTGGTTTCCATTGACTATGATAGTTCTTTGTCTTGAAGCAAAATGGCAAGTTGATAAGGAGGGATAAATGTTAACTATCTCAGATTTTACCTCAATTTGTGAAATTTCTATCCAGCTTTCCCTAAAGGAAAAGCACACGAAAGTTCTATTAATGAATATCCAGGAAAATCAGTGGAGTTATTTTACAATTACACTGGTCTAATTCCCTGATCCCTGGGATATAAGTTGTAGTATTTGAACTAAAGCAATTTTCTCTCTTTTAATAGTAAATGTTTGGATCATAAGGATGACTCTGAGGAAAGTTTGTCATTTGACTCTCTAAGAATAATATTTATTTCATAAAAGGTCTTTACAAAGGGAATTCATTTCTGACTTTTCTTCTTTGATGGAACCCAAGGGTTTGCACCTGTGTGATGAAACTAAAACCCTAACATGGAGACATGAAAGAGGGGTAATAAAAAATTCAGTTCTGTTATTGGCATGCTCTGATGGCTAGTGACAGTTTTCTCTTTGGGAGACTCTCAGAAATACTGTATTAAACAAAACTCAGGTTTTTGCATTGGAGAGTGGGGATGGCCATTAGTTATTCAGTGTCTTCTCTCCTACATCGATTGAGGGTCAATTCTAGTGCTCAGCTATATCTCCTTTTAAGTCTCAATGATAATTTCTATTTCAGAAGGAAGCTATGAATATTAAAGAAGGAATATTTACAAATCATTTAGCATACTTACTGTGACATATAGTAAGTAATTTTAATTATGATTTTGTATACTATTTAAATAACCTTCAAATTTCATATATTTTAAAATTAGTAGTATCTTAATGTGAGTCCATGCGTGTAACTGTTTTTTCATTTTACTATACATCCCAGAGCAGCAACTACACAGTCTCGGAGCTAATTTGTACGAAAGAAGCACAGTGAGCAATTTGTGCACATTTAACCCATCTGAAATGTAGCACAGGCTTCAGAATCCCAGTACTCCACAGAATCTTTGTATCTTGCACACACAGGTGACCTTTGTTTAACATTATGTCTGAGGTTTTAACCTCTAGGTGTATTACAACCCTTTGAGAGCATAATTCTTTCTCTCTCTCTCTTTTAACTGATACAGATTTTTTCAAGACATTCTTTTTTTTTTCAGTTTGTATAAGTTAACCTTCTTCCCAGAGCTGCCATCCTGAACACTTCAAAACCTAACCTTTGACCCCAAGCATCTTTTTCTCAGACCAGCTAAAGGAGACACATATACTCCCGATTGAAAACCACAGTTTCCAACAGTTCTTTTTATTCTGGGATACATGCTAGCTCATGTATATTTATAATCTGGGGGAACTCAACTAGTATCAAACTACATAAATGAAGAACATATAGAAAATTAACTAAAAAAATAAATATTAGCAATGTGGACAGGATTGCAAAAAGCCTTTCTATCTGTTTAACAAAAACGGGGAAAAATACAGAAAAGAACAATATTCTTTCTTATATTGATTTTAATTAGCACGATTTACTGTTTTATTACTTGGATTTAAAACTATAGAATTTGAAAAACCACGCATAAAAATGTAGGAAAATGTCACTGATAATAATCGAAAGACATGCCTGTATTGAATGACACACTTCTGGAATCAATATTTATTATGTTGTAGCTGTCTAGAATTTTGATAGAAAATTACCACTTCCAGTGTTCAGGTTTTACAGATGAATGCATAAGTGGATAGAAAATAAACAAAGATTTACTGAGAGAAATTTTAAGGGAATGAACTGAATGCCTCTTGTAACCTTGCTGTTTTGTTTGATTTCTGTACAATGAAATGCATGATTAGAAAGCCTGTTCAGATGTTCATTCTTAATAATATCTTCAAGGTAAAAAAATGAAAATTAAATGAACATGAGCTTTTTGACTTCTGTGTGTGTGTGTGTGTGTGTGTGTGTGTGTGTGTGTTCTGTTTTCTTATGAAGAAAAGAAGGCAAGAGAAAGGAGTATTGTAATGCTGAACGGCAGGATTTGGCACAATAGTTCTCTCAGTTGTGTAATGCAGCCTTCAGGTGACTAAAGGCATTAGATGTATTTATATTGACAACAGAGTCATTCTTTGTAGTACTCAGAAGATGGGCTCTGCCATGACCCACATAACAAATTACTGTTGTCTGACCTCATTGAAACAAGAATCAAGTCATGATCATACTGTGGCACTGAGGGAGCCTGTACAATTTCACTACAACTGTGCTCCTGGAGGGCTACTATTATATGGCCCCTTATTTCCCCACACTACAAAAGCACTCGATAAAGAGTCTTATCACCTTGGTCCCAGAGCTCTCTGCTAGGAAATAGAAAAAGAAAAGGCTGTATTAGCACAGCAAGCACAGACCTATTTCCTGAAGAGTTAAGATTACTGAATGAAAGATAGAATTCGCATACAGAGAATAGAAGCCCAAGCACCTAGTGTCTCGGGATTACTGTCTGCATTAACCACAAGGGAGGTCGTAGCTTTATTTTTAATATCCTTTGCTTGGTTTACAGTATGCTATATTCTATGTTCTTCTTCACATGTGTTCCTAACAGCCTCTGAAAATCTTCCCCCTTAAATTATCTCACTTTCACTTACAGAATAAATTGTTTTTAAAATATTCTAAATATGTTTGCTTTGACTAGAAGACAGATCGTTTATCATGTGTGTCTGTTGCTATTCATGCTTGTCTTATTACAACAGTGTTTTTCTTATAATTCATGTATCTTCTGTAAATCTGTTTCCTATTAATATTGTAGAGACTCATTAAATGGATATTTTTATTTGGTTGATTGTGTAGGAGAAAGACATTGGAAATGCTCTCAAATGTTTTCATAGATAGAACAATCTATTTGGCAACATTCGTTTGCAATATAACATGTTCTCTTCTTGTCTCTACTAATTTCATTGGGAGAAATTGTAAAATAATTTTTCTAGATGTAAATGTAAGAACTTTTAGTCCTTGGTAATATTTTCTGGCATTATAGGTGAGCAGAAAATTCTGTATTCACTTAGAATAACAAAAGTAATCTGTGGTAATTTTTCTAATAGCCAACAAAGAACTGAATCTTACACACCAGCAGACAGCTTAAAAGCTAAGCCCTTTAATTGTTGTTCTTAATATTCCATTTAATATTTTACTGCTGAATGCAGTCAGGGGGAAAGCGCTGGTTTAGAATTTTCATTTTGTAGTACTTTTGTGGCTTTCATCCTTAGCAAACTGAGGGCAAGAAAACTTCTTTCAGTCATTCTGTCTAGAGTGTTTCAAATTAAATCACAAAGTTGGTAGAAATCCAGCCTGGTTAGTAGTCATAAAGGGTTTTCAGAGCTCTAACACTGGATGTGAAGACTTTGTCTCTTCATTAGAGTTGTTTAATGAAAGGGCTGATGGTGTGGTACCAACTTGTCCATCACCCCTTTAAATTACAGCATTGCAAATTTATATGCAAACAAAACACAAAAAAGTTGTACATGTTAATCCCCGAAGAATAATATTTGAAACATGTATTCCTGGTATAATGCTTACATCAGTTTAAGTTTAAGTACCTTCTCAGACATACATTCTTTGTGATAAAAACTCAAAATCCTTTGCCCAGGCTCTTAAAATGCAGCTTATATATTTGTTTATAATATACATAATGAACATATTGAACACAATTAGACTCTAGTGTCACTCGTGTGTGATTTTATCCCTTGAACAAAGTTTTTCATTGACAAGAACCAGATTCAGGTTGGAGAGATTCCTGAGAGATGTCTTTGAGCCTCAAAACAAATGACTCAACAAAATACCTTGGGTTACAAGCTGATGGCATATGTCCTGCTGAAGATAGCTTTCCATATTGCGCTCTCTCTCTCTCTCTCTCTCTCTCTCTCTCTCTCCCTTTCCCTCTCCCTCCCCCACTCTCTCTCCCTCTTCCTCTCCTTCTCCCCCTCTCTCTGTCTCCCTTGCTCCCTCTTTCCCTCCCTTCTCCCCTCCCTCCCTCACTCCCTTTGTCCCTCTCCCTCTCTCTCCCTCTCCCTCTCCGTGTGTGTGTGTGTGCGTGCGCTTGTGTGTGTGTGCGTGCGCTTGTGTGTGTGTGCGCGCGCTTGTGTGTGTGTGTGTGTGTGTGTGTGTGTGTGTGTGTGTTTGTGTGTGTGGTTTGCTAGAGACAGCTCTCTACTTCAATGTCCTGAAAGAATTACTGTAGCTTTATTCTCCTGTTTATATCATTCACTATATTTAGTGATAAAATTCAATTAGATTTAACCTTTGTAAGTGATGACAGACATATTCATTTCATTTGGGAGGTTATGTATATCCCATTTTACTATCCAGTATGTTAACTGGGAAGACTGAGCTTTCTCCAGTTTCCCTGGCTGTGAGCAATTTGTGGGTGCACACGGTTTAATTTTCCTTTAATCTTGCACTATTTCCTAGTTGTTTGTTCCATTTGTAATGGAAACATTATGCTGTTTGATAACTATAATTTTATACTATATTTTTCCAGTCAAATAGTACAATGCTTCTTTCTTTGATCTCTTTCACTGTTCATTTTTTTCGATTAATTTCCATTAGGGTTTAGTATTAATAAAAATATTTCTTCTAATATGAAAAAGTCAACTTACTATTTCCTGTATCTCATTTAATTTTTCAACATCGTTTCATCAATTTTCTCGTAGATGCATTTCAACTGCTTATCAAATATATTTTTAGTGTTGTGTAGATATTTTGTCCTAATTGAAATAATTCCTCCAGGAAAGAACAACTCCAGAAAAGTGAGTCAAGCTCACAGAGCTCTGGAAAACAATGGAATTTCTGAAGCACAGTAAGCTCAAGGTCAACAAACTACCCATGGGAGTTATGTGAGTAACAATGGCAGTGAAGGAGGGGTGACACCACACCCAGAGAACCAGCCTGCAATTTAAGCAGGCAACTTCAGGGATGTGGTTTTTAGTAGTGTTCCTGAATTGGCATCTGGGATTTTTGTTTTCACAGCTTCCTTGGAATCCCTCAGACTTCACTCTTTACACAAACTCTTAGAAGAAACACCTAACTACACTTCTGTAAATAACAGTGATACATTTGCTGTTCCTCTAAGTTACCTTATGTGGACTAATCTCTTTTTCCTGTTCCACGTGCCACTGTTGGAGCCCTGTCTGGTATAGACTCACTTCTGTTTGTGCCTTGCCAGAAGTCACACAGCACTGATTGGTTTTTGTTTGTTTGTTTGTTTGTTTGTTTTATTGATTGCTTGTTTTGTTTTCTTCTAGTATTTTATTTTCCTATTGTTTGATATGCTTGTGTTCATTCTTTTTTAATTAATTTATTTTATTCATTTTAAATGCTGATCACAGTCCCCTCCTTTCTTCCCAATCCCACACGTATAAGCCCCTTTTCTCATTGCCCCATCCTCTTCTCCTAAGAAGACCGCCTCCCTGAGTACTAAAGCACCCTGGAATATCTAGTTCCAGCAAGACAAGGCATATCCTCTGCCACTGAGACCCATTCACGCAGTCCAGGTAGCAAGAATGAGATCCAATTGTAGGGAAAAGAGACAGAAACAGCCGTTGCTCCACAGGTTAGGGGACCCACATTAAGTCCAATTTGCTACACATATGTAAGGGGTATAGGTCCAGATCCTGTGTATTCTCTGGTTGGTGGCCTAGTCTCTGTAAGTCCACATGGTCCCAGGTTAGATGACTTTATGGATATTCTTGTGGTATTCTGGACCCCTCCAACTTGCTTACTTCTGTCCCCAATCTTACCCAAGATATTTTAGGTTCCTCCTGATTTTTAATCGTGGGCCTTTGCATTCTCCTCCATATGCTGCTGCATGAAGCCTATTAGTAGAGGAGTAAGATAGGTTCCTATCAGCAAGCATAGTATAGTATCAATAATAGTTTCATGGGTTGGTTGGATCTTTCACATGGGATGGGTCTCATGTTGGGGTAGTCATTGTTTGGCTATCCCCTCAGACTTTGCTTCATCTTTATCTCTGCACATTTTGGAGGCAAGGCATACTTTGGGTGGAAGGTTTTGTGGGTAGATTGATGTTTCTCTCCCTCCTCTGGAAGTTATGCCTTGTATAAGAGGTGGCCACTTCACTCTTTGTACCCCTTCTGGTAGGAATCTCAGCTATGGTCACCCCCATTACTTCCCTTATACTCTTTTAATTTTTTTTTTCCGGAGCTGGGGACCGAACCCAGGGCCTTGTGCTTGCTAGGCAAGCGCTCTACCACTGAGCTAAATCCCCAACCCCTCCTTATACTCTTATATCCCAGGTTTCCAGGAAGTCAATATGGTTGCCCCCAGCCAATTTACATTCTCATTCCCATTCTTGTCTCATATGTCTCTCACCCCCTTCTCTTTCCACATATGATCACCATCTTTGTTTACCCCCTCAACCCTTCTCCTACCCAGTTCTTTCTCTCTCTCTAAGTCCAATGAATATTTAGTGTCCTCTTCTGAGTGAGACTCTTAGTTTCTTTTTCAGAACTTCTTATTACCAAGTCCTTTGGGTCTGTGGGTTGTAGCATGGTGGTCCTGCACTGTGTGGCTAATGCCCACTTACAAGTGAGTACATACTATTTGTGTGTTTCTGGCTCTGGGTTCCCTCACTTAGGATGATATTTTCAAGTTCTATTTATTTCTTTGTCTGCCAAATTCCTGATTTCTTTGTTCTTAACAGCTGAATAGTATTTCATTGTGTGGGTGTATTATATTTTCTTTATCCATTCATCAGTTGAGGAACATCTGGGTTTTTTTCAACTTCCGACTATTATAAATAAGCCGCTAAGAACATAATCGAGCAAGTGTTCTTGGGGTATAGTGGAACATCTTTGGGATGTATTCCCAGGAATAGCTGGATCTTCAGGTAAAATTATTCCCAGATTTCTGAGAAACTTCAAAATGATTTCTAAAATGGTTGTACAAGTTTACACTCCCATGAGCAATGGGAGAATGTTTTCCTTGTTCCATACCCTTGCTAGCATGTGCTGACACTTGATTTTTTTTTTCATTTTAGCCATTCTAACTGGTGGAACATGGAATCTCAGGGTCATTTTTATTTCTATTTCCCTGATGACTAATAGAAAAAGAAAGGAAATTTAAAAAAGAAAAGGAAAGAAAAAATAGAAAAGATGAGAAAAAAACTAAACTAAATGAAACAAAAGCGAGTTCAAGAATCAGAGACCATTCATACACATACAGAGGACCCATAATAATATTAAATTAAAAGCTGGATCATATATTGTATGCACAAAGAATCATGTGCAGACCCATGCAGGCCCTCTGAGAATGCTGCTTCATTCTTTGAATTCATATAAGTTTGGTCCGTGTTGATTTTGAGATTCTTGTTCTCTTAGAACCTTCCGTCCGCTCTAGCTCTTAAAATATTTCAGCCTCCTCTTTCTTCTGGTTCTCTGAGATCTGAGGTGGAGAGATTTGATGGAGACATTGCCTTTAATATTGTTTGTTCTAAGCTCTCTCTCTCTCTCTCTCTCTCTCTCTCTCTCTCTCTCTCTTGCTCTTACTCTCATTCTTAATCTCTATGTATATCTCTATGTGTCTCTCTGAGGCCACAGTACATTTGTCTGGCCTCAGTGGGAAAGCATGTGCCTAATCTTGTAGACCTCATGCCCTAGGGTGGGCGAATAGGGGATACAGTGGGTGACACTGTCTCAGATGTAAAGTGGAGAGAAATGATGGAAGAACTCTTCTAGGGGAGACCAGATACAAATTGGAATGCAAATAAAAAATAATTAATATACAAAAATCATATTAAAATAACAGAATAATGAATAGGTTTAGAATGCATACTATCACAAGTAATCACAAAATTTCAGACAGAAAATTAAAAAAAAAAACCATAGGTAGTATATCAACGTAAATCTTAGCCTTAAATAGAGAAGGACACATAAATCAATGTACATCTTGGTGCAGTGCACAATTTATAGAATATAACAAGAAAGGATAAATATTAGTTGATCACAAAGGAGATAATACATGTGAAAAACTCAGGAGTCATGAAGTATATGAGGCTGGTTGTATGTCAAGTTTTAACTCTTTTGTTATTTTTGTTTGTTTCTTTGTTTCAAATCTTTGTTTTTTCATTTTATGGTTGATAAGTCCATAAAGATTTACTGTGAAGTTTCCAAACTTCCAGACGGGTACTGTATTGAAGGTTATTTAGCTGTGTAGGTTTAAGTGTGGCTAATCTAAAGATTTTTGGTTTGGATTTTCATACTGTTAACAATAAACTTAAAATTAAAAATAGCCCATTTATTTGTATAAGCTGCAAAGCTTCTTCATAGTTATTGATTTCTAGCTCTATCGCACTATGGACAAGAGAAAGTGATTGCTATGAACCCAAAGTTTTAAAATGAGACTTTTTTTGTAATCTCTTTCTGCATATTGGAAAATCTCCATGGTCTGATAAGAAATGGAGTCAATGCTTATTGGGTAGAAATTACAGATTTTTCCAGGGTCAATGTGGTCTGGGCTGCATGTTAGTGCTCTTGTTAATTTGCTGGCTTTTGATTAAGCAAATAGCCCACTGCTGGAAGGAAGTTACCACCTGTACTATTTGGTCTGTGTGTGTACTGTGATAACACACAAACTACAGTTATCACAGAGAAAGGAGCCTCACTTGAGGAAATGACTGCATGAAATCTAGCTGTAAGGCATTTTCTCAATTAGTGATCAAGGGTGGGAGGGCCCTTTGCGGGTGGTGCCATCCTTGGGTTGGTAGTCCAGGATTCTATCAGAAAGCAAGCTGAACAAGCCAGTAGAAGCAATCCAGTAAGCTGCACCCCTCCGTGGGCTCTGAATCAGCTCCTGCCTCCAAGTTCCTGCTTGTATGAGTTCCTGTCCTAAATTCCTTTGAAGATGAACATCAATATGGAAGTGTAAGCTGAACAAACCCTTTCCTCTCCAACGTGCTTTTTGGTCATGATGATTTGTGCAGAAATACAAACCCTGACTAAGACAAACTGGTACCAGTTTAGTCGGGTATTCCTGTAACAGGCTGATCATGTTTTGGGGAGGACTGTGGAAGGACTTTGGAACTTTGAGCTAGAAGAGCCACTAGAATGTTAAGAGCTCCATAGGACATTCTATAGGAGGTTGGAAGATAATCTTGAAACAGTGCAAACTATGGAAGCCTGACTTGTGAGGATTCAGAGGGAAAATTAAAGACTATTATCAAACCATTGGCATTTTTATTATGAAGATTTTGTGGGTTTGTTTAGTTGGGGCTAAAGAATCAAGGTTCCAGAATTACTAAGGGAAACCGTTGCATTAGTGAAAAGATTGATGCTGGTTAGCAGAAACTAAGAAATTAGCAGTGGTTAAGAAGCGACCAGCATCACTAAGGCGAAATCTTCTGGTAAGTGTTTCCTGCTTAAGAAACGCAAAACAAACAAAACAAAACAAAGCCTTGTTTTCATTAGATATTTTATTTATTTACATTTTAAATATTATATACTTTTCTAGTTTCCGCTCTGCAAAGACCTTACCCAATTTCTCCTCCCCTAGCTTCTGTGAAGATACTTTTCTACCCGTTCATCCTCTCCCACTCCACCACACTGACATTCCCCTACAGTGGGGCAGGGAGCCTTTAGAAGATCAAGGCCCTCTCCTCCCATTGATGCGAGACAAGGCCATCCTAATGGCAGAGTTAGGGAAAAGACTAAAGGAGCTGAACGGGTTTGCAACCCCACGTGAAGAACAAAAATATCAACCAACCAGAACCCCCAGCACAAACCTTTTTTTAGTATGTTGTCAAATTACTATGTTTTTAGAGGTGAAGTGAAATTCTTACAAACTATAGTTATATGTCTTCTTGTTTTAAACTCATGTAGCCACTATTTTTCAATCCAATATTTTAACAATTGGTGTTTGTAGTAACTATGTATAGGAAAGGTGTTTTCATGACTACTAATTTACATGTTTATTGATTAGGTTCTACTTCCTTTTGTTCTTTTTCCATTTCCTATAGTTTTCATTGATTGTCAAGTGAATCATTCTACTAGTGGGTTTTGATTTCTTACTTATCTTTTCATCTATATTTGATAACCTTTGGTTTTCATGAAGATTATAGAATAACTTTCAACAAGCTACTTCCAAATGATACTTATTATCTTAATTGCTAGAATATGAATAAATAAAGTAAAACGCATAAGAAAATCTTTAGTTCCATTCAGTTTTTTCAAAATTAAACATATTGAAGGGCTCCTTTATACATCCATCACTTCTTAGTGTTTAGGGTATTAGTATAGTTATTATTTTTAATTCTTCAATGTTTAGGGAATAAACTAAATATATGAATGTTCTAAATAGCATGCTGTACTTTAGGCTACTTTGAATTTCCTTCTATAATTATTTGTATCAGTGACTTTTACGTGTGTGTAGATATTCTTACATAGTGTTCTTTACAATCTTTGGTTTTCTCACTTGGATTTCTCAATTTAACATGCCTCATGCAATATTAATGGCCAAGCTTCATTCGTCCATCCTGTCTTCCATCACAAAGTAATTAATTTAGTTCAGTATAGTGTCAGTTGAAAGTGCTTTGCTGTTCAGGAGTGAACTAACCCCTTATTCTTCTCCTGCTGGGAAATCAGTCATCATGGGGATTGGCACACCTCTGTTATTATTACTTTTCACACAGGTTTCAGACTTCTCATTTGCCCCAGTGAGAACTTGATTATGTCTTGGAATAGAGTTGGTTGAGTCAATTTGTTGGGTAACCTTTGGCCTTCTTGTGTCTGGCTATTTTTGTTCTATGACGTTTGAGAAAAGTTCTGTTGTTATTTGTTTGAATCGGTTTTCTTCCATTTCACCATGCTGAAATCCTTTATATATATGTATTTTTTAATAGTAACTTAACTCCCAGGAAGTTTTGTTTTGTCTTTTAACTCTTCTCTGTAAGGTTTTAAAGAACCTGTATTTGAACTGATTTGTTTACTCATAAGTAACTCATAAATTCCTCTATCCTGATATGAATTGCTTTTATTATATTTTCATTTTAGGAATATACATGAAATTCATTAATATCTATTTGCTATTTTATGTTAACTTGATTCATTTACTGTGTCTGTTAAAGTACTAAAATGAATGTATATATTTCTCATTAATGTAAATTTACTAAAGGAGTGGTTAAAATGTCTCCATGTAAAAGCTCTGCCAGAGCTTGACAAATACAGAGGTGGATGCTCACAGCCAACCATTGGACTGAGAACAAGCTCCTCAATGTAGGAGTTAGACAAAGGATTGCAGTAGCTGTAGGGTTTGCAATCCCATAGGAAGAACACTAATATCAACCTACCAAACCTCCCCACTCCCACACCAAGCTTCCAGGGACTAAACCACCATCACAAGAAAACACAGGGATGGACCTATGGCTCCATCCACATATTTAGCAGAGGATGGTATGGGTGGGCATCAGTGGGAGGAGAAGTCTTTGGTGCTGTGAAGACATGATGACCCAGTTTAGAGGAATGCCAAGATAGGAAGTGGGAGGAAGTGGGTGGGTTTGTGAGGGAGCACCCTCATAGAAGCAGGGAGAGGGGGAATGTGATAGAGGGTTCTGGAGAAGACACTGGGAAAGGAGATAACATTTAAAATGTAAATGAAAATCCAATAAAAGAAAAAGAAGAGTTCCCTGTTCACTGTTGTGTGGCCATGTTCCTGTACTTTAGAAGATAAGAAGGGCATGTCTTTCTTGAAATCTGTTAATACTGCTGGCCGGCATGATTATCTGTTCATGGAAATATCACGCACTATCCTTATCATCTTTGCCTTTATTTGCTTATCCATTAGTCCTACAATTGTTACTTTCCCTTCATAACTTTCACTGTCTTAACATTAGATGAATTGTGTTTGGGAGGAATTTGATTTGAAACAGACTTATCATTTTACCAGAATCAGAGGCCACCCAAGCCATGATTATTTAAACCTGTTATTACATCGTAAAAGCAAGACCCTGAACACACTTTTTAAGAACAGTCTATCTGAAAAATTGAAAGGTATACTAAGTCTACCTTCTACAGAAACTAGTACAACACTTGATGCAAACCAAAGTTCATATTTCTGCTGCCTGTTATTGACTTGGAATCATAGACCAAAACTTTTGTTACCAGTTGCATGTGGTGGTGTCCATAACTAAACTCCAAAAGACTGACTGCTTTGGGGAACATTTACTGTGTTAGGTCACAGAAACTGAAGAGTAATTTATATACTCTCCCATTCTACTTCAAGCCAGTGCCATAGTTAACATGATGTAATGTTTGCTGTTTGTATACTCCATTTGAAAACAGGTCCAGTGAGCATGTATTAATGCTAAGGTGTGCTGTCCATTATTCTCAGTGACAAAATAGCTTTAAGAGTCATAGCAGTGTACTTATTCTAACACAAACTAAGTTTTGAAAAAGTGATACATAATTTTCACATTTAAAGTGGGAGATATAACTACAAAATTAACTCCATAGAATAAAACTCCAACAAAGAAGAAATACTTCAGAAAATTTGAATAACTGTTTTTTTTTTTCAAAAGGAAACCACGTATCACTCCACAGTTACTCTCCCTCCTCCCCGTGGAGCACTTGGCAAGGGCTAATCTATCAACTGTCTGGGTAGATTTGTCTCTTCTGGGTTTGTGCATGTATGGAAAAATACAGCAAGGGAGGTTTGTACTTTTTTTTAACTTTGTGCATGATTTTCAAGATTTATCCATGTTGTATAACAAATTCGCAGTACTTCATTTCCTCTTATGGAAAACATGGTATACATAAAACATACTAAGCCATTCTTTGCACTACTGACTTTGTCCTCTGTGAATACAGTGCTGTGAATATGTATGGACAGATGTTGTATGTGGACATGTGGCCTCCATTTACTTTCTTTCTTTTTTTTTTTAATCTTTATTAACTTGAGTATTTATTTACATTTTGATTGTTATTCCCCTTCCTGGTTTCCAGGCAAACATCCCCCTAACTCCTCCCCTTCCCCTTCTCTATGGGTGTTCCCCTCCCCATTCCCCTCCGATTACCACCCTCCCCCCAACAATCACGTTCACTGGGGGTTCAGACTTGGCAGGACCAAGGGCTTCCCCTTCCACTAGTGCTCTTACTGGGCTATTCATTGCTACCTATGTGGTTGGATTCCAGGGTCAGTCCATGTATAATCTTTGGGTAGTGGCTTAGTCCCTGGAAGCTCAGGTTGGTTGGCATTGTTGTTCATATGGGGTCTCAAGCCCCTTCAAGCTCTGGCCCTTTCTAAGATTCCTTCAACGGGGGTCCCGCTCTCAGTTCAGTGGTTTAATGATGACATTCACCTTTGTATTTGGTATATTCCGGCTGTGTCTCTCAGGAGAGATCTACATCTGGTTCCTGTCAGCCTGCATTTCTTTGCTTCATGCATCTTATCTAGTTTGGTAGCTGTATACGTATGGGCCACATGTGGGGCAGACTTTGAATGGGTGTTCCTTCTGCCTCTGTTCTAAACTTTGCCTCCCTATTCGCTCCCAAGTGTCTTCTTATTCCCCTTTTAAAGAAGTGAAGCATTCACATTTTGGTCATCCTTCTTGAATTTCATGTGTTCTGTGAATCTAGGGTAATTAGAGAATTTGGGCTAATATCCACTTATCAATGACTGCATACCATGTGTGTTTGTCTGTGATTGGTTTACCTCACTCAGGATGATATTTTCCAGTTCCATCCATTTGCTATGAATTTCATAAAGTCATTGTTTTTGATAGCGGAGTAATAATCCATTGTGTAGATGTACCACATTTTCTGTATCCATTCCTCTGTTGAAGGACATCTGGGTCCTTTCCATCTTCTGGATATTATAAATAAGGCTGCGATGAACATAGTGGAGCACGTGTCTTTGTTATATGTTGGGGAATCTTTTAGGTATGTGGCCAAGAAAGGTATAGTTGAGTCCTCAGGTACTTCAATGTCCAATTTTCTGAAGAACCTCCAAACTGATTTCCAGAATGGTTGTACCACTCTGCAATCCCTCCAACAATGGAGGAGTGTTCCTCTTTCTCCACATCCTCGCCAGCATCTGCTGTCACCTGAGTTTTTGATCTTATCCATTCTCACTGGTGTGATGTCAAATCTCAGGGTTGTTTTGATTTGCATTTCCCTTATGACTAAAGATGTTGAACATGTCTATAGGTGTTTCTCAGCCATTTGGCATTCCTCAACTGTGAATTCTTTGTTTACCTCTGAACTCCGTTTTTAATAGGGTTATTTTTCTCCCTGCAGAATAACTTCTTGAGTTCTTTGTATATTTTCGATATAAGGCCTCTATCAGTTGTAGGATTGGTAAAGATTTTTTCCCAATCTGTTGGTTGTTGTTTTGTTCTAACCACAGTGTCCTTTGCCTTACAGAGGCTTTACAGTTTCATGTGATCCCATTTGTCGATTCTTGATCTTAGAGCATAAGCCATTGGTGTTTTGTTCAGGAAATTTTTTCCAGTGCCCATGTGTTTGGGATTATTCCCCAATTTTCTTCTAGTAATTTTACTGTATCTGGTTTGATGTGGAGGTCCTTGATCCACTTGGACTTAAACATTGTACAGGGTGATAAGCATGGATTGATCTGCATTCTTCTACATTCTGACCTCCAGTTGAACCAGAATCATTTGCTGAAAATGCTATCTTTTTTCCATTAGATGGTTTTGGCTCCTTTGTCAAAAATCAAGTGACCACAGGTGTGTGGGTTCATTTCTGGGACTTCAATTCTATTCCATTTGTCTATCTATCTGTCTCTGTACCAATACCATGCAGTTTTTATCACTATTGCTCTGTAATACTGCCAGAATAATTCAGGGATAGTGATTCCCCCGGAAGTCCTTTTATTGTTGAGAATAGTTTTAGCTATCCTGGGTTTTTTGTTTTTCCAGATGAATTTGCAAATTGTTCTGTCTAACTCTTTGAAGAAATGGATTGGTATTTTGATGGGGGTTGCATTGAATCTGTAGATAGCTTTTGGTAAAATGGCCATTTTTACTATATTAATCCTGCCAATACATGAGCATGGGAGATCTTTCCATCTTCTGAGATTTTCTTCAATTTCTTTCTTCAAAGGCTTGAATTTCTTTTCATACAGATCTTTCACTTGTTTGGTTAAAGTCACACTTAGTTATTTTATATTATTTGGGACTATTATGAAGGGTTTCGTTTCCCTAACTTCTTTCTCAGCATGTTTCATTTTATGAAGAGGAAGGCTACTGATTTATTTGAGATAATTTTATACATAGCCACATTGCTGAAAGTGTTTATCAGGTTTAGTAGTTCTCTGGTGGAACTTTTGGGATCACTTAAATATACTATCATATCATCTGCAAATAGTGATATTTTGATTTCTTCTTTCCCTATCAGAATTCCTTTGATCTCCTTTTGTTGTCTGATTACTCTGGCTAGAACTTCGTTAACTATATTGAATAAGGGGGAGAGAGTGGGCAGCCTTGTCTAGTCCCTGATTTTAGTGGGACTGCTTCAAGTTTCTCTCTATTTAGTTTAATATTAGCTACTGGTTTGCTGAATATGGCTTTTACTATGTTTAGGTATGGACCTTGAATTCCTATTATTTCCAGGACTTTTATCATGTAGGGATGTTGAGTTTTGTCAAATGATGTCTCAGCATCTAATGAAATGATCATATTGTTTTTATTTTTCAGTTTGTTTATATAATGGAATACGTTGATAGTTTTCGATACATTAAAACACCCCTGCCTTCCTGGGATTAAGCCTACTTGATCATGGTGGATGATTGTTTTGATGTGCTCTTGGATTCAGTTTGCCAGAATTTTATTGAGTAGTTTTGCATTGATATTCATGAGGCAAATTGGACTGAAGTTCTCTTGCTTTACTGGGTCTTTTTGTGGTTTAGGTATAAGAGTAATTGTGGCTTCATAGCAGAAAATCGGTAGCTCTCCATCTGTTTCAATTTCGTGGAATTGTTTGGATAGTATTGGTATGAGGTCTTCTATGAAGGTCTGATAGAATTCTGCACTAAACCCGTCTGGACCTGGGCTCTTTTTGCTTGGGAGACCTTTAATGACTGCTTCTATTTCCTTAGGAGTTATGGGGTTGTTTAACTGGTTTATCTGTTCCTGATTTAACTTCGGTACCTGGTATCTGTCTAGGAAATTGTCCATTTCCTGCAGATTTTCAAGTTTTGTTGAATATAGGCTTTTATAGTAAGATCTGATGATTTTTTGAATTTCCTCTGAATCTGTAGTTATGTCTCCCTTTTCATTTCTGATTTTGTTAATTTGGACACACTCTCTGTGTCCTCTCGTTAGTCTGGCTAAGGGTTTATCTATCTTGTTGATTTTCTCAAAGAATCAATTTTTGGTTCTGTTGATTCTTTCTATGGTCCTTTTTGTTTCTACTTAGTTGATTTCAGCTCTGAGTTTGATTATTTCCTGCCTTCTATTCCTCCTGGGTGTATGTGCTTCTTTTTGTTCTAGAGCTTTTAGGTGTGCTGTCAATCTGCTGACATATGCTCTTTCCTGTTTCTTTCTGCAGGCACTCAGCGCTATGAGTTTTCCTCTTAGCACAGCTTTCATTGTGTCCCATGAGTTTGGGTATGTTGTACCTTCATTTTCATTAAATTCTAAAAAGTCTTTAATTTCTTTCTTTATTTCTTCCTTGACCAGGTTATCATTGAATAGAGCATTGTTCGATTTCCATGTATATATGGGCATTCTTCCCCTATTTTTGTTGAAGACCAGCTTTAGCCCGTGGTGGTCTGTTAGGACGCATGGGATTATTTCTATCTTTCTATATCTATTGAAGCCTGTGTTATGAACAATTATATGTTCAATTTTTGAGAAAGTACCATGAGGTGGTGAGAAGAAGGTATATCCTTTTATTTCTGGATAGAATGTTCTATAAATATCTGTTAAATCCATTTGGTTATTGACTTCTCTTAGTCTGTCTATGTTTCTGTTTAATTCCTGTTCCCATGATCTGTCCATTGATGAGAGTGGGGTGTTGAAATCTCCTACTATTATTTTGTAGGTATAATGTGTGCTTTGAGCTTTAGTAAGGTTTCTTTTATGTATGTAGGTGCCCTTGTATTTGGAGCATAGATATTTAGGATTGAGTATTCATCTTGGTGGATTTTCCCTTTGATGAATATGAAATGTCCTTCCTTATCTTTTTTCATGACTTTTAGTTGAAAATCTATTTTATTACATATTAGAATGGCTACTTCAGCTTGCTTCTTCAGAACATTTGCTTAGAATGTTGTTTTCCAGCCTTTCACTCTGAGGTAGTGTCTGTCTTTGTCTCTGAGGTGTGAGGGCGGCACAATGCAGGGTCCTCATTGTGTATCCAGTTTGTTAATCTATATCTTTTTATTGGGGAGTTGAGTCCATTGATATTGAGAGATATTAAGGAATAGTGATTGTTGCTTCCTGTTATATTCATATTGGGATGTGAGATTATGTTTGTGTGCTTTTCTTCCCTTTATTTTGTTTCCAAGACGATTAGTTTCATGCTTTTTCTAGGTTGTAGGTTGCCTCCTTATGTTGGGCTTTGCTATTTACTATTCTTTGTAGGGCTGGATTTTTAGAAAGATATGGTATAAATTTGGTTTTGCCATGGAATATCTTGGTTTCTCCATCTATGTTAATTGATAGATTTGCTGGGTACATTAACCTGAGCTGGCATTTGTGTTCTCTTAGGGTCTTTATGACATCTGTCCAGGATCTTCTGGCTTTCATAGTCTCTGATAAGAAGTCCTGTTTGATTCTGATAGTTCTGCCTTTTTATGTTACTTGAATTTTTTTTCCTTAATGCTTTTAATATTCTTTTTTTGTTTTGCGCACTTGATGTTATGACTATTATGTGAAGGGATGTGTTTCTTTTCTGGTCCAATCTATTTGGAGTTCTGTAGGCTTCTTTTATGTTTATGGGCATCTTTTTCTTTAGGATAGGGAAGTTTTCTTCTATGATTTTGTTGAAGATATTTACTGGTCCTTTGATCTGGGAGTCTTTAATCTCTTCTACACCTATAATCCTTAGGTTTGATCTTCTCATTGGGTCCTGAATTTCCTGTATGATTTGGACCAGTAGCTTTTTCCGTTTTACCTTATCTTTGACAGTTTTGTCAATGATTTCTATGGAATCTTTTGCTACTGAAATTCTCTCTTCAATCTCTTGTATTCTGTTGGTGATGCTTGTATCTACGTCTCCTTGTCTCTTCCTTTGTTTTTCTATATCCAGGGTTGTCTCCTTTGTGCTTTCTTTATTGCTTCTATTTCCATTTTTATTTCCTTCACCTGTTTTATTGTGTTTTCCTGGAATTCTTTCAGGGATTTTTGTGATTCCTCTCTATAGTTTTCTACTTGTTAACTTATGTTTTCCTCTGTTTCTCTAAGGGAGTTCTTTATGTCTTACTTGAAGTCCTCCATCATCATGACCAAATGTGATTTTAAATCTAGAGCTTTCTATTCTGGTGTGTTTGGATATTCAGTGTTTGCTTTGGTGGGAGAATTGGGCTCCGATGATGCCATGTAGTCTTGGTCTCTGTTGGTTAGGTTCCTACGCTTGCCTCTCACCATCTGGTTGTCTCTGGTGTTACCTTGTTCTGCTCTTTCTGACAGTGGCTAGACTGTCCTATAGGCCTGTGTGTCAGGAGTGCTGTAGACCTGTTTTCCTGTTTTCTTTCAGCCAGTTATGGGAACAGAGTGTTCTGCTTTTGGGAATGTAGTCTTTCCTGTCTACTGGTCTTCAGCTGTTCCTGTGGGCCTGTGTCCTGAATCCACAATGTCGGTCCCTTGTAGCAGAAAAGTTGGTCTTACTTGTGGTCCTGTGGCTCAAGTGGCTCCTGGGGGACTGCTTTTGAGCTCTCCATGATGGTGGCAACCAGGAGGGCCTGCACTGCCTTTTCCAGGGCCCCCTGTACACCAGGGTCCCACATGGCATTAGGTGTTTTCTTCTGGAGTCAGAAATGTGGGCAGAGTGTAGTCTCTTCTGGCTTCCCAGGTGTGTCTGCCCATCTGAATGTTTAGCTCTCCCTCCCATGGCATTTGGGTGCAGGCAGCTTTTGATGGGGTCCCTTCAGGTCCGGGCATTGTCTAGACCGCAGGGCACCTGCCGCTTGAGTGTCCCCATCTTCTGGTTCCCAGAGGCCCTATACAGTTTCCTCTTGGGCCAGGGATGTGCACAGAGGTGTAGTATTGGTGGTCTCTCCTGCTCTGCAGTCTCACGAGTGCCTACCTATCCGGGTGGTGAGCCCTCTCTCTCTGAATAACTATTTTTACTTAACATGAAACTATGCAAAGTTTAAGTGCATTCTTTCCTAACTAAGCCTTTCTATTATGATTACTGTAGTCTCCTTTTGTTTTTGTTGTTGTTGTTGTTGTTGTTGTTGTTGTTGTTCATTTTGGTTTGCTTTCATGATGTATCTGAGATTATAATCTCTTTTCATTTTCTTTACAGATAGGTAATTTGTAACAAAACCCATATTTATATGCTATAAAATCCGAGAGCATTGAGCTGGTTTAGAGTGAAGGCTTCTTCACTAGGTTGCACAATAGTAGAACAGATAGCATACATGTGTGACAAGAGATGACAAAGTGAGGGAGAGAGCAAGAGAGGAGGTCCTATTCACGATTTTTTTAATCTAGAGACCAGTTCATTGTTAGAGTTTAAAACAAAGCCTCAGACCAAGCAAGCTGAAATTCTCAGCAGCATCCAACAGAGGAAGTTGGAGAAAAGAGAAAAACTACAATTTGTGTTAAACTGGTATTAAGGCTAGTTTAATGTCAGGGAGACTTGCTTTAATTAATAACCAAAGCCAAGTTTTAGGAAAAATACTCCTCAAGTCAGGCAGACAATACATTATTTTTTTCTGTGTAATTCAGAAAATAGACAAGACTTTGGAAGCTACTCTACTAGGACTAGGGTGGGATGGAGGACAGAAATTCCTGGGCAGAAAATTGTATTATATTATTGAAGAGATTATGTATTTCTATTATGTCTTTAGCATGGGACAAGATTTACCAAAGGACAGTCTGGTCTTTTGATGCATTGCTCTTTAAACAGCTCATTGATATGCCAACTGGAAGCCTCTGTTTTCATGTAGGTCATAGATTATATAATTCTAGTTCCTTGAACCTGGTGTTTCCTCTTAATGAAATTTCACTGCTATGGTACAACTCCTGCACTATCAGATGATGATGTCATCTCAGACCCTAAGATGATAGAATACCCTCAGATGATAGAAGTCAATTAAGGGGAATGTTGAACATTGGGATTAGATAGAATCAATTTCTTCTATGACATTATAGAAATCCTGGTCCAAAGCCATTCATTAAAAGCAAGCAATCTGTGGAAAGTGAATGAGTTAGACATTCACAGAGAAGAATGTTGCACTGGAAACAAAGCCTCATGAACATTTTCAGGTGTAGAAATATTTTTTGAAATCAAAGAATAGACAGGGAAATTTGTTCAAAGATTTTGAGCTTTCTGGTTTCTGTCTGTACTAAAATAATCATAAAGAATATGAAATTAGGAAAATAAAATTTAAAGTTATTTCATCAGAATTATTACAGTGACTAGATGAAATAAAGAAAATAAAATTATAAAATAATTGCTTATTATCTCTAAAATGAAGAAAGCAATTAAAGAATAAAGGATTTTCTAAAATATAGTGCAGTTTCTAGAGTTGACTAGTCTATGTGGTTTTCTTTTGTATTCGCTATTTGCATATTTTAATTTGATTAACTTTTTTTGTATTATACCTGAAAAATTTACATATGACAATGGGAAAACACAATTTCTTTCAAATCTAAATAACAGAGAGAGGCCTTGCACCCAAATCCCGTGGGAAGAGAGTGGACCACCCAGTAGTCCAGACATCCTGAGGCTGCAGGACAGACTGCCACCTCTGCACACCTCAGCCTACATTCCTGGCCCAAGGGGAAACTGCATGGTGCCTCTGGACACAGGCAAATAGGAACGGACATCAAATGAACAAAACAAACAAAGAATATTAAAAGCAGTAAGGGAAAAAGTCAATTGACATATAAAGACAGACCTATAAGAATTACATCAGACTTCTCACGAGACTATGAAAGCCAGAAGATCCTGGACAGATGTCTTGCAGACCCTAAGAGAACACGAATGCCAGCCCAAGTTACTGTATCCAGAAAAACTTTCAATTAACATAGATAGAGAAACCAAGATATCCCATGACAAAACCAAATTTAGGCAATATCTTTATGCAAATACAGCTGTACAAAGGATAATAAATGGAAAACTCTGAAACAAGGAGAGAAACTAAATGGTACAGAAAGCGAGAACTTAATTTCCTTGCAATGAAACCAAAAGAGAGACAAACAAACATAGTTCAACCTCTAACAATGAAATATCAGAAAGGGACAATCACTATTCCTTAACATCTCTCAAAATGAAGGGACTCAATTCCCCAATAAAAAGACAGACTAACAGACTGCATAAGTAAAGAGGACCCAGCATTTTGCTGCATGCAGGAAACACACGTCAGAGACAGAGATAGATACTACCTCAGAGTAAATGGATGGAAAATAATTTTCCAACCAAATGGCCCAAAGAAAAAGCTGGAGTTGCCATTGTAATATAAAATAAAATTGACTTTCACCCAAGAGTTATTAAAAAAGATAAGGAAGGACACATCATATTCATCAAAGGAAAAATCCACCAAGGTGAACTCTCAATCCTAAATATCTATGCTCCAAATGCAAGGGCACCTACATTCATTAAAGAAACCTTACTAAAGCTCAAAGCACACATTGCACCCTACATGATAATAGTAGGAGATTTCAACACCCTACTCATCATTGGAGAGATCATGGAAACAGAAATTAAACAGAGACATAGACAGACTCTAACACAAGTTATGAACCAATTGGATTTAACAGATATTTATAGAACTTCCATCCTAAAACAAAAGCTATACCTTCTTCTCAGCACCTTATGGATCTTTCTCCAAAACTGACCATATAATAGGTCACAAAACAGGCCTCAATAGATATAAGAAGTTAGAAATAATCCAATGCATCCTATCAGATCACCATGCACTAAGACTGGTCTACAATAACAACAATAATGAGAGAAAGCCCACATATACATGGAAGAGAACAATGCTTTACTCAATGACAACTTGGTGAAGGAAGAAATAAATAAAGAAATTAAAGACTTCTTAGAATTTAATGAAAATGAAGATACAACATTCCCAAAATTATGGGACTCAATGAAAGCGGTACTAAGAGGAAAACTCAGAGTTCTGAGTGCCTGCAAAAAGAAACAGGAGAGAGCATATGTCAGCATGTTGATAGCACACCTAAAAGCTCTAGAACAAAAATAAATAAATAAATCCAAGAGGAGTACAAGGCAGGAAAAATCAAAGTCAGAGTTAAAACCAACCAAGTCAAAACAAAAAGGAGTATACAAAGAATCAACAAAACCAGGAGCTGGTTCTTTGAGAAATTCAAACTTTAGCCAGTCTAACCAGAGGTCACAGAGAGTGTATCCAAATTAAGAAACTCAGAAATCAAATGGGAGAAATAACAACAGAATCTGAAGAAATTTAAAAAAATCATCAAATGCTACTACAAAAGCCTATGTACAACAAAACTGGAAAATCTGGAGGAAATGGACAATTTTCTAGACAGATTCCAGGTACCAAGGTTAAATCACGAAAAAATAAACCATCTAAACAAACCCATAACTCCTAAAGAAGTATAAGCTATTATTAAAAGTCTCCCAACCAAAAAGAGACCAAGTCCAGATGGGTTCAGTGCAGAATTCTATCAGACCTTCATAGAAGACCTCATACCAATACTGTCCGAACTATTCCACAAAATGGAAACAGATGGAGCACTACCGAATTCTTTCTATGAAGCCACAAATACTCTTATACCAAAACCACACAAAGACCCAAAAAAGAAAGAGAACTTCAGAACAATTTTCCTTATGAATATTAATGCATAAATACTCAATAAAATTCTTGCAAACCAAATCCAAGAAAACATCAAAACGATCATCCATCATGATCAAGGAGGCTTCATTCTAGGGATGCAGGGATGGTTTAATATATGAAAATCCATCAATGTAATCCACTATATAAACAAACTCAAAGATAAGAACCACATGGTCATTTCATGAGAAGCTGAGAACACTTGTGACAAAATTCAACACCCCTTCATGAAAAAATTCCTGGAAAGAATAGGAATTCAAGACCCATATCTAAACATAGTAATAGCAAACCAGTAGCTAATAACAAACTAAATGGAGAGAAACTTGAAGAAATCCCACTAAAATCAGGAACTAGACAAGGCTGCCCATTCTCTCCCTACTTATTCAATATAGTATTCGAAGTCCTAGCCAGAGCAATCAGACAGTGAAAGGAGGTGAAAGGGATATAAATTGGAAGGGAAGAAATCAGAATATCACTATTTGCAGATCACAGTCAGAATGGTTAAGATAAAAAACTCAGGTAATAGCAGATTCTAGCGAGGATGTGGAGAAAGAGGAACACTCCTCCATTGTTGATGGGATTGCAAACTGGTACAACCACTCTGGAAATCAGTCTGGTGTTTCCTCAGAAAATTGGATATTCCACTACCTGAGGATCCAACTATACCTCTCTTGGACATATACCCAAAAGATGCTCCAATATGCAACAAAGGCACATGCTCCACTATGTTCATAGCAGCCTTATTTATAATAGCCAGGAACTGGAAAGAACACAGATGCCCTTCAACAGAGGAATGGATACAAAAAATGTGGTACATCTACACAATGGAGTACTACTCAGCTATCAAAAACAATGACTTCATGAAATTCATAGGCAAATGGAATGAAATAGAAAATATCTCCATGAGTGAGATTACTCAATCACAGAAAAACACACTTGGTATGAATTCATCGATAAGTGGATATTAGCCAAAAAACTCAAATTTCCCAAGATGAAATCCACAGACCATAGGAAGCTCCAGAAGAAGGATGACCAAAATGCAGATGCTCCAACTCCTTCTTAAATGGGGGAAAATATCCATAGGATGGGATATGGGAGCAAAGTTTATAGCAGCGACTCAAGAAATGGCCATTCAGAGCCTGATACACATGTGGTCCATATATGTACAGTCACCAAAACTAGATAAAATTGATGAAGCTAAAAAATGCATGTGGAAAGGGACTGGATATACATCTTTCCTGAGAGACACATCCAGACCATGTCCAATACAGAAGTCAGTACTAGCAGCAATCCACTGAACTGAGAATAGGACCCCCTTGGGGGAATTAGAGGAAGTATTAAAAGAGCTGAAGGAGCTTGCAACCCCATAAAAACAATGCCAAACAACCAGAGCTCCCAGGGAATAAACCACTACCAAAAGACTATACATGGACTGACCCAGGACTCCAACTGCATATGTAGCAGAGAATAACCTTGATGGGGCACCAGTGGAAGGGAAAGACCTTGGTCTTGCCAAGTTTGGACCCCCAGTGCAGGGGAATATGGGAGTGGCAATAAGGGGGTGTATAGGGGGAATACCTGTATGGGGGAGGGGAGGGGATGGGGGCTTATGGACAGGAAACCTGAAAGGGGAATAACCTTTGAAATGTAAGTAAAGAAATGTATCTAATTAAAAAGAAAAAAAAGAAAAAAGAGAGAGTATAACCACGATTTTTTAATTTCTGAAATAGCCTTTTAAAAACCATTAAAATGTAAAGATGATTGCAAATGGTATTACTATTTCTTTTTTTTTTCTTTCTTTCTTTCTTTTTTTTTTTTTATTAACTTGAGTATTTCTTATATACATTTCGAGTGTTATTCCCTTTCCCGGTTTCCGGGCAAACATCCCCCTCCCCCCCTCCCCTTCCTTATGGGTGTTCCCCTCCCAACCCTCCCCCCATTGCCGCCCTCCCCCCATAGACTAGTTCACTGGGGGTTCAGTCTTAGCAGGACCCAGGGCTTCCCCTTCCACTGGTGCTCTTACTAGGATATTCATTGCTACCTATGGGGTCAGAGTCCAGGGTCAGTCCATGTATAGTTTTTAGGTAGTGGCTTAGTCCCTGGAAGCTCTGGTTGCTTGGCATTGTTGTACTTTTGGGGTCTCGAGCCCCTTCAAGCTCTTCCAGTTCTTTCTCTGATTCCTTCAATAGGGGACCTATTCTCAGTTCAGTGGTTTGCTGCTGGCATTCGCCTCTATATTTGCTGTATTCTGGCTGTGTCTCTCAGGAGCGATCTACATCCGGCTCCTGTCGGTCTGCACTTCTTTGCTTCATCCATCTTGTCTAATTGGGTGGCTGTATATGTATGGGCCACATGTGGGGCAGGCTCTGAATGGGTGTTCCTTCAGTCTCTGTTTTAATCTTTGCCTCTCCCTTCCCTGCCAAGGGTATTCTTTTTCCTCATTTAAAGAAGGAGTGAAGCATTCACATTTTGATCATCCGTCTTGAGTTTCGTTTGTTCTAGGGATCTAGGGTAATTCAAGCATTTGGGTATTACTATTTCTTTGTAGACCCTCATTAAAGAAAAGTTAACATATGTGATATAATGCAATTTTCCCATCCTTGCAAACAAATTATAAAAGTTTTCCACATTTCCATAATATATATGAAAGTATTCTGCTATGTCAAAGTATGATAACTTTTAAGTTAGTAAGTTTTCATGGAAGAAAAAAATCACATTGATATTGTCATTAATACTTATTATATTTTTGTTTTAATATTTCTGTGAGATCTAGTCAAACTTCCAAATTCAGAGTCACTTTTTTTTGTCTTTACTGAAGACCTATCCATTTTTTATTGGATTTTTTAAATTTACATTTCAAATATTATCCCATTTTCCTGGTTTCCCGTTCTTAAACCCCTATCCTATACTCCCTCCCCCTTCTTCTATGAGGGTGTTCCTTCACCCAACCACCCACCCCCTTCCTGCCTTTCTGCCCTGATGTTCCCCTATTCTGAGGGGTCCAGCCTTGGCATGACCAAGGGCATCTCCTCCCATTGGTGCCCAACAAGGCCATCCTCTACTACATATGCAGCTGGAGCCATGGGTCTGTCCATGTGTACTCTTTGGGTGGTGTTTTAGTCCCTGGGAGCTCTGGTTGGTGGGTATTGTTCTCATGATATTGCAACCCCCTTCAGCTCCTTCAATAAGGACCCCATTTTCAGTTCAATGATTGGCTTCTAGACTCTGACTCTGTATTTTTCATGCTATGGCAGAGCCTCTCAAGAATCCTCAGAGCTCAGGTAAGACCACCACTATTGCTCACTTCTTTTCCTGGCCTAAGAGGAACCTGCCTAGAGCACTCTGGATACAGGATCCTAGAAGCAGTCAGGGGGAGGATTCTTCCAGTCTCTGCCTGCACCTAGAACTGACCTGGTCACATAGCTCTATGTATCCAAATCCGTGGAGGAAGCCAGCAGTGCTGACACCCAGGCTGACATGAGTTTTCTAAGTTTAGGAGTATATCTAAGTTCATTTCATATATAGTCATTGAAACAATTATTCCTCATGTATTAGTTTTCTTTATCTTGTTTCTGCAAATATGAGTTTGTGCTTATATAATTTTGTGCTATACTTAATAGGAGGAGCTAGAGACATTGATCAGATACTAATTAAAAAAATGTTTCTGCTGAGGAAGAACCAGGCCTGTTTTGTACCAACAACATGGTCGTGAATAACTGTCTTTTACTACAGGTTTAGCGGCATTTTTGTAATATCTTAAATATTAGAATGTTTGGGGTGTGTGTGTGTGTGTGTGTGTGTGTATGTGTTGTGTGTGTGAGAGAGAGAGACAGACAGACAGAGACAGAGAGACAGAGACAGAGAAAAATAGACAGAGAGACAAAGAATGAAAGTGTGTAAGATGTCATTATGCTTCATTATTTAAACAAATCAAGTAGGAATTATTAGCCAACATAGAAATTTATAATTCTTCACATTTATATTTTCTGATAACTAAGCCCTTGTATGCATTCATGTCTTCAACTTTGACATACATAGAATCTGTCAATCATAATTAGGCTTAGTCATTCAAGGAAAGTAGTTAAGAAAAATAAAACTATATTTTCAAGACTAGAGATGAGATGTAACTTTTTGCTTTGATGTTCTCTTAATAAGGTGAAACTCTAGGACAAATACCATAAAGTTAAAATAGAAAACAAGAAAACAGGAAGAAAAAGGAAAGAACACTTATAAGAGCTTGTGTTCATACATACGTGTATATATTTCCCAGATGAGAATAAATTATTTTGATTGTTTATAAAAATGGAAATGTGAAAATAAGTAATAGTTTGATGTGATTTGTAAAGTGAAGATAAATTTGCATCAAGACATGAGAGAATTGCAAGCTTAAATATGCAAATCTGCCACAGCATAAGTCTGTGCTCCAAGAAAACTCTCCCATTCCCAGAAGATTGCTTTCAACACATACAGGACAAAACTTTTGCATTAGATAGACACCACAATTCTAATTTGGTTCATTTGGATCATAAGTTCTTTATATTGTACATTTCAATTTGATTGTAAAACCAACCAATTTCTTCAGGTCAACATTGAGGCATGACAGGGCACTTGACACCCAGGGAATTTTAACAGCCAATTTTCACCCAGCCTCACATTTCTTCTGAATTCTATTTCCCAGTCACAGGGTCAACTGACATGTGCCTGGAGCCCATATCTAAATTTGCCTTTTTATTATTATTATTTTAATCTCAGTGTAGCCTGACTTTCCTCGCAATCAGACATTGCAGTATGCACTTTCTCACCCTGCTTGTCTGTGAAGCTGGAACCAGTCAAGGGATAGAGATAACCCAAGTTGTAGAGAAAAGGTGAATAAAAGAGTAATTTTTTTATTTATACCATTTTGAATTGCTCATTCCTATGACTATACAGAGGGTCATTTGGAAATATAATTTCAAACACCTCTTGAATATGCATTTACGTGGCAATTTTGGAGCTGTGATGGTATCTCAGTTGTAGATTGCCCCACACACATGAGGCAATGAGCATCACATGACCACCAGCACACACCACAAGAGAATTGTTAGTCTACTTTGAAAAGTAAAATCCTTCCCTTTGTAGCACATCTATGTATTACTGGATAAGTAATTTCTACATTTAGATGTAGTATTACTCTAGTGAATGTCTTCATATATATATATATATATATATATAATTGAATATATAGAGTACCTGATCCCTACACACACACACATATATATTATATTTAATAAACCAATGACAAGCCTTGGGGTCTCTATATATAATTTGGTTTCATTAGTGTAAATACAAAATGGTATTTTCTTTCATAATTTCAAATTTACTTATTAGAATTATATTGTACAAAAATAAAATGCCAGTTTATGAACTAAACTTTATTGAAACACATCAGTATTACCTCAACAAATAAGAACATTATTTAATTACTTATTTATTTTTATGTTCATGTGTGTACATTTAAGTGTATATTTGTCATCACGTTTATCCTCGTAAAGTTCTACTTATATAATTTTTATACTGTTGAAGAATGCATTAGTCCTTATTGAGGAATGTATCTGTTGGGAAGGCAGGGCAGAGATGTCTCTATAAACTGCTTGCCTCACACACACCAGTAACTGAGTTCAGATTCATAAAAATACTTAACGTGGAAAGCACGGTAACATGTACATATAAAACCCCACACAAGAGGCCCAAATTCACATGCAGGCATGGACTGGGTACTAACTATTCTGTTTAGCTTAATGGGTGAACTGCAGAATCAACGAGAGAACCTTCAAAAAGCAAGGTAGCCAGAAATTAAAACAGCTAGCATTTAACTCTTGCTGATATATCTATGTAAAGAAACACATATATACACTCTACGTCATATTATTTTCATTTTTTGCTTTAGGTTTTTAAGCTATCAAATAATTTCAGACACCTTTTTTGCTTAACATAGATGTATCTTTTTAATAATGCATTATTATACATGCATCTATGTGTGTGCGTTCTGTAGTTTCTGTGTATATGTGTACATTCATGTGTATAAATCTGAAGGTTTTTGTTTGGATGTATACATATTTGTGTTTCTTGAATATACATTTTTGTTCCTGTGAGTGTGTGTTTTGTATAATTTCTGTGTATTCATATATATGCATTTGTGAGGTTTTTTTTGTGTATCTACTTGTGTGTACATGTGCAACCTGCCTATGAATTCAAAACAGAAGAGAATTTATCTATTTTATACATATGGAAATATTACTCCAAGTTTTTCTTTCTCAAAAACCTTAAATACACTGAGAGATTTTTGATATTTTAAAAAGTTCTCCTCAAACAGAATTGGTATTTATTTAATTACTTCTAAAGTAATATTTTGAAGCCTAACCTTTTACATCTTATTAATTGTTAAAATGTTCACTATTTGATGAATGTTTTCTGATTTTAAGATCATATTAATGATGGGTTTTAATCTAAAATTTGTTTAAATTACATCCCAACTATTAAGGCAATGTCTGCAGTTAAGTCACAAATTTTCATTCTCTATCCTATTTTTGATCAAAACAATGATTTTAATATTAATTTAGCACATTCTTCTGGTTCTTCGTTTCAAAGGATCATTATTTTATCTTTATTTCGGTCCTATATTATTTTTAAATGATAACTTTTTGCCTCAAATATTAACAGGAATTCAAATAACTTAGGGAGAACTTTTTACAATTTTGAATTTTCAAATACATGAGCATTCTACTTCTGTCATTTACTTATGTTATTGTTTGTGGGTATCATAATAGGATCTGTCCTCTTTGGTATTATTCATTAGATTTTGCATATTTAGTAAGACTATGTTTATTTATTAATCATTTTAAAAATAAAAATTATAAGTTTGCTATCTATTTATTATGGTAATTTTAGAAACATATATAACTTTATGTGTATAAATGCATGTATAATTTTTTGTGTTCTACAAATCAATAAATTATAAATTACAGGCATGAGAAATATTTTTATTGGATTTTTTTTAATTTACATTTCAAATGTTATTCCCATTCCAGGTTCCCGGACATAAAGCCCCATCCCCTTCTTTTATAACTGTATTCCCCTCCCCGACCAACCCCCTCTCCTCTGATCTTCTTCTACACTGGGGGGGTGGGGATCCAACCTTGGCAGGACCAAGGGCTTCTCCTTCCTTTAGTGCCCAACAAGGCCAGTCTCTGCTACATATGCAGTCATTGGTCAGTCCATGTATAGTCTTTGGGTGATGGTTTAGGCCCTGAAGCTCTGGTTGGTTGGCATTGTTGTTCTTATGGGGTTGCAAGCTCTATCAGCTCTTTCAATCCTTTCTCTAATTGATAAAATAGAATCTCTATTCCTCCTTCTCTATTTCTATCTCTCTAATCCTACCTCAATATGATAAAATACATTGATTGCTTTTGCAATATTAATTTTATGGCTTATCTGTAGTAAAGCGTAGTTGATATTGATACTTTCCAATATTGTTGTGTACAGTTCACTAAGATCATCATGTATATATTTGTAATGGACGTTATTGTCTATTTATTTTTAGTCCATTTAATTTATGGAATATGACTTTCATTTTGTAAATCTCGAAAGGTCACATCCCTTACTGCATTACAAGAGAGTTATGCAGATTTTATATTAAGTCCTTATGGGTTTTGCAATTGTCCCAGTGTAACACATTTGTATCAGTTGCGTTCATACACTCTCATTCTGCCTATCTCTAAAGGTTGCTGCTAAACTGAGAGCAAGGGTGTATGCATATTTATTTCATATTGGGTCCCTTAAATTTTGTAGCACATTCTTTTTCTGACATGTAAACAACATTGTTTCTAAGAAACAGAAAAAGAATTGTTTCTCTCATGGAAATATGCAATACAGCAATAAAGAAAATGGATGCCCATTTAACTTGCATTGATGTGGAATGAATGATACATTTTATAAATATCTTTCTGTTTATTAATTTTGTATTTAATATATATTCATAAATGTGCTTAGAAATTCTATCTTCTGTTATTGGTTTTAATAAAACTATAACATCATTGATATTAGATATTTTAATTTGCATATTTAATTATGCATGAATTAGAAAATAAATAATGAAAAGTAATAGTAGATTAAATCCACATTTATGTAAGCACTTTCTCATTATACCACAATTTAATTATAAGTTTGAATTATTGATTTCTTGCTTGGGTAAACTAATTCCTACATTAACAGGAAAGGCAAACATGTCATAATTAGAGAGTTGGACTAGGCAATGGGAATGTGTCTCATCAAATAATTAGACTTCTCAGTATGATGGATCTTAAATGAGGATGGTGAAAATGATATCATTCATAACAATAATTTTTAACATGCTGAATTTCCCACTGATGAAATTTCTAAGTACAATAGGTTATGCAGGCTGAACAATTTTCTTTTCACTTATTTGGAAAATTAAGATAGAGTAAAAATCATTAAGAATATAGTACTGCTTTTAATCATATTAATTTATTTTTTAAATTACACAATTTCTGTTTACTTATATTGCTATGCAATTAAGGGAGAGTTTTGCTGACTAGATAATTAGTCATTTATATCTCGGCAACTGATCTGTAACCAACATTGTTTAGAGAGTACTTTAAATTAATTTCATATTTCTATCTGTCTGAATATTACAAAGAATCATTATTAAAAATATTCAGAAAAGCTCACTCTAGTAAGCCTCACTATAACGAAGAATCCTCACATGTCTACGATTCCCACTTTTCAACAAAGAATTTTATAGAAAGAGGTGTGGAATCACCATTTCTCAATAGTTAGAAGTGCTAAGTAAGGGTCACTACAGTAGACAAGAATATTGGTGCCATTGAAATAAATGCTACTATTTTATTAACCAATCTATCCAGTGATCTATATAAAACGGAGGCTGCATTAAGTGTATAATTGATTGATTATGGCTGTTTATAGTATAAAAATTAAATGACTCTCAATATGATATGTAATATAGCTTAGATATTTAACTTTTGTTACTTCAATTGTATTTGAAAAGTTAATATAAAGCACTCACCATTATTATCCTAACTCTTTGGTAGCTGGAATTAAATGTCATTTAATGGGAAAGACATGTTGTTTGTGAACTCCATTTGTTTCTCTAGGCTCAATATTTCCCCAGAAATTATTACAGAATGCTTAAACTATGTTAATCATTATATTTATTATTATGTAACTTGATATATGGCATTTATTTTTGTAAATAATTAATTCTACTCCAGAAAAATTAACAACTAGAATTCTATCCAAGCAAAGTCATCATTTGAAGAACATAAAATTAGCTGGCTAATGAATAAAAATGTAAGAGTTGATAAGCATTAACCACTAAACAGACGCATATTATAACTTTATGCTACAAATGTTTGTGTCTGTTTGGATTAATGGATATTTTGATTTCCAGGTTTAAATTTATACTGATTTTCACATGCAATGCTTTACAATACAAAGCAAGTTGCCTTTTCTGAATATTGAATATTTTTAGTATATATTTAATATGTATGACTTTTGTTCTGAATTTCAAGTTCCACAATGTCTTCACCTATCCATTTGAGATCAGAATGATCAGTATGACTGTTCATTGGAATCGAACAGGAGACAGCTGATGGAATAAAAGAAAACAAAAAGTTATTAAGAAACATTTATTGATCTTTCACACTTTTTTGTCAATTAGAAATTACTTCTCTTTATAAAAAAAATAAAAAAAAGAGCACAGTTCTGTATTTCTGTGTGTCTATATTATTTTGTTCTCTCTTTTTCTCTTTTTCTTTCTCTCTCTGTCTCTCTGTCTCTGTCTTTGTCTCTCTGTCTCTCATTCTGTTTCTCTCTCTGTGTTTCTCTCTCTCTGTTTCTCTCTCTGTTTTTCTCTCTCTCTGCTTCTCTCTCTCTCTCTCTCTCTCTGTCATACACACACACTCACATAGTTCACAGGATTCTCTGGTGATTTTATACTAAATATTGCATTCATATCTTGAAGCAAGATGAGAAAACAGCTAGTAATTACTGTAGGATATAGTAAACACAGCAAAACAAGAAAATAAAATTGAGATTGCTTAACTGTTAAACATATCAGTGTATTAAGGATTGATATAAAAGTCACTAAGAAGGGGAGGCATTAACTTAGTGCAGTTTTTCTTAATTTTTTATTGGATGGTATATAAATTTATATTTCAAATGTTATTCCCCTTTCCTGATTCTCCCCTCCCACGGCTTCTAGGAGGATGTTCCCCATCCCACACATCCAGTCTCACATCAACAACTTGACATTCCCCTACACTGGGGAAACTAGCCTTCATAGACTAAGGGTTTCTCTGCCTATTGATGCCAGACAATGCCTCATGCAACTACATATGCGCTGGAGCCATGGGTCTCTCCATGTATACTCTTTTCTTGGTGGTTTAATCCCTGGGAACTCTGGGTGTCCTGGTTGGTTGATATTGCAGTGCTTCCTAAGAGGTTGCAAACCCCTTCAGCTCCTTAAGTCCTTTCACTAACTCCTCCATTTGGGTCTCCTTGCTCAGTCTGATGGCTAACTGCAAGCTCTTAATCTGTATCAGTAGGGTTCTGGCAAAGCCTCTCAGGAGACAATATATTTCAGGTTCCTGTTAGCAAGTACTTCTTGGCATCAGCAATAGTGACTGGGTTTGTTGACTGCATATGGGATGGATGCCCAGGTGGTGCAGACTCTATATTACATTTCCTTTGTGGATAGGCAGGATTATTATAGTAAAAATGACCATCTTGCTGAAAGCAATCTACAGATTCAATGCAATCCCGATCAAAATTTCAACTCAATTCTTCATGGAGTTAGAACAATTTGCAAATTCATTTGGAATAACAAAAGAAAACCAACAAACAAAATAGCAAAAACTACTATTCTCAACAATAAAAGGATTTCTGTGGGAATCAACATCCCTAACCTCTATCAGTATTACAGAACAATAGCGATAAAAATTGTATGATATTGGTACAGATAGGTATATCAATGGAATAGAACTGAAGACCCAGAAGCGAATCAACCCAGAAATAGTCAGTTGATCTTTAACAAAGGAGCTAAAACCATCCAGTGGGTAAAAGACAGCATTTTCAACAAATGGTGATGGTTCAACTGATGGTCTTCATTGCAGAAAAACGAAAATAGATCCATTCTTGTTGCATTGTACAAAGCTCAAGTGCAAGTGGGTCAAGAACCTCCACAGAAAACAGATACACTGAAAGAAATAGAAGAGAAAGGGGGTAAGATCCTTGAACACATGGGCTTGGGGAAAATTTCCTGAACAAAATACCAATGGCTTATGCTCTAAGACCAAGAATTGACAAATGGGACCTCATAAAACTGCAAAGTTTCTTAAGGCAAAGAACACTGTCAATAGGACAAAATGTCAACCAATAGATTGGGAAAGGTATTTACCAATCTTACAGCTAATAGAAAGCTAATATCCAATATATACAAAGAACTAAAGCTGTTATTTATTCCAGAGAATAAATAACCCTATAAAAATGTGGTACAGAGCTAAACAAAAAATTCTCTACTGAGGGATATCGAATGGCTGAGAAGCACCTAAAAATATTCAACATCCTTAGTCATCAGGGAAATGCAAATCAAAACAACTCTGAGATTATGCCTCACACCAGACAGAATGGCTAAGATCAAAAACTCAGGCAACAGTAGATGGTGACAAGGATGTGGAGAAAGAGGAACACTCCTCTATTATTGGTGGGATAGAAAACTGGTACAATCACTTTGGAGATATGTCTGAAGGTTCCTCATAACATTGGACATTCCACTACCTGAGGACCCAGCTATACCACTCCTGGGCATATATCCAAAAGATGCTGCAACATCTAAGACATGAACTCCATTATGTTCATAGCAGCCTTATTTATAATAGCCAGAGGTTGGAAAGAACCCAGATGTCCTTCAGTGGAGGAATGGATACAGAAAATGTGGTACATTTATACAACAGAATACTCCTCAGATATTAAAAACAGTGGCTTCATGAAATTCTTAAGTAAATGAATGGAACTACAAAATATAATCCTAAGTGAGGTAACCCAATCACAAAAAAAAAAAAACAACAAAAAAACACCACATATTGTATGCATTCAGTGATAAGTGGATATTACTCCAAACTCAGAATACCCAAGATATAATTCAGAGACCATATGAAGCTCAAGAAGAAAGAAGAACAAAATGTGGATGCTTCAGTCATTTTTAGAAGAGGGAACAACATACTCACGGGAGGAAATACAGGGACAAAAAGTGAAATAGAATTTAATACACATGTAGTTAACATCCTATAGTCTGTGTAAAAGTCACAAAATATTAAAAATGAAAAACATTTGCAGATAATTTAAATAACTTTCCAATGTGTACAGATATATGAATCTATACAGATGCAGTCAATCAAGCAGTACTCTTATTCACAGTATCCATAAAAGATGGAGTCCTGAGGGAAAGGAGTTATTTAAGCAGTGTATTCTGTTTTCAGTTTCTAAACTCTCTGAGTTTAAAGGGTCATATGAACATTCATACACTGAAAGTTTTGTTCATTAGACATTAGAGAATGGAAAAATGTTGCAACATAGAATGCAGATGCTTCATACTGGCACAGAATAATGTTCAAATTGAATAATGTGAAAGTAGAAATGTTCTGATATGTCAAATATCTTACCCTGGTACTATCTCTTGTATTGATCCTAATGGACATTATTCATTCTCAAATCATATATATATATATATATATATATATATATATATATATGTGTGTGTGTGTATCTGTGTGTGTGTCTGTGTGTGTGTCTGTTTGTGTGTGTATGTATAATAACTCACCTCAGTTAACACCCAAATCAACCTCCTCTACCAATAATGAGTAGAAAAGAAAATGATATAAGTTGGTATATGATTTGTTCTATTCATTATGGAAACAATGCACAAACTTCCCAAACTCTATTAATAAAACAATCAAAAGAGAGAGGTATATACCACTCTCTACTGCATAAGGAAAAAAAACTTAATTTATATTATAGATACATGCTGTTCTTTTTAGTGGGCAATTTTATTAAATAGCAACTGGTGTCCATTAACACATGAATGGAAAGAACAATTTTCATTTATCCACCATCTATTATCTATCTGTCTCTCATCCATCTATTCGTGTGTTTATCTGTCATCTATATCTAATCTATTGTCTATGTGTTTGTGTGTGTGTGTTTGAGTGTGTGTGTGTGTGGGGGGTTGTAAATATATGGTATTGATCAGCAATGAGGTAGAATGAAATCACTTTACTTAAAAATGAATATGGAAAAACAGAAATCTCAGTATAACTAAAATAATTCTTAATATTAAAGAACCTCTTAACAATCACCACCACTGACCTCAACCTGTTCTATGGAGCAAAAGTGATAAAAACTGCATGGTATTGGTACAGAATCAGAGAGTATAACCATGTGATAGAATTGAGGAACCAGAAGTAAAGCCACAAAACTATGTACACAAAGCAGCCAAAACAATTCAGTGGGGGCAGAAAACATCTTCAATAAATGTTACTTATCTAACGAATTCTGCATGTACAAAAATGCAAATAGATTCATATTTACCACACTGTATAAACCCAAGACCAAGTGAATCAAGTGAATCAAGGTCCTCAACATAAATCCTGATCTACTACCTCACAGAAGAAAATGTGGATAATATCCTTGAAACTATGTACAGATGACAATTTCCTGAACAGAACATCAATGGTTCAGGCCCTAGGATCAACAAATTATAAATGGGACCTTAAAACTGAAAAGATTATGTAAGGCAAACAACACCGTCAATAGGACAAAATGACAGCCTACATATTAGGAAAATATTTAACTATTCCTACATCTGACACAGGGCTATTATCTGAAATATGTTAAGAATTCAAGAAGTTAAACTGCAACAAATGAAATAAACCAACTATAAGTGGGTATAGAAATACAAAGAGAATCCTCAACAGAGGAATTGCTAATGACCCAGAAGCAATTAAAGAAACATTAGTCATCAGGGAAATGCAAATCAAAATGACCCTGAGATTCAACTTTATACCAATCAGAATAGCTAAGATCAAAAATTCAAGTGATAGCACATGAGGCAAGGATGTGAAGAAAGAGGAACACTCTTCCATTCCTGGACTACTCTTGAAATCAATCTGGAAGTTTCTTAGAAAATTGGATAAAGTTTTACCTGAAGCCCCAGCTGTACCACTCCTGGGCATATACCACAAAGATCTTCCACCATATCACAAGGATGAGTGCTCCACTATGTTCATAGTAACTTTTTTCATAGTACCCAGAACTGGAAACAACCCATATGTCCCTGAGCTTAAATAGATACAGAAAATTTTATGTGGCACATTTACACAATAGAATACTATTCACCTAGTAAAATCAAGGACATCATGAATTTTGCTGTTAAATATATGGAAATAGAAAATGTCATTATGAGTGAGTTGATCCAGTCTCAAGAGGACATGCATGGTATGCAGTCACTGATAAGTGGGTATTAGCTCTAAAGTACAAAATTCCCATGCTATACCCCACAGACCCAAGGAAGTTAGACATAATGAAACTAAGAGGCAAGAATGTTTGAATACCTCTTAGAAGGTGAAACAGAACAATCATTGGTAGCAGAGGGAGGCAGGGAAATGGATGGGAGGGGAAATGGAGAGGGGAAGGAGAGTGGATTCAGGAGTAGGGAGAAGCAGGAAAGTGATCCAGAGGACCAGGAGAAAGAATTGAAATCTGCCTTGGGTTTCGTTCAGAGGAGAGGAGAGGAGAGGAGAATCTTCAGGAAGTTCCAGAGACCTGGGATAGGGGAAGTTTCCAGGACTTCCAGGACTGGATGGTGAATTTAGTGAGTTGTCTAACAGTGGTGACAATGAACCTGAAGACAGGATATACTGTAGCTAGCCAGGATCTCCAGTGGATACCAATTCACCCACAAAACTTTCTACCCAAAACTTATCCTGTCTAACAGATATTCAGGGATTTAGCAGAGACTGAAGCAAAGGCCATACAGTAACTGGCCTAATTAGAAACTCATCCCATGAACAAACATCAATCCCAGAAATTATTAATGTTACTCTATTATGCTTGAAGGCAGGAGTCTAGCATAACTGTTTTCTAAGAAACTTTACCTAGCAACAGACTGTAGCATAAGCAGATATCCACAGCAAAATGTTAGATGGATTATTGTTATTCCAAATGAGCTTGCAAATTGCTCTCTCTAATCTACAAAGAATTGAGTTGGTATTTTGATGGGGATTGCATTGAATCTGTAGATTGCTTTTGGCAAAATTGTCATTCTTTTCTATATTAATCCTGCCATCCTATGAGCATGGAAGATCTTTACATCTTCTGATATCTTCTTCAAATTCTTTCTTCAGAGACTTGAAGTTCACATAATACATAATTTCACTTGCCTGGTTAGAGTCACACCAAGGTATTTTATATCATTTGTGACTATTGTGAACATTGTTGTTTCGCTAATTTCTTTCTCAACCTGTTTAATCCTTTGGTTAGAGGAAGGATACTGATTTGAGTCAATATTATACCATGCCATTTTGCTGAAATTGTTTAATCAGGTTTAGGAGTTCTCTGGTGGAACTTTTGGGGTCACTTAAGTATAATATTATATCATCTACCAATAGTGATATTTTGACTTCTTACTTTCCAATTTGCATCCCTTTGACCTCCTCTCTAGTTAGGACTTCAAATACTATATTTGGGAGAGAGTGGGCAGCCTTGTCTAGTTCCTGATTTTAGTGGGATTGCTTTAAGCTTCCCTCCATTTAGTTTGATGTTGTCTACTGGTTTGCTGTATATTGCTTTTACTATATTGAGGTATGGGCCTTGAATTCCTGATCTTTCCAAGACTTTTATCGTGAAGGGGTGTTGAATTTTGTCAAATGCTTTCTTAGCATCTAATGAGGTGATCATGTTTTTTTCCCCTTTGAGTTTGTTTATGTAGTGGATTATGTTGATGAATTTCTGTATATTGAACCATCCCTGTATCCCTGGGATGAAGCCTACCTGATCATGGTGAATGATCATTTTGATATGTCCTTGGATTCAGTTTGCTAGAATTTTATTGAGTATTTTTGCATCAATATTCATTAGGGAAATTGGTCTGAAGTTCCTTTCTTTGTTGGGTCTTTGTGTGGTTTAGGTATAAGCATGATTGTGGCTTCATAGAAGGAATTAGGTAGTGGTGCTATTTTGTGGAAGAGTTTGGAGAGTATTGGTATTAGGTCTTCTATGAAAGTGTGATAAATTTCTCCACTAAAGCCATCTAGTTCTGGGCTTTTTTTTTTTTTTTTTTTTTTTGGTCAGGAGACTTTTAATGAGTGACTCTATTTGTTTAGGAGTTATGGAAATATTTAGATGGTTTATCTGTCCCTAATTTAATTTTAGTACCTGGTATCTGTCTAGAAAATTGTCCATTTAATCCACATTTTCTAGTTTTGTTAGTATAAGCTTTTGTATTAGGGTCTGATGAGTTTTTTGAAATTTTCACTTTCTATTGTTATGTCTTCCTTTTCATTTCTGATTTTGTTAATTTGGATATACTCTCTGCACCCTCTAGTTAGTCTAGCTAAAGGTTTATCTATCTTGTTGATTTTCTCAAAGAAGCAGCTCCTGTTTTCTTGATTCTTTGTATTGTTCTTTTTGTTTCTACTTGGTTGATTCCAGCCCTAAGTTTGATTATTTCCTGCTCTTTACTCATCTTGGGTATATTTGCTTCTTTTTGTTCTAGTTGTGCTGCAAGTGCTAGTGTACATTCTCTCCAGCTGAAATTTATAGACAAATGGATGGAACTAGAGAATATCATCCTGAGTGAGGTAATAAATCACACATACACACACACACACACATGGCAATCACTCACTGACAAGTGGATATTAGCCAAAATGCTCGGATTACCCAATATACAATCCACAGACCACATGAAACTCAAGAAGAAGGATCACCCAGTGCAGATGCTCCAGTCCTTCTTAGAAGGGGTAAAAAACATAACCACAGGACAAAATACACCAACAATGTTTGGAGCAGAGACTGAAGTAAAGGCCATCCAGATACTACACTAGCTGGGTATCCAGCCCTTACACATGCTGCCACCAAACCCAGTCAATATTGTTGATAAGAAGTGCAAGCTGATAGGAACCTGATAGAGTTGTTTCCTGAGAAGTTCTACCAGAGCCTGACAAATACAGAGGCAGATGCTTGAGGCCAACCATTGAACGTAGAATAGGGTCCTCAATGGAGGAGTTGGAGAAAGGATTGAAGGAGCTGAAGGGGTTTGCAACTCCGTAAAATCAACACAAACCAATCCGAGTTTCCAGGAACTAAACCACCATATGAAGATCACACAGGTATAGTCCCATGGCTCCAGCTGTATACCTAGCAGAGGATGGCCTTGTTGGGCACCAATGGAAGGAGAAGCCCTTGGTCCTGCTAGTGCATGGGAATGTCAGGACAGGGAGGTGTGTGGCGTTGATTGGTGCATGGTTGAGCATCCTCATAGTATCAGGATGGAGGGATTGGATAGGGGGATTATGTACGGGATTCAGGAGAAGGAGATAACAGTTGAAATGTAATTAAAATTATCCAATAAAATAAAAAATTTTAACCTCAAAAACAAAACACAAAAACCCTTAGATGGATGTAGGTAAACTTAAGGAAGAGTGGTGTAAGGATTGAAGGCCCAGAATTAGTAGGGAACCCACTACTAGACGAACAGAATCAATAAAACTGGACTCGTGGGAGCTCTCAGAATCTGAGCCACCATGCAAAGAATATACACAGGCTGAAATGAGGGTCCTGGGCACATATGTAGCAGGAAGTCATTGAATCTTCATGACTGCCCTGCCTGGCCTCAGTGGAAGAGGAGAGACTTGTTATGCCAGTCCGTGGTGGCGTTATTATACCAAGGGAGAGTCCCATTGTCTCAGAGGAGAGGAGAAGGGAGGATGGGGGAGCAAAACACTAAGGGAGGGACAGGAATGGTGGCCGTCTTTGGGATGTAAAAAGGTAAATTATCAATAATAAATGTGTAAATAGTTAAATAAAATGAGTAGAGATAGTTACTCATATTAAGTAACCCAGCACCAAAAGTATTTGCTTTCCCTTGCTTGCATTTCCCCCCTTAAGGTTTTTTCCCTTAAAGTAAGGATATAAAAACTGTATTATTTTCTAATTAGGGGGTTAAATGAGTGAGCCAATATAGGAATGAAGGAGGAGAAAATGGATAACATAGCCAAAATTATGATTAAAGTGTTTTGTATGAATATCTTGAGTGTCATAAAGAATATATTTTTTTCAGTTCATACACACTCTAAAGAGTTAACCAATAAAATATACTTTCAAACAAAGAGCAGGCAAGTCACTTTATTTCCAGTGAAAAGCAAGTGATTTTTTTAAATATATTTTTAATATTCTTTGAATAACTTAGCACAAACCTACAATGAGTTCCGCTTCCTCTAAGCAATGTCTTCCTTTCCCCTTATCAACCTAACTTTATTCTTCTCACTTTTTCTTTCTTTTTTTTTTTTTTTTCGGGACTGGGGACCAAACCCAGGGCCTTGCGCTCCCTAGGCAAGCACTCTACCACTGAGCTAAATCCCCAACCCTATTCTTCTCACTCAACCCTATTCTTCTACAATTGTCTTTCTAATATTGATATATTTTCATTTTGCTTTGTGACCCACTGAGCTGAACCGGGCTTGTCTGTATGATCATTTCCTTGGAACCATGCAAATAAAGGTTTCTGTTGCCTCCGACAAACCTATCATTAGACAGAAATTCAGCAGGGAGGGATAGGTCCATCATCAGTTCGTCCCTGAGACATATTTGACTGAGGTCTCTATTTCATTTATTTAGCTTGGATAAAATGCCCAGAAGGAAGCACTTTAAGGAAGAAAAGTTTTATTGGCTCAGCCTTCCAGATTACACTACATCACTGCACAGAAATTGAGGTGGTTAGAATTTAAAGCAATTTGATGCAATGTATTGATAGTAAAGAGCCACCAATCACTTTAAAGAACAAAAATGCCTTTTTGGAAAAAATATTAAAAACAAAAAAAAACTACACGAATAAGTGAAATATATACTATGTTCACCAATTATAAAACTTAGGCTCACCATAATACTGATACTAGTTAAAGTGATCCATAGCGTCTATATTATTTACCTTTATTAGAATCCATGTGACACTTGCAGATACTGGAAACTACCCTCCCATTCATATGGAAAAATACATTGTCAAATTGGACAAGTGAGATTAGCAAGGAAAATAAAATGAGAGGCTTCATATCTTCATATTTGTAAGCAGATACACTAATCAAAGCACTTTGGAACTCAAATGTAAAACAGGCATTGGCCAATGTTGAAGGTAATAAAGACAAGATACAGGCACATACATTAATTGTAAATTCATAGTTTTAAAGCAACAAAGAAAGTGAAAAGAGCAATGAATAGTCTACTTATTGTTAAGGAAAGGATATCTCAACAACAACAACAACAACAACAACAGCTACAAAAACAAAATGACTATTACAATCAGAAGCAGAACAGGCTGCCGCTGCAGAGAGCCCTTGGGCAGCACCCCGCGAGCAAACTTGAGCCTCGGGACCACAGGTAAGACCAACTTGTCTGCTGCAAGAGAGCTGTCTGGTGAGATCGGGACACACAGAGGCAGAGTTCATCTAGGACCGGGCACGTCCTGTGTTTGCCGGAGGTCCCACGCCTGCGGATCCCGGCCCGCAGCAGCTCTCTGCTCCCAGACCCTGTGGGAAAGAGACCTCACTGCCTGATCAGGTGGGCACTCCTGAGGCTGCAGAGCGGAAGAGACCACCAACACTGCCCACCCCTGCCCACATCCCTGGCCCAAGAGGAAACTGTATAAGGCCTCTGGGCTCCCGTAGGGGAGGGCCCAGGAGCGGCAGGACCCCTGCCTGAGACACCACCAGAACCTGAGGGAAACAGACCGGATAAACAGTTCTCTGCACCCAAATCCCGTGGGAGGGAGAGCTGAACCTTCAGAGAGGCAGACAAGCCTGGGAAACCAGAAGAGACTGCTCTCTGTACATACATCTCGGACGCCAGAGGAAAACACCAAAGGCCATCTGGAACCCTGGTGCACTGAAGCTCCCGGAAGGGGCGGCACAGGTATTCCTGGTTGCTGCAGCCGCAGAGAGCCCTTGGGCAGAACCCCGCGAGCAAACTTGAGCCTCGGGACCACAGGTAAGACCAACTTTTCTGCTGCAAGAAAGCTGCCTGGTGAACTCAAGACACAGGCCCACAGGAACAGCTGAAGACCTGTAGAGAGGAAAAACTACACGCCCGAAAGCAAAACACTCTGTCCCCATAACTGACTGAAAGAGAGGAAAACAGGTCTACAGCACTCCTGACACACAGGCTTATAGGACAGTCTAGCCACTGTCAGGAATAGCAGAACAAAGCAACACTAGAGATAATTTGATGGCGAGAGGCAAGCGCAGGAACCCAAGCAACAGAAACCAAGACTACTTGGCATCATCGGAGCCCAATTCTCCCACCAAAACAAACATGGAATATCCAAACACACCAGAAAAGCAAGATCTAGTTTCAAAATCATGTTTGATCATGATGCTGGAGGACTTCAAGACAGACATGAACTCACTTAGGGAAACACAGGGAAACATTAATAAACAAGTAGAAGCCTACAGAGAGGAATCGCAAAAATCCCTGAAAGAATTCCAGGAAAACACAACAAACAGTTGAAGGAATTAAAAATGGAAATAGAAGCAATCAAGAAAGAACACATGGAAACAACCCTGGATATAGAAAACCAAAAGAAGAGACAAGGAGCTGTAGATACAAGCCTCACCAACAGAATTCAAGAAATGGAAGAGAGAATCTCAGGAGCAGAAGATTCCATAGAAATCATTGACTCAACTGTCAAAGATGATGTAAAGCAGAAAAATCTACTGGTCCAAAACATACAGGAAATCCAGGACTCAATGAGAAGATCAAACCTAAGGATAATAGGTATAGAAGAGAGTGAAGACTCCCAGCTCAAAGGACCAGTAAATATCTTCAACAAAAGAATAGAAGAAAACTTCCCTAACCTAAAAAAAGAGATACCCATAGGCATACAAGATGCCTACAAAACTCCAAATAGATTGGACCAGAAAAGAAACACCTCCCGTCACATAATAGTCAAAACATCAAATGCACAAAATAAAGAAAGAATATTAAAAGCAGTAAGGGAAAAAGGTCAAGTAACATATAAAGGCAGACCTATCAGAATCACACCAGACTTCTCGCCAGAAACTATGAAGGCCAGAAGATCCTGGACTGATGTCATACAGACCCTAAGAGAACACAAATGCCAGCCCAGGTTACTGTATCCTGCAAAACTCTCAATTAACATAGATGGAGAAACCAAGATATTCCATGACAAAACCAAATTTACACAATATCTTTCTACAAATCCAGCACTACAAAGGATAATAAATGGTAAAGCCCAACATAAGGAGGCAAGCTATACACTAGAAGAAGCAAGAAACTAATCATCTTGGCAACAAAACAAAGAGAATGAAAGCACACAAACATAACCTCACATCCAAATATGAATATAATGGGAAGCAATAATCACTATTCCTTAATATCTCTCAACATCAATGGCCTCAACTCCCCAATAAAAAGACATAGATTAACAAACTGGATACGCAACGAGGACCCTGCATTCTGCTGCCTACAGGAAACACACCTCAGAGACAAAGACAGACACTACCTCAGAGTGAAAGGCTGGAAAACAACTTTCCAAGCAAATGGTCAGAAGAAGCAAGCTGGAGTAGCCATTCTAATATCAAATAAAATCAATTTTCAACTAAAAGTCATCAAAAAAGATAAGGAAGGACACTTCATATTCATCAAAGGAAAAATCCACCAAGATGAACTCTCAATCCTAAATATCTATGCCCCAAATACAAGGGCACCTACATATGTAAAAGAAACCTTACTAAAGCTCAAAACACACATTGGACCTCACACAATAATAGTGGGAGATTTCAACACCCCACTCTCATCAATGGACAGATCATGGAAACAGAAATTAAACAGAGATGTAGACAGACTAAGAGAAGTCATGAGCCAAATGGACCTAACGGATATTTATAGAACATTCTATCCTAAAGCAAAAGGATATACCTTCTTCTCAGCTCCTCATGGTACTTTCTCCAAAATTGACCATATAATTGGTCAAAAAACGGGCCTCAACAGGTACAGAAAGATAGAAATAATCCCATGCGTGCTATCGGACCACCACGGCCTAAAACTGGTCTTCAATAACAATCAAGGAAGAATGCCCACATATACGTGGAAATTGAACAATGATCTACTCAATGATAACCTGGTCAAGGAAGAAATAAAGTAAGAAATTAAAAACTTTTTAGAATTTAATGAAAATGAAGGTACAACATACCCAAACTTATGGGACACAATGAAAGCTGTGCTAAGAGGAAAACTCATAGCGCTGAGTGCCTGCAGAAAGAAACAGGAAAGAGCATATGTCAGCAGCTTGACAGCACACCTAAAAGATCTAGAACACAAAGAAGCAAATACACCCAGGAGGAGTAGAAGTCAGGAAATAATCAAACTCAGAGCTGAAATCAACCAAGTAGAAACAAAAAGGACCATAGAAAGAATCAATAGAACCAAAAGTTGGTTCTTTGAGAAAATCAACAAGATAGATAAACCCTTAGCCAGACTAACGAGAGGACACAGAGAGTGCGTCCAAATTAACAAAATCAGAAATGAAAAGGGAGACATAACAACAGATTCAGAGGAAATTCAAAAAATCGTCAGATATTACTATAAAAGCCTATATTCAACAAAATTTGAAAATCTGCAGGAAATGGACAATTTCCTAAACAGATAACAGGTACCGAAGTTAAATCAGGAACAGATAAACCAGTTAAACAACCCCATAACTCCTAAGGAAATAGAAGCAGTCATTAAAGGTCTCCCAACCAAAAAGAGCCCAGGTCCAGACAGGTTTAGTGCAGAATTCTATCAAACCTTCATAGAAGACCTCATACCAATATTATCCAAACTATTCCACAAAATTGAAACAGATGGATCACTACCGAATACCTTCTACGAAGCCACAATTACTCTTATACCTAAACCACACAAAGACACAACAAAGAAAGAGAACTTCAGACCAATTTCCCTTATGAATATCGACGCAAAAATACTCAACAAAATTCTGGCAAACTGAATCCAAGAGCACATCAAAACAATCATCCACCATGACCAAGTAGGCTTCATCCCAGGCATGCAGGGATGGTTTAATATACGGAAAACCATCAACCTGATCCATTATATAAACAAACTGAAAGAACAAAACCACATGATCATTTCATTAGATGCTGAGAAAGCATTTGACAAAATTCAACACCCCTTCATGATAAAAGTCCTGGAAAAAATAGGAATTCAAGGCCCATACCTGAACATAGTAAAAGCCATATACAGCAAAGCAGTTGCTAACATTAAACTAAATGGAGAAAAACTTGAAGCAACCCCACTAAAATCAGGGACTAGACAAGGCTGCCCACTCTCTCCCTACTTATTCAATATAGTTCTTGAAGTTCTAGCCAGAGCAATCAGACAACAAAAGGATGTCAAGGGGATACAGATCGGAAAATAAGAAGTCAAAATATCACTATTTGCAGATGATATGATAGTATATTTAAGTGATCCCAAAAGTTCCACCAGAGAACTACTAAAGCTGATAAACAACTTCAGCAATGTGGCTGGGTATAAAATTAACTCAAATAAATCAGTTGCCTTCCTCTATACAAAAGAGAAACAAGCCGAGAAAGAAATTAGAGAAACGACACCCTTCATAATAGACCCAAATAATATAAAGTACCTCGGAGTGACTTTAACAAAGCAAGTAAAAGATCTGTACAATAAGAACTTCAAGACACTGAAGAAGGAAATTGAAGAAACCTCAGAAGATGGAAAGATCTCCCATGCTCATGGATTGGCAGGATTAATATAGTAAAAATGGCCATTTTACCAAAAGCGATCTACAGATTCAATGCAATCCCCATCAAAATACCAATGCAATTCTTCAAAGAGTTAGACAGAACAATTTGCAAATTCATCTGGAATAACAAAAAACCCAGGATAGCTAAAGCTATCCTCAACAATGAAAGGACTTCAGGGGGAATCACTATCCCTGAACTCAAGCAGTATTACAGAGCAATAGTGATAAAAACTGCATGGTATTGGTACAGAGACAGACAGATAGACCAATGGAATAGAATTGAAGACCCAGAAATGAACCCACATACCTATGGTCCTTGATTTTTGACAAAGGAGACAAAACCATCCAATGGAAAAAAGATAGCATTTTCAGCAAATGGTGCTGGTTCAACTGGAGGTCAACATGTAGAAGAATGCAGATCGATCCATGCTTATCACCCTGTACAAAGCTTAAGTCCAAGTGGATCAAGGACCTCCACATCAAACCAGACACACTCACACTAATAGAAGAAAAACTAGGGAAGCATCTGGAACACATGGGCACTGGAAAAAATTTCCTAAACAAAACACCAATGGCTTACGCTCTAAGATCAAGAATTGACAAATGGGATCTCATAAAACTGCAAAGCTTCTGTAAGGCAAAGGACACTGTGGTTAGGACAAAACGGCAACCAACAGATTGGGAAAAGATCTTTACCAATCCTACAATAGATAGAGGCCTTATATCCAAAATATACAAAGAACTCAAGAAGTTAGACCACAGGGAAACAAATAACCCTATTAAAAAATGGGGCTCAGAGTAAACAAAGAATTCACAGCTGAGGAATGCCGAATGGCGGAAAAACACCTAAAGAAATGTTCAACATCTTCAGTCATAAGGGAATTGCAAATCAAAACAACCCTGAGATTTCACCTCACACCAGTGAGAATGGCTAAGATCAAAAACTCAGGGGACAACAGATACTGGCGAGGATGTGGAGAAAGAGGAACACTCCTCCATTGTTGGTGGGACTGCAAACTGGTACAACCATTCTGGAAATCAGTGTGGAGGATCCTCCGAAAATTGGACATTGACCTGCCTGAGGATCCAGCTATACCTCTCTTGGGCATATACCCAAAAGATGCCCCAACATATAAAAAAGACAGGTGCTCCACTATGTTCATTGCAGCCTTATTTATAATAGCCAGAAGCTGGAAAGAATCCAGGTGCCCTTCAACAGAGGAATGGATACAGAAAATGTGGTACATCTACACAATGGAATATTACTCAGCTATCAAAAACAACGAGTTTATGAAATTCGTAGGCAAATGGCTGGAACTGGAAAATATCATCCTGAGTGAGCTAACCCAAACACATAAAGACATACATGGTATGCACTCACTGATAAGTGGCTATTAGCCCAAATGCTTGAATTACCTTAGATGCCTAGAACAAATGAAACTCAAGACAGATGATCAAAATGTGAATGGTTCACTCCTTCTTTAAAAGGGGAACAAGAATACCCTTGGCAGGGAAGAGAGAGGCAAAGATTAAAACAGAGACTGAAGGAACACCCATTCAGAGCCTGCCCCACATGTGGCCCATACATGTACAGCCACCCAATTAGACAAGATGGATGAAGCAAAGAAGTGCAGACCAACAGGAGCCGGATGTAGATCGCTCCTGAGAGACACAGCCAGAATACAGCAAATACAGAGGCGAATACCAGCTGCAAACCACTGAACTGAGAATAGGACCCCCGTTGAAGGAATCAGAGAAAGAACCGGAAGAGCTTGAAGGGGCTCGAGACCCCATATGTACAACAATGCCAAGCAACCCGAGCTTCCAGGGACTAAGCCAGTACCTAAAGACTATACATGGACTGACCCTGGACTCTGACCTCATAGGTAGCAATGAATATCCTAGTAAGAGCACCAGTGGAAGGGGAAGCCCTGGGTCCTGCTAAGACTGAACCCCCAGTGAACTAGACTGTTGGGGGGAGGGCGACAATGGGGGGAGGGTGGGGAGGGGAACACCGATAAGAAAGGGGAGGGGGGAGGGGGATGTTTGCCCGGAAACTGGGAAAGGGAATAACACTCGAAAAGTATATAAGAAATACTCAAGTTAATAATAAAAAAAAAAGAAAAAATAGCTTTAAAAAAAAAAGAAGCAGAACAAATCAAAGAAAGGAATCAAACAAAGATGAATTATATATTTGCATGTATGACGAAAAACTATGAGAAAATACAGCTAAGAAAAGTAATGGGAAATAAATTTTTCCATTTTTCTTTACTGTGATTTTTTTTGGGAAATATATAATAAGAGTAAAAATAAAAAGTGAAAAGAAAGGAAAAATAAGAGTAGAGAAGCAAGAATATATAAATATTTGAAGGTATCTGTATTGCAAAAGAAACAGTAGGAAAACAAGTGACCCAAAATATGGCTTAAAATAAATATTACTAAAAATTATATTTGTTGTAATTTCAATTCATATATTCATATTTTATTTTGCAGTATTCTAATTTTACTAAAGAAACATTCTTATAAAATATAAAATATATTATGACCACACTTGCCCTTCCCCAAAATACTTCCTAACATGTTTACTATCATAATACTGTGAAATATGTAAACATTAAGAGATGTGAAAGATTGATCTTATCCTTTTTGTAAAAAACTATTTAAATAAAATGGAGCAACTATGCAGACCATGCAAAATTTAAATATTTATTGCTTAAAAGGGCTTTCTTTGGTAATTGTCCATACTAATGATGAAAATGCAGTGTCTTCATAAAGTTATGTTGAAGACATTTTCAAGAATTTTTTTTTTACTTTTCAGTCCACAACCTAGTCAATGAACACATTAAGAAAATTGATTAGCTGTGGTAGCCATACTTAACACTTATTTAATGTTTAGTCAAAACTCTACACTTACAAAATGATATAAAACAGAGATAATGTGAAGAGGCATTTAAAAATTCATTTTGTTTTTGTTTATTACTAGGCTACCTGTGTGTGTGTGTATATATATATATATATATATATATATATATATATATATATATATATATATATATGTATATATAATTTCAAGCCCGTGGTGAATAAAGGAAGTGAGAGATATGGTAGTGACTTTTTCAAGAGGCAAAGGATACTTTTATTCTCCAGTGTAAATGTAATGAAAGAATTGCTTTCTCTGCAGTAGAGTGAACTGAAGGTCATCATCAATTCTGTTTACTCCTGTGGTAAGTGACTCCACTGCTCGTAAATATTTCATGATGCTATGTTATAAATAACATTTTATGTAAAAGAAAATCAGGCCAGGGTTTACTAAGTGTTTCTTTAATCTTTGCAAATATATCAGGCAAATAGCTTCAACCGTTGTGTACAGACTTTGCTTCACCTCAGAAGAATTGCTTTCTAGAATTTTATGATGAAAATGTGAGATGCCCATCTGTTGAAATAAAGGAGAACTTGTTGGAAGATAAATTGGAATAAATTCAGATTTATTACTTTTTAAGATGTTTCAAGGAGAAGCATTAACATGTGCATAGTGTATTTTTCTGATAAAGTCTGAGGGGCTAAAACAGATATAATATGTACAAATTTTCTAAACTTAATATTTATACAGAAACTAATTCTCGTAAAACCCACAGGACTTATTTTAGTTGTCCTTCAAGATACATAAAAGTTCTCAGAAGAACATTTTCTACCTATTAAAGTAAATTTTCTTGATACTTAAAGACATAGTAATATACTTTCTGTAGCCACCCAATTTTTAAACCATGAAACCTAGGTTTTATTTTTGTTGTACGTGTATGGTACGTGTGTGTGTGTTTGTGTGTGTGTGTGTGTGTGTGTGTGTGTGTGTGTATGTATGTTCATGTGAGCATATGTATTTTGGAGAATAGATGTCACTGGTGTTTCCTCAATAATCTCTTGATAAAGGATCTGTCCTTGAACTTGAGTCTGACTGATTGTGCTAGATTACCTGAGCAACCAGTGATTATCAGGAACCCTCATGGCTCTACTTCCTTTACCACCTGGAATTCAGAATACACTAATAATTCGGATTTACTTTTTATTTTGGTACTGGTGATCCAAACATGGACACTTACACATGTGACGCAAACACATCAGTGACTGAACCATTTTACTAATCTAGAGAATTTCCATCATTTCCCAGAGTTGGGGAACTAGCTTTTAAATAGACATATTTGGGTCTGAAGTGGTGGGTTTGCAGTAGAGGCGGATTCTGCTTCCAGGGAGCCAAACTTCTTCTTAAGCTCGAACAATCAATACACAACAGTTGGCGATTACAATATTTGCTACGTGCAGGATGAAAAAACAATTTCTGTCACCAGATTTGTGAGGCAATAACATTTACCTACTGAACTACTTCACTGTCCCAGCCATTAATTTGAAAGTTTCTTTATTGAGATATAATGTATCTTTAAATATATTAATCCTATTCAAAGGAATTACATTTTCCAAAGGAGTACATTTTCCAATCCTTTGAGCATTATATTTTCACTACTTACAATGTCACAAGTATAAATTTCATACACTGACCATGCTAACGTCCCAAATCTCTATAACCCTTGTCCAGGATTCACCTTCCTTCATTTTTTTCTCAGAGTTCCTGTCTATTTGTTTGGTTTTGTGGCTAACCTACACCAAAATTACTAAGGCCATTTGTGTACCATGAGTTTTGTATATCCTTTGAAGTCTGGTTGACTCAACAGAAAGTAAAGAACTAATCACAGTGATTCTGTCAGAAGCTGGCAAACCTAGGGTCTTTAGAGCCTCTCTTCCTTTCTTTGACTGATGATAGGGTGGTCTTAAAATTTTGACAGTTTTCTTATCATTTTCAAGGAGTGCATTTTTCTTAATTTGAAAACTTTGTTAAGATTTTCAACAATAAATCACATATATTATGCTTTTAATGGTAATTTTAACAATGTATAGTGAACTCCTTTAAGTATGGATTACTAAGTATTACATTATGGCTCTCAGTTGCCTAGGAAAAACTAAAAAAATGAAGAAATAATTATCACCTGTAAATGTAAAGTCTTCATTAGATATATTACATCAAAACTCTGTATTTTATGCACAAACTGAATAATAGAAGTGTAATCAAAAAGCTATCAAATTGACTTAAGGGGAAACTTTTAATTAGAGTTGAACTACAGGTGCACCTTGGGTAAGCAGGTGTAATTAGTATTCAGAAACTCACCCAGAAGGAAAGTGTATGAATGAGTGAGCAGATGGAATAATTATTAAAAGCTTACCTGTAAGGAAAAACACAAGATTAGATGGCTTCACTGAATTCTCCCAAAGAGAGGTAATAATGTTCCTTACCTACTGGACCTTTGATGTCCAAAGATTTTATGACCTTTTAGTTACATTGACAATTAAATTCATAAAATTCATTGCAAGAAGTATACTACCCTAATATTGCATTCTATATGTGTATGAGTGTTTGAGAGAGAAGGAGGGAGAGACAGACAGACAGAAAAACAGACAGACACAACACACACACACAGAAAGAGAGAGAGAGACAGAGACAGAGAGACAGAGAGACAGAGAGACAGAGAAAGACAGAGAGAGGTTGCATAATGCCAGGACAGAATGAAATCCATTCTAAACAGTGTGGATTAGTTTAAATATTTTAAATTCAATTAATGAAATAAGTCTTTCAAACAACATGAAAACTTTTAATAGAGATTTGTGAGAGTAGGGAAAGGAAAGCCACAAGAATAACATCTGTTTAATATGTAATAGATATCTGACACATTGCATGCTGATTTAAGAAATAATTTTTAAAAACATGAAAAAGAAGAATGACAACAAAGGATCAGACATATTTAAGCCAATTATGTTATATACCTAATATAATGACAAGAAATCCAATAAAACTGTTAGGGTAACCCCCACATGTAAATATTAACAACCTTTAACTGTGCAACAGATCTCAGTTATAACAAAGAAAGCAGTAGGAGAAAAAGGGATACAAATTGGTCAATCAAATGTCATCAACTTTACAAGTTTTTATTTTCCACCAAAACAGGCAAATTACTTCAAATAATCAACACGTTAATTAGAAAATAATTACATATCAGTTGCACAATAAAGAAACTGTGACCTGTAATAATGCCAATATCTATGGGTGTTTACACATTTAGTCCTTCCTACTTGAGAAGAACAAAGTAATTTTGTCTATGGATGAGTTGTAGAACATACACCAAAGACATCTTTACGTTTCTCCTGAAGACAGTGTAATCTAAGGGTGTTCACATTCTTTATACATATTGACAGTATTTGTATCTAACCAGAACATCAGACTGATCAACGTAAATCATCTCTGGATGACTTTTAGAACAGAACAGAATATAAATGTCACATAAAATATTATTTATGGTATTGTTTAAGGAGCAATTACAATTCAGTTTCAATACTGAATGGGAAGTAATATGCAAAATTATGGGAACTTGAATAAGAACCTTTGGTTATGTAGGCTAAAAGAATTTGGAGTCCCACTGCTCAATAATGAAATACAGGGTGGAGAGATAGCTCAGACAGGAAAATACTATTCTGTATACATATGGAGTTGAATTTAATTTTCAGAATTCTGTAAAAAAAAAGTCAGATTTAGTAACAAGCACATGTGATCTTCCACAAAAGAAAATGGAAACAGGTAAGACTCTATGGATTGCAGGACAGTCAACACAGTCTAATTAGCATCACCAGACCATAAGAAATCTTACCTCAGAAACAAAACAAAACAAAACAAACAAACAAAAAAAACCCCAAAAAAACAAATCAAAAACAAAAAAAAACCAGACAATTCAACAAAACAAAACAAAACAAACAAAACAAAACAAAACAAAACCCTCTTATTAAGGAGGAATTATACACAGGTTGTCTTCTGGACTCCATTTGCTCAAACACAGGGTCTCATACACCTGTACATGGAGGTGCGGGTGGGGGTAGAGAAAAGATTATGAAGACATTGGAAAAAATAATGTTCATGGGCAGTAAGACCAGATATACATATATGGCCTTTAAGTACAAAAACAATTTTCAGCATCATTATTCATCTTGATACACAAAAAATGTAAAAGATAACCTGTCATTGCCACTAAAGCGTCAATTTGACTGGAGTCAAATTGGCAGTAAAAAATATACAAAAATGAAGAACCTTATTGACCACTGGTTAGAATTTGAATTTTTGAAAAGATTTTGACAAATTTCTGCCAGTTCTTCAATTTTCTGTATAGTGTAATTATGGCCTATCATTCGTTATTCTTAATACATACATATTAAAAAGTATATAGTCAAGGTTTATAACCAATTTTTAGTAAAAATCTGAAGACAAAACAAATGTTTTCTAATGAACTAATAGATAAGGAAAAATGCAACCACATACAATGGAATATTATTTAACCATTGAGACGAATGAAGTTATTTGGAAGCATTGGTCAGTGTTTAAGAGAAAGTGTTTCTCTTCCAGAGAACTTGGATTTGGTTCCCAGATCCCACATGGCCGCTCCCAAACACATATAAATCAGCTTCCATGGAATCCAGCACCTTCTTCTGCTTCTGCACACCAGAGGCACTCAGGTGGTGCACATAAAACCATATGGGAAATGCACTTACACACATAAAATTATAATTTTGCAAAAAGGAAAGATAGATTGATATGTGAATCATGACAGAGATACACCTAGAAACTAGTAATACTGAACTCTACATGATCCTATTTATATAAAGCCTGGAACTTGGGGGTTTATTCCTAGAAAATTAATGAGCATTTAAGTTAAAGAATGAGGAATTTTAGTGGTGGTTGATCATCTTAAGACGCAGCTGTAAAAATGTTTGAGGGTTGTGTAAGCTTGGTACCATTACACAACTGTTGATACACTGAAGACAATGAACAGCTCATCTGACTGGATTTGAACCATTTGCGATTAAATTTCAAAAAGTCATTTTATTTTTAAATAAAATGATTGAAAGTTGATTATCTTAAATACATTCTGTATAACTCTATTATTTAAATATTTATATTTATAAATAGTCATTTGTCCATTTGTGTGTCTATTAACATACTAATTCATTTAGCCAGGAAACAAATTTATTCTGCAGTCATTTCACATAACACACATTTAGGTTTATATCCAATATCAAAGCTACTGAAGTGAAATTTCACTTTATTATAACTTCAATTAACAATAAATAAAATACCAGTGCATCCTTTTATTTTCTCTATTTCACAATTTGAATACTGGTACTGACGGAAACATATTTACATCATTATTAGAAGATTATTTTTCCATAGAAAAAGCAATATTAAATTTAATCAAAATTTGCCTTCTTGTCTTGAATTAAAATTTTCTTCATGATGTGATAAGTAAAATTCCAATTTAATCTACTTTTTCATTCAGTTAATATGTCAGTACCATTACTTTACTATTAACATTTCTTTTACCAATTTAACATGTAGATAAGTGAGGACCATCAAGGTTTCCTATTAGTTCCAGAAGAAAAGCTTTATTTCTCATCGGAATTCAGTCTCCTGTTAATGAATATAAGTGCTGTCTTGTACCCAGCCATTGGCCTGGTAGTGAGAGGTATTTGAAAGCATGAAAGCTGCAGCACAACATATGAAGCTCCTTTCTCTCCTTTAATATAGTCCTTTAATGAGGATCGTCAAAGGATCCTTCATACCTAATTAGGGGTATTGGTGAAGGTGTATCAAAAGCAAATGTAATTGGGAAACACTTTAAATGAACCTTGACATTCAGAACAGAGTATAATTCTGCATGGGATCTGGGAAATCTTGGATGTAGCTGTGTTTTACCAGTAATTATCTGCGTGAAGAAGATTTTTTTCTTGTGATTTTTCTTTTAACACGGGCCTCAGCTCCCTCCTCTGATTGCATAATACAGCGCATGAGGATCAAGGAGACTTGATGACACTGGAATTAGTCACAAATACTAGCAGAATGCACATGACAGTGGCGTGCATCTGTGGAGTCTGCAGAAAGAATTAAGAGAAAATTAACGAAAGCGTGTTAAAGTTGCTCACTGACTTTTTCTTTTATCAAAACCGGTTTCTAACTTGCTTACACTCATACTTTGTAGTGGTGTGTAACTTCCAGTAGGGGGATGAAGAAGGCTGCATCCCCTGCTGGATGTTCAATCAAATTATTTTGCTACATTATTTAGTTAGTTAGGATCAGTGTCTAGCTATGTAGCAGTGGCTACTCTGATACAATTGTGTACTGAGGTGTCATCAACCTTGCAGCTGTCAAATTGCATGTCTGTAATTTATTGTTCAGATCCTGCTGGGCACAACACTTGGTTATTCCACTGATATCTGTGGGTATAGCTTCCCAGTCCTATAGAGAGGGCATACTTCCAAAGCACTAGTTCTGGTATTTCTTCCCTTAGAAGGAAGAAATACGTTTTAAAATTGGTGAGTTGAAGTAGGAAAACAAAAATAGACATATACACATGGATGGGGTACAGGACAAGAGGTCTCAATCCTATACAGATCACTGTAGGTAACTAAGAAGTGATGAGTGTTGTAAATCGTTTTCCCTAGGGAAGATCACACCAATTGTTTATCCAATAACAAACGGTCAGCCCCGAAAACATAAATAAAAGTAATTTATACACACTTAGATGTTTCGACTTATGTATGTAACAACAGTATACACATACATATATACATATATTTAAAACAAACATACACATATATCGATTTATATAACATAAATATTTAAAACATCAATTTGATACTAAGGTGATATCATCTTAATTGAATTAAAGATCATGAGAATAGATGAAATAGTGATGAATATTTAAGCAACTTTGATGGCGTTTGTCCAGAATTAACAAATATGAGCTGTATCTTTCAATAAAATAAACTCACTAAATCTCAAACAAAGCATCAGATTAACATGCAGTTAGAAAGATCAACAAGAAGAAAGAAGGAGATGGGCAAAGTGCAGAAAGAAACAGGAGAAATGCAGATGTCAAACACCAGTATCAGGACAACTTATGATCCTAAAGTCACAGCATTCACCTAAGAATTGAGTTTCTAAAAGAAAGGAGACACTGGTTGGAAATTAGATTTGAAATTCTTGTTGGTGCAAATTCCAACCTATCCTGTGTTTTGCTCCTGGGAAGCAGATGAAACAAAGTCTGGTGTGAAAGGAAGTGTTACAGTTATGGAGGAATAGAGTTGAATATTAAAAGAAATCTGTAAGTGTGGCAAGTCCTCGGGCTATGGAACAGGCAGTACTGCAGCCTGTCAGATGTAGGCTGATGACTCAGTCACTAGTTCAGAGCTGTTCTGTAAGAGAATGACTGCAGTCAAGGTTGCTCCTGTACTTGAGCCAGGAATTAGAGAGATGACAGAAGCCTGGAGGCTGCCTGCTGACCTCCCTACCCAGATTTCACCAGGCAGCCAAGTCCTCAAATCGCCTTACCCACACCACTGCCAGTAGGGAGCTGCAATTCCAAGATTAATATGCAGTTCTAACATTACAGACTTTCACTGTTGATCATTTTTAAATGTCTGCTTTGCAAGTAAGGAACACCATAGAAGCTAGCAAACACTGGAAATGTTGCAGTAGCTTTAGCTGAGAAAATGCTTTAAAGATTCATAGAAATAAAGTAAAATTATCAATACCAACTGAAGAAAAAATAGGCAGAGAGAGTAAACAGTTTGGAGAAGAAAACATACAACATCTAAAATGTTTTATTCAACTCTAACAAAATCACAAAGAATGGAACACGTATTAAATTAGGATACCAGATTTAAAATAGGCCTTGCCAAGTGTAAGGCATTTGTAAAATTTACAATATTGTCAAGAGTATAGACAATACTCTATTGGTTTTGATATTATCATTTTTGGAGATCAAATTAGATATTTTGTTGAAGAATATTTGTCCATGTCTTTCAAAACGAATATGAAATTTATTTTTTCAACAGCATTTCTCCTGTTGTGTATTTGTCTTAGAGAAATACTTATTCTTGAAAGAAGAGTAAACAATACATTTGTTATAGTCTTTGCTTAAAATTTATGATGGTATAAGATTAATCTATATAACACAACATAAATAACATGGAATTAAAACAGCATGGTGATACAGCAGAAATTCCAGACTGGTAGAGGCACAAGACAGAAATTTGTCCATGCCTATGTGGTAAATTTGAGATTATTTTGAAGAGACTACACTGTCTAAAATAATCAGAATTGTCTGTCAATAAGAACAAGGTTTAATTATGAAACTTTTAGATAAGGAAACATGATAGTTACATTAAATAAATTAAAATAATGCTATCCATGGACAATATTGCAGAAAATGACCTAAAATACCTAAAAGCCTTTGGAGAACTGAAAATACTATACAGAACACAGTACATGATCATGTATCCATAAACTGTTGTGCTATATATGTGTGTATTGATTTGTAAGAATTTTTAAAACACTGGTGTCATACTCTGTAAAAATTTAAATTTATATTAATGTCTAAAGTTATTTTTCAGAATAAGTCATTTTCTTGCTACTGGCATAAAACTTGCTAAGTAATACTATTTTTAATATTTTCTAAAATTAATAGCATTTTCATTTTTATTCATCCATTACCATTCCATATACATACACACTTTGTCAGTTTTTTAAAAGTACCATGATAGGCAGATTCTTAATTGGCTCAAGGTTACTTCTACTTCTTAGTGCTCTTGTCCTCATAAAAGCCATCATCATGTCAGCAGAATCTACCCTCTGATCATAATAAGCAAAACATGGCCTCTCTAATGGGATGCAAATGTCAAATTAGATTTTTCAAATTTGGTTCATGGATTTTCTTTCTGGCTGTACTTTGTTCCTTCTGTTCAAGGACCTGCGGGATCCTTTTAGTTGACAGCTAGTATGAAGTCCTCAGCTCGACAGGCACTGGGCTCTGTGTCTTGCCAAAAGAGTAGCCATGTGTTCCTACTTGGCAGGTGTGTCATTCTTGAGTCAGGCTTTCCCGTGGATGGCATATTCTGGAAAGAGACCAAATTTGCATCTCTTGGATGGTCTGAGAAGCAGCAGACCCAGCATGCCAGAAAAGATCTCTGACACATAGAAACTGTAAGATAGTAAATGTATCTTATGGGAAGCCACTCAATTTTGAGAGAATGAATTATGAATACATAAGAATGTAATGTAGGTCACAGATTTAGAATTACCAATGGGACAATGATGAATGTCACTATGATAAAAGTTTACCTGTAGGCTATTCATATATATATCGAATTTCAATAAAATTCATAACTTCAGTTTTCCTATTAAAGATGTTATTGAAACATTACAAATGTGACATTATTTTCTAGAAACTAATATGTATTTTCTTTATGCTGTTATTTAAACATGTTTAGAAGCCTATGCATTCATGAATGTAAATTTTAATGGGATGATCTAAGTCAGTTTTTTTTCTTAAAGGGTGGTCAGAAAAGCTGGACATTTTCCATAAGTGAATGCGATAAACTCCCACCTAACACCCCTCTAAGAAATCATATTTAAAAGCGGTACCGCTAGGGTATGAAGGAGTACATGCTCCCAGTGAATGTGTTGTACAATAGCCACTAAAACTTACCTTCATCCACAGGTATTATGATGCCCAATTTATTTTATTTCTTTAGGTCAGTGACAAGACAAAAAAAAGTCTAATTGGACCATATTTTCATATCTGAGGCAGAGCAAGACTAACTGTAAAGCTAAGACTTCTGCTTTTTATTGCTCAAGCAAATTTAGCATTTATATTGAACATATTAAAATAATGATATATGCATGCATTATCATGGTATGATACTGGCCTTCATTTGATGACAACTGGATTGCAAGTTTCATATAATCAAATCCTGATAGCATCAGATTCTTTTACTGCACCAATTTGGGAAGAAAGTAACAAGGTGATTCTAACTAGAGGAGAAGGAGGTTGAGGAACCTTGGTGGCAGGGATGCCACAATTGTGTGCACATAACAAGATAACTTTGTGTGGTCTTCTTCAAAGATGATCTGATAGTTGCTGTAAAAGAAGATGCATGTCTTGTGTCATCAGTGCAATATTTTAACTGCCATGGTACAAGGGCTTGCCTTTTGTTCTATTTAGTTAATGGGAATCTGTGTGTGGATATTCCAAACTTGCAAGAAGAGAGTATATATTTCTAATTTTTTCTAAGACCTACCAGCGTAATTGAATCAATCTGTATTATACAAAACACTTGCTTTCATAAAAGATGAGTACCTATGATAATAATGATGTAGTCATGGAATCACTTTGGCATGTAAATTATCTTGATGTTATCTACTAAAATGATGTATATCTGTTCCACAACTCAGAGACCTGAATATTAAGCTTTGAGTAATAGCTATCAGGAATGCTCTTGCAAACTCAAAGCAGGCGAGGCAACTACATTTATGATTTAAGACTCTGAAGAAATGTATCTATGCTTCTGCTTTACAGCTTCTGTTTTTCTCACAAAAAGAAAGAGTATTAAAAGTGTTTTTCTCTTAATTTTGTGACCATTTATTTGAAGTATTTCTAGATTAAAATGTGCTCTGAAGTATTGCAAATTATGTTAAATTAACATTATCAGCTTAAAGAAAATGAGGTTCTGGCAAGCTCTTACCATGGTGTCATATATACAAATTTTCCTTCCTTCTCTCCTTTGTGCCTAGTCCCCTGCCTTTCTACATTGCCTTGTGTGTTTACTTCCACTGTCAATAGCATGTCCAGTAGTTTGAAAGGACAGAAAATCCCCAGGGGAAAATGATACAAGGAACACATGCCTTTTCTCTTTTATGTTAGATTTTTTTTCATTTATTTAATGGTCAAAAGAGATAACAATAATCTGTAGTGAGGAAAATATAACTGTACTTTTGGTGACAAGGACAAAATGCATTTTCAGAAAATTCATGTGTCTGTATTTCAGCAAGAAGTCTGTAGTCACACAAGATAATTCTTAGAAGAGTGCTTTTCGATATTAATGCTAAAAATGTTTACTATATAAAATTTCTGTTTACTTTTTTCAAAATTTCCAAATGTTTTGACAGCAGTCCTTCATATTTTGCCTAAGTCACACTCATGAGGGCCTCCTATAATGTTCTCTTCAAGGATAGTTATGTTAAACTACTAGATTAAATTATAAACATTTCCTGTAAATTGCATAGCATGATATAATTTCAAAAATGTCATTCTCCATGACTTGTTCATTTATAATGCTGATCCAATGTCAGGAAAAACAATCTCCTCACTTCTTATTACAGACTTCTCACTCTACAAACAGATCTTCATTTAGATTCAAGGTTTGATAGGTAAGAACATCAAAGAAATCCTCTTTAAGCAAGAAAAGCTAGAGCAGGTATTTGCTTAATCCACTGCTTTACTAAACAAAGCACAGAAGAAAAAAGAATATATGAGCACCATTAGCTGAGGTATAAGATGTAGGAATGCCTCAATGGTATTAAAATTTTTACACTATGAGTGAATAACTTTTAAAATATAAATTTAATATTATTACATTTTAATTTTGTATATATGTGGTCTACATGTGTGTGAGGGCAGGAATCCATGGAGTCCAAAAAAGGATGCTAGATCCCCTCAGACTTTAGTAATGGGTGGTTGTAGACTAACTGTAATAAATGCTGCCAACCATTCTTGGGTCCTCTGCAAGAACAAGAACTTAGTTCACAATCTAGACCAAATATAACCTCAAAAAAAGAGTTATGAAAAGAAAAAATTAAGGATATATAGCATGAATAATTTTTATATTTAATAATTTTAGGTTTTTGGATATTTTATGTATTTACATTTAAAATGTCATTCCTTTACCCCAACTCCCATACCTCCACCCGTCACCCTGCTTCTATGAGGATGCCCCCATTCCCACACACCCACTCCAACCTCAACTCCCTGACACTACCATACAATAGGGAAACAAGCCTCCATAGGACCAAGGGCTTTTATTCTCATTGATGCTGGACAATGCCATCCTCTGCCATATATGTGGCTGGAGACATGGGTCCCTCCATGTATACTCATTGGTTATTGGTTTAGTCCCTGGGAGCTCTTGTGTGGTCTGGTTGGTTGATATTGTTGTTTTCCTATGGTGTTGGAAACGCCTTCAGCTCCTTCAGTCTTTTCTCTAACTCCTCCTTTGGGGTTCCCTTGTTCAGTACAATGGTTAGCTGTAACCATCCTCATCTGTATCAGTAGAGCTCTGGCAGAGTCTCTCAGGAGACAATTATATCTGGCTCTTGACTGCAAGCACTTCTTGGCATCACCAATAGAAACTGGGTTTGGTGGCAGCATAAGGGATGGATCCCCATGTGGGGCAGTCTTTGGATGACTTTTTCTTCAGTACCCATTCTTTGTCCCTGTATTTCTTTCCTCCCATTAGTATTTTGTCCTCCCTCCTAAGAATGAATGAAGCATCCACATTTTGGTCTTCCTTTTTCGTGGGCTTTATATGATCTGTGATTATTTTTCTTATGTATTCCAATATTTTGGGCTAATATCCACTTATCAATGAATGCATAGCCGGTGTGTTCTTTTATGTTTGTGTTACCTCCCTCAGGATGATATTTTCTAGTTCCATCCATTTGCCTAAGAATTTCATGTAGCCATTGTTTTTAATAGCTGAGTAGTACTCCATTGTGTAAATGTAACACTTATTCTGTATCCATTCCTCTGTTGAAGGACAACTAGGTCCTTTCCAGTTTCTGGCTACTATAAATATGGCAGCTATGAACATAGTGGAGCATGTGTCCTTGCTATTTGTTGGAGCATCATTTCGGTATATGCTCAGGAGTGGTATAGCTGTGTCCTCAGGTAGTACTATGTTCAAATTTCTGAAGAACTGCCAGACTGATTTCCAGAGTGATTGGAATCACTTGCAATCCCACCAAAAATAGAGGAGCGTTCCAAATTCTCTACATCCTCACCAGCATCTAGTGTCACCTGAGTTTTTGATCTTGGTCATTCTGACTGGTGTGAGGTAGAATCTCAGGGTTGTTTTGATTCACATTTCCCTTATGATTAAGGATGTTGACCATTTTTTAGGTGCTTCTCAGCCATTCTGTATTCCTCAGTTGTGAATTCTTTGTTTAGCTCTGAACCCCATTTTTAAAATAAGGTTGTTTGTTTCTCTGGAGTCTAACTCCTTGAGTTCTTGAGATATGGTTAAATTTCAACAATTGCTAGTGGTCCCATCAGTTACCATCATGCTTCCAGATGATAAACACGGCAGAAAGGAAGAAACAATAGTTTTCTATGAAGTCATAAATAAAATTATTTTCTAAAGTTTCATTGGGATGAACTAAGTTTTTCTTTTCTACAGTTTCACTAGTATAAACTAAGCTTCTCTTCCCTTGGTTAATTTGTCTATATTCATTGTTTTCCATAATGATATGTAGATTTATATATAAATATATTTGTATATTACATGCAAATATGTGTGAGATATTTCCTCACAGACATATCTATTATGTACCTTTGTTCTTATATAGTTGTAGATACATATTAAAAGTATACAAACACCATATTATTGAGAAGGGCCATAATATATACTCAGACATATCATAAAATTTGTAACATTTTTTCCAATTTATTGGTCAATATGGCATATTACCAAGGATGGAATCAGGATTGAAGTGAATTAGGTAATGAATATGTAAAGAAAAATATATGCAGAAGTCAATATAATAGAATTCCTTTGAACTTGCTTTACCAATTTTATTGATTTTAGTATATTCTTGACTATTATAAATTAAACACAAATTGGCTTCTCTATTAAGAAACCTCTAGAAGAAATGTTGTAAAATATTCTAAACCAATTAAAAAACTTAAAAATTCATCAAATTTAAAAGGAATAGTTAAACTATATGGTGTAAAAAGATCCTTAAATTATATAAATTATCATTAGAAAATTTTGAAAAAGCACTTTAGAAGATTATTCTGGAAGAATCTGTTACTTATCTAAAAATTAAATATGTAATCTCTAAGAAAATTATTTTCATTTATGAAGAAAATGAGCTTCTTGGAAAATATATATTTTCATATTTATACTGGCATATTTGTTCTAAAGAAAATTCTACTTAATGGATCATTTATTTTCTTTGTTATCCTTTTCCCTCTTTTTTATTTGTATTTCCCTCAGGTATAAAAATAGCATATGTGCTTTTAAAAGTGAAGAAAAACTACTTTAAGACAGGCCAATATGGAAAATAGATTATGTATTCCTCTAGTTTACTCTAGGAAAAAGTAGACTGAAAGAAGATTAAATAAAAGCCATGGAGAACAGGAAATGGAGGTCAAAAATAGAATCTAGGCCTAGAAATTGAAAGCTTTACAGACTCTTAAATAGAAAAGCACCTTAAAGTTATTTATTTGCTCAGAATACACTGGTGAAAATTCACAAGCTGACCACCTAGGGATTTCCTTTTTATTCTCTTTCTAGTCTCATTGCTAGTAATGGGCAAATATACACAGTTAACTAAAAAAACTAATGGGAACAGCAAAGTATCTAAGAAAGTTTGGTTAAGAAGTAGTGTGGCAGTGAAAATGTGAGCTTAAGGAAGAAGTAACAAAGCAAAGAAATGCCTGCTGGTTTGGCTAAAGTGATGTGTATGACCTTTGTATGTATATTTAAAAGCATTTATGAAATGCCCAAAGAGGGAAGATAGAACTCTTCAGAAACCCCTCCATTAGATTGACACACACCCCAATCCCAGATAGGGATAGGGCCACCCACCCATCTCAAAGTTTTTAACCTAATCTTTCCTGTCTAAAGGAAACACATGGACAAAAAATGGAGCAAAGGCAGAAGGAAAGGCCATCCAGAGACCGTCCTACCTTGGGATCCATCCCTTCTGCAGAAACCAAACCTTGACACTATTGCTAATTCCAAGAAGTGCTCCCAGACAGAAGTCTAGTAATGGCTGTCCTCTGAGACCTTCTGCCAGCATCAGACTAAGACAGATGTTGATACACGCAGCCAACCATTGGAGTGAGACCTGAGTGGAAGAGTGAGGGAAAGGCCTATGAATAGCATGGTAAACCCATAGAAAGAACAAAAATATCAACTAACCAGAACCGGCTCCCCCACAAAGCTCCCAGGGATTAAACCAACAACCCATCTTATACATGGAGGGACCCATGGCTACACCTGCATACATAGCAGAGAATTGCCTTATCTGACATCAATACGAGTCAGGCTCTTGGTCTTGTGGAGGCTTGGTTCCCCAGTGTAGGAGGATGCTAGAAGGGTAAGGCAGAAGTGGGTGGATGGATGGGGGAACACCCTCCTTTAAGTAAAGTTAGGGAGATGGTATGGGGGTTAAAGTAGGGGAGACTGGGAATGGGGACAGCATTTGAAATGTAAATAAGTGAAATAACCAATTAGTAGTAGTAATAATAAAAAGAACATACTTGAAAAAACTATTCATATTTGCCTATAAGTTAAATGTACAACAAAAAATTAAATAAAATGGGCTACTTTTAATATTTTATTAATTCATACTTTTTAAAACAGAAGAAATGCTTTGATTCTACCCAATACATTTAGCCATGGTGAAAGGTTGTTGAAATGGCACTATTCGGGGAAGATGTGAACATCTTCTCAATACACATAAGGAACCAGTGGCATCTACCAAACAGCTTGGCTGGCTTACATGTCTTTGGGTGGCTTGACTGGTCTGAGAGTATCTCTCAGCAGTCTTTAATGGTGATACATAGTTTGGAAGGACACTATTTTAATTGATCAGTTTCAGGGACTTTACCCTTTTGTAGATGTCCTGAGTATATGAAGTTTCTATGTAGAATGGATTGCTTCCCACCATTTTATAAAATCCTCTGTCTTAACAAGCTTCCATTCAAGGTGGGGAGTTACCTCAAAGGAAATTGATACCAATCGTCTTCTAAACTATTAAGAAAGTGGACATTAATAAATAGAGAGGCATTCTTATCATCAACCACACATATTATGGACACAGATCTTTAGTTTAAGAAAATCAGCTATATCACTTATGACTTGAATCAGTGTGCAATATTATATAAATGATTAATTACAGAGAACATAGGTGCAGAACTGTAGAAGCTAGTGGCAGTAATTCTACAGTCCAGCAGATCAGGTGTAAGAGCAAAGAACTCTCATAGGAGCCATAGCCGGAAAACATGGTAGGTAACCACAGTGATGTCCCAGATTCTATAAGCTAAGAGAGAAGCAAGGATTTGAGGGTTCTACTTGCTTATTTCATGTGCAGATGTGATTTGGCATCAACAAAAGAGATAATCTAAAAAATGATCTAGCCTAAATAAGTAATTCCATTAAATATATGGAAAGCTCAGTGTCCTTAGCTATCATGTAAGCATAAACTTAAAACACTACATAATAGCATTTTACTGTAACTAGATTGGTACAAAATAGCTAGCTCGTTAGGTAGTGCAGGTAAAGTAATGCATGATAAGTGATGGCACCATTGATGCCATAATTAAAGTTTTCTACATAGCCAGATGAAAATTCATTGTGTATGTACCACAGTACACACACATACACACACACACACACACACACACACACACACTCACACACACACACACACACACGAATATACACTTTCTATATATGTATATACCAGGTGTGTACATATGTGGTTTCTTATACACATACTAACACACATACACACTGGCAAGGAGGTACTATGAAGAATTCAACAGACAAAATACATTATCTAACAATCAAACTGTTTCATGATTCTCATGCCACTGCATACTTACTTCTACATATGTATCCACAGAAATTGAAATAAATGCATAAAAGAAATATGGGCATGCTCAGTTTCAGCCAATCATTATTATAGTACCAAAAATATGAATTAGTCTGTGGATAGAACTACAAATAAGTGTCTAAGGTACTTTTTCCAAATACTAGTTCTATCAAATAGAGTATCATCTCTTCACAGAGAATCATGAAAACCTGCAATATATGGATATGCAATGGATGGATCTAGGGCATCTGGTGTTAATTTAGAAAAGCACATTAAAAAAAAAGTGATGTCAAAAGACAGGAGAAAACCAGGATGACAAACGTGTTATTAGATCTGACCATAATATCATATCCACTATTGTAGGCATATTTCCACATATTCTATTAAAATTCAGCAAAAAAAAAAATCCAAAACCAAGCCAAACAAAAAAAAAAAAAAAAAAAAAAACCTCCTTGGATGAATTGAGTCAATAGAAAAGTGGACAAATATTGTCACAGTATATGACAATCTATACCCAGATTCAAATAACATATACATAATACATAAGCTTCTATAATCTAAATTTCTGAAATAGAATATTTCACTGTAGTAAGTAGCTTTCTTTCATCATTTCCCCTTGCCGAGGGTCAGAATTGAATATGTAAATTTTAACAAAACCACAAACACATGTAGAAGCAAAAGTTACAATGATTGAATATATCAGAGTAAATTTTAATAAATCACGAATTATGGAAAAATATATATTTATGCAAGTACAAAATGTACCCTTTCTAGAAACATAGAAAAATATATTCAGAAAACCGTATTTTATTTGTTGAACTAGATTTGAACATAATATTTTACTTAGAAACTAATAGTCACTTATCTTTAATAATATTCTACGAAACTGGCAAAAATTAAGATAGATGAACAACTTTCTTTAAGTGATCACTATGAAAAGTGTTCAGTTAATGGATGATTTTGATTATTTATAAATACATCTCCATGCAAAATCACAATTTTGATACAAATCTGAGTTATCAAATGTCTTACTCTGTTATGGGTCAGTCAGTGTATCATTCCATGCACATCAGAACAAATAACTAGCTATTCTTATTATTAGAATAATAGGAAATTTAAATTCTAACACAAATTTTATATTAAGTGCATTTAAATTTTCCTGCTATCTAACATTGTTTAAAATCAGAGAGTAAAACATTCCCATTCAATAATCTATTGACAATATTTTCATATTTATTTAGTCCATTTAAATTTTTATTTTTAAATATATTTTAATGCCTATCAATTCAAATATTTGATAAAACAACATTTTCAAGAAATACCCAAAGGAGAGTAATACTAAGTTGTTTTTTATGTGGTCATTGTTGAAACTGTTTTTTGAAAGGTAAATTGATGGATGGTGTTAATTTTTTGGTGTGGGCAGGAAATGTCTTAGAACTAGTAAGAGTGACTAACAATTTGTCAGCAGAGTAAGTATAATTTGGCATTGGTTATAGGACATTTCCTAACAGTGAAACGCAGAAATCAAGCTATAAGCATAGAGTTTTCATGACTGTCCATTTTATGTGTAGATATTTACTTAATGGCAAATTGTAGGAAAAAGCAATGCAAGTAACGTTTTCAAAAAAGTTATAGAAAAGAAGTGATTTAAAGATGATATAGTTTTAACAACTTCACAATGATGTTACTAGAATTTCAGGATTAAAATGACTATTCTATCTGACTTTATGAGTAGAAAAGGTATTAGTCGGGGTTGGGGATTTAGCTCAGTGGTAGAGTGCTTGCCTAGCGAGCGCAAGGCCCTGGGTTCGGTCCCCAGCTCCGAAAAAAAAAAACCGAAAAAGAAAAAGAAAAAGAAAAAGAAAAAAAGAAAAGGTATTAGTCTACTGTACAGGACATGCATTAGCTAGGGGCTTCCTTTGGAGGCCTGAAGGTCCTTGCAAAGCAAAATTGTATTTCCTTAGTGAAACTCACAGAGATAAAGCACTCAGAGCTGCTACTAAACAAATTGATTTGATGGAAGTGAAGGTTATTGCAGTGTACTCAACATAGTTATTTGACTAAAATAAATGTATTTACTAACCCCTCAAACTCATTTGTTGTATTTGATTCTTTGATGTTAAGGTTATAGGAGTTAAGAACTTTGGAAGTCCTTTAGAATTAAATGTGCCCAGGAGGGGAAATCACGTTTGAAAAATTCTTGTCTTTCTGTAATATTTATGAAATAATTGGTTGTCCCCCACTTTGAGCTATGCAAAGATTCAATAAAAAATGACTGGTGTTCTTATAAAGCCAATGTCTTCTTATGGTTCTTATGTCTTCTTTTCTGTTACATGGTTCCCAGACACACAGAATCTGAACTCTAGAATTACAAACAAGAATGTTTCATTTTCTTTCTTAGGGCTCCGTTGCTGTGATAAATCTCCATGACCAAAATCAACCTGAGAAATAAGTCTCTCTCATCTTCCACTTTAAGTAACAGTCCCTTGAAAAACAATACAGGGTAACAATTCAAGAAAGAAATGTGGAGGCAAGAGCTGAAGAAGGACCTTAGTGTAATGCTGCTTACTCCAACCTTAGTTGGTATTCTTTTTTCTTTCTTTTTTTCTCAAATGAATATTTTTATATTTACATTTCAAATGTTATTTCCTTTCCCTGCTATCCCCCTCTCCCATCCCCCTAATCCTGCTTCTATGAGGCTGCTTCCCCTCCCACCTCACTGCCCTAGCATTCCCCTACACAGGGAAATTGAGCCTTCAATGCTTTCTTAAACAATGCTGGACCACCTGCTAAGGGATGGTGTGCCTTCCTCTATCAATAATTAATCAAAAATATGCCCATTGTCTAGAGACAAATCTGATGCACAGATTTTCTAATTAACGTTACCTCTTTGCAGATGACCAAAGCTCATGTAGCAGACCTAATATTAACCATTTTGTTTAACAACCACTCAGTCTATAGTACAGGTGTTGTAGAGGAATTTTAATCCAGCAGTGGCTGCTCTGGCAAAGGCTCAACCCAAAGACCTTCTAGGTCTGTGTGATCTGATTGGAAAGATAAACCTGAAGTCCATCTGGGAGGAATACTGACATGAACTCAGTCCACATATTTAACTCAAATAATGTTAGTAAGAGAAAGTAGCCATGTTTGAAACTGATGTTTAATTGGGAGGCAAACAAAGAATCAGAGAAATTTGGGCAGTATGAGTCAGAGATAGGATACACCCAACTCTCATGAGAACAGTATATGAAGCAGAGGCTACTTTAGAATAGCACAGAAAAAAAGAGGCAAGACAGAGAGACAGAGAGACAGAGAAAGGACGGTTTTACAATGACTGGTTGAAGCAACGAGATAATAAGCCAGAGAATGAGAAGGACCCAAATTAGAGCATATTCCAAAGTTAGTATGAGACCAGGAAGAGCGATTCAATCAGAAGCTAAGGGAAGGCAGTTTGACTCTATCGGCTTAAAAAGGAGTTTGAGCAGGAATGCTGAGTTGAACCATCCAGCCAGAGTTCAAACAGAAAAAAAAAATGTATGAGCTTATTCAGCAGTTAGCCTCCTAGATGGCAATAAAATCCGGCAAATAAAAGATACCTTTACACTTGGTAAAAATATGTAAATAGGTTGATACACTCTATGTGAAGAACAACAAATAGCAGACACTTTACTGAGTAGAATATATGGGTAGGAAAATTTGTATTTCTTTTTAATATGTTTAAAATAATTTCATAAATGCTATTGTGGTATGGAAGTTTCTATTCTGTTCCTGAAGCAGACTGTTTTGCTGGGGCAAGATCTGTGGGGGACACATAGTTTGGAGGAGTCAAAGTACAGTGACAAGCTGCACTTGTCTAACTAGCCTTGCAATGTTTTCTTGGTCTCGAGACTTTGCTAGCCTTCACGAATTTGAGAGAGGCACTACCAAGAACTTCTCCTGGCTTTCCAGCTGATTCTTCTTGCTCCTGCTGACTCATACTGATTTGGAAGAAGCCTGGCTATTTCTGCTGGATCTTGTCATTACTGATGATTCCGATTTGGTATCGTGACACTACTGAACTGGAATGCTGGTGTCCTGACAAATGGAAATTGGAAACCCCTGCCCCAGAGAACTACTACTAAGCACTACTGCCATATCCCCTTGTTCTATTTACTGTACTTTCGTCTCCACTTTTATATGGTGGAGTAAAAGGGGAGCAGAAACACTTGAGAACCCATATTATAAGTAGGATTTTAAAATGTAAGCCTACTATACTTGGGTTATATTTATCTCCTTCTCCTTTTTCCTCCCAGCCAAGCCCTGATTTCTTTAACCTCTAATGATGAATCCTCTCTTTGTTTTAACCCCTTCAATTCAATATATGTTTCTTTCCCAACTCCTTTTGATATGCTGCCTGCTGTGCAGTGTGGTTGAAGTACCAGAGGTCAAAACATAAAAAAAAAAAAAGAAGAAAGAAAGAAAAAGAAATTGACTAGCTCTCTCCCAGAAACTATCAAATGTAACTAGATCTACAGCTAGTAGTGGTCTTCAAGATCACTTTATTACTTCATGCTGGAATCTTGTCTGATTTGAGATCACATAGTTGATTTTGCATGTTGTCATAGTTGGTGAGAAGTCATATGTACAATTACCCTGTTGCTTCAAAAGAAACAAAAATAAGCAACCACACAGCATCTTTGACTGTTCAACTCTGTCTGGCCCTGTATTACTGAAGATCCCTGAACATTTTAAGGAGATCTGTCCATGCTCCAATTAGAACTGAGCACTCCCATGTCCCTGAATCTCTTATTCAAATTCTTCCATTTGAATAAGAAGTCACAAACTTCTTTACCAAGTTCTAAACTAGATTTTACATATTTAGATACTAACCAAACACCAGAAGAGTCATCATTAAGAATACGCTTTGAAGGGGTTGGGGATTTAGCTCAGCAGTAGAGCGCTTGCCTAGGGAGCACAAGGCCCTGGGTTCGGTCCCCAGCTCCAAAAAAAAAAAAAAATATGCTTTGGAATAGAGAGAAAAAATATTAAGCAAACTTGCTAAATGTAAAGAAACTATACCATGTATTATTACTATAGAATTTTAGTAATATATAATTCATTTAAATTATACTTTTTAATTTTTAGAATAAAATTGTTGACCTGTAAATTTTTTATTCTGTTTCCAACTTTATTAATTTAAATGGGTTGACCAAAAATTAATTTGCAGCCGCCAAACCCAGTCACTATTGCTGATGCCAAGAGTGTTTGCTGACAGGAGCCTGATATGACTGTCTCCTGAAAGGCTCTGACAGAGCTTTACTGATACAGATGAGGATGGCTGCAGCTAACCATTGGACTGAACAAGGGAACCCCAATAGAAGAGTTAAAGAAAAGACTGAAGGAACTTAAGTGGCTTGAACGCCAAAGGAAGAACAACATTATCAACCAACCAGACACCACCAGAGCTCCCAGGGACTAAACCATCAACCAATGTATACAAAGGCTCCATCCACATATGTTGCAGAAGATGTCATTGTCTGGCATCAGTAGGAGGAGAAGCCCTTGGTCCTGTGAAGGCTCATTTTCCTAGTGTAGGGGGAAAATACCAATGAGGTAAGATAGGGGCGGGTCTGTGGGAGGGGGAGCATCCTCATAGAAGTAGGAGGAGGAGGTATGGGGGAACAGAAAGGAGATAACATTGGGGTTTGGGATTTAGCTCAGTGGTAGAGCGCTTGCCTAGCAAGCGCAAGGCCCTGGGTTCAGTCCCCAGCTCCAAAAAAAAAGAAAAAGAAAAAAAAAGGAGATAACATTTGAAATGTAAATACATGAAATATCTAATAACAATTTAATTTACATAATTTTCTCTTTATTTAATATGACACCATGATTTATTCTGGTTTTATTTAATTTTATAAAAATATCTAAAGCATGGTTTTTAAAATAAAATTACAGCAAAATCTTCATGTTTATTCACCTTGTTCATTTATAATAATTGTATTATTCTTATATCCTGATAATTGATTCCTCCCTCAAAATTTGGAGGTTTTTATATACATTTACTTAAAAATTAATATGTTCTATTTTAGATTAATTCAGTGAGAAATTTTCATTATCTTTAAACTGTGCTCTCAATAAAAACTAGAGTCTATAAGTCTATGAGATATTTGAAATTAGATTCATCTTTGTATTGCCATACCATAAACTCACATTGTGCTGGTTAAATTTATGTAAACATGCCACAAATGGATTAATGGTGAAAAAAAAAAGCTTCTGGTAAGAAAATGACTGCATGAGATTTGTCTGTGGGCCGAACTGTAGAGTATTTTCTCAATTAGTGATTGAAATGGAGGGGCCTAGTCCATTTTGGGTAGCACCATCCTTGGACTTGCAATCCTGGGTTTTATACGAAAAGAAGTAGTGAAAGCCATAGGCAGCAAGCCAATAATCATGGCCCCTCCATGGCCTCTGCATCAGCTTCTGCCTCCATGTTCCTGCCAGTCTGATATCCTGTCCATAAATACCTCAACAGTGTCCTTTAACTCTAAGCAAAATAACCCCTCCCTCACCAACTCTCTTTTTGCTCATGAGGTTTCATCACAGAAATAGAAACCCTAAGATATTACTTTCAAGCCATAAATTTCTACTCTTGTTGCCCATAGGATCATATCCATTGAATAATGCAAAATGCACTCATTCAAAGTTGAAATGTCTTTAGAGTCTTGAAAAATTCCAAAACTTTAATCCACAATGTATAACTCACAAATGACCTGTAAGTCCACCTTTTATCTGTAAACCCCAATTACAGAGAAAATATATATATATATATATATATATATATATATATATATATATATATATATATATATATATATATCAGAATTAACAAAAATAGAAATGGTCTCAATCCAAAGAGGAAGACACTGAGACAACAAAACAAAAGGCATCAAGAGTGGGGAACACAGACCCCAAAGCACCTAATACAGCATCTGACTCATATTAACCTCACCTGACTACAAAGGTGTCTGTGTCCTTATTCCGCCAGTTGTGTTGACAACACTAGAAGGTTTTTACTACCTCATCTACAGTCTATGCTTACTGCTCTATATGGGCAATGCCTCATGATTTCAATATCTCCAATATTCAGGCATCTCCACTGAAACTTCAGCATTCCCTTCACAGCATCAAAGGAGAGCTTCCTGTGGCCTTTGTCTGGGGATTTTATATCAGATAGGCTTTCCCTAGCCCCAGTGCCTTCTTATTGTTATATAGGAAGACGATACACACCCAGCTCTGCAAATTTATTTCCTTAAACCAAACAGCATTGGGTTATGCTATCAGGCTCTGTTACTTGCAACAGCTGTTGTCTGGCTTAACCACAGGTGCTTCATCCGTTTTGTCTCTTCCATGCTGACGCCAGTAGAACACTTGCCTAGTAACTCTCTTTCCACACAGAAACTACATCGTCAATCACACTCTCAATTGAGGCAGTTTCTTCAAGGGTAAAGGTAAAATTGTATTTTCACAAGTTAGAGCTTTGGAAATGGAGTCTGGTCCTCAGGCAATCTTTTCTACTATTGTCCAACAGAGAGAAAAAATAAAAGGGGATGATACCAGAACTCAAATCAAGCAATTAGATGCTTTCATCCAAATAACTCTTATCTTTTATCACTGACTTATTTGCTGACAATAATATTCAGGTTCTCTAGGTGAACAGAACTGATAGACTAAATATGTATGGGGATGTTTTTAGAGCGACTTACAGGCTGTAGTCCAGCTAGTCCAAAAATTTTTGTCTGTTAACGGAAGGTCCAGAACTTGTAGAGGCTCAGTTGGACTTCAACAAACACTGGAATCAAGAAGAAAATGCTCTAATTCAGTGTTTATTAAACCTCTTGTTGATGGGACTCTTTAATATATTTCCTCATGTTGTGCTGAATACCAACCATATTTTTTGTTACTATCTCATAACTGTAATTTTGCTAGTGTTCAGACTTGCAATGTAAGTATCTGTTTTGCAGGATAATCTGATATGTGCTTCCCAAAGGGGGCATCATCAACAGATTGAGAATCATTTTATTAAGGACAGTGAAGGAACTTGCCAGCAAGAGTAAGGACAAGCAGGCAAAGAACAAAGTTAAGAATTCCCTTTCCCACAAACATATATGGGATTTCAGCAGAAGGTTTGGTAGAGATTCCAGGTAGATCTTCCCAGCTCAAAAGATCCAGTGTTGCCCTGACTCTCTCTATTTCAAATTAAACTTGTTTATGATTTTTTCCTTATGAAACTACTCAGATTTTGTCTTCCCAGAATTTTGTTCTTAGTCATCAAAGACTTAGTGTTTACTAAGTAATATCCATTCATATCCTGAATGTTCTCTGGTCTGGAATATATCCCTCCCACAGAAATTAGTGAAGTCCTTTTCATTCTAATCTCATGCAAATCCTCAGAATGTGTAGATCACAACCACATATTTTTGTTGCCCAAGATAACATATGAACCAGATATTCTTTGTCTACATTTTTCTCTTAGGATAATTCTTAAGTTCGGCCTACAACCTTTAAATTTCTGGTTCTAAGATCTGAGTACTTGGACAAATTTCTAAAACAATTCTAAATGCCTACAAACTGTGTCAGTTTATTGAACAATGGCTTAACTCCTTGAAATCATCCTTAAATGTTAGGTGGTTTGTGCAATATATCCTGACAACAGCAACTCAAAAGAGAAAGAACTCATTTTGCTTCATATACAAAGGAATAGTTTACTATTGTGGTGCAGCAGGAGTTGAGAAAAGCTGATTCTAATGTCAGTGAACCATGAACGATATTGTTCATCTCCCTCTTTACTTATTCTTTCACCTCAGGAGTCTAGTACAAAGACTGCTAGTGTCCTGTTAATGTGGGTTCTCTGTCACTAAACTAGAATAGAATATGCCAAGAGCCTTCATTCCTAGGAACTTGTCAAGAGACAATCCATAACCACCATACAGTTAATTTTGAATGATTTGTTTTTATTTAGAAATCAATTGTCAGATGAACAATTTAATCATTAGTTTACAATTTATACTAGTTTGGATAAGAGGGAAAGAGGAATTACTATTTTGTAGAAAATATGTAGGTAGGAATCTATTCATGGCAAAGATATAAAAATAAATAATATGAAGTGATTGGAAAGTAAAATTTTATCTAATTATAATCTTAACTCAAGAACTTTTATTTTCATAAACTTTTATTTCAACTTATTACCATTTAATCTTTTCTTACCCTGTCATTTTATAATTAAATACTACAAGAATTCAACTTTTGACATTTTTGATAAAGCTAAGACAAAGATTATATTTACGTGTATCCAGGATTTATATTTGATCATTTCTAAATTTCTGAAACATAAAGGGAAGTATAAGGATTATCAGCTTTTTACTGATATCACTCAAAGGTCAATTATGTCTCCATTAGCTTTTGTTTATGGATAATCTGTTTTTTTCTTTCTCTAAATCCTCATGTTCTATGTTAGAAACAAAGCAAAGTAACAGAATCAATAGGACAATAGTACTTTAGAAGCCATTGGATATGAACCTCAAGGCATAGGACTTAAGATTGTAATTTCACAGTGATTGTTTTGTTGTTTTTGTTTGTTGGCTTGTTTGTTTTTCCCTTCTAACATTGTCACATTCCCATTGGGCTTCCTGAAGGTTGGGAAAATCTATTGCTCCTTGGAAGCCCTAAACCCATGTTAGTTACATAGAAAGGGTCCTCTGTGCTTCTTTGAAGACTAACAGAATTGCAGTTTCTGAATTTGTAGGGTTTTTAATCTAAAAAGATTCAATTTACCTAAAATGGTATATTTATTACCTGTCTTGGGATACATGGTGCTACACTTTGGGACAGTGAAGACTGTGGAAGAACCAGAGGTGAACCCACATTCAATATTTGCCTAGAGGAAAATGAGGAATACTTTCTTTGCTCTCTTCATTTTTACCTCTCCACTGTGGGGAATTTGTTAAAGGATTCCCTTTTATATAATAATGATAATTATACCTTCTATTTTTTCATTTAAAGTAACTTTCTCATAGTTTGTTGGTGCTTCAAACATATTTCAAAAATATATAAAGCAGAAAATTATTTCATAAAGCATTCAAATTATTAAATTGATGAAAAATGATAAAGAATTTGAGTTCTTCTGTAAAGAATTTTTATTTCAAAGAAATCAAGAAGAGGTTGCATTAAAAAAAATTAAAAATTAGAAAAAATAGAATTACCATGGGAACAGTGAGTACAAATTGCCCAGAATGGTTCTTGAGAGAATTAGCATTATCAAATATCAAAGGAGATGTTGTACTGCATGCTAAGAAGTAAGATTAATTTAATTGGGGAATATCATAAATTTTGATTGTGTAAGCATTCAGAGAATGAACTCAGAAGAATCTCATTTTGGAAGGGATAAGGAGGCACAGCTGCTATTTTGAAGATATTATTTTACAAAAAATAGCAAATATTATGCAAAGTATCCTGATACTACTGTTCCTTTCCTTTGCCAATATATCGTAGCAATGCATATAAATATAATTTAGTGATAAGTGCAGCTTTTCTTCTAAATGAAAGAACTTGACTTTTTATCTTACATTTATTCTCAAATCTTATTTTCCTCCATACCATATTTTTACTACTTCTGTATCAAAGCTTCTTGTGGCTATCTGTGTAGCCAAAATACACACATTTGTTATTTATTTTTAAATATATGTATGTGTTTGTCTGCAAATAGATGTGTACATACGTTGTATCAATATCAAGAAGCTTGGACAAAATTGCTCTTCAAGAAGGCATGATGTTCTAGACTTTTAAAGTATACCCATGGACAACATACTCCAAACATACATATGTACCCCTAGTCTTATGGCTCCAGCTGCTTGGGGGACAGAAGATTGCCTTATCTGGCATCAATGGGAGTGGAGCCCCTTGGTCCTGTGAAGGCTCAAGATGACCCAGTTTAGGGGAATGCCAGGGTGATGAGGTAGGAGTGGTGGGAAGGGGAGCATCATTATAAATGCAGGGAGGAGGGGGGAGGGGTCAGGGGCTTTGTGGAGAGGAAACTGGAAAGAGGATAACATTTGAAATGTAAATAAATAAAACAGCAATAAAAATACATAGCAAGAAAGACATTTTTAAAACCACAGGAAGTTGTTATTTAATAGTTTTTTTTTTGGTAATAACCTTCCTTTCTTATCTGATGTAGGTATTTTTTATTTTGTTTTTTGCAATTATTTTAAGCATTTTACCCCAGGGTAGTTAGTTAAGTTTTAGGTTGCCCTCCCTATTGGAATATTACCATATTCTTCAATAATTCCCTTCAAATGTAAAGCAATGAAATCGGTAAACAGTTTACCTGGTTGCATCAATTTTCTGTTTGTATTAAGTGTTCTTGTACTCACAAGGAATTAGAATATTTGTACTCAAATTTTTGACAAAAATGGTATAATGTTTAAATTATCTTATTCCAGTGAGATAATATATAATATTATCTTGATTCTCCTTTTGATATTGTTACTACTTTATTTTGAACTTACTGCATGACTTGAAAATTAGAAAATTGATAAATGATCCTTTTAAATTTGTATAATTTTAAGATGTCAATGAATTTTGGTCCGAAGTTTCATGATTCCCTTCCTTTTATTTTCTAATATCTGGCTATATTTTCAATTATTGATTTCTAACTTTTTTTGTTACAATGATTGACCCAATAATTTTCCTATAATCCCTCCTATTTCCTCATATATTACTTATTTATTTTTAATTTTTAACATGCCTTCAGAAAATGGCTTAGAATTTTTATAACATGCAATTATTTTTTGAGAAGGGTTACATTATACTTTTGACAATATACATTTCAATCACATCATTTATGAATATAATATCTTACCACTCAATAGAATCATTTTAACTTTAATTTGTAAAAGTATAAGTTTTTAATGTTTCTCAATTGTCATTATTTCTCAGTTTATTAGATTCTTTTTCAGCCTAATTTTCCTTAATGTTTAATTTTTAATTATATAATCATAACCTCATTTAATTCATGGAATTTTACTTTAGCTCAATACAGACCAAATCTTAAATTATATAGGATATTATTCACACTTCTATTTCCTCATAAACTTTTTACAATCATTTTAATAAGTAAAGTTTTTAACTATGTGAAATAACTATTTATTTTGGGCAAGGCCCACATTAATATTTTTCTTGTTCTCCAATTAACTGCTCAGCAATCTTGCTAGTTTTCTTGTTTTACTCTTTTTTTTCCTATTATTTTTGTTTTGTTTTGTTTTGCTTTGTTTACATGCCTAAATCTGAACTCAACAACTCTCAGTAGCAACTCTCCCATTGCTCATGGCTCCTTGCTAAATCTTCTTTGGACAAATTCAGTGTGGGAGTTTTCTACTTCTGATTCTGAAAGAAAATATTTTATTTATTAGAAATTTTACAAAATTTTGAAAGCTAAAGAGTGATTATCAAAAATTTTTATGACACCTTCCAAGGGTAAGATTCCAATCTCATTTTAAATTTTTTTGTGCTTAATGTCTGAAAGAAGGAACGTGAAATACATAAATGCTGAGGCAACTATGCGTGACTCTGTGTGTGTGTGTGTGTGTGTGTGTGTGTGTGTGTGTGTGTGTGTGTGTGTGTGTGTGTTTGCACTTGGGGAAAAAGTCCAGCATCTTCACAGAACAACTATAATAATCCACCCAATTCTACTCTTATATAAGGATAAAATCTTTTTTACCTTTCACACCTGTACACTGCACAAAAGAATAATGGTAGAAGGGAGGAAAACGAATTGTTTGTCATTGACCCAAGCTTGATCTTTTGTTAGCAATCTCTCAGGGGTTCTCAACAGTGAATTGTTACCTTTAAGAACATTATCCTTCAAAATACTTCAACTGTCTTTTTTATTTTTATTTCCCTTAAGAAAAATGCATGACCCATCTGACAGTAATAAAACAAAATCTGTAAAATGATCAGTGTCTATTTGATCATAAGTAAAGATTGCATTAGCTGAATGCTGACTTGGGAGATATAATTTATCATTCATCTTGAAAGGTTAAAAACGGGCAATTTATATAAATGTGAACCAAGAAATATTTGTTGAGAAATTCATAACAAAATTCAATTCTACTGCCTTTGTACATGCTATCAGAAATGGAAGAAAGATGTGATATATTTAAATGTCAGGTGAGTTAGAAATCATTCCTGAATTAAACTCAAGATATTTTATTTTTATATATTTATAATTTGAACTATCATTAAAAAAGCACTACAACAGTGTATGCCTTTGAACATGAAGATAGGTTGAATTATAGATACTGACTTTTTAAAGAGTTTTATTTTTAAAATATAGGTATTAATTCTCTGAGAATTTTATATATGCTTCATGCTTCAAGAAGTTTTTTCATACCAAACTTTCACATAAGTCTTCCACATGCAATCTCACCATTCCTCCCAATATAATGTTCTTTTTTCTCTAGCCTATGGAGATTAATTAGTGATCCATCCATATTCATGCTTATGGCCATTCCCTGGAGCATGGTTGTTTTGTCAGGGTTTTCTTTATGAACAAAACCAAGGGAATGAATAAGAATTTGTTTAAAATAGTAACAACATTTAAATTATACCTGAAATGCAAAGACTGATAGTAGCCAGAGTGTCCCACGATCTGATCTCTCTCTCCTCTCTTTCATGTCTCTCTTCTGATTGTAGATAGTAAGAAAATTCATGGAGAGCTGAAGGTCATTTTACATGCCACCAAGTTGTTTCTTCTGTCAGTTAGGGAAGCAGCAGCAGATCATCTCAGCAGCAAGATGGAAGACCAAAAAGAAAAGAGATATAATCTTCCTTCAAATAAATATATCTTCTTTTTAAAAAAATTTTTTTTGACTACTACCAGAAGACATCACTGATAATCGCAGTAGATTTCCAAAATAGATCGAGGAAGTCAGGAGAGGTTTTCACTTGGTGACTCTAATCTATGACATACTGATGTTGAAATCAACCAAACACTACTTAACCTCTGGCAATCACACCCTTGAAGGAACCTTTATCTCCCTCCACTAGCTACCATCACTCTATATACCTCTTAATGAATAGTGGTAGCTGTGGTGTCCTCTCTACTCTATGTTGGAATGTTAGCTAGCTAATCCTTGTGAAGATCTTTTGCCAAAAACCAAAGCTGAAGTGAATTCTTGAGTTCAACGTTCCTGACATGACCAGAGACAATGTGTTACTGCAGTTTTCCAAATATTTGGTTCTGGGTCTTCACAAAATTTAAGACTCCTCTTCCACAATGTTTCAGAAATATTTGAGAGAGATATACATATATACATACATACTTGTGTGCACACACACATTCATATATATATATATACATACACACATACATATTAAGATAATATATTTCAAATGTATAACATATTAAAATAATATATTCATATGTATTTCCATATATATATTCTAACCTTTAGCTCTAGTTTTAGACATAGATATGTAATAATTTAATTATTATATCAAAGGTCTTATTGTTTGATGAGGATACTTTTCCACTCTTCTTCCAGAATCCATTGATTCACAAATAAAATATTCTCATTCCCAACTGTGGGTGGGATTCTTTTCATTGAGTTGTACCAGGGTTCTGGTGATTATTAAATAATAAAAGATATTGCTCCTGTTCTTGGTTGCCAAGAAGAACTTGGTAGTGTGACCCTATGGATGGAGGTACCACATAGTTTGAAGGCAGGATGTAGAAAATCAAGTTGGCATTGATCAAAAATCTTCTGTCTTGATGTTAGCTTTTATAAATCCAGTGAGGGCTATGCACGTATTTGAGACAGAGAAATTGTTAGCAGTCTTATCTGGCTTTGATATCTGAATAATATAATAATGACTCTCCTAGGAAGATATGCCCACCAATGTGGTCATAGCACAAGTATTGATGAGACAACTAATTGTTTGCTTTAAAGAGTTACCTCTTGTTCTTGAGAGGAACCAAACATATAGTACCATAATTATGCTACTATAAAATTATAATTAAGAAATCAATACCTGGAAAGTTCATAGGCCTCATAAGCAAGACTATTAGTATAATAAATGGATATAATTTTAAACCTCCCTCTAACTTTGTATACATATTTTTGACAGAGAACAGTACTCAAGCATCATCAGAAAATATTCTTTGTGCAGAAAATTGAGTTCACTGTAGAAACTCATAATGAGGTAGAGATTAGAAAGTATTATATGGTTTAGAGATAGTTATATTTGAATTTTAATGGGTGGCAAATTGGTAAATGTTTATATTCTAGCTTTCCCCTGCAATATGTATAGAACCGTTTATTGTAAGATACATCACCCCTCATGACAGAATACAAGAAAGTTGGTCTAGTTTTCCCACATGTAAAGTTGAACTGAACAGAGTATGTGAACAAGCATCATTGAGCCAATGTGTGCTGTCATTTATAGTCACTGTTATATCATTACAAAGACCATGAAAATGTTTAGGATTATATGTGAAATTCGTTTTTTTATAAAATCAATAATAATTTCTTTTGTACAGATAAGTATGTAATGCTGTTAAAATATAGTTGATAATATTTTTATCCCTTGTATTTTGTGAAATGGGGACTCTTTTTATCCTCTATTTTGTGAAATGGGAGAATAAGTTCAGGCCTCTGTGATTTCTAGATACCTATGTTTTCAGCTACAAAAGCAGACTATACCAAAATCACAAAATGATTTTCTATGTTATATGAGTATAATCTTAATCATTATAAAATAGAACAAACAAAGCACTCCATGGAATGGGACTAATGTTCAATATTGTACCTGGATTCAGCTTCTGCACTATGGCAGTTCTCTGTCAGAAAAACCCTTTACAATTTTAGATATTAAGCTGAAGTTGACTGGAACATTTTATACTTCTTCTTAATTTCTAAAATAATTCTGCTTGCTTATTATCAGCTTAACAATATGTAGGACACATTTGTGGAATGAAATTCAGTATGAATAAACCCTCTGTGCACTCTCCTACAGTCTGAATTTCCATGCCTAACAACCCATCGTGTCCAGCTGTAACCTTCCCTTTCTAACTTTTAAGATACTTTCCTTTCTCCCATTGACTTTCCCAAGCTAGGGATTTTTCTAGTTTCCTGGATACTGCAGGCAGTACAGTTGTAACATCTAAATCAGAACACATAAAACATCACAGAAAGTTATATTTCTCTCCCAGAAGACAATGTTCAGCATTAAAAATAGCCAAAAGAGAAGCTACAAAAGCATAGGGAAAACCAGGCTAAAAAACAAAGAAAAAGTAGGTAGTAAAACTAGATTCATTTATGCCAAATATTTCAGGATTGTCAAATGAAAATTTGAACTGTTTGTGATTACTATGTTAACACTAATAATGAAAACCTCAGAAACATTAAATTCCCTGCACGTATCCACAACATCTAGAGTTAGCTACAAAAGACCTGACAACACTGAGCCAGTCACAATTCCAGCACTGGTAGAGAAGAAGCACAGGTAGCCACTAGATCTAACTGAGGAGATATAGGGAGAGAGACAATAAATTTTCTTTAAGGATGTGGCACTTGTTGGTTTCGCGTATTACATGGAATGGCTTTTGTGGTATGCACCACTTATTGGCAGTACAATTGGACTCTGTGTGTGTGTGTGTGTGTGTGTGTGTGTGTGTGTGTGTGTGTGTGTGTATGATGTATATATGTATATGATGGCTATGTATATGTGCATGTGTATGTATATGTAGATATAAAAGAGTAAACCATGCTAGAATAGAGAAGCAAAGGCAGGATTCAAGAATGACTTTTTTTTTTTTTTTGGGTTCTTTTTTTCGGAGCTGGGGACCGAACCCAGGACCTTGCGCTTCCTAGGTAAGTACTCTAACCACTGAGCTAAATCCCCAGCCCCTCAAGAATGACTTTTATAGTCATATGTTTTTGTCAGAAGAAATTGTTGTCTTGGAGGCTTAATGTTGAATATGCTCATCCTTTCTATTATTTTTTTTCGAACTCTTGCTTTTATGTTCAACTCAGCAGTTCTGGCTCAAAAGTCCTCTCCAATCTAACTGATTCAAACTGGCTTCTCTCTGAACGTCTCTAGAAAAACTGCCTCAGAACTTCACAAACTGAAGTGCACTGACTGGACCGAGTACACAAACTGAACAGAACAGAATGCGACTGCAGGAACTCAAGTGAACCCAACTACATTCAACCTAACTGTACCAAACTGCAGGGAGCAAAACTGAACTGTACTCATTGACCTGCCCTTTATTCCTGACACATTCTGTGCTATTTGCCCTCCTCTTCATGTTTGTTCTTGTGAGGGTTTAGTATATGCCATCTGAGACTCAGTCTGTGAGATCATTTTCCACTCATCACTTTGTCTGCCCTCAACAAGATACCACTTTCAAGCATGGCTACTTTCCTCTACAAACTAACTTTACTTCTATTGCCTGGAATTAAAGTGTGCATTCAGTGTGTGTCTTTACTCAAGTCAGACATGTGATCCTTGTCAGGGCAGCCACGTTGTTGGACTACAGAAAGGAAAAAGTGATATACTGTATTTATATTATTGTAACAAAAAAGAGGCATGTTAATATTTCCATTATTTTGTAGATAAATGAGTTTCTGTGATGCTAAAAAATATAGAGCTAAATAGTGTCAGATTTATTTTTTTAATTTAATAGTAAGGGTCTAGAAAGAAGAAATGGCTCCTAAAGTAATTATGTAAAAATGCTGAGTGGAAATCTCAAGTAAAATATAGTATAATCTTTAATCTAAAAGACAATCTGTCTGCAACCATTTCCTAAAATGTTTCTAAATTTATAAAAATCTCTTTCACATAGAAAGCCATCCGTTTATATAATCTAAAATATTCTATGTTAATTTGACTGCTAGTTTGAACAGTATCCAAAGAAAATGTAAAAAAATACCCGAAGCCTTCCCTTGCTTCCACATTTAAAATAAGTAACATTTAATGGGTTCTCACAATCATCGCGACACTTCAGCTGTGATTAACTTTCATGAAAATCTCAAAAAAACATTTCTTCTTTGTATTTTAGCATGTGAATTTCAATAACTGCAACAATCAACATTATAATTGTTCATCACTATCTCAAACACACATTTTCTTCTTAGCAATTCATGTGTAATTCAGATATTTTAAGATGCAATTTTAATGTTATAATATTAACTCAGAATTTACACCAAACATTTAGCTATATGTTGTAGAGTTGTATGTGCATATATAAAATAGTACAATAGAAGTAAGCCTTTTCATAGATGGATAAAATAAATGCACAGGATCCTCGTGAAGAAGTAATTTTTCTTTCCTTTAATTCATACTTATACTTCCGACCTTGCTGATTTTGGCAAAGAAGAAAACAAAAAAAAATGGATAATGCCTGGAAAGATAATAGCATACATATATATGCACATAAAATATAATGGATATCTTTAAAATATATGGTTGATGACATTGGAATTGTGTGGAAAGTTAATATTGGAAGGTTCGTGAAAAGAGCAGTTTTCTAAGTTAAAAGTTTAAAAGAAATATTTGTGCCAAAAATTTGCAAGTTTTTTATGTTAAATGTCAATATCTTAAGATTTTTAACTTTTGTATAAAAATAGCATATTCTATTAATATAGAAACACCAAAAACTGTGCTTTAAACATATACACACATATGCAAAGTAAGACAAAGAAAAAGATGAAATGTGTGTCTTAGAGGAGCATTCTAGAAATTCAGGACACCATCGCTTCTCTATCGTTAGTGAGTTCTTTCAAACTCCTAGATCAACATTTTCTCTCCTGATTTATCTAGATGCAGATTCCCTGAAATGTCATGTAGAAATGAGATAATCTCAACACTCCCAGGGTTTTCCCTTAACACCTAAACTGTTCGTCCTACATCTGCCATGCTCTACTCTTTATAATATTAATACATAATTAGGAGCAAAACTATTCAGATGATAGTCAGATAGTAATCATTATAAGCCTTGAGCCATATGGCTGTTGTCATATTTTTCAACATATAACTTAAGAATGGTCACAGACGCTGCCACTAAATAGATGTAAATAAGCCTCCATAAGCATTTTCTGATGCAGAAATTTGATTTCATATAATTTTCACACCAGAAATTTTTTTTGGCTTAGATTAACCAGGGTGCTTTTCACCTAAACATTTTCTGAACTCTGTTTTACTAGTGGCCACCAGAAATAAGCACCTTAGAAGTTAATTATGAAATGGCTAAGGAATTCAAAGGAAGGAAAGTTAAAGTTATTAAAGTTTACTATAATTTCCTAATTAATAATTTTGTTAATATATGCTTTATTCTTTCCTTCATCTATTCTTCATTCACTGAAAAAAATCTAGCCCTTGGAACAAGGTCCTTGGGAGTGTTCTGACTACAGTTGATACAAAGACAAAAGCAGCAGGAAAAGTCTGTCACCCTCACACACATTCCATGACATATTAAATGCAGAGGTGTGAAACCTACTCCCAAAGTATATATCTACAAAAGATTCCCAAACCCAAGCCTCAGCGCTCACTGCTGAAGAGGGGACAGAAAGATTTTAAGCACCGGGGGATCATGAACTATGCTGTTAGATTATATTCCTTAGTAACAAAAGCTGCACTTTCTAAGTCTCACCAATGTTGGCTGCCCAGGAGGTCTCCGCACTGTACAAAGATCTCTTCAGAACTGGGGAAATCTGGGAGAAGATGAAGGAATGTCCCTGGACAGGGAAGAGCACACAAACTAACTGTTCAGGGACAAATATTTACCCCTAAAACTATGTGAAAAATGTCCCTTATTTGTTTATGTATTTATTTATGTATTTATTTAAGTACTTACTTAACATCCTAATCACAACTCTCTCTCTCTCTTCATAGGCCGCCATCAGACATCCCCGACCCCAATTACTCTCTCCCTTTTACCTGTGAGAAGAGGGAGAAATCCTCTGAGTACCAACCCACAATGGCATATCAGGCTAAATCTTTTTCCCATGAGGCCACGCAAGGCATCCCATTTAGGGGAACAAGATCCATTAACAGACAACAGAGTCAGGGACAGCCTCTATCCAGTTGTTGGGATACCTAGGTGAAATCCAGCCTGACTTGTACATATGCAGTTGTGGGGAACCTAGGTTCACACTACATTTGCTAGTAAAATGGCCATCTTAACAAATGCTGTCTCTAGCTTAAATGCAATCCCCATCAAAATTCTGAACAATGCTTTAGGGACCTTGAAAAAACAATTGACAACTTCAGATGAAAAAATGAAGAAGAAAGTGGAGGAGTATAAGGAGAGGGATTTATAGAGGAGGAATAGGAAGAGAAAAAAGATGAAGAGGAGGAGGAGGAAGAGGAAGAGAAAGAGGCTGGGATGGCTAAAATTATTCTGTACTAAAAAGAAACTTCTAGAGGCATCACCCTCCCTGATTTCAAGATGTATTTCAGGACAATAGTAATTAAAAACTTCATGATACTGGTATAGATACAGACAGGTTAATCTATGGAGTTGAATCTAAGACCCAGAAATAAACTCACATATCTACCAAACTTTATTTGTGGCAAAGAATCCAAAACCACATAATGGGGAAAAGAAAGCATTTCCCACAAATTATGCTATTCTAACTATATGCATGCAAATAGAAGAATGCAAATAGATCCACATTTAACACTTCACATAAAACTCAAGTCTAGGTGGATCAAAAACCTCAGTGTAAAACCAGATACACCAAATAGAATAGAATAGAAAGTGGAGAATACCTTGAATGCATTGCTGCAGGAGACAACTTCCTGAACAAAACACTGATCGATCAGGTACTAACATCACCAATTAACACATGTGCTCATAAAGCTGAAAATCATCTGTAAGTCAAAGAACATCATCAATAGGATAAAACAGAAGCCTACAGAATTGAAAAAGAACTTCATCCTACATTCAACAGAGGGTTACTATTAAGTATATAAAGAACTCGAGACAGATGTTAGACAACAGCAAACTAAATAACTCAATTAATAAATGAGGTACAGAGTTAAACCCAGAATTCTCAACAGAGGAATTTCTTTCTTTTTATTTTATTTTATTTTATTTTTATTATTAACTTGAGTATTTCTTATATACTTTTCGAGTGTTATTCCCTTTCCCAGTTTCCGGGCAAACATCCCCTTCCCCCCTCCCCTTTCTTATCGGTGTTCCCCTCCCCACCCTCCCCCCATTGTCCCCCTCCCCCCAACAGTCTAGTTCACTGGGGGTTCAGTCTTAGCAGGACCCAGGGCTTCCCCTTCCACTGGTGCTCTTACTAGGATATTCATTGCTACCTATGAGGTCAGAGTCCAGGGTCAGTCCATGTATAGTCTTTAGGTAGTGGCTTAGTCCCTGGAAGCTCTGGTTGCTTGGCATTGTTGTACATATGGGGTCTCGAGCCCCTTCAAGCTCTTCCAGTTCTTTCTCTGATTCCTTCAACGGGGGTCCTATTCTCAGTTCAGTGGTTTGCTGCTGGTATTCGCCTCTGTATTTGCTGTATTCTGGCTGTGTCTCTCAGGAGCAATCTACATCCGGCTCCTGTTGGTCTGCACTTCTTTGCTTCATCCATCTTGTCTAATTGGGTGGCTGTATATGCATGGGCCACATGTGGGGCAGACTCTGAATGGGTGTTCCTTCAGTCTCTGTTTTAATCTTTGCCTCTCTCTTCCCTGCCAAGGGTATTCTTGTTCCCCTTTTAAAGAAGGTGTGAACCATTCACATTTTGATCATCTGTCTTGAGTTTCATTTGTTCTAGGCATTTAGGGTAATTCAAGCCCAAATGCTTGAATTACTCTTTCTTTTTTTTTAAATTTATTTCTTTATTTTGTGTATGAGCACACTGTAGCTGTCTTCATACATACCAGAAAAGGGCATTGGATCCCATTACAGATGGTTGTGTGTGGTTGCTGGGAATTGAACTCAGGACCTCTGGAAGAGCAGTCAGTGCTCTTAACCGCTGAGCCATCTCTCCAGCCCAACAGAGGAATTTCTAATGGCCGAGAAACTCTTAAAAAATGTTCAGTGGCTTTGGTCGTCAGAGAAACATATTTCAAAAAGACTCTGAGGTTCCACCTTACAACCATAAGAATAACTAAGATTAAAAAACTCAAGGGACAGCAGGTGCAAGGAAGGATGTGGAACAATGGGAAAAACCCTCCATTGTTGGTGGGAGTAAAAACTTGTACAACACCTCTGGAAATAAAGTTTGAAGTTTCTTAGAATATGGTAAATAACTCTACCTCAAGTCCCGTCTATATTACTCCTGGGCATATACACAAATGATGCCCCACCATCCCACAAGGACACTATCTATGTTCATAATAGGTTTATTCATCATAGTCAGAATGAGAACAGCCCAGATGATCCACAAATAAAGAATGAATAAAGAAAATGTGGTTCATTTACACAATGGAATACTGCTCAGCTCTTAAAAATAAGGATGTTGTGGTGGTTCAAATATGCTTGGTCCACGGGAAGTGCTACTATTAGGAAGTATAATCTTGTTGGAGGAATGTATCTCTGTGTAGGTGAGCTTTGAGGGCTCCTAGTGCTCAATCTCTCTTCAATGTGGAAGTGTCAGTCTGTTCCTGGCTGCCTTCTGAACAGGATGTATATCTCCCAGCTCTTTCTCCAGCACCATGTCTGTCTGCCCGCTCCCTTGACAAACATGCACCATGCTTGCTTCTCACCATGATGATAATGGACTTAACCTCTGAAAGTGTAAAGAAACCCAAGTAAGTGTCTTTATAATAGTTGCTTTGGTCATTGTTTCTCCTGATAGCATTGAAACTCAAACTAAGACAGACTTCCCTATATTTACAAGCAAACGAATAGAACTATAAAATACCACCCTTGGTGTGGTAATCCAAACTCAAAGGATATCCATGGTATGTACTCCGTTTTAAGTGGCTATTAGCCATAAAGCTAAGGACATTCATTCTATCTCTTAAAGGCCTAAAGAAGCTAAGTAACAATGAGGGTCCAAAGAAGGATGCTTGAGTATCAGTCATAAGGGGAAATAAAAGAGATATTGGAGGTACATGGAGGGACGGAATTCTGTGGGAGAGCTGAGAAGAGAAGGCTGAGAATGAATGAAAAGTCTCAGGGATAGGATGTTTGAGAGGGGTACCTCTGGAACCAGCTGGAGGACTGGGATCCATGAGGCTACAGGGAGTTTATGGGGGTAACTCTAGCTGAGACTCCAGGCATTAGGGGATATGTAGCCTGAAGTGACCATATCCTGTAGCCTAACTGGACTCTCAGTGGAGGAGTACGGACCTAACATAACTTTGAACCATTTCTTATTACTATATACTCCCTTAGTGAGCGTAATAACGTACAATAAATATATTGAGTATGCCCTATTTCTTTGTGTGTGTGTGTGTTTTCTTTTGCTTTTATGTGTTAGACATGTTTTGTTTTCAATTTCTAACCACAAATAATGAGTAGAAAATACAGCAGACATATTAAAATATAGTATCCTTTCTGAATTAACAGTTTTACTACATTCTATCACCATTTCAATAATAAATATAATTTAGGGTTTTTGTTGTTGTTGTTGTTGTATGTCCCACAACATTTCAAAATCTTCTCTTTGAATTAAGTAGAATTTTATTTGTTATTATTCAGGGTATAATTCATTTATTATATCATGGATGTAGATATTTTTCATATATGTTTGCCTGTATAATATTCCTGTATTAGGCCTTAATTTATTTTATCATTTGCTTGCTCTCTTTGAAGTTGTAATATATTACTTAAATAATAGATCTAACTTCTATACACATGATTTCACTTTCTCTATACTCTTGAGTTTATTCTTTCCCCACAGCTCTCTCTATGTACAGGTTTCAATGTGTCTATGTATAGACACATCTAGATAGACATCTCCATAGTTTGCAATGATGAAGTTCGATGACAACATCTATAGTCTTCTAGGAGAGACCTTCAGCTGGTCCTCACTTCTTTTTATGCTCACAAACAGTGGCAGCTGTGGAACCAAGTGACAGTTTGGATGATTGATTCTCAAGGTCGATGTAATCTGGAGTACCGTTTACAACTGCCTTCATTTTTTGTGTCTGTGCTGGAGTAAAGCAATAGCTCCCTGATTCCACTGAAATATGATAGGTGAATATAGTGATTTAAAAGACTGAAGTGTGCATCAGATTATACACTCCTCCCAGTATGTGAGGGTATCACTCTTCTTTGATTTCTAGTCTGAAATATCATTACAGGCCTATCATACTCTAAAATGGGAGCACAATTAAGACAGTAAAATACAAGGAAAGAAGAGTATCAAGACAAATTTATTCTTAGTCTCCTGATGCAGGCATTTATTTTTATACACAGGCACCTAATAATTAGTTATGAGAAACTGGGAATCAGAATGCTGCTTCTGCAGCTTCGGATAATTATTGGATACCTTGGAATTCCTTATAAGAATATGTGGATGTCTCTACATATATAGGTCTATTAATGTGCCATACACAGCTATCAGGATGGTTGGTGTTTTCAGTTAAAATTTCTTTAGGTATTGTGTGTAGGGAGTGATCAGGAGTGGAGCAGAGAGGGCCAGCAGAAAGAAGGGTAACAGACCACCTCAAAGGGTAGGAGGTGGGGAAACCCTCTAGAGTGTACCAGAGACCCGGGAGGTGAGAGATGCTCAGGACTCAGAGGGAGGGACCCAATAGTGGGGAGAGGGAACTTGTAGAATCCAACTCCAGTAGAAAGACAGGGCGTCAAGTGGAGGGATGTGGTTGCCATCTCACAGTTAAAAACTCTTACCCAGAATTGTCCCTGTCTAAAAGAACTACAGGGATAAAAATGAAGAGGAGACTGAGGGAAAGGAGGTTCAATGATTGGCCAAAGCATTGATCCAGCTCAAGGGGAGGCCCCAAGGCCTGACATTGTTACTAACGCAATGGTGTGCTTACAGACAGCAGCCAAGCATGACTGTCTTCTTAGAGGCTCAACAAACAGCTGAAAGAGGCCGATGCAGATATCTACACTCAACTAATAAGCAGAACCCTGTGATTGGATAGGGAAAACATGGAAGAAGCTGAGAAAGAAGGCGACACCATAAGAAGACCAGCAATATCAACTATCTTAGAATCCTGAGATTTCTAAGACAACGAACCAACAAGCAGGAAGCATATACCAGCTGGTATGAGGACTCCAACACATATACAGCAGTGAACTCCCTTGTCTGGCCTCAGTGAGAGAAGAAGAACCATACATGGGAAGGACTTGATGAACCAGGAAGGGGGAGGTCTAGTGGGGTGTGAAATTCAGGAACAAAAACAACATTAAACTTTTGTTGAGGGTGAGTAAATTCTGGGTGCTCCAAGAGAATTAAATTCTCTTAAATGTGTTTGCTTTATACTTCCTAATATTGCTTTTTCCTTGTTTTGATTATCTCTTGAAAATATTTGTTTCTTTAAAAAGAATCAGCTCTTAGCTAGATCTTCCTATTTATTTGATATCTAAGTTGAAACCTATCTTATGTCGGAGAATTGATTTTGCACTTTGCTACACATTTGGCTTTGTAGGCACTGATATTTCATTTCTTCATTACAATTTATCCGTTGCTTCCTGATTTCTAGCTTGAAATAAAAGATTTGTGAGAGAGGTTTTATTCACTTTGTTTCTTAAATTTGATTGGTAGTGTCTGTCACAGTAGGAGACAAAGTAGTGTTTAGGAATTGAACACATTTCTAGACTGGAATCATATGAAAAAAGAGTGAGAATGCCCTGTTTTTTGCAAAAATGGTACAAATTTAATTTTAGTGAGATCCTCCTTGATTTTTTCTTATTCATGTATTTGTTTTTATTTAATTTTTTGCTCATACAATATATCCTACAGGCAGTTTCCCCCCCTTATTTCTGCCATCCCCCTTCCCCTAGTTCCACATCCCCCATTTCCCTTCAGAAAAGAGAAGGCAGGAATATGTGTTATCTAGAGTTAGTAGTTCATAGAATATGAATTCTAGCAAAAAATGTTAAAGATGTTCAGGTAATTCATGGTTAACATGCAGAGATTGAAACAGTCAAAGAGAAGGAAAAGGAAGCTGCTGATGAATTGAAAGGCTCAGATACTTTTCACATGCAGGAACAGTGAGATTATAAGATATTGTCACTGAATAAGGAAAAGAAATGTCCACAGTATGCAGAGTGGTTACTCAGTCAAAAATTTCTCTAGTGTGTGTGAGTGTCATGTATGTGTATTTATCTGTGTGTGTCTATGTGTATGTGTGTGTGCACGCACATGTGCATCATGTATAGCAGAAATGAGATGTCCATGCTTGAAAAAAATCCATTATTAAAATAATATTAGCGGTAAGTATGGGTTTTAATGGAAATAAAAAATATTTTAAGCAAACAAGGAACTTATAAAATTACAGATAATTTTGTTAGGCGTGATAAGAAACAGTGTAAAATTTATTTAAAAATGTAACTCTTGGTTGATACAGATTAAGAGGTTGTACAGAATAAGAATTACATCTGGAAGCTTTGTAGCAAAATCTTCAGAGTGAAGCAGGGGCAGAAAGGTGGATAGAAATAGCAGTCTTCTGGAAAAGAAATAGATGATCTGAAGACATACAGATAAATATAATCAAGATTAATATTAAATAATAGATATTTTACATATCAATACCACATTGAGCTGTTTAATCTTTCTGGATTAGACTTTTTTTTTGAGTTTATGTAGTAGTTGAGAAAGTACCTATAAATTGCATGTATTGTCATGCAGAACAAAATAAATTCTGTAAATTGTTGAGGAATGAATCCTACACTGGCCAAAGCTTTAGGCATCAGAGATAAAATTCTTGCACAGGAAATAATAGATGAATAATGTAATAGAAATTGATGTGTGATCTCATCTGTTGTCTATCAACCTGAATAATAAAGGATCTCTGATCACTGCTGCTTAGGTCTGGGGATACCAGAAAGGTTGGTTTGGTCTAGCAAGCCCTGGGCAGGAGGATGCATTACTCAAATGTGAATGAGACAAGATGAGCATAGTCAGTGTTAATAATGGATTTTTGTCTTAGAATTTGCTGGTCATCCCTGATGATCTAAGCAGGACTCCCTCAGCACCTCTAGTACTGTAGGAGACTCATAATTACTAAACTTCTTTTTCTTGGATGTGATTATGTGTTATAAGCAAAGCATATGAAAGCCAAATTGAATTGATTCAATGTTAGTACATAATTTTAAATCAAAACATGTTAATATTTTATTATATTTTCTGACCACTTGTTATTATTTTCAAAGTACCGTTTACTGACTTAACAAAGTGGCAAGACATGTATAGACATATAAACAACAAATAGTTATTTACAAATGTATTAATAACTATTGAATGCTCACAGGAGTTAATGAACCTTACTAACTGCATATTTGTTAATTAAAACTTAGTGGATGAGGTAATTAAGTAGGTTATCACTGCTTTATGGATGTAGTATAGGAGACAATTCCCAAACGTATTTTTAGTTAACAATAGTATTTTAAGAATAAAGCAATAATTGTCTTTGCTATTGGGTGGTCTCAATTTCTGATCACTTATCAAAGTGCCTAATAATTTGACACAGAAAAAAAGGACATGAACACATCAATTGTTTTCTTCTGATATTAAATGAGCAAATAAATAATCAAATAACTAAAATTCACACTTTAACAAGATGGAAATCTTTCAGCTAACAAATATCAAAATCTACTTGTATACATAATAACATAAAAAGGCAATCTGTAACAGAATAGCAGACAAACAAACAAATACTTCTCATGTCAAAACCTACAACAGAGACTACATAAAATATTAATAATTGCTTGAACATGAGACTACCCGCACACTGATGTTTTTATAAACACAAGTTCAGTGGATATATCACTTCAGAGAATTTTGATTTCACTACTAGCAACTAAATAGAACTCCACATATCGTTGTGATGTATAAACATATGTGAGTGTGTGTGTGTGTGTGTGTGTGTGTGTGTGTTTGTCATGCATGTGTGCATAGATGCATGTGTGGTTAATGTGTATGTATGTTTTATTTATTTATTTATTTATCTATCTATCCTATCTATCTATCTATCTATCTATCTATCTATCTATCTATCTATTTCCCAAATGCTGCCCTCCTCCAGGTTCCCTGTCATATTGTCCCTCCCCCACACTCCTTGCCCTTCACCTCTTGGACAGTGGGACCCCCACTGAGTAAACTCATCTCTCAAGTCTTTGCAGGATTACGTGCATCCTCTCCGGTGAGGTTCAACAAGGCAGCCTTATTGGGAAATGGATTCCACAGTCAAGTTACAGCCTTAAAGTCAGTCTCCCTGTCCAGTTGTTGGGGGGGGGCCCACATGAAGACTGAGCTTCACATCTATTACATATATGTCTGTTGTATCAGTCCAACCTGTGTATGCTCCTAAGTTGGTACTCAGTCTAGAAGAGTTTCAAGGGTTTCAGGTTAATTGACTCCGTTGATATTCTTGTAAAGTTCCTATTCCCTTCAGTGCCTTTAATCTTTTCCCCAACACTTCCATAAAAGTCTCTGACCTCTATCCAATGTTTGGCTGCTGGATAGAGCCTCAGAGGACAGTTGAGCTAGGCTTCTTTCTGTAAACATAACAGAGTATCCTTAATAGTGTAAGGTATTAATCCTTGTCCATGGGATGGGTTTCAACATAGGCCATTTATTGGTTGGCCATAAATTCAGTCTCTGCTTTGAAGATCATTTTTAATAGATCTGCAACGTAAATAGTGAGAGAAATAGTTAAAAGAATAATCAATTAGCTTCGCTGTGTTCTCAGTACTCTTTGAACTCCATGAAATAAGGTTTAATTTGTAGGTGTTTATTTTAAAAATATCAAACATGTATAAGATGTAAAATTATATCAACTTCAAATTCTATCTCAGTTCTCTCTGTAAAATATGGTGAATCTATACTAAATGCATAGCACATTATATTATGATCAGCCCAATAAATACAATCAACGTAAATGGAGATAAAATTAAAATAATAAAATCAATTAAATGTGAAGCTAAGACATTAATGTAGACAAATAGAATCATAGACTTGTCAGTTAATTCAAGTACGTTTATATTTTTGTACCCTATTTACTTTAGTATTTCTTAATTATTGACATATTTTCAGCTTAAATTATTTTTAATTTTAATCATATTTTAAATTAACATTCTTTATTCCTTTGAAAACAACAACAAAAACTGAATAGGAACCCATACAAATCTTGATTTATTTAGGAATTTTTAATCTAATCCTCAAATTAGTTCATAATCTGCTTTGTGGTATAGTCACGTAATTAACCTTCCTCTCATTGCTTTTACCCCCATTTCGCTTTCATACACTTTGTCTATGTTTTCCAACATAGAAATTTGACTGCAAGAGGATATAATTATATTCAACTTTTTTCTGAATATATAAGATATTGAACATACTATGGCCCTATTTCATATTCAGCACAGCTCTTCTGATTATCTTATGAATTATAGGAGCTCTTACCAAGATCACTGTCACCCTAGTACCCTTAAGGATAATCAAAGTTCCATCAAACCTCACTTGGCAGTCCTGAGGTATTCCATGATATAATGTTACAAGATAGAGTACTCATTAACTCATCTCTGATAACATGAATTTTAGATATAATAAATCATCTACCACATTTCTGTGAATTTTTAAGATTTTACATATTATTTTGAGAAAACAAAGTAGTTTTAGTAAATTATGTCCAGACACAAAATGTACATATTTGTGCCTTGTCCTCCAGAAATTCCTTGTGTTGCCTTCTTTCTGTGTCTCTTCTTCCAACTTGCCAGGTATTCTTCTCTTTCATTTCCAGACAGTTTTTAAAATACTACATGTTCCAGTAAAAGATTAATTCCTTGAACCTCTATGTATTTTGAAATACAAACTCTTTGAACGAAAATTTCCACTTTATATCAGTAATTCTACATATCAACTCTTAACAAATTAGTATATATTTAAGATACAAAAGTTCCTTATTGGGTTTGGGGATTTAGCTCAGTGGTAGAGCGCTTGCCTAGCAAGTGCTCTGGGTTCGGTCCCCAGCTCAAAAAAAAAAAGTTCCTTATTAGGCTAAATCCCAGAAGGAATTCCTATCTATTATTCACTCCTGAGTGAGCAACCCCTGGGCTTTATACACACCTGGATTTTACTACCTCTTCACAATTTAATTTAATATTTATATCTTACATTTCATAGTGGACAGTTACTCAGGAGACATTTATATAGCAAATTACACAGGAAAACTATAAAGAAGAAAGAAGTAGGTTTAAAAAGAATGTTGTTTATTATTTTCCAGCTTGCACAATGTACAAATATTATAGTGTCATTATTTTAAAGTATATATGCTACACTAGTGTAATTGTATCCAAATTTATGAGTTATGATTTATCATTATGTCTCTTTTGTCATATTAAACCAGAAGGACACACCACAGAATTCTGGATGCATGATCACCATGTTTCATGTGAGTCAACTCATACCGCTAAATCTTACTGTATGTACCAGTTGTGGCCAGATGGAAGGCAGTCTTTTGTGGGTGTTGGTCCCGATTTGAATTATAGATCTGACATTTAGCAGTAGGTATCTGGGGGCAGGAGAGATGGCTCTGTGTTTAGGAGCACTGACTGTCCTTCCAGAGGTCCTGAGTTTATTTCCCAGCAACTACAAGGCGGCTCACAACCATCTGTAGTAGAATCTGTTGACCTCTTCTCTTTTGTCTGATAACAGCTACAATGTACTCATATAAAATAAATAAATTAACTAAAACAAAATGGAGTTAGAATGTGTATGAGAAAATAATGATTTTAACAGTATTTTTTATGTAAATGGTGGATATTGATGCCAAGGAAATTGCGTTGTATTAATAAAAATGAGTACTACAAGTGCAAATATTTATCATAAGCTGTAGACTAATAAAAAGTGAGTCAGAATGATGGCTCAGTGCTTTAACAGGCCTTATGCCAAGTCTCATGACTTGTATGTATCACATAATCCAGATGATCCAATGCGAGTGCCTATTTCTAAAAGCAGCTCTCTGATTTCCAACAAGTTGTTTCTGCAACTCTTTGCATATAATCAAATTAATTCATTAATTGACATTCTTCAAATTCAAATAAGATGATTTCATATGGAAAAAAGTATTTGTTTATATAAATTTAGATAACATTTTAAGTTTATGTCTTAAAGATTAATATTACCTATCTTTCTACCATCTACCTATCTTTCAATCATTTATCTATTGATCATGGTTTATTTTGCCAGTACTTTCTGAGGTGAACCTTACTATATAGTTCAAAAATAAGAAAAAATGTTATAGGGCATATTAAAACATTGTTTAAGGTTAAATATTTAAGGACATTTAAACGTTACAAAATGTATGTGTTTATCAAAACATTATCTTGTAATTTCATTCATGGTGTCAATTAATATAAAACTAATTAAATTGAAATAATACAAAATTGACTTTTAAAATATAAAATGAAATGTTATAAAGATATTTCTGTATAATTTTCATTATTCACTTCACAAATTACCAAATATATGTCTGTTTTTATGTATACAAGTCCAGATACAAAGGTCTAATATTAGTGCTTGCAAAATTTTTAATCTCTAGAATATTTTTCTAAAGAAAAATAATAATCCAGTATTGAGAGTTTATTCTATGATTTGTGTGCAGCAAAGGTTGTAACAGAAAATGTCAAATGACTTGCATTTTTCTTTCTTGTTGAAAGTTTTCTCATGTGGAAAGTTGTCTTACATTCTGTCAAAAGAATAAGCTGTCAGATTGTTAATGTTTAATACATTCTGAGAATAACTGCCATGTACTATACTAATTTGACCTTTTCAGAGTTCCGAATTTGATTGGATGGACATTTCTCTCCTATTTAAAAACTGAAACCCCTGTTGGGAAGAGCAAGAATGACCATCTGTTGAAATTCAGAATACTAAAAAGGTTAAAGTACACAACCGGAGACTCCCGAGTATATTTTATAATTACATTTTGCCACCTTATTTCCTGTCAAACAGCGTGACAACTGCAGAGGATGGCATGAAATCAATTTTCATTATTCAGAAAAAAACCCACATATAAGGTATGCATATTTTAATGTCAAGTGTTCTATGGAAGCCTGTGAGAAAAATGAGCCTTAGATTTGCAGTGGTGCCTGAGCTTCTCTACTTTAGATACTCTATCTCAGAGTATTTCAGTGGCTCTCAGGAAGGCACAGTACAGACACAGCGCATCAGTGCAGCAGAAAGAGAATGCTACAAGAAAATTCCCTTCATCTAATCTAAGGTGGAAAGGATTGTTTGTTCTTTGATCAAAATCAAACACTCTAATCATGCACTTATATTATTTGGGAAATTTAAGAAAAAGTTCCCCAGAAAAATCACTAAGTTTTACTGCTAAAGTTGTGGATGTAGCTGAATTGTAAGATTTTTTTTTAGTGTATATAAATATATCAGAGTCAGAGTCAGTTTAAGAAACACACACACACACACACACACACAAAGGCAACAACAACAACAAACAAACAAACAAACAAACAAAAATCAGAAACCTAAAATAGAAAAGATAAGACTTGGGCTACTGGTGTTCCTTGTTTTGAGACAGGATCTCAATATATGTCCCAGGTTCTAGGAATCTCTATGCAGGATGTCCTTCCACTCACAGAATCCTTCCTACCCATGTCTATTGAGTGCTGCAGTAAAACAAAACTGGCAGCTTGAAATTACTATTATCAATTGTGTGATTAAAACCCCATTATCACAATTGCAAGTGTTTTATTTTGATAGTATTTTAAAAATAATAAAATTCAAAAATAATAATAATAATAATAATAATAATAATAATAAAATTCATGCATATCAATTAAATACAGTTTAAGAAAACTGCTAAACCAAACATGAGAAGTATACTACATATTATGATGTTTTTAAGACGTAAAAAAATAAAATTGAGCAATAGCAATAATGTTTACTTGAATAAAATGTGTTTAATTACTAATGGAAATTATCTGTAGCTACAAGTGTTACATAGTTGTTTTGCCCAATGTTTTAGCCACTTACGTTTAATAATGTAGTTAACAGAGGAAAAACCCAGCTCAATACAAATCAAAACTCTGTGTGAGAACAAAACCAGCTGCAGTAATATTTAGGTGAGATGCTCCATCAATATAGACCAGAGAGACTGCAAAATAAACCAAATAATTTTAAAAAATCAAAATGGAACAAGAGCACATATATAAAATCCAAAATGATGCTTATTTATACAAAAATTTAACTGTATCCTTTATATCATATTATAATAAATTATCATTTTATTTATATAATCTTGTCAAAGCTGTATAAATAGTCCCTTTTAATATCACCATTATACAGGATATCTTTATTGACCTAAACAGGATTGCTAATCTACTCTTCATCTTTCTCTGTCAGTCTTGTACATATTTGCATTTTTCTACAAAAATGAACATTAAAGGTAAGCTTCAGATGCTCCTGTATAATATAATAAAAGGAGGAACATGATTCTTTCCACCTGAAATACCTGCAGCCAGATGTTTTATAATTCCCAAGAGGTGGTGAAAATCAAACGCAGGAATCAACTGTAGGAAAATTAACTTTGGGCACTTGCATTTTGCCCTGCTGGCTGCTCAGTCTTTGTAAGATTTCATCCATCCGTCATTTCCATCTTACATACGACAAAACTAAAACATTCCTTATTAGTATTACAGGATATCACCATATGTCCATTTTTGGTTCCAGCAATATTTAACACTAAACCTAACGTATATGAAAACATATATGATATGTGTTGGCATGTTAAAATGTTTGTAACTGTGTAAAAAGATATACAATTCTAGTTCATTAAAGCACATAAAAGTATAAATTAAAAATTAGAGTAGCATTGAGATTTATAACAATGTATTAAATTATTTCATAATAAATCTTGGGATTTTGATAAGTCAGGAATATGTAAAATCATCAATATATTTTATAATATCTATTGGACAAACTACAGTGTGGGAGGTTAAAATAAATCAATAAAATAATAGTATTCATAATAACCTCAGAAAATAAAATCTCAAAATATACCTAACTGAAGAAATGAAAGTGTATAATCAAAAAAGCTAAAAACTAAAAACACTAAGTGGAGACTATAGCAAGATGGCAAGATATCCCATGATCATTGATGTTGTTAAATTGTGATTCCATCAAAAGTGACTCACTGACTCATCATAATTTCCAACAAAGTTCCAATGAAATATCTATAAAAAATTTAAAAATCTTAAAACTCATATGGAACCATAAATAACTCAGATTAGTTAAAGCAATCTTGAATAATTAAAATGAAAAGATTTGCATTTCCCTTATGACTAAAGATGTTAAACATTTCTTTGGATGTTTCTCAGCCGTTCAGCATTCCTCAGCTGTGAATTCTTTGTTTAGCTCTGAACCCCATTTTTTAATAGGGTTATTTGTCTCCCTGCGGTCTAACTTCTTGAGTTCTTTGTATATTTTGGATATAAGGCCTCTATCTGTTGTAGGATTGGTAAAGATCTTTTCCCAATCTGTTGGTTGCCGTTTTGTCCTAACCACAGTGTCCTTTGCCTTACAGAAGCTTTGCAGTTTTATGAGATCCCATTTGTCGATTCTTGATCTTAGAGCATAAGCCATTGGTGTTTTGTTCAGGAAATTTTTTCCAATGGTTGGAACTGGAAAATATCATCCTGAGTGAGGTAACCCAATCACAGAAAAACACACATGGTATGCACTCATTGATAAGTGGCTATTAGCCCAAATGCTTGAATTACCCTTGATGCATAGAACACATGAAACTCAAGACGGGTGATCAAAATGTGAATGCTTTACTCCTTCTTTAAAAGGGGAACAAGAATACCCTTGGCAGGGAAGAGAGAGGCAAAGATTAAAACAGACACAGAAGGAACACCCATTCAGAGCCTGCCCCACATGTGGCCCATACACATACAGCCATCCAATTAGACAAGATGGATGAAGCAAAGAAGTGCAGACCAACAGGAGCCGGATGTAGATCTCTCCTGAGAGACACAGCCAGAATACAGCAAATACAGAGGCGAATGCCAGCAGCAAACCACTGAACTGAGAATAGGACCCCCGTTGAAGGAATCAGAGAAAGAACTGGAAGAGCTTGAAGGGGCTCGAGACCCCTTATGAACAACAATGCCAAGCAACCAGAGCTTCCAGGGACTAAGCCACTACCTAAAGCTGGACTGACCCTGGACTCTGACCTCATAGGTAGCAATGAATATCCTAGTAAGAGCACCAGTGGAAGGGGAAGCCCTGGGTCCTGCTAAGACTGAACCCCCAGTGAACTAGATTGTTGGGGGGAGGGCAGCAATGGGGGGAGGATGGGGAGGGGAACTCTGATAAGAAAGGGGAGGCAGGAGGGGGATATTTGCCCGGAAACCGGGAAAGGGAATAACACTCGAAATGTATATAACAAATAATCAAGTTAATAAAAAAAAAGAAAGAAAAGAAAAGAACTTCTGAAAATAGCAATATGCCAAATTATGTAAACAGCCTAGTGTTGACATAAAAAGATTCATTAGTGATTGGAACTGAAAAAACTGAAACAACATACAGATTCCAATTCAATAGCTACCTGATTTTTTACCAAGAATACCAAAAATCCAAGTTTGTAAGAGCACCAGTGGAAGGGGAAGCCCTGGGTCCTGCTAAGACTGAACCCCCAGTGAACTAGTCTATGGGGGGAGGGCGGCAATGGGGGGAGGGTTGGGAGGGGAACACCCATAAGGAAGGGGAGGGGGGAGGGGGATGTTTGCCCGGAAACCGGGAAAGGGAATAACACTCGAAATGTATATAAGAAATACTCAAGTTAATAAAAAAAAAAAGAAATCAGCATCTTCAACAAAATACTTTTGGTCTCAAGGAATAGATATACATAGAAGAATTAAACTTCATCCTTGTCTACACAAAACTTAACTCTAAATGTATCCAGACTTAAACATGAGACTTGCTGAATAGGGACTGATAGATAAGGAAGTAGGGAATATACTTGAATTCTCTGACCCATGAAAAAGCTTTCTAAACACCCCATAACAGGCATAACCAATCATTATTAAATGATATTCTTGACCTTCTCTATCTTTGGTTTGACAAGGAGATCAGCATTGTAGTGAAATCAAGTCTGAAGAATGAGAGGGTTCATCTGTCAGATGCTAACACAGAAAGTTAACATCAGCAATATAGAAGAACTTGAAAAATTAAATGCCAAAAGTCCCCAAACACCCCAGTTTAAAAATAGTACAATAAAATAAACAGTTCTCAAATGAAAAAAAAATGGCTGAGAAAAATTTCTCTTTTATAATGCTCAAACAACAGTTTTACCCATAAATAAAATACACCGGTGTTGCAGTTGTTTGGACAGCATGGGGATAACCAACCATTTTCTGGTGAGATTAGAGTCCTGAGTCCACTATACCAACCTGTACTTGATACCAAGGTCAAGTTAAGAACATGTGGCTAGAGAACTTGTAGGCCAAGAGGAAGAAACTAAAACTTTCATTGGTCTAAAACGACATAGTACTAAATCCATACCTGAATATTTTTCATTATATCCAGAAATTAATGCATCCATCAACCATCATGAGAAAAGCCTATTTATAGTAGATAGTTGTAAATATAGTCACCCACATGTAGACAGTAAGAAACTGAAATGTCAAGGCCTAAATGTTACATCTAGAGCATACCCTGAAGATCACAGTGAAATTGACATTGATTTGTTCACATATTCCCAACCTCTAATGCAGGATTTCTCTACTCTATGTATGGAAGATTCTCTTAGACTTTTTTTTGTTGGAAAATGTACTACACCAATCACAAATACTGTTACATATAGATAGCCTCTTGCACCATATATTTTCATCATACTTGAGAGACTCTATTTCTTTCAGATTTTTTTTCTGCTTTTGTTTTATAGTTTCTATCGATTATTTCATAATGTAATGATTGTACTATACGTTAGGCATTTGGTGAACCTGGCATTTGGTGTGGGTAGCATAAGTAGCTATCATAATGTACAGATTAGGTCTAGGCTGCAAATGTTCCTTGAATTGTTCTTTGGGATTTACTGATTGTATTTATTTACTTCCCAAGTGCTGCTTGCTTCCTTTCCTCCACAGAGACCCTTCCCCCATTACCTTTTCCCTTTTCCTCTGACAATGTCTGCCCACTCCATCCACCAACCCTGCAACATTTAAGTCTCTGTAAGATTAGGCACATCTTCTTTTTACTGAAGACAAACAAGGAAGCCCTGTTTGGGAATGGATACCACAATCAGGCTATAGCTTTAGGGAGATCTTCTGTCTCAGTGTTTGGGGGGCCCACAGTGAAACTGAGCTACATGTCTGCTACATATTTGCTGGGTACTCATAGAATACCATGTATGTACTTTGTTTGGTGGCTTAGTCTCTGATAAATCATAACTGTAATCCACTACATAAACAAACCGAAAGAAAAACTGAAATTACATGATTTTTTCATTAGATCCAACAGTTTTTCATGTGAAAAGTCTTGAGAAATCACAGATTCAAGGCACATACCTAAATATAATAAAAGCAATATATAGCAAGCCAATAACCAACATCAAATTAAATGAGAGAAACTTGAAACAATCTCACTAAAATCAGGGACAAGATAAGGCTGCTGACTCTCTCTCCATTTACTCAATATAGTACTTGAAGTTTTGGCTAGACCAATAAGACAACAAAAGGAGATTAAGGGATTAAAAATTGGAAAGGAGGAATTCTAGATATCACTAATCACAGATGTGATATTATACATAAACAACCCACAAAATTCTACCAGAGAAATTCTACATCAGTAACGTGGTAGAATATAAAATTAACTCAACAAAATCAGTAGCCTTCCTTTATTCAAATTATCTGAAAAAGAAATTAGGAAAACAATACCCTTCCTAATAGCCATAAATTATATTAAATATTTTGATGTAGTGCTAACCCAACAAGTGAAAGATCTCTATGACAAGAACTTCAAGTTTCTTAAGAAAGAAATTGAAGAAGATATCATAAAATGGAAAGATTTTTCATGTTCATGAAGAGGTAGGACTAAGATAGTGAAAATGGAAAACTTAACAAAACATACAGATTCTATGCAATCCCCATCAAAATTCCAACAAATTCTTTATAAACCTTGAGAGAGCAAAGAATTTCACCAAATGCCTAACTAGATGTCTGCATGTAAAATACAAATAGATCCATATTTATCACCGTATACAAAACTCAAGTCCAAGTCGATATAATAGAAGAGAAAGTGAGAAATAGCCTTGAACACATTGGTACAGGATATAATTTACTGAATAGAACACCAGTGGCTCAGGCTCAAAATCAGCAATTAATTTATTGACTGTGATCATAGATGTTCACCAAGTTGTAGCAAATGTTGACTACCGTGCTCTGAATTAATACAAAACAAAAATCATAGAATAACTATGACTAACTCATAAGTTAGATGCAGACCTGAAAGAGGAGAGCATATTATAATGTTGCTTTGACATATAATAATAGTAATGGAAGCAATGAGATACTAAAAATTCATTAGTAACAAAACAGGACTGTGAGGTCCGGAAACAGAGAGGGCTGTGAGTTTTGAAAGAACAGAAAGAAATGATTTTGGATATAAGCAATGTATATCTCTGCATACCTTGATTCATAAGAGCCTTCATATTTTGTTTCCACACGTTTATCTCAAGTGATTAGAGATGAACACATATAATTAAATACAGGCTGAAAAAGATGTAGACACAAACCATTTCATTGAAGACAAGTTAATAGATGTGATAACAACTAGATTTCATCTCTAAGGAAGTATTTGGTGTGTATCTATTCACAAAAGCAGCAGTCCTATTGCAGTCTCTTAATGTGCCAGATTGTGCTTTACCTTGTGCAAAGAATTCCCTTAGCTCCTTCACAACGGCTGCCATAATATTTGAAACAAAACAGACAGCTTAAATTGCCATGCATGGATCAGTCCCTGATTCCACACCTGATTTCCAAGCAATATTCCCTTGGTATATTTTGAGTACCATGGGGTTTTATTTATTTCCAGAAGCAATTAGTCTAGAAATGTTTACACAACTGAGAAAGCAATTATCTGGTACATGACGAACAATATTTTTGGCAAACTGATTGTGAAGTAATATAAAATATTAATAACAGAAAATATAAGTCTAGGGTAAAATGTTTCATAAAAACTTTATCATTTTATCATTTTTTATTATTAGAAATTATATTTCATCTATAAATGTTAAATAATATATTACTTTAAACTTTAAATGTCAAATATAATTGTTCAAGTATTTCAACACAATCATGTAATTCACTCAAAATATTACCGATAGATGTATTATTATAATTCATTTGATGAACTTTCAATTATAAAATTTTAAAGTAATTGACTGCAGAAAATGTGATTTGAAGAACTTTGTACTCTAAATTAAAATATTATTTTAACAACTCATATGTAAATGTTTAAGTATTTATTAATCAATAATATATTTAAATAGAGTAAATGGTCAAACCGTTTCTCATAAGAGTTATAGAAATGTAAGTTATGATGAGAATGAATTAATTCTTAAATGCTATATAAACTTAGCATCTTACACAACTCTGGCACTGAATATCATCAATACATAATTTGATGTTTTGAAAATTTTTATGCAGTGCGGTTTTTAATTTTGATCTTATAATTCATTGTCCCTATAATTCCAATCACCATCTGCATACTAACCTTAGATTTAACTAGTTACTGGCAACATAAAAATACTTTCAGCACACCATGACAATAAAAGAGAAACAATTTTGCATCTACTTATAACATAATTAATAATTTATGAAATAAACTTAAGTTCAAAAGATGTGCTGGTTTTATTGGAAGCAATTTCACACTCAACTCTGCTTTGCCTGACCACTCTAGCTTAGGAATCAAGATCCCTTTTACTTTTTTCTAGATTAGTTGCTAATATTACCTCTTAGATCCCACAATACACATAAGACACTAAATTTATTCTGTAATCTTTCTTCTTCATCTTCATCTGTTTATCTATCATTTCTCATGAATTTATCTATTTTTATTTATTTCTCCCATTTCTATTTACCTACCTTTCAATCTACTTATGTATTTAAATTACAGAGTAAGTAGCAATGATTAAAGATGCAGGAACTTTAATAGATTCCTTGGTTGGCATAATTAATAAATTGACAGATTGTCATCCTAGCATGTTTGAGATAACAAGTCAACAAGGATACAAAAGGAGTCATTGTTTCATAGTGGAGGTACAGAGTCAAGAGCTGAGCAGCATGGGCAGTGTGCACTTGAGGCCAAGTGTCGGGAAATAGTCCAGGGCAAGTTGAAGTTGAAGACATAAGAGCAGCCAATTAGATGTTAAATGGCTGGTCCAACCAAGTAGATCAAAAAAAAAAAAAAAAAAGTGGTGATTACTGAAGCCGCATCAACTTAGAGAGCTAAAGGTTTCTTTCAGCTTATATCAATGAGAGAAACCAGGACAGGAACACACACAGGAAAGATTCTGAAGGTAGACAACAGGAAAGAAAGCTGATAAAGGGCTAGTTCCTCATGGTTTTTTCAGGCCACTTTTTTTCTTGTATATTTGTTGTTAGCTAATTTACTTATTTACTTTATATCCCTAGCACAGCTTCCATCCCTCCTCTCTTTTTTTTTTAAGATTTATTTATCTTTTTTTTTTTTTTTCCGGAGCTGGGGACCGAACCAAGGGCCTTGCGCTTCCTAGGCAAGCGCTCTACCACTGAGCTAAATCCCCAACCCCGCATCCCTCCTCTCTTACCACCCACCCTCTCTCTCACCTAACCTCTCTCAATCCTACCCCTACTTTCCCCACAACAAAGGAAGGGCGTACATAGACATCAAATTCCTCAGCATATAAAGTTGTAGTAGGAGTAGGCACGCCCTCTACTCTTGAGACTAGCAAGGCAGCTTAGTTAGGAGTAAGAGATCCCAAGGCAGACTATCTCTTTAGGAGTCCCATATGCAAACAAACCACAATTGTTACAAATATGCAAAAGGCTGAGGTCCATAGCATGTATTCTCTCTGGTAGGTAGTTCTGACTCTGTGATCCTCATGGGCACAGGTTAGTTGATTCTTTGGGTTTTATTGTGTGATATCCTTGACCTCCCTGACAAAGACAATTGTTCCTGCCCCTCTTTCACAGGATTCCCCAAGCTCCATCTAAGATTTGACTATGGGTCTCTACATTGATTTTCATGAGATTCTGGGTAAAACCTCTCAGATGGGAGTTATGCTAGGCTTCTGACTGGGAGTGTAACAGAATATCATTAATAGTGTGAGCGGTGGGTCCCTTTCATGACATGGGTCTAAAGTTGGACCTGTCATTGTTTGGCCATACAATCAATTTCTGTTGAGTCTTTACCCCTGTACATCTTACAGGCAGGACAATTTGTAGGTCAGTAGTTTTAGAGCTGGGTTGTTGTCCCACTGTCTCCATTGCAACTTTTGCTTGACTAAAGAAGGTGGCCATTTCTAGTTCCATATTCCCCACTGGTAGGAGTCTTAGCTACAGTCTCCCTGAATGATTTCTGGAAGTTTCCGTTGTCCTAGGTTTCTAGCTCAACCCAGAAATGCTCTTCCCTACCTAATTCTATGTATCTCCCAGCACAGACTTCTATTGTCTTCCACTACTGCAACCCTCCTATTTCCATCACTATGTCTCCCCCATCCAGTCCCCTCCCTCTATCTATTGTATTTCTTATCAAATATCCCCATTTTAGTTCCTTCTCCTAATTTAGCTTCTTTGGATTTCTGGTTTGTAGCATGATTGTGTGGTACACTATGGCTACTATCCACTTATAAGTGCATACACACCATGTTTGTTTTACTGGATCTGGGTTATCTCCCTCCAGATAATCTTTTCCAGTTCCATCTAATTGACTGTAAACCTCATGATGTCTCTGTTTTAATAGAGGAATAATATTCCACTTTGTACATGTACCACATCGTCTTTGTCCCTACTTGAGTTGAGAAACATCTTGGTTGTTTCCAGTTTCTGGGTATTACAAACAAAGCTGTTATGAATGTAGTTGAACAAGTGCCTCCGAAGTATGGTGGAATATCTTATGGGTATATGCTCAGGTGTGGTATAACTGGGTCTTGAGGTAGAAGTATTCTTAACTTTCTGAAAGACTTTCCAATTGAATTCCAAAGTGGTTGCTTGTACTTTCCACAGAATTGAAGGAGTGTTCCCCTTACTCCACATCCTTGCCAGCATGTAATGTCACTTGAGTATTTGAACTTAGCCTTTCTGAAAGGTTTAAGATGAATTCTCAGTGTCACATTGATTTACATTTCCCTGAGGACAAAGTACGACGAACATTTCTTTAAGTACTTCTTTAATTTGAAGTGCATATTTGTTTTCTCTTTTATTGGATATTTTCTTTATTTACATTTCAAATGCTATCCTAGTTCCCCTCCAGAACCCCCTATGCCATCCTCTTTCACTTGCTATAAGAGTGGTCCCACACTCACCACTCCAACCTGGCATGTGTCACCCCTACAATGTGTCATCAAGCCTTCACAGGACCAAAGGACTCTCCTCCCATAGATGCCCAAAAAGCCATCCTCTGCTACATATAAAGCTGGAGCCATGGGTCACTCTATGTGTACTCTTTGGTTGGTGGTTTAGTCCCTAGGAGCTCTGAGGTGTTGGGTTGATTGATATGGTTGTTCTTCCTATAGTGTTGCAAACTCCTTAAGCTCATTCAGTCCTTTCTCTATCTCCTCCATTGGGGAACTGTTCTCAGTCAAGTGGTTGGCTGCAAGGATTCTTCTCTGTATTTGTCAGGCTCTTGCAGAGCCTCTCAAGTGACAGCTATATCAGGTTCCTGTCAGCATGCACTTCTTGGCATCCAAAATAGTGTCTGGGTTTGGTGACTGTCTATGGGATGAAGCTTCAGGTAAGGCAGTCTCTGCATGGCCTTTACTTCAGTCTCTGCTCCTAATTTTGTCTCTGCCTTTTGTCCTGTGAGTATTTAGTTCCCCCTTCTAAAATGGAATGAAGTTTCCACACTTTGGTCTTCCTTCTTCTTGATCTTGATGTGGTCTATAAATTGTATTTTATGCATTCCAAGATATTGGGCTAATATATACTTATCAGTGAGTACATATGATATGTGTTCTTCTGTGATTGGGTTACCTTACTCGGGATGATATTTTCTAATTGCATCTATTTGCCTAAGAATTTCATGAAGCCATTGTGTTTAATACCTGAGTAGTACTCCATTGTGTAGATATACCACATCTTCTGTATCCGTTCTTCTATTAAGGGACATCCGGGTTCTTTCCAGCTTCTGGCTATTACAAATAAGGCTGCTATGAACATAGTAGAGAATGTGTCCTTGTTATATATTATAGCATCTTTTGGGTAAATGCCCAAGAGTGGTATAGCTGGGTCCTCAGGCCGTACTATGTCAAAATTTCTGAGGAACAGCCAGATTGATTTCCAGAGTGGTTGTAATAGCTTGCAATCCTAACAATACTGGAGTATTCCTATTTCTCCACACCTTGCAAGCATCTGCTCTCACCTGAGCTTTTGACCTTAACCATTCTGACGGGTATGAGGTGAAATTTCAGGGTTGTTTTGATTTGTATTTTCCTGATGAATAAGGATGTTGAATATTTCTTTAGGTACTTCATGTCCATTCATGAGAGTGTACATAAGTGACCCCAAATATCCCAACAGAGAACTCCTAAACCTGATCAGCAACTTTAGCAAAATGGCTGGATATAAAATCAACACAACCAAATCAGTAGCCTTCCTCTTCTCAAAGGATAATCAGGCTTAGAAAAAGTTGGGGAAATGACACCCTTCACAATAGTCATGAATAATAAAAAATTCCTTGGTGTGACTATAACCAAACATTTGAAAGATCTATACAAGAATTTCAAGTCTCTGAACAAAGAAATTGAAGATCTGAAGATGGAACGATTTCCCATGCTTTGGAATTGGTAGGACCTACATAATAACAATGGTCATCTTGCCAAAACCAGTCTATGGATTCAATGCGATCCCCATTAAGTTCCCCATCAATACTTCATAGAGTTAGAAAGAGGAAATTTGCAAATTCATTTGGAATAACAAAACAAACAAAAACCAACAAAGCAAAAAATATTCTCAAGAGCAATGGAACTTCTGGGGTAATCATCATCCCTAACCTCCAGCTATATTACAAAGCAATTGTGATAAAAAGTGTATGGTATTGGTACAGAGACAGGCAGGTAGATCAGTGGAATAGAATTGAAGACTCAGAAATGAACCCACACACCTATGGGCACTTGATCTTTGACAAAAAAGCTAAAACCATGCAATGGAAAAAAGACAGCATTTTCAACAAATGGTGCTGGTTCTATTGGAGGTCAGCATAGAGAAAAATGCAAATTGATCCATTTTTATCTCCTTGTACAAACCTCAAGTCCAAGGGGATCAAGGACCTTCATATAAAATGATATACACTGAAACTAATAGAAGAGAAAGCAGGGAAGAACCTGAAACACAAAGGCGCAGGGGAAATCTTCCTGGACAGAACACCAGTGTCTTATGCTCTAAGATCAAGAATCCACAAATGACACCTCATATAATTGCAAAGCTTATATAAGGCAAAGGATATTGTCAATAGGTTAAAATGGCAACCCACTGATTGGGAAAAGATCTTTTCAAATCCTATATCCAATAGGGGGCTAAGATCTAATATATACATAGAACTCATGAAGAGATTCTCCAGAGAATCAAAGAACCCTATTAAAAATGGGATACAGAACTGTACAAAGAATTCTCAGGTGAGGAATATATGAAGTCCTTCTAAGCCATTAGAATTTCCACTGTTGTAGGAATGGAAACAGAAAATGTAATAAATTTACACAATGGAATACTACACTGCTATTAAAAAAAATGACCACATGAAATTCTTAGGCAAATGGATGGTGCTAGAAAATGTCAGCCTGAGTGAGGAAACCCAGTCACAAAAACAACAACAACAAAAACAACAACAATAACAACAACAACAAATATGTTATACACTTACTGGGAAGTATTATTCCAAAAGCTTGGAATATCTAAGAAAAAATTCACAGATCATATGAAGCTAAAGAAATAGGAAGACAAAAATGTTGATGCTTCATTCCTTCTTAGAATGGAGAACAAAATACTACTCACTGGAGGAAATACAGAGACAAAGAGTGGAGCAGAGACTGAAGAAAATGTTATACAGAGACTGCCCCATTGGGAATCTATCCCATATGCAGCCACCAAACCCAGTGACTATTGCTGTTTCCAAGAAGTACTTGTTAACAGGAGGCAGATAAGCATGTCTCCTGCCCAATCACAGAAAAACATACATGGTATTCACTCATTGATAAGTGGATATTAGCCCAAATGCTTGAATTACCCAAGATGCACCGATCACATGAAACTCAAGAAGGATGACGAAAATGTGGATGTTTCATTCCTTCTTTAAAAGGGGAACAAGGGTTGGGGATTTAGCTCAGTGGTAGAGCACTTGCCTAGCAAGCGCAAGGCCCTGAGTTTGGTCCCCAGCTCCGAAAAAAAGAAAAACAAAAACAAAATAAAAGGGTACAAGAATACCCTTAGGAGGGGATAGGGAGGCAAAGTTTAGAATAGAGACTGAAGGAACACCCATTCAGAGCCTGCCCCACATGTGGCCCATACATATACAGCCACCAAACTAGATAAGATGGATGAAGCAAAGAAGTGCAGGCTGACAGGAACCGGATGCAGATCTCTTCTGAGAGACACAGTCAGAATGTGCAAATACATAGGCAAATGCCAGCAACAAACCACTGAACTGAGAAGGGAACCCCCGTTGTAGGAATCAGAGAAAGGACTGAAAGAGCTCAAGGGGCTTTACACCCCATATGAACAACAATGCCAACCAACCAGAGCTTCCAGGGACTAAGCCACTACCCAAAGACTATACATGGACTGACCCTGGACTCTGACCTCATAGGTAGCAATGAATATCCTAGTAGGGGCACTTTGGCCCTTCCATGACTGGATCCTCAGTGAACGGGATTGTTGGGGGGAGGACGGTAATGGGGGGAATGGGGAGGGGAACATCAACATAGAAGAGGAGGGGGAGGGTTTAGGGGGATGTTGGCATGGAAACCGGGAAAGAGAATAATATTTGAAATGTAAATAAGAAATACCCAATTTAATAAGATGGAAAAAAAGAAAAAGAATGTCTCCTGAGAGGTACTGCTAGAGCCTTGCTGATATAGATGAGGATGCTTGCAGCTAACCATTGGACTGAACAAGGGGACCCCAATGTAGGAATTAGAGAAAGGACTTAAGAAGCTGAAGGGGTTTGCACCCCCATAGGAAGAAGAATATCAACCAACCACTGTGGTCGAAGGGTTCCTTGGTTCCATAAGTACATTCAAGTCATGCCAGTATGATCCAGACTCTCCTCCTGGCTGCCTGATGAAGACTCCCTCCTATCTGCCCTTGCCTCAAAACGTAGAACTCTTTACAGCATGAAATCAGGGGTGGTGAGACTTCTGGAAGTTCATTTTTTGTACAGTTTTGTTTTAGCTATACTGTTTTTTGTATCTTTTTTCCCACTTTTTAGTATGAAGTTGTGTATTGTTCTTTCAAGTTCTGTCAAGAATTGTGTTGGAATTTTTATTGGAATTTCATTGGATCTGTAGATTAATTTTTGTAGGATTGCCATTTTTCTGATTTTAATCCTACTGATGCAGAAGGATAGAATATCTTTTCATCTTCTAATATCTTCTCTTTCTTCAAATATTTGAAATTTTTGTCATACATGTCTGAAAAATGTTTCCCTAATTTCATTCTCAGTCTATTAATTATTTGTAGAGGGGCTACTGATATTTTTGAGTTAATTTGTATCCAGACACTTTGCTGAGATTCTTTACCAGTTATAAGAGTTGCCTTTTATATTTTTTGGTGGGCACTTATGTGTACTATCATATCATCTACAAACAGAAATACTGGGACTTTCTCGTTTCCAATTTTTATACACTTGGCCTACTTTATTGGAGGCCAATAAAGTTGTCCTTTGCTCTAGTTAAAACTTAAAAGTTATTTTTAATATAGACAGAAACAGTGGATAGACTTGTCTTACACCTGATTTTGTGGAATTCTTTAAACTTCCTCTCAATTTATTTTGCTGTTGGCTATCAGCTTGCTGTGTATTGCCTTAATTGTGTTTAGTATGTGCCTTGTATCCCTGAGTCCTCCAGGAATTTTATCTTCAAGAGGTGTTGGATTTTTGGCAAAGGTTTTTACTCATCTAGTGGGATGATCCTCTCATTTTTCCCTATCAGTTTGCTTATATGTTGTATTTTATTGATGGTTTTTCCTTGTTGAATCATTCCTGCATTTCTGGGGTGAAGCATACTTGATCATGGTAAATGTTGTTGTCTAATATTTAATTTGCAAGTACTCAAAGAATATTTTGCATCAATGTTCATTAGAAAAATTGGTCTGAAATTTTCTTTCAATGTTGAGTTTTTGTGAAGTTTAGGTATCACGTTCACATTGACCTCATAAAATGAATTTAGCAATGTTCTTTCATTTACTATTTTGTGGAATAAATTAAGGAGTAGTAGTATTAGTTCTTCTTGTGCAGTTTGGTAGAATTCAGTCATAAAACCATTTGGCCCTGAGCATTTGTATGATTGAAGACTTTTAAAGTCTGTTTCTATTTCTATTGGGGATATAGGTTTATTTTATGGTTTAGATGAGCTTAATATAACTTTCATAACTATATTTGTCAAGAAAATGGTCTTTTTCACTTAGCTGTTACAATTTTGTGAAGTAAAAGTTTTGAAGTAAGGCCTGATGATCTTTTGGATCCCCTTGTGGTTTACTCTTATGTCCCCATTTTCATTTCTGATTTTGTTAATTTGGCTACTCTGTCTATTGTAACTGTGGGATTTTCCACCCTTTCTCTTGTTACCAAAGTAATGACCCTGAGATGCATTATACATGAATAAATGCCTAGGCCATAACTTTGGGTTTGTTCCCCAACTAGGTCATAACTCAATTAATCAATGTCTTCTATTCTACAAGTGCCACAAGGCTGTTTACCCATCCTCAGTTTCAAGTAATTGTCTCCTCAGAGTTTGGGGTTAATTTACTTCTCTACCAGACTAGAGTTTCTCTTTCCCTAGTAGAACTATATTTCTTATATCCTACCTTAGTTCATTGGTAAATCAGCCCTTTAATGGCAGGCTATGCTTCGATAACATATATAAGAGATTCTCTCTATACTCTATCCCTTTTAGTAAGTTTCATTGAGCGTTTCTCTGCCTTACTAACTTTTTCTAAGAACCAAGATTAGGTTTCATTGATTCTTTGCATTGTTCATTTGTTTCTATTTTATTGATTTCAGCCCTAAATTTGATTATTTTTTCTTTGGTGTATTTGCTTTGTTTCTTTGTTTGTATTTTTTGTTTTGTTTTTTGATGTTGTTATTCTGCAGGTTTCTGGTGTGCTGGTGTCTCTAGTGTGAAAGATCATTTCTTTTTTATGAGGATACTATGAACTTTCTAATTAACACAACTGTCATTGTGTCCCAGAATTTTGGGTATGTGTGACTTCATTTTCATTGAATTCTAGAAAGTCTTAAATTTCTTCATTTATTCCTTAATCCAGTGGTCACTGAACAAAAAGTTGTTCAGTTTCCATGAGTTGGTAGGATTTCTGTTGTTTCTATTGTTATTGAAGTCCAGCTTTTACCTATGGATGGTTCATAATCAAGAGGAGGTTGTTTCAATTTTGTTGTAATTGTTGAGGCCTGCTTTGTGACAGAATATATACTTGATTAAAAAAAAAGATTACATCAGATAGTGAGAAGAGCATATATTCTTTGTTTTGGAGAAATATTCTATTGTTACAATAAAAAAGACATGGGTTAGCAGAATAACTGCAAAAATAGGATCCATCATTCAACTGCATGTAAGAGAAATACCTGGAATCAAGTATAGACATTACTTCAAAGTAAGAGCTGAAAAATCTTTCTGTTAGGTCCAATAGATATATAACCTTTGTTTCATTATTTCTCTATTAGTTTCTGTGTTAATGAACTCCTTGTTCTGAGAGTGAATTTGGTAAAGTTGTCTGGTACTAATATTTGGGGTTTGATGTGTGATTTACATTTTAGCAATATTTCTTTTACTGATGTCTGTGCCCTTGCATTTGGGGCACATATTCAGAATAAATATCATCTTGATGAATTTTTCCTTTGAAGAGTATGAAATGTCATTTCCCATTCCTTTCGATTAATTTTGGTTTAAAGTCTATTTCAATGGACCTTAGAATGACTACTCCAACTTACTTCTTGGGTACATGTGCTTGGGAAAGATTTTTCAGCCCTTTACTTTGAAGTAATGTCTATATTTGATTCCCAGGTGTGTTTCTTTTACATGCGAGTGAATGATGAATCCTATTTTTGCAGCCATTCTCCTAGCGTATGTCTTTTTATTGTAAATTGAGTTCATTAATGATAAGAGATAGTAAAGACAAATGATGGTTAATTCTCATTATTTTATTTTTTTATGTTGGTAGCGTAGGTAGTGTGTGTATGTCATTTTTTTTGTTTTGTTTTTGTTTTGCTGGTATATAATTATTTATTTCCTGAGTTTTTCTTAGACGTAGTTAACATCGATGTGTTGGAGTTATCCTTCTAATATCTTCTGTAGGGTTTGATTTGCAGATAGATATTGTTTAAAATTGTTTCCTTGATGTCTTTTAATGGATTATCCTTTTCTTCATCTATTGTGATTGAAATTTTGCTGGGTATAGTAGTCTTTTGTTTCTTAGAATCAGCAAGGTATCTGTCTTGACCCTCTGGCATTTAGAATCTCTTTTGAGATGTCAGGTGTAAATTCTGATAGGTTTGCCTTTATGTTACTTGGCATTTTTCCTTGTGGCTGTTGATATTCTTTTGTTGTTAGCACATTTGGATCTTATTGATTATGCTGGTCTTTTGCCATCTGATTGTGCCTGTTGCTGGAGGTTTGCTTGTCTATACTGTCCACAGGATTCAGGGAATGCAGGAAGGGTTGTTGTTCTGAAATTGGAGTGCACGTGATAGGATATAATTTACCATTCTGGAGTGTGCTTTCTAGAGATTGGTCTGGCAATGGTTTGAGGCTGTGGTAATAGCAGCCAGCCCTCCAGGAATCCATATAGTTGTAGGCAAGATCAATCTATGTTCTTATTAAACCTAAGAACAGCAGATCATGCATTGCATCACCCACAATAGGCTGGGACCTCCCCTATCAATCACTAGTTAAGAGAGTGCCAGATATTAAGAATGCATTTTCTCCATGGGGGTTCTTCCTTTCAGTTAACTGTAGCAAGTATGAAGTCGACATAACACTGGCACAATTGACACCTTATGACACAAAAACATATCAGTTAAGCCACAACTTTTCATTTCTTTATCTTTCACAGGATCATAAAATAATGTCAATATTACAATATAAACATTTCAAATTTTAACTTTGGTGTTTTAACTGTGGGCTTCTGAAAATACAAAATAAATTAACTACTTTCTCCTTTCAAATGGGAAGACCCAGAGCATAGTCACAATCTGAATGAAGCAAAACCCATTTAGAACACTGTTAGATATCTAGGATTTGCTCACAATCTTTTTCCTGTAAAGGACTTGTTATCTCTGCCCTCTGCAGTGCAAATTTGGTTACCTATCTCCAAGATTCTTCTTCTTCCAACACTGCTGACATGCTTTTTGATAGTCCCACATTATTGGCATCTCCACACCAGCTAGAGGCCTTTGATGCAACTTGTTTGAACTTTCACAAATAACCTATTATTGAATCTCTTTAGGGACTACAGCCCTGCAACACACTGCCAAGACTTAACTGCTTTATATGACCCCTTCAGTCTTTCAAGAACATTACCACATGGATGACCCTTACACTGCCAATTGAGCTGCCAGCATGATGTATACAACCTTGGCTATGTATACATACCTGTTTGTTGACCCTGAGGAAACACTTCCCAGAAGAATTCACCTCAATAATGCTGATCCCTTCTTGATCACAGATGATTCTTCCAGTGTAGTAATCACTAGCGCAACAAACAGAACATTTTATTTTAGTGGTTCTAGTTTCTTGAGAATTACAGCCAGCTCTTCAGCTCCAGTTGACCAGAGTTGTCACAGAAAATGGCCAATCATTTTTTTTGTTCTCTCTAAAACTTTATAGGCCAGCATTCCATAGTCTCTACTAATCTCAACATTATTTATTTTAAAGACTTATTTGTATTTTTATAAGTATACTATAGCTGTCTGCAGACACATACCAGAAGAGGGCACCAGATCCCATTACGGATGGTTGTGAGCCACCATGTGGTTGCTAGGAATTGAACTCAGGACCTCTGTAAGAGCAGTCAGGGCTCTTAACCACTGAGCTATCTCTCCAATCCTAATCTGAACATTCTTAACTCCCAAGTATCTAATGAACATCCCACTGAGCACCCGTTACTCAATGATTTTCCAACCCAAATGTCCAAAATCTTTCCATCATCCTCCTGGAAATAGCATGCTCAGATCTCGACCACAAATACCCATCTATATTTGTATCAACTTATGTTTAAATAAGGGTAACTATGGTTGTTATGAAATGCTATGGCCAAAGTAACTTGATGAGAAAAGAGTTTATTTCAGTTTCCAATTCCAGGCACAACAGTCCATCACTGAAACAAGTCAGTGCAAGAATTTAATCAGCAGGAACCTGTAGGTAGGTTCTGACCATAATCTGATTTGCTGCCTTCTCAGATAACCTGTGCCTGGTACTGTAAACCCAGTGAAAACATGTGACCATGCATATTATAAGCACTAGAAGGTAACTTGTTACTCTTGTTGGGTTAAATCGAATGATCTCAAACTGGCTTCGAAGAATTTCTGTTTAAAACTATAGACAAACATTGCTCTCAACATTTAGAAGAGTTTTTTACAGTGAAATGTAGATATGCAATGCTTGTCTATGAGAATATACAGCTGCCCCTATGCTCAAATTAACCTAGATGCACAGAACACATGAAACTCAAGAGGGATGACCAAAATGTGAATGTTTCAGTCCTTCTTTAAAAGGGGAACAAGAATACCCTTGGGAGGGAATAGGGAGGCAAGGCTTAGAACAGAGGCAGAAGGAACACCCATTCAGAGCCTGCCCCACTTGTGGCCCATACATATACAGCCACCCAATTAGACAAGATGGATGAAGCAAAGAAGTGCAGGCTGACAGGAACCGGATATAGATCTCTTCCTGAGAGACACAGCCAGAATACAGTAAATACATAGGCGAATGCCAGCAGCAAACCACTGAACTGAGAACGAGACCCCCTTTGAAGGAATCTTACAAAGGACTGAAAGAGTTTGAAGGGTCTTGAGCCCCCATATGAACAACAATGCCAACCAACCAGAGCTTCCAGGGACTAAGCCACTAGCCAAAGACTATACATGGACTGACCCTGGGCTCCAACCTCATAGGTAGCAATGAATAGCCTAGTAAGAGCACCAGTGGAAGCGGAAGCCCTTGGTCCTGCCAAGACTGAACCCCCAGTGAATGTGGTTGTTGGGGGGAGGGAGGTGATGGGGGAAGATGGGGAGGTTAGGGGTATGTTGGCCCGGAAACCGGAAACTGGGAAGGGGAATAACAATCTAAATGTAAATAAGAAATACTCAAGTTAACAAAGATGGAAAAAAAAAGATTCAAACATGGCTATTTCTTTCCATAAAGTAACCCTACTTTCATTGTTTGAAATTAAAGGTGTGTGCTAAGGACATGTCTGTATTCCAGATTGATCATACCTTTGGATGTTATCCCTTGCTGTAGCAACTATGTTACTGGTTTAAAATTCCTCTACATTCTTTTTTCTTTCTTTCTTTCTTTCTTTATTCTTTTTCTTTTTTTTTTCGGAGCTGGGGACCAAACCCAGTGCCTTGTGCTTGCTAGGCAAGCGCTCTACCACTGAGCTAAATCCCCAACCCAAAATTCCTCTACATTCTAATGACTTTATCACCTTCTACTCTTTCCTATCCTAGACCTAACTAACTCCATTGTTCCTGCTTAGAAATGTAAATTCTCCTCCAAGATTGTATTGGAAGATGTACTAAGAGGGAAAAGTCCCTAATTAAACAAGCTATTGTTGATAAACGAAAGAATAATTGTAAAATTCCTGTAAGAGTTTTTCTAAGCTCTGAACTTCATGAAATGACTATGTTAGGAAGTTGCCATGATAAAAACGCAATATTTAATTTAAACAATGTATTAAGGAAGATATGAATTTAAATTCAATGCTTCAGAATTTTCAGTCCACAGTTGTCTGGGTTGGGCCTGTGGTAACACACCATAGCAGGTTGACTTGACAAAGAAAAATCACTCACCTTAAAGCTGAATAGCAAAAGATAAAAGATTGAAGTGAGATAATGAATCATATTTGGAAGAATTTGGTAACAATTATCTGATATCATTTCACAAGACCCGCCTTTTAGTTGTTAAATACCTTTGATTAATATCATCTTGAAAAGTGAAAGTTTAAGAGCAATAGTGATAAAAACTGCATGGTATTGGTACAGAGACAGACAGATAGACCAATGGAATAGAATTGAAGACCCAGAAATGAACCCACACACCTATGGTCACTTGATTTTTGACAAAGGAGCCAAAACCATCCAATGGAAAAAAGATAGCATTTTCAGCAAATGGTGCTGGTTCAACTGGAGGGCAACATGTAGAAGAATGCAGATCGATCCATCCTTATCACCCTGTACAAAGCTTAAGTCCAAGTGGATCAAGGACCTCCACATCAAACCAGACACACTCAAACTAATAGAAGAAAAACTAGGGAAGCATCTGGAACACATGGGCACTGGAAAAAATTTCCTGAAAAAAACACCAATGGCTTATGCTCTAAGATCAAGAATCGACAAATGGGATCTCATAAAACTGCAAAGCTTCTGTAAGGCAAAGGACACTGTGGTTAGGACAAAACGGCAACCAACAGATTGGGAAAAGATCTTTACCAATCCTACAACAGATAGAGGCCTTATTTCCAAAATATACAAAGAACTCAAGAAGTTAGACCGCAGGGAAACAAATAACCCTATTAAAAAATGGGGTTCAGAGCTAAACAAAGAATTCACAGCTGAGGAATGCCGAATGGCGGAGAAACACCTAAAGAAATGTTCAACATCTTTAGTCATAAGGGAAATGCAAATCAAAACAACCCTGAGATTTCACCTCACACCAGTGCGATTGGCTAAGATCAAAAACTCAGGTGACAGCAGATGCTGGCGAGGATGTGGAGAAAGAGGAACACTCCTCCATTGTTGGTGGGATTGCAGACTGGTAAAACCATTCTGGAAATCAGTCTGGAGGTTCCTCAGAAAATTGGACATTGAACTGCCTGAGGATCCAGCTATACCTCTCTTGGGCATATACCCAAAAGATGCCTCAACATATAAAAGAGACACGTGCTCCACTATGTTCATCGCAGCCTTATTTATAATAGCCAGAAAATGGAAAGAACCCAGATGCCCTTCAACAGAGGAATGGATACAGAAAATGTGGTACATCTACACAATGGAATATTACTCAGCTATCAAAAATAACGAGTTTATGAAATTCGTAGGCAAATGGTTGGAACTGGAAAATATCATCCTGAGTGAGCTAACCCAATCACAGAAAGACATACATGGTATGCACTCATTGATAAGTGGCTATTAGCCCAAATGCTTGAATTACCCTAGATCCCTAGAACAAACGAAACTCAAGACGGATGATCAAAATGTGAATGCTTCACTCCTTCTTTAAATGAGGAAAAAGAATACTCTTGGCAGGGAAGGGAGAGGCAAAGATTAAAACAGAGACTGAAGGAACACCCATTCAGAGCCTGCCCCACATGTGGCCCATACATATACAGCCACCCAATTAGACAAGATGGATGAAGCAAAGAAGTGCAGACCGACAGGAGCCGGATGTAGATCGCTCCTGAGAGACACAGCCAGAATACAGCAAATATAGAGGCCAATGCCAGCAGCAAACCACTGAACTGAGAATAGGTCCCCTATTGAAGGAATCAGAGAAAGAACTGGAAGAGCTTGAAGGGGCTCGAGACCCCAAAAGTACAACAATGCCAAGCAACCAGAGCTTCCAGGGACTAAGCCACTACCTAAAGACTATACATGGACTGACCCTGGACTCTGACCCCATAGGTAGCAATGAATATCCTAGTAAGAGCACCAGTGGAAGGGGAAGCCCTGGGTCCTGCTAAGACTGAACCCCCAGTGAACTAGTCTATGGGGGGAGGGCGGCAATGGGGGGAGGGTTGGGAGGGGAACACCCATAAGGAAGGGGAGGGGGGAGGGGGATGTTTGCCCGGAAACCGGGAAAGGGAATAACACTCGAAATGTATATAAGAAATACTCAAGTTAATAAAAAAAAAAATCAAAAAAAAAAAAAAGAAAAGTGAAAGTTTAAAATATATAATTTTAAGATCAAAGAACAAAGATCAATAACAAAGTCATAGAAGTAATTTTCATATACAAAGAAATAAATTTAAAGATCATGACTTTTCTTTGTAAATCCAGCCACATTTTTTTCTGCAGACACTGTGCTATATAAACAAAAAGTTTTAGTTAATTAGAAAGGACAACTGAATTAGTAGGACTGAAATGTAAGTAGAAACTTGTGCTATTCAATACACAGAGAACTAAAACAAGTTTTTAGCATGTCATAAGGTAAATTTCAGCTATATATGGGTCATTTAATTGAAGTTATATCTTACTCTCTTTAGGTTTGTTAAGCTCTGGTGACATTCTACCTTACTGTAAATTACAGTGTGTATAACAATGTCTTTTGCAAAGGTGTCTTGTTCCACTTTAAATGCATCTTTAGACTCTATTCTTGGCCATGACTCTGCATCTGGTTATACATGCACATGGCACAGCTTTGCAATACCACCTAAATCCATACAGCACAAACTGATGAGTGACCTGATCTATTTCTGAGAGAATGAAGTATGCCACACTACAACTTTATATGGATAAACTGTGGCTGCACAAGTTCATAGATGTGGGGTCATCATGTCAGAAAACAAATGTTCAAAGGCTTGATATATGTACCAGATATATTAAAGGATATGACACCTTCTGCTTGACCACATAATGAAAATGGCACTGAAGAGTTTGATGAAAATAGCCTGCACCAACCTGTCAATTGCCTATCCAGTATATAGTTAAAGTCAATGAAAGGTGAAATGAATGAATGAATGAATGAATGAATGACCACTGAGTTACTAAAGGGCATTTCTAGGATCAATGCTTGTTTGTCAACCATGCTCCTTGCATCTTATATTCCTCCTTTTTTGGCAAACTGGACATGCAGTCTATCACTGCTGTTCTATAATATGGACCTAGTCTTGACATTTTCTTTATTCAGGTGAGTGAAATATGCAGTTCAACTATTATTCTACCAAATGACTTACAGACTATTTCCTGCAGAGTTACCATTGATCTGTTGTCTTCCCACTCCCCAATAAACTGTATTTGTATCTGTATTCAGATTTTCTGGTACTATTTGCTGCTCTGTGGACTCTACAAAGGCCTCATAAGACTTTGAAACTGTGCAAGTATCCTTGTATGTGTGTCTCAATATATATGTATAAATGTACATGGATATATTTATATACACATGAACTTGTTCTATGATGTATAAAGTGTTATTTAAGATTTTATATTAATAATTAATGTTGGATAAAAAACCTGTTATTGCCACATCTACAGCAACATGGAGGTGATAATATATAGCGAGTAGTTTCTACTGAAATTCGTTCATCATGAGGATTTATTTAATACGTCAAATTCTGATTGGGACAGCAGTAATATGTTTCTAAAATAATAAGCTCATTACTAGTAGAAGTGTTATTGTCACACTTCTAGATAACAAATCAATATGATATCATGTAGAACAAAATATTAAGCATATTCATATTAATGTTAATGCTTTTTCATATATCATATTATTTTATTTAGATGAGCCAGAAAATTTTAGAGAAAATATAAACAAGTAATGTCAAAAGACACATTTCACAGAGGAAGCCTTAAAGTTGCAGGCAACATTATTGGTAGCATGTTTGCATAATGTGTACAGGTCAGTGAGCTCAAGAGCCAACAGAAGAACAAAAAAAAAAAAGAGAAAATGTAAAGAAGAGGAACAAAGTATTGTTGGAAGGGCATAAAGGAGAGATGGATGAAAGGGAAAAAGAGACTGAGGAAACAGGAAAATGAGAAAAAGTTGTGTCACTTGCTTAGTATTATGTTCAACAATTACTTTGAAATTATGAAATAAGTAGATTTTTATATATTACTGTGAAAATCTAAGACATATCAGAGATCAAATATTATTCATTGACTGTACTAAATAAAAATATCTATTTCTTGGCCTAGTAAATATTTTCATTTACTTTGTATAAAAAATAACTGTGTAAAATACATAATATATATATATCAGATGACATAGCATATTAATATGAGAAAACTATTGGAAAAAACAGTCATGATTATATACCATCAAATATGTATACCTATTAAGTTTATATTTCCCAAGTGACACAAAAATAATCTAAAAGTAATTATATTATGAAATAATAAAGTAATTTGACTATAAAATGTTATGCTACTAATACTTTTCTTGTTGTGATAAAATAAAATGATCAAGAGAAGATTAGGAGTAAAGGTTTTATTTTAAGTAAAAGTTCCAGGAGACACTGTCTATAAATCATTATTCTGAAAAAAATACAAATCTATGATAATAAATAATAATGCCTTCCTCTATTCACATAGCAGTATTTATATAATATATAAATATACATTTCATTAGCTTTAGTTTTTGGTTAACACCATTAAACAGTAGAATGAATCTCTTACAGTTATTTCTGTCAGTTATTACTAATCACTTTGATGCAAACTGCATTTAATAACTATAGCTTCAGTTTGGTCCTTTTTTTAAGGTCATGGAAATACAGTAAAGACTGTATCCATTTATTGAGCATCTGAGAGGCTCCTCCAAACACCTGACTCAGACAGACGCAGATACCCACAGCCAAAGAGCAAATGGAGATTGGGGACTCTTATGGAAGAATAGGGAGAAGTATTGTGGTCCTCGAAGGCAGTACAATCTCCATAGGAAGGCCAACAGAGTCAACTAACCTGGACCCTTCAGGCTGTCAGAGACTGAACCATCAAACGAAGAATATACTCGGCTTGACCTAAGGATTCCCGCAGTATATAGCAGACAGGCAGCATGGTTTTCATTTGGGTCCCGAACAACTAAAGCAGGGGCTATCTCCAAAAGCATTGCCTATCCTGGATTATGTTTTTCTAGCTGGGATGGCTTGTCTGGCCTCAGTCTGAAAGGATGCACCTAGCTCTGCCGTAAGTTGATGTGACTGGGTCGGGGGATACGTAGGAGCCTCCCAACAACTCAAAAGAAAAGAGGGCGAGTGATGGGGGGAAGTATTGAGGGATTGGATGAACAGGAGCCAGGCAGTGAGTGGAATAAAAGGTCAATATATAAAAGAAAAAGAAAAAAAAGAAAGAAAATTCAGTAACTTATTTCTTGCTATTATAAATGAATCTATTATTAAGAAACTCACCAAGGATTATGCTGCAATATACAAAAGCATACACCAGGTTTATTGTATTATAAACATGTTCAGAATTATTTTTCATGCCCAATTATTTCCTAAGCTTCTAAGCTTTGTAGTTGTTATTTTTCCATAGATAAGATTATGAATATAATACGTTTTATTTAGGAACTTTTAAACAATTTGTCTTTTTATTATACTAAAATGTCTATTATTGTTCCAGAATTAATACTTTTGTGCTATGTGTTATCATATAATAAGATAGTTACTAGCCTTTCCTGAGATTTTCTTTGTATATATCTCACTTTAATTATAATAATCAGTGTACTTATATTTTGATTCATTTGTAAGCATCACATAATATGAATGCGCTGTAGTTTATGGCTGACTGAATTTGAACTGGGAGTTAACACATCTATTGCAGTGATTTATTTTACATTTACAATATTTTCAACTCTCTGGTGTTATGCCATCTCTTTATTGTAACTCATTATATTTATTGTTTACTCATTTTGTCTTCATTTATTTAGCTTTTTCCTCTCTGGATTTTTCAATGATGATGGCATTACATATTATTATGTATACGAAACTCTCACTAGTTCTCATTCCATTGTCTGTACTCATTATCCAATAATGGTGGAAAAAATAACTTCAGATATTAACATTAATTCTAGTTGATATTCCACCTCTGTGACATTCAAATTCATAGTTATTTTTGCTTATTGCTATCTTCTTCACTTTTACTCTTTCAGAAATGGTAACAAACATAGCTCAAATCTTAACTACTCAGTTCATAAAGTTCATTTTCTCTTACCCCAAATAACTTGTGAGAACATCCCAGCAAGCTCTGTGGTCTTAATGATGACTTTATAACTCAGGCAAATTCCAAGTATTCGTTTCTCTTTCTTCCCCCCATGGGAGGTCTTTCCATGTTTTGATATCATCTACAATTACTTCTTTCTTTTTTTAATTTTATTTTTCTTGGATATTTTATGTATTTCCACTTCAAATGTTATCCCGTTTGCCCCTCTTCCCTCCCCCGTTTCTATGAGGATGCTCCCATTCCCATCTACCCACTCCAACCTCCGTGCCCTGGCGTTACTACATTGGGGAAGTGAGCCTTCACAGGACCAAGGGTTTTTCCTCCTATTGATGCTGGACAATGCCATCCACTGCTACATATGCAAGTGGACCCATGAGCCCCTCCATGTGTATTCATTGGTCGGTAGTTTAGTACCCGGGACCTCAGCAGTGTCTGGTTGGTTGATATTGTTGTTCTTCCTAGAGTGCTGCAAACCCATTCGTTTCCTTCAGTCTTTTCTCTATACCCTCTATCGGGGTCCCCTTGTTTAGTTCCATTGTTAGCTGCCACCACCTTCATCTGTATCAGTCGGGCTCTGGCAAAACCTCCCAGGGAACACCCATATCTGCCTCCTGTCAGCAAGCACTACTTGGCATCAGCAATAGTGACTGGATTTGGTGGCCATAGCCATAAGCTGGAAAGAATCCAAGTGTCCTTCATCAGAAGAATGGATACAGAAAATGTGGTACATCTCCACAATGGAGTACTACTCAGCTATTAAAAACAATAACTCCATGAAATTCTTAGGCAAATGGAACTAGATGGAACTAGAAAATATTCTGAGTGAGGTAGCCTGGTCACAGAAGAACACCTAAGAAAAATGCAATGGATCAAATGAAGTCCAAGAAGAAGGAAGACCAATGTGTGATGTTTCATTCCTTCTTGGAAGGGAGAATAAATACTCACAGGAGAAAATACAAAGACAAAAAGTGGAGCAGGGACTGAAGAAAATGTCATCCAGAGACTGACCCACCTTGGGATCTATCTCAAATGCTGCCACCAAGTATTCATTTCTACATGGTCTTTTTTGTTTGTTTGTTTATTTTCTACCTCTGAATGCCAGAATTTTATATTGTACCAAACTGAAGTCTAGGAAATGCCATCAGCTCATATACTTTGTCTCAATGAATGAAATAACAGAGTAGTGTATCAAAATATATTGTGTCTTTGTTGCCCTGAGAGATTAAGGAAGTTTGAATTATTGCATGGATTGCACGTTAAATAGATTGCTACCTTTCTCACAGAAGACCTTCTGTTATGCATGACAACACATCAGTATCACCAGTCATTAAATTCTAGCCTGTCATGCTGTATGTATATTTAAATATATTAAGAATTATAATGTTTTATTATTATATCAAATGTTCAATATGAAAGACAAATATTATATCTTGATATTTAAATGTATAATATGTTGATTGAATTTTAAAAATATACAGCTAGGTTATAAGTTATTATATTCTGATAATGTTTATGGTAGTCAGTTTTGCCTGTTTTATAGGATTATCTTCTACATTTCCATATAAACTCCATTATACATATGAAATTTGTATGCACTATGAATTTAATTTTAATTACAATCATATTATTGCTGTACAGTTTTCTTCATTTTCCTTTGTCTCTGTAATATATAGCTGATCCAGAGATAAGGCAGGATTCTATAAGTCATGAGATTCTGGTAACTATCAAGAAGTGGAGAAATGAAATATTCATCTCAATATACGTGAAAGTATATTTTAGAAGTTCAGATTTGAATACTAAAAGGCCAGTTAATACAATTGAACTTAAATACAGTGTGAGAAGGACTTAGCAACTTAGCAGAAAAGTAATGCCAAGGAATACGGTCAATCATTCTTTGAACAACTAAATTTGGAGAATTTGTCTGACATAATAGATTTTCACATCTTCAATATATTGATGAACTCCTTCCTCCAGTGAAAAGCTTAACCAATAAATCATGATTAACTGTGGTTAGTTATAGCTCTCAACACAGCAACAACTACACATTACTAACTCCAGCTAAGTTTCTATTCACATGTTTTAATAATAGCTGGCATGCAATTTGTATCAGCTATGGCGAGGGAGAAATGATCTTGCCCTCAGAAATGTCTGGATCTGTGCCTGGGTTACGAATGTTGCTTTGGATCACAGTGGCCCAGACAGAGTGGCAGATGGTCTTTGATATTCCTTCCACATTGTAACAAGTCTTTTTCTCCATAGCTGAAGTGATTTCTAGCATTGAAGGCTAGCTACACATTTTTCTTTTTTCTTTTTTTCTATTATTTCCACATCAGAGAGTCAGATTGTAGAGGTGAAAACTTTCAAAATCAACCCTTCAATGGCAGAAATTAGAATAGTCCAAAAATTTCTTAGAGAAAATAGAAGTCTTAGTGAAGTACTGAGAATACTTCATGGTGATGTTAGTACATGACACCTTCAGTAATGTCAGATATATTACTAAAGCAGCAAAAATAAAGGCAGGAGGAGACTCTAATTTTCAGAGAAACCATACTAGAATCAAATATTTAGGTTTATAATAAACCTAACATATAAATGTAGGTAAATATTTTGCTTGCATGTGATTCTATGATATATTTGCATGCCTAGTGATCATTTAAGAGACCAGATATTAGCTAGACCTCATATCCTAAGTTAATAATGTACCTTGAAGACATTTAAGATCTAAGACTTCTATCCCATTGCCTACTCAAGACCTCTTTAATATGCCTATAAATGTAAAACAATGTAATAAAAGAACTTAATTGCCTTGGATTTCTCATATAACCAAGTCTTACAACCTAAATCGTTGGGTAACTGTAATGTTATATTATGTATACTTCCTTGCTCTGACCAAGTTAATGCACAAGTATTACTTGCTGAAAACATCAAGCACAAAAGTTGAATACAAGTTCTAAAATTATATCATAAAGGTTGAAACCAACCATTTGTAGACATCGTTTGATAAACAATGATGTTTGTTTTCCGAATCAGTTGGGATATATTGGAGCCAAGGACTTAAATCCTTGTAAAACTCTTCTAAGAACTTTTGTAAAGGGTTTTATTTTTTCTCACACATTTTTTTCTTTGCTGCTTCAGAAAGACAGAGTGAGTTCTTGTGATAGACACATGTAAGACAAACTCAAGTTGTATAACAGATATACGCAGGGACAGATGCAGTCTCAGACAGGCACAAATTCAGACTTAGCAACAGACTAGAAAAGGCATAGAAAGGAAAAAGTAGAGAATTCAAATCTGGGCTCACTGTTGGTTAAAGAACTCCATGGGAAGCACTTTAGTTTTGTTTATGTGACACCAGCACATGAATTATAACTCAGCAATGCATATAGTATGTGAAGAAAATATAGTTTTAGAAACTTGATAATAACACATAGGCTTTGACATTTGTGATGTCAAAAATGGCATCTTTTGTGGTATTAGTACTAAAGAACACTAGCATAAAGATTTTAGTGGTAACATAATGAAGAAGGAAGGTTAAAATCTTAGTGTGTGCACTTTGCTGTCACATCTATTACTGAAAAATTAATAATCAGATAATGTTTAACTTATAGTGTAATATTTACTTAATTGAACAACTGCTATCACTTGTAACCCTTTCATTATTTAATGAGTTAGAAATCTAGAATACCTTTTTTGTAATTTTAATTTATTTGTAATGTTAATGTGGACTTTTAGTTAAAGCTAATGCTTGACGTCAAATGCACAATGACATGGAAATGCTTAGTGATCTGCTATGCTATCCCTTTTCTCTGTGATGTAACAATGGAAAATATATATGGCCTTTTCTTTCTTTGATGAATCTTCTGACTTCAGTTGATCTTTTTTTTTATTATTGCACCAGTAAATGTTGACTTGAGATGAGAATGTATCCAAAGAATTTATAAATACTAGATGATGTATGAACTCCAAATAGTAAACTTTGCTCAGGTTTTATGATGAACACTTTATTTTTGTTCTTATATTTTACATTAAACACATATTTATACTGCTTTATTTTTCATATCATCTATTATATGTTTTGTATTTCATTATATCATTGTTTAGTGTCTCTTAAGTTTCTTATATTTTGAATTACAGAATTATTTGGGAGGAAAATTATCTATCTAGTGTTTAGCCTTGTCCTATTGTTATAATTTAAATATTCATGAAATACACATGCAAATATATTCATTGTATATTATAAAATATCTTTTTCTTTACATGTCTGTAAGGTGATTTTTGAGTATATTAGAATATGTCAGGCTTGGTTTTATTAAACAATAGTAAATGGTATAGATGTTTTTGTCTTTCAATAATTATTTTATATGAATCCAGATTTTAGTATTTTGCCATTATAACACTTTCTAAGTTTTCTTTGGCTAATTTGTAATGTACATAAATGATAATTTTATAAGCTCTTTCTTGATAATTTTGTTGTTGTTATATAACCTCTTTCTAATTTCTTTTTACTGTTGAATTTGACATTGGTATAGACACTGGAGCCCTCTTTTGTCTATTCTTTCAATGGTACCATGAACTTTCTGCATTTATTCTATTTTTATGTGTTTTATTTAAAAGGTGTATCTTTGAAACAATATATAGTGGGATGTGTTTACTATGTTTAAATCAATTAATCTAATCTCTATTGATTAGAAGTTTAATTTGTTCTTGTTTTGTTTTTTGGCAAAGTTTCTGTTTACTGCAGTATCTATTTCTGTGTCCATCTTGAGCTCCCTATTTCACTATCTATGTCTATCTCTCTATCCATCTATTTATCTAACTCTGTCTTTCTTGTCTCTGTTTCTGTCTCTGTCTCTTTCTCTTTCTCTCTGTATATATGCATGTATCAGGTAATATTTTTTATTCTAATCCTCAGGTTCCTTGGATCATAATATTTTCACTGTATGAAAAGAGTTTGAAGAATTTTTACGTATATGCTTTGTCTTTACTTTTTTAAAAGGAAATAGGACCTCAGATTTAAGAAATATCAAAAAGTAGGTTTGTTTCTTTGTTTTGCTTTTTATTTGTTTTTTTAACAGATCTCAGTGTTATACAGATATAATCAATATGATACTTATATAATCTTTAAAGCAGAGTACTTCACACCATGATGGACATATAGGAAGTTTTTCTATTTTTTTATACCTACATAATTATCTAGGAAGCAAGAATTAGTTTTTGCTAAAACAGTTCATTTTTATATGTCAAAAATTAGCATTTGAATGAGGTTTTCCGTGTTTGAGTCTAAGTCAAAAAGTAGTACAAAATGATAGTGCCTATGGATAAAGAATTACTTATGGATTTATCTATGGAGAGAGTAAATGAATATTAAAAATCTATAAAGAAGAGTATTCTGACCAGTGTGTATATAAATACAACTTTTTTTAATCTGGTACAAATCTGAGAAAACTAATCACACATCAACTGTGGAGACACACAAACAAAAAGGAAGCAATCAATAAAAATTTTGATGTATAGTTTATGATTAGTATCTTTTTTTTTTACACACAAAGGCAGAAAGTAGCAAACTTGCATACATTTGAACTAATCTCACTGTCACCAATCCTGAGTTTCTCAGTATGTGTGTGGGCAGATGCTTTTTAGTGACCAGGCATATGCTAGTATCTTTAGCTGCCCCAGTTATCGAGTCACTCTCTATATCCAACTGCCAACATCCACAGATGGCTCCAGTTCCATAAACCAGGTGTTGATTTTGTACAGCTAAAGATATTCTACTGAGGATAGCTTCTTGGTCATAAAATCTCTATGGTATGAACTCTTAGTTCTATCACATTTTAAAAATCCACTACTAGAGACTTTTCTCAAAATGTAAAATACTATATTCATGCACTGACCTTCACTAATTATAAGTAGAATATATTTTATATGGCAACAAGGTGGTTTTTTTTTTTTCTATGAAGTTTTCACTTGAATCAAGATAAAGTGAAAAATTTAATTCAATTACCAGTATATACTATAAAACTCAGATTTAGTAACTTATGAAACCATCCTAATGTATCAAATAAAATCAACCTCTGTATTTAATCATCTTTAAGAAGATTCATAATTATACAACCTGTGCTTTAAAAATATTTACAAAATATTTTTGTAGGTGGGCATCGGGGGTAGAGGTTAATTTGTAGTATGCATGTATGTATTTATGTTAACATGAGTTGCCATGTGTGTGTAGGTGCTTGTGTATGTGTGTGCTTATTGGTGTGGAGGCTTAAAGCTCACATTAGGTATCTTCCTAGATCATTAGCTATTTTATGTATTATGGTGCTATCATTGAATTGAATCTAGTTTTTCTTGACTTGGTAGAGTAGCTAGCCAGGTTTCCTGGAGGAACATTCTGCCTTTGCATCTATAGGCCTAGGATTACAGTTGGCTACAATACTACGTTTACATGCCATGGAGTGTAGAGATCTGAATTTCAGTTAGTCATGCACTGCAAGTACTGTACTCCTAAAGCCATTTACTCCACTCTACATAGAGTTTTACATAATAATTATTTAGAAAGTTATGTGAGTACCCACTTTTTAAATTCAAGTCATGTGTTTGGTTTTGAAAACCTACTATGAATAATGTGAAATACTAATTTCAGTATGTTAGGAACTACTATAGTTTAAATACTGTTTTTTTTTTAGTGTTCTCCTATCAATATATTTTTCTTTGAGCCAAGTTCATTATTTTAATATTTAGTGAGGGTTTACATATATGTATATATATATATATATATATATATATATATAATTTACTTCATGATACTAAAAATTTCTGTATTTCTTTAATAGATGTCACTATAGAGCCAGCAGATAGAAAAATCATTTTTCTTATTTTTTTCCAACTTGAGAAAAGGAAACCTGGTACTAGCAATCCAATAAATTACAGCCAAGCAAATATTAATAAATGCTTGTTTCTTATGAATATCACCTGAAGTATTGTCACTTGGAGTTCAAAGGTCTATTGAATTTGACTATTGAATTAGTCACCAATCATGTTGTCTATAAAATTGTGTTTGCTATGGCTGTTTGAAGTATACATGAATATTTTCATATAAAATAATACTCCATACTCAGAATATTTTCAAATCAAATCATAGTACAATAAGGAATATCAACAGTAACATACCGAAATAATTTGAGCACTCCTTGTGCCCTACCTAATGCCTAATATGATTAAAATGAAACAGTGATTTATTTCTTATTTAATGGTTAGGGTCACAGTTTCACCACATTTGTTTTGTGAAGTTTAGAAAATAATTCCTAGGTAAGCCATTAGATTCTGTTATTGCAAATAACACAGCTAGTTTGATCAAGATAAAACTGAAAAAAAATCACAAATGACACTGAGAAACCCCCCCCCGAGCCATTTGTCTTCAAATGTGTAAGAATTCAACTTCCTGCTTTGCAGTTCTCTGAAAATACAAACTGGAATAAAAATCTTGAAAGGTGATAACATTACCCCTTAAACACCAGCATCATCATATGTCGCCAGCTGTGGTAAAATCATTTTCACATCCTGCACACTATTAATCAAGATTAAGTAGCACCTGTAACAAAGTTTGTAGACAAATTCACAAGAGTTAATTCTCTATGTTCATGGAGACTTCTGTGGGTCTTCAGTTTTGTGAAAAGTTGATAGACAATGTTGTACTAAATAGACATTCATGGAATACTCAACCATTCCATAATTTAGCAATATGTTGGTTGATGTTACTCTTTTACTCTGTTAACAAATTTAAGGGATGGCCTAGAAGAGCTCTGGATATTCTTCCAGAAGAACAGGGTTCTATTGTCAGCAACCAAACAGTGGACAGTAATCAGTTTAAAGTCAGGTTCAGAGCATAAGAGTAACTTTTATGGATATCAGACACCATAATAGTGCATAGACATAAATGCACACAAGTTTTTCATACATGTGAAATAAAATAAAATATTTTTTAAAATCTTCAATGGAGTAAAATTGTTGAAGATCATGGAGAAAAAGACAGTGGAGTTTTGGAAAAGTAATCATAGATTTGTAATTAAATATACACAAATAATTGTTTCTTTCTTATCACTTGCTATATATATGCAGTCATTATTTACATATGTCAATTGTTTATATATCTCCATTTCTATTTAAAATCATAGGAAATTCATTATAGTTTAACTATTAGTTTAGTTATTAGGTCAAAGAAAAATCACTGGATAGAACAATGCTAGAAATGGAGAAGTAATTAAAAGAGGAAAGCAGCCAATAGAATACCTTTAAAACTTTTTTGAGGAAGTTAAGAATATTTTCTACTGAGATGAATGTGACTTGCTAGGCAGAGATTAAAGTATGTAGGGAGGTGTAGTCAGCATAGACATGTGCATACAAAAGCTAAGGAAATGTATAATTGGTTGGCTATTGCTATTTATGGCATTATATCGTAATCTTGGAATTATATATTTGGCTCCTGTGTGTGTGTGTGTGTGTGTGTGTGTGTGTGTGTGTGTGTGTGTGTGATTGCATGTGTGCTTAGGTCTGTATTTATTCATTCACAATGAATGGAATATTAAATCTTGAATATATAATGTAAATATTAAACTTCAGATTTAATAAAAATTTTCTGTTTCTGGATCCATAATACATGCTTTCACAGTCACCCACCTTGAGTGTGGATAATATGTTGTGGTATGGCTTGGTATTATTTTAATGATAACTTAGACCAGAGTCCAAACCTTTCCAGAGCATACGGTTTCTCATTTATATACAGAGATGCTTGCCTCACAGCTTGCAGGGGCTGGAGCAACTTAGAGAGGAGATCCTGATATGGTGCTCCAGTTTGCTGTTACTCAAGCATTTTCTCCGTGATAGATTCTGAGTTCCTCAAAAAAAAAAAAAAAAAAAAAAAAAAAAAAAAAAAAAAGACACCAACCTCAACTCAGAGGCTTGCTCCTGAGGTTCATATCTATATTTTGCTAGCTTTCCAGAAAGAGAAGAGAATTGCAGGCAATATGTTTCTAGCAGATTTTTATCTTTGAGTTGTTCTCAACTTTCGAGCTTTAGCTGTAGCAAGAAATATTTTCTAATATTTGCTTCATTTGTTTAATATCATACCAAAAATGATCTAACCTGAATTCCACCTTATTAGATTATTATTCCTTTCAAGTAAGCCTCTGTCTTCAGGTCCCTTCACTCAGTAATAAACTATCATTTATATTTTTATTCTATCCCTCTTAGCAATTTCCTAGCATTTTACATGCTTTTAATGATAATCTGTATTAAACTTTCCATGTTCAAACATAAATGTGGTTTTTATGGTTCACTGTTCTCTAACTAATATTTTAAATACAAATTAGAAAATGATTTTTATGCATTGTTTTTTTAAATCAAATTATATGTTCCATGTTTCTTTAACTTTAGTGACTTTTTTCTGTTATTGTTTGAGTTTATATTTGTATACAATGTGTTTCAGTCATATTCATTCTCCGTCCCTCCCCATCTCCTTCCAGACCTTCCCTCTCATGCCTCCGTTCATCTATATGACCTCTGTTTAATTAATTAATTTTACTTTTCAGAATCCAGGTAATATTGCCCCTACGTAGAAGGCTATAAGTTCATTCAGTGAAACATGCTAAACCTGTCCAGAGTCAAACCTTAAAGAACGTTGACTTTGCTTCCCTAACAGCCATCAGATACCAATAGTTATTAGATACAGTAGATAGCAGTAGATACTCCCTAGTTCTTCCTCAATCCGTAAGGAAATGTTGATGGACTCTATCTACTGCAAGTCTTTTACAGGGAATTAGAGCAACTTGAGTTCATACCTGCAGTGATCCTAACATGTCCATAGATACTGCTTTGCCCTAACACAGCATGACCCCTACCCATTCTATCTCTGTTTCTCCCTGCTGTAGTGGAACCTGAGTCTCAGGATCTACTATTAAACATTTCTGGTGTAGACATCAAAGACACAACACAAACAGCAGCACAAAGTTAATTTTTACCCAAAATATTGTACAGAGAAGTGTTATCTCAGAATGGTCCAAATGAATTAATATAAAAAAACTGTTACAATATTTTGTGTATGATAAAAATAAAGCTAAGAAACAACAAAAATCCCTCTCTTATTATGAATAATTATACTTCCTTCAAACACTGGAAAAAATTTATTTGTGATTGCATGACTTAAATTTAGAATACAGTTGGAAAGTCCAAACAGTGCAAATATTTAATGTCACAAGTTTTTCAAAACAAAAGGACAAAATAACAAATCAATACCTTTCAAAAATGTCATGGAATATTAGAGGGCAATGATATTAATCTGCTCTTATGAAATGAAATCTTGCTATTTGTTTCATGGAGAGTTGATAGTTTAATTGAAAGTGATTCTGAAAGTCCTTTTATAAATATCTGTGTCCTTTGCCTGAATTAACAATTTAAAAGCAAACATATCTCATTTGTAGTATCAATCCACAGGAATAATTATTCACACTGTCATAACTCAATAGGTTCAGGGCAATGAAAGGCTTATTCCTTAGCCCCTCAGTCATAATTTTAACTGGTTTCTACAATGACTGGCAAAGTCAGTATCCACTACCAATTTTACCTAGAGAAGTGGGTGATAGCAAATGCTTAAAACACAAATTTGAGTTAAATAAAGTTGTTAAAATGTATAAATAAGTGATTGCATGAGCACAGGGTTTTATAGTCTTTCTCTAAGAGATGTTGGAAATGGGGTTTAAGGGGATGGGAACATTAGCTTCATCAGAACAGTAACTCTGCTAAGCATGTTCCCATGAGAGAATCCCGAGGACTGTTAATGAGTAGCACTCCCAGAACATTCATGGGAGACTTTTTATTTCTGAAGGTGTAGATGGTACACATCACTGCTGTCATATATTGCATACAACCTAGAGGATAACTCTGGTGCTAATACAATTGACTTTCTTATAGAGTCGAGTTTCTCTCTTTTATGTGCCATATTTCATAAATCTTAGATTTATAATCTCTGACATTAACTGGACATTCTCCCTGACATAGCATGCTTAAGCATGTCTCATCATGTCTATATTAAGCATATTTTGTACTATGTTGAAATGCCTGGCTGATTAGAATGACATGTCACTGAATACTTTAGATAAACAGTTAATCAACTCCTTCTTGTCATAGAAATGAATTTGAAGGAAGGTTCAGAATCTGTTTTTCTGTTGCAGTATTATCAACATTCTACAATTTAATAATTTCAGTCACCTCCCTTGCATCTCTTTTATAGCTGGAATTAAATGATTTCACTTTTATTTATACTTTAATTTCTTTACTATTTCATATTTCTGTTTGTTTGGTGAGTGAAAAATGTTACAAGACAGGTGCTAAATTCAAAGTATTGAACAGAAAGGTGTAGCTGTGCCAATTTCTTTTGCAATAATATATTCAGTCATTACTACCCATATATAATGTATATATGTACATGTATCCATGCATGCACACATATGCATACACATGCACACACATATATGAATGCACACACAAACATATATATATATATATATACATGTGAATACACACATACTAACACACACACAAACACATACACACACACACACACACACACACACACACACACACACTCCTGGTAATTTGTAAAAGGTTTAGCATTTGTTCACTGTGGCTATTTACATAGTCTGTGGTAACATAAAATGTTCACAATTCAGTGATTTCCTTGATAACCACGGTTTTAAAACCCACTGAACATTCACCATAAGGTACTTATTTTCCTAGGAATACTTAGTATTTTCCATCACTACATGTTTCTTACATACGGCCTCCCTGATGAATGTATATAGCTCTTCTTAAATGTCACCTATTTGTTCGATTATCATTTGAATATTAAATGATCAGAACTTAGCTTTCTTTCACCTATAACTTTTATAAGTTAATATTTTATTTCAAAAGAGAAATTGTATTGTCCTGTGAAGAATTAAACTTTAAGCCTTTTCATTACTTAATAATTGTATTTTTGATCCTTTAATGGTCTAAAGTTTGAAATTCTTCAATGTGGCTTCATTTCTGTAGCACCATTTCAAATACATTGCTTATAAAGGGCAAGATAGATTGTTATTTTTTCTTATTTTGTCTTATACAATACATCCCAACTGCACTTTTATTCTTAATATTGTGTTTTAGTCTGCCAACCTTGAAAGAGATGATAGAAAATATATTTTATATATTTAAAGTTGCAATAGCAAACTGACAGTTGTACAATGTATTACATATGAACTCATTAGATTCTACTTACAACTGATAATCAGTACAATCTCTGCTAATAAAATAAATAAAAATTTAAACATTAGCATTGATCACACAGGAAAACATCTCATCTTTTTGTAATATATTTAATAGTGTGATAGTTTTGTGGTGAATGAATAGATTAATATTTTTTTTCCAAATGAAAGCTTTCAGAACAGATTGTTCTTTAGTGGACTGCTGAAGACATTACCTCAAAGGAAAAGCTGTATAATAAATGTTGTATAATATGAAACTGATGGCTAATATTAAAACCAGCTAATTTCTGGACTAATTAAATACAGACTAGTAACAGGGAAGTGTTACTCAAAGTAAGCTCCAGATGTGGCAGTGCATACTTTTATTATCAGGTCTCTAGAGGCAGAGGGAGGAGGATCTCTGCGTTTGAGGATAATATGTTCTAAAGAGTGAGTTTCAGTTTTCCCAGAGCTATATGATAAGACTCTGTCTCAAATGAATGAATGAATAAATAAATGCATTAGTTAAAAAGATGATAGAAAGATAATAGATAAATAGATACATTCGTACACACATACAAACATGCATACATACATAGACAGACAGATAGATAATGGCAGTAAACAAAAAAAAAAGGAGAATTTGACACTTTTATTTTATAAGTAAATATTTCCAAAGATCTATATGGTTTGGTTTGTGCAGTGCAGAGATTACCTCAAAACAGTGAGGCATGAGAATTGAGGCCTGAAATGGAAATTTATGTCACCTTCGCTTCTGACTGTTTGAGAAAATATGAAGATTTTGCCTCCAGTTTAAAAAGTCAAGAAATTGGCTATAGTCTTCACTATTTCTACCTTCAAATCTTTTGGCACTGATCGTACTGCCTTGTAGTTAAATGAAAAAGATTGATCTACAACATTGTGGCTGCCAAAAATGACCCTAAATTTCACCATCTCATATCTTGAATTTTATTTGTTTCATTAAAAATTACAGACAACAGATATAGTGTTTTTTTTTAATTCTAAGATATGAGTATTTTGTCTTCAGCCATGATTTCAGTGTACTCTAGAAAATACCCTTATTTGAACATACTGGTTTCTTTCGAGCTTTAGTTCTCAAATATTTTGACAGTGTCTCAATGCTTTTCATCAGAGGTTACAGCACAAAGAAAACTTCCGAGGAAAGTACAAAGTAACTCAGATGTTCAAAAAAATCCTTTAACTTTTGGTTAATAGAAATAAAAAATCACTTAAAATAAACATTTGAAAGTTTATATTTTTGACCAATAAAACCTCAAAGTTAATTAGGTTGGTTACATAAATATCAAAAAATTAAAGATTTGATGTATGGATTTATTTAATAAATAGTTCTGTTGAATCCCTAGTCTAGTGTATTCTACTAGAAACAAAAGTTGAGCAACCTAAATAATTATAAAATTTCCATAACACAAAATTTTAAATATAGCAACACACTAAATTTATAACATTATAGATAACATTCACATCAACAGATAAGGGATATTAATATTTAATGAATTTGTATTCTGCTTTTCTCACGCTTATAACAAACCTACATTAAAAATTTTTTTGCTGAGTAATCAGTTATGAATAGTGACTATACTTTATATATTAAAAACATTATCTTATAAACCAATGACTCAAAAAACAAATGGTAATTTAAAAAATAGTAATTAATTATTAATCACATGTGAGTAAATGTTTTCCATACAAATATATATCTTCATCATGTGTTAGCCTGGTTCACTTGAAGGCTAGAACTGAACATTGGACCCTCTAGAACAGGAGAGTGCTTCTATGTTACTGTGGTATCATATAGAAGTAACGTATGTGTTACTCTGGTAAGAGACTAGTCTTCCCCAAGAGCAGCAAGTGTTCTTTAAGTTTATAATCTTCCTACAAGTGAAAGAGGTCTGTCTATACATAATAGTTGATCATCCCTTTACACATGCGTATGCACATGCATATAAATGTGGGTGAGCATCTCTGCTCTTCTAATCCTGTCCCTGTTCTTCTGAAAATTGAGAGTGTAAAAGCTGCAGAACAAAGGGAGGGACACAGGTACACCTAGGCTACAGAAGTATGCTTTTGCTTTACATGTGTGGGTATTATATACGGGCGTGGGTGCATAGGAGTTTGTGTGCATTTGTTGTGTAAAAACCTTAGAAGTAAGATGCAAACTATGATATCACTCATTTTCTTTTACCTTTACTTCAGTTACTGGGACCAAATTTAGATTTCAAGGTTTTCCTAGAAAGTGATTTTGCTCACAGAGTCATCAAGTCAGCATTATGATTGCTTCGTTATGAGATAAAATATTAGACATGTATGGAGTCTTCTACACAAGGCATATTTTTTCTACAGGAACAATAGTTGTACAGGTGTTAAAAAATAAACAAAATTCAAATTCAAAAACAAACAAACCAAAACAAATAAACAAAAGAAAACAAACAGATATTTAATAAGTGTAAATCTTCAAAATCATTAGGAGACAGTCAAAAGAACATGGAAAATACATTTATATGAATAATGTGAATGATAAAAGTTAACACTGATTAGAGGATCAGTGCCTACCACAAGCCTTCTGGGAAGAATGTAGAAAAGGATATCTATTTCTAACCAGCAATCAGTTTGTGAATACTACAATATCTAGAGTTTCAATACAGTTTGCCGACCATCATGACTTGTTTCTGACAATAGATTGAGAAAGTGTTATTATTTTTTTGCAGAATATGAGTTAAATTGTACAATCCAGGTCAAGGGGTAAATTGCAAAGTGGGTAAGTCTCTCTCTCTCTCTCTCTCTCTCTCTCTCTCTCTCTCTCTCTCTGTGTGTGTGTGTGTGTGTGTGTGTGTGTGTGTCTGTGTGTGTTTAATTGTTTGACTGTATGTGAGTTTATGCAGATCACCATTGTGTGCATGCATGAAGAAGACAGAGCAGGATGGCTGTAGTCTTCTATTGATTCCTGTGTTTGTTTGTTAAGACAATGTCTTTTATTGAATCAGAAACTTGCTATATTAATTAGATTGGCTACCCAGTGAATAATTAGGATTGAACTCTGTGAAGTAACCAGCACTAAGTTAATAGGCTTGGAAGCCATGCTTGGACTTCTTTGCTTTTTGCTGTTGTTGTTGTTGTTGTTGTTGTTGTTGTTGTTGTTGTTGTTATTTTTCCATGTTGTTTATTGGTAGGTAAAATTTATTACCAAATAAAGCATGTAACGTATTTATAAAAATGATCTGCTTTATGGTAAAAAAATAAACATAGGCCAACAACTATCTCAGATGACAAAATAACATGCAAACAGATTAGCTACTGTAATCACTGACCAAAGAAACTCAAAAGAACTAAAATTGTATTTAAGCAGAGAACATTTATTTTTTCCTCCTATTTTTTTCTAATTTTTATTTAAAACAGATTGTATTTTTATCCAATTCCATGATTATCCTCCACTATTCCCCCCAATTCATCCCCATTCCCCTCCCTTCCAGATCTACTCTATTCTATCTCTCATTAAAAAAGTGAAAAATTTAAATATTAGACGAAACAAAAACTATCATTTCAAAGTTGAGCACTGCAGTGCAACCTGAGGCAAAGTGTCCCAAAGGCAGTCATAAGAGTTAAAGTCCCACTGGTTCTCAGTAAGTAGTCCCTCTAAAATACTTAGTCAATAACTGTCATACATGTGTAGAGAACCTGGTGTAGACCCATGAAAGCCTTGAGCTTCTTGCTTTGGCCTGCCTCTCTGAGCTCATTTACATTTTGTTTAGTTGACTCAGAGATTCTTGTTCTCTGGTGGTCTCAATCCCCCTCTGGCTTGCAAATTAAGTGTTCATACCACTAGGCCATGTTTGCAGCCAATTTATATTTCCTTTGGTAATAAAGATATACCACAAACACTAAAGAGAACCTCTCCCATGCAAGACAAGTGTGTCATAATAAAAGTGTGTGCTTAAGAAGCCAAGTACACTATAATAAGTGAACTAGTCATTCAAAGTGATTTTTTCACAATTCCCTAGGTCGTTCTCATTCAAGATGCTCACAAATTAACTGAGTAAGCTTCTGAGTTTCTGAAAATTTGAATATAAACCTAATATATTATTTATAGATCTATGGTCAAGTCTCCCTCTGTTTAGTATTTTTAAGGAGGAGGTAAACAGAATTAAAAGAAATGTATTGTCATAAGAACTGTATTTGTATTGTTGAACCTCATTAATATGTCATGAAGATTTACTCAATACAACCTTGTCTTCTACCTCATGGACAGGTTCAAATTCTAAGGTCCTCAATTATATGCCAGGTGTTATTCTCAAAATTGCATTCAAGTGTAATATAAATTGTAAAACAGTGATACTGATGCACTAAGCCTATTTTCATTTAGGAAGTTATTTTATGCAAATTGTGTTAATCTTTAAAAGGTGTTCAATATTTCCCTGTTACGAAAATTTGTAATAATATCTTATGTACTTTTATAAAAGTCATATGTAAGAAAAATTAACTATTATGGCTTTTGGAAGCTGCTTAAAAATAAATGATCTTTGAATAGTATTAGACTTCATATTTTAGATTTCTTACAAGGATTTCCCAGATAGAAGAATTATTTGAGAATGGATGCACTGTTCTGTAACTTCTAATTTTTTGTGAAGCCTGCTTTTAATGATGGTTCTTAAACATTTTAACCTCCCTTCTAGCCTACTACTATCCATCAGAGGTAATGGAAAAGAAAGGATATAGAGCAAGTGGACCTGTTTTGAAATGTTTCACAGATTAGCAGCTGCAGCTCTATCCACTCGCAAACACTTCTCAGATACACCAGCAGTCCACTTCAGTAGAGTCAGGATAGCAAACATGAATCAGCAGTGGTAGAACAACTCAGAAGAGACAGCCAGGCTTGAGCCTCAGCTCCAGTCAGCAGGAGGGTCAGAAGGAGCTCCAGGAGAAGTACTCTCCTGTGCCTCTCTGAGCTAAATGAAGATCAGTGAAGCTGGGAAACAAGTCTTGCACTGCTAGATGTACCAGCAAGCCACGCTCTGCCTCAAGCTCCCCTAACATTCCCTTGTGTCCTACTCTATACTCCCTCCAAACATCATGTGACCTCCATGGTTTTTGCCTCCTTGAGTGTCTTGTCTCAGCACGTGAGTGCATTTCACTTGACATCACCCTGTCAACCTACCTGAGTCCACAGAAGCATCAAGAAGCCACAGCAAACCACCAGATGTTTTTTGGTGCATTACTCTCTGTAGAGTCCTGACAAATGGAGTTGAACTTCTCAATGTAAAGTGTACTAATATACCTGTGTTGTTAGTGATGAATCCTTTATCATGTGTCCTTTCACGTGCTGGCTTTAGCAGAACATCCTTTCACTTGTGTCTGATTCAGCAAACTACATCTTTATGTGTCTACCCCAGCAAAACACCATCCAACACATCTGAATATCCAAAGAACCCTTAAGTTTCGACCTCACTATTCTGTGTGGAGGTTGATGAACAAGTTCCAGTGAAGGTGGCATGGCTTATTTTATATATGTTAAATATATTAATATTTAATAGTAATATTAAATTACTATTTTGACTTAAAAAGAATTATTTGAATATTTAGTTAATTCATAGCAGCTATAAAATTTCACAATCATGTATTCACAATGTACATTGGTTCCATTTTAGATATCTTTAAGACTTGGGAAAATGTATTTCTTATTAGTTATGTTGGAAACTTTTCTCTCTATATTCTATTCTTTTTAAACAAAAGTGTGTAATTCAGCTTCCTTCAGGTCTACTCCTTTATCTGTGTTGATTTGTTCTTTGGTGTGTTTCACTTTGCTTTCACTGATTCCTAGTCTGGATTCAGTTTCCTTTCTCTTCCTTACATTTGATTTTTCTTAGTTTCTTAAAGTAGAAGATTAAGTCATTGATTTCTTTCTTCCCTTTCACTTTTTTATATACAATTCAGAACGTCAACTTCTCAGTGTGCTGTTTGAATTTAGTCTTCAAGACAACATTCAATGGCTTCTTGGCTATTTGTTCATACAGTTTTAAAACTTTAGATTATAATATAATAGCATTCACTCTTTCTCTTTCCTCACTCCAATCCCTCCCATATAGTACTCCTTCCTACATTTTAAATTCATGTTCTTTTTTTCACTATTTATTATTGCATATATATATATATATATATATGTACATATGTATATATGTGTGTATATATTTATATATTCCTTAATATAGTATATTGTGTTCATTTAATATTGCATTGGGCAGCTAGTTCACGTGTTCTTTCCTAGGGAAGTCTGTCCTGCTCCTAGGTTTTGTCCGTTATCTGCAGTTCTTTGTATAGTCTTGAGTCCTTGAGGTCTTCTCCTCCTCTAATTTGACATACTCATGTTGCCTCACAAAACAATATTTATGTTATATTATATTTAAAATTCTATTTTAGAGATAAAGAGACCATTCTATTTATAAAGTGCCAGCTTCAATGGCAGGAAGACCTGAGTTTTGAATTCCATTACCTACTTCAAACCTTGGCAGTACGGCTCAAGTTTGTAACCTTTAACCACAGCACTACCCTACAGACAGATCAATTTGTGGACCTCCCTGTCCAGCCTGGCCAGGCAACTGTAGTGATATTGTATTAACAAATGATCCTGCATTAGAAAAATTAGGTGAGAGTAACAGAGGAAGAATCCCTGATAAAGACCTTGACAATAACTGGTAAACCTACACCAGTACACACACACACACACACACACACACACACACACACACACACACACAGAGAGAGAGAGAGAGAGAGAGAGAGAGAGAGAACACACCCTTATACACACATGTCTACATATACACATACACATACATACACATACACAGAGAGAAAAACACTCACACACATAGATGCAACTCTATATATACATATCTATGTATACACACACACACATACACTTACCTACATATGCACATACCTCCATACACACACATGTACACAAACATGAACACACGCAGATACATTCAAGTTTGACTGCCTTTTTAGCTCCTCCTTTAAAGCAAATTCCTTTATTCTACTTGCCTCCAAAAAAACTCTATCACCTTGTTTAATTTCAACTCAATTGTTTAAATTTTTTTAAAAACAATAATTTTACTATTTAGGGATTACTTAGCATTTGGTTTATTTCAGCCCTTGATTACTTTTAATAAATATCCTATATATCTATGAAAATATTGATAGTGAATTTTAATGTAAAAGATACTTCAAATGCCTATTAGTTCAAATCTCATCACCGCTTCATTACATATTTTATACATACACTGATATTTGTAGCTAGCTGTATGAGTTGTTAAGAAAAATGAGTTTTATTTGTTATGTAATAAATATATTTTCACCATGATTAATCATTATTTAATATTATTTTAGGTTTATTATTGCTAATATAAATATAAGCTTATTCTTACAGGTATTAAAAAGAGATGTTAGGAGGGGTATGAGAAAGAATCATCAGCATAATAACTAGATGTGTTTAGAAAACATGAATTATAAATCAAGCTACATTTCAAAATATAGTTTTAAGCAATTAATTTAACTTGAATCTAAAAAGTTTGACTGAGAAAGAATACAGGAAAACTACAAATTTCAGGAACATAAAAATGTTTCTATATTAGTTTTCATTCACTAAATAAATAAATTTAGAAATGAATAAATGATGTAGTATTCATCAATGCATTTATACATCTTCAAAGAGAATGGCAGCATAATAGCAACAAATTCAATGTCATCCATCATCAGAGTTGCTGATGGGAAAAAATGAAAGAAAATTCCCAGTATTGTGAGGAAATTGGAAAAAATAGACTGACTCTCAGGGTAATTATTTGTCATTTTCAGAAATTAAACATATGTAAAACCTACATCTCCATACACGTATGCATAATTATACATAAAATAAATCATGATATGTGCAATTAAAAAGCCAATAACCGATACCAATCTAATAGCCCTATTTTTTTTACCATCCAAATGTAGCTTAATACCAAGTGTGATGTTAGTTCTAATTGTAAACTTGACAGACTCTGGCCTTATCTTGGAGGTAATCTCCTAGAAACACTGAGAAGGGTTTGTTTGTGTGTGTGCATGGGTCTAATATTGATTAGGTTAACTAAGGTGGAAAGCTCCACATGAAAAGTGAGCTGTAACTTTTCCTGGGTTTAAATTCTGGAATTTACAATGGGAAAAATTTGTAGCTGAGCATAAATATGCATTGTTCTCTGTTTTCTGACTTTCTGTGCAACTGACCAGAGTTTCAAGCTCCTGTTACCTTAACTTTCCAACATGACGGACTCTATCTTGAACTGTCAAATAAAATTAATTTGTTCTCCCTCTCAAGGCTCTGGTAACTATACAGAACAGCACCTGGAAAAATTATATGAGCTTCTGGAGATGGACAATACTGCAGAACAAACACCTTAGGACACTAACCTCCATCAGACTGAAGCCAGTGAGGATTCATGGACAATGTGGGAGCATCCCCAGGCCTGCACAGGTTCAAGGCAGATGTGCTGCCAGCACAAAGAAGCTATCTCCATTTGATAGATGGTTGTAAAGAAAAACTTAGTTTATTTTCAACAGAGCCGTACTGTATATACCAAAAATTCTTAAGAAGGAGTAGAGGGCCAACAAAAAAAAGAATTTTTGAAATGGAATTTTTGAAAATATTTTTGTTTCATTATGCTTTGTTTGAGCACTGCTTGTCTAATTGTTTTGCACACGTATTATGGTTTATAGATTTGTAGTTTTTTTGTTTTTCATAATTGTTATGTATGTGTGTTTCTTGTGTTTTTGTTGTCTTTTTTTACATTATGATTTTATTAAATTGCTTCTGTGTATGAGAGAGAGAGAGAGAGAGAGAGAGAGAGAGAGAAAGAGAGAGAGGGAGGAGGGTGGAGGGAGGGAGGGGAAAAGTTGAGTGGCAGGGGGAGGAGGAGAAAGAGAGAAAGACAGAGATACAGATACAGAGAAGGAGAGAAAGCTAGTTGAAGAATCTGGAAGGAGGAAGAGATCAAAAATAATAATAAGTTATAATAAAAATATAAACAAAATATTTCAATAAAAACTGTAACTCATTCTTACAAGGTGGAATTTGTAAAGGTATTTTCTCACAGCAACAAGAAATGAAACAAAAGCATCAATCAACATTTGAATTCATAAATAAAAATGTGAATGCTTTACAGTAAAACTCAATACAACATAACTATCAGCAATGGGAATAAATGATTTGTATATAACTCTGTTGGTTGAATTTACCAATGAAACGATAATGACAAAGAGTCAGACACAGACAATGTTAACTCTATCCTTGTATTTATATAAACTTCATTTGTTATATGTCCTCAGTGTTAACAGATATATGCATAAAATATTTGTTTTTCAGCTTTATAGGTTTCTAATCAAGAGTGTTCAGTCAACATTGCTTTGGGAGAATCAGTACATTATAGCAGATTAGAGGGTTTGGATGGAAAAAATGGAAGAAAGAAATGATGTAATTATAGTATATTCTCAAAAATGAATAAAAATCTATCTATTCACATCAGTGCCAGCAACATCAATGATGGAAAGTGATCAGAGTTCCCAGAGTTTCTTCAAAGGCATGCCCCTAAGTCCTGAAGACATCGCTCTAGGGCTCAGTTCTTTACAGCTCCATAAGCTCCCAAGAGTGTCATCCCGCAGAGCAAACTTACAACACATTGCCCTTTAGCAAATATTTAAGATCAAAACTTGTGCATTTGACACAGGGCAACTACATTTGAGGTCAAGGAAGTCGTGATGCTTTGTATAAACAGGAGTAGGAAAGAACATAGAATGGCATGTTAATAACATATTTATATGACCAGAATCTGACACCAGACTGGGATATTCATGAGTATGTTCAACGTTTTACTTACTCAATGAGATGTATAAAACTGTTAAGTACAAGAACATGGTGTATCAAATATAAAAACAAAACCAGTAAAAAATAATTATCTAGTACTCTGTTAAAACATTGTTGCAAAGGTAATTTTTTTTCAGGCATTTGAATTGGTAGTGAGGGGAAAGAAATTTTAACAGTTACTTTGTCGATATAGTTATCAATACCTAGCCTTAATTTACAAGTGTAATAAACAAAATAGAATTTACATGCCAACTTTATGAAAAGTACTTGTTTTAACCTTGTTCCTCAATAATTTCATATGTGTATATAGTATATTCTGCGTAATTTTCTCAATCCTCATTCTTTTAAATATCGTATATCAAGCAATATAGTAACAGAAATTAAAATAAAATGCCTATTGTAGACTGGGACTATTGTGAACACCTTATCTGAAGGTGCTATCAGAGGGGATTTGATAACACTCTCAATCATCCCAAATTTCATCACTGAGTGAGAAACAGCTCTGAAGGTGGGCTGGAGTCTCAGTCCAGAGTAGTTGGTCCTGTTTCTTCCTGTGTCCTGGGATATAAGGGACAGTGATGCTTAGGTTCAGTTTCTCTGGATCACATCCTGGATAGCCAACATGGAGAGGACTCATCAAGGTAGCAGTTCTTTTGTTTTGCTTTTTTAATTAATGAGTATTTTATTTATCTACATTCCAATGCTGCCCTTCCTCCCACAGCCTCCTCCCAGAGTTTTTCATCCCACTGTCCCTCCCCTTCTGAGAAGTTGCTCCCCTTTCTCCTCCCACACCCTGTCCCTGGGGCATCAAGTCTTTACAGGATTAGGCTCATTATCAGTAAGGTCAAAAAAGACAGTCTTTTGCTACATATGTGCCTGCGGACACAGACCAGCCCAAGTATTCTCTTTAGTTGGCAACTTAGTCTATGGGAGCTCCCAGGGGTCTGGGTTAGATTATATTGTTGGTCTTCCTATGCGGTTGATATCTTCTTCAGCTCCTTCAATCCTTCCCGTAACTCTTCTCTAGGGGACCTTGAACTCCGTCCAATGATTGATGGAAGTATTTGCATCTGTTCAGTCAGTTGCTTGTAGACGCTCTCAAAGCACAGCCTTACTGGGCTCCTGTCCACAAGCACAGTATAAGATCAGTAATAATGTCAGTCTAATTGTTGGCTATGTATTTGCATCTGTCTCACTCAGTTGCTGCTAGACGGTCACAGAGGACAACCATCCTAGACTCCTGTGTGCATGCACAAAATAGCATCAGTAATAGTGGCAGGGTTTGGTGCCCAACCATAGGATGGATCCAAAGTTGGGCTGGCCACTGAATGACATTTGCTTCGGTCTCTCCCTCATTTCTGTCCCTACAGTTCTTTTATTTTTCCCTCCCCTCACCCCACCCATGTCCTTCCCTCCCTCTGTGACTGCAGTTCTTTTAGACAGGAACAGTTATGGATCAAAAAATGTAAATGTGGGTTTGTGACTCCATTCCTCCAATTGGGGCTCTATGTTTCTACTGGAGGTGGTCTCTTCAGGTTCTATCTTCTTCGTATTTGGCATTTTGCCTAAGGTCACTAAGATCGAGTCCTGGAATTCTCTCACATCCAAGGTCTCTGGGACTTTCTAGAGCTTCCCCTAACAACACCCCTAGAAGCTGCATATTTTCATTCATTCTCTCAGCTCTCTATGCTCCCCTCCTGTCTCCCCACACACCAGATGGGCCCCCTTTTTTCCCCTTCACTTTCCCATACCTGTCCCTCCCTCCCACTGCTTCAGATGATTCTTTTGTTCCCTCTTCTAAGTATGATTGAAGCATACTCATTTGTGCCTTTCTTCTTGTTAAATTTCTGACAGTCGGTGGGTTGTGCAATGGATATACTGTAATTTTTAGATAATATCCACTTACCAGTAAGAACATATCATGCATAACATTTTGGGTCTGGGTTACTTCACTCAGGATGATATTTTCTAGTTCCATCTATTTGTCTTCAAATTGCATGATGTCCTTTATTTAAAAATAAAGACATACATGGTATGCACTCATTGATAAGTGGCTATTAGCCCAAATGCTTGAATTACCCTAGATCCCTAGAACAAACGAAACTCAAGACGGATGATCAAAATGTGAATGCTTCACTCCTTCTTTAAATGAGGAAAAAGAATACCCTTGGCTGGGAAGGGAGAGGCAAAGATTAAAACAGAGACTGAAGGAACACCCATTCAGAGCCTGCCCCACATGTGGCCCATACATATACAGCCACCCAATTAGACAAGATGGATGAAGCAAAGAAGTGCAGACCGACAGGAGCCGGATGTAGATCGCTCCTGAGAGACACAGCCAGAATACAGCAAATACAGAGGCGAATGCCAGCAGCAAACCACTGAACTGAGAATAGGTCCCCTATTGAAGGAATCAGAGAAAGAACTGGAAGAGCTTGAAGGGGCTCGAGACCCCAAAAGTACAACAATGCCAAGCAACCAGAGCTTCCAGGGACTAAGCCACTACCTAAAGTCTATACATGGACTGACCCTGGACTCTGACCCCATAGGTAGCAATGAATATCCTAGTAAGAGCATCAGTGGAAGGGTAAGCCCTGGGTCCTGCTAAGACTGAACCCCCAGTGAACTAGTCTATGGGGGGACGGCGGCAATGGGGGGAGGGTTGGGAGGGGAACACCCATAAGGAAGGGGAGGGGGGAGGGGGATGTTTGCCCCGAAACCGGGAAAGGCAATAACACTCGAAATGTATATAAGAAATACTCAAGTTAATAAAAAAATAATTTTTATTTATGTATTTTCTTTATTAGTACTCTATTTGCATGTACAACTGCCTGCCAAAAGAGGGCATCAGATCATATTTTAGATACTTGTCAGTGCCATGTGGTTGTTGGGAATTGAACTCAGGACCTCTGGAAGAACAGATAACAGATAGTGCTCTTAACCACTGATCTATCTCATTAGCCCCCAATGTCCTTGTTTCTTAATAACCAAATAGTATTTCATTGTGCAAAAGAACCACATTTTCTGTATCCATTGCTTGGGTGAGAATCATCTAGGTTTCTTCCAGTTTCTGGCTATTTTGAATAAGGTTGCTATAAACGCACTAGAGCACATGCCCTTGTGAATTGGTGGAGCTTATCTTGGGTAATGCCAAGGATCAGTATAGTTGGATCTTCAGGCAGAACTATTGCCAAATTTCTGAAGAACCTCCAGATGGATTTCCAGAGTGGTTACATCAGTCTGCAATCCCACCAGCAGTGGAGGAGTGTAACTCTCAACATCCTTGCTAGCATGCACTGTCACTTGAGATTTTGATCTCAGCCTTCCTGATTGGCCTGAGATGGAATCTCAAGCTGATTTGGATTTTCATTTCCCTGATCGGGAAGTTTGTTGAACATCTTTTTAAGTATTTCTTGGCCACTCGTGATTCCTCAGATGATCATTCTCTGTTTAACTCTGTACCCCATTTTAAAACTTGGGCTATTTGCCGTACTACAAAGCAATAGTGATAAACTCCCATGGTTTTGGAACAGAGAAAGACAATGGAATAGAATTAAAGCCCCAAAATTAGGTGGTCACTGTTTACCTTCTTTCTACCAGTCACTCAGCCAAAATCATAAGTGGAGTAGACAAAAGTATCAATACAGGACTCAAAGATGGGGCAGACACACAATACCTTCTCTCCTTCACTCTCATTATTACAAACACTGATGATTTGTTCTTCTTTTTCTACTTTTTTAAATTTTTTATTAGATATATTTATTTACTTACGTTTCAAATGTTATTCCCCTTCCCAGTTTCCTGTCTATAAGTCCCCATCCCTTCCCTCCCCTTCCCCCATATGGGTATTCCCCCTACCTCTCCCTTACTGCTTCCCCATATTCCCCTGCACTAGAGGTCCAACCTTGGCAGGTGAAGGTTTCCCCTTCCACTGGTGCCCCAACAAGGCTATTCTCTGCTACATATGCAGTTGGAGCCCTGGGTCAGTCCATGTATAGTCTATAGGTAGTGGTTTAGTCCCTGGAAGCTCTGGTTGATTGTCATTATTGTTCTTATGGGGTTGCAAATGCCTTCAGCTCCTTCAATACTTCCTCTAATTCCCCTAAAATGGGGTCCTGTTCTCACCTAAGTGGTTTGCTGCTAGTATTTACCTCTGCATTGGACATGCTCTGGATGTGTCTCTCAGGAGAGATCTATATCCTGTCCCTTTCAGCATGCACTTTTTAGCTTCATCAATCTTATCTATTTTTGGTGGCTGTAGGTCCTATTTTTTTGATCATTTCTGGACTATACTACCAGACAACTCATAACTTTCTTTTATCTCCCACATATACGCACAAGGAGACAGAGACAAACAGATCTCTAGAGCTAAATGGTCAGGCAGTCTAGTCTATTTTGTGACCTTCAAACCACAGGGAGAAACCCTTCTTCACGAAATATGATGAACAATTTCTTATTAATGAAATGAGGTTGACCTTTAATCTTTACACACATATATCTACAGATGCATTTATATCAGTACACATGCATTAAAACATACACACATAAACCTACACATATCCAGAAAAAATTTTGGCATCAATTTTTAAGAAATTCTTATAAACTATAAATGAGCTTTGGCATAATTATGTATAGTAACATAACATTGAAAATAAAATTGGTGTATAAAATATATATGCATTACATTAGTACACTTAAAGTTAATGTATAAATATTTATAAACTTTATATTAATATAATATATAATAAAACATCACTATATAATTTTATTTATATGCTTAGATATATACAGATATAAAAGTAAGATGAAGGAATTATAGAATTTATGCATATATGTTTATATACATATATGTGAAGTACATATACAGTTAAAATATATGAAAGATCAAATATTTTGATTTAAAAATACAGAGTTAAAATCAGACATTTTTTTTCCATAACCTTAATTTAAAGAAGTCATTATCTCAGATAAGAGAACACTTGAATGAATGTTGAATCTGGTCTTTGGAACATGGGGAATTGATGTTAGCTTCTGTGAAGCCCAGAAACTTAAATTACATTTTCTTAGCAATTACCCTTCTATGAAGTTTGAAGATAGAAAAAAAGTAATTCTTTATTGTGGTAAATTTCCTACCACATAAAATTAAATTTGATAATATAGCACATCACAATATAAATAAATAAATATCTATATCTAAATGTATAGTATATAGATATATGTGCATTATACCTGAAACATAATATAAACTGTATGACCTGCACTGACTTTATATAACACCTTTGTAGATAACCTTTACAAAATAGCTTCCATTCTTTTTTTTTTCTTACATGGATAGTAGGCATATTTTTGAGACATGTTTTAAGTTGTAGTTTATGATTAGAGGAAGAAGATCTTACTTCAAAAGCACCTGTTGCAATTTCAGAAAATCTACTATTGTTCTTCTCCATTATCAACAATTAATATTACTTATGCTTCTAAGGCTTTACATATTTGACTGCATACAAAATACACATGAAGATCTTGTATGTGCCTGCTTCACAAATGTATTACAGAATACAATTTACATTGTGATATACATGGGATCTCTAAAGACTTTAATAAGACCACAATATATTTTATTTTAGTGTGAAAAAATGATTATTTAACTTTATAGTCACAGTCCCTGTTTCATAAGTAATGTTATTTGGAGAAACACAATTTTCATTTATATTTTCCCCAACTTATTGAGATGCTGATTATGAATGAGACTATAAATTAATTTTATTGTATATGAACTATGTTATTGTTTTTTGGTAACAATGTTTCAACAACGTATGCAGGTAAATGTCCTAACACTATCCTAGATAGTGCTAGAGATTATTCTGCAAAGTTTACTGAAATGTGAACGTTCCAGATTGTCCTCCATAAAATGTCTAGGCTTTGGGCCAGAGGTTAAAGACTTAAATAGAACAAGAGAGCAATATCTCTCTTGTACAACAGACCTCTGGAATTGAGCCTTCACACTGTAATCACAACGTGATGTTCCACCTTTTTTCAAACATTCCACCGTGGCCTACATAAGCTGGCCTTACTCATATTACCCAGTCCATTTTATTTGTTTTTCCTCTCATTTCTATCCATATGCAGTATGCTATTTTTCTTCTCCAGAGAACCATGTTCTGGTTAGTTCTATGTCAACTTGACACAAGCTAAAGACATCTGAGAAGAGAAAATCTCTTAGAAAATGTTCTTCATGAGACCAGCATAGAGGTAATCATGCACTGCATTTTTTCAGTTAGTGATTAATTTAGGAAAGCCCAACCCAATACAAGAGATATCACCATTGGATAGGTTGTCCTGGGTTCTAAAAGAAAGCAGTCTGTGTAAGCTATGAGGAACAGTTCAGTTAACAGTGAAAGTGTAAGCCAAATAAAATGCTTTTCTCTCAAATGTGCATTAGGTCATAGAGCATCATCATGGAAATAGTTATTATAAGACAAATACCAACTGACACAGCTTGTGAATTCAAATGTACAATTTGTTTTAACATGAGTATAAGAATTGAGTCTTTATAGCATTATAAATTAGAAGGTTATTATTTGGGGCTTATATGATATTTTCTGTTTTTTCTTTTGTTCTTTTCCTTCTCAAAAGTTTCTGTGGTGTTTTCCTGTTTTAGATTTATATACTTTATGTGTCTAATGTTTTACCAGTATGTATATATGTATGTATGTATGTATGTATGTATGTATGTATGTATGTTTGAATATATGCTACATGAATGGCTACTGCCTGTAGTTGTCAGAAACAACCATATGATTCCCTGGAACTGGAGTCTTGCGTGGTTATAAGCATTGTTTAGTGCTAGAATCTTGATGCAACTCCTCTGGAAGAGCAAAGGGCTTTTAAGCATTGAGCCATCTCTCCAGCCATTCTGTGGTGGGTTTTAGAATCTAAATGGTAGAACAATTTCCGTAACTTGAGATTAAGTAACAAGACTGGATGCACTTGGACTTGGTTGTGACAGGTCCTTATCAAGATCATCTATATTCATGAAGTAGTTTTCTCCTGAAAATCCTAGCTCAGGGCTGGACAGAATAGCATTCCCAAGATGAATTTAATAATAAGAAATAGTGTAATTCCATAAACAGAACTCTTTCAGATAATAGAGAACGAAAAATCACAGCAGGGTGAGTAGTGTTAAGAAGAGTTAGGAACTGAGTGGAGATTACTTGGAGGTATAGGTAACTCAAAAAGCTGCAAGTACAAGGTATTTTAAGTGAGGCTGGAGGAGTCAGTGCCCCAAAGGCTGAGTCATATCAGAAAGTTTAAGGTAGCTGTCTGAGTATTCAAAAGGTTCTCACTGGGACAACACAATAAGAAAGAAAATTAAATAAAGCTAGAGTGGCTATGCTGAAAGAGAGTGGTAACTGGAATATAATTACACATGATTTTGATTTTTAATAATTTATTTAACAATAAAGGTGATGATTGCCTGCTTGCTTTCAACATGATTTAAGAGGGATTGATACAGAGACAATATATGGAGGAACATAGCCACTTTCTTGTATTGCTTATAGAACAGGTATTGAAGTGATGAAAAGCTGAGATAGTTGCCTTAAGCATTCAACACAGAAAGTTCCTTAGTGTTTACAGAAGACAGAAGAGGTCTCAATCAAACTCCTGTGCCTGTGTGCCAGTCCCAAAACTCAACAGGGCATAAAACAATGAATTATAAATGTCACCTGGAGAGAAAAATAAAACTAACTTAATCTTTGACTCTCTCCATCTAATATGCTTAACTTGGTTCTCTAGAGTAAGAATTATCATGTTCATTCAAATATCTAAATAAAATGTGGCTGTCTCTTTTCCTAGTCACATACCTGGCCCATTAATTCAATTAAGTATTGAGGAGAATGTCACGGTAAATTTTTCTTAAGCAGTCTTTCTGATCATTGTTCATGCAAGGCTCTTTTGCTTTTGCAGGATTAACTGTGGTTGACAGCCATTCAGCGCTGTACAGGGAACCAAGGGGTGAGGCCACCCTGAGATGTGCAACTGCCTAGACACCTTCAGTGATCTTTGTGCTCCCAAAACTAGCCATTCCTGTCTGAATCTCATTTTCTTTTTTTTTTTCCATCTTTATTAACTTGAGTATTTCTAATTTACATTTTGATTGTTATTCCCCTTCCCGGTTTCCAGGCCAACATCTCCCTAACCCCTTCCCCTCCCCATCCTCCCCCCACTACCACCCTCTCCCCAACAATCACCCTCACTGGGGGTTCAGTCTTGGCAGGACCAAGGGCTTCCCCTTCCACCGGTGCCCTTACTAGGCTATTCATCGCTACCTATGAGGTTGGAGCACAGGGTCAGTCCATGTATAGTCTTTGGGTAGTGGCTTAGTCCCTGGAAGCTCTGGTTGGTTGGCATTGTTGTTCATATGGGGTCTCAAGCCCCTTCAAGCTCTTTCAGTCCTTTCTCCGATTCCTTCAAGGGGGGTCCTGTTCTCAGTTCAGTGGTTCGCTGCTGGCATTCATCAATGTATTTGCTGTATTCTGGCTGTGTCTCTCAGGAGCGATCTACATCTGGTTCCTGTCAGCCTGCACTTCTTTGATTCATCCATCTTATCTAATGGGGTGGCTGTATATGTATGGGCCACATGTGGGGCAGGCTCTGAATGGGTGTTCCTTCTGCCTCTGTTCTAAACATTGCCTCCCTATTCCCTCCCAAGTGTATTCTTGTCCCCCCCCCTTTTTTTTTTATTAACTTGAGTATTTCTTATATACATTTCAAGTGTTATTCCCTTTCCCGGTATCCGGGCAAACATCCCCCTCCCCCCTCCCCTTCCTTATGGGTGTTCCCCTCCCAACCCTCCCCCCATTGCCGCCCTCCCCCCACCAGTCTAGTTCACTGGGGGTTCAGTCTTAGCAGGACCCAGGGCTTCCCCTTCCACTGGTGCTCTTACTAGGATATGCATTGCTACCTATGAGGTCAAAGTCCAGGGTCAGTCCATGTATAGTCTTTGGGTAGGGGCTTAGTCCCTGGAAGCTCTGGTTGCTTGGCATTGTTGTACATATGGAGTCTCGAGCCCCTTCAAGCTCTTCCAGTTCTTTCTCTGATTCCTTCAACGGGGGTCCTATTCTCAGTTCAGTGGTTTGCTGCTGGCATTCGCCTCTGTATTGGCTGTATTCTGGCTGTGTCTCTCAGGAGCGATCTACATCCGGCTCCTGTCAGTCTGCACTTCTTTGCTTCATCCATCTTGTCTAATTGGGTGGCTATATATGTATGGGCCACATGTGGGGCAGACTCTGAATGGGTGTTCCTTCAGTCTCTCTTTTAATCTTTGCCTCTCTCTTCCCTGCCAAGGGTATTCTTGTTCCCCTTTTAAAGAAGGAGTGAAGCATTCACATTTTGATCATCCATCTTGAGTTTCATTTGTTCTAGGCATCTAGGGTAATTCAAGCATTTGGGCTAATAGCCACTTATCAATGAGTGCATACCATGTATGTCTTTCTGTGATTGGGTTAGCTCACTCAGGATGATGTTTTCCAGTTCCAAACATTTGCCTACGAATTTCATAAAGTCGTTGTTTTTGATAGCTGAGTAATATTCCATTGTGTAGATGTACCACATTTTCTGTATCCATTCCTCTGTTGAAGGGCATCTGGGTTCTTTCCAGCTTCTGGCTAGTATAAATAAGGCTGCAATGAACATAGTGGAGCACGTGTCTTTTTTATATGTTGGGGCATCTTTTGGGTATATGCCCAAGAGAGGTATAGCTGGATCCTCAGGCAGTTCAATGTCCAATTTTCTGAGGAACCTCCAGACTGATTTCCAGAATGGTTGTACCAGTTTTCAATCCCACCAACAATGGAGGAGTGTTCCTCTTCCTCCACATCCTCGCCAGCATCTGTTGTCCCCTGAGTTTTTGATCTTAGCCATTCTCACTGGTGTGAGGTGAAATCTCAGGGTTGTTTTGATTTGCATTTCCCTTATGACTAAAGATGTTGAACATTTCTTTAGGTGTTTCTCAGCCATTCGGCATTCCTCAGCTGTGAATTCTTTGTTTAGCTCTGAACCCCATTTTTTAATAGGGTTATTTGTTTCCCTGCGGTCTAACTTCTTGAGTTCTTTGTATATTTTGGATATAAGGCCTCTATCTGTTGTAGGATTGGTAAAGATCTTTTCCCAATCTGTTGGTTGCCGTTTTGTCCTAACCACCGTGTCCTTTGCCTTACAGAAGCTTTGTAGTTTTATGAGATCCCATTTGTCGATTCTTGATCTTAGAGCGTAAGCCATTGGTGTTTTGTTTAGGAAATTTTTTCCAGTGCCCATGTGTTCCAGATGCTTCCCTAGTTTTTCTTCTATTAGTTTGAGTGTGTCTGGTTTGATGTGGAGGTCCTTGATCCACTTGGACTTAAGCTTTGTACAGGGTGATAAGCATGGATCGATCTGCATTCTTCTACATGTTGACCTCCAGTTGAACCAGCACCATTTGTTGAAAATGCTATCTTTTTTCCATTTGATGGTTTTGGTTCCTTTGTCAAAAATCAAGTGACCATAGGCGTGTGGGTTCATTTCTGGGTCTTCAATTCTATTCCATTGGTCTATCTGTCTGTCTCTGTACCAATACCATGCAGTTTTTATCACTATTGCTCTGTAATACTGCTTGAGTTCAGGGATAGTGATTCCCCCTGAAGTCCTTTTATTGTTGAGGATAGCTTTAGCTATCCTGGGTTTTTTGTTATTCCAGATGAATTTGCAAATTATTCTGTCTAACTCTTTGAAGAATTGGATTGGTATTTTGATGGGGATTGCATTGAATCTGTAGATTGCTTTTGGTAAAATGGCCATTTTTACTATATTAATCCTGCCAATCCTTGAGCATGGGAGATCTTTCCATCTTCTGAGGTCTTCTTCAATTTTCTTCTTCAGTGTCTTGTAGTTCTTATTGTACAGATCTTTTACTTGCTTGGTTAAAGTCACACCGAGGTACTTTATATTATTTGGGTCTATTATGAAGGGTGTCGTTTCCCTAATTTCTTTCTCGGCTTGTTTCTCTTTTGTGTAGAGGAAGGCTACCGATTTATTTGAGTTAATTTTATACCCAGCCACTTTGCTGAAGTTGTTTATCAGCTTTAGTAGTTCTCTGGTGGAACTTTTGGGATCACTTAAATACACTATCATGTCATCTGCAAACAGTGATATTTTGTCTTCTTCTTTTCCGATCTGTATCCCCTTGACCTCCTTTTGTTGTCTGATTGCTCTGGCTAGAACTTCAAGAACTATATTGAATAAGTAGGGAGAGAGTGGGCAGCCTTGTCTAGTCCCTGATTTTAGTGGGATTGCTTCGAGTTTCTCTCCATTTAGTTTAATGTTAGCAACTGGTTTGCTGTATATGGCTTTTACTATGTTCAGGTATGGGCCTTGAATTCCTATTCTCTCCAGGACTTTTATCATGAAGGGGTGTTGAATTTTGTCAAATGCTTTCTCAGCGTCTAATGAAATGATCATGTGGTTTTGTTCTTTCAGTTTGTTTATATAAAGGATCACGTTGATGGTTTTCCGTATATTAAACCATCCCTGCATGCCTGGGATGAAGCCTACTTGGTCATGGTGGATGATTGTTTTGATGTGCTCTTGGATTCGGTTTGCCAGAATTTTGTTGAGTATTTTTGCACCGATATTCATAAGGGAAATTGGTCTGAAGTTCTCTTTCTTTGTTGTGTCTTTGTGTGGTTTAGGTATAAGAGTAATTGTGGCTTCGTAGAAGGTATTCGGTAGTTATCCATGTGTTTCAATTTTGTGGAATAGTTTGGATAATATTGGTATGAGGTCTTCTATTAAGGTTTGGTAGAATTCTGCACTAAACCCGTCTGGACCTGGGCTCTTTTTGGTTGGGAGACCTTTAATGACTGCTTCTATTTCCTTAGGAGTTATGGGGTTGTTTAACTGGTTTATCTGTTCCTGATTTAACTTCGATACCTGGTATCTGTCTAGGAAATTATCCATTTCCTGAAGATTTTCAAGTTTTGTTGAATATAGGTTTTTATAGTAAGATCTGATGATTTTTTGAATTTCCTCTGAATCTGTTGTTATGTCTCCCTTTTCATTTCTGATTTTGTTAATTTGGACGCACTCTCTGTGTCCTCTCGTTAGTCTGGCTAAGGGTTTATCTATCTTGTTGATTTTCTCAAAGAACCAACTTTTGGTTCTGTTGATTCTTTCTATGGTCCTTTTTGTTTCTACTTGGTTGATTTCCGCTCTGAGTTTGATTATTTCCTGCCTTCTACTCCTCCTGGGTGTATGTGCTTCTTTTTGTTCTAGAGCTTTTAGGTGTGCTGTCAAGCTGCTGACATATGCTCTTTCTTGTTTCTTTCTGCAGGCACTCAGCGCTATGAGTTTTCCTCTTAGCACAGCTTTCATTGTGTCCCATAAGTTTGGGTATGTTGTACCTTCATTTTCACTAAATTCAAAAAAGGTTTTAATTTCTTTCTTTATTTCTTCCTTGACCAGGTTATCATTGAGTAGAGCATTGTTCAATTTCCAAGTATATTTGGGCATTCTTCCTTGATTGTTATTGAAGACCAGTTTTAGGCCGTGGTATTCCGATAGCACGCATGGGATTATTTCTATCTTTCTGTACCTGTTGAGGCTCGTTTTTTGACCAATTATATGGTCAATTTTGGAGAAAGTACCATGAGGAGCTGAGAAAAAGGTATATCCTTTTGCTTTAGGATAGAATGTTCTATAAATATCCGTTAAGTCCATTTGGCTCATGACTTCTCTTAGTCTGTCTACATCTCTGTTCAATTTCTGTTTCCATGATCTGTCCATTGATGAGAGTGGGGTGTTGAAATCTCCCACTATTATTGTGTGAGGGGCAATGTGTGTTTTGAGCTTTAGTAAGGTTTCTTTTATGTATGTAGGTGCCCTTGTATTTGGGGCATAGATATTTAGGATTGAGAGTTCATCTTGGTGGATTTTTCCTTTGATGAATATGAAGTGTCCTTCCTTATCTTTTTTGATGACTTTTAATTGAAAATTGATTTTATTTGATATTAGAATGGCTACTCCAGCTTGCTTCTTCTGACCATTTGCTTGGAAAATTGTTTTCCAGCCTTTCACTCTGAGGTAATGTCTGTCTTTGTCTCTGAGGTGTGTTTCCTGTAGGCAGCAGAATGCAGGGTCCTCGTTGCGTATCCAGTTTGTTAATCTATGTCTTTTTATTGGGGAGTTGAGGCCATTGATGTTGAGAGATATTAAGGAATAGTGATTATTGCTTCCCATTATATTCATATTTGGATGTGAGGTTATGTTTGTGTGCTTTCATTCTCTTTGTTTTGTTGCCAAGACGATTAGTTTCTTGCTTCTTCTAGGTTATAGCTTGCCTCCTTATGTTGGGCTTTACCATTTATTATCCTTTGTAGTGCTGGATTTGTAGAAAGATATTGTGTAAATTTGGTTTTGTCATGGAATATCTTGGTTTCTCCATCTATGTTAATTGAGAGTTTTGCAGGATACAGTAACCTGGGCTGGCATTTGTGTTCTCTTAGGGTCTGTATGACATCAGTCCAGGATCTTCTGGCCTTCATAGTTTCTGGCGAGAAGTCTGGTGTGATTCTGATAGGTCTGCCTTTATATGTTACTTGACCTTTTTCCCTTACTGCTTTTAATATTCTTTCTTTATTTTGTGCGTTTGGTGTTTTGACTATTATGTGACGGGAGGTGTTTCTTTTCTGGTCCAATCTATTTGGAGTTCTGTAGGCTTCTTGTATGTCTATGTGTATCTCTTTTTTTAGATTAGGGAAGTTTTCTTCTATGATTTTGTTGAAGATATTTACTGGTCCTTTGAGCTGGGAGTCTTCACTCTCCTCTATACCTATTATCCTTAGGTTTGATCTTCTCATTGAGTCCTGGATTTCCTGTATGTTTTGGACCAGTAGCTTTTCCCGCTTTACATTATCTTTGACAGTTGAGTCAATGATTTCTATGGAATCTTCTGCTCCTGAGATTCTCTCTTCCATCTCTTGTATTCTGTTGGTGAAGCTTGTATCTACAGCTCCTTGTCTCTTCTTTTGGTTTTCTATATCCAGGGTTGTTTCCATGTGTTCTTTCTTGATTGCTTCTATTTCCATTTTTAATTCCTTCGACTGTTTGATTGTTTTTTCCTGGAATTCTTTCAGGGATTTTTGCGATTCCTCTCTGTAGGCTTCTACTTGTTTATTAATGTTTTCCTGTGTTTCCCTAAGGGAGTTCTTCACATCTTTCTTGAACTCCTCCAGCATCATGATCAAATATGATTTTGAAACTAGATCTTGCTTTTCTGGTGTGTTTGGATATTCCATGTTTGTTTTGGTGGGAGAATTGGGCTCCGATGATGCCAAGTAGTCTTGGTTTCTGTTGCTTGGGTTCCTGTGCTTGCCTCTCGCCATCAGATTATCTCTAGTGTTACTTTGTTCTGTTATTTCTGACAGTGGCTAGACTGTCCTATAAGCCTGTGTGTCAGGAGTGCTGTATACCTGTTTTCCTGTTTTCTTTCAGCCAGTTATGGGAACAGAGTGTTCTGCTTTCGGGCATGTAGTTTTTCCTCTCTACAGGTCTTCAGCTGTTCCTGTGGGCCTGTGTCTTGAGTTCACCAGGCAGTTTTCTTGCAGCAGAAAAGTTGGTCTCTCCTGTGGTCCCGAGGCTCAAGTTCCCTCGTGGGGTGCTGCCCACGGGCTCTCTGCGGCGGCAGCAACCAGGAACACCTGTGCCGCCTCTTCCGGGAGCTTCAGTGCACCAGGGTTCCAGATGGCCTTTGGTGTTTTCCTCTGGCGTCCGAGATGTATGTACAGAGATCAGTCTCTTCTGGTTTCCCAGGCTTGTCTGCCTCTCTGAAGGTTTAGCTCTCCCTCCCACGGGATTTGGGTGCAGAGAACTGTTTATCCGGTTTGTTTCCTTCAGGGTCCGGTGGTGTCTCTGGCAGGGGTCCTGCCGTTCCTGGGCCCTCCCCCATGTGAGCCCAGTGGCCTTATACAGTTTCCTCTTGGGCCAGGGATGTGGGCACGGGTGAGCAGTGTTGGTGGTCTCTTCCGCTCTGCAGCCTCAGGAGTGCCCACCTGACCAGGCGGTTGGGTCTCTCTCTCACCGGGTCTGGGAGCAGAGAGCTGCTGCGGGCCGGGATCCGCGGGTGTGGGACTTCCGGTAAACACAGAACGTGCCCGGTCCTAGAGGAATTCTGCTTCCGTGTGTCCCAAGCTCACCAGGCAGCTTTCTTGCAGCAGAAAAGTTGGTCTTACCTGTGGTCCCGAGGCTCAAGTTCGCTCGTGGGGTGCTGCCCACGGGCTCTCTGCAGCAGCAGCAACCAGGAAGACCTTTGCCCAATCTCATTTTCTATTGATAATTATAGTTGTAATTAAAATGGGAATTAAATCTTCTTTCACTTACTATCTTATATGATTTTCGTTTTTAAAAATAATACAAAATATTTAATACAAATTTAGGGATGAATGTAAATATTTGTTAATAAGCAGAAATATAATGTGTAGAAATGAAATATACTAGAAGACATTAAATATAATGTATAAACATTGATTATATTAGAAGACAATAATAACATACAATAAGGGGAAAAAGCTTATCAAATCTTCACATAAGTACAACCTAAATGATGTCAGCAAGAATGTAAAATAATATTACTAAAGGTTGGGCGTGTGAATAAAGGACAGTTAAATTTGACTACTGAAATATATATGACTTCCTATTTCCATTTGCACCCAGGAGCTGACCCTGTGCCACAGTCCTTGGCAATCCTAATCCCACAATGAGAAAGCTTGTCCCCTAGGAATGTTGACACACACAAGATCACCACTACTGCCTCAATACCTGGCGGAATGGGACCTGCTTGGAGACCAGTGGATCTAGGATCCTCAACACAGCTGGGGACAAAATCATTTGGTTCCCATCTGTGCTGAGGAGCTGACCCCGTGGTCCAAACTTCCACACCCTAATCATACCCAGAGAAACCTTGACACCAAGAGTACTGACATGCCCTGGCTCACAGGTTCACTGGAGAGACAAACTCCACTCAAAGACAGCAAGGCCAGCTAACACCAGAAAAAAACCTTATGGCCAGAGGCAAGTACAAGAACATAAACAACTCAGGGTTCCCATCATAGCAAGCATTCCTCAACACAACTGAAAGTATGATTCTGTTCTAAACTCCCATCTCATGATGGTGATAGAGGACTTTAAGAACAAGAATAACTCCCTAAAAAAATACAGGAGAACACAGGTAAACAGGTAGAAGCCTTTGAAGAGGAAACACATAAACCCCTTAAAGAAATACAGCAAAACACAACAAAACAAGTAAGAGAATTGAACAAAACCTTCCAGGACCGAAAAATGGAAAAAAGGTACAATAAAGAAATCTTAAAGTGAGAAAAACCTGGCGATAGAAAACCTAGGAAAGAGATGAGGAGTCATTGATGCAAGCATTACAAACAGAATACAGAGACAGAAGACAGAATGTGTAGAAGATACCATAGAAAACATTGACATTTCAGTTAAATAAAACGCAAAATACAAAAAGTTCCTAACCCAAAACCTCCAAGAAATCCACAAAATAATTAAAACAGCACATATAAGAATAATACTATAGAAGAGAGTGAACATTCCCAATTTAATGGGCCAGAAAACATCTTGAAAAAAAAATTATAGAAGAAAACTTCCCTAACCTAAAGAAAGAGAAACCATAACATACAGGAAGCCTAAAGAACCCCAGATGGATGAGACTTAAAAAAAAATTCCTTCTGCAACGTGATAATCAAAACACCAAAAGCACAGAACAAAGAAAGAATATTGAAAGCTATAAGAAAAAATATTAAGGAACATATACAAGCAAACCTATCAGAATACACCAGACTTCTCAACAGAGACTCTAAAAAGCAGATGATCTTAGACAGATGTCATATAGAGCCTAAGAGGACAGAAATGCCAGCCTAGACTACTATACCCAGAAATATCTCAATTACCATATATGAAGAAATCAAGATATTCCATGGAAAAAACAAATTTAAACAATGTATTTCCACAAATAAAGCCCCACAAAAAATATTAGATGGAAAACTCCAATATAAGGAGGGAAACTACACCCAAGAAAAAGCAAGAAATGAATATTTTTGCAACAAACTCAAAAGAAGATAGTCACAAAACATAATTCCAAATCTAACAACAAAAATAATAGGAAGCAACAATTGCTATTAGCCCAAATGCTTGAATTACCCTAGATGCCTAGAACAAATGAAACTCAAGACGGATGATCAAAATGTGAATGTTTCACTCCTTCTTTAAAAGGGGAACAAGAATACCCTTGGCAAGGAAGAGAGAGGCAAAGAGTAAAACAGAGACTGAAGGAACACCCATTCAGAGCCTGCCCCACATGTGACCCAATTAGACAAGATGGATGAAGCAAGAAGTGCAGACCGACAGGAGCCGGATGTAGATCGCTCCTGAGAGACACAGCCAGAATACAGCAAATAAAGAGGCGAATGCCAGCAGCAAACCACTGAACTGAGAATAGGACCCCCGTTGAAGGAATCAGAGAAAGAACTGGAAGAGCTTGAAGGGGCTCGAGACCCCAAAAGTACAACAATGCCAAGCAACCAGAGCTTCCAGGGACCAAGCCACTACCTAAAGACTATACATGGACTGACCCTGGACTCTGACCTCATCGGTAGCAATGAATATCCTAGTAAGAGCACCAGTGGAAGGGGAAGCCCTGGGTCCTGCTAAGATTGAAACCCCAGTGAACTAGACTGTTCGGGGGGAGGGCAGCAATGGGGGGAGGGTTGGGAGGGGAACACCCATAAGGAAGGGGAGGGGGGAGGGGGATGTTTGCCCGGAAACCGGGAAAGGGAATAACACTCGAAATGTATATAAGAAATACTCAAGTTAATAAAAAAATAATAAAAAAAATAAAAAATCTCTTAATATCAATAGGCTCATTTCCCGAATAAAAAGGCATAGAGTAACAGACTGGTGGCATAAAAAGGACCTAGCATTTTACTGCATACAGGAAACACACTTCAGTGTCAAAGACAGACACTACCTCAGATTAAAAGGTTTGGAAAAATTTTTCCAAGCAAATGGTCCAAAGAAACCAGATGGAGTAGCCTTTCTAATATTAAAAAAAAAAACATACATTTGGGTTGGGGATTTAGCTCAGTGGTAGAGCACTTGCCTAGCAAGCGCAAGGCCCTGGGTTCGGTCCCCAGCTCTGAAAAAAAAAAAAAAAAGAAAAAAAAAAAAAAGAAAACATACATTTAACCAAAACTTATCAAAAAGTCGAACCCTTCATAAACATCAAAGGAAAAATTTACCAAGATGAACTCTCAATTCTGAACATCTATGCCCCAAATGCAAGGGCAACCACATTTTAAAAGAAACATAACTAGTTCAAAGTACACATTGAACCTGACACAGTAATGGAAGAATTCAATACCCCACTCTTACCAGTAGACAGATCACAGAAACAGAAATTAATCAAAGACTCGGGTAAATTAATAGAAGTTATGTACCAAATGGATTTAACAGATATTACTCGAACATTTCACCCTAGAGGAAAAGGATATACCTTAGTCTCAGCACCTGATGGCACATTTTCCATGATTGACCATATAGTTGGATACAAAACAATCTTCACACCATATATAATAATGCTGAAATAATTCTATGCAACCTATCAGATCACCACAGACTAAGGCTGGACTTCAAAAACAACAAAAACAATGAAAACCATATATACATGGAAGCTGAACAACTCTCTACTCAATTATAACTTGGTCAAGGAAGAAATAAGGAAATAAATTAAAGACTTTTTAGAATTTATTGAAAATGAAGGCAGAACATACCCAAACATATGGGAAACAGTGAAAGCAATGCTAAGAGGAATCCTCACAGATCTGAGTGCCTCCATAAAGAATATGAAGAGAGAATCCATTAGCAGCTTGATGGCACACCTAAAGCTCTAGAACAAAAAAAAAAAGTCAAATGCACTTGAGAGGACTAGAAAGAAAGAAAGAAACTCAGTGCTGAAATTAAGCAAGTATAAACAAAGAGAAATATACAAAGAATCAAGAAAACCGGGAACTGGTTCTTTGAGGGAATCATCAAGATATATAAACCCTTAGCCAGATGAACTGGAGAGCTCAAAGACAATATCTAAATCAGAAAGTTCAGAAAAGGGAAGGGAGACATAACAACAGAAAGTGAAGAAATTCAAAAACTCATCAGATACTACCACAAAAATCTATTCTCAACAAACTGAAAACTCTGGATGAAATGAATGAGTTTCTAGACAGAAAACAGGTAACAAATTTAAATCAGGATCAGATAAATCATCTAAACAGTCCTGTAATCCTCCCTCCCACAAAAAAAGCAGTCATTAAAAGTCTTCCAGCCAAAAAATCCCAGGACCGGATGGGTTTAGTGCAGAATTCCATCAGACCTTAAATGAAGACATAATACCAATACTCTTTAAAATATTCCACAGAATAGAAACAGAAGGAACACAACCTAGTTTGTTCTATGAAGCCCCAGTTACAATGATACCTACACTATACAAAGACCCAACAAAGAAACAGAACTTCAGATCAATTTTCCTTATAAAGACCAATGTAAAAATATACAATAAAAATCTCCCAGCACCAGTGGAAGGGGAAGCAGCACCAGTGGAAGGGGAAACCCTTGGTACTGCCAAGACTGAACCCCCAGTGAATGTGATTGTTGGGGGGAGGGTGGTAATGGGGGAAGGATGGGGAGGGGAACACCCATATAGAAGGGGAGGGGGAGGGGTTAGGGGGATGTTGGCCCATAAACCAGGAAAGGGAATAACAATCGAAATGGAAATAAGAAATACCCAAGTTAATAAAGATGGAGAAAAACAATCTTCCAAATTTAATACAGGAACTGTCAAAACCATCATTCGCCATGATTAAGTAGGCTTTATTCCAGGCATGCAGAATGGTTCAATATATGGAAATCCATCAATGTAATCCAGTATGTAAATAAAGAAAAAATCCACAAGATCATCTCATTAGATACAGATAAACATTTGACAAAATACAACATCCCTTCAGGGTAAAAGTCTCAGAAATTTCAGGAACTCAAGGCCCATACATAAAATGATAAAAGCAATATATGGTAAATCAATAGACAAAATCAAACTAAAGAGAGAGAAACTTGGGAAATTCCACTAAAATCAGGGACCAGATAAGGCTGCCCACTCTCTTCTTATCTATTTATGACATTAATGGAAATTCTAGCAAGAGCAATTATAACAGCAAAAGGAGATCAAAGGGATAGAAATTGGAAAGGAAGAAATCAAAATATCACTATTTGCAGATAATATGACAGTATATTTGAGTGACCCCAAAATTTCCATCAGAAAACTCTTACAGCTTATAAAAACTTCAGTAAAGTGGCTGGATATAAAGTTAACTCATATAATCAGTAGAAATAGAAGAGAATCTCAGAAGTTGGAAAGATCTCCCATGCTCATGGATCTGCAGGATTAACATTTAAAAAGGCCATTCTTCCAAAAGCAGTCTATAGATTCAATACAATCCCCATCAAAATTTCAACTCAGTTCTTCACAGAGAGCAAAGCCTGAAGGAAAGGTCATCCAGAGACTGTCCCACCTGGGGTTCCATCCCATATACGAACACCAAACTATCTACAGACACTATAGCAGATACCAAGAAGTGCTTGCTGACAGAAGTCTGATAAAGCAGTTTTCTGAGACTTTCTGCCAGAGTCTGACAAATACAGAGACAGTTGACCACAGCCAACCATTGGACAGAGCATGGGGTCCCCATTGTAGGAGTTAGAGAATGGACTGTGAGCTGAAGGGGTTTCCAACCCCATAGGAAGAACAATATCAACCAACCAGAAGCCCCAGAGCTCCCAGGGATTAACCACAAACCAAAGAGTACACATGGAGGGACTCATGGCTCTAGCCCCATATATAGCAGAGGATGACCTTATAGGGCATCAATAGAAGGAGAGGCCCTGGGTCCTGGGAAGGTTCAATGCCCTAGTGTAGTGAAATGCCAGAATAGTTAGGTAAGAGAGGGTAGTAGGTGGGTGTGTAAATACCCTCATGGAAGCAGGGAGAGGAAGTATAGGATGGGGGATTTCCAGAGGCAAACCAGGAAAGGGGATAACATTTGTAATGTATATAAATAAAATATCCAATAAAAAAAGAAGGAGCAATTCTCAAATTTGTCTGGAATAACAACAAACACAGAATAGTGAAAATTGTTTCCAATAATAAGATAACTTCTGGGGAAATCACTATCCAGGCCCTCAAGCTCTACTACAGAGCAACTGTTACAAAAACCACATGGTATTTTTACAGAGAAAGACATGTAGACCAATGGAATAGATTTGTAGACCCAGAATTAAAACTATGCACCTATGGCCAACTGATTTCTGACAAAGAAGCAAAACCATCCAGTGGAAAAAAAGAGCATTTTCGATAAACAATACTGGCTCAGGTGGTGGTCAGCATATAGAAGAATGCAAATTGGTCCATTCTCTTTTTTGCATTTTTATTGGATATTTTGTTTATCTACATTTCAAGTTTATCCTCTTTCCCTGTTACCCCCCTGGAAACCTCATATCCCATCCTCACACAGTTCGAGTCCATGAGGGTGCTACCCCACACACCTACTCCCACTTACCTCCCTGCCCTGGCATTCCCCTACAAAGGAGGCATTGAGCCTAGACAGGACCAACCTGTCTGATGCCAGACAAAGCCATTCTCTGTTACATATGCAATTGGAGCCATGGGTTGCTGCATGTGTACTCTTTGGTTGGTGGTTTAGTCACTGGGAGCTCAGAGGAGTCTGGTTGATATTGTTGTTGTTTTTATGGGCTTGAAAACACCCTCTACTAACTCAGTCCTTGTATAAAGCTCAAGTCCAATTGGATCAAGAACCTTCACATAAAAGCAGATACATACACTGAATCTAATAGAAAAGAAAATGAGAAAGAGCCTCAAATGCATTGGTACACTGGAAAATTTCCTGAAAGGAACACTAATGGCTAAGTCCCTAAGTTCAACTATAGACAAATTTGATCTCATTAAATTGAATAGCTTCTGTAAGGCAAAAGATATTGTCATCAGGACAAAATGGTAACCTACAGATGGGGAAAAGATCTTTATCAACTGTATATTCAATAGAGGGCTAAAATCACATATATACAAAGAACTCAAGAAGTTAGACTCCAGAGAACAAAATAACCATGTTAAAAAATATTGTACAGAGTAATCTAAACAAAGAATTTTCAACTAAGGAATCTCTAATGGCTAAGAAGCAAGTAAAGAAATGTTCAACACCCCGATTCATCAAGTAAATGCAAATCAAAACAACCCAGTGATTTTTACCTCACACCAGTCAGAATGGCTAAGATCAAGAATTCAGGTGACAACAGATGCTGGTGAGGATGTGGAGAAAGAGGGACAGTCCTTCATTGTTGGTAGTATTGCAAGTTGGAACAACCATTCTGGAAATCAGTTTGCAGTTCCTCAGAAAATTGAGCATAGCACTACCTAGGGACATATCTATACCACTCTTGGGCATATACCCAAAAGAGATGCTCCAATATACAACAAAAGAACATGTTCCAATATGTTCATAGCAGTCTTATTTATAATAGTCAGAAGGTGGAAACAATCCAAATGTTCCTCAACAGAAGTAAGAATACACTCATTGTGGTACATTTACAAAATGGAGTACTACTCAGCTATTTAAGAACAATCACTTCAAAAATTCTTAGGAAAATGGATGGAACTAGAAAATATCATCATGAGTGAGGTAAACAAATCACAAAAGAACACACATGGTATGCACTCACTGATAAGTGCTTATTATCCCAAAAGCTAGGAATACCCAAGATGCAATTCACAAACCACTCGAAGCTCAAGAAGAAGGAAGATCAAACTGTGGATGCTTCAGTCCTACTTAGAACGAGGAGCAAAATAATCACAGGAGATGAAGGAGGGAGGAAGGAGGGACCGGGGATGGAGAGAGAAGAGGTTCAGCAAAATGGGTGCAGGATCCAGTGTGGGAGTAAGCAGAGGAGATGTACAGAGAGTCAGGAAAATGGAAAAAAGGGTACAGCAGAGGGGGATGTGGAACTGGTGATAGCCACTAGAAAGTCCCAGATGCCAGAAAAACAAGTGGCTCTCAGGATCCAATCAGGATGACATTACTGGAAATACCCAACAAAGGACAGAGAGAACCTACAGAGACCATATCCAGAGGTTAGGCACAGCCCCCATTTGAGGAATGGGGCCACCCACGCATCTCTAAAATATTAATCCAGAATTGCTCCTCTCTACAGAATACAAGGGGCAAAGAGTGAAGACTCTGAAGGAAAGACCCTCCAGAGACTGTCCATTCTAGGTATCCATCCCATCTGCAGACACCAAATCCAGATAATAGTACCGATGGCAAGAAGTGCTTGCTCTGATAGAGCCTGACCAAACCAGATGCTGATGCTTGTAGCCAACTTTTGGACTGAGCACTGGGACACCAATAGAGGAGTTAGGGAAAAGACTGAGGGGCTAAAGGTGCTTGCAACCCCATTGGCAGAACGACAATATCAACCAAGCAGACCCCTCCCCCACTGAGCTCCCAGGGACTAAATCACCACCCAAAGAGTACATATAGAGGAACCAATGGCCACAGTTGCAAATGTAGCAGAAGATTGCCTTATTCTGCCATCAGTGGAAGGGGAGGTCCTTGGTCTTGTGGAGGCTTGATGCTCCAGCTTGGGAGAATCCTAGGGTGGTGAGGTAAAAGTGGGCAGGTCCGTGGTGTGGGTGATGGGATGAGAGTTTGTGGACTGGAAACCGGAAAGGGGAATAACATTTGAAATGTAAATAAATGAAATAACCAGTGAAAAACAGAAAAAAAAATCAAAAAAGAAAGATATATGTTACTTGAAATATCACAGTGAATACCATTAATATGCATAAACCCAAGACTTCCAGTAAATTATTTTTAACAATCAATAAAATATTGCAATCCTCTTGTTACTGTAATAGTCTCTAAAACTGTAATAAAGGGGATCAGCTTCTTGTATGAAAACGTGAACATTACTTATTTTTCAAATAAAGTTTAAAGAAACATGATGGATATATTAAATACACACAATACATATGAATTTGTCTTTAAAAAATCTACAGGGTATGCACCACATTGACCCTCATTATGCAAATGAGAACACTGACGTTTAGGGATTGAATTAATTCTCCAAACAAGGCTTGCTTGTGAGTGACTGACTTAAGATGCAAAGTCCGTATTTTCAGATTTCAATCTCTTACTCCTCAAACTTTTTTTTCTTTCTGGAATATGGCATCATGTAAGAGTGAAGAGCAAAGCAAATGTAAATATTGGAGTTAATATTTATTAAGTAGCTCAAGGAGCAATGCATTGTGATAAAAGTAAAATATTTCAAAAATTGAAGCAGGTTGAAGGCCATTCTTGGATACATATTAAAACCAAAAATATTGGGGTTAGCATATGAGTGAATTTTGCATGTTATAGATTATAGTTATTATATTCTACGTAATCACAATTTAGGTAATATTGTTTTCCTCCTAATGGTGTGGCAAATATTGAAACTTTGAATCAAATATATAAATTAGTAAATAGAAGAGCTGATAGTTGAACAAAAACAACGTTCAACCCATGTTTTCTTCATAATAGGATCAGTTCAGTAACAGTTTAATAATTTTTGGAATACAATTCAAGAGTTCTAAACAAATGTGGCAAACACTCCTTTTGTGGGTTTTACTTCTTTCTCATGACTTTTAATAGTTTCAAGTATATTAGATGAAGCAAAGAAGTGCAGGCCAACAGGAACCGGATGTAAATCTCTCCTGAGTGCCACATCCAGAATACAACAATACATAGGCGAATGCCAGCAGCAAACCACTGAACTGAGAACGGGAACCCCGGTGAAGGAATCAGAGAAAGGACTGGAAGAGCTTGAAGGGGCTCCAGACCCCACATGAACAACAATGCCAACCAACCAGAGCTTCCAGGGACTAAGCCACCACCCAAAGACTATACATGGACTGACCCTGGACTCTAACCTCATAGGTAGCAATGGATAGCCTAGTAAGAGCATCAGTGGAAGGGGAAGCCCTTGGTCTGCCAAGACTGAACACCTAGTGAATGTGATTGTTGGGGGGAGGGCGGTAATGGGGGGGGGAGGATGGAGAGGGGAACACCCATAGAGAAGGGGAGGGGGAGGGGTTAGGAGGGATGTTGGCCCTGAAACTGGGAAGGGGAATAACAATCGAAATGTAAGTAAGAAATACTCAAGTTAATAAAGATGGAAAAAAAAATAGTTTCAGGTACTGCTTTGGTCTAAGAAAATATATGATGTTTTAGTAGACATTGTTTCTAATTTAAGATAACTAATTCCCTTTTACTTAAAAATGAACGGTTATATTTTTATCTTACCCACATATTATTTGTGCCACATCTCTACTACTCAACAAATGTTTGAAAAGATATGATCTATATTTCCTCTGTACTAAAACACTTTAACACAGAGATATACGTTTTTCATATGCTATACCATTTCTTTGGCAGATATTAAGTGTGTGTTAAGAAATTTGAGACAAGTAATTGCAGAAAACTACTCTGACTGTGAAAGAAATCCTTTTTCATTATTTTATTTTTAATTTTTATTGGTTATTTTGTTTATTTACATTTCAAATGTTATCCCCCTTCCTATTTCCAATCCAAAGACTCCCCATCAAACCTTTCATAGCCGCTGCCTACAGGACAGACAGTGCAGCTTTCCTCACTCCCATACCACCACCTGAGCATTGCACTAAGCTGGGTCGTCTTCACTTCACAGGACTAAGGGCCTCTCCTCCCGTTGGTGTCAGACAAGGTCATCTTCTGTTACCTTGCAGCTGGAGCTGAGTCCCTCCTTGTGTACTCTTTGCTTGGTGGTTTAGTCCCTTGGAGCTCTGGGGTGTCTGGTTGATTGATATTGTTCTTCTTCCATGGGTTCAGCTCCTTCAGCTCTTTCTCTAAGTCCTCCATTGGGAACCCCTTGCTCAGTCCAATGGTTGACTGCCAGCATATTCCTCTGTATTTGTCAGACTCTGGCAGAGCCTCTCAGGAAACAGCTACATTGGACTCATATCAGCAAGCAATTTTTGGCATCTGCTTTAGTTTCTGTATTGTGGTTTTGTGTCTGTATATGGGATGGATGCCCAGGTGGGGCAGTCTCTGAATGGCCTTTCCTTCAGTCTCTGCTCCACTCTTTGTCCCTGTATTTCCTTTAGACAGGAGCAGTTCTGGGTTAAATATTTGAGAAAGGAGTGTAGCCAGCTCCCTCAACCAGGGGCCATGCCTAACCTCTGGATATGGTCTCTATAGGTTCTCTCTTCCTGTTGTTGGGTATTTCGGGTAATGACATCTCTTTTAGGTCGTTGGATCCTGTTCATTTTCTGGCATCTGGAAATTTCTGGTGGCTAACACTAGATCCTCATACCCCATTGCTACACACGTCTGTTCAATTTCCTGACCCTCTTTGCATCTACCCATCTCCTCCCACACCTCATCCTGCCCGCTCTTCCCCTTCCCTTTTCCTCCCAAGTCCTTCCAACCCTCTACCTCCTATGATTATTTTGTTACTTCTTCTAAGTATTACTGAGGCATCCACACTTTTCCCTTCCTTCTTCTTGAGCTTCATATGGTCTGTAAATTGTATCTTGGGTATTCCGAGCTTTTTTCCCAATACCCATTCATCAGTGAGTGCATACAATGTGTGTCCTTTGTGATTGGCTTGCCTTACTCAGGATATTTTCTAGTTCCATTCATTTGCCTGTAGTTTTCATGATATCATTGTTTTTTATGGTTGAATCCAGTCACCTATTGAGGAACATCTGGGTTGTTTCCACTTTCTGGTTATTTTAAATAAGGCTGTTATGAACATAGTGGAACATGTGTCATTGTTGTATATTGGAGCATCTTTTGAGTATATGGCAGGGGGGTACAGCTATGTCCTCAGATAGTACTATATCCAATTATCTGAGGGACCACCAGAAAGTTTCCAGAGCTTACAATCCCAGCAACAATGGTGCAGTGTTCTCTCCAGTACCTGCTGTTACCTGAGCCTGAGTTATTTTAACTTAGCCATTCTCACTGGTGAGAGGTAAAATCTCATGGTTGTTTTGATTTGCATTTCCTTGATGTCTAAGGATGTTGAACATTTATTTCTTTAATTGCTTCTCAGCCATGTAAAAGTCCTCAGTTGAGAATTCTGTTTAGCTCTGTACCCCACATATTAATACAGTTATTTGGTTCTCTGAAGTCTAATGTTTGGGTTCTTTGTATATTTTAAATATTACTCCTCTATTGGATATAGAACTGGAAAATATCCTTTCCTATATTATGGGTTGCTCTTTTGTACTATTGACATTGTCCTTTGCCTTACAGAAGCGTGTCAATTTTTAGGTTCCTTTGTCCATTGTTGATCTCAGGGCATAAGGCATTGGTGTTCCCTTCAGATTTTCTCCTATCCCATGTGTTTGAGGTTCATTCCCACTTTCTTTTCTATTAGATTCAGTTCATATGGTTTTATGTGGAGGTGCTTAATACACTTGGGCTTGAGCTTTGAACAAAGAGATAAGAACAGGTCAATTTGCATTCTTCTACATGCTGACCTCCACTTAAGACATTTGTTGAATATGCTGTCCTTTTTCCACTGGATTATTTTTAGCTTCTTTGACAAAGATCAAGTGACCATAGATATGTGGGTTCATTTCTGGGTCTTCAGTTCCATTCCATTGATCTATATGCCTGTTTCTGTACCAATACCATGCAGTTTTTATTACTTTTGCTCTGTAATACAGCTTGAGGTCCTGGGTAGTAATTCCTCCAGAAGTCCTATTTTTGAGAATAGTTTTTGCTATCCAGAGTTTTCTGTTGTTCTAAATGAATTTGAGAATTGCTCTTTCTAGCTCTTTGAAGAACTGAGTTGGAATTTTGATGGGGATTCCATTGAATCTGTAGATTGCTTTTGGTAAGATGGCCAAATTTACAGTTCCATGAGCATGGAAGTTCTTTCCATCTTTTGAGGTCTTCTATTTCCTTCTTCAAAGACTTGAAGTTCTTTTCGTACAAATCATTCACTTGCTGGGTTAGAGTCACCACAAGATATTTTATATTATCTTTGACTATTGTGAAGGGTGTCATTTCCCTCATTTCTGTCTCAGTCTCTTTATCCTTTGAGGAGAGAAACACTAATGATTTGCTTGAGTTAACTTTATATCCAGCCACTTTGCTAAAGTTTTTTATAAACTGTAGTTTTCTGATGGAAATTTTAGGGTCAGTTAAATATGCTATCATCTACAAATAGTGATAGTCTGACTCTGTCCCATCCAATTTTTATCCCTTTGTCTTCCTTTTCCTCTCTGATTGATCTGGCTAGTATTTCAAGTATGATATTGAATAAATAGGGAGAGAGTGGGCATCCTTGTATAGTCCCTGATTTAAATAGGATTGCTTCAAGTTTCTTTCCAATGACTTTGTTGTTGGTTACTGGTTTGCTATGTATTGCTCACTATGTTTAGATATGAACCATCAATTCCTTATCTGATAACATGAAGTGGTGTTGAATTTGGTCAGAAGCTTTTTCAGCATCTAATGAGATGATCATGTCATTTTTCTTCTTTAAGTATTTTTACATAGTGGATTACATTGATGGTTTTCATTATATTGAACCATTCCTGTGTCCCTGGAATAAAACCTTCTTGATGATATTGATTGAGTGTCTTGATGATTTGTTCTTGGATTCAGTATTTGAGAATTTTATTGAATATTTTTGTATCAATACTCATTTGGGAAATTGGTCCAATGTTCTGTTTCTTTGTTAGGTCTTTGTATGGTTTGGTATCAGATTAACTGTGGCTTCATAGAATAAAAGAAATCTCATGGTGAGAAAAACTAATATAGAGACTTGAGTTGGATTTACTAGATTGCTTAAAATAAAACTTAAGCTTTTGGTGTGTTACACTATTAAGATATGACATTCCATTAAAAGACACATAAATTTTGTGTAAACAAGTACTTTCTACTTGTGATCCTTATTGTGACAGATTAATCCATGTATAGTTTTGCTATAAGTGATGCATTTTATTTATAATAACTAGGTTAAGACACAGAACTTTACAGCAAAAAAGCATGATAATATTCAAATATCTATTCATTTCATTTCACTGTTGCACATGGCATAGAGTAAACATTGTGGCATATTTATTGAGACAATTCCTGTCAAGAAAATCTATATGAGCACGTTTGTACAATTTAAAATTTACTTTTCTTTGGATAGAGACATTTTTAAATGAAATTACCATCCTTAGCCTTTATAGGTAGTATCAGTCTATGAACAAAAACTCTGAGTCAAGACCCTTATTGCCATTATGAAAACCTATGACCTGTCATCTTGCTACAATTTGCTAATAGGTTCAATTAAAGTATATGACAATTAATCATTTTTATTAGGAATATATGTATATATATATATACACAAATATATAAACATGTAGGTGTAAATAGCATATCTTCAAAGCTTCAAAATTTTTCCTGATACATTGGAAATTGGAATGCATTTTTAAATAGTGAGAAAATAATGAATTGGTATGATTTACATGTTGACATGTACAAGCTTGGCAAAAGTGGTGTGATGTACATCACATATACTCAGTGTTCTATGTTTATTTGAAACATTTTTTATAAATGTACTCATTTATTTTTAGAGGTGAGGTTTTCTTCCTCTCTCAGTCCTCTCCTGTGAAGACAGCTCCACATCCCACACATCTTCCAGCCTCATCTTTGCCTCCACGAGGATGTTCCTACCCGACCCACCCCACCAGACTTCTAAGCTTCCTGCAGCCTCCAGTCTGTTGAGGGCTAGGTGCATCTTTTCTGACTGAATCTTGACCGACCCGGGGATCCCTTGCATTATATGTTGGAAGCCTCATCTCAGCTGCTCTATACTACCTGCTTTGTGATCCGTTGTCTGAGAGATCTCAGGGGTCCAGGCTTATTGAGACTGCTGGTCCTCCTATTTAGCTTCCTCCAGCTTTTTCCTAATTCGACCAGAGGGTCAGCAGCTTCTGTTCATTTGTTGGGGGCAAATATATGCATCTGACTCTTTGAGCTGCTTGTTAGGTTTTTTTTTTGGAGGCTCCTCATGTTAGATCCGTTTTTGAGAATGCCCTATAGCTTCAGTAATGGTGTCAGGTCTTGGGGCCTCGCCTTCAGCTGTATATCACTTCGGGCCTGTCACTGGACCTCCTCTTCCTCAGGCTCTTCTCCATTTTATCCCTGCATTTCTTTCAGGCAGGAAGAATTATGGGTAAGCATTTTGACTATGGGATAGCAACCGAATCCCTCACTTGATGTCCTATGTTTCTGCTGGAGGTAGGTTCAGTAAGTTCCCTCTCCACACTGTAAGGCATTTAATCTATGGCCTCCTGCCACCTTTGAGTCCTGAATTCTCTCATTTCCCAGGTCTCTGGTACATTCTAGAAGGTTCTCCCAACCTCCGTCCTCTGGAGTTTCTTGTTTCCATTCTTTCTGCTCGTTCTCAGGGCTTAATTTCCTTTTCCCCCACCCAATACAAGATCATGTTCCCCTGCCTCCCCATCATCCCCTTTCCCTCCCCTGTCTCTCCCTCCTTCCTTCCTTCCTTCCCTTCCTCCCTTCCTCCCTCCCTCTCTCCCTCTCCCCTCACTTCTTCCCTCCCTCCCTCCCTCCCTCTTTGTGGTTGCTTCTTCTACTTCCCAAGTGGAATTGAGGCATCCTCACTTGGGACTTCCAGCTTATTAAACTTTTTGAGTTATGTAGACTGTTTCTTGGGTATTCTGTACTTTCTCTTTTTTTGACTAATAGCCACTCATCAGTGAGAACATATTATGAATATCCTTTTGGGTCAGAGTTACCTCAATCGGGATGATATTTTCTAGTTTCATCCATCTGCCTGAAAAACTCAGGAAGTCCTCGTTCTTTACAGCTGAATAGTATTCCATTGTGCAAATGAACCACATTTTCTCTATCCATTCTTCTGTTGTGGGACATCTGGGTTGTTTGCTGATTCTATCACAAATAAGGTCACTATGAACATTGTAATACATGTAGAACTCCTTTTTAAGTTATGTTATTAACTGTTGTATAAAAAAGGAAATTTTAAGGGGCTGGGGATTTAGCTCAGTGGTAGAGCGCTTACCTAGGAAGCGCAAGGCCCTGGGTTCGGTCCCCAGCTCCGAAAAAAAGAACCAAAAAAAAAAAAAAAAAAAAGGAAATTGCTATCAGATAATATTATAATGCTATGGGTTTTGATATGGTATAATGTTTTAAAAGAAAGAAGATTTAAATTAATATTTTAGGTACTTATCTACCCATATACAAGTTTAAAAATAACTTATTCCAAACAGAAAAGGAAAGAAGTATGCTGTGTCACACACATCTCCCTGTCCTCCTCCCCATTGGACTCTACTGTAAATTTTGGTTCTCTGTGTTCTCTTCTCCTTCTCATTTTTCAAAAAACACAATCTTACATCCCCTAACTCCTCTATTTTGCCCATTTTCAGAGGCTCCTTTCTAGTGTGCTACTTTTTACTAGTAATTTAAATTTAATTATTAAAAAATACAATAAGAAAGTGATTGATCCAACACCAATATTTCACCTGACCATCCAGAAATGTGAATTTATTCCCTTCTACACTACTGCATGTACACGTACATGTGCTTTCATTCATAAACACCTAGACACAAACCCAAGTGCTATTCTGTAAACTAAATTGCATACAACACACTGTTCCTCAAATGAATCTACAACTACATAGTACTAATTCTGTAATTGTATACATTATAAGCAAAGGTATTTTTACTTCAAAAATATATACTGTGAAAATGTATACTTCTACATTATAACAGCTTGTGAAGATGAATGCATGCACAAGTGAGTCTCTTCTAATGAAGTGAAATTTCTTTTGGTAATAAACAAAACAGAAAGCCAAATATGCACACTTTAGTTGATCATATCTCATAAGTTTTAAAGAGACTAATTTTAACACTTAATAAATATCTTGGCATTTGTCATGACCTCTCCAGAACTTAATGAAGGAGCATGTATGCACTCTGTGTCACAACCTTTAGCCACTTTCCTTTGTTGCCTTCATCAAAGGAGATTGTGACAATTAAAGCTTGAAATTTAAACAATTATCAATTCAGTGGAACAGACAAGAAAAATACCATGATAATTTGGCGATTGTTTCAACTTTGTCACTGTATTGCACTGAACACATAATATATTCTTCTATAAATTATCCCAGACTTTGGTCACTTACAGAAATCAACTGTTGTAATATTTTCCTATGGGACTTCAGGGAATGCCTGATGCACGATAATCAAAAAGGAAGGTGGTAACATTTGAACCGAGCAGTTACTAGTAACTGTAATACACAAAAGCAGTAATAACACACACACACACATACACATACACATACACAGAAGTAAAGGGAGAGGGAGAAGGAGAGGGAGAGAGAGAGCGAGAGCGAGAGCGAGAGCGAGAGCGAGAGAGAGAGAGAGAGAGAGAGAGAGAGAGAGAGAGAGAGAGAGAGAGAGAGAGACTAAGAAACTTACAAGTTGGTGTATATCTGCAGATCCAACACTTGGAAGGTAGAGGCAGGAACCTATGGTGAATTTCAGGTCATCTTGACCTACATAGTGAGTACCAATCTGGAGATGGTGACATAGCAAAGCCTCATCTCAAAATCAATATATATATATATATATATATATATATATATGCATATATATATGTGTGTTTATGATATAAATAATCAAGTAAAACATTTTAAATATATTTAAAAATAGATAAATAAAAATTTAAAACCACTGCACGTTTATGGAAATAAAGCATAAAATCTACTACACATGCTAAGCTAATGAGTTTATGTAGAATTATTTCCTAGATATAATCCTAGCCCTATCATTTTAAAAATCTTTTATTTTGTCTCCTTGTGCAGTACTTTAATAGACACTCATGTATATTTCACGATTCTTTGTATTTTAATAAGATAGCTATTCATTGCTAAATAGCACTATAACAATTCCTTTAAATCCAAGTTTTAATGACATTTTAAGCAATATGATTCCTTTTTTATTTAACTGAGGGATTTGTAAATAAAAATTATAGTGCTAGTAGGTACATGTATGCCTGAAAGGATGAATGAGTAATATTTCTTTTATTCCACATTTTAGTGTCCTAGGTTCATAATATTAGTGTGGGGGCACTTAGTACTATGACAGTTACAGAGGTTCAAAATCTTAGTTTTGATCTCAGGTTCCTATAAAAGTTGTGTTGTTCAATGATAAAAACTGAATTCCTGGAAAACAGTCTTTATATTTATACTAATTATATTACATACTAATAATGTCCACAACATTAAATGAAATGTTCTGCTAAAAATAAAGATTGGACTGACATTCTCAATAAAAAAGGAATGAATCCAGACACAATTAAAGATTCTCATGTCTCTATTAAACTTATTACTCTGAAAATAGTTTTTTGATTAATTTTAGTCCAAGATAACGTAATATAAAACCTTGATTAAACAATTTTGTAAATGAAGATTATATTGAATCCTTAAGAAACTGGCTCTTTTTATTCTTCTGGAAACTTTTATTATGCAAAGCCATAAAATTAGCTAAAATACTCTTCTTTAATCACATTCTTATTTTAAATTAATAAATAATATTGAAGATATGTGTTTGAAAAATGAATCTTACAGTAAATCTTCAGTAAATCTTATGATTTACTGAAATAAAAGTTACAAAAATTATAAATAATTTATTTCATACATTAATTTTTAAGTAGCATTGGCTTTCTGATTCTGGCATGCACACATGACTTAATAAAAACAATTTTATTAATTAAAATAAATTAAGAAATATAATTTTAATAAATATAACTTTTCTTTTAAAAGTAAATTTGGTTTTATGTTTTCTATCATCAACTTATACTATGTTGAACTCAGCCAATATATGACACCATGGTAACTGATATCTCTTCATACTTAAAATAAATATATTTTACAAAGCATAGCATTTTATGAGAGAAATTACCAGGAATGATCCTTAGAGAACAAAATTAATATTACCAGGAGTTTATAATTCTTGGCACTCTCAAACAATCATCTTCACTGTTGACCTTATGTGTCACATTTTTCATTTTTTAATTAGTTAAGCTTTAGATAAGTTTCACTATATTTTTTGTGAACTTAAAATGGATCAGTGACCTCAATGTCCATCAATGATATTACAGCTTACAATTGTTTATTATTTTCAATGATAGAAATGTATTTCCCCCTGCATGTATAGATGGACCTTGAGAGATCCATTGCATTATTTGGATATAATATGTGCTGTAATCAATATGATATCTGCATTCTGTTATTTTGACCTTTATAGCCAATGTGTATTGGGTGACCAACAGAAGAATTCAATTTTAGTATATGTAGGAAGACTTTTAATCAATATAAGCTTAGTAGATATTCGGATCATTGAACTCTTCATAGATAGTTTAAAAATATATACAAAGAATAATTTCCATTCAAAAACATTGTAAGTTGCTTTTCTTTTTCCTCTGACAAAATTAAATATCCAAAGATTATATCTTTTTTCTTAATGTTCTTAGTGTTTGAAATGAATAACATATTTACTTAAGGTTATGCCTTATGACCGGATATATTTTAAAATATACTGTCATAGATAGTAGAGACAATTTAGATTTTAAAATATAGTTTATAATCAGAAAATAAACCATAAAATGAATTTCAAATTAATTGTATATAATAATGCATAAAGTATACTAGTACTATTTCATATATTCATTTACTAGTAAAAATGCTTATATAATTTTGAGTATCACTAAAAGAATGCCAAAATCCTTTGTTTTAAACATTATATGAAGAGCAGCCATTAATTCCACAGATAATATGTGCAATGTGTGGTATTAGAGACAGATATAGTCTACTTCTAGCCCAGAGTTAGAAGAAACATGTCATTTGAAGAATTCATTAGTAAGGAGTAGATAGTGTGAGGTAGATATTACCCAGACGATTATAGATTTTGGAGACCATTTAAGAACTTCCTGGGAGGTTCTGCCCACCACTGAGCAATGCAGAGGTAGACATTTAGAGCTAACCATCAGTCTGAGCTCGGGACCCCAGTCGGCGAGCTGGTGGAAGGACTGGTGCAGCACAGGGGGTTAGCAATCAAATAGGAAGAATAATGTCAGCTGGCCAAACCACCCAGTGATCCCCAGGATGAGACCATCAACCAAGTAGTGTATAGGGAGGCATTCATGACTCCAGTTATATATGTAGCAGGGAAGGCCTTGTCTGATATCGATGGGAGGGGAGTCCAGGGTAGGGGGAGGCTGAAGGGGTGGGGCAGGAGTGGGTGGATTGGTGTGGGAGCACCGTCATAGAGGCAAAGAAGAGGGGGCAGAGGGCAGATGTGGGATTGGGGGCATTGTGGAGGGTTAACTGAGAAGTGGGATATCCACTGAGATGCAAATGAATGGATCAATTAATAAAAAAGAACTTCAAACATTTATTTTATAAATAAAGCTCTGAAAATACTTTAAGGAGAAGGATACTTTCTATAATAGTAATAAATGGTTTCTTTTTCTGTTTTTTGTTTGTTTATTTGTTTGCTGTTGTTTTGTTTACAGGTTTACATTGTATGGTGATTTTAAGGCAGATAAAAATTGTTTCCTGAAATACATACTAAATCAGAGGATAGTGGGGTGGGCCACATGACAGGAGTTTCATGAATTTAAAGCAAGGATGCTATGCATAGTTACACCCTGTTTTAAAAAAAAAAGAAAACAGAAATTGAAATTGTCAGGACAGCGAGGAGGTTGTTTAATTATTTGCAATTCATTAATATATTTTAAAGTATTAATATTTTGATAATTTTTTCAAGGGAAAAATCATTCTATGTGAACTATAGTCTAGAAAAAAGGCTGGTTTTATTAAAGGCTTTTTATATTAAGTAATATTGTAATGGAAGAGTTTAAGGTGATTATATTTAACTTTGTCAATATTATGGTAGTATACTTTCATTTGTCATTGAAATTATACAATTACTCTTTAAAGAATTACAAAATGTAAATTGGTCTTTCTTTCTTTCCTCCTTCCTTCCTTTCTTTCTTTCTTTCTTTCTCTCTTTCTTTCTTTCTTTCTTCCTTCATTTATTTATTTATTTATTTATTTTTACACTTCAGATTGTATTCCCCTACTGGTCCACCCCTGAAAGTTCCACATCCCATATCTCCTCCCTGAGTCCCCCCCAACACCCTGATCCCTGTCTACAAAAGGTTGTTCCCACCCCACCCACACCACAAGGCCACTAAACTTCATGGGGCCTCCAGTCTCTTCAGAGGTACATCTTTATTTTCTTAACCCAGACCTGGGAGTCCTTTGCTGTATATGTGTTGGAGGACTCATCTCATCTGGTATATGCTGCCTGGTTGGTGATCCAGTGTCTAAGAGATCTCTGAGGTCCAGGTTAATTGAGACTGCTGGTCCTCCTACAGGGTTGCCCTCCTCCTTAGCTTCCTGCAGCCTTTCCCTAACTTAACCAGAGGGGTCAGCAGCTTCTGTTTATTGGTGGGGGGCACATATCTGCATCTGACTCTTTCAGCTGCTTGTTGGATCTTTTGGAAAACAATTGTGATAAATCTGTTTTTGTGAATGCCCCATAGCTTCAGTAATGGCATCAGGTTTTGGGGCCTCCCCTTGAGCTGGAACCCATTTTGGGCCTGTGGCTAGATCTTCTTCTTGGACTCTTCTCCATTTCCATCCCTACATTTCTATCAGACAGGTAAAGCTTTGGATGTGGGGTAGCAACCCCATCTCTCAATTGATGCCCTGTCTTTCTGCTGTAAGTGGACCCTCTCCCCACTGTAGGGACTTTCATTAGGGTCCCCCCAACCAACTTTGAGTCCTGAAAGTCTCTCACTTCCCAGGTCTCTGGTACATTCTAGAGGGTCTTCCCAACCTCCTTCCTCCCGAGCTTGCCTCTTCCATACTTTCTGCTGGCTTTCAGGGCTTCAATAATTTTCTCCCACCCAATACCAGGTCATATTTTCCTCTCCACCAACCCCCATCCCCTTTACCTTCCCTGTCCCTTCTTCCCTCCCACCTTGTGGTTGCTTTCTTCTCCCTCCCAATTGGAACTGAGGCGTCTTCACTTGGGGCCTTCAGCTTGTTGACCTTTTGAGTTCTTTGGATTGTATCTTTGGTATTATGTACTTTTTTGTTTTGTTTTGTGTAGTGAAAACATAGCATTCATGTCCTTTTGGGTCTGAATTGCCTCACTCAGCATGACATTTGCTAGTTCCATTCATTTGCCTGCAACATTCAGGATGTCCTCCTTCTTAATAGCTGAGAAGTATTCCATTGTGTAAATGAACCAAATTTTCTGTACCCATCTCCTGTTGTGGGACATCTGGGTTGTTTCCAGCTTCTGGCTACCACAAATAAGACCATTATGAACATAGTAAAACATGTGCCCCTGTGGTATGGTGGGGCATCTTTGGGGGATATTCCCAAGAGTTGTATTTCTGGGTCTTTAGGTAGGTTTATTTCCAATTTTCTGAGGAAGCTCCAAATTGATTTTTAGAGTGATTGTACCAGTTTGCAATTCTACCAGCAATGGAGGAGTGTTCTTTCTGCACATTCTTCCCAACAGATGTTGTCACCTGCAGTTTTGATCTTAGCCGTTCTGATTTGTGTTAAGTGGAACCTCAGGGTTGTTTTGATTTACCTTTCTATGATCACTAAGGACTTGAATCATTTCTTTAGGTGCTTCTTAGTCATTCAAGATTCCTCTATTGTGAATTCTCAGTTTAGTTCTATAACCCATTTTTTTTAATTAGGTTGTGTGAATTTTTGGTAGTAAGCTTCTTAAGTTCTTTATATATTTTGGATACTAACCCTCTATCAGATGTGGTGTTACTGATGTTTTTTTCCCAATCTGTAGGCTGACAATTTGTCTTACTGAATTACTGCCTATGTTTTTTGCCTTATAGAAGCTTTCCAGTTTCATGAAGTTCCTTTTATCAATTCTTGATCTTAGAGCATGATCCATTGGAGTTCTGTTTAGGAAATTTCTGCTTGTGCCAGTGAGTTCATGGCTCTTTCCCACTTTCTCTTCTATTAGATACTGTGTACCTAGTTTTATGTTGAGGTCTTTGATCCACTTGGACTTGAACTTTGTGCATGGTGACAAATATGGGTCCATTTTCATTTTTCTACACATAGACATCATATTGATCTTATATTTAGGAAATCAGAGGTAGAATATTGATGCTTCTTTATATATTTATTATAATGTTTAAAAACTACAAAAGCTACATTAATCAAATGATGAATCAATTATGATTCATACTAAAACCACTTACCAAAGTAGTGCAAATTAGGGGAGCATACATGCATTTTAACAGTCTCTGTGTCATCTATTAGCTGTAATTGAGAAAAATGACAGGATGATATAAATAAATTTCTGCTTTTATAAATGTCAATAATAAATATCCTTAGCTGTTGTGTTGTAGTTAAGATAAGGTGACAGGTTATGTGTAAGGTGATTAAGGAAGTTCCCAGAGGTATAAATAGCAATAGAGGAGTGATTTTTCAATGCTGTGATGACATCATGTTATTGCAAGTGTTCTCCAAACAGTTTTTTCATTAGCAGTTGTAAATCATTAAACACTGCTTTACTTTAAAACTCTTAAACATTTTCCTTTCATCTAAACTCACTAGAAGGTTGTTCACACTCATAAAATGTGATGAAAGGAAGTAACATTTTTCTTCTTCTAGAACAATTTACTTTTCACTAGACAGACAGCAAAATACGATAAGTATGGGTTTATTCTTCATATCTATGAATTAGACTAATATGACCGATGGGTCCTTTGAGGAATGAATTCATCCTTGTCTGCCAGCCAAACAGATGTACAGTCCAGATGGTAATAAATGAAATAAACCATTGCGAATAGGAAGGTCTCTGAGCAGGATGCAAGATGTACCTTAAGATCACTTTGAATTTTCTTATTTACTGATAGACAAACACTTAGACATGCAGGTTACCAAGATATTGGGTTAGATACATGAATAAATACAACTATTATGCAGAATTGAATATTTGTAATTTAATTTGTGATTCCCAGAAAAACTAACTATGATCTAGGTATCTATACATCTATGTATCTATGTATCTATACATGTATCTATATATCTATACATCTGTCTATCATCTATATGTCATCTATCTACAATATATTAACATTTTACATACATATATAACTGCATAAATACAGCATGTACTACGTCGTATTTGTGAACTATTTTCTACTGAAGAAGCTAAAGATTTGATATCACTTAATTTTATCTATGAATTATATCTATAATTACATTAACAATTACAAGAAAGAGTAATCTAATTTCTCCATTTTCAGTGAATCCTATGTATAAATTGAAAATTTTGTAAAAGATATTAATAACTATTTGTAAATTTAATTATTTGCATCTTTGTGTGTTTGTGTGGAGTTATTAGCAAAAAGAGAGTAATAAAGTATCTATTAATAATAACAATATTATATCTATTAAAATGAAATTAAAACAATTAAAGTATTTCAGTGTGTGTTGGTAGATTTAATTTAAAAATTGAACTCTTTTCAGGTTACTTCTTTATTTCTTTCAGGCATTCATTTTATATATATGTGTGTGTTTGTGTATGTGTGTGTGTATGTGTGTGTGTTTGTGTGTGTGTAATTTGAGAAGATGAACTAAATGAATCTACTTAGCTTTAATAGTCTTCAATTATTAAAAATTAAAAGGGTGATCTAATCTCACCATTTTCTGTGAATCACATGTGTTAATTGAAAATGTTGTAAAAGGTATTAATAACTATTTGTAATTTTAATTATTTGCATCTTTGCATGTTTGTGTGGGGGTATTATTACAAAGAGAATAGCTGAGAATGAAATTTGGTCCATTGTAACAGCAGAATGTTTTTTTTTTTAAGGTATCAAATGCTGTTCCTATTCCATAACTCCCTATCCCATACCCCCTCCCCCTGCTTCTATGAAGGTGTTCCCCAGCACATCCACTCCCCCTTTACCCCTCCCCACCCTGACATTTCCCTATACTGGGGCATCAAGCCTTGACAAGACCAAGGGATTCTCTTCCCCGTTGATGCCCAAAAAGGGAATCCTCTGTTACATATGGAACTGGAGCCATGTGTCTATCCATGTGTACTCTTTGGACGGTGTTTTAGTCCCTGGGAGCTCTAGTGCTTGGTATTGTTTTACTTATGGCGTGGCAAACCCCTTTAACTTCTTCAATCATTTTTCTAACGCCCACAATGGGGACCCCGTTCTCAGTTCAATGATGGGATGCTAACATCCACCTCTGTATTTGTTAAACTCTAGCAGAGACTCTCAGCAGACAGCTTTTGTCAGAATGTAATTCTTGGCAGCAGCAATATTGTCTGGGTTTGGTGACTGTATGTGTATGGGCTGGATCCCCAGGTGGGGCAGTCTCTGGATGGCCTTTCTTTCAGTCTCTGCTCCAAACTTTGTCTCTATATTTCGTACAATTAATATTTTTGTCCCCCATTTTAAGAAGGACTGTCTGCACTTTGGTCATTCTTCTTGAGCTTCATGTGGCCTGTGGATTGTATCATTGGGTAACCTGAGATTTTGGGCTAATATCTACTTATCAGTAAGTGCAACCATGTGTGTTTGTTTGTGATTGGGGTACTTCACTCAGGATGATAGTTTTTAGTTCCATCCATTTGCCTATGAATTTCATGAAGTCATTGTTTATAATAGGTGAGTAGTATTCCATTGTTTAGATGTACTTCATTTCTGTATCCATTCCTCTGTCGAGGGACCTCTGGGTTCTTTTCAGCTTCTGGCTATTATAAATAAGGCTGCTATGAACATAGTGGAGCATGTGTCCTTATTATATATTGGATCATCTTTTGGATATAGGCCCAGGAGTGGTATAGCTGGGTCCTCAGGTAATACAATGTCCAATTTTCTGAGGAACCTCCAGACTGATTTCCAGAGTGTTTGTAGCAGCTTACTCTCCCACCAACAATTGAGGAGTAGGAGAAAATATGGAGATTAAGTTTGGAGCAGAGACTGAAGGTAAACTCATTCACACAGACAGCCCCACTTAGGGATACAGCGCACACACACACACACACACACACACACACACACACACACACATATATATATATATATATATATATATATATATATATATATACACCAAACCCAGAGAATATTGCTGATGTCAATAAATGCATTCTGACAGGAGCCTGATTTAGCTGTCTCCTGAGAGATTTTGCCAGAACATGACGAATACAGAGGCAGATGCTTGCAGCCAACCACCGAACTGAGAATGGGTCCCCACTGGAGGAGTTAGAGAAATGATTAAAGGATCTGAAGGGGATCGCACCCTCATAAGAACAGCAATGCCAAACATTCAGAGCTCCCATGGACTAAACCACGATTCAAGGTGTGCACATAGACAGACTCATAGCTCCAGCTGCAGATATACCAGAGGATTGCCTTGTTGGGCACCAATGGGAGGAGAAATCCTTGGTCCTGCCAAGGCTTTACCCCCCAGTGTAGGGGAATGCCAGGGCAGGGAGGAGGGAAGGGGTGGGTAGATGTGTGGGGAAACACCCTCATAGAAGAAATGGGAGACAGGATGGGATAGGGGCTTTAGGAATGGGAATCCTGGAAAGCAGAATGGCATTTGAAGTGTAAATTTAAATAATCCAATAAAAAATATATTTTCTTGCTTGTTTTCAAAATTTTCCCTATTGATCTTGAAATTTAAAAACATATTATTAGCAGAGAATATCCACAGATTGTCGTATGTTTCCCTAAACAAATCTGTGTCAAAAGTGATGACTATTAGTGCTAATAAATTATAATATGGATGAAAATATAAAAGCTTGATATTTATATTTTCTCACCTAATTTCATGATATTAATATTAAAAATATCTTGGTAAAAAAGTGTAGGTGTGTCAAACACAATATCTGTCTTATGCTACTTATTAATTATATTTCATATCTTAAGGGAAAATTTGAAGTTAACATTGTAAAAGTGCATATGAGGTGGGACTTCTATTACTGCATGACTGCCTTTACTTTTTGCAGGCTAATAAACTTATTTCTTTCTTTTAACCAAATAACTTCATGTTATATAAATCTGAATTCTATTATTGTTCCCTGCAACTTACCTGCCCTGAAAGTTTTAAATAAGATTATATTATAAAATTCAAAATACAAATCTGTTCTTAGAAAAGTGGCTATGATTATCATGCAGTTAAATTTTCACAATTACACAATGTTAGCGCTAATGGCATCTGTCATCCCATTGATTGCCAGGATAGATTTGGCTGATCTGCCTGTCTAGGCAGGTGTCCCCTTGCCCCTGCACTGCTTCATGTATGTCCTTCCAGAAAGGGTATGCTTTGCCAAAGACGACACCTCCCCTTAACGGTGAAGAAGCCATCTTTGGTCAAAGGTAAACTAACTACTAGCTGTGACCCCCGATAGAACCTCCAAACAAGCTCACTAAAATATATAATGTTCCAGTTGCTCTAGATTTGAGAGTCACTAAACTCGACTGGCTTTAATTAATTTAAAATAATTTATCTTCATCAAATTATGTGTGTGTTTGTTTAATCCATATATACTCAATGAAATATTTTATAATGTTTTTCTTAACAGTTACTCACAGATTTTGCCATTAATCCAATTTACATTATGAATGTGAAATTAGTTTAGTAGTTGACAGTTCAACATATTTTATACTTTTCAGTCACATGTTTTAGAAAGTCTGTGAAGTATTTCCAAATTTGTTTTTGAATTTTTACTAAATATAATTAGCCTTAATGTTTAGTCAGCACATCACAAAAGGTTGTTCTATCAACATAAAAATCGTAAGTAGAGAGTAAATAATTCTATAGTGAAAAGTAAATTAAAATATTCTATAGTGAGACAGAGCAGAATTCCAGGCAATTACTATGTAACTCTATTATTATAGATACATTTGTTTATTGAGGCTGAACGTTAGTGAAGAAAAAGAAATTGGAGTAAATAAAATTGATTCTAATTTCACAGAAAAAAATATTTTATTAGTTTTCAATGCCAGTCAAGTGTGATCTAGAATGCTGTGCCATTTTTTATTACTATTAGATTTTCTGAAATTTAGCAAGGTGTTCAGCAGGTAAAGGTGCCTCCTTCTAATCATGACATGAGTTCAATTCTTAAACTTCCATTCTAGAAAGAGGGAAAATTTCTACAATTTGCCCTCTGTTGGTAGAAATAAGAACACATTTACACACATGCACACACACACACACACAAACACACACTCACTCACAAATGCACACGCGCAGAGGTGAGGTGGGGACAGAGGGACAGAGACAGAGACAGAGACAGAGACAGAGAGTCAGGCAGGCAGGCAGACAGACAGATGGACAAACAGAAAAATAGACACCTGATCAATTTATGTAGCTAAATAGAAAATACCATTCTTAACCACTACTTATAGATACTAGAAACCCAAACTAACACCCGGTGTTATTTTGTTTTTCTAAAGGAAAAATTATTATGGACTTTATACTTTGGACTTTAAACTAGCCATGAAATATTAAATATTAATGAACAAAAATATATCAGGTATAAAATTTTAGAATAACTGTAAAAATGCATCCCTAAATATTCAAGATCTTAGTTATTTCTGCTCTTAAGAAAGCTGTTAGTCCAGGTGCCTAAGTCTGAGGGGAAATAAGTATCTGCAATATTTTACTGGACTCTACTTATTTTTGGTTTTCACTTATTTATTTTTTCTTAATATAGGTGTTTCTAATTTGACTTTCTTTGCTGATATAAAGAGTAAAATAGTTAATAAAATAGAATTTTATGTGGAATTAGAGAGATTGTAACTATATGTTTTATTTTGCTAATCAAAACTAGTTTCACTAAAAGCACATACAAAAGGTTAAGATTCACATTACAGTCCTTTTAGATACAAAGAGCCACTCTATTTATGGTATTACCATAAATACTCTGCAACATTATTGTTATATCCTTCAAATCTTTCTTGATTTTCCATCTGTATTTTCTAGCTATCACTTCTTCAGAGCTCTCCTTTGTCTATGCACTTCTTTTCCTTATATATTTTGCCATATATTGTTTATTGTCTAAACTGATACTAAGTACAAACATTTAAAATTTTAGTGTATTTATGAATTACATCTATTTGTTTCTCACTACATTGTATTTCAAACAGAATGTACCTCTCTTGTTTACATTCACCTCTCCTTTAAGAGATTAGAATGCATATTTTAGGGGCTCGAGACCCCAAAAGTACAACAATGTCAAGCAACCAGAGCTTCCAGGGACTAAGCCACTACCTAAAGACTATATATGGACTGACCCTGGACTCTGACCCCATAGGTAGCAATGAATATCCTAGTAAGAGCACCAGTGGAAGGGGAAGCCCTGGGTCCTGCTAAGACTGAACCCCCAGTGAACTAGACTATGGGGGGAGGGCGGCAATGGGGGGAGGGTTGGGAGGGGAACACCCATAAGGAAGGGGAGGGGGGAGGGGGATTTTGCCCGGAAACCGGGAAAGGGAATAACACTTGAAATGTATATAAGAAATACTCAAGTTAATAAAAAAAAATAAAAAAATAAAAAAAAAGAATGCATATTTTATTAAGTGTTTGAGTAATTTGTAAAAGTAACATTTATACTTGCCAGATATAATGGTCACCTCAGGGGTTACTGCTGAATAAGCTTGTGCGTTCTAGTTCTTTCTGAACTCTGGTTGGTTCATCCCAACTCCTTCCACTGAAACTACTCTCCAACGCGACTGATTCAATCTGACTTCTCTCAGGTCTCACTGAGTTACTCTGCTTGTTCTCAATCAAACTAACTCTGGTAATTTGTTCTAATCTGGTTCCTTCTTATTTTCTGGCTTCGACTGCCTCTGTTAACCTGCACGGAACAGCATGAACTCAAATCTGCCGCACTCTGACTCAGTGAACTGAACTTAATTCTCAACTGAACTACACTGCTGAACCGAAATGAACTCAACTAAACTTTGTTGTATTGCCTGAACTCGAGTCAGTGAAGTGCTCTTCGTCTGATCACTCTGCAGTGCTCTTTTTATCTTTCTTTTAAAAAAAATAGTTAGATATTTTGTGTATTTAAATTTTAAATGTTATCCCCTTTCCCTCCTCTCCCATGCTCCTCCCTGCTTCTGTGAAGGTGCGCCCCCTCCCAACCACCCACTCCTACCTCAACACCCTTGTATTGCTCTATACTGGGGAAACAAGCCTTCATAGGAAAAGGGCTTCTCCTCCTATTGATGCCGGACAATGTCATCCTCTGCTACATATGTGGCTGGAGCTATGGTCCCTCTGTGTGTACTCTTCGGTTGCTGGTTTAGTCCATGGCATCTCTGGGGTGTCTGGTTGGTTGATATTGTTGTTCTTCCTATGAGTTTACAATCCCCTTCAGCTCCTTCAGTCCTTTCTCTAACTCCTCCATTGGTGTCCCCATGCTCAGTCTGATGATTACCTGCGAACGTCTGAGACTAATCATTACAGTCACTCTCCACATCATATTCTTAGCAGGATGGATGATCCTGGTAACATTTCAAGAGTAACTGCCATTCTCTTATCACAAAAAGTTCTCACCAAATATCTAAGGAATTCATCTACGTAAAGAACTTAGTGCCTGGCTATATTAGGTTTTCAAGAAATACCACCTTGAATATAAGAAGCCCTCAGACCTATGTAAGCCTCACATCTTATGACAATTGACACCATGATGGAAGGACCATTCAGGCCTTGGGATGCTGGCCTCAGGAAGCAACATCTGTCAAAATGAAAACAGACAGCTAATCATTCAAAGTTCAAAGGTCGGAAAATGTCCCCAAAGTTGCTAACCTTGCTTTATGGTTCCATTTCAGCTTCTGCCTAACTGTTCTTGCTATTAGAGGTGTGTCAACCAAGGATGTTGTTTTTGTGCTTCAAATGCACTCTGAGGAACTCTCACAATTCCACTTGTGTTCTAAATACCCAGTGAAGTTGTTGGCCAGATAATACAGATTTCTTTTATTGGCTTGAGCCATGCCCCACTGATCTTCTCTTGTGGATATCTCACAATATTGATATGGTTTAAGATTCTCATTAAGATACACATTTTCTTCTACTAAAATAATGGTAATATCATATAAATTATGCATTATATTTTAAAAAGTGTAGATATTGTAACTCAGACCTGTAATTGCAGCAATTAAGAGGTTGAGAAGGAGAGATCTTTTGCCAAGATCAGGTTGGGTTACATAGAAATAAACCATCTCAATGTAAATTAAAATATATAAAAAGAAAAAATGATATCCACAATCATGTCCTTGGGATAATCACTCTTTATAGAAGTTTCCTTCTATGAACTACCTTTACCTTCATTGTTAGGGATGAAAGTTGTATTCTGCTGGTGTCCGCAATCCAGCCAGAGGAATTAAAGTGCATATTCCAGCAAGACAACACTGACCTAGGAAGTCTTTGGGTATGATCCCTTTCCAGAGCCTCCATGTTGTTGAATTAAAATTTCTTTAAGATATTTGGTGACTAGGGAGATTTATATTGTTGATTTCAGATAATGCAAAAGTAATCAGTCAATTATGGTTATGGTGATTTAGTTAGTTATCAAAGAGTTTTGACAGGAAAGCTATGTATAGTTTGTTAATTTCAAAAAGAGAATTTCCATCTTGTATAATTCTCAAACCACAGAAACCACAATAGAGAAAGACATTAAAGGTTTTAATCTTTACCATTCTTCTTATACTGTGAGCTCATTTTTCATATTTAATATTATACTAAATATTTAAAACTCATTAATTATCAACTATATTTGGTTTATTGAAAATGTAAATTACTTTTTATAAGTACCTGGTATAATACTCAATTATAATATAATTTTAATAAAACTGTGGTATCCATAAATAGAAGACATCTTCCCTTAATTTGGGTTTAATACATTATATTACTGATGACACAACAAACAATATGTTGAATTGATCTTCATTTTTATTATAAACTACAAATAGAGACAATTTATTATGCCACTGTACATGTTCATTGTTTTGTTCACACAGATTGTTCACACATAATAAAGGATGTGGATGACCCTCTTCTTTTAAATAAGGTTTAAGCATCTTTAGGTTACACATCAAAGATAAGAATGATTGGTAGAAAAGACAGCCATTTACCATGCATGGGAAGAACAAAAGCATATTCTCAAAACATATTAACAACTATTATAGAGCAGTATTCTCATACCCAAAGCATCCAAAAACCGGTAATTTTCTTGAAATTTAACTTGATTTTTTCTACTTTATTTTAGTTTATCACTAATTTGAATTTGTTCAAAAATATAAATTTTTATGAATATGATTAAACAGTAGATTATTTTTAACTTACATAACAGATAAAAGAACTTTTAAAAAATACAATTAAAGATATAACTCTTCTCACTCTTCCTCTAGATCCCGACCAAGTGTTAGTCTCCCAGTTGACTGTTGCCCAATGCAAAAAGAAAGCTGTTCTGACACAGGCCCATGGCTGCAAACACATGGGTGCTCAGAAGTTGACAGGAAACATATTTTAACAAATTAGCCATTGCAGATTATACCCTAATGCCTATGACATGCCAGTCTTGTCTGTCCGATTAGCTGTAAAGTAAGTTTACAGAAAAACTTTGAAGATAATGAGATAAACTTAGCTATAGACATTCAAAATTGGTGAACACTGCAGCTTCTTTCTATTGTTATTCATTAAAGTTTAAATTTAATGAAGATTTTAAGAAACTTGAAGATAAAACAGAATTATAGTTATAAATAATTAGAAAAGGAATAAATGTGATAATTGTGAAATAATAGTTTTTGCTAATGTTACACAGAGTATGAAACATTAAAATGGAAACTGAATATTTAGAAAACAGCTACCTTCACTCTTTGGCAGCCTAACATGCATATAAAGTATTCTGGGGAATAATGGTTGAATAGTGACTCTAGTGTGTAGATGTCAGAAGAAACCTACTTTCAGAACTCTAGGGAGACACATGAAGAAAATAATATGGAGAATCACCTCTGTGGATACATCAATTGATGATATTCCTTACTTCTATATTTTGGGTGACAAAATACCTCTAGGGAAATCTGCCTAATATCAAATTTTGAATGAGTATATTTGTAGCAATATCTTAACTTTCAGATAATATACATCTCAAATATCTTGAATTGACAAAAGCAAAATTCAGGTATATATATATATATATCTATATATCTATCTATATATATATAGATATAAATATAGGTATAGATATAGATATTTTCTCTGAGCAAAGTGAAATAATTGTTTCAAGTTGTATGACTTTGTAAAAGTCCATAAATTATGTCTTTCATCCACAGGCCTTGGTGTGATTCTCTTATCCTCCACAATAAATGCAAACATGTATAAATATATAATTAAATATTTTAAATTTAAATATTACTTAAGTCTTCGTGCTTCGTTGATGAAATACTTTTTGTTTATAATTTCAATTCATAATTCAAATATAATTTCAATGTAAATTTTAGATTTTTCAAGTGAAGCAGCATTGTGCTGTGTTATTTTGCGAACATAATGATATTTCCACAGGGTTTATCTATTCTCAGTGTCAGAGATTGCATTATGTCCTAGTGTACTTTCCACTACTAGGACAAAACAACATGATCAAAAGCAGCACAGTGATGGGAAGATTTATTAAGCTGAAAAGTCTTGATTATGGTCCATCATGAAAAAAAGTCAGAGCAGAAACTGCAGCCAAAACCTTAGAAGAAAGATGAGAAACAGAACCCATGAAGGACCTTTGCTTACTGGCGTGTTCAGCAAGCCTTTTCATAAATCCCAGGAACACATTTTCATGGTATAGGACAATCCACAGTGAGCTAGAATCTCCCTACCACTAGTTTATTAAGCAAAAGTTTCCTAGAATTATCTATGGGTCTATCTGATTATAGCATTTAATTATTTCAATTAATTCTGTCTTGTGCCAAGTTAACAAAAAACACTGGTGTACATTAAATTGCAAAACTATGTCACAGATTTGACTAAATTTAGAATTTTTATTGAGGAACTTTTATTCAAAATTATTTGGGCTCACAGAATGCATCTGCAAAAGTTTCATTTTAAGAGATGTATGATCATAAACAATGAGGGGACAATAAACTGATAGATTCAGGAAACAAGGGTAAAGACTACAAGCTAAGGAGTACAGATGAAAACTAGGAGCTAACATAGTCTATAATCAAAGATTCTTCCCTCCTACAAGAGACTCTAGTAAGGAAACAAGAAAACTCACTACAGATTTCTACCCCTGACTGCCCCTCTCCAAATCAAATCTCTTCCTAGTTCTGCAGGAGAATACCTGCTGTGACACCAGTTCTTCTCTACATGGACCTCAGGTGAACCACACAGACCTTCCTCTCTAAACTTGTTTTCTTATAGCCCCCTTTATCCCATCCCCCAAATCTAGCAGGCATTCTATGGGGGTACAAAGACCACTCCAGCTATTAGAGCAGGTAGACTAAGTGCGTATCTTCTCCTCTCCTTCCGCTCCTCCAGATCCAATTATCTAGTTCCATGCCCAGCTCTGTAGCAGACCTTTGTCATCATTTCAAGATGATGAAGATTTTTCCTAATCTTTCTTTGCATTTATCCTGTTATGCTTGCCCCTAACTCTAGCAAAACTTTTGTGGAAATAATTCAAACGAGCTTATTTAAAAATTACCAATAATTCCAACAAATTTACAAAGTAAGCCAATGAAGTAAATAAACAAGCTTCATATAGTCACTCTCTATCAGCTACTTCCAAACGAGTCCTATCATCCTCTGCTCCATACCATACTACCTGTTGATCTCCCTTCCCTCTTTGCCCTCATTCTGAGGGACTAAGCAGAACCTTGTGAAAGACCCTGGCTTCTTCCCTTGGTGGAACCACCCAATTGCTATGCTTTTTGCCTAACCCAATTCATAAGTGTAAGATCCCAATACGAGACCAGACATCAATACCTAGAACTTTATTTTTTCTACAACCAGATATCTAGATAGCAAAAAAAAAAAAAGCACAACTAATAAAAGCTAGGATAATGTCCCTCTGGGAAGCAGGTATTCTACTAGACTTCGTCATGAGCATTACTACATAGCTGAGGTAAAACAAAGATTTTTAAAATAGCCTTTATAAATATAATAGAGGTCTTAAAGTTGAAATTAATAAATCTCACATAGAAATTTGTGAAAAAACAACAAGTAAATAGAGGAAGGAAATGAATAAAAAAGTTCAAGACCTAAAACGGCAAATAGAATCAATCGATTAAAAAAAAAAAAAAACCTGATGTTAAAAATTCAAACAGGAACCCCAGAGACAAATTCAACAACACACAAGACTTGGAAAGGAACATACACTTCAGTCAAAGAAAATGATAGTTTTACAAACACACACACACACACACACACACACACACACACACACACACACACACATTTCCAGACACAAAAGATCCAGAAAATCTTGAACACTATGAAAATACCTAATTTATGAAGAATTTGAATAAAGAGGGAGAGAAACTCATATCAAATCGTAAAAACATCAATTAAATATATAAATGAAACTATCCTGAATATATAGAAGGTACCATATTTCCCAGTGGAGAATCTGAAAACCAGAGGGCCAGTTCCACAGCTTCTAAGAGACCAGAGGTGTCAGACAGCCTACGATAACCCCAACTGCCACCAAAAATGTTCAATTAAAATGCATGGAGAACGATATTTCAAGATAAACCAAATTTAAGCAACATCTATCAGCAAACTCAGTGCTATAGAAAGTGTAAAAGTGAAAAATATCCCACCAAAAGAGGTTAATGTCACCTAATAAAACAAAAGTAATACTTAATTCCAATAAAGTCTCACGCCCCCCCTCTCTCTTTCTGTCTCTCTGTCTCTGTCTCTGTCTCTCTCCCTCTCTTTCTCTCTCTCTCTCTCTCTCTCTCTCTCTCTCTCTCTCTCTCACACACACACACATACACACACACACCATATGAACAAAATAACAGAAACAAGTAATTATGCTCATATCTCTCGACATCAATGATCTCAATGAAAAGGCACAAATTAACAGAGAATATTATAAAAATAGGATCCATACTTCTTTTGCATTCATGAAACACATTACATCAGTGACTGATATCATCTCAGGATAGTAAGATAGAACAAGCAAATGGTGTAGAGGGATTGTAATCCAGCAACATGGTTACTCTTGCAACAAACCTCGTGTAAAGATATGATATGGATGGAATGTAGACACATTTTCAAGATTAGCATAAGAAATAAAGCCATGCCCTGAGTACATATTTATTCCCTAACATTGAAGGAAAGGACAGTTTATTGAAGGAGGCAGTGATATTTGAAAGTGAAGTCTGTTTGAGGGGCAGGCACAATGGCCATGTTAAAGAAAAACTAACAAAATGAGTCAGAGAGAGAATACATCCATTTCACAGGAGAGCATCAGAGGAAGAGAGGCTGCATAAGACAGACAAGAGAAGAAAACCAGGATAATATGGGGAAAAGGGTGGTGTATGGTGTATGTGTACGGCAGCTTAATAGAACAGGTTACAAAGAGAACCAGCTTGTCACAGGTGAAGACAAAATGAGCCAGAGGATAAGAAAAAAGAAGAAAGGAGAAAGAAGAAAGGAGTACATTGTCAAAGCTAATATGAAGCCAGGAAGAGCATTTTATTCAAAAGCCAAGAGAAGCCAGATTGAGCCAGGCATCTTGGAAGATTAGTTTATATGGAGGCTAGAAGCTTTGAGGCCTATACCTGTGGATAGTTAAAATAGAGAAAGAAATGCTCTGAGAACAGCCCAAGCTGGGTTTTCACACAACTTGGGTGCAGCTCTCATCTCATCACTTCATCTGAGGAAATAAACTTGACATTTACAAATGGACCTAAGGAGCTAGCCAATTTCAAATCTAATATAAAAATATTCAAACCAAAATGAATCAAAAGAGATAGAAAAGGATACTATGTACACATCAAAGGAAAATTCTAACAAGAGGACATTGAAGTTCTTAATAGCTGTACACACAAGGGCACTAAAATTCATAAAAGAAACATTACTATATTTTAAATCACATTTTGACCCTTACAGTTATAATGAAATATGGAGGTCTGATCTCCATAAGTCATGAAGGAAGTCTAATTCACCTTAACTTAGTAGAGTGTGTTATTTCCAACTTCAAGCGTCTGACACTCTGCCATTTATTTTAGACATATTTAAGTACAGAGCAGTATAGAACGTTTGCTGGTATAACATAATCCATGTTCACAACAAGGGTAATTACGTGGAAACACTTTCAAAGTGCATGTTCCTTCTCCCATTGAGATGGGATAATACAGGTGTTATCAGAAGGGACTGTGATCTAGCGGAGTCCTGCATGGCAACATGGTGCGGCATGGTTTTCCACCCCTGGAGGAGAGTAAGCAGGGCAGGCAGGGTGTTGACAGTTGATAGACATGAAGGTTGTTTGTGTATTTTACTCTATGTTTCTCCTGCTGGGGAATGTCCTATCTGCCAAGGTTAATAACTTTATGGAAATCAGGAACATGACAACTCTGGGAGGGGAGGGGATGCCTATAACCATAGCAAAAATGGTAAATGCTATGACTTTCAGGAAAACCCTTAAGTCTGTGGGAAAGAACTCTGAAAACGTGAGTTCAAGAATATGCAATTTCACAATTTTGCAAAATTTACAGATACAGTATGATTTATATAAGGGGCTTCATGGAGTTAATAGAATAGAAACAGCTGCACTAAGAGCCAACTTGTCAGAAAGATATAAAGGAAGGCAGATTCCTGAGTTCAAGGTCAGCCTGGGACAGAGCTAATTTAGATCCAGGCATAATCAGAATGGTAATTTAGCATCAATGGGGATGAAATCTTACCCAGATCAGTTTACTGTATGTGCTTATGAAGGCAGGCAGATATCTGAATTCATTTTTCATGTAAAACTGTACTTTTGGTCTTTTCTTAAGAGTCAAGGGGCTGGAGTAATTGCATGCTGATTTGTAGTATAATCAAAAAGGGAACCTAGAATAAATGACTGAATTGATATGTAAATAAAGGACTGGGTTTTGGTCTGCAAGAGCTAACCTATCTGATTGAGCTGTCTGGAGATCTCAATAGAGTGAACAAAGATATTTCTGAATTTTTTCTAGCAGATTTTCTTACTTTGCATTGAAGACTTAAGAGAGCTTTCAGAATTTTTTTTTCTATCATGAGAGAGCTGTCTGTAACAAGGGACTGTCTCAAGCAAGAGCTGGCTCAGTCAGAGAGCTGTTTCAAACAGAAAGCTATCTTGAGCAGAATACAGAACCAAGAGCTATCTACAGATAGCTATCTAGGGAGGCATCTCGATCGACTACAAGGCTGTCAGCTTGCACCCCATCATTTGACTTTGAGTTGTTTCTTTTGCTGTTCTCAAACACCCCTTTCTCCTGACTCCTGACCAATCTGAATCTGGTCCTTGGCAGAATCTAGTGTGGTTTCGGACAAACTGATTGCACAAAAGTCATTTAATCTGTAAAATATCATCTGTCCTACTTGGATTGCCTCAGAGACCCAGATATGGCCTGGCCTATAGATAGCTTAGAGATTGCCAAGGCTATTGACCACCACTAGCTTTCTTGCCTGAAAGCAGACTATGTTTTTTTTTCCTTTGAAGAGACAAGTCTGCTTGTGGAACATCCCTGACTTCCTTAGCATTTATCTGTAAATAATATGAACTCCGTGCTCCCAAAAGTGGGAGATTTCAATATTTGACACTCTCCAACAAATAGGTCCTCCAGAAAACAATCAAAACAAAAACTATACAGATAATTATTTGAGCTAATCATCTTATAAATCGAGTAGACCTAACAAGATATTTTACACAAACAAGATAGCATATACCTTCTTTTCAGCACCTTGTGCAACTTTCTACAAAACTGAACAGATACTCAGAAACAAAAAAAGATGCAACAGATACAAGATAATTTAGAAAAAAACCTTCAACCCTATCTCAAAAATAAGAGAACAAAAAGAAAAGAAAGAAAGAAAAAGGAAACAAACAACAGTCAAAAAGATGGAAAACTTATGAACTCATGGAAACTGAACAACAATCTAGTGAATGGAAAACTAGTCAAAAATAAAAAAATTAAGAAAATACTTTAAAATTTTGCAGAAATGAATGAAAGTAAACACTCAACATAACTGATATCAGGGAAGTGGGATATCATGTGATGGAGGCTGGTGGAGAGGGTAACCAGGAATTGGGATATCATTTTGAGATGTAAACGAAGTGAATGATTAATAAAAAAAGAAACAGAGAGAAACAGAAAAGGGAGTTCTGAGAGACAAGTTTGTAACACTAAGTGCACACCCAAAACCTCTGTTCTACGCCCTCCAACCCAGCATCCCATCTTCGAACCTACTCTGTATCAAAGACTGTTTTATTCTGATCTTTCTAAAAGGATATATAAAATTGTAATCATTACTGAAAAAAAAACAATGATTTGCATGCTGATGACCAATACAAATCCACATGGAATCCAGATGCACTGTGTCATTGCATTTTTCTCTATTTGTGATACATTTTTTTTCTTTAAATCTTTAACTTAATACCTTATCTGTTCAGTAGTCTGGGGATTTTCAGTCCAACTGCAACTCAGGGAAAATGCACCTTTGCCTTCATGTCTGCAGTCTCCCCAGGTCAGTGTGTGTCTATGGCAGCTAACTCTGCTCTCTCAGCTCTTTCTTGCAGGCTGCCCTTCCTAGTTATGGGGTGGGGCTGCCGTTTGCCCTTCTGTGACAGGCATGTCTCATACCCGCAGGTACCAGCTTGAAACTCTGCCTGTCCACCTCAGCTCTGAGATGGTCTTTAACTGTGAGGTGTGCGCATGGCTCCCGTTCCTCCCTTGCGAGCCACTGCTCACAGGCTTACACTGTGTCTCAAGGGGATCGAGCTTTCCACCTGGCAGAATAGCTGCATCCAGCTCTGGAAATTTCTTGTTTCCTGCCTTGCACCTGGAATTTTTTTCTCAGGCTCTACGCTTGGATTTTAAGAGCATTGATGGTGGCCACCATTTGTAACCTCAGGCTTTTTCATTCATGCATAGTTCCATAAATAAACTTTGAGATTTAATTACATAGGAATAAATGCTTAGGCCATAAATTAGGCTTGTTCCCGACTAGCTCTTAATTAACCCTTTTATTTTATTCTGTTCAATCATCAAACAATGATCATTGACTTTACTCTGTTCTGTGAATCTGTCTCCTCAGTTCAGAGCAAACCTCCTCCTGTCTCACTATATCCCAGAATTCCTCTCTCTTTCTCTGGAAACTCCCAACTCCTTTTTTTGTTGTCTAAGCTAATAGGCCAACAGCTTTTTTATTGACAAGTGGTGTATCCATTCAAGAGATTCTCTTTACACATCTCAAAGTATTTATCTTTTAATTTTAAGTCTAGTTTTGTAAATTAAAATTGTCCACTAAAAACTATTCTTTAGTAAACAGTATAAAATTATCTGTATTCATAAGCATTAAGTAATTAATTTTATTGAAATTTAAGCAGAGAATAAAAGGAAACATTGACTTGGCTTATAAATACTCACAAAGCCCATTCCATACATTCTATCAGGTAAAATAAATCTTTGATAAAATTATAGTAAATGTAGTTACATTTCAATACTATTATCCATTAAAAAAAATCACGGTTGGATTTTCAACAAACATGTTGGGGAAAAGTAATATTAAGTTACCAGTTTTCAACTATGTACACAAATACCACACTTCCTGTTCAACAAGCAATTAGTTTACAAAAAATATCATTTATAAAGAGAGAAAAATTTAGAACATGTTAAATGCAAGTATACATTATTGGCTTTCCTTGGTCCTATGTGGTAATATATTCACAGTACTCACTTACATTATAAAATCGTGGAAACCAATTATAATCATTGTTCCCTGACCTGCTAAATTTGATAAACCTAACTTAAAATTATGTTTATTGCATAAGGTTTGTAAATGAGGTATGTTGAAGCAACAAAATTACTGTATTTTATTATTTTTTTTATTTTAAGAAATATTTAATATAAATGAAATGCCAAACTCAAATTAATGTCAAATTATAGTGTAGTCATAATAACAAGAACTGAAAGTATTCTTTCTGCTTAATTAAAACTAGAGAAAGTATATAAGAAATACTCAAGTTAATAAAAAAAAAAACTAGAGAAAGAACAATGTCTCCTGACATAATGATACAGTCTTTCAAAGACAATAGAGACTAAACAGAACCATGGAAATCTATTAAATCCTTTTATTAAATATTTTTCAGTTGCTTATTCAGTATGTAGAATGTCAAGATTTATTTGTGGATAATGAAGGGAAAATGTTTACTCACTAAAATTTCTCACTTTTCTGACATTTTACTGCGTTTAGGTTATCAGTGTAAAACATTAAAATGCAAGAATAATAGAAATATTTTCAGTAATATATAATTTACTATTAAAATACCTAAGAGTTCTTTATCGTGAGTTTCTTCAATAGGTTTGTGAAAATATCTGGGAATATTAAGTGAACATTTATCTGTTCTCCATAAGCATTGAATAATGAATTTTATTGAAATATAAGAAGAGAATAAAAGGAAACATTGACTTGACTTATAAATAATCATATAAACCTAATATATTCTTTCTGATATATACATACATATACACATACACATATGCATCATATAAATGTATACATACATATACACACATATACATATATATCTATAGTAATTTCCAAAACTAAATTATAATATTGTATAGCATATAAACTCCTGAGATACATCTCATTTTTGATTTTACTTATTTAAATTACTAAACTTTTTAAACATGTAATTGTCTTTCACTTCATATTGATTTCTTTTAGATGCTTTCTTCAACTTTTAATTCTCTTCTTTGGAGATTTCTGGCACTCATAAAGTTTACTTTTGATATTGCCTTCCATATCTGAGAATCTATTTCCTGGTCTAGTCTCTATGGTAAAAAAAATGTTTTGGCAGCAGCTCTCTGCTCCCAGACCCGGTGAGAGAGAGACCCAACTGCCTGGTCAGGTGGGCACTCCTGAGGCTGCAGAGCGGAAGAGACCACCAACACTGCTCACCCATGCCCACATCCCTGGCCCAAGAGGAAACTGTATAAGGCCTCTGGGCTCCCGTGGAGGAGGGCCCAGTAGCGGCAGGACCCCTGCCTGAGACACCACCTGAACCTGAAGGAAACAGAACGGATAAACAGTTCTCTGCACCCAAATCCCATGGGAGGGAGAGCTAAACCTTCAGAGAGGCAGACAAGCCTGGGAAACCAGAAGAGACTGCTCCCTGCACACACATCTCGGACGGGACGCCAGAGGAAAAAGCCAAAGACCATCTGGAACCCTGGTAAACTGAAGCTCCCGGAAGGGCCGCACAGGTCTTCCTGGTTGCTGCCGCTGCAGAGAGCCCGTGGGCAGCACCCCACGAGCGAACTTGAGCCTCAGGACCACAGGTAAGACCAAATTTTCTGCTGCAAGAAAGCTGCCTGGTGAACTCAAGACACAGGCCCACAGGAACAGCTGAAGACCTGTAGAGAGGAAAAACTACACGCCCGAAAGCAGAACACTCTGTCCCCATAACTGACTGAAAGAGAGGAAAACAGGTCTACAGCACTCCTGACACACAGGCTTATAGGACAGTCTAGCCACTGTCAGAAATAGCAGAACAAAGTAACACTAGAGATAATCTGATGGCGAGAGGCAAGCGCAGGAACCCAAGCAACAGAAACCAAGACTACATGGCACCATCGGACCCAATTCTCCCATCAAAACAAACATGGAATATCCAAACACACCAGAAAAGCAAGATCTATTTTCAAAATCATTTTTGATCATGATGCTGGAGGACTTCAAGAAAGACGTGAAGAACTCCCTTAGAGAACATGTAGAAGCCTACAGAGAGGAATCGCAAAAATGCCTGAAAGAATTCCAGGAAAACATAAATAAACAAGCAGAAGCTCATAGAGAGGAGAAACAAAAATCCCTGAAAGAATTCCAGGAAAACACAATCAAACAGTTGAAGGAATTGAGGATGGAAATAGAAGCAATCAAGAAAGAACACAGGGAAACAGCCCTGGATATAGAAAACCAAAAGAAGAGACAAGGAGCTGTAGATACAAGCTTCACCAACAGAATACAAGAGATGGAAGAGAGAATCTCGGGAGCAGAAGATTCCATAGAGATCATTGACTCAACTGTCAAAGATAATGTAAAGCAGAAAAAGCTACTGGTCCAAAACATACAGGAAATCCAGGACTCAATGAGAAGATCAAACCTAAGGATAATAGGTATAGAAGAGAGTGAAGACTCCCAGCTCAAAGGACCAGTAAATATCTTCAACAATTCATAGAAGAAAACTTCCCTAACCTAAAAAGGGATACCCATAGACATACAAGAAGCCTACAGAACTCCAAATAGATTGGACCAGAAAAGAAACACCTCCCGTCACATAATTGTCAAAACACCAAACGCACAAAATAAAGAAAGAATATTAAAAGCAGTAAGGGAAAAAGGTCAAGTAACATATAAAGGCAGACCTATCAGAATCACACCAGACTTCTCGCCAGAAACTATGAAGGCCAGAAGATCCTGGACTGATGTCATACAGACCCTAAGAGAACACAAATGCCAGCCCAGGTTACTGTATCCAGCAAAACTCTCAATTAACATTGATGGAGAAACCAAGATATTCCTTGACAAAACCAAATTTACACAATATCTTTCTACAAATCCAGCACTACAAAGGATAATAAATGGTAAAGCCCAACATAAGGAGGCAAGCTATACCCTAGAAGAAGCAAGAAACTAATCGTCTTGGCAACAAAACAAAGAGAATGAAGCACACAAACATAACCTTACATCCAAATATGAATATAACGGGAAGAAATAGTCACTATTCCTTAATATCTCTCAATATCAATGGCCTCAACTCCCCAATAAAAAGACATAGATTAACAAACTGGATACGCAACGAGGACCTGCATTCTGCTGCCTACAGGAAACACACCTCAGAGACAAAGACAGACACTACCTCAGAGTGAAAGGCTGGAAAACAACTTTCCAAGCAAATGGTCAGAAGAAGCAAGCTGGAGTAGCCATTCTAATATCCAATAAAATCAATTTCCAACTAAAAGTCATCAAAAAAGATAAGGAAGGACACTTCATATTCATCAAAGGAAAAATCCACCAAGATGAACTCTCAATCCTAAATATCTATGCCCCAATACAAGGGCACCTACATACGTAAAAGAAACCTTACTAAAGCTCAAAACACACATTGCACCTCACACAATAATAGTGGGAGATTTCAAAACCCCACTCTCATCAATGGACAGATCATGGAAACAGAAATTAAACAGTGATGTCGACAGACTAAGAGAAGTCATGAGCCAAATGGACTTAACGGATATTTATAGAACATTCTATCCTAAAGCAAAAGGATATACCTTCTTCTCAGCTCCTCATGGCACTTTCTCCAAAATTGACCATATAATTGGTCAAAAAACGGGCCTCAAGAGGTACAGAAAGATAGAAATAATCCCATGCGTGCTATCGGACCACCACGGCCTAAAACTGGTCTTCAATAACAATCAAGGAAGAATGTCCACATATACTTGGAAATTGAACAATGCTCTACTCAATGATAACCTGGTCAAGGAAGAAATAAAGAAAGAAATTAAAAACTTTTTAGAATTTAATGAAAATGAAGGTACAACATACCCAAACTTATGGGACACGATGAAAGCTGTGCTAAGAGGAAAACTCATAGCGCTGAGTGCCTGCAGAAAGAAACAGGAAAGAGAATATGTCAGCAGCTTGACAGCACACCTAAAAGCTCTAGAACAAAAAGAAGCAAATACACCCAGGAGGAGTAGAAGGCAGGAAATAATCAAACTCAGAGCTGAAATCAACCAAGTAGAAACATAAAGGACCATAGAAAGAATCAACAGAACCAAAAGCTGGTTCTTTGAGAAAATCAACAAGATAGATAAACCCTTAGCCAGACTAATGAGAGGACTCAGAGAGTGCGTCCAAATTAACAAAATCAGAAATGAAAAGTGAGACATGACTACAGGTTCAGAGGAAATTCAAAAAATCATCAGATCTTACTATAAAAACCTATATTCAACAAAACGTGAAAATCTTCAGGAAATGGACAATTTCCTAGACAGATACCAGGTATCGAAGTTAAATCAGGAACAGATAAACTAGTTAAACAACCCCATAACTCCTAAGGAAATAGAAGCAGTCATTAAAGGTCTCCCAACCAAAAAGAGCCCAGGTCCAGACGGGTTTAGTGCAGAATTCTATCAAACCTTCATAGAAGACCTCATACCAATATTATCCAAACTATTCCACAAAATTGAAACAGATGGAGCACTACCGAATTCCTTCTACGAAGCCACAATTACTCTTATACATAAACCACACAAAGACACAACAAAGAAAGAGAACTTCAGACCAATTTCCCTTATGAATATTGACGCAAAAATACTCAATAAAATTCTGGCAAACCGAATTCAAGAGCACATCAAAACAATCATCCACCATGATCAAGTAGGCTTCATCCCAGGCATGCAGGGATGGTTTAATATACGGAAAACCATCAACGTGATCCATTATATAAACAAACTGAAAGAACAAAACCACATGATCATTTCATTAGATGCTGAGAAAGCATTGGACAAAATTCAACACCCCTTCATGATAAAAGTCCTGGAAAGAAAAGGAATTCAAGGCCCATACCTAAACATAGTAAAAGCCATATACAGCAAACCAGTTCCTAACATTAAACTAAATGGAGAGAAACTTGAAGCAATCCCACTAAAATCAGGGACTAGACAAGGCTGCCCACTCTCTCCCTACTTATTCAATATCGTTCTTGAAGTTCTAGCCAGAGCAAACAGACAACAAAAGGAGATCAAGGGGATACAGATCGGAAAAGAAGATGTCAAAATATCACTATTTGCAGATGATATGATAGTATATTTAAGTGATCCCAAAAGTTCCACCGGAGAACTACTAAAGCTGATAAACAACTTCAGCAAAGTGGCTGGGTATAAAATTAACTCAAATAAATCAGTAGCCTTCCTCTATACAAAAGAGAAACAAGCCGAGAAAACAAATCAGGGAAACGACACCCTTCTTAATAGACCCAAATAATATAAAGTACCTCGGTGTGACTTTAACCAAGCAAGTAAAAGATCTGTACAATAAGAACTTCAAGACACTGAGGAAAGAAATTGAAGAAGACCTCAGAAGATGGAAAGATCTCCCATGCTCATGGATTGGCAGGATTAATATAGTAAAAATGGCCATTTTACCTAAAGCAATCTACAGATTCAATGCAATCCCCATTAAAATACCAATCCAATTCTTCAAAGTGTTAGACAGAACAATTTGCAAATTCATCTGGAATAACAAAAAACCCAGGATAGCTAAAGCTATCCTCAACAATAAAAGGACTTCAGGGGGAATCACTATCCCTGAACTCAAGCAGTATTACAGAGCAATAGTGATAAAAACTGCATGGTATTGGTACAGAGACAGACAGATAGACCAATGGAATAGAATTGAAGACCCAGAAATGAACGCACACACCTATGGTCACTTGATTTTTGACAAAGGAGCCAAAACCATCCAATGGAAAAAAGATAGCATTTTCAGCAAATGGTGCTCGTTCAACTGGAGGGCAACATGTAGAAGAATGCAGATCGATCCATCCTTATCACCCTGCACAAAGCTTAAGTCCAAGTGGATCAAGGACCTCCACATCAAACCAGACACACTCAAACTAATAGAAGAAAAACTAGGGAAGCATCTGGAACACATGGGCACTGGAAAAAATTTCCTGAACAAAACACCAATGGCTTATGCTCTAAGATCAAGAATTGACAAATGGGATCTCATAAAACTGCAAAGCTTCTGTAAGGCAAAGGACACTGTGGTTAGGACAAAACGGCAACCAACAGATTGGGAAAAGATCTTTACCAATCCTACAACAGATAGAGGCCTTATATCCAAAATATACAAAGAACTCAAGAAGTTAGACTGCAGGGAAACAAATAACCCTATTAAAAAATGGGGTTCAGAGCTAAACAAAGAATTCACAGCTGAGGAATGCCGAATGGCTGAGAAACACCTAAAGAAATGTTCAACATCTTTAGTCATAAGGGAAATGCAAATCAAAACAACCCTGAGATTTCACCTCACACCAGTGAGAATGGCTAAGATCAAAAACACAGGTGACAGCAGATGCTGGCGAGGATGTGGAGAAAGAGGAACACTCCTTCATTGTTGGTGGGATTGCAGACTGGTACAACTATCTGGAAATCAGTCTGGAGGTTCCTCAGAAAATTGGACATTGAACTGCCTGAGGATCCAGCTATATCTCTCTTGGGCATATACCCAAAAGATTCCTCAACATACAAAAGAGACACGTGCTCCACTATGTTCATCGCAACCTTATTTATAATAGCCAGAATCTGGAAAGAACCCAGATGCCCTTCAACAGAGGAATGGATTCAGAAAATGTGGTACACCTATACAATGGAATATTACTCAGCTATCAAAAACAACGACTTTATGAAATTCGTAGGCAAATGGCTGGAACTGGAAAATATCATCCTGAGTGAGCTAACCCAAACACAGAAAGACATACATGGTATGCACTCACTGATAAGTGGCTATTAGCCCAAATGCTTGAATTACCCTAAATGCCTAGAACAAATGAAACTCAAGACAGATGATCAAAATGTAAATGGTTCACTCCTTCTTTAAAAGGGGAACAAGAATACCCTTGGCAGGGAAGAGAGAGGCAAAGATTAAAACAGAGACTGAAGGAACACCCATTCAGAGTCTGCCCCACATGTGGCCCATGCATATACAGCCATCCAATTAGACAAGATGGATGAAGCAAAGAAGTGGAGACCGACAGGAGCAGGATGTAGATCGCTCCTGAGAGACACAGCCAGAATACAGCAAATACAGAGGCGAATACCAGCAGCAAACCACTGAACTGAGAATAGGACCCCCGTTGAAGGAATCAGAGAAAGAACTGGAAGAGCTTGAAGGGGCTCGAGACCCCAAAAGTACAACAATGCCAAGCAACCAGAGCTTCCAGGGACTAAGCCACTACCTAAAAACTATACATGGACTGACCCTGGACTCTGACCTCATAGGTAGCAATGAATATCCTAGTAAGAGCACCAGTGGAAGGGGAAGCCCTGGGTCCTGCTAAGACTGAACCCCCAGTGAACTAGACTGTTGGGGGGAGGGGGACATTGGGGGGAGGGTGGGGAGGGGAACACCGATAAGAAAGGGGAGGGGGGAGGGGGATGTTTGCCCGGAGACTGGGAAAGGGAATAACACTCGAAATGTATATAAGAAATACTCAAGTTAATAAAAAAAAAAAAAAAAAACAACGAGTTTATGAAATTCGTAGGCAAATGGTTGGAACTGCAAAATATCATCCTGAGTGAGCTAACCCATTCACAGAAAGACATACATGGTATGCACTCATTGATAAGTGGCTATTAGCCCAAATGCTTGAATTACCCTAGATCCCTAGAACAAATGAAACTCAAGATGGATGATCAAAATGTGAATGCTTCACTCTTTCTTTAAATGAGGAAAAAGAATACCCTTGGCAGGGAAGGGAGAGGCAAAGATTAAAACAGAGACTGAAGGAACACCCATTCAGAGCCTGCCCCACATATGACCCATACATATACAGCCACCCAATTAGAGAAGATGGACGAAGCAAAGAAGTGCAGGCCTACAGGAATCGGATGTAGATCGCTCCTGAGAGACACAGCCAGAATACAGCAAATACAGAGGCGAATGCCAGCAGCAAACCACTGAACTGATAATAGGCCCCCGTTGAAGGAATCAGAGAAAGAACTGGAAGAGCTTGAAGGGGCTCGAGACCCCAAAAGTACAACAATGTCAAGCAACCAGAGCTTCCAGGGACTAAGCCACTACCTAAAAACTATACATGGACTGACCCTGGACTCTGACCCCATAGGTAGCAATGAATATCCTAGTAAGAGCACCAGTGGAAGGGGAAGCCCTGGGTCCTGCTAAGACTGAACCCCCAGTGAACTAGACTATGGGGGGAGGGCGGCAATGGGGGGAGGGTTGGGAGGGGAACACCTATAAGGAAAGGGAGGGGGGAGGGGGATGTTTGCCCGGAAACCGGGAAAGGGAATAACACCCGAAATGTATATAAGAAATACTCAAGTTAATAAAAAAAAAAAAAAGAATGGAAAAAAAAAATGTTTAAGGAAACGTCAATTTGAAACCTACAGGAAACTACGAACAATCTAAAGGCAGACTTATTGAGCCAAGTCAAAACAGACACATCTACAACTTTAGAAACTAAAGATGCAGAAGAGGAGGTTTTTGTGTGAAGGCTGGTTGCCCTAGGGTAAGGGAATGCCTGGGCAGGGAGGAAGGAGGGAAGGCTTGGGTGGGTGGGCGAGCACCCTCATGCAGGCAGGTGGTGGGGAGATGGGATAGGGGTGTTTCTGGAGGAGAAACCGGGAAAGGGAATAATATCCAAAATGTAAATAAAGAAAATATCCCATAAAAAAGGAAGAAAAATAAACAGAGGAAAGAAGGATTTGCTGTGTCTCCTAATAATATCAGCAGCTAAAGTTTAACATCAACATGATTGTCTAAACAGGAGCTGAGCAAGGATAGCAAGAGTTATGCCAAAGAGAATAAAGGTAAATATCAGGAGTCCTCAACCCTCCACCAAAAACTACAAGCAACTTTGGAATTATGAGAATGCAAAGAACAAAAAAAAACAAAACAAAACAAAACCAAAGAAACAAAAAACCAAACCAAAAACAAACTCAAACAAACTAAAAACTACTGAGCAGCACCCCAACTGGTTATTTAATACCAAATTTTTAACTTTGAAAAAAATTAATGAAAGTAGCATTGTGCAAGCTGAGAAGGATATATTCAGCAATATATGTGTTCACATTTACATATGTACATAAACAAACTTGGATGTAAGAGCACATAAACAAACACAAGAAGACATTACTTTTAAAGGGCCAGAGGGGTATATGAGAAGGTTTAGGAGGAGGAAACAAAAAGTGAAAATTATGGAATAATAATATAATCATAAAAATAATTTTAAAGGATATATCCCTCTACTTAAAGGCATCTGATTGAATATTAAAATTAGACCAGGATATGTTCCTAAAGCTAAATGTTGTCATTTTAATATGAAAAGAAAAAAAGGGGGGGGTTTCTTGTTGTTGTATTCTTTAATATAGAGGCTTTAATTTTGCTATAACATCACTTTAGGTCACATTTATAAAATGAATAAACCTTGTGACTTTTTTAGGATACAAGATTATCATTATTGAAACAATCAAGGTGATAATTGAAACATGCAAGAAAATATCCAACTGAGATTCTAATATTAATTCTAATATTAAAGCTTGTGATTTAACAGAATTAACACTATAATTAATACAAACTAGTCATTATTATGGTATCTTTTCTTTAAACCCAGCAACTGACAATATGCATTAAATTGGTCCTGATAGTTAATGTAAAGAAAATGAATGGTATTTAACCCATATATGAATGATGTATTTAAATGGTCTCAATTTAAAACCCAATCAAAAAGTTCTAACACACCAATATCAAGATAAATACTGAAAACAATGTTATCCTGTCCACTTGCATTTCTTACTGGAAAACATTCAGAGACTTCTGAGGCTGACATTCTACCTTTTGACCAGAGTCTCAGATTATATTTTATTATACCTTTTGACAAAAACTATTCATTTGATACTAGCATGATATTCTGTCATCATTTCCCCTATGCCTCCATTAATTCTTGTTTTATTTATTCACTGGAAGCAAATGTATATAAAATCGGACTTATTAGTAAAACACAAATTTCAGTGTCTTCAGAATTTCGTGTTGTGATTTGACTGTGCACCCGGCGTCCATAATTTTGTAAGTAATGTTAGCTCACAAGCAATTTCTCTAGGCTCCACCTTCCAGGGACGCTCTTTGTTTCCACATTTTTCTCTTTCTGTTGCCTGCATCCTTTGCTGCACTCTCCTCTCTTCTCTGCACCCCCTTTTCTCTGCAGTCGGGGCTCTGTTCCCACCTGACTACTTATCTATTTGTCTCTCTCTACTTGTTCTCCAGGTGCTCATTCCTCTCCATTCCCCCAGCAACCTCTTCTGTACCTGATCTGTTGGAAGCCATAATTTCTCAGGTATTTACTGCGGCATGGGCCAGCCAGATACCCCCTCCCTGTGTTGTTTTTCAGACCTGTTTGAGGCTAAAACACATTTGAAAGTTCATTATCTATGCAAGATCTGATGTCATAAATGAAATTTTAGTCCTTAATGGAAAATACTAAATAATAAAATACTAAATTGGGCAAGCTTCCTATTTTGTAATCCTCATGACATAGACACAGCATTAGTACACTATAACATCTATCTTAATAATACTATATGGACTAAGAGATCAGGATGTCTTAAAAATAATGAGAATAATTATCAAAATTAATTTTAGTCTTGAAAATTATCCAGATTAATAATGGGAGTATTATGGAAGCATGCAGGATAACATTCAAAGACAAAATTACATTTGCTAGGATGAAATGAACATGCAACATGAATATATATATAATTTTCAAATTATGTAATATATAAAAATTATATTAATCTGCTTATGAATTTTAATGAGCAACTAAAATCTATTGAAATATGTTTTAATAAGTAAACAATATGTTATACTCATTTATGCAACATTTTATATATGCTGCACATATGACCTAGTAAGAAAAGAATAAAGTAAATATGGACAGATCAAAAGGGATTACAGTTTTCATAACTTTTCTACAAGTTTTGTAGGCTCGACACATGGTTCTTGGTGGATAATGACTACATGATATTTTAAACTAAAACACTAAAATCATATATTTCGAACATATTCTGTATTTAAATTTCTGTGTGTTGCCAACCAACGCAACTAAGCACTGAATACACTGAGGCACCTGAAAAATAATATAAGCAAATAGTTTTTATAAAATCCCATTTTCATCAACGTGTTGGTACAAGTTTTGAATAGCTATGATTGTAATGAAGCAGGTGGCTGAAGCTATCACATTCCAGACAGCTGGTGAGGCTGAAGTAAATAAAAACCAATTATTCAATTTGGCTTCTAAATTTTTATTTGTTTAATCTGGCATACATTGGCATTTTGTTTCCCATCTGGATTTGGTAGGTTCCTTGAATAAGTAGGAAAATTAAATCAACCCACCAAATTTTCATTTAAGCGCCATTTTGCATAGTTTTCTTTCTCTGCGTATAGAAAAATGGATGGTTTTTTTCTTCTTCTAACAAACAACTGTATGAAGCACCTGGACAGTTAGTTTATTTTGACATTTTAACGATACATTGATATGTGTTTCAAAATTTTGTTTGTTCTTGATATTCAGCAGTAGAAATTTTAATAAAATATAAAATAAATCACATCACTTAATAATGAAATAGTTAAACATATAAAACAGAAAAGGTTTTAATCCAATCACAATGAGTGAGACACGAGGCTGGACATTGAGCTACAAGATTTGGATTTACACTGTAGGAATTTGGTTTATATTCACTTCGTATGTTCTAATAATTGCCTTATTGAATAAGAAGTATTTGCCTTGTTTGTAGATGTTATAAAAGCCTATAGTTAAAATTTTGGGGGTATTTGAAGAAATTTTGGAGCTTTAAAAAGTTTATTTGTTTAGACTATGAAACATTTAAAAGACAGACCTGTGTCCTATTTTATATTGACATGAGGCTTTGGTTTATTCAAAACTTCCTTCATGTAGGGCTCTTAAGCGCTTCAACCTGCCTTCTCGCGCACTGGCCAGAGGGACGGGAAAAGGAAGGTTAATAGGAAATAGGTGTTGGGATCTGTATAGAAGTAACTCTTTGGGGTGTACCCACTCCTCATTATCAGGATGCCAGCAGTCAATTCAATAGCAAACACCAAACACAATCCAGCAGGAACAACATGTCTCCACCAAATTGGCAGGAATCTGGTAATCAGTCAGAACCAACTAGAGTACCATGAAAAGTTCTTTGGCACTCATGTTTCTTTCTATGGGTGAAGACCAGGAAGATGAATGAAGATCAGCAAAGATTAGCAAATCTTTGCACATAGAAATGAAAGAGCCTCCTTCCATTTTTTGTGGGGTTTCGTTTATAATCTTTCTAAACATCTCCTGGCCTGTCAAATTCAACACATAATAGAAATAATTATGAGAACCATAAAATGGAAATTTAAACTGCATTTTAAATAAGCTGTTTGTGTACAACATATCAAATAATATTCAAGCAAAAGAAACTTATATTTCTATTCAGATACAATAATCAAATGAAACAAACTTAAATTTCAATCACTAAACAATAATTAAATAATACAAACTTAAATTTCTACCTTTATACAATAATCAAAAAACAACCTTAAATTTCTATCAAGATACATTAATTGATGTCAAAGTAAAATATTTAAGTTGGTGTTTAATTTATTAAATTTTATTTTTGTTATTATTCATGTTTTCCCTCCTCTTCCAAAATTGCTAGATAGAGGAGCGAAGTCCCTGATTTAAACGTTATTTTGTTTCCTCTCTATTCATAACCAATACCAACCAACCATTCCAGATAACAACCATAACATATCAAATGACAAAAAATCCATCGCACTTTTTGGGTGTAGTGGAGTCATGTCTTTAAAATTACTTGCCTGGTGACAAAGGTATCTTTTAAATAAATTATAAAAATTGGGATATTGGCCAAATCCCAGGAAAGCTGACTGTGCAGTCCCTGCGTTATTCAGTCTGTGTGGTATCCAGTCCCTGAGTTATCCAGTCGCTGTGTTATTCAGTCCGTATGTTATCCAGTCCCTGTGTTATCCAGTCACTGAGTTATCCAGTCCCTGAGTTATCCAGTCCCTGAGTTATCCAGTCCCTGAGTTATTCAGTCCCTGTGTTCTCCAGTCCCTGAGTTATCCAGTCCCTGTGTTATCCAGTCCCTGAGTTATCCAGTCCCTGAGTTATCCAGTCCCTGTGTTATCCAGTCCCTGAGTTATCCAGTCCCTGAGTTATCCAGTCCCTGTGTTATCCAGTCCCTGTGTTATCCAGTCCCTGAGTTATCCAGTCCCTGAGTTATCCAGTCCCTGTGTTATCCAGTCCCTGAGTTATCCAGTCCCTGAGTTATCCAGTCCCTGTGTTATCCAGTCCCTGTGTTATCCAGTCCCTGAGTTATCCAGTCCCTGTGTTATCCAGTCCCTGAGTTATCCAGTCCCTGAGTTATCCAGTCCCTGTGTTATCCAGTCCCTGTGTTATCCAGTCCCTGAGTTATCCAGTCCCTGAGTTATCCAGTCCCTGTGTTATCCAGTCCCTGAGTTATCCAGTCCCTGAGTTACCCAGTCCCTGTGTTATTCAATCTCTGTGTTATCTAGTCTGCTTGTTTTCCTGTTAGTGTGTTGTTCAGTCTGTGTGTTATCCTGTCCTTCTGTTATCAAGTCTCTGTGTTATATAGACTGTATGTTATCTAGTTTGTGTGCTTTATCCAGTCACTGTATTTTCAATCATTTGGACCAGCTCCTTTAGAAATTGATTTGCATTATTTTGGAGAGAATAGTGACTGGGGCAGTATGTAAGAGTGAATCAAGTAAGCAATTTACTGAGTGAAGACATTCAGGTCTTGACTAAGAGATTTTTCCCTTGTCAAGTAAAATCTTTATAAATGTTATTGGTAATCCTATTTTTTTTTCTGTAGATACATGAGCAAAACCACATCCCAATCTTAAAACTACTGTAGGTTGCCATTCAAATATCAATGCATTCTTATAGTATATTGGTTGGTTGAATTTCTCAAGTTTATTTATTTATTTATTTATTTATTTATTTATTTATTTATTTGGTAATCCAGTGTCTCTCAGCTGCTGTTTCCTTTCACCAATGTCAAGAAAATTTAGTTTACAAAGCATATATAATCTGTTGCTGAGTGTTTCTAATATTCCTTTTTACAATAAGCATTTCTTTAAGGCTAAGATTGGCTCTTTCTAAAATTAATTATCATGAGGTCCCTGAGAATGTGTCAATGATATGGTGTATATATTTTTGCTTTCCAAATTTCTGCAAAATGGAAAACATCCATTTGTCAGATATAATTTCTTTTTGTATCCCCTGGGGTTACTACCAGCAGGTAATGGAGTTGGATTGTATAGTAAACATATAGAAAATGTATTATTATTATTATTATTATTATTATTATTATTTATTTTGTGGGTTGACAAAGAATAGAATTTTTTTCTTAAAACCTTTCCCATAAACTTAATATTTCTCACTAAATTTTGAGGCTTATAACACATTACCTATTAGTAGTTGATCACTTTCCTTGTTTTCTTGTGCCACTAGACCTGACAAACCTGCATGGGACTAAATATGAAAAATACATAATGGATAGTCTCTACTTCGAATGGCCTGTTGCAATTGTATAAATAACAAAGTTAATTCTGAGTTTTTAGGTGCAAATTAGCAGTTTCAATATCCACAGCAACTATTTCTCCATATAAAGAATCAGTAACTATATTAAGAGATTCAGGATAATCAAGTAATAGCATAAGGATGACATAAATTCTAATTTTTTGATCTGAAGTATGTGGACTTTTGATCATCTTGCTTAGTTTGTCTGACTTAGAGCATGCCATCCCCATGTTGTTTGCATCAGTATAGAATGCTAGTACCTTTGGTATTGGTACTCTCATTACAATATGTAGAAGAATTCAATTAGTTCTTTTTATGTTATTTGGTAGTTTATTATTAATTTCAGCAAAGTAGTTAGTTCAAGCTCTTTGCCAATCTTCATTGACTACCTATAATAACATAATCTAAGCACCAGTAAGAGGTATTACAATTGAAATAGTCTTCTTTCTTTTAAATTTAGTTCAGAAGTATTTTATTTATATATCTTCAATTCTTTAACCTTTTACGAGCTAAGAAAATCCATTCAATAACACAATCTTGCCTAATCATAATGAGCCCCATAAAAGTATGAATTGAAGGAAAAAATGACCAAAACAGAAACATGTTTAAGATCAATATCTATCTATCTATCTATCTATCTATCTATCTGTCTGTCTGTCTGTCTGTCTGTCTGTCTGTCTGTCTGTCTGTCTGTCTGTCTGTCTATCTATCTATCTATCTGCCTGTCTGTCTGTCTGTCTGTCTACCTATCTATCTATCCATCTATCTATCTGTATATATGCATCTTACAGCCTTTGTTTTACAAGAGTTAACACACTATTCACATGTTAGACATCTTGGACTGCTTAAATTTTAATCTTTTGTAAGGTTTGAAACAAAGTATTTAACTCATAAACACTTAATTAAATTATTAATAGGCTTCCCTCAGCCAATTAATGTCATCCAGTAGTTTTTTTGAAAATCAGTGTTTATAACTGGTCCCACTTATGTGTACCTTTTGTGGTTAGATATTTCATTGACTAATTTTATAACCCAAATAACTAAGTGAGTCTCCTCTTTGTATTTTGTTTTCCGGAACAATCTTTAACACCTAATATGGCAGAATTCTTTCTGTTTCATTAAACGTGTTTTCTAAAGTATCGTCTTTAGACTCAACCAATAAAATGTCATCCATGTAATGATAGATGGATAGATTGACAAAATTTTCTATGAATTATTTCTAATGGCTGTTACATAAAATATTAGCTTAAAGTTGGACAATTTAACATTCTCTGTGGAAGTACCTTCCATTGATATTTTTCTGAGCATTTTGTTCAGAGGAGGTACTGAGGAAGAAAAATTTTCCTATCCTTCTCATATAAGGGTATTGTGCAAAATCAATCTTTCAACCCAATTATTATTATAGGCTGTGATCTATGTAACTAGGCATGTAAAGGGAGTCCAAGTTGCAAAGAAGATGGTAGTTAAATTATTTCATTTCCTCCTCTTAAAACTGCTACCATCCTCCATTTTCCTGTGTTCTCTTCTAAAAACAAACACAGAGTAATTCTAGGAGCTGTTAGACTCTTCTATATTTTGAGCCTCCAGCTGCTGTTATAGCAGTGGTTTAAGTGTCTCCAATTTATCTCCTGCTATGGGCCACTGCTCTTGTCACACAGGTCTGTTAAATAACCATTTTAGGGGCAAGGCTGTTGGTGTGTTAGCAGTGCCCCTTTTATAAATTTGGAAACTCAATCCATGTGATATCCTGTTTTTGGACAGCTTATGACTTTCTCGATAACCCATTTGAATAGCTTCCCCTAGAGCATCTACCATATCACCCCTAATTTCATTACTTGCTCTGTTTGGATTTGCAGAAATAGTAACTGCTAAAAAAGATCCCTTACCCATAAATTTATGGGTATGCCAGTTACATAAGGCATCAACTTTCTTGTTTTCCTTCTAGTCCCACATATTTAATCTATCCAATACTTTGTCCCATTTGTGATAGTTTACCAATTCCTATAAAACATATTAAACCTTCTGAAGTGGCCAATCTGGATTTCAAAACTTTTGGGAAAGTATAGTAAACTCAACTCCTATATCTACCAAAGCTTCTATTTCAATTACATTCATTTGTACCTTTAAATGTTGTCTCTGATCACTAACCACTGTTTGCCAGCACACATTTTGCAGTACTACCAAAAGCCCCTCTTCATTCTACTAGAGTAGCCTTACCCTAGATAAAGGATTGAAGAAGCTGAAGGTGCTTGCAACCCCATAAAAACAACAATACTAACCAACCAGAGCTCCCAAGGATTAAACCAACACTCAAAGAGTACACATAGACAGACCCATAGCTCCAGCTGCATATGAAGCAGAGGATGGCCTTGTTGGGTACCACTGGGAGAAGCCCTTGCTACTGCCAAGGCTGGATCCCTCAGTGCAGGGGAATGTCAGGGCGGGGAAGCAGGAAGGGGTGAGTGGTTGGGTGGGGGAACACCCTCATACAAGTAGGAGGAGGGGAGTGCATAGGGGTTTATGGACGGGAAACCAGGAAAGGGAGTAATATTTGAAATGTAAATAAAAAATCCAATAAAAATTAATAACAGCTCAGCAGTTTTAGTCACTGCAATAATTTGCATCTTCTTTTTCTTATATTATGTGCTGTTAATATCTTAGTTTCTATCTCCATCTATTATACCTTGATAGACAAAAAAATCCTTGAGAAGTTGATCCTCTTCATCCCAAGATTATTCCTACTCTCCCTGATTGTAAAAGAGTACCATAAATACCAGGATCTAACTTGGAATATTCAACTATTGGAGATAGCATAAAAGGTGGCCAGATTGAAAGTCGCACTTCCTTCTTTAGCATTTATAAGATCAGAAATACTTAGTTTTGATTTTGATACCAATTTGCTACATCCCTGATTACCAAAGGAAAACTGCTCATATCATTTGTGATGGAAGCTTAAGCTGACCGGCCCCTGAGTTCATTTTCTGATGGCAAGAGGTTACCTAGTATGTTTCTCATCGTCCAACAATCCTTAGACCAATGTTTGCCCTTTTTGCAGTAGCTGCAATACACTTGAATCCTTTCTGTTTTGTAACTATGAGAACCTGATTTTTCTCTTCTGTGAATACCATAGTCTCCAGTGTCAATGAACCTGCTATTTTGAGCTCCAAATCTTTTAGCTGTACAATTTCTTTAGAAATGGCAATTTTCCAATATTAAAGCATTTTGCATTTTTGAATCCTGGCTTCTAGCTATGGCTTGCCCTAAGATATAAACATGATGCTCCTAAGAACCAATACTTGTTAGTGTTCTTATCCATTCTTCTATTGGGGACCCTCCTGCTTTCTTACATTCAGTATGTGAAATATCAAATACAAAAATCCTATCAAGGACTATTTTTAGAGTCTGGTATGGCTCTATTTTCAATGAAGCAAATCTCTGTAAGATATCAGTAAATGTTTCTGCAGGACCCTGCATTCTCTTAGTAAAAGAGGTGAATACATTTCCCTCCAGATTTTCAATCATATCCCAAGCTCTTAAAGTTACAACATAATATTGTTTTATTGTGATATCATCAGATTGTATTGGTTCTTGTAGGCTAACAGAACACCCTCTACCAAGAAGTTGTCTTCAGCAATGTTTAACCCCTTTAGTACACTAGATTTTTCTATTTCTGTGGCCTGGTGCCTTGGCACACTATGACAACCATTGTAATTGTTGATTAGCTTCTTACACAGATGCCACCAATATCTTGCATACTTGGGGAATAATTCTATGCTTCCTCTCCAAGTTAGTTAACATTTCTTTAAAAAATAAAGAATGCAAGCCACAAAATAAATAGCCTTTTTACAATGCTTTAGATCTAGAATTTCTGTTGAACGTCATATCAACTCATTATAAGCATGATCACATGATTAGCAGGCATAGCTATACCTGTACAAGGAAGGTTGAATTTGCCTGTGTAGCTCTTGGTGAATTTCATGACAGTGAACTTGGCTAAACATGACCCTGTTGTCCCTGTACTTCCACCTGCTCTTCCTGTCTCTTTGTTTCATGAAGATTCTCTATACACCAGGCAGTGAAAGGACTGCTCTGTTGCATAGAGCAGTCTGCCTTCCAGCCTAGTTTTCTTTCCTCTTTCATCATAAGATAAATTCTGGCTGTCAGACATGAAGGCTGAATCCTGCACTTCTTGCACTGGTTCTTTTTGCTTTCTAAGAAGTTGTTTATGAACTAAGTTCATAGATAACTCTGCTATTCTTTCCAGCATGAGAGAATTGAGTGAACCTTCTGATATTTCAGCTTTCTCCCCAATCTTTTTCCAAATGTTATACATGAAAATTATGAAATACAAGAAATACCCCTCCAGATGCAAGGCAGGAAACCACCAAGTGGCAGTAACTTCTATTTTGCTGACTTCCTTAAACAACAGTGCCATTCCATCAAAATCTGCTGATTCTTCTACCACATTAGAAGAGAAGTTACCCATTATGCCTAGGCCCTAAATTGGGTTATATTTTTTTTCAAAACCTTCTTTATGTAGGGTTCTTGAATGCTTCAAACTTCCTTCTAACCCACTGACAAGAGGTAGGCAAAAAGAAAGTTTATAAGAAAGGGGTGTTGTAGACCTGTTTAGGAGCAATTTCTTAAGGTAATTCTAATCTTAGCTGTCAGAATATCAGCAGTCAAGTTCAATAACAAATGCCAAACATGAATCAGTAGTGGTGGCACAGTCCAGCAGAAACAGGAAGAGTCTGCCTAGTGGCCAGAATCATCTGCAGGTCCATAAGAAGTTCTTTGGAACTTCTTTCTTACATTTCTTTCCATGATGTAAAGACTAAGGAAGACCATGGAAGATCAACAAAGTGTTGCATGGTGCCACAATACAATAACCTCATTTCATTGTGGGATTTCATTTATATTCTTTCTAAACATCACATGCCCTGTCAAGTGTCTGTTTTCAGCAAAATTTCACATGCCCTCTCACAAGGCAGTTTTCAGAAAAATATCACATGATACAATTGAATTGAAAGAAAATATAAATTGCCATCTCACTAACATGGTATTATTTAGTATGGAATGAAAGTTTACAGCTTAAGGTAATATGTTTGTGAAACTGGCCAAAAATTGAATGTGCTAGTTATTTTCTTTTTTCTTTTTTTTTTTTTTTCTGAGTGTGTGTCTATAATTTTTATTTCAGCTTTGTGTTAGTTTTGGATTTTTTTTTTTTTTATTAACTTGAGTGCTAGTTATTTTCAATTGTCAACTAGACATAGGTTACATCATGTCATTAAGGTATTTAAATTGGGGGAATTTCTCATGCTAGACTGGCCTGTGGTCCTGTCAATGGAATGTCATCTTGATTGTGAATTTCTGTAGAAGATTTTGGCCCACTTAGGCAGCATCATTCCCTGGGCCCAGAGTCCCAACTACCACTAAATTATATGTTAAACAAGAGTTTGTAATGACCTATGAAGGAGGAATTACCCATAGTTTTTGCTTCAGATTCTTGACGTGGTTGACTGCCCCGACTTCCTCCCATGGTCAAACAAGTAATATAATTCACATAAGTTCTTTTGTCCTGAGATTTTTGCCAGAGGGTTTTAAATCATTGACAAAAAGAAAACTAGTGCAGATTTGAATGCAAGGAAATATATTGAAAAATAGAAGATGCTATCTTTGCCAAACTTTTGTGAAGGTGGAATAGTACATAAAAGTAGAAAAATATTTAAACAGATAATGGTGCTAATACTTGAAGCATAGATCACCATAAGTATTAAAATTACTACAAAATATCTATACATGGAGAGGGCCCATGACTCCAGTTGCATATATAGCAGGGGATAGCCTTGTTAGGCATCAGTGGGAGGGGGAGCCCTTGGTCCTGTCAAGTCTTGAAGCCCCAGTGTAGGAGACTGCTAGGGTGGTGGGGTAGGTGGGGGAGGATCCTTGGAAAGGCAGGAGAAGCGGGGTGGAATGGGGTTTTTCAGAGGGGAAACCCAGAAAAAGGGATAACATTTGAAATGTAAATAAACAAAATAACAAATAGAAAAACTAAAAAAATATTTTAAAAGAAAACTTACATATGATAAAGAACAGAAATAAATTCAAAGATATTTTAAATTTTTTAAATGTTTGAAAATTTTGGTACATTGGAATAAACATAATATTGTTAAAAATAAAATAGTATTCTCTAGTAGATACAGACTAAAGAGACTTAACTTATAAAATAGTTACGAGTAATTTTAATACGTAATAATAATAAATTTATAATATGCTGCTATCAAAATTATTAATTTCAGTGTCTTAAAATTTTGCATCATACTATAGTACTGTTATATAATGTGGTACAATGTTTATGTTATGAGATTAAATAAAATAAATAACATTTACATTATAATAAAGCTTTTTGTCACTGTGAAAATATTACTGAAAGATGGACATTATGGTACCTCAGTTCGATGATAGGAAGTTTTAAAAACATAGATGCCTGTTGGGGGATATTTATATTCCATGTACAAAAAGGATACATACTAAATATGAGTTTAATCACAAGTAATATAAAATGAGCAGATATAAGATTTCAGATTACTTATCAGAATGGCAATTTACAGGTCCTCATGAGATATCTTAGTAATATGTTTCCCTGCAAACATCAAGGACTGGATTTTAGTTTCTGGACTCATGTCATATGATATGATTATTATCCCAATGCTATGATTATGTTGATAAGCAAAATATTAATTTTCTAAGTATATACACATATATTTGTGCATCTCTGAAAGCTCATCAGGAACATAACAGTGCCAGTTCAAACATTGACTCAAACTGGCTATGAGTGTATACACAAAACCTATATAATAACAAGTTAGCAAAAATCCTAGCACTGATGGGAGAAAGGCTCAAGGATCTGACTTCTAGTTGAGAAGCAGTGAGAAACTAATGGCTGCCCAGAGAGAGAGAGCATCAGTTTTTTTTCAGGGATGTATTCATTGAGAAGCTATTAATGTACCAGTAGATGGTCATACACCCATGATCATCCTGCCATCAGGTATTGGACTTTGTTGATTTAATAAAAGAGCATATAAAGATAAGAAGGAAAAAAGGTTGAAATATGGGAGGAAATGGGGATGAGTTTAATTTATATGAGTTGTATGTAGGTATGAAACGATCAAAGAATAAAAAGGAGAGAAAAAACCCACATAAATAATTAGCCACAGAGTAAATGAAAACTTCCTTGATATTCCAATCAACCAAAGTTGTTATCAGCAAGGACACATATGGTAAAGAATTGTGGAGAGGATATTAGGAAAGGTTTCATTTATTTACTCTTGGTGGAACTATAAACTGATTTAATGCTTACAGAAGCAACTGTGAACTTCTTCTCAATCAGCTAATTATGGGGCAACAAAGGACCAGCTATCCATTTACTGGACTTAAACACAAGGGACTTTATATTGTATATGTATATTTGTACTACAGAGACATTTGCATATATGTGTTTGAAGAAGCACTATTTACAATATTTGGTATAGAATCAAATTCAGTGCCCAATGATTGAATAATAGGTAACAAGAATGTGGTATATATGCTCAAAGGAATTTTCCTAGCATATCATAAAATACGCTTAAAATTTTTACTTGAAAACTAGAGGGTATTGGAAAATATCATAGCATTTTGGAAAATTCAGAAATACATAGACAAAAAACGTGATCTCTTTTATATATGAATTCTGTATTAATTTTTTTGTGTGTGGTTCCCACCTTCAGTGTCTACTGAGATTGCAAAGGGGCTATTGGAGGGAATTGCATCATTAAATGATGGGAAATAGTTGGACACGTGATTTGAAAGTACAGTGGGCTACTGAGAGTGGATAACTTTAAAAAATAGAACAGAGGTGAAGGATTAAATTTAATATGTATGGAAAAATATGTGGCAATGTATTTTGTAGACACATTCACATATACTTTTATAGTGGTTCTCAAAAAAAGAAAAGTTTGGAGACAATAAGTAGAAAAGCTACTTGTAGTTGATATATAAGAAATGGTTCAATAAAACTATTTATAAGACTTTTGGAGAAGTGTGCTGTAGAGCTGTACATTCCTCCAATAAGTTCTATAAACTTGGGCCTTTTCTTTTTTTTTTTTTTTTTTTATTGACAGAACAGAAGACAGTTGCTATTTTAAGTCAACTCCAGTGAACAATTCTTTTTTTTTAATTTAGAGAATACTTTATTAGTTTTTGTAATCAAACCCACGTATATAAGACCTTACATATTTAATACAGTGTGTTACCCCTGTACAAATGGAAAAAACTTAAGTTCAACATTTCTAGACCAATATGGCTGTTAATTTCTGTACAGTGCCAACTCAACACAGTAAACGGGGATACTTTTTTCCAAAGTTGACAGCACAGGTAAAGTTTCAAAAAATTCAAATTATATATCTGTAAATATATTTATATTTATATAAAAAGACCAATAATAGCAGTGTGTTATGCATCAACAGCAGCAACAGTTTTTCCAGGTTCTGCAGTCATCTGAACAAAACTGTAGAGACATCCAGCACACTCCATTAAAAAAAAAGTAAAAAAAACAAAACCCGAGAAAACAGCACAGTTCTGTTACTCTTGTGGTACCTGGCACCATTTTTTTTTAAAATTAGCTTCTCAATCATCATCTGGAAAGAAAACATTCTGAGCAACATCATTAAAAACAGCTCTGATAAAGCACGGTCACTACTATGTATCATAAAGCAGGTACAAGCTATTTTACATCCACAGAGGTATGATACAGTACTGTCCTACATCTATAATACTAGAGGATACAATTTAAAAGGCATTATTTGAGACTTGATTCTACTTTTCCAGCAGAGGGCCCAAAGGATGGTGTGACACAGCTTTGTAAAGAAACATACTCTAGACAGGATTTCCTTTCACTAGTGGCACAGTTCTAAGGATTCATTCTCTCCATGAATGTCAGCTAAAACCGTTATTAAAAAAAATGAAATATCCCTAGAACAAAACCGTATAACCACCGGATTCACATGAAGATGACCTAGTGGAGACAAGCTGGACCTCACCTTACCAACAAGCTATCAAATCTGTTATGTTTAAACAGTGAGACCTCCAAGGAAGGAGATGCCAAGTAGTGCTTCAAAGCTTCGGACCACAATCAAACACAGCATCCTTTTCAACCGAAGCAGAAGCTCATCTAAATATGCTCATGGATGCTGACATCAACATTTAATCATCTCCTCACTCATCCAGGAAGAGGGGGAGATCAGTTACTACTGTATTTTATTGTGTTCAACCAAATCCCCATGTTACAAAAAGAGCAAGCTGCCATAATAAAAAATAAGGCTCCTCTATCCAGCACCAGATAGCATCATTTTATTTTCAAGCCTAGAAATTGCACACTTGTATATAAACCAATCGAAGATGAGGATTGAGAGTTCATCTTGGTGGATTTTTCCTTTGATGAATATGAAGTGTCCTTCCTTATCTTTTTTGATGACTTTTGATTGAAAATTGATTTTATTTGATATTAGAATGGCTACTCCAGCTTGCTTCTTCTGACCATTTGCTTGGAAAGTTGTTTTCCAGCCTTTCACTCTGAGGTAGTGTCTGTCTTTGTCTCTGAGGTGTGTTTCCTGTAGGCAGCAGAATGCAGGGTCCTCGTTGCGTATCCAGTTTGTTAATCTATGTCTTTTTATTGGGGAGTTGAGGCCATTAATGTTGAGAGATATTAAGGAATAGTGATTATTGCTTCCTGTTATATTCATATTTGGATGTGAGGTTATGTTTGTGTGCTTTCATTCTCTTTGTTTTGTTGCCAAGACAATTAGTTTCTTGCTTCTTCTAAGGTATAGCTTGCCTCCTTATGTTGGGCTTTACCATTTATTATCCTTTGTAGTGCTGGATTTGTAGAAAGATATTGTGTAAATTTGGTTTTGTCATGAAATATCTTGGTTTCTCCATCAATGTTAATTGAGAGTTTTGCTGGATACAGTAACCTGGGCTGGCATTTGTGTTCTCTTAGGGTCTGTATGACATCAGTCCAGGATCTTCTGGCCTTCATAGTTTCTGGCGAGAAGTCTGGTGTGATTCTGATAGGTCTCCCTTTATATGTTACTTGACCTTTTTCCCTTACTGCTTTTAATATTCTTTCTTTATTTTGTGCGTTTGGTGTTTTGACAATTATGTGACGGGAGGTGTTTCTTTTCTGGTCCAATCTATTTGGAGTTCTGTAGGCTTCTTGTATGCCTATGGGTATCTCTTTTTTTAGGTTAGGGAAGTTTTCTTCTATGATTTTGTTGAAGATATTTACTGGTCCTTTGAGCTGGGAGTCTTCACTCTCTTCTATACCTATTATCCTTAGGTTTGATCTTCTCATTGAGTCCTGGATTTCCTGTATGTTTTGGACCAGTAGCTTTTTCTGCTTTACATTATCTTTGACAGTTGAGTCAATGATTTCTATGGAATCTTCTGCTCCCGAGATTCTCTCTTCCATCTCTTGTATTCTGTTGGTGAAGCTTGTATCTACAGCTCCTTGTCTCTTCTTTTGGTTTTCTATATCCAGGGCTGTTTCCCTGTGTTCTTTCTTGATTGCTTCTATTTCCATCCTCAATTCCTTCAACTGTTTGATTGTGTTTTCCTGGAATTCTTTCAGGGATTTTTGTGATTCCTCTCTGTAGGCTTCTACTTGTTCTCTAAGGGAGTTCTTTATGTCTTTCTTGAAGTCCTCCAGCATCATGATCAAATATGATTTTGAAACTAGATCTTGCTTTTCTGGTGTGTTTGGATATTCCGTGTTTGCTTTGGTGGGAGAATTGGGCTCCGATGATGCCATGTAGTCTTGGTTTCTGTTGCTTGGGTTCCTGCGCTTGCCTCTCGCCATCAGATTATCTCTAGTGTTACTTTGTTCTGCTATTTCTGACAGTGGCTAGACTGTCCTATAAGCCTGTGTGTCAGGACTGCTGTAGACCTGTTTTCCTTAAGCCAGTTATGGGGACAGAGTGTTCTGCTTTCGGGCGTGTAGTTTTTCCTCTCTACAGGTCTTCAGCTGTTCCTGTGGGCCTGTGTCTTGAGTTCACCAGGCAGGTTTCTTGCAGGGGAAAAGCCGGCCCTACCTGTGGTCCCAAGGCCCAAGCTTGCTCGTGGGGCACTGCCCAAGTCCTCTCCGCGGAGGCAGCAACCGGGAAGATCCGTGCTGCTCCCTCCTGGAGCCTCCGTGTACCAGGGCTCCAGATGACGCATGGTGCTCTCCCCTGGTGTCTGGATGTGCACAGAGCGCAGTCTCCTCTGGCCTCCCAGGCGCGTCCGCCTCTCCGAAGGCCCAGCTCTCCCTCCCACGGGATTTGGGTGCAGAGAACCGTCTATCTGGTCTGCTTCCTTCAGGCTCCGGAGGTGTCCCAGGCGCAGGGATCCCGCCGCTCCCGGGCCCTCCCCTATGGGAACCCATAGGCCCACACAGTTGCCTCCTGGGCCAGGGATGTGGGCAGGGGTGGGCAGTGTTGGCGGTCTCCTCCGCTCTGCAGCCTCAGGAGTGTCCACCTGACCAGGCAGTGAGGTCTCTTTCCCACGGGGTCTGGGAGCAGAGAGCTGCTGCGGGTCGGGATCCGCGGGTGACTTGGGCCTTTTCTACACACCTCTTGCTCCATATAAATGACACAGAGACCTGGTATGCTTATTAAAAGTTTCAAGCACTAAGCTAGACAGGTTTTGATCTAAGCTGAATATGCTGGCCTGGCCTACTTTCTAGTCACTTACCAGGCATGTGGCATTAACTTCCATCTTGGTTGCACACTGGCATCTCCTTCATCATCTGTGTCTTCCTGTCAACTCAGCTGTCAGGCGGCTCATGGCCAATCTCTCATGATAACTCCCTGAATCCCTCTTTTTCTGTCTCAAGGCACAATGCCCAACCTTCTAGTCTCCTGCCCAGCTAACAGTCTGACTAGCTCTTTATTGGTCAATTAGTAGATGATAGAGAACAATATTTTACAAAATACTGACTCAGGAAATGCTTCATGCTATGACAATAGCAAAATCCAGATTTTGCCAAAATATTCAGGTACAGAAATCAGCATTCCCCAATAGTTTCAATAACTAGCATTGCAAACAATGACAAAGCATTACTAAGAATATTAAAACTAGACAGGAAATATCTGCTCTTTCCTCTTCCCATCCCAGTGTAACCCAGTGAAGTTCAGGAATGAAGGGAAGACTTCTTTCATTGTCTAAGTACCAGGAGGTCCATTGGCTTCCCCACAATATTTTTTAATAGTCATTTTACTGGATAGGCACATGAAAGAAAGCTACCTTTCAATACTGTGACAAATTGCCATCAAATTCAATTCTGAAACATCTTTTGTGTATGTGAGAAAAGTGTAGGGGAATGTCAGGGTGGGGGGGGCAGATGACTAAGGGGGAGCAGATGGGGAGGGGAACACCCTTAAAGAAGAAGGGGAGAGGGATGGGATAGGGGGCTTATCTCTGGGAAACTGAGAAAGGGAGTAACATTTGAAATGTAAATAAAAGAACATTAAATGAAATAAAAAAAAGAAGTGATCAAGCTTTGGGCAATGAAGCACTAAAAAAAATCAAGTATAAAAAATTTGAGGAAAAATAAAATGCTTGAAAATTTATATTATTTCTATTTACCACTTATTTATATTAGATAGACATATATACAAAATATAATGTAATGTCTTTGTCAATTCATTTTGATACCCTTTTATAATTTACAGAAATGTCGAATCCTCTAATGTTTTCAATAATTACTGAACATAAACTATTTTAAAAGTACATTTTTAGAATGATACATATTATTATGAAGTATCAACAGAAATAATTTGGAGAGAATGACCCAGAGACATGATATGCCCAACTCTCAGGTGAAAAAGTATTTAAGGATCAACACAGGAAGGAGTTTAGTTCCTCAGTGAGTTGGGAGTTAAGTCAATTGGGACGCGCCCTGAAGGCAGTGCAGTGGAGTTGAGCTTGTTTGTGTGTGCATGTTGTTCAATCCAGGTCAACAAAGGCAGTTGAATCCAGGGAATAAAAAGAAGACAGAAGATTAGAACAAATTGGCAGGGCTATTTTGAGGCCAAACAGTGCAATAGTGATAAATCTGAGAGAAACCATATTGAATCAGTCAGCTTGGAGAGGAATTTGAGCCAGAACAGTTTAGTTGAACCTGCCAACCAGAGTTCAGAGAGAGCTAGAAGGATTGAGTTTATTCAGTAGTAACATTCTAAGGTGACAATTATATTAGAGGAACAAATGCTACTTTTATACTTCCACAATGCATCCTTACCATCAGTATGTGGAAGAGCAACATGTATACTTGGCATCATCCTGTCTTCTTTGGGGCTCCAATGGGACCTCTGAGGCCATCAACTCAATTAGATATAAGCCATTTTAGGAACTGGAAGTTTCATGTGTTTTTAATAGATAATAAGTTGTGCTTTGTCTCTAGCACTATTTTGCATTTGGGGGAGATATTTATTTTAATTTGTGCTGAATATCTTATTGAGTTCAAACTAATTAATAGAGATAAACAGACTCCAGTTTCCCTTTCGTTTTCATTGGTTATAGAAAATTAGTTTATAGTAAGACAGTTAGCACCTGCACACAATATCACATTAATTGTCAACATATTTTTCTTTTTTCTTTATTTTTTGGGCTGCTAAGAACACAGTGGAGCATGTGTTCTTATTATATGTTGGAGCATATTTTGGTTATGTGAACAGGAGTTGTATAGCTGGGTCCTCAGGTAGTATTATGTGCACTTTTCTGAGGAACAAGCAGACTGATTTCAACAGTGGTTGAACCAACTTGCAATCCTACCAACAATGGATGAATATTCCTCTTTCTCTACATCTTTGCCAACATCTGCTGTCAACTGAGCTTTTTATCTTAGCCATTCTGACCGGTGTGAGGTGAAATCTCAGGGTGATTTTGATTTGCATTTCCCTGATGACTAAGGATGTTGAACATTTCTTTAGGTGCTTCTTGTTCATTCGAAATTACTTAGTTGAGAATTGGTTGCTTAGCTATTTACCACATTTTTCATAGAGTTATTTCGTTCTCTGGAGTCTATCTTCTTGAATTTTTGTACATAATGGTTATTAGCCCTCTCTCTGATATAGAATTGGTAAAGATCTTTTCACAATCTGGTGGTGGCCAATTTGGATTTGTCCTATTGACAGTGTCCTTTGCCATACATAAACTTTACAATTTTATGAAGTTTCATTTGTTGATGGTTGATCTTAGAGCATAAGCCATTGATAATATATATAGGAAACTTATCCCTATGCCTATGTATTCAAGGATCGTACCCACTTTAGCTTCTATTAGTGTCAGTGTATTTGGTTTAATTTAGAGGACCTTGATCTACTTGGACTTGAGCCTTTTACAAGGAGATAAGGATGGGACAATTTGCATTCTTCTTCATGCTGATCATGATCCAGTCGAACCAGCACCAGTGTGAGTGGGTATGTGTGGAGGGAAGCACCCTCATAGAAGGAGAGGGAGGGAAGATGGGATAGGGTGTTTCTGGAAGGGATAGTAGGAAAGGGAATAACATTTGAAATGTAAATAAATAATATATACAAAAAAGAAAAAAGAAATGAAAAAAAGAATGGATTGATTTGCATTCTTCTACATGCTGACCTGCCAGTTAAACCAAAAACACTTGTTGAAAATAGTGTCTTTTTTCCCTAGATGGTTTGAGCTCCCTTGTCAAAGATCAATACAACTTGAGGTCACTCACTCCTTACCTATTCAATATAGTAGTCAAAGTCCTAGACAGAGCAATCAAACCACAAAAGGAAGTAAAAGTGATACAAAGAGGAAGAAGTCAAAATATCACTATTTGCAGATGATATGATAGCATACTTTAGTGACCTTAAAAGATACACTGGAGAACTACTAAGCCTTATAAACAACTTCAGCAAAGTGGCTGTACATAAAATTAACTCAAGCAAATCAGTAGCCTTCCTCTATTCTAAGGATAAACTGGCTGAGAAAGAAATTAGGTAAATGACACCCTTCACAATACTCATAAAATACCTTCATTTTATTCTAACAAAGTAATTGAAAGATCTGTATGACAAGAACTTCAAGACCTTGAAGAAAGAAATCGAAGATCTCAGAAGATGGAAAGATTGTCCACGGTCTTGGGTTGGCAGGATTAATATAGTAAAAAATGGCCATCTTGTCTAAAGTAATCTACAGATTCAATGCAATCCCCATCAATATTCCAACTCAATTATTCATAGAGTTAGAGCAGTTTACAAATTCATTAGGAAAAACAAAAGCCCAAGATAGTGAAAACTTTCCTCAACAATAAAAGAACTTCTGGGGTAATCACAACTTTCGATTTTTTAGGGCAGACTTCATGTATTTGTATATTGTTGGAACTACTACTCTTTTAAGTTTTTCTACTCCTACTCAAATGACCTTGATTTTAGCTATGTCTCCACATATTCCTTCCAACATCTCCATCTTCATTCCATTTCCTATTGATTCTCCCATTCCAGTTCATTATTCAACTAACCATAAATTTGTATATTTTAATCTCCTTCTAGGAAGATTTCTTTTTCCCTACCTATTTATTCTTATCCTCTTTTTAGAGAATCATATATTGACTATCATTAACTTAACAGTTATATCCACCTTAAGCAAATATGTTATTCAACCTTCAGAATTTGTTCTAACTCTTTCAGGATATGTTGTTTCGGAGATCATCTACTTACTGAAAATTTCTTGATTTCACTTTTAATTGCTTAGCAATATTCCATTACATAAATCTAACACATTTCCTCTATCAATTCATATATGGGCGGACTTCTACATTACATCAAAATTCTACCTATTATGAGTGGAGGGACAATGAATGGAGTAACATGTGTCTGGTCGGATGAAGCATCCCCAAAGTAGATACCCAAGAGTGTTCTAGCTGAATTATGAGGTATATTCCAATCATCCTGAGAAACTCCCACCACATTTATTTCCATTATGTCTACAGCAGTAATTCCTCCCTCTAGTAATAAATGAGTGTTCTTCTTATTTCATATTCTTACCAGCATGAGCTGTCACTTGCTTTACTGATATCTACTATTCTGAAGGTTATAAGAAACCTTAAAGTTGCGTTTATTTGTATTTCTCTTATGGCTAAAAGCATTGAACATTTCTTTAGGTGTTTGTCAGTCATTTTCATTTTTGATAGTTATTTGTTCAGTCCTGTATTTCATTTTATATTTGGTTATTGTTTCGTGATATTGTTTTTTAGTTATTTATATATTTTGGATATTATCTTCCCATAGACCATGTGCTTGCAAAAATTGAACAGTTTTGTAACCTTACTTTGTTTGAATAATGATATCCTTTGCTTGTCAAAATTTTCAGTTTCATGGGGTCCTATTTATTAATTACTGATATTAGTTCCTGAGATAATGGTGTTCTTTTCAGAAAGTCTTTTCCTATGCCCTAAAGTTCAATGCTATTCCTCATTTTTTTAAATCTAGTATATCTTGTTTTTTGTTAAGTTCATTGATTGATTTGTATTTGAGTTTTATGCAGTTTGATTTGTATGGATCTATTTAGATTTCTCTACATGCATCTGCTTCTGTTTGTTTTGTTTGTTCTTCTCCATTGTGTATTTCTGACTTCTTTATCAAATGTCCATAAAAAAGTTAGATTTATATCTATTTCTTCAATTGAATTCAATTGACAAACATGTTTGTTTCTGTGGCAATATAATGGTAGCTATATACCAATAATACGAATTATAATTGGAATCGTAATATATTCAGCAGTTTTAAACTACTGAGGACTGCTTTAGCTTTTCTTGTTTTTCTGTTACTGTTTTGTTAAATGCTTTGTGTTGTTATGCTTATTTCGACATGAAGCTGAAAACTTGTTCTTTAAGTATCTTTAAAAGTTGTGTGGGAATTTTGATGTGGATTGCATTTAATCTGTAGTTTTTGTTTGATTGTATAGGAAATTTAAACATATTAACTATACTGATTGTTGAGGATAGAATATCTATCCATCTTTTGATACCTTCAATTTCCTTTTTCAATGTCTGAAAGGATTTTTTTTTACTTATAAAGATTTTTCACTTGCTCTGTGAGATTTATCCCAAGATATCTCATACTTTACATTTTGAGGCTATTGAAAAATGTGATTGATTTGGTGAATTAATCTTGTACTATACTACTTTGTTGACAGTGGTTATCAACTGTAGGATTTCCTGTGTAGAATTTGAGGCTCACATATACATGTTGTTTTAACAGCTGCAAATAAAGGTATTTTGACTTCACTCCTTCAAAAATGCATCTGCATGATCTCCTTCAATTGTTTTTATTCCTAGCTAAGATATTAGGAATTGCATTGAGTGGTTACAGAGAGTGTGAACAACTCTGTTCCTGATTTAGTTGAATTGCTTTGACTTTCTCTCCATTTAAGTTGACTTTGAATATATGCTTGCCTTTATTATATGCCTTTATTATTTTAAGATATGTCCCTTGTGTCTTTAAATACTTCAGGACTTTTGCGATGGAGAAGTGTTGGATTTTTTTTTCAAAGCATTTTTTTTTGCATCTAATGAAATGATCATGTTATATTTTGAGGGTATTTTTGTTTTTGTTTTCTTTTAGTTTGTTTATATGATAGATTACTTCTATTGATTTACATATGTTAAACCAACCCTGGGGATGAACTTTGTTTGACCATAGCCGACGAGGTGTTTCATAAGTTCTGAGATCCAATTCCCATGTAATTCATTGACTATTTTTGCATCTCTGCTCATAGTTGAAGTTGTCATTTAATTCCATTTCTATGTTGGTCCTTATGAGCATAACTCTAGACTCATAAAATGAATCTCTAAATGTTCCTTCTATTTATTTTTGTAGGTTAACTTGAAGAGTATTGGCATTAATTCTTCTTTTAAATTCTGGTAAAATTATTCACTAACTCTATCTGGCTGCATGCTTTTTGGAGTTGGTGGGCTTTACTTGCTGTTTCTGTTAAACTAGGAAGTATTGGTCAGCTTTAAATTAGTTATCTAATCTTAATTTAAATTTGATAGCATATAATTACAAAGAAAATTAACCATTTCATTTATATTTTTCAGTTTGGTAGAGCAACTGTTTTCGAATTATGCTTCTAAAATATGATCTTATGATTCTCCAGATTACCCCAGTGTCTCCTTTCCATTGCTACTTTTTTCTCAATGTGATTATTCTCTCTTTTTTAAATTAATTTGGCTAAGCGTTTGATGATATTATTTTGTTTCTCAAAGAACCAACCATTTGATTCATTGATTCTTTGTATTTTCTGTTGTTTGTTTGCCTTTTTTAGAATACAGTCATGAGTGTTTTTTCCTTGGGGAATAATTATTTTTAAAGTTGAGAGTTATCAAGGAATGGTGTTTGTTTCTTCTTATTATTTGGCTGTTATGATTTCCCCCCTCCTCTTTTGATTTACTGATCTCAGATTCTTAGATTATTTATTCTTTGTTATTGATTTGTTTGTTTTGGATGTCTTTTACTTTTTTAAGGTTGGCATTTTCATTTAATTATGGCACTGTCTATATGCTAAAATTTTGTTTTATCTTGAAATGCCCTTTGTTCTTTACCTAGTGTGAATAAAAGTTGTCCTTGATCTAAGAACAATATAACTTGCAAGTTAAAAGTAGAATAAAACAGGAAAAATACCTTGCAGATTAAAGGTTCTCTTTGCATTTAATAAAATTATGAATAAGTTCATGTTTCTCCTGTGTAGGTTAAGATTTCAGTTTGTAGCTAAAAATAAGTTACGGTTCGTCTTGTGTAAAGTCCTTCCATTAGAAAGTTTCTCTTTGGAATTAAGAAAAAAAAAACTGATGTTTCTCAAAGTTAATGTAAGTGCAAACACAATTTTCAACCTCCACTAAACTTGTGACCCCATTTATTTGATGTATATCCCTACCATTTTTCTTGTCTTTCATTGTATTGTTTTAACTATGTATGACAAGGAACTTTCTCACTCCTCTGAATACCTATTCTTTTATAAAAAGAACCGAAGCTGTGGCTCCCCTCTATATTCTCACTTATGATAGGAAAGCTAACTGGTCAGTCTTAGGTATTCATTGACATACAGCTTGTTTTAATTGAAACATCTTGGATTGGTCTTTTCTCTATTCTTAGGTATAGCAGATCGAGGCTGGGATCTGTGATATCTTAGAGATTATCAATGGTCTGACCCTACCCTCCTTTGTTTTAGAGTCTCAGTTCTGCCATCATTTATTACTTGGTTTGTTTCCTTTGAAACTTCTGGCATTCTTTCTTTTTTCTGTCAGTTTATTGATTTACTTATTTTGTGTGGAGAATTTCTTTTCTGGTCCAGTCTACTTGCTGCTGTGTATGCATCTTAGATGTTGATATGAATCTCCTTCTTTACATTAGGGAAATTTTATTCCATGATTTTATAGAAAATACTTTATGCCTTTAACATGGTTTTCTTATTCCTATTTTCATCAGTGTTTAATAGTATCCTATGTTTTCTCTATGGTTTGTACATAAAAGTATTTTTAATTTAACATTTTCTTTGAATTAAATATTCATTTCTCCTACTTTGTATTCAATTCCTAAAATTATTGATGCTATCATTTGTATTTTGTTTTTGAGACATGTAACTCTTCTTCTTGCTCAAGCTCCTAAATTTTTCACTTCTAGATTTCATTAAGTTTGGGTTTTCTTTCTTTTTTCTATTTCTGCTGCCAGATCTTGAACATATTTATTAATTTTCTTCTACTGTTTGTTTGTGTTTTTATGAATTTCTTTAATGAATTTATTTATTCATTTCCTCTTAAACACTATCTTAGCCAGGGTTTCTCTTCCTTCACAAAACATCATGACCAAGAAGCAAGTTGAGGACAAAAGCGTTTATTCAGCTTATGGTTTTCACATTGCTGATCATCACCAAAGGAAGTAAGGACTGGAACTCAAGTAGGTCAGGAAGCAGGTGTTGATGGCAAGGCATGAAGAGATGTTTTGCTTGCTTTCCCTGGATTGCTCAACTTTATTTCTTCTAGAAATCTAAAAATTACCAGCCCAGCAATTACCATGCACAATGGTCCCTTCGACCCTTGATCACTAATTGAGAACATGCCTTACAACTAGATTTATAGAGACAGTTCCTCTAGGGATGATCCTTTCTCTGTGATAATTCCAGCTTGTGTCAAGTTGACACATGAAACCCAGTAAAAGAACCTCTATCACATTCATAAAGTCTATTTTATGGTCTTTGTTTCATGTGCCAACACTAATTCATTTTTCAGGGAGTACTACAGTAAGGTTACTGAAGTTAAATTTAGACATATTATCTTGGCTGATATTGATTTTGTTTTTATGCTCACATCACTTCAAGTCACATGAGTTTTAGAAGATAATTCTAGATACTGACATTTGGTTTTGTCTTTGTTGTGTGGAAGTCGTATTCATTGGTTTCTGTTGCCCTCTTTGGTTACTAGGAGAGTGTGATAGCTGTTTGTCACCTGGTAGGCATTTTTCTTGAGCAGAAAGTTATTGGAAATTCAAGGTAGAATGTGTTTCTAAAAACTGGGAGCTGGTCCTTAAAAAATGGGGTTAGGCTAGAAGGGAGTGGCTGAGGGGTTCCACGAAAGGGAGAAAGGTAGGTTGTTCCACCAAGATATGCTTCTTCATCTGGAAATGGGAGCAAAGAAGGATAGGCAGCAGCAGGCAGGCTGGTAAAATGATGGAGATGAGACTGAGATTTGGAGAGGAGGAGGATTAAAGGTCTGAAGTACCTATGTGCTTTGCTAGCCTACATTCTCTGTCAGGCGTGACTGGCAGGTTCTCAAGAAATTCCTGGTGGAACTGTGAACTGAAACAAAGGGATATAAAGGGTATAACGGTGAGAGCAAGGAGCAGGGGAGAAGATCTGCGTGATCTAATAGAAATGGGGGCAGAGAAAAAAAGGAAGCTATAGCATGGTTGACTAAGAAGCTATGGATGAGACTTCCCTAGGAGAAAAGCAAGGAAAGGTGAATGAAGAATTTAGTCTACCTGCTTTCCTAACTGAAGTGGTCTGAAGTCTCCCAGGAAATCTATATTCCAAATATTATCATCAGTTTAATCAAGGATAGAGAGATCACTGTTTGTTTAAATGTGCTTAATACTAAGTCTGAAGACCTGAGTATGCTCTCTTGGTTCTAAAAGGAGGAAGGAAAAAAAAAACTTCCCAGAGATTTGTCTTATAGCTTCATAGGCATGCTGTGTCATACATGCATCCACATGTACACATAGATGTAAAACACAAATTAGAGATAGAGACAAAGACAAAGAGACAGAAAGGCATGGATGGGATATATAAAAATAAATGAGGAATGCATTTTATTCAATAACTTTAGAAATGTAATTTCTACCTTTTCTAAAAGTTTATTAAACTTGATATTTTCTAAATTTCATGCTATTATTTTCTTTGAATGTAAATATTCAAGTTGAAATATAATTAGTAACTTCAAGTATTGGTTTGTATATTTTCCTAAGTATAGGAAACTGAATTTTTACCAATTGTATTTATGAATATATATCATTTTAAGTTTCTATTTAAAGTAATTTCATTTATAGAACATACTTGCAGTTAATATCCAGTAAGAATATTTGAGCAAAAGTCAGTAGCATTCACAGTGAACATTTAATTAGATCATGAATTATTTATTAAAGTAGGAGTGATTACACTGTAATTCCAAGAATCTAATGAAGGCATACAATTTGGAAAATGCATCTAAAATCATCTTTATAAGCTCAGTTTTCATAGTGACTCATAATACAAAATTTCTCCAGTTAAAGGATTATTTTACTAACTATAGAGCTAAGTTTGTAAATCTCTTAATTTCTCACAAGACATTTTTTTGATTTATAAAAGTCTATTTAGATTTTTGCTTGAATAAAACATTTTCTTTGTGAAAATATATGAAGTGGTGTGTAAACCGTTATAATAAAATTATATGCATTGAAGTTGCTTCATTCTTTCACTGATTATCAGCTAATAATTCAATTTGAGAAAATTAGCCTCATCTTTTTTTTTTAAGACGTCATAGAACAAATAGAGAAAAATGTGTTTTTCTTAAATGAGACCAGTAATTTTGGTGGGGTGGATTTTAATTGACAGTTTCAGGCAGTTTTAAATGATGATAATGAAATAAAAAGACATTTTGATATTTAAATAAAAGATTACAGTAGTAATAAGAGCACTAGGCCTCCATGCACTGCTTGTTGTGTAAAATCACTTAGATTATCAACTATGAAGGCCTGTTTAATCACTAATACTCCAAGTTTTTATACTGTACCTGTGCCTGTTAGTGGGATGCGGTATGCAGAGAAACAGGAGTGTCTGTGTGGCATGCTAGTCAGCAAGACTACTCAAAATACCTTAACCTCTGTGGACATTGATTGGCTCACTCTCAGGAAATAAGACAGATAGAGTTATCTTTCATCATCTGCTGGCCTTCACCTGTTCTCAAGGGTGTGTGCTTGCTCCAGAACATAGGCATATTCAACCCTACCAGTATGCTTAAGCCACAAGCAAGCACTCATGAACATAGGATGACAACAAACAATATATTTTCCATAGCACTCACTCCATCATCACACATCTTTGAGATTTACTCACTTTTTTTCTTCCCTAGAATCCGAGACGAGAAGAATTAGGTTTGTGTCTAATACAGTGTGTGATAGAAGCAGCACAAGAATCACCTTGATTTCACTTCATAACAGTGAAGTATCATGTACATAACATATGTGGACAGGCTCCATGCAGTGATTCATTGTTTCACAATTAGATTTTAGTAAGGTGGCAAAAGTCACTCCCCGACAATTAAGTAAATGAGACATCAGACACCTCAGTCTTTGTTCTTTGATACAAGGATCTAGCAGCAAACAGCAATCAAATGATTATCTTTGTAATTGCTGTCCCAGAGAATTGATGATGAGATCAATTGTCAACTCTTGTCCTAAGGCAAGGAGTAAATACTAATACAAATACAATTGGCAGAAAAGGATTTTTAGAGAACTTTATACAGGTAGCATAGCCACCGTAATAAAGATCAAATGCTGATAATGACAGTGCTACCAGCATCATAAAGGCGATGATATGCCCCATGGCAAGAGAGACTTCAAGGCAGGCTCTAGTTTGAATAAAACTAAACAAAAGCAAAATTTTTGATACAGGATGAAGCTCAATATTTGGGAGATTCTTATTGTGGTCATAGCCCCTGCTTGTAACCAGCACCAAAGTCCCAAATAGACAAGCAAATAATAAAGAAACAAAACAATAACAAAATAAAACAATACAAACAGCCATGTGGCATATATAAAATTATAAGAAATGATTTCCAAGAATTTAGTTGTGGAAATGGAAATATTCTTCCACATCTTCAACAGAAATACAAACAATGCATACATCCCTTTTTTCTGAATTAAAAACTTAGATATATATTTGCATTGTGTCATAATTTCATTTGTTAAGAAGATATGAACAATGACTTGTTTCAGTTGAGACTAGGTCAATAGATGATTGTGAAAATTTCAGTTACAGATATTCAATAAAAGTAATATTATAAATATTGTAACAAGATGTTTTTATGACATATTCTTTGGTATAATATACTTTCAACTATGTCAGATGTGCCTAGACTTAAGGGAGCAAATCACTGTAATGTAACAATCAAGCAATGATTATTGGTCAAACCAATCTACTTTAGTAGCTCTAAAGTATACAGAAGCTAGTTTTTAAACAAAGGTGAAAAATTACCATTTTAGCTTTTCTCACACTTCAAGATCTAAATAAACTTGATTCTGTGCAGGGGAATGGCAGTACAGTCATCAATAATTAATCCAAAGGCATACATTTCCAAACAATTTTTTGTAACAAATTATAACTTTGAGTAAAAAGAGACAGAAAGAAAACCATAAAGAATTTGGAAATGCTTGAAACCCATTGGTAATTTCTTCTACTATCAGTGTTTCCTATTGTTGGATGCTACACTAATAGTGTGGTCAGAAAGAAAATGTAGGAAAGATGCCATAAAATATTTCTTCCATTAGGCAACATAAGGTGCTATGTTTAATGATCAACCATTATATTATGTATGCATATGATAATAACTGATAATTGTAAAGGTTACTTTTTAACAACTGTTTTTCTCTAATGATGACACATGGAGTTCAGAGATTACAAAATAATGACAAATTTCTATGAAGGAATTTCAATACAAACACTTAGTGAAAAATGTGATAGAGGTTGAAAACAATGCTTGGCTAACAATTGGATCCATTCTATCAGGTGGTAAAGCCCTGTTCCTATCATTCAAGCTTGGTTCCTTTTCCTAGCAGTCATTTCACTTTATGAATGTTAGGTGAGAAAATGACTGTGGGAATTCTGGAATAAAGAAGTCACTTAAAATGTGTCTACCCAGAAATAATAGGCATAAACTAAATTATTAATATAAAAAAGGTTTAATTTCCTTTCTCAACTACTTAGAAGCCAGGGAGCAGAAAATGAAGTTTTCATTGCTTGCAATAGGAATATGGAGTGTTTTAAATGTTTCTGTATGGCATTTTGAGATCATAGAATTAGTATTTACTATTAGAAAAAGGATCTTAATTATAAACTTGATATCTAATAAGCAACCTACATATCTCAGCAATTTCAGTGGGGTAACAGTAACACAGACTGTTTGTGTGCGTATCTGTGGATGATATTGGTGCTGTACGCTTGCAAGCCTTGCCCCAGGGGAAATCATAGTTCAGTTCTGTTCTTCCCGTACTCCCTGCAACTAATGTCTGTATCTCTCTCATGGTGTAATAGAGAAATAAACAGAAAGGCAAACAATATTTATTGGCACTTAAAATTTTGGAAATTATATTATTAGAGGTAAAAACTAGCCTGGATAAGGAAAGCACTTGATATTCAGACTAGTTCACTACATTTATAACAGTAAAACATATTTTAGAAGCCACCTGGCTTTGAAACTGGACCTATAATGCCTATTATGGAAATGCAATAAAGAGTTAACAATGAAACTTCATTATGTCATACTTTTCACCAATTTGAGTTTTGTGGGCAAATAGAAAATTCTTAAGTGGTCTGTTTCAAATCTCTTTGGCACTAAAGTCTGGCAATAGGTATGACAATGTTCTAATAGTGTTTCCACCATTAACTCTGTATACCAACCAGGATAATAGCCACTAAATGTAAATTTAATCAAGAATTTCTCTTGATTCTTTTTGAGATATTAAATTTAGTCATTTAAGCATAAACAACTGTTTGAGAACTGCAAAATTTAAGAGCTCAATAAAAAAATTCACAGGTCATAAAAACTAAAAGAGAAATTTCAATCAAGAGAGCCAACTAGACAATGATGGACAAAGGAAATGACAAGAAAATGGCAGGAAAGTAAGGTGTCAGACACAACTGTCAGTCAGGTATGACAATTACAAATACACTAATGGGAGAGTCCGAGACCTGTAGGGGCCTGAGAGGAGTGGCCAGAGCAGCCAGGAGAGCTTTCTGGAAAGTAGCTGAGGGAGCTGGTCAGTCAGACAGTATAACATATAGGTGGCCCTAATAAACACATAGTTCTGAAATAGATGTTAGAAGAATGATCCTGAGGCTCCTGGTGTTACAGGTTTCACTGTCTAGTAAGTTCACTGCCTACCTTGAGGCTTCCCCGCCAGCAAACACCAAGAATATGACAGGTTTTCACTATAGTTTATGCCTGAATTGAAGGCTTCTTTTACTCCCAGATTGGCCTCAGCCTTGAAATCTTCCTGCCTCAGGTTCACAAGGGTCATATTTACAATTCTGTGTCCAGTAGATTTGATTCACCATGGATAATCTATCACCAGAAGAAATTCAGCTTCAGGCTCACCAAGTTCCTGATGAGTCTCTGGAACGCACAAGGAAAATTAGTCTTTGTATCTCAGGATGCAGGAATAAACACCATCACTATGATGGACGAACAAGGGGAACTACTAAATCACATAGAAGAAGGCATGGACCATATAAATAAAGACATGAGAGAAGCAGAGAATACTTAATAGAACTCAACAAGTGTCCCCTCGGTGTCTGCCCTTGTAATAGGACAAATAACTTTGAGTCTGGAAAGAACTATAAGGTAACATGGGGAGATAGCGGAGACAACTCACCCAGCAATGTGGTATCTAAGCAACCAGTCCAGATAACAAATGGTCAGCCTCAGCAAACTACAAGCGCAGGCACCGGTGGATACATTAAACATATAACTAATGATGCCAGAGAAGATGAGACCAGAGAGAACCGCATTCAAATGGAGAGCAACCAAGGCAGCATAAGGAACATGGCTCTGGACATGGGCAATGAAATTGATGCTCAAAACCATGCTGGTTTTGATTTGCATTTTCCTGATGACTAAGGATGTTGAAAAGTCCTTTAGGTACTTCTCAACCATTCGATATTCCTCCGCTTAGAATTCTTTGTTTAGCTCTGCATCCCATTTTTAATAGGGCTATTTGGCTCGCCGTCGTCTAACTTCTCGAGTTCTTTGTATATATTAGATATTAGCCCTTATTGGAGGTAGGATTGGTAAAGATCTTTTCCCAATCTGTTGGTTGCACTAATGACAGTGCCCTTTGCTTTACAGAAGCTTTGCAATTTTATGAGGTCCCTTTTGTCTATTCTTGGTCTTAGAGCATAAGCCATTGGTGTTTTGTTTAAGAAATTTCTCCAGTGCCCTTGTGTTCGAGACCCTTCCCCAGTTTTTCTTCTGCTAGTCTGAGTGTATCTGGTTTTACAGGGAGGTCCTTGATTCACTTAGTCTTAAACTTCAGACCACTTATCTTTTGTATAAAGGAAAGTTGCTAATCTTTTTTTAGTTAATTTTACATTCACCCAATTTGCTGAAGTTATTTATCAACTGTAGGGTTTCTATGTAGATTTTTTTTTGGGTTGCTTATTGTTACATCATCTGCAAATAGTGATGTCTTGACTTCCTTCTTTCAAATTTTTATCCCTTGATCTCCTTTTGTTGCCTAATTGCTCTGTCTAGAACTTTGAATACTATATTGAATAGATAAGGAGAATGTTTGCAGCCTTGCCTTATCTCTGATTTTAGTGGGATTACTACAAGTTTGTTTCCATTTAATTTGGTGTTGGCTGTTGGTTTTCTGTATATTGCTTTTAATAAGTTTAGATATATGTAATGAATTCCTGATCTCTTCCAGAATTTTATCATGATGGGATATATTATTATAGAGTCTTTTTCAGTATCTAATGAGACAATCATATGATTTTTTTGTGTTTGTTTATATAGTTGATGGATTTTCATTTATTGAACCATCCCGGCATCCCTGGGAAGGAGTCTACTTGATTTTTGTGAATGATGGTTTTGCTATGTATTTTATTTAGTTTGCAAGCATTTTATTGAATAAATTTGCATCAATATTCATAAGTGAAATTGATCTCAAGTTCTTTGGTGGGTCTTTGTGTGGGATAAATATGAGAGTACCTGTGGCTTCATAGACTGAATTAGGTAATGTTCCTTTCATTTCTATTTCATGGAATAGAGTGATAAGTATTGGTATTAGGTCTTCTTTATAGGCCTGGTAAGATTTAGCACTAAAACCATCTGACCCTGGGCTTTTGTTTCCTCCCACTAGGAGATCTTCATGACAGTTTTGGTTTCCTTTGGGGTTAATGGACTGCTTAAATTCTTTCCCTGCACTTGATTTAACTTTGGTACATGGCATTTCTCTAATAAATTCACACATTTAATCTTGATTTTCCAGTTTTGTGGGGTGGGGTAGGTTTTGTAGTAAGTTTTGATGATTTTTTTTCAAATTTCCTCAGGTTCTGTTGCTATGTCTCCATTTTCATTGCTGATTTTGTTAATTTGTATACTGTCTGTATGGCCTTTAGCTATTTTGGTTAACTTATCATCTAACTTGTTAATTTTCTCAAAAAACAAAAACAAAAACAACAACAACAACAACAACAAAAACTCTTGGTTTTCTAGATTCTTTGTTTAGTTTTCTTTGTTTCTAATTGTTTGATTTCAACTCTTAGTTTGGCAATTTCCAGCCATCTCTTGTGTATGATTCCTTCTTTTAGTTCTAGAGCTTTCAGGTGTGCTATTTAGCTGCTAATACAGGATCTCTCCAACTTCTTTATGAAGGCACCATGCTCTATGAATGTTCCCCATAGCACTGCTTCATTGTGTGCCATAAATTTGTGTATGCTGTGATTGACTTTCATTGACTTCTAAATGTGTTTATTTTCTTTCTTTGTTTCTTCCCTCACCAAGTTATTATTGAGTTGAGAATTGTTCAGTTTTCATGATTATCTGGATTTTCAGCTATTTTTGTTGTTATTGATGTCCAACCTTAATTTGTGGAGATCTAGTAAAATGCATGGCATTATTTCAATCTTCTTGTGTCTGTTGATTCTTGTTTTGTGTCTGATTATATGGTCAGCATTTAAGAAAATTTCCATCACGTGCTGAGAACAAGGCATATTCTTTTGTTTTGTAGTGAAATGGTCCACAGATATCTATTAAATCCATTTAGTAATTTACTTCTGTTTTTTCACTGTCTGTTTATGTTCTGTTTCAAATTACACAATTATTGTGTGAATTTCAGTGTTGTGTATTCAGCTTTCATAGAGTTGTTTTTTTATTTTTTTGTTTTTTTGTTTTTGTTTTTTTTTTCTGATGTGGGTGTCCTTGCATTTAGGGCAGGGATGTTCAGAATTGAGACTTCATTTTGGTCTATTTTTCCTTTGACAAATATAAAGTGTTCTTCCCCATCTCTTTTGATTACTTTTGCTTTAAAGTCTGTTTTCTTAGATTTTAGAATGGCAAATCCAGCCCTTTATTCTGAGGTAGTAGCTTTGTTGCTGAGGAATATTTTCTGTATGCATCAAAATGATGAATATGTATGTATTCAATCTCTATGTATCCAATCTCTTAGCCTGTGTCTTTTTATTGGGGAAATGAGTTTTTTGATATTGAGAGATATTAAAGACCAATGATTGTTAATTATTGTTACTTTTGTTGTTGGAGGCAGTTTTATGTGTATATAATTTTCTTCTTTTAGGTTTCTTATGACAGGATTAATTTCTTGTGTTTTCCTTGGTCTAGTTACCCTCTGTGTGTTAGAGTTTTTGCTTCTAGTATCCTCTGTAAGGATGGATTAGTAGAAAGATATTGTTTCAATTCGGTTTCATTATTGAATATTTTGGTTTACCCATCTATGGTGATTGAGAGTTTCACTGGGTATAATAGACTAGACTGTCATCTGTATTCACTTAGGGTTTGAATGACACTTTTCCAAGATCTTCTGGCTTTCAGTGTCTCTCTTGTGAAGTCTGGTGTAAAATGTTTGCATTTATATGTTACTTGGACATTTTCACTCACAGCTTTTAATATTCTTTCTTCATTCTGTATATTTGGTGTTTTGATTACTATATGGTGGGAGGATTTCTTTTCTGGTCCAATCTGTTTGGTGTTCTGTAAACTTCCTCTACATTTATGGTCATCATTTTAGGTTAGGGAATTTTTCTTCTATATTGTGTTGAATATGTTTCTGGTCCTTTGAACAGGGAATCTTAATCCTCTTTTCTTTGTATTATTCTTAGGTTTGGTCTTTTCACTGTTTACAAATTTTCTTGGACAATTTGGGTTTTCTTACCTTTTGTATTTTATTTGACTGATATGTTGTTATCTCCTATGATAGCGTCTATACCTGAGAATCTCTTTTCCATCCTTTATATTCTGTTGTTGATGCATCTATAGCTCCTGATATCTTTCTTAGGTTTTTGCATATGCCTACATTGGTGATTCATTTTTTGTCTTTGTTCTTAGTTTTATGCCTTGCATTGTTTTATGCAATTTCTTTACACACTTTATTGTATTTTCCTGATTGTTTTCTGTTTAAGGGTTTCTACCTGCTTGCCTGCACTTTCCTGTATTGATTTAAGAGAATTATTGATATCCTCCTTAAATACTTCTGTCATCTTCATCGAATTTTAGGTCAGAATCTTGCTCTTTGTGTGTATCAGGGTATCCAGGACTTGCTGTGGTAGAACTGTGTTCTGAGGTTGCCAAATTATATCTATTTTTTTAATGTTCATTAAATTAAAATGACCACCATGTTGCAGTACTCCTCCTTTTAAAAATATTATGTAAATTCGATGCCAATTCAGAAATATCACAACATCATAAAATGATATGTAGTGACATTATTCTATGCCTCATTTTTATCCTCCTGGTGTGGAAAGCTGCAGTAGATTAACTAGAAAACCTCTCTAGGTGGTCAATCGTTACTCCTGATTTTGACACTTAAGAGATTTGACAACTAAGACATTTCCCATATACCTTTACTGCTGTAAATGTTCCCTTGAAAGATCCTCACTCTTTCCTCAAGTCTCACCCATAAGTTGACTCTTGTCCTCAGACATTTTGAATAGCAAGGACAAACTGAGATAAAAAATCTTTGTTTAGACTTTGGTAAATATCCGTGTTATTAAAATTATCTGTAGATATTGCTGTTTCTTTATACCTTCATCATCAGGATTTGAACTACATTGTGTCAGAGATCTTGAACTCACTCCACTTTCACAGGTCTAAGAAAGTGTACATCTGAAATCATTCTGATAAAAGCAGAGTGAGGCATTAATGGACACTATAGTCATACTTTATATTCATGAACTATATTAATGCTATATTATATGATTTACAATCATCTAACTTAGCTATCACATGTTATAAAGGAAAAATTACTGTGTTGTGTTCTGACAGGTTCGCATGGATAATGTAGAACAATTACAGACTTGATTGTTGCTATCCACCACAGATGCCTCACTCACTTTCAAAGTGCTTTGCTTAGAATAATATAATAAAACTTGTGATTACTGAAAAGTATAGTCTTTAAAAAGAAAGCTGTAGTAGAATAAAAAGCATTTGAAATACAGTGATAAATATAGTTGGATACACTGAAAAGAGTAGATTTTTCCCTCTGTTTTCCCTGTACTTTCAAAGATTGTGATAAACACAGTACAATATGAATTAGTTTGTACAACTCTTTGAAAGAGATTTTGAAGATATTTCTCAGCATGAGATAAATAACTTGTCCTCTTGTCCTGCAGTTTCCTGTCTTCCTAGAAGGGAAGATAAATTCTCTGTAACATATCTATTTTCTGATACTTCTGAGGTGTTGAAAGCTGTTAGACACCCATCTCTTTCTGTTCCATAAGCCAAGTTAGAGAAACTGACCTCACAATCTTTTCTGTTTTTTGTAGGTAACTAAAACGATAAGGTCACGGCATTTCAAACTGACCAGGTAGCAAATGATCTGCTACTGTCAGGAATCCAATCCCTACATTCCCTATTGTTTTGAGAACTATAAGTCACTTATACACATAACACACACACACACACACACACACACACACAGAGAGAGAGAGAGAGAGAGAGAGAGAGAGAGAGAGAGAGAGAGAGGCTCAAATAAACAAATTGTCAAAAAGGTTACACATATTTTTTCTTTTTTAAACATGTGACTTTACAATTTAAAATTTAGAAGGCATATAATTTAACTACCAGAATAATCACTAAATGTAATGAAGACAGTGGAATAGAGAGTCTCAGAGTGCACTGGGCATACATATTGACAATATAGAAAATTTCCTATTAATGCTTATTGAGCAAGGCTCTTGCCACTAAAGTTGAAACAATCTTGCATGCTAAGATTCACATGCATAAAGAAACTTTTCAATAAATAAATACATTTTTGATGTTTACTTCTAGGAATGCCTAAATAAACATATTTCATCTTAATGTGCTGTGTAAGTTACAGGGCCATTACTAATATTACAATCAGTTTCAAATGTATAGATCCATCATTTTGTAGAGTTAGAGAAAACCTTCTATTGTTTTTTCCAAGTTTATCTGTCCCTTCCTGTGTATACTACTGCATGTTTTTTCATGACTGTCGAAGTTCTTTTGAAGTGAATTGCTTCCTGAGGTTCCTTAGCTATTTAATATGACAGAATACATATTCTCAATATTGTTCTCAAATCATTAACACAGTTATGGAAGTTTCTAAAATAATCATTTTATTTCAAAATTTTATCATGAATAGTAAAATTATTGTAATGGTATCTCCCTTAAATTCATACAACTATTACATGATGAGATATGGTAGCATGATGCTTTTCATGGACAATTATCACATACTGAATGGATGGAGCATGTGTAAACCAAACTTGCATTCAGTTAATTTTGAAATAAATCTAGCTGAGTTCTCTCTAAGCATAATAAACCCTTTAAAAGGAAATTTTCCTATGTAGCTCATGGTATTAAATGGTTTGAGAAGGGTCTCAAAGTTTTATAAAGGGTCAAAGTCCTGTGATCAATTCTAAAATGGGGCAATCCTACAATGAAGGAAAACTGCAACCTAGAATCTGAGAGAAGCCTGTGACAATATCAAGAAAGACAGAAAGGAAAAGGAAGCAAGCAAACAAACAAAGATCATGAACAGTCATTTCAGTTATTTGTTACACCCAAATGTAATAGAGTTGATGAGCTTGGGTATAGTTTACCCTTCAAATGGCTAGAAAAATTCCCATCCAGATACTATGAAATTGTAAGATATTGAATCAGCTGTTTACGTATTGCTAATTAGTATGACTAATGTTCTGTTATGCAATTAAATTTTAATGTGTATACATGTAATAGAAAAATATTAAATTAGGAATTCTAAATGAATGATTAATAGAATAGTAAAGTCATTGAAGAGAACAATCACACCAAAGGACCCTGGATGTCCCAGGTGGTAACATGAGTGGATGTTTTTATTCTCAGATATAACTGGAATTGTCCATTTATGACTGTTAAATTCATAGTTAAAATGTCATTTACTAAACAATTTATAAAATATTTCTCCAAGCAGAGCTTCCATGCCATTTCATTTTTTCTGTTAGTAAGCATATTTAATGGTTTTAGAATATATATGTTTCTCTCCCCTCTCTCTCTCTCTCTCTCTCTCTCTCTCTCTCTCTCTCTCTCTCTCTCCCCCCTCTCTCTCTCTCTATCTCTGTGTGTGTGTGTGTGCACCCATGTGTTTGCTACCTGCTTGCGCACACAGAGTAATTTTTAAAATGTGATATGGTTATTATAAAGCTCGCCCACAATGTGACAATATGATGAATGGAATGGTGAAATGAAATTTTCTTGTATTAAATTTTCTTTCTTTCAAACTTCAGTCCTGAACTAAATTTAGCTTTGACAGTATATAATGTCATTGCTTGGCTTGCTATAGAAATCAAGAAAGATAATGCCCATAGAAGAAGAAAAAAAAAACATATGGTTACTTCCAAATTTCTCATATCTCTTGTAACATTATATTTTATCCTCAATCCAAAAAAAACTTGCGTAGTTATAATGTACAACTTTCAGACTTCTTGTTTTACCTGAATTTATGAATTTACACATACCCCAAACAATAATTTTATATTTTCAGAACATTGGAGTAAATATTTATTAATGCAACAAATGACTTTTATAAAAGACTTGATTATACATTAGAGTTTTCATGTTATATTTGATACATTTTTATATTTTAATTTTTAAAATTTTTTATTATGTGACTCTGTGTACCAATAGTTAAGCATTTATGCATCTGGGGGATTAGTTGATTTTCAGTTAGAGATCATCATATAGTAATATGTATGTTAATAATTTATCATTGCTAATACAAAGGAATAGGGTTATTGGACCCAGAACTTTGGGGCATCTTTCTTTCTTTGCAAAGATTTTTATTATATTATTTTATTTATTTACATTTCAAATGTTGTCCCCCTTCTCAGGCCCCCTCCCAGATGTCTTCACCCCATACTCTTCCCCCTTTGCCTCAGAAAGGGTGCTTCCTCACCCCCAATCTTCTCACTCATCCTCATCCTCCACATCTCACCCCTTGACCTGTGACCTCCTTTCCTGGGGCATCAAGTCTCTGTAGAACTAGACACATTCTCTCTGAGACCAGAGAAGGAAGTCCTCTACTATGTGCTGGTGGCAAGGACCAGCCCACATATGCTCTTTGGTTGGTTGCTTAGTCTCTAGGAGATCTGAATGAACCAGTTAGTTAATATTGCTGTTTTCCTTCCAACAAGGCTATAGCTTTCCAAAATGGCCAAACCTCCTAATACATTTGAAATAGCCACACTCCCTGATAAATAAACATTTAAATCTATGAGCCTATGTGGACCCTACTTACTCAATCTGCAACAGAACAGAATGAAAATATAAGAAGCTAGGCATTTTACTACTGGATCTATACTTTTTTTTGGATCTATACTTTTAACTAAACTAATGCCTTTTTACAGTATAGTTTGCTAGATATTTTTACTTTCAAATAATTACACACAAGTACAAATATGACCCACAAAGCAAGCCGAATGAAGTCCTACATTCTGATTTAACCCTTCTCCAATAATTCCTCACCATCTCAGTGACTACTACACTGGCTAGCTGACGCACACGGACTCTTCTTTTGTTGCTATTCATGACAATCAGATAGTCCATCCCTGAGAGAGCTTATCTAGGGATATGCTCCCAGCAGTCCTCCAGAAATGTCATACTCAGGTTGAACATGTCAGCAGACTGAATAGGGGATATTCTTTTTATTGTCATTAATTTATAGACATCTATTATGAGAAGCATTTATATCTGTCTCATGCAGGGCATCTATTTTTTTCTTATAGCATTTCTATTTTTGATACTACAATCGCTTTTAAAAAGAAGTCAACCTAGTCCGTAAAAGATCACAACAGCATTTTTAATTTAATGACCCCATGAATTTCCTTCTTAATTAATCTATCCCTTTACAGAAAGCTGGACAAAGCTCTCCCTAGTATTACTTGAAAATATATTTTTTTCCCGTAATGGAATCCACAAAAGGATTAGTGAATAGTTATTCTTGTATTTCTTTGATACACAAATCTCCATATACCTATAAACTTTAAACTGAAAACACCAAAGACCTGGAAATAGCTCAGTGCATAAGAATAATTCTTTTGTTAGACTGTAATCATGTAAAATCCTCACCAGTCATGTCTGTGCTTGCAGGTAATTCCAGGACTGACCAATGGAGAAAGGAGCCTCTGGTTAGAGATCACTGGCCAGTTAGGTAAGCAAATGTAGCAAACTTCTAATTTAGTTAAAAGAAAGCACTAAGGCAGTGTACCTGGAAAGAAACAAGGGAAGATACTGCAGACCATTTGTGATGGTTTGAATGAGAATAGGAAAGACTAGAAGGTGTGGCCTTGCTGGGTTGGGGAAGGTTGTCTTTTGGGTGGACTTTAAGATCTCAAAAGCCCATAACAGGCCCAGGGTCATTCTCTGTGCCTCTACTGTGTAGTTGATATAAGCACTCAGCTATTGCCCCAATACCAAGCCTATCTGCTTGTCCATTCTGTGCTCTGAGCTATGTTCATAATGGACTCTGAAACTATAGACAAGACCTCAATTAATTGCTTTTTTAAATCGATTGTCTTAATCTTGATTTGTCTTCACAGAATCAAGAAGTAACTAAGGTACAATGCTCCGATGCTGCAAGCTCCATGTCACATAACCACTCATAGATATGAACTAGAGATAGATAAAAGATAAAAGATCAAAATTTTAGTGTAACTTAAAAATGTTTGTCTACCTACCTCTTTCCATTAGTACACATCTAGGGTTTAAAATTTTACAAACCACATCTCAGCAGCAGAGAGAATAAAGTAATATATTTTTTAAACATAACACTGTCTCTCAAAAATTATCAGGTATTTTTATCATGGCAAACTATAATAAAGGAAGACTACCTAGAATTAGTAAGGTCATAATGACTTGAAGTTCAAGAAGAAGGAGGAAAGTAATAGCATAAAAATAATTCTGGAAACATCCATTTAAAATAATAGCATTTTTTAAATTAACTCAGTCTATGTTTGAATAGGGACAAATTTTGGTAGTGAATACCTATTTCTTATTTTTCGGTGTATTTTGAAATAATACACACAGTTATTTCCTTATTGGAAAATTTTTTGATATTTGTGATAGCATGTATAATGCATCTACAGATTTGATTCCTAGAAGTAGAAAATTTGTCCTTGATGACATGCAGAACCTCCTCTTCAAAATAATCTCCTTTCCCAGAAAGCTTAGTTTTAAACAATTTGTAAGCCAACCTTTGCAATCTGCACCTTATGTTTCATAAGTGACCAGACTCCTTCAATTGATGTTTGCCTCAGCATAACAGGTATCATCATGCATCTTCCCAGCATCTCAAGTGCATTTCTGCCACATCTTCCAAGCTACATCATTTTCAGGCATCTGCAGTTTTTAATTGCCAGAGTGCTGGAGACATATGTATGGCATTTTAAAAAAGTTACTGCATATATACATAGTGTGGTCCCACCTCAGAAATACATTCCATTACTAAATACTAGTTAACTTGAAAAATACTGCAAATAATTGAAAAATGTATGTTACTACGATATAATTATAAATATTGCTTTCATTTTGATTATGTGCCACTTTATGGCATACACGTGCATGAGCATGTGTACACACACACACACACACACACACACACACACACACACCTTTCCTTAATCTAAATCTGGCAATCTTGTGTCATGTTGTTAAATGTATTCAGTGCTGAATCCTTCATAGTAGCAATCTCTGTCTCTGGGGTACCAACATAATCTACAAGAAAGTAACGACAAAGTGGGTTTGTAGAAACTCAGGGAATTTATTATCTTGCTACAAAATGGAAATTCTCTAGAGAGAGCAGTTTGGTTTCAAAAGGCTTACCCCAGTGGAGTGCAGATTACATAAGTGCCAAGGTTCATAATATGAAAGTATTATGAAATGTTCTGATATGTTTATCTGTTGCATTTTATTAATCCACGCGGTAATTAAAAGAAAAACAATATCCTTGTTAAATATTAAAACTTATCTAGAGTTTTCATGTCATGATATTCAAGTTTATTATTATTATTACTAGTAATAGTAGTATTAGTGTTAGTATTTATATTGTTACACATGGTTATATGTAAGCAAAACATTGAGGATTAGTTGAATGCTCTTAAAATAATTGTCTAGGTCATGGATTCAGAATTGAAAACATGTATTCCAGGGGTTCGCCATCCTTTCTGGAAGGCTTGCTAAATGGAAAGTGTTTTTTTTATAAATGCTTCCATATTCATATATATTTTCCTATTCATATTATTAACTAATCATAAATTTGAGACGTTCAGTTGATTCAGTGTTACATGTACCTTTTAGAATTATATATAAATAGCAAGATATCTGGGCTTCTATTGCATTAATAGTACTCTGTATCTAGATTTATTGTTGTATTTAGCCCCAACAAAGAAAAACGTACAAAGAAATATTTATATGTACTTACTTGGGAATTAAGCTATCTGGTAAAAGGATAAGTATGAAATTTTTTAATTAGAATATAAGAAAAGCAGAATTGATATTCTTGTGAATTTTAGTTAGTTAAAAACAGAGACCCTATATTTCTTGGTTTGAACATGACATTTAAAGAGCTTGGGGTGTGTTAATAATATTCTAACCAATAATTGAATTAGAAGAGAAATCAGTATTTTTTCTTACATCAATTTTAAAAGACAGTTCCTGGAGTAAACATTACTTTTGATATTGTCATGACACAAAGAGAATACAGAGATTATAACTTGGTGTGATAGAACCCTGTACAGGAACACAGGTAAGTTTATATAGCCTATAGCTAGTTCTTGGGTAATCAGAATAGAGTTGGTTCTTTGGTTAAAAGACCAGGAGTACCAACTCATGTAGACTCTGCACCTTCACAATTTGTTCTTCCACAAATTTGTGAATAGTGAAGGAAAATTTTCACCACGTACCACATAACAGGGGGAATATTATCATTTTGGAATAAAGAAAAACATTAGCCTAAGAGTGTTTTCCTTCATACCAAATTTGCATGGATTCAGATTTGACATTGACAGGGAAGAAGCGCAGCTGCTATTCAGAGTTCAGCATCCTAGCTAAGTAGCAGAATATTACACAATCACAGAATTCCCGTCCTGTAATTTTCACAGTGTCCAAGGCCTGATTTCTCATCCTTTCACTGTTCTTTTTGATAACTTACATTGTGGTTAACACACAGAAACACAGACACACAATCACCAATGCATACCCACACACAAGGAGGGAGGGAGAGAGAGAGAGAGAGAGAGAGAGAGAGAGAGAGAGAGAGAGAGAGAGAGAAAGAGAGAGAGAGAGAGAGGAGAATTTGAAGAGAAATGGTAGCTATCAGACACAGAAAGATATTACAGTGATATGATTATGGTATATCTTGAGTTAAAATGGCTATTAGTAAAGCATTTATAGCTTTAATGAATAAATATGGTAGTCAGATTTCAAGAATATTTAGCCATGTTAAGGGGACACTGGCTGCCCCGTCTTCGTGGCCTGGGCTTTGCATACCATTACAATTAACAAATGAACAAAGGAGAGATGCAAAAGATAGAAAAATGAAGTGGTACATTTACATGGAGAGAAGTGTAACCCGAGATGAAACGGGATACAAAGTTGGTGAGTACCAGGCCAAAGTAAGTGGTCTGCACAGCCAACTAAAGTCAAATCAATGTCTAGATCTTCGCTTTAGAGTCCCGATCTGTATTGATGGCTATAGCCCATGTAAACCACCAAAGACAACGTGAATGTACATGGCTTGTTCTGCAGCCTGAATCCACATTGACATCTGTGCATTAAACTGTCACTGGGAAACATTGATGTGATTAGTTTTGCCATCTGAGCTGCCGTTTGAGGCTATGGTAATGTCTACTCTCTGTGCTGATTCCAACAACCTTGTGTGGGTCTATGGACCTACTGCAATCAGGTCATGTTCATGGTCTCTGCTGTCACTAGAAACCATGTTGAAGCCCATGACATATTCTCCTACTGACTGTACAGGGCAAGGAAGCTAGTTTTGTAGTGATATTGATTATTGCAAATGCATAGTTGAGAAAGAGAGACATGAATGGTTTCTGTGACAACCCTACTCCCAAAGCCCACTTCACTCTTATAAAAAGAAAAAAAAAAGAAACAAAAGCAAAAACAAGAAATACAATTGAGGATCCTCAACATGAAGCTACCAAAGAAAGTTATTAAAAAGTACGGTAAGGTTGCTGAACTATAGCACTTCACAATTGATCGCTTCTGGCCAGGGTATGGGAGGAGAATGACTCACTTCTATTTAAGGAGGAGGACACTGGAGGGTTTATCATGCTCCAGTGAGACTATAAATAACCCAAATTTGACTTGTTTGTTCATTTAATGTATTTTTTGTTTGTTTCTTTGTTTGTTTATGGAGGGTGTAGCCAAATGTTGGGGACTGGGAAATGAGTGTGATGTGAATTGTAAGATAAAATTCCTAAAGAATCAAAAAGATATTATGTTGAGAAAAAAAGGAAGGAACATTGAGAATTTTATCTTACCATTAAAAAAAAAAGAAAGTAATGCAAGGAATCAAAATACTAAAACAAAGAAGCTTTTTGTTTGATGACATCATTGGTAAGCAATGCTAAAATTCATAAGGAAAAACTGATAAATATTTGAAAAATCAGATAAATTTACTCTATACTTTGAATCTTCTGACCTCTTTTATGAGAACAAACTATAACCAGAGCCAATGTCAATAAGGACATACTTGTTATCAATATCACCATGAATCTATTGAACACTATTGACTGCTACAATAAGACAAAACGGGGTAGCAACTATTTATTGGTTTAGACGTGATTGAGATAGAAAAATTTAAAAATATTATTGTTCACAGATGACCTTATCATCTATATAGAAAATGTAAAAGTACTGATCAAAAGTTTCCTAGAATAATCACATTATAGAAACAAAGTTTTTAATATATACATCTTAATAATTTTTATATACCCATAGATTTTTTATTAGTTGAAAATAAAAACAAGATAATTCATGTTACCAAATTCCAAATAAAGTATTGAAGATAAATTTTGTAAATGTGTGCTACTTCTGTATGAGACAAGACATAAATAGTTCATGAAAATATTTAAAAGGAGATATTTCATCATCAGAGTTATAATTGTTAGTGATGCAAAATGAGTTATTTATAACCTATCTGCAGGTTCAATGTAAATCAGGTTAAATTTTCAGCAGAAAGTTACCTTTTAAGTATTATCAAACTGTCTTAAAATTTATGTGAGGTGCAGATGTCCCAGAATAACCAGTGTGATATTTAATGAGAAAACACAAAACAACCAATAACTAACTTCAAGAGCTTCCATAGGATAAAAATAATATTGACAGCTTGGTATTGTACAAACTCATATGTACATAAATAGAAATAAAGTAAAATACTTTTAACTTTTAATATATCCTGTCAAATGCTGTCAATTAATCACTCGCAAAGAGCAAGGGACTTGCCATAAGGAGAAGGCCACACAAAGAATTGTCTGAACTAACACGTGAAACAGAATATCGAGGCACATACGTGATCTGATAAAATAAGGACCTCAGATAGATGATCTGAGTGTAAAACAAGATGAATTTGAGACGATTTTAAGCTTATTGAATATAAAGTTAAGTTGAGCAATTTTATTCCTAGATTTTAATAAAATGCATCAGCTCCCACAGGTTTCTTTCACTCAAATACTTTTGTAAGAAATACTTTATCAATTTAAAAGTATTTGTCTCCTTCATTTCAAACAAAAGATTCCCAAATCGAGGAGTATTTATGAATTTTTGAATAGTCTTTGTCATGCTAATCAACCACTTGCAGCCTTTGGTGGAAAAGGGATATCTTTATGAAGTTTAATTAATATGTTTTTTTGCTGATTCCTATTGTTTTACTCTCAGAAACACCTGAGAGCTAAATGATAATAAAATTATTCTTATTTGTCTTTGTCTGTTTGAACAGAAATTTTCAGTGTCTCAGTTCTCCAAAGCAAAATAAAATACTTTGCTTTATGTAATAAGGTTAAATTTGAATTTTCTTCTAATTCTAAATTTATATAATAAATATGTGTATCAATACTTGCAATATTATATGTTGCTATTTTAAGTCCCAAATCCAGCAATTATCCACGTTTATTTTAAATTTTATGCTTCATCTTGCAACAACTCTAAAGGGACTTAAGAAAAGAATGTTTATTCTATTCACAAACCTCTTAATTCAGCTTCTTAAATGTTTACATGCTTAATTTCATCAATCAGACATTCAGAATGAAATGAAACCAATCCTCCAGAAAATTCCACTTCCCAGGTGGTGTTAGGATGAAATGTTCTGGAAGTAATATAAATTATCCATTTCAGAGTCACTGAAGAGTACAAGGCTAGATATGGATAGAATTAAAATTTCCAACTTTTTTCATATTTAATTTAAAAAGTGTATATATGACTAACTTTGAAACTCAAATATTTATAAAGAAAAAACTGAAAATATCGACTTTCTTAAATATATATAACTAGAATCTTCAAACAAAAAAGGGAAAAGCTGCTTTCAAATTCAGGAATTATTAGGATAAAATAAATTCAAAGCTAGTAACATTTGAGGACTTGTAAAACATTTCTTTTCAAGAAGCAAGACAAGAAGAGCAGGTGGTATTTAGTTATGTTATATACATACATATATATGTTTCATACCTATACATACATATATGTATGTATAGGTATGAATACTATTAAGAATTGAAATAGAGGCTTAAGAATTGAAATAGAGACTATCATTTTAGAGTTGGAGCGTGGAACGGATTCAAGAAAGTGTAGCTAGCAGAGGCTGTAGGGAAGAAAGTGAGGAAAAATTGTGCAACTAATTGAATTTTAAAAACTATCTGTACTGCAATCAAATTTATTTTGAGAATAATAGTCATTAAAAATAATTACTTAAATAGAAAATTAAACACAAAATTGTTTACTTGCAAAGTCAAATAATACTCAGGTTTTAACTGTAATTTAACATAAATATTACATTCTATTTACTTAAACCACAGTTAGAAAATTTTTCTTAAAATATACTGTAAGAAAATCAACAAATTCACAGTTTTTTAATTAAATGGATGATTAATAAACCACTAAAATATTTCTCTTGCCTTAGGGGATTAGCAAAGTAAATCATATTTAATCATTTATTCTCCTGTTCATCTTCTAGCCCAATGACTGCTTTTATCATTCACTAATTCCATGAGTGAATGTTCAGGTACATCTCTCAAATTTTCAACAAATGGTCCTGGTTCAACTAGAGGTCAACATGTAGAAGAATGCAGATCGATCCATGCTTATCACACTGTACAAAGCTTAAGTCCAAGTGGATCAAGGACCTCCACATCAAACCAGATACACTCAAACTAATAGAAGAAAAACTAGGGAAGCATCTGGAACACATGGGCACTGGAAAAGATTTCCTGAACAAAACACCAATGGCTTATGCTCTAAGATCAAGAATCGACAAATGGGATCTCATAAAATTGCAAAGCTTCTGTAAGGCAAAGGACACTGTGGTTAGGACAAAACGGCAACCAACAGATTGGGAAAAGATCTTTACCAATCCTACAACAGATAGAGGCCTTATATCTAAAATATACAAAGAACTCAAGAAGTTAGACCGCAGGGAGACAAATAATCCTATTAAAAAATGGGGTTCAGAGCTAAACAAAGAATTCACAGCTGAGGAATGCCGAATGGCTGAGAAACACCTAAAGAAATGTTCAACATCTTTAGTCATAAGGGAAATGCAAATCAAAACAACCCTGAGATTTCACCTCACACCAGTGAGAATGGCTAAGATCAAAAACTCAGGTGACAGCAAATGCTGGCGAGGATGTGGAGAAAGAGGAACACTCCTCCATTGTTGGTGGGATTGCAGACTGGTACAACCATTCTGGAAATCAGTCTGGAGGTTCCTCAGAAAATTGGACATTGAACTGCCTGAGGATCCAGCTATACCTCTCTTGGGCATATACCCAAAACATGTCCCAATATATAAAAAAAGACATGTGCTCCACTATGTTCATAGCAGCCTTATTTATAATAGCCAGAAAATGGAAAGAACACAGATGCCCTTCAACAGAGGAATGGATACAGAAAATGTGGTACATCTACACAATGGAATATTACTCAGGTATCAAAAACAATGACTTTATGAAATTCGTAGGCAAATGGTTGGAACTGGAAAATATCATCCTGAGTGAGGTAACCCAATCACAGAAAAACACACATGGTATGCACTCATTGATAAGTGGCTATTAGCCCAAATGCTTGAATTACCCTAGATGCCTAGAACAAATTAAACTCAAGACAGATGATCAAAATGTGAATGCTTCACTCCTTCTTTAAAAGGGGAACAAGAATACCCTTGGCAGGGAAGAGAGAGGCAAAGATTAAAACAGACACAGAAGGAACACCCATTCAGAGCCTGCCCCACATGTGGCCTATACATATACAGCCACCCAATTAGACAAGATGGATGAAGCAAAGAAGTGCAGACTGACAGGAGCCGGATGTAGATCGCTCCTGAGAGACACAGCCAGAATACAGCAAATACAGAGGCGAATGCCAGCAGCAAACCACTGAACTGAGAACGGGACCCCCGTTGAAGGAATCAGAGAAAGAACTCGAGAGATTGAAGAAGCTCGAGACCCCTTATGAACAACAATGCCAAGCAACCAGAGCTTCCAGGGACTAAGCCACTACCTAAGGACTATACATGGACTGACCCTGGACTCTGACCTCATAGGTAGCAATGAATATTCTAGTAAGATCACCAGTGGAAGGGGCAGCCCTTGGTCCTGCTAAGACTGAACTCCCAGTGAACTTGATTGTTGGGGGAAGGGCAGCAATGGGGGGAGGATGGGGAGGGGAACACCGATAATGAAGGGGAGTGGTAGGGATTAGGGGGATGTTTGCCTGGAAACCGGGAAAGGGAATAACACTCGAAATGTACATAAGAAGCACTCAAGTTATTAAAATAAATAAATAAAACCTATGAGTAAATGGATGGAAAAAAAAGAAATGAGATATTCATTATTGGATTTCTATGGAAGAGTGAATGGTATGAAAAATGATTAACCCCAGCCCTTCTGTATTTAGGGAATAGTCAATTTAGTGAGTAAATAACAGTCAATTATGTGAGTAAATAATAAGGAAAATTTTTCATCCTTAATGTAATTGTGTTAGCAGATATTTTCACTTGCATTAAAATAATAGTTTTAAAAATTATTTGGAAAATCTTCCTTTGACATGATAAGTAATTAACTTTATTTTCCAATATTGCTTTCTGTAAGCAAGCTAAAATATTTCTTTCCTATTTGGTTTTGTTTTGGGAAAGGCAGGGTTATTTAAGTTCATAACTCTCATGTCTCATTGCATAAAGAACAAAATCAAGAGTCTCCCCCTCAAGCAGAGATTTGGAAGAACAATTTATACTGGCTTTCTCCTTATAATTTTTCAACCTGATTTCCTCTTTTCTTCTCCTCCTCCTCCTCCTTCTTTTGTTTTTATTCTGCTTTCTGTTTATTTATCAATGAAAATAGATTTTTTTCATATGATCTATTCTGATAGTTTTTCCTTCCCAATTTCTTCCCAGGTCCTTTACCACTCAAATTCACAAACTTACATTTTAATTAGAAAATAAACAGGCACATTAATGATGATGATGATGATGATGATGATGATGATGATAGACCAATATCCAGAATAGCAAAAACAAACAAACAAAAAGAGAACCACACATTCACATACATAAGATTCCTATAAACACACAAAATGGAAAGCATAACATATACACAAAAGACGTATAATGTGTAAAATATTAAAGAACCTCCAAAAATATGATTGTGTTTGTTTTATCTTGACCATGCTCTGCTGGACATGGGGCCTATCTTTAAGACTGGTGGGTATACAACATTAGACATTGTTGAAGAAAACTAACGTTTTATGTGTTATCAATACATTGAATACACATTCCTGGTTAGGGATGTGGAAATGTGTCCATTTTTGATACTTGGATTCCATTAGGCTTAGATTCATAGAGGTCATGTGTATGCTGCCACATGGGCTCCTATTTTCATCACTCCTGCTGTAGTTAGATGACTTTGTTTCCTTGGTATCCTGCACTGCCCTACCCCCACCCTCGAATCTTCCAATCTTTTTGCCTCTTCTTCCTTAGGGTCCTATGAGCCCTAGGGAAAGGATTTGATGAGGACCTCCCATTTAACTGAGTGTTCCAGGTGTTTCACTCTCTGGATGCTGACTGTTGACTTTTCTATTCTTTTTTTATTAATGTTCATCATTTTTAAATTTATCTTTCATGTTTTCCAAATTTTGAGTAACTTATGAGTGTAATTGTTTTCAATACATAATTCAATGGCTGTTAGCAAACTTATATAGTTGTAATCAATCGCATAACCTACCAAAGGAAACCTATGTGCCCTTTGACAGTCAGGAGCTGCTGTTCCTAGTCCCCGACAACTAATCAACTATCTTCTGTGCAAATCTTTGTTTAATGAAAATGCCCTATAAATACAACCTCTTAATGTATGTTCCTTTGCATCTAGCTAACGTTGTGTAAAGTATTGGTTAGGAAGTCCCTGAACCTCCTCTCCCCCCAAGAATAAAGTTTGCTATGAACATTTTATTCGATTTCCAGTGCCCTGAAATTACTATTATTTTCATAACCTTCAATGTTTCGTCAGTATGGGAGAATTCTTTTTCTTAAGGTTTATTTATTTATTTTATGCACACTGTAGCTGTCTTCAGACATACCAGAAGATGGTATCAGAACCTAGAAGAGAGGGTTGTAAGCCACTGTGGTTGTCGGGAATTGAACTCAGGACCTCTGGAAGAGCTGTCAGTACTCTTAACCACTGTGCCATCTCTCCAGAATATTGGGAGGATTCTTTCTTCTTCTTTATTTTCTAAATAATTTTTTACTAAATATTTTATTTATTTACATTTTTAATGTTATCCATTTCCTGGGTTCCCCTCCACAATACCCCCTCAACTCCATTGTCCTACCGCCTGCCACAATGAGGGTGTTCCCCCACCCACACACTTACTCATGCCTCCAGACCCTGGCATTCCCCTACACCTGGACACCAAGAGTTCACAGGACCAAGGGTCTCTCCTCTCATTGATGTCCAACAAGGTCATCCTCTGCTACATATAGGGCTGGAGCCATGAGTCTCTCCCTGTGTAGTCTTTGGTTGGTGCTTTAGTTACTTAGATCTCTGAGGTTTCTGGTTGGTTAATATTATTCTTCTTAGGGCTTGCAGACACCTTCAGCTCCTTCAGTCCTTTCTTTAACACCTCCACTGGGGACACTGTGCTCAGTCAAATAGTTTTCTACAGGCATCTGCCTCTGTATTTGTCAGAAACTGGCAGAGCCTTTCAGGAGACAGTTATATCAGGCTCCTGACAACAAGCACTTCATGGCATCCACAATAATGTCTGAGTTTGGTGTTGGTATATGGGACAGATCCCCAGGTCGGAGAGTCTCTGGTTGACCTCTCCTTCAGATTCTGCTCCACACTTTGTCTCTGTGTTTCCTCCCTCGAGCATTTTGTTGCCCCTTCTTAGAAGGACTGGAGATCCACATTTCGCTCTTCCTTCTTCTTGAGGCTCATATGCTCTGTGAATTGTATCTTGAGTATTCCAAGGTTTTAGGCTAACATCTAGTTATGAGTGAGTGCATACCATGTGTGTTTTTCTGTGATTGGGTTCCCTGACTCAGGATGCTATGGTTTAGTTTCACCCATTTGCCTAAGAATTTCATGAAATCATTGTTTTTAATAGCCAAGTAGTACTCCACTGTGTAGATATACCACATTTTTTTTATCTATTCCTCTGTTGAAGGACATCTGGGTTCATCCCAACTTCTGGCTGTTATAAATAAGGCTGCTATGAACATTGTGGTGCATTTATCCTTATTACATGTTGGAACATCTTCTGGATATATGCCCAGGAGAAGTATATCTGGGTTCTCAGGTAGTACTATGTCCAATTTTCTGAGGAATCACCAGACTAATTTCCATGTTGGTTGTACCAGCTTGCAAACTTTTTCTCCACATCCTCACCAGCATCTTTTATCACCTGAGGATTTTATCTCAGCCATTTTGACTGATGTGATGAGGAATCTCAGGGTTGTTTTGATTTGCATTTCCCTGATGTAAGGATTACTTTAGATTCTTCTCAGCCATTCAGTATTCCTCAGTCGATAATTTTTTTGTTTAGCTCTGTGTCCCATTTTTAATGGGATTATTAGATTCTTTGGAGTCTAACTTCTTGAGTTCTTTGTATATATTGGATATGAGCCCCCTACCAGATATAGGATTGGTAAAGACCTTTTCCCAATCCATTGGTTGCCATTTTGTCCTATCTTCAGTGTTCTTTGCCTTACAGAAGCTTTGAGATCTGCAAACAATATGACAGTAGACTTAAAAGAACATACAAATTCTACCAGAGTATTCTGAAAAATGATAAACAACTTCAGCAAAGTGGCTGGATATAAAATTAACTCAAAAAATCAGTAGCCTTCCACTATTCAAAGGATCAACAGGCTGAGAAAGAAATTAGGGAAATGACACCGTTCACAATAGTCACAGACAATGCAAAATAGCTTCGTGTTACTCTGTAAAAGCGAGGGTCCACAGAGCTGCAAAAGTATCTCCTGCAGGACGACCTAATTGAGTAGTCCAGGGCACAGACTACATATCTGGTTTTTAATGTTTCTGTAAGCACTGGTCAGTTGCTTGTGTTTCCTCTTTAAAAAAAAAACTGATTAAAGCTAGGTCACATTTCAAACAAAAGAGAACTGATGTTGTCTTTTAGAAGATTTGTGAAACAGTGAAAATAATAGTCTATGTGGCTTCATTTACTTGTCAAGCATATAATTAAGTTTGATGACAAAATTCAAAGATTTGGAAGTAGTCTTTAAACATGCATTCGACTATGTAAAGCTGATCTATTTTGCTTGAAAGGTTTTAGAATTTAACTAATTTACTGAAACTCTTTCCAGTAGTCCATGTCTCTTTCATTATGTTTATATCTTATATAGATATTATGAATATAAAGAACTGTTATTCCCAAAGAATAGTAGGGATAACATCATTCCTGGAATTAAAAGAAAACTGATGAAATACAGTGAAAGATCAAAGATAGTTAGGATTAAGTCATTTTTCAGTTTTAATGTTAAATCCTGGTAGAATTTTACAATAGCATATTATGGCTCCTTTTGTGTCACCATCATTAAACAACTAACACAAATAATTTAAAGAAAGAAGTATTTATTTTGTCTCATAGCTACTTTAGTTGAAATTTTTTTAACATCATTGGCTCAGACATGATTATATAAGGTAGGTAGTTAAGGGAATTATTTTTCTCATAATGGACAGGAAATCAAGTGCACCCCTCAGAAGAAATTATGTCAAAAGGCATCCAACATTGACACACACAATCAAATTATTGATCCATTCGTCAATGGTCTCAGGGTATTTCCTTAAATCACCTCAAACAGAATCCATATTTGTGGTTTGGGAGTCTCTTGCAAATTTCTGAATTCATGCTGAGAAACAAAGTAAAGCATCGTGATGGGGGAAGTGGAAGACGTGAGATGGGGAAGCAATTTTGTTACATGTGAAAAGGACATGGAAAATTACTAGTAGGAAAGAGAAGTTTTAAAATAAAAATTGGCAACAATATTAATTTAAGGTATTATTTAATAAATTAAAAAGGGATCTTGCTAAGCTCTAATAACTACATACAAAATTAGATATGTAAACTGAGCTAAGGTATAAGTAGAAATCAATTTAGTTTCTAAAAAGAGATTAAGAAAAAGTGAAAGATATGCAGGAAAATAAAAGGAGGAATGCCAAATAGTGTTATTAAAAAAAATCTAAGAGCAGTAATAACTACCTTAAATGCAAAAAAATTAAATCATTTGTCTTAACTGCTTTTTCACATCACAGGTTTTTGTCTCTAATGATATGCTATTGACCACACATATTCCAAATACAATATTAAAGTTGCGGATTTCACTTATAGGCTATGAATTTTTATGTCTTCTTTTTTACTTCACTTAGTTTGACTTTGGCCAGAATCTATTAACTGTCATTTCATATTTCATTCTTATTTCTTGTTTTTATGTCAAATGATATTCCCTTTCCCGTTTTCCTGACTGTCAGTTCCCTAACCCTTCCCCCTCCCATTGGTATTCCCCTCCCCATCAATATCCTATTACCGCCCCCAACCAACATTCCCATACACCGGGGGTCCAACCTTGGCAGGACCAAGGGCTTCCCCTTCCACTGGTTACACAACAAGGCTATTCACGGCTACATATGAAGTTGGAGCCCAGGGTCCATCCATGTATAGTCTTTGGGTAGTGGTTTAGTCCCGAGAAGCTCTGGTTGGTTGGCATTGTTGTTCTTATGGGGTGGCAAGCCCCTTCACGTCCTTCAGACCTTTCTCTAATTCTTCCAAAGTTGGTCCCATTCTCAGTTCAGTCGTTTGCTGCTGGCATTCACCTCTGTATTTGACAGGTTGTGACAGTGTCTCTCAGGAAAGATCTATCTCCGGTTCCTGTCAGCATGCAGGTCTTAGCTTCATCCATTTTATTTAGTTTGGTGGCTGTATGTATGGGCCACATGTGGGGCAGGCCCTGAATGGCAGTTCCTTAAATCTCTGCTACAAACTTTGCCTCCCTATCTCCTCCTATGGACATTTTTGTTCCAGTTTTAAAGAAGGAGTGAAGCATCAGCATCTAGGCCAACCTTCTTGAGTTTGATGTTGTCTATGCATCTTGGGTAATTCAAGCATTTGGGATAATATCCACGTATCAATGAGTGCATACCATGTGTGTTTTTCTGTGATTGGCTTGAATCACTCAGGATGATACTTTCTAGTTCATTCCATTTGCCTATGAATTTCATGAAGTTATTGTTTTTGGTAGCTGAGTAGTACTCCATAGTGTAGATGTACCACATTTTCTGTATCCATTCCTCTGTTGAAGGCCATCTGGAATCATTCCAGCTTCTGGCTCTTATAAATAAGGCTGCTTTGAACATAGCTTTGTTGTATGTTGGAGCATCTTTTGGGTAGATGCCCAGGAGAGGTATAGATGGGTCCTCAGGTAGTGAAATGTCCAATTTTCTGAGGAACTTCTAGACATATTTCCGGAGTGGTTTTACCAGATTGCAGTCCCATCAACAATGGAGGAGTGTTCCTCTTTCTCCACATCCACGCCACCATGTGCTGTCACCTGAGTTTTTTGTCTTAGCCATTCTGACTGGTGTGAGGTGGACTCTCAGGGTTGTTTTGATTTCATTTCCCTGATGACTAAAGATGTTGAACATTTCTTTAAGTGCTTCTCAGCCATTCCATATTCCTCAGCTGTGAATTATTTGTTTAGCTCTGTACCACATTTTTAATAGGGTTATTTGACTCTCAGGAGTCTAACTTCATGTGTTCTTTATATATTTTGTATATTAGTCCTCTATAAGATGTAAGACTGGTAAAGATCTTTTCACTATCTCTTGGTTGCTGCTTTCTCCTAATGACAGTGTCCTTAGCCTTACAGAAGCTTTGTAGCTTTATGAAATCCCATTTGTCAATTCTAGATCTTAGAGGATAAGACATTGGTGGTCTGTTTAGGAAATTTTCTCCAGTGCTCATGTGTTCAAGGCTCTTCCCCACTTTTTCTTCTATTAGCTTGAGAGTGTCTAAATGATGTGGAGGTCCTTGATCTACTTGGACTTAAGCTCTTTACAGGGTGATAAGAATGGATCTATTTGCATTCTTCTACATGCTGACCTGCCATTGACCCAGCACCATTTGGGAAAATGCTATCTTTTTTTTCCATTTTGGCTGCTTTGTCAAAAATGAAGTGACCATAGGTGTGTGGGTTGATTTCTGAGTTTTCAGTTCTGCTCCACTGATCTATCTGTCTGTCTCTGTACAAAGACAATACAGTTTTTATCATTATTGCTCTGTAATACTGCTTGAGGCAGGGATGATGATTCCACCAGAAGACCTTTTATTGTTGAGGATAGTTTTAGCTATCATGGGTGTCTTGTTATTCCAAATGAATTTGCAAATTGTTCTTTCTATCTCTATAAAGAATTGGATTGGGGTTTTGATGGGGATTGCAATAAATCTGTAGAATGCTTTTGGCAAAATGTCTATTTTTACTGTATTAATCCTGCCAATCCATGAGCATGGGAGATCTTTCCATCTTCTGAGATCTTCTTCAATTACTTTCTTCAGAGACTTGAAGTTCTTGTCATACAAATCTTTCACTTATTTGGTTAAAGCCAACCCGAACTTTTTTTATATTACTTGGGACTATTGTGAAGGGTGTAGTTTCACTATTTCTCTTTTTATTAATTAGATATATTTCTTAACTTACATTTCAAATGTTATTCACTTTCCTGGTAAACTGTCCATAAGACCCCATCTTCTCCCCCTCTTTCACATGTGTGTTCCCCCATCCATCTCCCTTAATGTTCCCACACACACACATACCCCTGTACTGGGGCTCAAACCTTGACAGGACCAAGGGCTTCCCATTCCACTGGTGCCCCAACAAGGCTATTCTCTGCAACATATGCAGAGAACTTTTCTTTAGGTGCTTTTGGGACATTCAATATTCCTCAGTTGAGAAAGTTTTCTTTAGCTCTGTACCCCATTTTTAAATAGGATTATTTGACTCTCTGGAGTATAATTTCTTGAGTTCTTTGTATATTTTGTATTTAAGCCCTCTATCAGTTGTAGGATTGGTAAAGATCTTTTCCCAATCTGATGGCTGTCGTTTTGTCCTAACAACAGTGTCTTTTGCCTTACAGAAGCTTTGCAGTTTTATGAGATCCCATTTGTCGATTCTTGATCTTAGAACATAAGCCATTGGGGTTTTGTTCAGGAAATTTTCTCCAGTGCACATGTGATCGAGATTCTTCCCCATTTTTTTTCTTCTATTAGTTTTAGTGTATCTGGTTTGATGTGGAGGTCCTTGATCCACTTGGACTTAAGCTTTGTACACAGTGATAAGAATGGATCAATCTGCATTCTTCTACATGCTGACCTCCAGTTGAACCAGCACTATTTGGTGCTGTCTTTATTCTATTGGATGGTTTTGGCTGCTTTGTCAAAAATCAAGTGACCATAGGTGTGTGGGTTTATTTCTGGGTCTTCAATTCTATTCCACTGATCTATCTGCCTGTCTCTGTACCAATACCATAGTGTTTTTACGACTATTGCTCTGTAATACTGCTTGAAGTCAGGAATGGTGATATCCCCCAGAAGTTTTTTTATTGTTGAGTATAGTTTCCACTATCCAGTTTTGTGGTTGTTGGTGGTGGTGGTGAATTTGAAAATTGCTCCCTCTATCTTTGTAAATAATTGAGTAGGAATTTTGATGGGGATTGCATTGAATCTGTAGAGTGCTTTTGGCAAAATGGCTGTCTTCATTATATTATTCCTGCCAATCCATGAACATGGAAGGTCTTTCCTTCTTCTGAGATTTTCCTCAAATTCTTTCTTCAGAGACTTGAAATTCTTGTCATATAGATCTTTCACTTGCTTGGATAAGGGCATACCAAGATATTTTTTACTATTTGGGACTATTATGAAGGTTGTCACTTCCCTAATTTGTTTCTCAGCCTGCTTCTCCTTTAAGTAGAGGAAGACACTTGATTTGTTTGAGTTAATTTTATACCCAGACACTTTGCTGAAGTCATTTATCAGGTTAAGTAGTTCTCTGGTGGAACTTCTGGGGTCACCTAAGTATACTATCATATTATCTGCATATAGTGATATTTAGATTCCTTCCCTTCCAATTTGTGTCCCTTTGACCTCCTTTCGCTGTCTGATTGCTTTGGCTAGGACTTGGAGCACTATATTGAAAGTAGGGAGAGAGTGGGTAGCCTTGTCTAGTCCCTGATGTTAGTGGGATTGCCTCATGTTTCTCTCCATTTACTTTGATGTTGGCTACTGGTTTCTTGTATATTGCTTTTACTATGTTTAGATATGGGCCTTGAATTCCTGATCTTTCCATGACTTTTATCATGAAGTATTGTTGATTTTCTTTCAAATGCTTTCTCAGCATCTAATGAAAGAATCATGTGGTTCTTATCTTTGAGTTTTTTTATATACTGGTTTACATTGATCGATTTTCATATATTAAAGTATCCCTGCATCCCTTTTACAAAGCCTACATGATCATGATTGATGATCGCTTTGATGTGTTCTTGAATACAGTTTGCAAGAATTTTATTGAGTATTTTTGCGTTAATATTTATAAGGAAAATTTTTCTGATTTTCTCTTTCTTTTTTGGATCTTTGTGTGGTTTTGATATAAGATTAATTTTGGCTTCATAAAAGGAATTTGGTAGTACTCTGTCTGTTTCTCTTTTGTGGAATAGTTTGGACAGTATCAGTATGAATTCTTCTATGAAGGTCTGATAGAATACTGCACTAAACTCATCTGGTCCTGTGCTCTTTTTGGTAGGGAGTCTTTTAATAACTGCTTCTATTTCTGTAGGATTTATGGGGTTGTTTAGATGGTTTATTCGTTCTTGATTTGACTTTGGTATCTGGTATCTGTCTAGAAAAAATATCCATTTCCTCCAGATTTTCATTTTTGTTGAATATAGGCTTTTGTAGTAGGATCTGATGATATTTTTAATTTTTTTCAGACTCTGTTGCTGTGTCTCCCTTTTCATTTCTGATTTTGTTAATTTGGATACACTCTCTGTGATCTCTGGTTATTCTGTCTAAGGGTTTATATATCTTGTTGATTTTCTCAAAGAATAAGTTTTTTGGTCCTATTGATACTTTGCAAAGCCCTTTTTGTTTCTACTTGGTTGATTTCAGCCCTGAGTTTATTTCCTGCCTTCTCCTCCTCTTGGATTTATTTATTTCTTTTTGTTTTAGAGCTTTTAGGTGTGCAGTAAAGCTGCTGATGTATGCTCTCTCCTGTTTCTTTCTGCAGGCACTCAAAGCTTTGAGTTTTCCTCTTACCACAGCTTTCATTATTTCCCATAAGTTTGTGTAAGTTCTACCTTCATTTTCATTAAATTCTAAGAAGCCTTTCCTTCCTTCCTTCCTTCCTTCCTTCCTTCCTTCCTTCCTTTCTTTCTTTCTTTCTTTCTTTCTTTCTCTTTTTCTTAACCAAGTTTTCATTGAGTAGAGCATTGTTCAAATTCCAAATATATGTGGCCTTTCTTTCCTTCTTGTTATTGAAGACTAGCCTTAGTCCGTGTTAGTCCGATAGGATGCATGGGATTATTTCTCTTTCTGTATCTGTTGAGACCTGTTTTGTGACCAATCATATGGTCAGTGTGGGAGAAGGTTCCACGAGGCGGTGGGAAGAAGGTGTTTCCTTTTCTTTTAGGATGTAATGTGCTATAAATATTTGCTAAGTCCATTTGGTTCACAACTTCTGTCAGTCTCTCTATGTCTCTGTTTAATTTCTACTTCCATGATCTGTCCATCGATGATGTTGGGGTTTTAAAATCTCCTACTATTATTTTGTGAGATGCAATGTGTGCTTTGAGTTTTATTAAGGCTTGTTCTACATATGTAGGTACCCTTCTATTTGGAGCACAGACATTTAGGATTGAGAGTTCATCTTGGTGGATTTTTCCTTTGATGAATATGAAGTGTCCTTCCTTATCTTTTTTGATGACTTTTGGTTGAAAGTCGATTTTATTCAATACTAGAATGGCTACTCCAGCTTGCTTCTTCAGACCATTTGTTTGGAAATTGGTTTTCTAGCCTTTCATTCTGAGATAGTGTCTGTCTTTGTCTCTGTGGAGTGTTTCCAGTAGGCAGCAAAATGCTGGGTCCTCTTACACATCTAGTCTGTTTATCTGTGTCTTTTTGCTGAGGAATTGAGTCCATTGATGTGAGAGATATTAAGAAATAGTGATGGTTATTTTCCTGAAGCTTCCTGTTATTTTCATATTTGGAGGTGGTACCATGTTTGTGTGCTTCTCTTCTTTTGGTTATGTTGCAAGGTGATTAGTTTCTTGCTTTTTTTAGGTCGTAGTTTACTTCCCTGTATTGGTCTTTGCCATTTTTTATCCTTTGTTGGGCTGGATTTGTAGAAAGATATTGTATAAATTTGGTTTTGTCATAGAATATCTTGGTTTCTCCCTCAATATTAATTGATAGTTTTGCTGGATATATTAGCCTAGGCTAGCATTTGTGTTCCCCTAGGGTCTGTAAGACATCTGCCCAGAATCTTCTGACTTTCATAGTCTCTGGTGAGAAGTCTGGTGTAATTCTGATAGGTGTGCCTTTATGTGTTACTTGACATTTCCCCCTTACTGTTTTTAATGTTCTTTTTGTTTTGTGCATTTGGTGTTTTGACTATTATGTGACAGGAGGGATTTCTTTTCTGGTCCAATCTATTTGGAGTTCTGGAGGCTTCTTATATGTATATGGGCATCTCTTTCTTTAGGTGAGGGAAGTTTTCTTCTATGGTGTTGTTGAAGCTATTTACTGGCCTTTTAAGTTGGGAGTCTTCACTCTGTTCTATACCTATTTTCCTTAGGTTTGATCTCATTGTGTCCTGGATTTGGTGGATGTTTTGGGCTAGGAGCTTTTTCCGTTTTATATTATCTTTGCCAGTTGTGTAGGTGTATTCTGTGGTATCTTCTGCTCCTTAGATTCTCTCTTCTATCTCTTGTTCTGTTGGTGATGCTCGTATCCATGACTCCTGATCTCTTCCCTAGGTTTTCTATCTCCCGGGTTGTCTACCTTTGTGCTTTCTTTATTGTTTCTATTTCCATTTTTAACTCATTGTAGATTGTGTTCATATCCTTCTCTTGTTTGCTTGTTTTTTCCAGTAGTTCTTTAAGGGATTTTTGTGTTTCCTCTTTAAAGGCATCTTCTTATTTACTTGTGTTGTCCCATAATTCTTTAAGGGAGTTATTTATGACAGTCTTAAAGTCCTCCATCATCATGATAAAATGTGATTTTAAATCAAGATCTTGCTTGTATGGTATGTTTGGATACCCAGCGTTTGCTTTGGTAGGAGATCTGGGCTCTGATGATGCCAAGCAGTCTTGGTTTCTGTGGCTTCAGTTCATTCTCTTTCTTCTAGTCATCTGGTTGTGTCTGGTGTTAGCAGTTCTTGCTGTATCTAATAGTGGCTTGACCTTTCTGTGGGCCTGTGTGCCAGCACTTGTCTAGACCTGTTTTCCTGTTTTCTTTCAACCAGTTATGGGAAAAGAGTGTTTGCTCTCAGGTGTGTATTCACTCCTGGTGGCTGGCCTTCAGCTCTCCTTAAAGGAAGCAACCAGAAGGGTCCTGCCTCTTCTGCTCTTAGGTCCCTGTACACATGGGCCACAGATGGCACTAGGCATTTTCCTCTTGAGTCAGGAATGTGAGCAGAGTTTGTAGGAGTGTCTCCACCTCTGAGGGACCAGCTTTTGCGCCCAGGGGATTTGTGTGCAGAGTTGTTTGACCAGTTCGGTTCATATCCGGGTGCAGATCTGGACCGTGGGGCTCCTGCAGCTGATTTATCCAATATTCCTTTGTCTAGAGGCACTATGCAGTTTCCTCTTGGGCCAGGGGTGTGGGTAAAGGTGGGCAGAAGTGGCAGTCTGTCCTGCCCTGCAGTGTCAGGATTGCCCTCACTTCTGGTTGTTTGGCTCTCTCTCCCACAGGATTTGGGAGCAGGGAACTGTGGGCCAGGATCAGAGAGCTTCAGGCCACACCTCATTCTCTTTTAATCTAGACAGAATGACTTCCTCTTCTTCAATTTTGCAGTGTTGAATTTGTATCAGAGTTGCCATTCATTGTTTATATGTTGTACTACTTGTTTATTGCTGTCACAAAATACCTAACAAAAATAACTTTCAGAAAGTTTTTAATTTTCAATTATAATCCACCAATGCAGGAAAGGCATAATGCTAGGGTTTTAGTGTACTTAGACCAAGTATATCTAAAAGCAGATAGTGGAAAAAGATTCATGCTGCTTCTCAGTTTTGCTTTTACCTTTTTTTCAGTCTGGGACATCAGCCCCTGAAATAGTGCCACCTGCACTCAGCATGGGTATTTAAAGTTCTGATAATCCTTTCTGACAAGAACCTCATAGGCCTGTCAATTAGGGTTACCCCATAGGTGATTCTAAGCCCTGTCATGTAACTAATGGAGGTTTACCATCACACGCGTTAGGCATGTCAATTAGGGTTACCCCATAGGTGATTCTAAGCCCTGTCATGTAACTAATGGAGGTTTACCATCACACGCGTTTTGCATGAATATACTCTCATCATCTGTACTAGTTCTCTTTCAAGCCAGACACTATATTAGATTTATTTATCAGTTTCAAATAAATAAGATTTTGATGTTTATCTTGGTAATGGGTTTTATTATGTGTGTGTGTGTGTATGTGTGTGTGTATGTATGTGTGTGTATGTGTGTGTATGTGTGTTTGTGTATGGGTGTGTGAGTGTGTGTCTGTGTGTGTATGTGTGTGTGTATGTATGTGTGTGTATGTGTGTGTATGTGTGTTTGTGTATGGGTGTGTGAGTGTGTGTCTGTGTGTGTGTATGTGTGTGTGTATGTATGTGTGTGTATGTGTGTGTATGTGTGTTTGTGTATGGGTGTGTGAGTGTGTGTCTGTGTGTGTGTGTGTGTGTGTGTGTGTGTGCACACGCGCTTATGGTAGAGGGGAAAATATAGTGTAGCAATTAAATTTTTCTCAGTATTACATTGCCTAGATATTTTTAAACTCATCTATAAGCCATTAAAATCGAAAAATGAAACAAATATTGAAATGTAAGTAATAGGATAACATTACCATTATTTTATTCATTAACAAGCTGAATGATAGTGGATTTTAGCTGAGCATATAAAATCAATCCTGAGAGAAACTCCAGCGGTTCTTTAGCTAGCAAGGTCTAAGGTAGTGCTGTGTTTTGTATTCTTTTTAGAAATCCGCATGTTCAGGCAGCAAGAAACGAGCATTTTGAAACTTTAAGAACAATACAACAAAACCCTGGCTCACCCTTCTGGACTAAGAATGGCTTAAAATATGATATTTCCCTTTTAAAATGAAGGGAAGTTCTTAGCGAGTAGAACAAACTTGACAGACATTGTTCCCAGAAATTGGAAGCCTTTGTAGTTTTCATAGAGAATAAACACAATTCCTGGAGGAGCAGCTAAGTGACAGCAGCCACCTTTTGTTCGTTACATTACCAGAGGGTCCCTGCAGAATGACAATTGCTGCAATCCTAACCCTGCACTGTTGTTATGAGAAGAGAGGCAGGAGTGAAGGAGCTCTTAGCAGTAATGATGATCATCCCAGCAGATGAGAGGAAAAGCTAAGCAGCAGCAGCAAGATGTTCTGTTTGATGAGAAGGATTATGATACAAGATGGAACACACCAGGGCTTTTTATAAATCTGATAGGGGGATTATTCAAACTATAGAAAATAATGGAGTGTTAGGCACCATAATACCTCTACTGCTTGATTTATGGAGACTTAGAAGGTAATGAAAATCATTCTGTTCACTCGTGTTAAGAAGTATGTGGCCTTGAATTTAATTTTTGAATAAAACCATCTAACAACTAGATACCAAATGGATGTCATTTCTTCCACCTATGGAAAACTGAAGTTTTGATATGTGGCTGGGCTGCAGTGTACTTGCAAAAATGGCATGTCGTACTCTTCAATTCTTAGTCAACTGACAAAGCCAGCATCAAATACTAAAGTGTTGCATAAGGTTCAGCCATTCTGATTTAGTTAACAAAAGTGATCTGAAATAGGTTTCAAATCTAAATGCAATGCCTCTGAGAAGTAAGACTCACTCGCCTCCAGATTATATTTATTTACTCCACAGAGGCTATACCATCCATGGGAATAATCAGTTAATGGCTGCAGATTGACTTCTGCAAGTAATCACAGCAATAACGACTCCTAAATTCATTGCTATGCTGATTAAGTCTCTACAGTTCACTTCTATATCTCTATTTCTTTTTTTTTCTTTTTTTTTTTTTTGGTTCTTTTTTCGGAGCTGGGCATCGAACCCAGGGCCTTGCGCTTCCTAGGCAAACACTCTACCACTGAGCTAAATCCCCAACCCCTATATCTCTATTTCTTAAATATAAGTAAATTGTATGGTGATTCATGCTCAATAACATTCAGTTATTATAAATTCATTTCAATTGATGACTTTATACAGTGGATTATTGCCAATGTTGAATTTAAGAAGGTTTTTTATTTCTCCAAATGAGATGTGAAGATTTATGTAATTAATCCCACAACTTTGAGATATATTGGCCTCATCTTAAGATTTTAGAAAAGTTCATAAAACACACACACATACAAACATACACACAAAAAGATGAGTGCAAAGACACTAACCAAATACAGCATTTGAACTCGTAGAATTAACACACACACACACACACACACACACACACGTATATATATATGTGTATATATATATACATATGCATGTATGTATACCATTCCACATTATACCATCCCACATTAATATAAAATATATATCATGCAATGTATATACTATATATACTATATATTAGCCTAAATACACTGCTTTAATAATTTATTTTTCTGAATGCAATGAAAATTTCTATATGAACCAAAAATCACATGTTAACCATATATAGGGTTGCACAGTTGAGATTATATTAATTAGAATGTTCTGAAATATTTACATATACAATTTTTTTCCTTCATGTAATTTGTGAAAAATGACTATGCAATGGATATGGGTTAGAGAAAGACATTTTTGACTCTTATTTGTATATTCTATCTTATTTAATTGTACTCAGCAGATTAAAAAAAAGCTCTATTGTGTTTTATTGTCTCTCAATTACAGATTCTATTAATGCAGAAAAAATGACCAAAATATGTTGAGAAGGAAAGATTTCATTTCTTCAAACACTTTCCCATCACAGTGACTTACTGAAGGAAGTCAGTATATAAATTTCAGGAACCTGAAAGGAGAAAATGATGGAAATTTCAGTCGTGAAAATGATATTTTGCCATTTAACTTCACCCTTTCTTTTTTTTTTTAACTTCACCCTTTCAGCACTCCACCCCTGCTTTGTCTCCTATACTTCTCATATTTGTTGTCTTTTCTTTTGAAATTATCACAAAAATTAACTTGCTGAGTTCATCTGCTATTGCTTGAATGTGTATGTGTTCTGGTAACCTAATGAGACTCACTTATAAAAGGACAACACTAGTTGATTATTTTAATGTGATGGAGGAAAATGGTATTGCCCTACCCCTAGAGGAGAAGCAACAGGCAGTTCCTGTCTACTAATCAAGAAAGAATTAGTTTTCTCCAGAAATGAGTGCCCTGATAATGTATTTCAAGCTCTAATAGTTTTGAATGTTTTTTTGAAAAAGAAGTACATATGATAAAATATAATAATAATTATAAAAGGTAGTGCTAGTTATGGGCTTGGATTAAAGAGAGAAACAAAATAGAAATAGAACTACATGGTAACAGTACCCTAATGTTTCAAGGGTACATGTTGCATTTCTCAAAAACGATGTGTATAGATTGCCAGATTTTCTAGAAATGTGGATTTTTGAATAGATTAAATCAGTCTGAAAGAAATCATATAATCCTGATAAATTGAACATTGTTTCTAGATCCTATTCCACACAAATATAGTATATATTATATCCATACATATACACATATATGTATATATTATATATATTATATATTTATAAAGATTTCTATCGCAATAGAGAGTCACTATGAAGCTTCAACTGTTCATAAGCACAGCGCCAAGTCACCTTCATATAGAACATTGGTATGCTCTATGCTTCCTTTCCGTGTCATGGTGACCAATGAATCTAAATTCATATGTTTCTTTTATGAAAGGATGGGTATAAATATTAACAACTGTGAATAGATAATGCATTCAATTCCAAATAATCTGCTCTTTGTAATCTGATTGCTATTTTAAAAAATAAAATGCTTCCAAACCCTAGAAAAATTTTAATATGTCCTTATAAATAGGCTTCCATCTCAAGGGAGATAAACTGTATTTGGTCAGATACTATGTAACTTGTGATGTGTCATTTGTAATAAATGCTATCTTAATCTTTTCACCTCTTTGCTATAAGCACTTGATGTTTTATTCACTTTTTCCTTGAAACTTTAGGAGCATCAGGAGAGCATGGTGATGTTTTTCATTTTCTAATTTTGAGAAAACCATCAATGCCTATTGCCACAGTAATTATTCCAACACAATCACTATGTCTTTGATGAGCAATGTGGTAAAATTGGCGTTGTCATTAGCTCCAACAGTTAAGAACTTTCATACTACATTGATTTTATGACTTTTCTAAAAAAAAAAGGAAATCTAAATCTTTTCAATTAAGCTGACATAAGTGAAAGCACAAATTTTTCATTAAAACTATAAAAATAGATTTTATTTGCCTTGGTATTTTAGGAAATGTGACAAGGGGCTCTATTCCATATTTGATAAAACTTGCTCAAAAGTGTTTTATAAATAAATTTGCATATACAACTTTTCTTTTTTTTTGCAGGAACAAACACTTATTAAATATAATAAAAAGCAAAAATAAGCCCACATTGTCACAGCCACCAATTTTTTTGACAAAAGATGCTGTCATGCAACGATATTTTAGAAGTTGAAATATTCCATTTCTAAATGAGCTGAACATTGCTACAAATGTGAATATTTTGTTCAATGGTAATTGTAAAACGTACTGGAAAACAAATATCAAGCTTGTGTTACAATTTACTTTTCCTCCTCTCTTTCAGGTATTTACTTTACAACATAATTTCCACCATCTTTTGTATCTTGTTCATGTTTCTTGTTCTAATTAACCATTCCCTGTCTCTGTCTTTGTCTCACTGTCTCTTTCTTTCTGTCTCTTTGTGTGTGTGTGTATGTGTGTGTTAAGATCTTACACAATAACCTAGAACAAACTGCAACATTTTGCAACTCCTCTCCCACAGCTTACAAGTGTTAGAATTACAGATTTGAGCAACCATATTTTGCTTTACATTTTATGTTAATGATTCATAATATATAAGCACAAAAATATTCTTCCATTTCTCCTATTTTCATAGCCTTTCCCTTACTTACTACCAATGTGCTATGCATTATATCTTCTGGGAATTTTTCTTTTTCCTCAGAAATCAAGTATGGCCAATCAATCTAGAGCAATGCTTACCAAAAATAATCTTTATATAGTTTCAAAGAAAGCAAGGTGCTCATTAAGCAAAGTGATAGTGAGAAGAAGTTGAATATTTCTAGTCGCTTTCCAGTATATCTGCTGACCTCATTGGATCAAAACAGGACTAAATCACGATTCCTGACAGCCAGTGCTTGGAAGCAGCCTTTCTGAAATGTACAAAAAGGCTATGGTTTTCTGAAGCTCTTGTATTCACCCTTGGGAATAAGTTCAGATCCTAGAACAAGATAAAAATACCAAGTTGATATGGAGATCTCAAGAAAGTAAAAGTTTATCGAAGGAGAATTTCATTCTCATAATGTAAGATGATGGTTTCTTTATTTAAAAAAAGTCATTAGGATGTGAACAGTACAACACATCGATATTATATTGGTAATTTTAATTAAAATTTAAATTTTCCATTCATATACCTTAATAATAGTAACATAGAAAAGCTTGCCTGAGTTTATCGATGAAAACATGTGGATTGAAGTCTATATAGAGGATCAAACAAATAAATTTTGGGTATATTCCCTTCCGTTGCTATTGTGGATCTGATTGGCAAGAATCTGACTTAGCCTCACCAGAGTGCTAAATCATAGCATAATCTCTTCAACCAGGAGCCCCATTCACATGCACCTCCTTGCAATTAAATGTCATTTGTCTTTTATGTATAATGGGTGAGAAGGTTTAGATATACATTTTGTTGTTCAAGGCTACTTATCATTCAGAAACAGAGTTGGAAAGCTTTATTACACCACACAAGAATTAGTCTCTCCAGTGCTTACATGTAAAGCTAGTCATGATGACTTAGTCTATGATAAAGGCTGACAGCCCAAGGCTACCCATCGTAATCAACCTGCACAGTCCTTAGGGAATGAGACTACAGAACGTCTTGCAACAAAGGAAACACAGTTGTTCTTAATGCAACCATAGGGGAAAAGACAAAGAAACACAATTTAGCTTAGAGTAATTATTGAAGTGAATGATTGTATAATATTTACATTTTCATACATGCCTACTAAAGCATGTAAATATTCTGAACTGAGTAATTACTTGAACATTCAACAGATATTTAATATGTTTCATTTATAATTACTTGTGTGCAATGCCAAAATATTAGCATAAAGAAACCTAACCAAAATTAACACAAAAGTAATCACTGATTTTTCTTTATGGTCCAATTAGTACTAACTGATAGTTACTAATGATCACTTTGTGACCATTAGTATCTCAGTTGACAGAAAAATTTGTTTAAATAATTGGAAATATTTTAGTTAAATTTTTGCACGTAGAGGTATGTAATATAAATATGGGTGTATGTTAGTCAAATGTGAACCAAATGTGTATTCCTTTAGTCTTAGAACTAAAGAGGCTGAAAAAGGAAGTTGGAAGATACAGAGTAGCATTCCTTTACAAATGCTTGCATTTAATTAAATTTTTGTACATATTGTTATTAAAATAATTTAAACCAGTCAACATGTACTTATGGTATATTGTAATGTAGACTTCAATGAAAGTAACATGACAACTATTTTTATGAATTCAAAATTCAAAATTTCAGCCAAAGATTGAACATGTAAAATTAAAATACTTTCACCATATTTCTACATCTTTAAGAACATATATTAGCTATCAAAAACTAGTAAAAGTTATTTCATTGATGTGCCTACATTCTCTGGATAATCACTCCACGTGTTTGTTATAAAGCAGAAAAAAAATTGCCCCCTTATATCAATTGTTTGACCTTTCAGATAAAATGTAAAAAAGGTATTAATTTCATTGTATCTGCAGTGATTTTTTTTCAGATATGTAATCATGCTTTGAGTATGTGTGTTTGGAAACCTCATTGCTTAGCCCAACTTCAGTAACCTAGCAAAAGCAGGCATTTCATCACCAGCCTCTGAGTTGTGGCATATATCCACACTTTTTAGGGATAGTATAATGTTTATGCATTATCTCCCCCTTTAAAAAGCCAGTGTCTTTTCCCCCACCCTCTTCCCATTCAATCCTCTCTCAGAGGTACCTCTGAATATGCCCTTGTCCACAATATACCCCTCTTAAGAGATGTTACACAGTGGGACTTTGTGGCATCCCACGTGATTCTACAGTTCTTTTATGGGGCAGAAAGTAAGGAAAACAATAGTGCCTAGGCTACAGTTAGCTAGAAGTGCTTTTCTCAAATTACCATCATGGATTTTGTGGTCTTCTCTCTAAATTTCCTGAGGGAGATGACAGCTTACACAGACCACTGAATTCAAATGCACACCATGTATCTCTGCTCTTCTATTTTTTGTGTTTCATTTTCTAGTTTGTATTTTAACTTGAAGAGGACATGTCACAATTTTCATTTTTGTCTATGTAGCAAATAAATGTACTGCATTAAGGCTACAGCCAAAGCTAGGTGTTCGTGATTGTAATGGTCATGCAATGTACAGAAGACAGCATTTCATAGCACTTTATCTCAATTACTATTTTTAATGATGTGAAAAGACACCATGACCAAAACAACTTAAAACAGTGAACCATTTAATTGGGAGACTTCAGCAGATGAATAGTCATCATGGCAGAGAGCAACGCAGCAGGTGGAGCATGAACTGAGAGCTTATATTTTATGTGCAAGTTGGAGGTAGAGATAAAGAAAGACTGGGTCTGCCCTAGCATAAGAGTGGCCGAGAGCCCACCTCCAATAAGGGTGTACATCCTAATCTTCCCAAAAAACTTTCAACAAGTAGGAACCATGATTAAAATATATGACCCTATGCAGCCATTCTCATTCAAACCACAAAGCATTCTTTCTCATCCTTCAATTTGTAATATTTCCATTCCTTGGATCACACAATCTGGCTCTATTTCAGATAAAGTATTCAGTATTAACTTACTGTTCCAATTTTTCCTAGTCTTTTTATTAAGCAGAAACTACTGGCAAAAGAAAGTTTTCTAAGCAAGGCTAAGAGAATATATAAATATAAGAGAATTAATGAATACATATTCATATATATATGTTTATAATGATACACACACACACACACACACACACACACACACACACACACATATGGGTATGTGTCCAGTTAGTATAGGATCTTCAGGGCTGTAACTTCTCCAATCAAAGGCTTTTCTGCATTTTTCCAATAAAAGGCAGGCTTCTGCAGTTACTTTTGATGTAGGAGATATATGATCAAGCTGTAGTTGAACTGGAAAATTCTTTAATGCTAACTATAATTCATAGTTCAGAGAGTGCTATTCAGCCTACTAGAAGAGAAAAACCATCAAGTGTCACCCTAGTTTAAACTTTGCACCGTATAATCCAGAACTAACAGGTAATATATGCCCATGAGTGCTGTAATGATGGGAATAATCAATACATTCGTTGGATTTGATATCTTCAACTTTATGCTCATTTCTTTGCTTTTGTCTTATAACTGACATGTAAAGATTATTGAAGTTGGTGGATATGAGAAAGAATAGTGTTATGATCATGTATATATACATATATGTAGTATATTAATATATTAACATATATTAAAGTACTATTGTTTTACAAAAATACCACATATGTGTTAACTAGCATACTTGTTATGTTCATTCTCAGTATAAACTCATGAAACAACATAATAGTGAATACATTTTATCATTAATGTTCCCTTGTACCTCATTGTGAATTCATTCTTATGTCCTATCACAGTTAATATCAAAGACTCACTTGATAGTTTCTATGTTTTTATTTTTGATTTTTGTCAGAATAATAAGTTCTATACTTCTCATGGGAAAACTAAAGCTATATATTAAAAAAATTGCATTCCTAAATTTAAGCTGCTGATTGGGAACAAAAATTGAAAAGAAAACAAATCATAAGCATCAGAGAACGATTTGAAGCAGACATATTCCATATATTTGCAGCACTCGTTCAATATTTTTGTAATGCTAAACAAAATTGAAATGTCTGCATGAATACTTCATTCTGGTTAATGTAAGTACACTTACTAATTATGAACAAGATTAAAATATCAAATCATTTTAGATAGAAATATTACTGCATTTAGAAACATGGCAGTAGACAAGGTTTACAGCAAATGTATGGTATATTCAAAGAAATACTGCTGTCACTGTAGGTATAACTGTGTGCAATATGCCCTTCAGTTTGAAAGGTAAAAGTTGTGTTCAGACTATCCTAGATTCTGTTTCAGTCCTCCTGCATTGGTCTATCAAATGCTGTGGTTATAGCCATTAAACATTTTACCTGTCAAAATACACCTACCATTACATTTAAATCAAATGTAACTATCTATTACAAAATGTAAAGTGTTTGGTCACCCATTAAGTAAAGTTAACACACCTACATTAAACATGGTCAATGGTCCATCAATTGATTAGAATCTCAATGACTGTGATGAGTTCTAATGTTGCAGGTCAACAACTAAATTATCTTTGATTATTTATGCTCTAGACATTGCTGCTCAACCCTGTGTAACGTAACATCCTTCTATCTATTAGGTACATTTTTTGACAAGCAATAACAGACTTCTAGCTTTGATGGACCAAAAAATTCAGACTATTATCAGATAGTATCTGATGCCTATAACAGAAGTCCTGCTTGGCTCTACCATGCCTGCCCGATATAACCACCAATGGATTTCTAAAGTGTTGGGGAGACTCAAGAAAGTGCTTTAGCTCTTCCACTCATCCTGATTTTAATCTTAAGAGCTAAAATCAGTGGCATACAAGTACCTGTAAGTACAGCTTCAGAAAATGTAACTCCCTTCACTGGTTTCCATGAGTATATACATGCATAGGGAATACTCTCAGACATGTACACATAAATACACAGATAACAATAAAAGTAAATGTTCAATAAAAGTGTCTTCATTTCAGATATTTTATTTCACTACCAAAACATTCTTAACTGTTATACAAAAAGTTTATCTCTATATTTGAGCTCAAGATCTGTGGTAATAGTTGTCACAATTTCAAATGCACCACCAGATTATCTCAGGTATTCATTGTCACAATAATTCCAAAACACTTTAAGATTCTGTTTCTCATGCACCATAAAGATAATGACCAAGAAGACAGCATTTACAATTGTACACTTTATCTGTGAACTCATCTAGGAGGCATGAATGAAGATCAGTAATCAATTGATATTTGCTGGTAAGGAATTTAGTTTTGATTACATTTACTTTTTCTAAGATAGAGCCTAGAGTTTCTCAACTTGTGTTTCTCTAATCATGGCTAATATGAACAGATTCAGGGCTTTTCAGAAGTTACACAATCCAAATTCTATTTGATAAAATGATTGAAAAAGAAGTATAGTTTTCACCAAAGACCTCTCTCTCTCTCTCTCTCTCTCTCTCTCTCTCTCTCTGTGTGTGTGTGTGTGTGTGTGTGTGTGTGTGTGTATGTTTGTATGTGTGTGTTTGTGTGTGTGTATGTGTGTGTACAGTGTATAGCAAGTGCACACACATGTGTTATCTGGAAGTGAAAAGAGAGTGTGCAATCTCCTGGAGCTGGGTTATAGGCAGTTGTGAGCTGTTTGAGAAGACTGCTGGAACCACTCCAAGAACCTCAGAAGGAACAGAGTGTGTGCTCTTAACCACTGATCCAAACTCCACATGGTAAAAGGACTCTTTTATCCAAAAAAATTAGCGATTGTTTTTATTCAGATTCTTTGGATGATTAAATTCTTTACTACACATTTTAAAACAAAAGGGGAATGCGGATGCGGGGGGGGGGTGCTGGTGGAGGGGTTACTGGGAAGTGGAATATCTTTTGAGATGTAAACAAATGGAATGATTAATAAAAAAGAAAACATTAATAAAACCTAGTAGCAGGACAGAGAGAACATATTTTAGCCTGATGAAAATTATTATACATTTAGTTTTCATGGGTAGTTCCTGATGCAGCTTCACAGAAGCATAAAGGGTTTGGATTCTTTAACAAAGACATCACCCAGATCATTAGCTAACATTAAAATCATCTAACGTATGATATCATATTCTTAAGGTAACTATGTGTGGGTCAAAAATTTGCAGTGATTTAAAGTCTTTAAACTAGATTAAATAAAGGAATATCAAGCTATTGAGGGATACAATCAGCAGTCAGACAAGTCTGGAGTCTAGACTCTCTTTAGGTACCAGAACAGATGTATATTTCTGGCTTACTGAAATCCCAAAATCACCAAAAGCTCACAAAATGTATGGAATATTCAGATTCATATTTTTTTACATTCTTAATTACTTTTACGTTAATTCCCAGTGCCAAGTCATCTGACATAGCTGAAAGTGGCCCCGGTGAAGACATTTGAGGATTTTAAGTATTAATGTAGGACTTCAAAGAGCTTGGTTCTCCCTCAAAGATACTTGTCTACTCTCTCATAAAAAGGTTTATTCCAAATACCATTTCTGATTAGTTTCTCTAGAAGTTTATTACAACTAGAAGAGAAAATACAATGAATATTTTATGTCTTTATATTTGCAAAGTTTAAATTAAAACTCATGTTATGAGAAAACTTTTCCTTTCATTTTTTCTACTAAAGTGCAATCTCAACTCTATCTCTTAATTTCTAATATTAACAGAGACTCTCAGTTTATTATGTTTTACAAATGATCTGAGTCTCCATAAGACATGAACCTTTTCCTTTACATTTTTCTTGTTATTTTGTTTAATCTCCATGTATCTCCAAATTTCTTTCTTTGAAAGTATAATAATAATTTGATTTAGAACTTGCATAATTCTGAGTATGACTTCACAATAAAGAAAGAAATTATTTTCAAATGTATACTCTAGGTAATAGGAATTATAGTTTTCTCTGTTTTAAAAGACAATTCTATTCATTAATGTTAAATTGTAAATTCATTGTGGAACATATCATTTTATCATCCAGCTTAATAGAGCAGTAAAAAACGTATTCACTGTATGAGAATTGGGAAAGTGGAATATATCAACTACATAAGTCAATTGTATAGGATGATCAATATATAATTTTTGTGGCACAAAATTCTCTGTTATCTAATGAATTTATCAAGAAAATCCATCTCAATATCTAATTTATCTTTGCTGACTGTCTTTGCATTATGGTGTTGTACACAGCTTATAATAAAATATCTTATATAACTCTTATAATTTGCTATGGACAAAATACAATAATTTTAATATTAATATCAATGCTTTATACTAACACTAAGAATATATATTTTGGTAGGGGTTGCAACTTTACTTTAGCATCGGGTTACTTCAGTTAACTGAACCAAGACCATGAAAACAAATGCTGTGTTCAGGTTACTCAAGATTAATGTTAACTTCTGAAATGAAGCTTCTTGTTTTAACAGTGGAAGAGTTATCTCTCCTTGATACATAAACAATTCAAAATTCCTGAAGAAATCATGTCTATGTACCAAGTGATATATTGAAAACCACTGTGTATTGCAGGCTAATTAATATGGAAACACAGGTGCTAATCAGAGAAAGGTATGACACAAATTTGCCACATTTGTTTGTCTGTTTTGTTTTTTGTCATCATTTAGCTTACAATTGACATTTGTCCTAAAGACAAGATGAAGAGATTATAAAGCTATATTTACTAGCTGACTCCACTACATCAAATTATATATATATATATATATATATATATACTAATAAATGAAATGTTTCTTGCTCTTAGAAGAGTCCCTCAAATACAGAGTATAAGGGCACTGCAATATTAGCAGCAAATTTTGATTTCTCATCTATTTTCACTTATTTCATGGTTTAAAAGTTATATGGGAATCAAATTTGAATTAAGATTAGGAAATGACATTTCTTGAATAATTAATAAAATATGCTAGACTAATTAGTAAATCTAGAGAAAATAATAAGCAGATGATTCTGACAATATCACACAGAATGTGAGATTTTTCTATGGTATTTCACTCCCACTAAAGTGATGCCTCATTAAATCTAGGGTATTAAAGTAGTCAAAGGTCTGGTATATACAGGAGACAAGTAAACAAAGCTTCTATCACTAAGAATTATGTTTTCTTTGTGCCAAGTGTATCATATTGAAATATACACATCACTACAGGTAAGCCTGTATATACGTTTCTTTGTGTTTAATATCTTAAAATAGTTTGGTCTTATTTTTATTGAGACAATTAGTTAATACTTAACTACTTAAATAGCATTGTAATAGCTTCTATACATATTTGGTCAGAAGTGACTTTAGTAAGGGTATAAAAATATTTTCTTATTATATCGTACCCTAAGATAATGATATATTTAATAATTCTTACTGTTTTATGATCACAAAGGCTATGTAAGTTATGGCAACTATTTAAAATTATCTTAGACCATGTAAAATTGTTCTGCTGGTGCATGTTTTTTTCCATTGTGGAGACTGAGTTTTAAGACATTCTTTTCCTTTTTCAACATTCTTTTGTATAAATCTAATAACCTCCACCTCATGTGTTAGGACTGACTGCTTTGAGCATACATGAAAATTAATACTGCATTATCTCAGTGTACAGAGAATAGTGGGTTACACAAATTCCTCTTGACAGTGCTCTTATTCTCAAGTACCTAACCTGTAGGACCCATCTGTTTTGCCAGGAAGATATGCTAAATTTTCCTCCTCTGTAATAATAAGTAGCTTGCCTCTTAGCTCCAATTATGTGATCTCATGATTGTTTGGACTAGGTTCAAGTACTTTGTTTTGAGCCTCAGCGAAATTTTCCTAACTGTTCTACATACAATAAACCCAAATAAACTACATTTGACTCACTCAAAAATAATAATACCTTTGTTCAAACTTTTTTTTCTTAGTACTTAATCATTTAATTGGTGCCACATGATGAAAATACCAACGTTGATATTACTGTGAAAGATCTTCCAAGAACTAAAACTTACCAGGGTTTTTAGTTAGAACAAGCTTGAAACAACATATAATTTATGTACCAAGTCTTAGAAGTAAATTAGCAGGTACTTTAAGAAGTTCTTTTTTTTTTCCTCAACAATGTTCATACTCATACTTAGAGGTTAAGAGATAACAATGCCTTTCATTGGGCATAATGGCACAAGCATATAATCTCAGGAAGACAGAGGTAGGGGAAGGAAAACGAACAGTTCAATAACATTCTTACCTACACAGAAAATTATAGAAGAGCTTGGCTTTGTCAGATGCGATCTTAAAACAAAACAACAACATTTACAACTCATTCAATGCATGAATTTTTAAAAATAGTGTGATTGGTTAACTTCTGATTGATTTGTGGCTTTTGTGATTACTTTCAATAATTTCGTAATGTTAACCAGCATGTTGGCCATTTATTGTAAATATTCATTACTTATACTCAGTTCTTCCTATTCTCAAGAGTCAGTTTGACAGGTTAAGCTTAAAACTCCCAAACAGTATTGATATACTTACATTCTCTCCTACATATATAAATAAGTAAGCAGATTAGTACAGAGTTCAGCGGTCATGTCAATCACCTTGAACTATTTAAACACACATTTTAAGGACAGATAAGATTTGCTGTTTGTTGTAGTTTGAATAAATTAAATGCCCCCAATAGTCTTAGGTCTTTGAACACTTGGTACAGTTGTGGATCTTGTTTGGAGAGGCTTAGATGTTACCTTGTTACCGAAAATATGTCTCTAGAGATAGAGTTTGAGAGTATCTTTGGCTTACTTCAAGTTCTGTGTATCTATGGCTAGTGTTTACAATAAAAGATATGGTTAAGCTTTTGAAACCACACCTGCTCCTTCGTATCACAACAAGCACCCATGATGAATCTACTCCCTCTGTGATGTTAAGCCAGATATATTCTTTTTCAGTCAGTTGCCTAGCATGTGCTATATTTTCACAGCTTAGTAACCAATATGCTCTCCAAAATTATTAATGGTATCCTATTAACCAAATGAAAGGAGATTAGTGCTATTTAAGCTTAATTTTGAAACACCTAATATGTATTTATACATCCATTGGTTTAATTTAAATTTCATTAAGGATCATATTAGAAAGGAGATAAAAATTTAACAGGCATAGCTATTATAATAGCTTCATAGAAGAATGAAGAAGCCTTGTCCATCAGTATTAGTACATTGAGTTTCTTGGGTCTATTTTCACTTTGTTAGAAACAAGAATCAATGCTCTATATTATTGTAAACAGTAACTCTGACAACAACATGGTATTATGATGGAAATATTTATTTTAAAAATGTTTTAAAGTAATTTATTTAATACTAAGTCAAACAACACATCCATATATCATTTAAAATACTCTCTAACATTTCATTCATTTAAAAAATGGAACACTTTATTTTGAATTATTTAAGGACTTTGACCAAATAAATTATATATATAAAACTATGTTAGAGGAAGCAGATAAATTCTCTCTTGGATAGATTATTGAAGCCATTTTCTTAAACTATTATTTATAGCTTACATTTCATAAAATTCTATCAACAATACTGATTCCTTTTGACGAAATGTCATTTGGGCAGAGAATAGTGCTTCTTCTCTGTAATTGAAACACTCCATAAACTGAGACAGGAGTATCACTGAGACTTTCAGATCTGCCTGGGTAACAGAGTGAGATCCTGCAAAAGCAACAATAATAATGTACACTTGGCCTAGATAGATCTCATATCTCTCCAGTTCAAAGTTACTTCCTTATAGCATTTCATCAAGGAAATTATGCTTCCTTTATTTATTCTTGTTTTAGTACTTTTGTACATAAACTCTTGGAACAAAATATTATTCTTTCAATCAAATAACTTAGACAGAAATGCCAGAATTGTAGTTGTTTATTTAAGGTAGTATTTTATAATGTTAATATCTGAGAAAAGTTGGTAAAACATTAATGTAACCTGTTTAACTCTGCAAAGCATATGCTGGTCATAATGGGACAGTAAAAATTAAATCAAGAAATAATAAAATGACAAAAAGCCATGAAACTTGTAAGACTTTTTCTTACAAGTCTTAACTTATATAACACTCTCTTAAAATCTTGTTTGAAGTGGTCACTTTTTACTAAAAATATATAATATCCTAAGGAAGTTCTTTATTCTTCTTTGCTTCAATTTCTCACCTAAGCAAATAATATTATTTAATAAATGTAAAGACTGAACTCACAATATGTTCAATATATTTGGCTAGTGAAAATATGTCAAATTATCAGATGATTTGGTAGCAACAATAGTTAATTTTCATTTAAATATTTTGCAATAAAATACTACATTCATAACTTTATATCATTGGCAAACTATCTGAAAGCTTTCGAGTTGTGGTGGGTTTATTAATCAAATAGAATTTTCAAATGGATTGCATTGGGAGTATGAATGAAAAATATACTTATTTACATAGGCAAAAAGTCTTGGATAAACTGCACTGGATATCTTCTAATAGGTTTTTAGCTGGTCATAGCGTTTTTGTAAATGTAATATTTGTCTATTTTAATAGCTACAAGATGGACAAAATCACTGGGAATAAGGAGATCACACCAAATGGAGATTTTTAGGCATACAACTATATGAAGAAATTCATAAAAAAAATCAATAGTTGCAAAAAAAGAATTGTTTCGCTTAATACTTTGTCATTCTAGGATGTGCAGCATTCTCAGAAGAAAAATTGACTTTCAGAATCTACTGTTTACTTTTGTAATTATATAACATGCTATTCTGTATTCTCTATACATAATTTGGAGTCAATGACTAATCTTATTTTTTTCATGCCTACATTCTTCCTCATTCTTCTCCTCCCCCTCTTGTTATTCTTCTTTACTTATTCACTTTATATCCTGCTCACTGCTCCCCTCTTGCATTGCCCCTTCCACAATCCTTCTTCCATTCCCTTGTCTTCTTTCTCTTCTGAGTAGGTGGGGCCATCTCTATGTATCTCTCCATCATGGCACTTCAAATCTCTGCATGGCTAGGCACTTCCTCTCCCACCAATGCTGGGGAAGGCAGACCAGCTAGAAAGAACATATCACACATACAGGCAACCACTTTTGCTATAGCCGTCATGTTCAGAACTCACACGAAGACCAAGTTGCATATCAGCTACACATATTGAGGCAACTGTGGCTAGGTCAATCCCATATGTGTTACTTAGAGGATTTACTGGCTGGTATTGTGTGTCAATTTGACACAAGCTGGAGTTATCACAGAGAAAGGAGCCTCCCTTAAGGAAGTGCCTCCATGAGATCCAGCTGTTAGGCATTTTCTCACTTAGTGATCAACAGGGGAGCCTCAAACCCATTGTGAGTGGTGCCATCTCGGGGCTGATAGCCCTGGTTCTATAAGAAAGCAGGCTGAGTGAGCCAGAGGAAGCAAGCCAGTAAGCAGCATACTTCCATGGTCTCTGCATCATCTCCTGCCTCCAAGATCCTGTCCTGTGTAAGTTCCAGTTCTGACTTCCTTTAGTGATGAACAGTAATGTGGAAGTGTAAGGTGAATGTGTAAGCTCAATTAACCCTTTCCTCTCCTTTTTCTCGGAAAACTGGAAATGTTCTACCTCAAAACCCGCCTATACCACTCTTGAGCATATACCTATAAGATGCTCCACCTTCCCACAAACACATTTGCTCAACTATGTTATAGCAGTTTTATTCAAATAGGCATTTTAGCTTTAAATTTGTTCTTTGTTCCCTGAAAAGGTCAAACATAAAGACTACATGCTAATCCTTATCTTTCCACACTTATCCCTGCCTAATCCTCCTGTCATGTGAATTATTCTCACACTTATATTCTTAAAAAAAAAAGTGACTGTGTTTCTGATCCCTGCATGAATGAGGCTAAATGCTTCAATGAATAAGAAGACACATCTGTGTCTATCCTCAGAAGTCTTCCAGTATTAACTGTGTGTAGGAAATTGATGAATGTGGATCCCACCCATGTCTACATGGTGCCGACTGTCAGGATGCCCTTGGGTCTCACTTCTGTGTCTGTGATTGTGCTCCTGGATTCCTTTGAGATCATTATGAACTGAACTTTGATGAATGTGCCAGTCATCCATGGCACCATGAAGGTCTATGTGTGGCTGGAGAAAACAAATACCACTGTGACATCATAGGTATTGCATTCACAGTGACACTGAAAGACCAAATGTCTCATTGTGGGTTGAAGCCTTGTCACAATGATGTCAAGTGAGAAAACACCAATTGTATAATTGTCCAAATTGGTCTGGATACACAGGTGCTCTGTGTGAAACAGACATAAATGAAGGCTGTAACAACCATTGCCAATTTGGGGGAAAATGAGCTAAGCTGTCCTCTGAAGATCTACATGGACATATTACTGGCCTGCCTTCCTTCTTCAACTACCTTGGAACCTCAGGCTATGTTCGTTTCTTTCAGCCTGGGTTCACAGACATGAGCCTGGCATAACTGTCCTCTGAGAGGCTCAAGTCAACAGCTGATCCAAACAAATGCAGAGACTTACAACCAAATGCTAAATTGAGCTAAGGAAGTCTTGTGGGAGAGTTGAAGGGAGGATTGTGAGACTCCGAGAGGATAGAATTCACAAGAAGACCAACAGAGTCAACAGACCTGGACCCTTGTCAGGGGTCCCAGAGACTGAACTATCAACCAAATATCAAACAAGTTCTCGACCTAGGACCTAGCACAAGCAGCCTGAATGCAGCTATGTCTTCATGCAGTTGCCCCAACAACTGGAGCAAAGACTTACCCTATGTTGCCTGCCTGTGGATCCTGTTCCAATAACTGGGATGCCTTCTTTTTTTTATTAACTTGAGTATTTCTTATATACATTTCGAGTGTTATTCCCTTTCCAATATCCTGAGCCCTGCAGTGACTTGATGTGCCAGGGTGGGTTGGTTCCTGGTATAGGACCTGGCCCCTTCTCAGAGGTGAAGATGAAGCTGGATTAGTGAGGGGCCATGTGAAATGAGAAGACTTGGAGGAGAGAGGGGAATATGATCAAAATGTAAAGCAATGAATAAATATATGAATGAAAAAGAAAAAGAAACTTAATGCATTTTGATAATAATTATCCCTTTACCTTTTCATTCCATCCTATCCACTATTCAAAGAACTCCTTCTTCCTACCTTTGAAAACAAGAAAACAAAAACAGAAATGGAAGACAATCAAAGAAAACCACCAAAGCATAAGAAAAAATAAAAACTGACATGAATCCTAGTTTGTTTTGGTGGCCAACTACTCATGAGCATGTGCCCAGCCTTAGATGTGATTAATATACACAGTGTCACCCCACTGAAAGAAAGGTTTTCTTTCTTTTATCCATTGCAAATAGCTTACTTGTTAGTGCTTAGATGATGTGCCCTCTCACCTTTCTCCATGTTCTTTCAGACTTATCAGATAAGGCATCTATATGCTCTCCAAAACATTGCAGATTACTAACAATTTTTCCATTACTCTCAGGAACCAGATGATAAAGCTGTATTGCTGAAGAAATATATACTTATGCTATTAAATATGTACCTAGTGACCATCATAAAAGCTTCAACCCTGCTAACCATTTTTAATAGTGCTAAGAGCTAACATACACACTTCCTGAAGAAACAATGTGTCACAGTTGTATACAACTACAAATCCTGTGAGCCACAATACCCAACTGGCTTCAGATACCCACTGGTAGATTAATGGGACAGATATTATTAGAATAAGCAACCATGTTTGGTTTGGATGTGAGGCCTGTTCCATTATATGGACCTTATACTTGACATTGCTATTTAGGCCAAGACTCTGAGATTCAATAGCTTCTAGGATAAAACCAACTCCCATTCTTCTGCTAAAAGAACATAGCAATAAAATGACTCCTTGTGACATATTAATGTACACATTGATCACACAATACTCATCAGAAAATCTTCTTCTCATTGTAAATATGAATTAACAGAAAGGCCCACAACTGAACAATGTGAGTAAGAAATTTCAGTACATTTGTTCACAAGTGGAATGTCTTAATATATGTTTTCCCTCATGGCTCAGTGTTATATCCAGGGTAGGAGGCAGAAAAACCATGAACAAAATATGTTGAAGGATGCACAGACACACAGACTGCAATAGCATGGCCAAGACTTGCGAACATTCAAGATAATGAAATTTATGCTCGTGTTTGGTTATTTTGATTATTGAACCATTGAACTCAGTCACATTTATCTGTGAGACCATGAATCTGTGGCATTCTTTTGTTATCAGGTAGACGCAACTATATGTTCTGAACTGAAGACAAGGATGCCTTCTCTTCAATAGTCTATTAATAGTCACTATTTTACTAGTAAAATACATCACACTTACCCCTCACAAGAGACAAATTATTTATAGGGTCAGTCTTGTAGTACATATTGAGGTAAGAAACCAGTTGTTATGAATTCATGATTGAAATAATAGTGTTAAGCCAACATGCTATTCCGTAGCCAATCAGTCTTAATACCATTCTCTGGCATTTTAGAAAGTATGATATAAATATCTCACTTAGGACTAACATTTCCACCATCACTTACTGTCAACATCTCTGAGTGCAATGTATCACTTTATTTATTACTATAGATGCAAAATTTATCCTCTCTAAAAAGAAGCTTAAAAGTATCTTTACTTTATTACTATACACATAAACATAAAATGTAGCATGATACACTGTCAGTTTGAACAATTAAGTTTGTCCCTTGGGCATAGGACATTCAGAATGAGTTTCTTATTAGGAAGCAGACCTCTGATCCAATTAGACAGTAGTTGTTTAGCCTGATAACAATCTATGTTTCAATCTGTTCCTCAATCTAGTTAAGTGAAGACATCTTGTCTAGTATGTTGTGTTATTGGAGCCTGTGCTATAGATTTCATTAAACTGATAGATGCTTTTACTATCTGAGCAGTCTGAGCGGCTCTTTCATGTACTTTGAAAACCCAGACAGAGGGATTTTCTGTCCAACTTTTTGATTGCTGTCTTTATATACTCCAATGGTCCATGGTTTCTTCAGGAATAAGTTCTTATTCTCTAGTTCTGGTGAGAAAAAGGATCTTTAAATAAATAAAATCCTGTAGTAATATTCTCGAACTAAGAATTATTTTTGATTCTTATTTTTTCTCTTGTTTTTTTCTTATTAATTAATTATTTAATTAATTTATTAATGTTTTTGAGGCAAAGTTTCTTTGTGTAGTGTTGGCGGTCTTGGACTTTACTCCAGAGACAGGACAGCCTTGAACTCATAGAAATCCGCCTACCTCTATTTCCTGAGTGCTGGGATTGAAGACGTGAACCACCACTTTACTAAACAACTGATTTTGTAAACAGCATGATACAGACTTATGAGGTGACTTCTTTCAATCTCCTCTTTTGAATTGTGACATTATAAAATGTCACTTCACATACGGCCTTTGCATATTCCCTTTATTTTTCTTTTAATCCCCTGCTAAATCTTCCTCCTTTCTCCCAGGTTCAAATCACATGGTATATTGCTAATGATAAGTAGTGAATTTGCTTTCTGCTTTTGCATAATACCATTGACATTCTGTTAAATAAGCAGAAATCATTTTTCATGCACACTACTTAAACCCCAGATTGACACATCTCATTTTCATGAAGTATACTCTTTTATTTTCTCAGATATGAATAGCACCATTAAGTCAGATCCCTCTGTATGATAGGAGGGAACAACAGTATGCTTTTAGACCTGTGTCCCATTGAATTTCACTATCTATGAATTTAGTGAGAACCATTAGCCTTGTATAAAACCTAGACTTTTCTACAGCCTAATATTCTGTGAAGTACTACTTTTGTCAATGGATAAAACAGTTTAAACAAGCTTTTAAAAGTTTCAACTGATAGCAGAGATTGGCTTTGTAAAGGCAGGAGAAATGAAATAAAATTTTTATGAGATTAAATATAATTTTTCTATTGAAATAATGTTCTGGAAAATAATTATAACATACCATTTATATATAATACTGGAGTATTTTCAATAATATTTGAAATCATTAAATAGCCATGTTTGAAAAGAGCTGCTCATTGCATTAGTCATAGAGGAGAAATATATAACTGTCATGAACAAAATAAGAAAAATACAAATTTAGGAATTTGAACAGGTCTATTTTCTGTGAGAAGATGAATACATGTACTTTTTTTCATGACAGAACCTCCTTTCCTAAAGATATATTAGTCACAGAGAACTGTAAGAGGGTCTCTGAAGGCCTTCTGATAATGATACATACATAAATCTAAGGTCTGACATCCTGGTGGATCTTTTTTATTTTTTAAAAAAAATTGAATGAGAATTCACAAAATTTAACAGCACCAACTTCATCTTTAAACAGTTTGAAACCAAGTGTAATGCTTTATTCTCATGGATTATTTTATCACACTGAGGGTGTAAAAATAAATCTGGATAATATTCAACAAGGGAAATGGAATGGAGCATCTTTAAAGCTCAGTTCTATTTTTCTCCTGGCTATCCCTTTAAATCATCACTCTCAAGTCTCCTGAATTCATTTATTTTAAATAAGTCATTTCTACACTGTGGAACTCTTCAATAAATCAATGGTTGTTTTGAAGATATCAAGTTCAATTAATGAGTTCAGTGACCTTCCTGAACTAGCTATGTAATAAACCCTTTCTTGAACACTTAGAGAGAATGAGAGCCTTACCTCAGTGCTGAGAGTTGAGAGTGTGACAAAATTTAATAAAATAAAAGTAATCAACATTTTAAATATTCACACTTTCTAGGAATTACAGACATACCTCCTTAAAAAAGTTAAAGCCCATCTTTTTAAAAGGTGGTCATTAAAATCTTATTCCTAGTATTGGTGTATTTCCTGTTGGAATTGATCTATTCTTTCAATACTAATGGCATTGTGTTAACTACTGTACCCTTACTAGAACAATTCCCTCAGATTTCACATGATGCTCTGCAATATTATCCAAAACAGTGCTTGCTAATGTGTCAGTTGATATCAACAACATTTGCATTAAATGGTTGTATATTCATCATTTATTTTGATATTATGAACTACTGAACATATAAAGCACATCCTCATGTGGTTTTATATCTCCTCAAATTGCCATACATCAACTCTAATACCTGTATCTTCTCCAATGAAGCAACCACCTACTGTCAGTCTTGGAATGTAAACTATTCTTTTGCCTTCTAAAACTAAAAGAATATTAGAAAAGTGCTTAGTACCACAGTTTAGGAACAGTAAGACAGTTCCACTGTATCCTATTGCTAAAGACCACAGCATATTGTTGTTTAATGTTGAATAAGAGAGGTGTTAAAGTCACATAGAAAGTAAAGATACTGAGCAGTCAATGAAAGTTTATAGAAAACATATGAACAACACTAATATTCAAAAGCTAATGAGCTTAAGGAATCATATAAGTACACTGTCTCTGTTTTCAGACACAACAGAAGAGGGAACCAATCCCATTACAGATGGTTGTGAGCCACAGTGTGGTTACTGGGATTTGATCTCGGGATCCTGGAAAAGCAGTCAGTGCTCCTAACTGCTCAGCAATCAAATGGATAAAGTATCTTAACGTTAAAATCAAGGCTGTCAGAAAGGACATTATCCATATACAAACAACAAACTAACATTTTAACCATGATGGAAGGGGTGGAGAGATGGCTCTGTGATTAAGAGCACTGGCTGTTCTTTCAGAGGTCCTGAGTTCAATTCCTAACAATCACATGGTGGCTCACAACTAGTCTGGAATGAAATCTGATGTTCTCTTCTGGTATGTATGAAGAGATCAACAATATATTCGAATACATCAAATAAATAAATCTTTAAAAACCTGTGATAAAATCAGGGCTTACTAATGAATACAGTTTAGCTTAATGGGCATGCAAATACAGACAGGCACTAGAGGAATTATAAATGTGCATATAAACATTACCTGTTATACATGTTTATCTTCTGACCAATGAGAAAGCTAGATTCAAAAGGAGCCCAAAAACAATTATCCCAGTACCTTGCTTTCCCAATTATTTTCATCAGTAACATGGCTTTCATATGTTTTAGATTAAGTACTTCTGTGTTTAGAGTGGGGTCATCACAAAATGGTCATTGAGCATGTTACAGCAAGAGACAGCAAGGTAATGCTGAAATTGATGACCGTGTAGAGTTGAAAGAGGTAAGGGGGAGTTACATAGAAAGTTTCCCGAGAGCCAGTAGGCATTTAGGAACAATTAGATTGCAGTCCAATGTACACCCTAAAAGTAAATTGCCTGCCCATCTGAGTAAAAAAGCAACTATAAGAAAAAGAGGAAGATAAATCTCCCATATTGTAAAATGGTTAATAATGTACTTCAGTCGGACATCAAGAAGCAGAAATAATCTAACCCCAATAGGAATATAAATTGAGTGATAGGTATATGACTTACAATTAATATAAGGACAACCCAGTAACTTTATAGTAAGAACATATGACTTTATGATGTTATATATAACTCTTGATATGAGGTCACACGTATTCTCTTTTCCCTTTTGTAAGAATGAAGAATGGCCATTCCTTCAGTCTCTGGTCCAAACTTTGCCTCCATATCCCCTCCTATGAATATTTTTGTTCCTCCTTTTAAGAAAAAGAGAAGCATGTGCACTTTGTTCGTCCTTCTTCCTGAGTTTCATATGGTCTGTGGATTGCATCTTGGGTAATTCAGCCCATATATCTACAGCCATCAAAACTGAAGCTAAGAAGTGAATGCTGATAGGAGTCGGATATAGCTGTCTCCCGAGAGGCACAGCCACAGCATGTCAAATACAGAGGTGAATGTTAGCAGCAAACCATTGAACTGAAAACGGGATCTTTGTTGGAGGAATTAGAGAAAGGATTGAAAGAACAGAAGGGGCTTTCAATCCCATAAGAACAATGCCAACCAACTAGAGCTGTAGTGACTACAGCTACTCAAAGACAATATATGAACAGACTCCAACTGCATATGTAGCAGAGGATGGCCTTGTTGGGCACCAATGGAAAGAGAAGCCCTTGGTTCTGCCAAGGCTGGACCCCCCCCGTCAGTGTAGGGAAATGTCGGGGGAGTGAGAAGGGAGGGTGGATGAGGAGGGGAACACCCTTAGAGAAGAAGGGGGGGATAGGATAGGGGGCTTATGTCGGGAAAACCAGGCCCCCATAGACATAGAGCAGAGGACTGCCTGGCCTGGCCTCAGTAAGAGTAGATGCACCTAGCCCTCAAGTGACATGAGGGTCCAGGGAGTAGGGAGGTCTAGTGGGGTAGTTGACGGTGGAGGGGGTGTGTAAGGGTGGGAACATCCTCTTGGAGACAAGGCTGAGAGGAATGGGATACGGAACTGTAGGAAGGCAGACTAGGAAGGGGCTAACAACTGGACTGTAAAAAAAAAAAGTAATTAAAAGAAAAAAGAATAAAAATCTGGAAAAAATCATATGAAAGTTGCTTTTTAGATTATAGTTTATTTTTCAAGTTTATTTCAATCTCTGATAATAAGACTCAATGTAAAACAACAAATGTTCATATACTTGATTGAAAATAGGCTTTACTAAGTATTATTTTGTTTTCTTCTGGACAGAATTATTTTAATTTTTGATATTTATATTCTATGTATGCTAAATGATATTTCTTCACTATGGAACATAAATATTTACATGTGCTTAGAAAATGAAAAATACATCTATGAATATTTCCTTTAGGAAACTTGTGCTTTGTACAGTACGGTAACAGACAGAATAAAATAATGCAATGTAAACTATTCCTCTAAACTAAGAGACATACTGTTTAATTACATATTATTTATTATATTATTAATTTTAAATTCACTTATATGAAGTAATTCAAAAGCATACTGAGATAAAAGAGTGATGAAATCATTAAGAGTTATTTTTATGTATATAGATGTTTGGCTTACGTGTATATCTATTCAACTTTCATGTCTGGTGGTCAACTAGAACAAATGAGTGTATTAGTTTTTATGGACCTCGATCTAGTGATAGTTTTGAATTATCAATTGCCTGCTAGGAGTCAAACCTAGGTTTTTGTGGACAAAAGCCAGCACCCTTCACTTCTGAGCCATCTCTCCAGCACTTGCATCAATTAATATTCATTGGATATTAAGTTTTGTTACGGTTATCATATTTACTGGTTTTCATTATCACTTTAAAGGAATGTTTTCAAAATGTTAAATGATACATATGTCTAAGTTGAAATGCAAAACTCTGATAAGCAGTCTAAACTTATGTCAGCATTGCAGGTGGAATGCAATACTAGTGATGTTTATTTTCTTTTCTGCTCAAATAAGTCTGCAATTCTCTGCTTTAGAACATCTTTTCCACATTTGGCATTTGTTTACATTCATTTCATTTTATTTAATTTTCATTGATGTAAAATCCTTTATTATTTGAAAAATCTTAAGCAAATTTGTATGTAATAAATTAATGTTTTCCAATTTATGACTTCTTACCTTGTTTTATGAACCATTAATTTTAAGAAAGGTGCTATGAGATTGAATTTTCAATGGCTATTCTTTCCTAGCCTGAAAATAGCATTTCACAGTATAGTTCAGATTTTTATTCTTTTTTTGTTAGATATATTTCTTTATTTGCATTTCAAATGTTATTCCCTTTCACAGTTTCCTGTCAATAAGCCCTTCTTCTCCTCCCCTTCTTCTATAAGGGTGTTCCCCTACCCATCCCCCTTAATGCCCCTCCCTGACATTCCCTTGCACTGGGGCTCTAACCTTGGCAGGACCAAGGGCTTCTCCTTCCACTGGTACCCAACAAGGCCATCCTCTGCTACATATACAGTTGGAGCCATGGGTCAGCCCATGTATAGTCTTTGAGTAGTGCTTTAGTCTCTGGAAGCCCTAGGACTTATATTATTTTTCTTATATTCTCTCATTTCTCTCTTCTGTGATAGTCTCTAATTATTAGAGGAAGTGGTATAAATCTTCTGGTTAGTGTTAACCATTCAGCAATAATTTATTCTCAGTACCTTAATCATTTGTGTATTTATTTACTGCTGTTCATTGCAAAAAGATTTTCTGATTAAGAATGAGAGCAACACTTATCTTTGGTTATCAGAATAAATAGTGGATATATTTGGGACTCCTGGTATAGTAGTGCAGTTGTATGTTCTCCTTCAAGATCCTTGAGTCCACTTTTTTCTCTGGATTTTTAGCTAAGTTCATGATTTTCTTCTTATTAAATAGGTCTTAAGTCCAATTAGAGAGCTGTTGGTTAACAGTAATGCACACAAACCATTAAGGCAATGATCACGAATCAGATTGATCATGCAGTGCTGGTCATTGATGTGTTTCATAGGTGGGGCTCTTGATTACTTTCTCACTTGGAAGCTTGAATACTACTTTCTGTTACTAGGAAATGCAGTCCCTGAGGATAAGAATGCCAGGTTATTGCAGCTCTGGTCCCAGTTTTTGGAGGGCATGATGTTTTCAGCAATAGGTATCTTACCTTAAACTCTGGAATAAAGCCAAGTTTAATACTAACAATCTTTAATGATTGAAATCTTGAACAATCCTGATCAACAGTTCAAAAGCAGATTTACCAAGATAGCAATTGGGAATTTTTTTTAGATAGTTTTGTTATGTTATTTGTACTGTTCTTGAGGTGAGTATTATCAGCCGAGAATAATGTCACTTAAACTATATATTTATATTTATATACAGACATGTATGTGCTATATAGGTTTACTTTTGCTGGTATATAGGACGAATATGACTTTGTATTTGTCAATACCCATACTATTATTTTACACTTCTTTCTCCCCTTATAGAGCATTCCTATGTAGTCCAGTCTGGCAGGAACTCCCATTCTTCCTGTCCAGTCTTCCAAATAGTTGAAATTACAAATGTCCACTTCTATACCCAACTTTGTGTTTAATAAATTTATTTATATCTATATATGCATACACAATTGACTTCTTTTAAACACTCTTTAGACACTTGAATCATTCTACTATCTCCATAGCGTACACTTCTATAGCACCCTAATGATCTCATATTTTAATTTCTGTTCATTACATTAGTATCAAAGTTATTACTAATATATACTATACATATAATTAATTCTTCCTTGTTCATTATTTTCATCCATGAGATAGAATATTTTGGAGAATATTCTTTTTCTACATGACATATATATCATGTGTCTGTGTGTGTATGTGTGTATGTGTGTGTCGTTTATGACTACTTTGCATTTTTACATAATCTCTTATCTAGAACACATTTCACAAATTTGTCAGGAATAATACTCTTTCAAATAATTTATTACCTTTTGACTTAGTCTTGTCATGAATATAAATGTTCTTCTCAGCTAGGGCATAAAGAAATCTTCAAATATGTACATTCTCATATTTGTTTTTATGACGATAATCTAGTCATTGAACTTGCACAGTTGTAGAAACTGCAAAGAAGTGCGACGGAATATACAGATATAAATTTCATCTCAAGATATAATTTAAAAAACACTATGAATAACTTAAACAATCCCTATTTCTTGTAAAGCTACCTATGTTTAATTGGAAATTAACTCAGAGTAATGATAAAGTCTGCTTAAGGATAGAGCATGTCAGAACATGCACCAAGAAGATGAAAATCAAATTAGGAATGTGATGCAGTAGAAAAATTTTGATCTGCTAATATTTTGGCTCAAAAACTGATATCGATGGGAAAACACACACACACACACACACACACACACACAAAGAGAGGGTATATAGAATTTTTTATTAAATACAGATTAAGCTTTCTGAAAACAATGGGATAAAACATTTGTCTAAACATGGCATAAGAAAATAATGACATGGGAGACAGATTTTGGTTGCCACATTCTGCTGAGTTTTAATGTAAAAATGGGAGGAAAATTGAGGTAAACTATCATTCGTGTCAATGTCACAAACAAGTATTCCTATCATGGGGCTGAAGAGATAGGTCAGCAGTTCTGAGCAGTTGCTGCTCTTTCTGCGGACCCTTACGCCCATGGAGTCACTAACCGCAGTCTGTAACTCTATTCCAGAGCTCCTACACTTTCTTCTGTCATATCCATGCATCAGTCATATGTGCTACACATACATATACTCAGAGAAAACGCCATAATGCAGTAACCATGAACAAAGGAATATTGAAAATTGAATATTGCTATCAAATGTCCAACATATGGAAAATATGAGAAGTGAGAGAATTGAAATTTAAATGTTAACAGAAGTCAGATAGCAAAATTTAGGGTTTCATTTTCATATTTAAACTGTTCCTCAAACACAATTATGTTGCTAGAGTTGTCACGGTTGTGTCCCCCACATCTGAACCAACATTCCACAGATTATAACCTGATTTCATTGGCTCAGTTGTCATAATTTCTGCTTACTGTTACATGCAAAACACTTGGCAAGATTTGGCAGTCAGACATCATTTAAATGCCAAAAGCATGCTAGTTGATAACAACACACGACAAACAACCTCTTGAACTGCTTCTTACATTCTTTGTAACATCAAAATTTTAATGTTTTTGAAATACCTTTATGTCTTGTATTCTGTAAAATGACAATCAATTTGTAGTTAGTGTTGGCAGCGTCAGTTCTATGGCAGGTTACTGACACTGAAAATAAAGCAAAAATAATACAAGACGTTGTGCTACTGTCGGTTAAGTTCAATCTAGCTATAATTGATTGAAAGATAGAAAGAAGTACTTAACAAAAATTCTGGGTCTTCAATAGTATTCCACTGATCTTCCTGCCTGTCTCTGCACCAGTAACATGCAGTTTTTATCACTATTGTTCTATAGTACAGCTAGAAGTCAGGGATGGTGATTACCTTAGAATTTCTTTTATTGTTTAGAATAGTTTTCACTGTCCTGGGTTTTTGGATATTCCAAATGAAATTAAGACTTGTTCTTCCTAACTCTATGAAGAATGGAGTTGGAATTTGATGGGAATTACATTGAATCTGTGGATTGCTTTCAGCAAAATGGCCATTTTTTTTTACTATATTAATCCTGGGGAACAAGGGGTAGCCACTAGAAAGTCCCAGAAGTCAGAAAAGCAAGAAGCTCGCAGGATCCAATAAGGATGACATTTGCTGAAATATGCAACAAAGGGAAAAGATAACCTGTAGAGATCATACCCAGAGTTTAGGCAAGGACCCCGATTGAGGGAAGGGGCAACACACCCATCTCCAAAATTTAAACCCAGAACTGCTCCTGTCTAAAGGAAATACAGGGACAATGAGTAGAGCAAAGACTGAAGGAAAGGTCATCCAGAGACTGGCCCAACCAACCAGACACCCAGAGCTCTTCGGGACTAAACTACCAACCAGAGAGTACACGTGGAAGGACCCATGGCTCTAGCTGCATATGTAGCAGAGGATGGCCTTATCTGGCATCAATGGGAGGGAAGGCCCTCAGTCCAGTACAGGCTCCATGAACCAGGATAGAGAATCCTAGAGTCATAAGGCAGGAGTGGTTGGGTAGGAGACATCCTCATAGAAACAGGGGGAGAGGGGTCATATAGCAGGTTTGAGGAGGGGAAATTAGGAGAGGGGATGACATTTGAAAAAAAGCCAATAAAAAAGAAAAATACTATATAACATGAATAATGAATTTTATTTGTTATAATATATTGTTTAGTTTATTAATCCTTAATTTTCAATGACATTTGCTTTGTTTAAACTGTTAATTTTGATATTACACAAAATTCATTACTTAATTGTATTTTATTTCCTCCTCTAACATTTCTTCAAGTCTATCACAGAAACTTACTTTTTCCTTTTTATTTCCATCTCCATGGACAATATGGGTCAGATTTAATTTTCCTTGCTCTTATGGTAGAGATTTAACTTTACCTATTATTTTCCTTGGTTAGTGTATGGAGATTATAGGTGCTGGGTTGGCTTCATTAAATTAACTGATTCTGACTACGCTGTTTTGGGTGGAGGGGAGAGAAGAATCAAAGAAAACTAAAATATAAAAGAAGTCTAGCCAGGAACACATAGCAATACAAATGTGGATGGTTGTAGCCAACCATCAGACTGAGCTCAGAAAATATGGTGCGGGAACTGGCAGTAGGACTGGAGGAGGAGAAGAAAATTGCAACCCCAATTGAAGAATAACACAGGCTGGTCTGACCACCCAGTTATCCTAGAGTCTAACCAACCAAGGGGTAAACCTGAAGGTATCCATGGGGTTTATCTATCTATCTATCTATCTGTCTGTCTGTCTGTCTGTCTGTCTGTCTGTCTGTCTGTCTGATCTCTCTCTCTCTCTCTATATATATATATATATATGTATATATATATATATATATATATATATATATATGTATATATGTATATATATGGCTTTGCCTGTCAGCATGGGATGGGAGGCCCTTGTTCTCCGGGAGGCTTGATGGCTCAGTGTATGGGTATGCTATGGAGGTGGGACAGGAGAGTGTGAGTGGGTTGAGGAGCACTCTCATACAGGCAAAGTGGAGGGGAGGCAGGTGCGGATTGAAGTTGCTGGTGGAGGGAAGTGGGCTTTCATTTGAGATGTAAATGAATGGAATGATTAATAAAAAAAATAAAATAAGGGGTTGGGGATTTAGCTCAGTGATAGAGCGCTTGCCTAGCAAGCTCAAGGCCCTGGGTTCGGTCCTCAGTTCTGAAAAGTAAAATAAAATGAAATAAAATAAAATAAAATAAAATAAGAAAAATTTTTAAAAAAGCCAGATGGAAGAAAAGCTGAAAGAGCTTCCCAAACTTCCAGCCTCACGACATAAGACCTGCATGTTCACAACCAGGATATACTTTGTAAATAGAACAAGAACAATAAATGTCCCAAGGTGACCTGGCAGAAGGAGTGTTGTATAAGAGACCTAGAAAGAGTTAGAATTCATGAAGTGTGCAGAGATATTTAGATTCTGCTTTTGTTTTTTTTTCCTTTATGTTTTGTTTTGTTTGCTTTGTTTTGTTTTAAGCTCACTAGATCACTTCCATTCTCTGCAGGAAATGTCTTTTTCTTTTGTGTCTCCCTTCCTCCTAGAGAACTTCACCTCTCTCTCACTATACTGTCTGTGCTGGCTCGTTTTCTGTCAATGTGGTACAGGCTAGATATCTGAAATGAGGAAGCTCAGTTAGGAAAATGCCTACATAAAATCTGGGAGTAGGGCATTTTCTTAATTAGCGCTTGATGTGGGAGGGCCTGCCCATTGTTGGTAGTATCATTCCATCACTGGTAGTCCTGAGTTCTCTCAGAGGAGAATTGGGGGGAGAGATTGGGGGAAGGGCAGTGTGTAAGGGAGGAATAGGGGGTAGTGATCAGGATGTAAATAATAAATAAAATGAATAAATGAAGAACTAAAGAAAGAAATAAAGGAAAGAAGGAAGGAAGGGAGAGAGGGAGGAAGGAAGGAAAGAAGGAAAGAAAGAAAAAATATATGAGAAAAATCAAAGAAAGCAGGCTGAGCAATTCAAGGCTAGCAAGCCAAGAAGCAGCATTCCTCTACATCATCTCCTGCCTTCAGGTTTCTGACCTGCTTCATTGGATTTCTATAATTACGTTCATTGATGAACAACGATATAGAAGTGTAAGCTAAATAAACTTCATGTTTTATGGTACTCTGTCACAGTAAACATAATCCTAACAAACCTTCCCTCTTTCTCTATTGCTGTTCATGTGTTCAGGAATTAGAATTTGGGCATTTTAGCCAACATAAACTAATCTGGATTTTGATATGTATCCATAACATTACTACTCAATCTAGCATGTTTTTAAGGTGATTGATAACTATTTCAATAATTTTTAAGTTTAAAGATTGAGGGAGGGACTGTAGTTTCTACAAGTTGTATCAATTTATATTATGATAAGTAGTTATTGAAAAAAGTAGAGACAGAGCTTCATCAAGCATGGTACTTGCCATCCTTCCTCTCCGTTCTACACTGTAGAGTAGAAGATTTGGTTAATTGACCTCTGGCAACAGATGGTCATTAAATTTGAAGTTTAAATCTGTGTAAATCATTTGGCAAGATTCTTTGAGATCAAAGATTTATTTAAGACAGAAAACATTGATTTCTTTGTTTTTGTTGTTGCTATTGCTGGTGCTGCTGCTCTCACTGATATTTTCCTTATTTGGGACAAGCAATATCTAAACAGCTCTAGAGTTTACAGAAAGTAAAAATGAACTGGTGAAAAATGTATTCATTATTGTTGAATAGACAACAGTGATGTTAAAGAATTGAATATTGTGGTTGTGGTAGAGGACAATGTTCAATTTATAATTATTTTGGACGAAGTTAAAGAAACAGTTGCAGTTTTCATCAGAGATGCATACTTGAATCATAATATTGACTATTCAAAAAAGTGTCTCAATTTTTAGAGAATGTACTATAATTTTATTTTAAGATAGAATATTCATACAGAGACAGGCAAGTAGATCAATGGAATAGATTTGAACACCCAGGAATGAAACACACACCTATGACCAGTTGATCTTTAATAAAGCAGCAAAAAGATCATCCACTGGGAGATCAGGGGGCTGCATTTTTAACAAATGGTGCTGGTTCAACTAGAGGTCAGCCTATAGAAGAATGAAAATCAATTCATTCTTATCTCCTTGTACAAAGCCCAAGTAAAAGTGGATCAAGAACCTCCACATAAAAGCAGACACAGTGAAACTAATAGAAAGGAAAGTGGGAAACAGCCTCAATCACATAGGCACAGGGGAAAAATTTGTGAAGAGAACACTAATGGCTCATGCTCTAAGATCGAGAATCAACAAATGGGACCTCATAAAATTGCAAAGATAATATAGGGGAAAGGACACTCTCAGTAGGACAAAGTGGCAACCAGCAGATTGAGAAGAAATGTTTATCAATCCTACATCCAATTGAGGGCTAATATCCAAAATATACAAAGAATTCAAGAGGGTAAACTTCAGAGAATCATATAAACCTATTAAAATAGGGTACAGAGCTAAACAAAGAATTGTCAAATGAGGACTATCTTATAGCTGAGAAGAACTTAAAGAAACATTCAACATTTTTAGTCATCAGGGAAAATGCATAAAGCACTACACAAAGACACAACAGAACAGGTGAAGGAATTGAACAAAAACATTCAGTATCTAAACATCAAAGTGGAAACCATAAAGAAATCACAGAGGGAGAGAACCCTGGAGATAGAAAACCTAGGAAACAGATCAGGAGACATAGATGCAAGTATCACCAACAAAATACAAGAGATAGAAGAGAGATTCTGAGGAGCAGAAGCTAACATAGAAAACAATGACACAACAGTCAAAGGAAATATAAAGTGCAAACAGCTCCTAACTCAAAAGATCCAGGAAATCCAGGACACATTGAGAAAACCAGACCTAAAGGTAAAAGGAAGAGAAGATTCACTACTTAAAGAGCCAGTAAATATCTTCAACAAAATTATAGAAGTAAACATCCCTAACCTAGAGAAAGAGATGCACATGTACATGCAAGAAGCCTACAGAACTCCAAATATACAGCACTACAGTAGAAATTCCTCCCATCACATAATAATCAAAGCACCAAATGTAAAAACCAAAACAAGAATATAAAAACAGTAAGGGTAAAAGGTCAAGTAACTCATAAAGGCAGACCTATAAGTATTACACCAGACTTCTCTAGAGATCCGAAATCCAGAAGATACTGGGTAGATGTCTTACAGACCCTAAAAGAACACAAATGCCAGTCCAGGATTCTAAACCTAGCAAAACTGTCAATTAACATAGATGGAGACACCAAGATATTCCATGACAAAGTCAAGTATACAAAAATATCTTTCCACAAACTCAGTTCTACAAACAGTAATAGATGGAAAACTCTAACACAAGGAGGGAAACGACACTCTAGAAAAAGGAGGAACGTAATATTTCAACAAGCACTAAAGATACCCACATAAACAGAATCCCATCTCTAACAACCAAAATAACAGGAAGCAGCAGTCACCTTTCCTTAATATCTCTTAATATCAATGGGCTCAATTCCCCAATAAAAAGACATAGACTAACAGACTGGATGTAAAAGCAGGCTGCAGCATTTTGCTGCATACAGGAAACACACCTCAGTGGTAAAGACAAACACTTCTCAGAGTAAAAGACTGGGAAACATTTTTCCAAGCAAATGCTCCCAAGAAACAAGCTGGAGTAGCCATTCTAATGTTGAATAAAAGCAACTTTCACAACAAGTTATACAAAAACATAAGGAAGAACACTTTGCACACTCCAAAGTAAAAATTTGCCAAGATGAACTCTCAAATCTGTATAACTATGCTCCAAATTCAAGGGCACCCACATTCATAAAATTAACATTACTAAACTTCTGTTGTAAAAATATAAAAAATAAAAAAGTAAGATTGTCTTTTATCCCCAGTAAGTCCAGCACCATGGTACCCTAAGATATCTGCTGGGTATCTTAATTCTCAGTCAGCAAAGCCTCTTACCTGCTTTGCTCCATCCATATCCCACTGCCTAAGGCCTCTCTCTGAGCTGTCAGCAATCTCTCTACCTATCTAGAACCCAAGGCAGGTTTCCAAGCCAGAAACACACATCCCAAGACTAGCGACCCCACACTCCATTACACTTAAATCTACACATGAAAGAACACACAACACAATAACCTTTGGCCCACTTGATAAGATATAATTACCCAACAAAACGTACAAAGCCCAATACACATCCATCCCTTAAAAACATTTGTAACAACCTGTAAAGGTACAGTGTTGAATCTTAACATCACCTGCCATATTTTCTTGTCACTGCTTCTCCCTCTCCCTCCTGTCTCTTCCCCCTTTCCATTCCAGTCTCCTCCTCATTCTTCAAACTTTTCTCCCACCCATTCTTCCTTCTTATCCAATGACAGGCCTCCCTCTATCTTGTACCTGCCTCACGTGGGACATGATCCCACACTAGAGATCAAAGTACACATTGCACCTCATACAATAATAGTGGGAGACCTCAACAACCCACTCTCAACAATTGACAGATCATAGAAACAGAAGTGAAACAGAAACACAGTGAAACTAACAGACGTTATGAAGAAAATGGATTTAACTGATATCTATAGAACATTTTATGCTAAAAAAAGAATATACCTTCTTCTCAGTTCCTCATGGTATCTTCTCCAAAATTGAACATATAATTGGTCACAACACAGCCCTCAACAGATACAAGAAGATTGAAATAATCCAATGCATCCTATCAGATCAACACAGATTGAGGCTGGTCTTCAATAACAGTGAAAACAATAGTAAAACTACATATACATGGAAACTAAACACTGCTCCACTAAATGATAATTTGTTCAAGGAAGTAAGAAATTAAAGGCTTCTTATAATGGGGCACAATGAAAGAAGTGCTAAGAGAATAACTCATTTCTCTGAGTGTCTCAAAAAAGAAACAGGAGAGATCATATAGTAGCAGAATGATAGCATAACTAAAATCCCTAGAACAAAAAGAAGCAAATAAACCCAAGAGGAGTATGTGGGGATGGCAGGAAATAAGCAAGCTCAGGACTGAAATCAACCACATAGAAACAAAAAGAACTATACTAAGAATCAACAAAACCAGGACCCAGTTCTTTGAGAAAATCAACAAGATAATTAAACCCATAGCCAGACTAACCAGATGGCACAGAGAGTATCCAAATTAACAAAATCAGAAGTGAAAACAGAGACATAGTTACAGAAACTGAGGGAATAAAAAAAAAAAACAAAAATATCAGATCCTACTATAAAATCCTATATTCAACAAAACTGGAAAATCTGAAGGAAATGGACAATTTTCTAGAAAGATACCAGGTACCAAAGTTAAATCAGAATCAGATAACCCATCTAAACAGTCCAATAACTTCTAAAGTAATAAAAGCATTGATTCATATCTCCTAACCAAAAAAAAAAAAAATCCCCAGCATCAGATGAGTTTAGTGTAGAATTAGATTAGACCTCCATCTCCTTTTGACAGGAAGAATTCTAGATTAATATTGAGGGTGAAAGGTGGCCCCATCCCTCAATCGTGGGCTTTACCTATCCATTACATATGATCTATATATTTTCTATCTCCCCTGAAATACCCAACATCAGGGAGATATAACCTGTAGAAGATGACATCTAGAATCATGGAAATTTTGTTTTAAGATGCTAATTTTCTAGATATGACTTTCTAGATATGATAGTGTGGCTTAACATTTTACCTTTGTCACTTCTTTATACAGAATCTGAGTGGACATTGTAGCACAGGAGATTTTGTTATATCATAAACTTGAAAAACAGTAGTTTGGGGCACTATTACCAAATAGAATATAAACTTAGATAATATTGGAATGTATATTTTCTAAGTGTGATATAAAGGATTTCAAAATCATGTATTGAAGATATTTTGGAAACTTACTTTATATTTCTGTTCATTTTTTTTCTTCCACTTTTAATTACTCCTCAAATATGTAACCGATGAGAAATCACTATGGACCCTGTTGCTGTGCATACTGTCTTTTTTAGGTCAACCTCATGCCTCATGACAAACGATAGATTTTTATGAAGATTTTTGGTAAGATTACTGTAGTTTATAAAATAATTAAGAATAAGATTTTATTCCTTTTTTTGCATTCTAAGTCATCTTTAATGTTAATAAATAAAACAATTTTTTAACTTTTATTTATTTATTTTAAGATTTAATTTTTCTTTCTTTTTCATCATTATTAACTTGGGTATTTCTTATTTACATTTCAATTGTTATTCCCTTTCTCGGTTTCCGAACCAACATCCACCTAACTCCTCCCCCTCCCCTTCTCTATGGGTGTCCCCCTCCCCATCCTTCCCTCATTACCGCCTTCCCCCCCAACAATCACATTCACTGGGGGTTCAGTCACTGGTGCTCTTACTAGGCAATTCATTGTTACCTATGAGGTTGGAGCCCAGAGTCAGTCCATGTATAGTCTTTGGGTAGTGGCTTAGTCCCTGGAAGCTCTGGTTGGTTGGCATTGTTGTTCATATGGAGGTAACCCAATCACAGAAAAACACACATGGTATGCACTCATTGATAAGTGGATATTAGCCCAAATGCTCGAATTACCCTAGATGCACAGAACACATGAAACTCGAGAAGGATGACCAAAATGCGAATGCTTCACTCCTTCTTTAAAGGGGGAACAAGAATACACTTGGCAGGGAATAGGGAGGCAAAGTGTAGAACGGAGGGAGAAGGAACACCCATTCAGAGCCTGCCCCACATGTAGCCCATACATATACAGCCACCAAACTAGATAAGATGGATGAAGCAAAAAAAGTGCAGGCCGACAGGAACCAGATGTAGATCTCTCCTGGGAGACACAGCCAGAATACAGCAAATATATAGGCAAATCCCATCATTAAACCACCAAACTGAGAATGGGACCCCCGTTGAAGGAATCTTAGAAAGGACTGAAAGAGCTTCAAGATTTTATTTCTTAAAGTAAAAAAAAAAATTGGAAAAGAAACATGTTGCAGCACATCATAAACCATTGTGTAAGCATGTCTTCTTACACAGACATGCAGACTACACATATATGATTGAAATTTTAATTACCAAACTTTTTTAGATTGTCTAGTACAGTGACATGGAAATCTTATAAATATCCCTGCAGTGAAGTAATTACCACTAACAATATTAATGTTTTATGGGTTTATAAAACTGTTACTATTTAAATAATTATGGGTACACATCTAAAGTAAGCCTCCATGGAGAATACTATTTGTAGATTATAATTTGTATACATTAATAATAGTTAATGTGTCAGAATTACACTTGAGGTTTAAATTTGTAGTTAAATACTATATTGCTCTATTTTCTGTTGCTGCAATAAAATATCATGACCTAAAGTAATTTACAAAATGAAAACATATATTTTAGATTTTGCTTCCAAAAGTTTAAGACTCATATCAGCAGCCATAATGTCAAGTGACACATACTGTAGCATGAGCAGAATGCTGAGAATTAATGTATCAAGCACACATAGGTAATTGAGACTGCATAGGGTCCTGAATGTGGTGTGAATTATTATATTATTTTTCTTCCCTTAAAACTATACTCACAAGCAATTTAAAAATTTATTCATTTATACTTTTTTATATTAGTGTTTTGCCTGCAAAAACATCTATATGAGGGTGTTGGGTACCCTAAAATATTTGTTACAGATAGTTGTGAGCTACCATATGGGTACTGGCTCAATAACCTAGGTCCACTGGGAGAGCTGTTAGTGCTCTTAACTACTTAGATGTCTCTCCAGTACCTGAGGCTGTATAATTTTGAAAGTTTATCCCACTGTTGTCTTACCTCCATTAAGGCTCTATGTTCTAAAAGTTTCATAAGCTCCCCAAACACTATCACCAACTAGGGACTAAGTCTTGAAATTCATGAGACTATGAAGATATACATCATTCAAATGAGAAATGCTTTGTAGTGATCAAGTTGTTACAGTGGCATGACATATTTCACAGTTAAGTGTAAATAGCAAACAAAGGCAAGGATGCAAGTTATTAAGTGAATATTTCATGTGAAGAAAACAGAACTGGAGATGGAGACATTACTTTGTATTTCAAAGCATTTGGTCTTTCTATTAAAATCCCTGGTTCAGTACCATATGAGGGCTCACACCTGTCTTTAACTCTAGTTCCAAGGGTTCTTTTTTTCTTCTAGCCCTTTCTAACATGATGAGCATATGCAATGCAGTACACCTCTCCTAGTATTTATAAATATACACAGAACAAAATAAATAACTCAATAAAAGAGAAATGAAGAAGTATAGAATAACTTAAAATTCTCTACTGTTTTTCATGCCTAACACAACTGAAAATAAGAATGTTGAAATAACTTTGTAGATTATATTCACACAACAAATATAAATCATTTCAAACATGAATAACTCAGACCCAGACACTATTTAACTCTAATGTGTTTGAAGAATGTAGAGTAGAATAATTTCACAAATGCATTGTGATTTAAAACATTTCAGGAATACTAGGTCCAGTCATAGTTCTTTTATCTAGTACCCTGCACTGAACTTGAACAAAGGATTAGAACAAAGGCATTTGAACAAGTGATTCATGTTATTGAGAACAACAACAGCAACAACAACAACAACAACAATAACAACAACAAAAATACCATAAATGATATGATATAATAGAGACCAAGAATATGAGCGAAACTTCTGAGTTTACTACATTGTTTATATTGGCATATACTACAGTACATATGTTGCTATTCTGCTACGTTCTTCAGTGGTAATTGATACTTCGGTATTACATTAGTACAGATGACAATAGTATTAAAAATATTTTATTAGTTAATAAAAACCAATATTAAATATCAGCTACTAAATCTAAGTATATGCTGTTCAAAAAATAAATTGATCTGATCAAACTTTACTTGAAAAAATACTTATATTTTGATAATGTTAAATGTAAAAAAACAAACACATTGGACTTCCTTGCCGTATAAGAAGAAAACAAAACCTCAGCATTTTGTTCCCCAAATGTCTCAGAACTATCACTCCACTGACTTACATATATAAAATAACAAAAATATATATTCATGACTACTACCAAGTTTTCAGTGTTGAAGAAAGGAAAGTCATTGTTGAGTAAGGCCATGATTGATTCAGAGATCACTTACGATAAACCTAGTTAATTTTCAACTGAGAAGAGCATTCTACTTAAATTGTGAGCTCAGGATTGAGTTTAAAGAGCCAGATGAGGTTAGCCTATTATCCAGGAAACCTAGACTTTCATTGTTCCATGCTAGGATGTAGCTGTTTCTGAAGCATTAAGAGAGGTTACCTCAAGAATGATTTGGAATACTGACAAAAACAGATGAGGACAGAGACAGATGAATCAGACAAAGGTAATAGAGCTTGATAAACAGAAAGAACCATAGAACTTGTAAGTAAGAAGGATGAGAGAAAATAAACCTGAAAGAGAAATGCAAGTTAATTCACTCCTGCAATGTTATACTTGATGAAAATGATGAAAAATATCATGAGAAGAAAATAGCCACACTGAACAGACTCAGGTATTCATTGATGAATTAGTTTCTAATTATACATCATTTTCAACTGTAGTCTCCATTGGGATGTATTGCAGAGTCTAGGGGAATTTCTGTGAAAAATTTTGTGAGAGCTACAAAAGTTTGTTAGGAAAAAAGTCATATACACCTATTAAGTTGTACAAGAAGAATATTTCTAAAGAGATTAATTATGAGACCTAAATTACATAGAAGGTTTAGACAGTGAAAGTGGATTTGGCAATTTCATCTTTTAATTTTCTTTGATATTTAAAGAATTGGTATTTTGAAATTTGTATAGGGCTTAATAATACTTGTTTCTAGTTAACAATACTAATAATAATTGTTTATAATAATAATACATAGTAAATGACTATTTTGTTAGTTAATATTTCGTTTATTTTCCATATAAATTTGATTATACTCATATAATATATATGTGTATATATACATATATATATCATATCAGGAAAAACAAGGCAGAGACACTTTAACATCATTCCAATGTAATTTCTCACTCTGTTGTACAAAATTTTATATATATATACAATAGCTTTTCAGTTTGGTAGACTATACACACACACACACACACACACACACACACACACACAAACATTGCTATTGTTTCCCATGTAAAATCATGATATTGGGTGACACATTGTTAATTAATTAGTAAAATATAAGATTATAGCATGTAAACATTGTTAAATTATACTATTATAATTATAAGATGTGCAATCAACAAGGTAACCATTCATATTAATCAAAATAGAGTTTGTATATCATAATATTTTTGTATTTTTAAATTTGAAATTAGAGACTAATCCTTATTTGAAGTCGCTATTATATAATATGGTTTTGTGTAGTGCTAAACTCAAATATTAAACAAACTCTGCCAATTGCTATTTGTGGTCTAAAATATTATTTTAAATAGGCATCCCCTTTAAGCCACATCCTTGGTTTCTATAGTTAAATATTTCTTCATGAGAATTCCTTTTTAGATTGAATGCTTAACATATTTATGTTATTTTCTAACTGCTATGTGGTCAGTCTAGTATGTATCTCTAGTGAACAGCTCAACTTTACTGGGCCTGAGAAAGCAAGTGATGTTTACAAACTTACAGAGATCCCAGCAGTTTTCTTTTTTCCCTATAGCAATAGGCCAGACAAGGTTCTTCTCCACATCTCAGTCCATATGTGTCTTTGCATTCTTACAGCATAGTGGCTATGCACCTGCAGAAAGAACTGATCTTAGAAATTTGTCTAATCACTTCATTAGTTGATAAAATTTGTTTTAATTTACTATTCAACTGCTCATGTAAATCTCATGCTCATGTCTAATGGGAGATGGAAACACTTTGCCTCTAAAGGAAAAGGCTAAACGAAGAAGTTGTAGACAAATAGATGGGGCTGGAAAATAACAATCAACTGGATACCTAGGATCAGAAGGCAAATCTGTATAGCAAGTCTTTGAGATGTGTGTGTGTGTGTGTGTGTGTGTGTGTACACGTGTGTGTGTACACTCATTCGGTGTGTTGATGAAGGATGGTACATTACAAGATAGGTACGTGTGATTCAACTTTCTGGTGATTGCACGTGCCTTGATTCCTTAGAAGGTCTCTCTCTGTAAGTTCATTTGTCTATAGCTTGCTTTTGAAACTCTTTATGTCTATCTCATATCCCTACATAGATTTCTAGGATTGTAAGCAATTATGTTACTTTGTCTTATGAGGGTTCTGCGGATTTACATTCAAGATCACAGGCTAATACAGCCTACACTTTTTACCACAGAGACATTTCCATAATTATGTTTCCTAGCTTCTAATTTGTAGTGAAATTATGTGAGAACCAGTACATATAAAAACATGAAAGAAGAAAGATAATATCTGGATAGCCTTTCCTTCAGTCTCTGCTCCAAACTTTGTCTCCATATATCCTCCCGTGAATATTTTTATTTCTCCTTCTAAGAAGGACAGAAGCATCCACATTTTGGTGATCCTTCTTCTTGAGCTTCATGCAGTCTGTGGACTGTTTCTTGGGTAGTATGAGCTTTTGGGCTAATATCCATTTATCAGTGAGTGTGTTTTATTGTGATTGGGTTACCTCAGTCAGGATGATATTTTTAAGTTCCATCCATTTGCCTATTAATTTCATAAACTCATTGTTTTTAATAGCTGAGTGGACCCAGCCCATATATAGCCACCAATTCCAGACAATATTGCAGATGCCAAGAGGTACATGTAGACAGTATTCTGATAAAGCTTTCTCCTCAGAGGCTCAAGCAGAGCCTGACAAATGCAAAGGTAGAGGCAAATGCTTGAAGCATTGATCTGAGAATGGGGTTCCCATTGGAGGAGTTAGAGAAAGGATTGAAGAAGCTGAAGGGGTTTGTAACCCCATAAGAACATCAATACCAACCAACCAGAGACCCCAGGGACTAAACCACTATCGAAAGAGCCATGGACAGACCCATGGCTTCAGCTGCATATGTAGCAGAGGATGGCTTTGTTGGGCACCAATGGGAGGAGAAGCCCTTGGTCCTGCAAAGGCTCAATGCCCCAATGTAGGGGAATGTCAGGGCAGGGAGGCAGAAAGGGCTGGTTGGGAAGAGAGAACATCCTAATAGAAACAGGGGGAAGGGGACCAGATAGGGGAATTATAGATGGGAAACCATGAAATGGGATAACATTTGAAATGCAAATAAAAAATTATTCAATAAAATAAATAAATTACAGACCCAAATATTAATAAATAGGTATAATTCATGCTGCTGAAACTAAGTGATTAAATAGGCAAATAGGAAAAAAGAAAGCAACCAGAGCTTCCAGGGACTAAGCCACTACCTAAAGACTATACATGGACTGACCCTGGACTCTGACCCCATAGGTAGCAATGAATATCCTAGTAAGAGCACCAGTGGAAGGGGAAGCCCTGGGTCCTGCTAAGACTGAACCCCCAGTGAACTAGTCTATGGGGGGAGGGCGGCAATGGGGGGAGGGTTGGGAGGGGAACACCCATAAGGAAGGGGAGGGGGGAGGGGGATGTTTGCCCGGAAACCGGGAAAGGGAATAACACTCGAAATGTATATAAGAAATACTCAAGTTAATAAAAAAAAAATCAAAAAAAAAAAAAAAGAAAGAAAGATAAGCATGAGAGGGAAAAGGAGTACTTTAATGAACTCGATAATTTAATACCTGTGACATAAAAATGTACCAAGACATGGGACACTATAAACTGGGAGAAAGTACAGAGAAAAAGAGGAAAACCAAAGAATAGACCAAGAATTAGAGAAAACTAAATACCTGTGAAGGTAAGAGAAGGAAACGACTATCTACTTCATATGCTAATTAAAAACAAAGCATGAATGACAATGTTTCATCCATTACAAGACCTCTATACGAAAATCTATGGTGACTGCTGGTTATGTGACCTAAACACGCTGATTAATGTAAATTCTAAAACTGAGTTACATAAAAATTTAAAAAAAAATAAGTTTTTCCACTTCCTGACAGCACCCATAAAAGTGAGCTTGTGTAAGTTGCTAACTGTCCTCCTCATGTCACCTTCCTATGTGTTTTGTTATTAAAACTCAGGAATAGTTATACTCTTTCTTTTGGTATTTCTTTCAAATGTCTAGTCCTGTCATGCTATGTAATACTTGTATTGCAATTCGGAAAACAGGCAGAAAGTATGTGTAAATTTGGGTTTTCTTATGAAATGTTTTAATACTAAAATCTGTCTATGCTGTTTATATTAAAATGGTGAAAGAAGGAATGCCTTGACTAGAGTAGAGCTCGAGAGAGGAAAGGAAGGAAATAGATTGCTAAGAAAAGAAGTAGAGGTTAAAAGCCCAATGCAAAGATTTTATGGAAGAATATTATATATATATATATATATATATATATATATATATATATATACATATATATTTGTGTGTGTATAAAATTTGAAAAAGGATAGTTTTACAATCACAAGAAGAGGAGGAGGGGGAGGGGGAGGAGGGGGAGGGGGAGGAGGAGGAAGAGAAGAAGAAGAAGAAGAAGATTAAGAAAAGGAGGAAGAGAAGGAGGGGGAGGAGGAGGGGGAGGAGGAGGAGAAAGGGGGAGGAAAAGTAGGAAAATGAAAATATGAGAATACCATTGGGTCTCAGGAGACTGAAGCAAGAAGGGAGAAATTTAGATCATCCAGGCAATCTTCATGAGACATTTTCTCAAAATAAAAGCAAAAAGATTCCTGAAGATATAGTTCAGCATTGGATATAATGATAATAAATAGCATGCACAAGGGCTTCATCAGTTAATAGGAGCTCTGCCCTCAAAACAATCATAAGCAAGCAGAAATTACAGCCACCTTTGTTAGTGACTTTGGGAGCTTAACCTTGCTGAGAAAATTTCAGAAGTGGGTTCAGAGTATACATCTGAGAGGTACTTCCAGCCTGAAGGGACAGCTTCTGGAGTATTTACCAAACTAGCATCATCAGTAATTGGTAGAAAGCTGCTCCCTGGGAAATGCATTTTCCCACACTTCCTGTCTAGCTGTGGGTAAGGCAGGCTATTGAAATTGGAAAAAGCTTCAGGCAAAGGGACCAGATGTTTGCAGTGGTGAGTAACTGCAGTACAAGCTGAAGGCCTACAAATGAGGAAATATGGTAGGGGAATTTTCTGCATCTGCTGCAAATCAGTGTACACAAAAAGAGTCCCGAATCTGTGTTTAAGAGATATGTATTAGTTCAGCATTGTTTTGTGTTCTAGACAGAGAATTAATATGTTTACAAAATTCACCTATAGTCTATATAGTACATTTTAAAATCCTATCTGTGTTTTAATAACAACAAAATTTTAGTATTCAAATGTTTAACATTTAATGTAATAATCATTTCTAATATATGTGTTTTAAATAGATTAAAAATTTAAAAATTGTTTTTGAATATATGAATAATTTCTCTAATGCCAAAAGTATTAGTCATTAATATATATAATAAAGTAACAAAATTTTCTTTTTAAAAAATGCATGTTTAATATAATTAATAAAGTAATTTTCACCTGGTCAAAGTAATTTCATAAATCTATGTTGTACTCAAATGAAAAATATCTTCTCAAATTATATAATAAAGAAAATAAAATTTTTCTTGGTTTAGGTGAACTACATTTTTACTATTTGAACTTGTTTTCACTATAAAACACTTAATTCATGCTCAAGTTTAATGTATTGCTTTTGTACACTATTTTAACCAAATTTATTGTTTATTTAACATGTTTCATTTTCAGTTATTTTAATATTCCTTGTTTTAACTTTATTTAAAATGAATATAGATGAAAATCCTGATGTCAGGGTTGGAAATTATAATGTTTTATTCAATATCATTTGCTCTAATACATTATTCTTAAAGATGAGAAGCAGAAATTTGAGTTCTTTGTTTTTCTTAGTTTTTTTTTAATGTTACATTATAGCTACATTGTAGCATAGTTTCTCCCTGCTTTCATTAAAATTCTCTCAAAGCATTCCATGTTAGGACTAAAGTCTGCAGTGAAGATCTGTACGCTTAATAATCATTGCATTGAATTTACTTCAAATATCCCAAGGGTATTTTCTTTGGAAAACTCACTTTTAATTGAGATGATCCCTTTGTAACATGTGTGATACAGTAATGGTTCTGCTTTCATGGTGCTTGGACTAATTCGCAATCAAAGCAGATCTTCAGCTCTCTCTCTCGCTTTCTCTCTCTCCCTCTCTCTCTCTCTCTCCCTCTCTCTCTCTCTCTCTCTCTCTCTCTCTCTCTCTCTCTCTCTCTCTCTCACTTTTTTTTTCAAATGACTGAGCCAGCCAGAGGTGCTATTCCCTCAATGTTTTCTAAGTGAATTAATTTCTTCACAGTTTTGCTAACTCCAGCTTTAGTGAGGAGCTCTGGACCAGAGGGTTCTATCCCGTGTATTTCTTTGTTTCCTAACACCTGATCTTCTCAGTGTGAACTATTTAAACTGTCTTGTTAAACTTACAATGCCCACATCATCCATACAATGGTATAAAACAAATTCTTATTACAAGATTTTGATCAAAATTAGCAGAAAGAAATATCGGGACAAGGATAACATCCCTGAATATTGTAAAACCACCATGGTAGATCTATAAAGGAATTCATTGACATCTTGGGGCTTCTTTGTCTCAAAATATCACACTAAGGCATTTGGTCATTTGTTTTCTATTTTATAGGTCCTTTTTGTATATGTCATGACTTCCAGTTTGGGTTATTTTGCACTTTTAAAGTGTGCAAACATGTATGTAATTGTATCCATATAGATATCTACTGCTTTTTCTTTACTGCTTTTTTATTATATATATATATATATTCTTATTTGCTTGTTTATTTATTTTATTTTATTACTATTTACTGGATGCCTTTTTGTTTCCTAATCATGGATAGAACAGGTTTGGATTTATATGTGGGAGGGACAGCAGGGAGGAAGAAGTAGGGGAAGGAAAAACTGTAATTGGAATATATAATATGAAAACTATCTGTTTTAAATAAAGTACATACACACATGCCTGCACAAAATTAAAGAAAAAAAACATTGAAGGAAGTTTCAGAAAATTCAGATTTTCTATCTGGCTATGTGAAATAGGACAAATTACAGAAAAATAACTTTTTCAGTTCTGTGAAAGAATTCTTTCTCCGAATATTTTTTTTCTTAATCATACTATGATTACTATGATTATTCCTGCATGTTATTATGTTCATAAATTGGTAAATAAGCATTAGTATAGATGGAACTTATATTCATAAATTGATTTATATAAACTGTAAGTGGCCCATAAACACATTGTGGTTGTCTGATCATTAAAAACACACAAAATGAAGCTAAATTAAATTAATTAATTTAATTGGGGCATGAAGGATTACAACCACACTTGTGTGGGATTGGCACAAAGGGAATGCCTGATAGGATAGAATGTTGAGGTTGGGGATATCTTTGGTGGTCAGTGCCAAGGTATGCTGCTAAGAAATTCGTCCATGTAACAGATCTGGTTTAAGAGGTTTATTGGGGAGAAGATGAGAGAAAGGCTATCTCACTGTGGGAATGTGAGGAAGAGATAGTAGCAGGCAGGCAGAGAGAGAGAGAGAGAGAGAGAGAGAGAGAGAGAGAGAGAGAGAGAGACAGAGACAGAGACAGAGACAGAGACAGAGACAGAGACAGAGAGACAGAGACAGAGACAGAGACAGACAGACAGACAGAGTAAGGAAGACAAAGACAGAAGACAGAGGGAGAGGGAGAGAGATAGACAGGAAAGACAGTACAGAGAGAGAGAGAGAGAGAGAGAGAGAGAGAGAGAGAGAGAGAGAGAGAGAGAGAGAGAGAGAGCATGAGAGAGTGAACTAGATAGGGAAAAAGCAAGAGGTCTGGTATGTGGGAGAGGATGCATGGAGTGCTTTCCTGTGACATACCTGGCTCTCCTGGCACACTTAGCTGCAGAGTATAATGACTTAGGCTTCTGTTAAGTCCCTAAATGGCTGATTGCTATCAATGTCCACTGCTAAAAAGGAGTGTCTTTTTCTGGGGTTCCTGGTCCAAAAGTTTGAAGAAAGCTGAGCATATGCATTTCCAGAAGATTGCTTTATCGTGGATGGTGTGTGACCAGCTAGCTGCCTTAGCACGTGCCCTTGTAACTTCTTTGTCATATCAGGTATGATTTTTCTCTGCGTCATAATAAATCCTTTCTCCCTTAACTGTTTGTCATGTTACTTTTATCACAATGATATGAAAAGTAACCAAGAATTATGAAGACTCAGTTTAAGAACATAATTGACCATGAAAATAATGACAAAAAGAGATGGAATGGAGACATGAGAACCTGTGAAATAATTCACACCAAAACTATGAAAAATTAGAAGATGCATAATATCAAACATGAAGTTATACTTTTATTGAATAGCTGTCAAAGTTTCTTAGCCAAAACTTTATCAATTACACACAGTGACTTAAATATAGATAAGCTATGTTACAGGGATTATTTAATCACAGAATTTGAGTTATAATTTTCTGTTTTTATCCTTTCTGTTGGTTGACAACCTATATTATTTCTGACCTACAAAGTAGCCAAAAACAGGGAATTGAATAGTATTAGTCATCACAAGCAGAACAATTGCAACATTATAGTAGGGTAAGATTTAGTAGACGTTGATGAAAGAAGTGTTAATATGATAGATTCTTGATGCAATACTAAAGTGTGAAGGTTTTTATCACCCAGTAAGTGTTTATGTTTATAATTTAAAACTGTGATATAAAATACATAGCTATACACATGTCATTAAAAATAAAAGATGCCCTCTTACTTTGTAACACAAAAAATTCATAGATATTGTAGTATAAGTACTGTTCAATTTTGAATAATTCTTACATTATAATCATGAAATATATTATCCTAAATTTTCTATGTATGTGAATATTCATTCCAGTTATAACAGTGAAGTTTAATCCCAACAAATCCCTGGGCTCTTTCAACACACACACACACACACACACACACACACACACACACACACACACACACAGTCAGTCAGTTCCCCACAAACTAATTAATTAGCAAAAATATGAATCAGCTTGTGTATGTGTCTTGGTCCAGTATTCACTAGAATTGTTTTGTTGAGAATTTTAAAAGAATATTGTAATTTAGTGGCATTCATTCAATTAATTTTATAAATGATGATTTTATAAATAGTGAGGCACTGAGTGATTTGGCTAAGCAATTCATTCTCAGAACAAATATTTAATCTGAACTCATCAAAAGCAATGCTACATAAATCATTTAATAAAATAAAGCTCATGAAGAAAGAAGAATATTTGAGAAAATATAAGAAATTCGCAGCAAGATATTGCCATATTTATTTTCGAATGTCTTCAATTGATTCTCTTTGATTTTAAATGTGCCTGGTAACTATCATTGGCTTTCCAGAAGGAAATGAGATGTTTTATTGTGGAATAAAGAAGCTAAGTAACAAGGGAGGCCCAAGGGAGGGATATTTGAATCTCACAGAGAAGGGAAATAAAACAGACATGGGGATAGTGCTGGAGGGAGAAGACTGGGTCAGGTAGAGGATGGGAATAAGAACAACAGGGATTAGGTGTCGGAGGAAGACATAGGGAGAGAGACAAGTGGATTATTGGGGGGAGGGGTCATCTATGAGATGAACTAAAAACCTAGGACAATGGAAACTTCCAAGGATCTATGAGGGTGACGAGACCAGCAATGGGAGATATGAAGCCTGAACCAACAATATCCTGTTACCAGGCAAGACTTCCAGTGGAGGCATGGGGATGCAGACTCGGCCAGAAAACCTTCGATCAATAATTTGTTCTGCCTACAAGATGTGCAGAGGTAAAAAGGGAGCAGAAATTGAAGTAATGGCTAACGAATGGCTGGCCTAGCTTGAGAACCATGCCATGAGAGAGATCATATCCCCAACATTGATGATATTCTTCAGACGAAAGCCTAGCAAAATTTTTGTCATAAAGACTTCACCCAACAACATGGAGCTTGGAGAATCTTAAGGAAGAAGGGGAGAAAGTTTGACAGAGCCAGGGGGGTTAAGGACACCACAAGAAAACCTACAGAGTCAACTAAGCTGGGCTCATAGGGACTGCATTGCCAACTAGAGAGCTGGTCTTCATGTGGGGCTTCAAACAATGGAACCAGAGACTGTCTTAGACACTGTTACCTGTTTGCAGACTCCTTTTCCCAAAGCGGGTTAATTTTTCTAGTATCAGTAGGAAAAGATGTGTCTAAACTTACTGCCACTTGATATGCCAAGGGTATTTGATATTCACGGAGCTCTACACTTTTCTTAGGAGAAAGAGAGGAGGGATGGAAGTGGGTGGGTGTGAGGTGATAGAGATGGAAGTACTTGAATAGGACAGAGGGGAAGTTTCAATCTGGAGGTAGAGTACATAAATACTTATTAATATTAATATTAAACGATGAAATGTTATTGTGGAATAAATCTCATTTAAATTAGTGATTTTTAACCATATGTAAAATGTCATTTTCAAAAGAACAATATTATGTATCATGTCTACTGAAGGATTAATGAAGGTGCAACTGAGTTGGATGCTACAATGACTGTCCCTCAGTACCAAGTACAACAGCTGTATACTGACTTTGAAAGGGGTCAGGAAACAGCAAGAAAAACATATCCTCTGATTTTAGTATAATATAAAGGAAAGCTACATTGGAATATGAAGCAAGAAAGAAACAGCATGTGTCACAGTGTCCCAATTCCAAACATGATCAGGAGAGTGGAAGGAAAGGTGGTTCACAATAGTTCCATCTATAGTTGCTTTCTCCTGTCACTACTAGCCTGAGGCAGGGCATCACATTATGATAGATGTATCTGTTTGCTGGATGACTAGAATACAAGAAAGAATGAAGAGGAACTGGAGTCAACATATTCTCTGAAAGAGTATGTGTCAACTACTACTGAAGAAGTATGGATCACTTGGCGAGTAATAAATAAAATGGATAGATATAAGCAAATTTACAATATGTGAAAATATAATGAAACTCATTATTTTGTAATTTAATATAATTTAAAATGATAATTTTATTTTATTTTTATTTATTTTAATTTTATTTTAAAATTATCATTTTAAATATAACTTTCATATAATTGAAAAAATAAAACATAGGAGCTTTTGATATTATTTCCTGCCACAGAGTTTATTTCTGAAATATTCTGTCACCACAACAATACTTACAGGATAGAAACCAAAACTATGACACACAGCCCTTTAGAGAAAAAAATGAGACCTTAAAATTAGAATCCAGCACTGGAAATCCTATGTTGAAACTCAGTTCCAGGTAAAGTCTAATGCCAATATCAAATGACTGGCATGTAACAGATGTGTTAGATGGGAGAAGATTTTATATATATATATATATATTCATTTCTCTACCTTTAAGAGTGTGGAAGGAGCCAGGCAAGAAACCTACCATATGGTTTTGCCTTGTTGCTAAGATCCAGTAAAGCTATGATGGTATGATGTCCTGGGCATTAACAAAACCCAAAATCTGGACACCATCCATAAAGCCTCTAAACTAGATATAATTCAGGTAGATGTGTCAGATGTGAGATTTTGCACATATTACCGGTGGCATTAGAATGTACCTGTAGAATATTATGGTCCAAGCATATGTATGCCTAACGGATAGACAAATTCAGAGAAGCCTAACTAAAAATGACCTTATTACCTTTCTCAGCCATGCAAAGGTCTCCACTAAGTGTTCCTCAGCTGTTGAAACACTATTTTTCTAGGCCAGGTATGTGTGTATTTGTTTGTTTGTGTTTGTGGGTTTGTACACTCATACACACACACACACACACACAAGTACACACACAAATACACACACAAATATACACACAAACACACACACAGTCTCTTTTTAAGTAGAAGATTCATGTGGCTTGATGGATTTCTGTTGAATTATAAATTACTTCTTTAATATTACACAAGTTATTTTGAACTCGTGTTTGACTCGGTTAAACATTGGTAGCTATAATATTGCCTTTACTCTTACAACTTCAACACAACACAGCAGAACATTAACTGATACATTTACTAGGGCTGGGGTGTGGAAAAAGATTCACCTTAAAGTCTGAAATTTAACAGCAGACTTATAAAACCAAAGGTTTGTCAAATTTCAACAGTTCTTATACCCAGACCAGGAGAAGAAAATGTTGGGTAAAACTGATGTACTGCTGGATAAAATGATTACAATGTTTCTCACACACTTTGGAAATCACTATCACCTGTTTCTGATTGCAATGGTATATATTAAAACCAGTCAGAGTGGCTAAGATTAAAAAAAAAAAAAAACTTAGATGACTGTAGATGCTGATGAGGATATAGAGAAAGAGGAACACTCCTCCATTGTTTGTGAGATTGCACCTGGCACAACCACTCTGGAAATCAGTCTGGAGGTTTCTCAGAAAACTCACCTAGTACTACCTGAGGACCCAGCTATACCTACCACTCCTGGGCACATAACCAAAATATGTTCCAACATATAACAAGAACACATGCTCCACTATGTTCATAGCAGCCTTATTCATAATAGCCAGAAGCTAGAAAGAACCCAGATGTCCTTCAACAGAGGAATGGATACAGAAAATGTGGTACATCTACACAATGGAGTACTACGTAGCTATTAAAATCAATGACTACATGAAATTCTTAGGCAAATGGAGGAACTAGAAAATATCATCTTGAGGGAGGTAACCCAGTCACAAAAAACATACACTCACTGATAAGTGAATATTAACCCAAAAGCTTGGAATACCTAAGAAAACACTCACAGATCATATGAAGCTCAAGAAAAAGGAAGACCAAAATTTGGCTGTTTCGTTCCTTCTTAGAAGGGAGAACAAAATACTCACAGGAGGAAATACCAGAACAAAGAGAGGAGCAGGGACTGAAGATCATCCAGGGACTGCCCACCTGGGGATCCATCCCATATGCAGCCACTAAGCCAATCACTATTGCAGATACCAAGAGACAATGGATATGAGTTTCTCTTTAGAGGCTTTCCCAGAGCCCTGTTGATAAAGAGGAGGATGCTTGCAGCTAACTTTTGGACTGTACAAGGGGACCACAAAGGAGGAGTTAGAGTAAAGACTGAAGGAGCTGAAGGGGTTTGTAACCTTATAGTAAGAGAACAACAATTCAACCAACCAGACCCCACCAGAGTTCCCAGGGACTAAAATACCAACCAATGAATACACATGGAGGGATCCATGACTCCAGCTGCATATGTAGCAGAGGATGGCATTGCCCAGCTTCAGGAGGAGGAGAAGTTCTTGGTCCTGTGAAGGCTCATTTCCCCAGTGTAGGGGAATGCCAGGGCCTTGAGGTGGGAGTGGGTGGGTAGGAGTGGCAGGATCCTCATAGAAGCAGAGATGTAGACAGACTAAGAGAAGTCATGAGCCAAATGGACTTAACGGATATTTATAGAACATTCTATCCTAAAGCAAAAAGATATACCTTCTTCTCAGCTCCTCATGGTACTTTCTCCAAAACTGACCATATAATTGGTCAAAAAACGGGCCTCAACAGGTACAGAAAGATAGAAATAATCCCATGCGTGCTATCGGACCACCACGGCCTAAAACTGGTCTTTAATAACAATCAAGGAAGAATGCCCACATATACTTGGAAACTGAACAATGCTCTACTCAATGATAACCTGGTCAAGGAAGAAATAAAGAAAGAAATTAAAAACTTTTTAGAATTTAATGAAAATGAAGGTACAACATACCCAAACTTATGGGACACAATGAAAGCTGTGCTAAGAGGAAAACTCATAGCGCTGAGTGCCTGCAGAAAGAAACAAGAAAGAGCATATGTCAGCAGCTTGACAGCACACCTAAAAGCTCTAGAACAAAAAGAAGCACATACACCCAGGAGGAGTAGAAGGCAGGAAATAATCAAACTCAGAGCTGAAATCAACCAAGTAGAAACAAAAAGGACCATAGAAAGAATCAACAGAACCAAAAGTTGGTTCTTTGAGAAAATCAACAAGATAGATAAACCCTTAGCCAGACTAACGAGAGGACACAGAGAGTGTGTCCAAATTAACAAAATCAGAAATGAAAAGGGAGACATAACAACAGATTGAGAGGAAATTCAAAAAATCATCAGATCTTACTATAAAAACCTATATTCAACAAAACTTGAAAATCTTCAGGAAATGGACAATTTCCTAGACAGATACCAAGTATCGAAGTTAAATCAGGAACAGATAAACCAGTTAAACAACCCCATAACTCCTAAGGAAATAGAAGCAGTCATTAAAGGTCTCTCAACCAAAAAGAGCCCAGGTCCAGAAGGGTTTAGTGCAGAATTCTATCAAACCTTCATAGAAGACCTCATACCAATATTATCCAAACTATTCCACAAAATTGAAACAGATGGATCACTACCGAATACCTTCTACGAAGCCACAATTACTCTTATACCTAAACCACACAAAGACACAACAAAGAAAGAGAACTTCAGACCAATTTCCCTTATGAATATTGATGCAAATACTCAACAAAATTCTGGCAAACCGAATCCAAGAGCACATCAAAACAATCATCCACCATGACCAAGTAGGCTTCATCCCAGGCATGCAGGGATGGTTTAATATACGGAAAACCATCAACGTAATCCATTATATAAACAAACTGAAAGAACAAAACCACATGATCATTTCATTAGACGCTGAGAAAGCATTTGACAAAATTCAACACCCTTTCATGATAAAAGTCCTGGAAAGAATAGGAATTCAAGGCCCATACCTGAACATAGTAAAAGCCATATACAGCAAACCAGTTGCTAACATTAAACTAAATGGAGAGAAACTTGAAGCAATCCCACTAAAATCAGGGACTAGACAAGGCTGCCCACTCTCTCCCTACTTATTCAATATAGTTCTTGAAGTTCTAGCCAGAGCAATCAGACAACAAAAGGAGGTCAAGGGGATACAGATCGGAAAAGAAGAAGTCAAAATATCACTATTTGCAGATGATATGATAGTATATTTAAGTGATCCCAAACGTTCAACCAGAGAACTACTAAAGCTGATAGACAACTTCAGCAAAGTGGCTGGGTATAAAATTAACTCAAATAAATCAGTTGCCTTCCTCTATACAAAAGAGAAACAAGCCGAGAAAGAAATTAGGGAAACGACACCCTTCATAATAGACCCAAATAATGTAAAGTACCTCGGTGTGACTTTAACAAAGCAAGTAAAAGATCTGTAAAATAAGAACTTCAAGACACTGAAGAAGGAAATTGAAGAAGACCTCAGAAGATGGAAAGATCTCCCATGCTCATGGATTGGCAGGATTAATATAGTAAAAATGGCCATTTTACCAAAAGCAATCTACAGATTCAATGCAATCCCCATCAAAATACCAATCCAATTCTTCAAAGAGTTAGACAGAACAATTTGCAAATTCATCTGGAATAACAAAAAACCCAGGATAGCTAAAGCTATCTTCAACAATAAAAGGACTTCAGGGGGAATAACTATCCCTGAACTCAAGCAGTATTACAGAGCAATAGTGATAAAAACTGCATGGTATTGGTACAGAGACAGACAGATAGACCAATGGAATAGAATTGAAGACCCAGAAATGAACCCACACACCTATGGTCACTGGTTTTTTGACAAAGGAGCCAAAACCATCCAATGGAAAAAAGATAGCATTTCCAGCAAATGGTGCTGGTTCAACTAGAGGGCAACATGTAGAAGAATGCAGATCGATCCATGCTTATCACCCTGTACAAAGCTTAAGTCCAAGTGGATCAAGGAACTCCACATCAAACCAGACACACTCAAACTAATAGAAGAAAAACTAGGGAAGCATCTGGAACACATAGGCACTGGAAAAAATTTCCTGAACAAAACACCAATGGCTTATGCTCTAAGATCAAGAATCGACAAATGGGATCTCATAAAACTGCAAAGCTTCTGTAAGGCAAAGGACACTGTGGTTAGGACAAAACGGCAACCAACAGATTGGGAAAAGATCTTTACCAATCCTACAACAGATAGAGGCCTTATATCCAAAATATACAAAGAACTCAAGAAGTTAGACCGCAGGGAAACAAATAACCCTATTAAAAATGGGGTTCAGAGCTAAACAAAGAATTCACAGCTGAGGAATGCCAAATGGCTGAGAAACACCTAAAGAAATGTTCAACATCTTTAGTCATTAGGGAAATGCAAATCAAAACAACCCTGAGATTTCACCTCACACCAGTGAGAATGGCTATGATCAAAAACTCAGGGGACAACAGATGCTGGCGAGGATGTGGAGAAAGAGCAACACTCCTCCATTGTTGGTGGGATTGCAAACTGGTACAACCATTCTGGAAATCAGTCTGGAGGTTCCTCAGAAAATTGGACATTGAACTGCCTGAGGATCCAGCTATACCTCTCTTGGGCATATACCCAAAAGATGCCCCAACATATAAAAAAGACACGTGCTCCACTATGTTCATTGCAGCCTTATTTATACTAGCCAGAAGCTGGAAAGAACCCAGATGCCCTTCAACAGAGGAATGGATACAGAAAATGTGGTACATCTACACAATGGAATATTACTCAGCTATCAAAAACAACGACTTTATGAAATTCGTAGGCAAATGGTTGGAACTGGAAAATATCATCCTGAGTGAGCTAACCCAATCACAGAAAGACATACATGGTATGCACTCATTGATAAGTGGCTATTAGCCCAAATGCTTGAATTACCCTAGATACCTAGAACAAATGAAACTCAAGACGGATGATCAAAATGTGAATGCTTCACTCCTTCTTTAAAAGGGGAACAAGAATACCCTTGGCAGGGAAGAGAGAGGCAAAGATTAAAACAGAGAATGAAGGAACACCCATTCAGTGCCTGCCCCCCATGTGGCCCATACTTATACAGCCACCCAATTAGACAAGATGGATGAAGCAAAGAAGTGCAGACCGACAGGAGCCGGATGTAGATCGCTCCTGAGAGACACAGCCAGAATACAGCAAATACAGAGGCGAATGCCAGCAGCAAACCACTGAACTGAGAATAGGACCCCCGTTGAAGGAATCAGAGAAAGAACTGGAAGAGCTTGAAGGGGCTCGAGACCCCATATGTACAACAATGCCAAGCAACCAGAGCTTCCAGTGACTAAGCCACTACCTAAAGTCTATACATGGACTGACCCTGGACTCTGACCTCATAGGTAGCAATGAATATCCTAGTAAGAGCACCAGTGGAAGGAGAAGCCCTGGTTCCTGCTAAGACTGAACCCCCAGTGAACTAGACTGGTTGGGGGAGGGCGGCAATGGGGAGAGGGTTGGGAGGGGAACACCCATAAGGAAGGGGAGGGGGGAGGGGGATATTTGCCCGGATACCGGGAAAGGGAATAGCACTCGAAATGTATATAAGAAATACTCAAGTTAATAAAAAAAAAAAAAAAAAAAAAAAAGCAGGGCAAGCGGGCAGGGTGTATGGGAGAGGGAGGAAATGGGATATTTGAAATGTAAATACATATAATACCCAAGATAATAAATTTAAAAAAAAAGAAAAAACATAGTCTGTAACAGTGTCCTTGTTCCAATCCAGCTATGAATGTATGTGAACAGCATGGAAAATTGGCTTATGGAACATCTGTTAGACACTGCTACCCACAGATCTGTTCCAACAGCCTGGGCTTTTACATTTTTAATAACCTCAGCTAAGTTTGGTAACTGTCCTAAGACAGGCAGATCCAATGATATTTAATCCCATGGAGGCAAATCTGCCATCTCTGCCCAATGTTGAGGCTTTGGAGTGGGATGAGTAGGGAAGATTTATAAGTAAGACATGATTATAATTTGAGGTCAGTAATTACAGTTAGATGTATATGGTATTGCAAAGCAGGGAATTCTTACGTAACAGTACTTTTCTATTTATAACCTATGTTACATGGACAAAAGTAATTCTTCCAGTCATAAACATAACTTTTTACAAGAAAATGTGAATAAAAATATGGATCTGACATATTTTGGTTATATATGATAATTGATTTCAATGATGTCTATAGAAAAGGTCATTTAAAGACTACAGTTTTGTGATAATTGCATACAGAAACATAAAAAAATATAGTTAGATAGAAAGAAATAAGGATTCCTGGTGTGATATTGCACAGTAGGGTAACGATATATAACTGCAATGTTCTGAATATTTTATAATGCTGCAAATAAGTTTAATGTTTTCACCATAAATATATGTTAATGCTGGACTACATATGTTTAATCAGATTTAGAGCTTATACACTATGCATATATCAAAATACAACATGGTACTTCATTAATATAATAATTTTGTTTTAATTTCATTTAGATGTTTAATGTTGACAAGTACTTGAGTGATACTGAGTAGTAAAATAAACGGATCTTTGAATTTTTATGGATTGAATTGGTTTTCTTAACAAATATGTCTCCTTAAGCCCTAAATTTCCATTGGATAATAATCTCAGTTGGGGGTGTGCAAAGGCAACAACATCTGTGTAAATTATGGACTTTAAAAATCTGAGAACGGGACCCCCGTTGAAGGAATCAGAGAAAGGACTGCAAGAGCTTGAAGGGGCTTGAGACCCCATATGAACAACAATGCCAAGCAACCAGAGCTTCCAGGGACTAAGCCACTACCCAAAGACTATATATACATGGACTTACCCTGGGCTCCAACCTCATAGGTAGCAATGAATAGCCTAGTAAGAGCAGCAGTGGAAGAAGACCTTGGTCCTGCCAAGACTGAACCCCCATGGAACGTGATTGTTGCGGGTAGGGCGGTAATGGGGGGAGGATGGGGAGGGGAACAACCATAGAGAAGGGGAGGGGGAGGGGTTAGGGGGATGTTGGCCCAGAAACCGGGAAAGGGAATAACAATCAAAATGTAAATAGGAAATAACCAAGTCAATAAAGATGGAAAAAAAATCATAAGGTAACATTCTTGTCCACATAAGAAAATAAAATATCTAGATGTATCCCCTTTTTCTTTCTGCTTCTCTTCCTCTCTCCTACTCCTGCTTCACTATGTCTCCTTCTTCTCTGTTCTACAGAGAAATGACCAATTGGAATAGATAGATAGATAGATAGATAGATAGATAGATAGATAGATAGATAGATAGATAGATAGATAGGGCGCCACAACACTAACTTAAACATTGAGTCCTTGATTTTGTGATTCTTCTCTTCACTATCTGTGAATTATCAGTGACCATTGTTTCTTCTTTTTTTTTTTTTTGCTCTTTTTTTCGGAGCTGGGGACCGAACCCAGGGCCTTGCGCTTCCTAGGCAAGTGCTCTACCACTGAGCTAAATCCCCAACCCCGACCATTGTTTCTTTTTACTGGAATACTTTTGTTACAGCAAGCTGAGGTAACTAGGTCTATAGTCATAATTCTTTGAAAAAAAATATATGTCACAGAAATCCCATAGGTTCTATGTTCTCCCACAGGTTTTTTCAGAAGTTTTTGTGTACAAATGATTTTTGTTAATATTAATTATAAAAGTTAAGAAAATATGAAGGTAAATTTGAGGGATTTTTGTATGTATTTTATTCTGAAAAGAAATTATTAAAATGGACGATGTAAGAGAGTATGGAACTATTCATAAAATGTTATTATTCTGACAATTACCATAGTTATAATGCAATATTATGCTAGTGTATGCTTTTATCCTAGAAAAATACCAAAATAGGATTCTAGAAATGAAAACAATTGAGTTGAAAGAAAATGTGAGTGAGAAACAGGATTTTTTTCCAATTTGCTATATATGTGTTAATATATGTCAGGACTAAGTAAGAGGTAATTTAAACCCTGTGATTTTTATGGAGATTATCTATAAGAATTTACTGTTCTAAAGATAGGTAAATGTCCTATGTAAATGGTCTTTAAAGAGAATAAAAGTGCAATGTGTTATCTATCATTCTGCCTAATATTCAACTAACATAAAACAGCTAAGTTTTCCTTTTCAAAAACATTTCTTCATAAATTTCTATAATCCATTGACATACTTGCTCAAGAAATATTTGGATACTTTAGAATTTGAATGACCTAAGAAAGTTCCTCAGATATTTTGAGTAGTGAGATATTGCAGAGTTAAATACGATCTATAAAATAGAATTTTACATTTAAAAATAAAATCAAAAGTAGTGTTCTTAATTTAAATTTTGAATGAAACTATGCTTTATTTTCTTCTTGAAATGAAAATTAACAGTAGCAGCCTGTGGCTGAATAGGGCTGTATCGCCAGATACAAGATGAGCCAGGTACTCAAGGTTGGGAAGGACCTTATCTTATAAAAATCTTCTCCATAAAAAAAGTAAAGACAAATTCATGGTGCTGTGAAAAATCACACTGTTTTTAATAGATAAGAAAATCTCTTAAGTCCTTCAGGAGAGACAAGAAAGTTATAACAGTTGAAGCAGGGAGATTAATAAACTGTGCAGGACAAATGCCAGTAAAAATGTTATATTTCATGTCTATATTCTAGAATTATCTGAAGACAGGAAAAGTTCCAGTGAAAAATGGATACTAGAGAGATGAAATTACAAAATGCATTGATAGAGTTGAATAAGAACGCAACAGTATGTGGTGTGTGCATAGAAATCCCAGGGTAACAGAGTACTTTGTATGCTAACCAAATAAGTTAATTAATTAATTAGTTAATTAATTAATTAATTAAAATAAAAAGATAAATAGAGAGAAGGACTAGGGGAGATTTTCTAATTTTTGCTATTGATAGCAGCCCCCAAAGAAGCATCAAGTTTGACTATCTATGAATGAAAATGTCTTCATTTCATTTAAGGAAATCATTGCAGAGACTCACAATTACTTTTTAGGGAATAACAGCAAAAAACCATTGATACAAAGGTTCTTCTTCTTCCCTTTTTTTTGTTCACTCTTCTTTTGAATATATTGAGCAAAATCTAAAGATATTCTTGGAGAAATGAGAGTCAAGATATCAACATTTTGTTTAGTGTGTACTAGATTCAGTATACCAGATCGGCCACAGGAAAAGCACATGAACACACAGATATAATTATCCTTGACTGAGGGCTATTATCATGGCTCAAGTCTGTAGACTTACCTATTAAGTAAAAAAGAGACTTCAGCCTGGAAAGATAGAATCAAGGATGGGCTTACATTATCTTGGGCTCACAATGGTAACTTAGGACTCAGAATAATCCACAGAGACAGTCAACTCATTGACACTAGTCTTAGATTTCAGATATGTACTTCCAGTTTTATCAACTATCTAGTCCAGCATAGGGTGTGTAGCAGAGTACTTTTGCTTAGAGAATACAATAGAATTTATCCTTGAATGCTAAATGGCCAGAGTTGTCTTTCAAAGGAAAATCAAAAGAAAATCTTAACCTTGCCTAAGACTAGGGTTGCTCTAATCTCCCAAATAAGGCCATTGCAAAGACCAAAATAAATACCTTCTTCATCAGTGAAAAATCACTGATATATGTTGTGAAAGCTCAACAGTACTCATTGGAACAACTCCAAATGAACAGTGCAAAACTTCTAAAGAGATATAAAATCAATGAATTTATATTTTAAATAAGTTTAGTAGATATCAAGAGTAAAAAATGGAACAATTCAGGAATAGAGCAGATAAATTTTGTACAGGGATTGAAATAAAGTAAAATAATACCATACTTTGAGATGAATATGCAAATATATGGGATCTGATCCTGTGCCAAACCTCTCTGTACCCAGATCTTGTGGGGAGAGAGCTGCATTCTCAGAAGTGCAGACCATCCTGAGAGTACAGGGAAAACCACCACTTCTGCTCACATTCCTGGCTTAAGATGAACCTGCCTGGAGCCCTCTGGACACAGCAACCCAAGAGCAGTCTGGGACAGGATCTTCCTGTTTCTGCCTGTGCCCTGTGCTGGCCCTGTCCCACAGCTCTCTGTATCTACCCATATCCTGCTGTGAGAAAGCAGGTTTCCAGGAGTCCTGACACACAGACTTATAGGAGGGTCAAGCCACTGTCAAAGACAGCAAGATCATCTAATACCAGATATGCGCAGATGGCAAGAGTGATTGCATAACATAAACAGTCAAATATATAAACAATTCATATCTAAGTGGAAACAATACTTAAAATATAATAACAAAGATATTTCTAAACATGGGAAGAACACAAATATAGACCACATATAAAGTCTAAGGTCTACAAAGGTGATGATTTCTAAATGTCATCATATTTTGGAAATATTATAGTCATAATGACAGAAAGAAAAATGATTAAAATAACCCCTATTAACAGAAAACTCATTGGCTCAATAAATACATCAAATTCAGGATATGTTAATAAACTGATGATGTGTAAATAATTTATAAATTATCAAAAACAAATATGGAAGTAGTAACAATAATAATTACACTGGTTAGGAGATGTCTAACATAATATTTGTCAATTTCGATGACAAAATTCTTATAATGCATAGTAATTTAATAATAATCACGGTTATTGGATTAAATGATAGATTCAGAGGTTTTTATGAATCACAAACCAACATTAACATACACCAATAATTTTTTTAAGTGATTAAAATACAGGATTATGGAAAAAAATCTTATAATCACAAAGTGATAACGTAAAGATGAGAAATTCACAAGTGGTCTTCTGAAATTCACATGTGTTTATTGTAGCTTATAGTTGCATTCATTTATACACATACAAAAACTATATTTTGCCAAGAAGAAATTTATTTAACCTTTATGAACATACACAAACTTAATTTGAGCACATGACAAAGAGATTTTCTAAACAAATGTAAAGAACATAGCAATCATATAAGCAGACAATACAAATGAGTCTGTACAGCATAGAAATATAAAAAATGTAAATATATATGCTCTCTGAACATTGCATTATTTACCTATATGAAGCAGATAAAAACATCTGAGTGTGGGAAGAGATTCCAAGGAGGAGGAAAGGGACTAGAATGTATCCCCAGAAGAAATGCTTTCCAGAAACTTGAAATATATAAATATCAATGTGTTATCATCTGCTAACATTCAAGATATATGTTTGATATTTGATAATAACTTATTTCATAAACAACAGGAACTTCATATGCCTAGAACCTCTTTAATATAAAGCCCATCTTGTAAGCAGGGAGTCCTAGAGTTGAAGGCTTATTTCAGTCTATCTCATTTGCTTTATAGATACAGCTGCACAGGTTCCATCTTTAGTATCACAGAAAGACAAAAAGACAGAATAAGTAAGAAAGACAGAGAAAGAGAAAGAAATACAAAGCCAGGAAGAAAGAATAATTTTGCTTTGCAACATAAAAAAGAATAACTTAAGTCACTGGTTATAAGATATAGCTACAATGAAAGGCTTAGAAATCAATGTATCTATAGTGGGATATATGTTAGAGAAGTTCATTACTGGGCTTGTCTCTTAATTTTAATTCCGGAAAGAGATACTTTCATATCGTTCCTCTATTTAGCTGCAAATATTCTTAATCTCCATGCCTTTTCCTCCCTGAGAACTCTCCGTACCCATTCTGATCAGCTGTACGTTAGACTACAGCCATTTTTAAATTTTGTTGTAATCCGAAAAATTGTAAAGAAAATAAAACAATACCCTACACCGTGCATACAAGGAGATTATGTATCAGGTGCAATATAAGAAAAGGAGAGGGATTGCAAATCATGTTTGAAAGCGTCAGGATACAGGACATTAAGAAAGAATAGAACTCAAAGAAAATGTTATTTAAATTAAACTCTACACTAAAAATATCTGGCCATATTTACCAAACATTTGGCCAGCTACTGCAATGGTGCATGGGATTACAACATTGAGCCACTAAACACAAAGGAACACATTTAAATAGGAAATATAACATTGATCTTATCTATAAAAAAATCACCAGGAAGAATTTGTAACATAAGGCACATGCAGGAATTTAACAATCACCTCAAAAAATGTTTAAAGGAGAAATTCAATGTTTTTAAGGAAAATAAAAACATATTTTTTCCTTTTTAATTGTATAGATTTCTTTATTTACATTTCAAAAATTATTCCTTTTCCTGGTTTCCTGTCCATAATCTCCCTATCCCCTCCCCCTCCCCCATAAGGGTGCTCTGCACAATCCACTCCCCCTTACCACACACACCCTCCTATATTGCCCTACACTGGGGGGTCCAACTTGGCTGTACCAAAGGCTTCCATTTTCACTGGTGCCCCAACAAGTCTATTCTCTGCTACATATGCAGTTTGAGCCATGGGTCAGTCCATGTATGGTATTTAGTAATGGTTTAGTCTCTGGAAGCTCTGGTTGGTTGGCATTATTGTTCTTTGGGGTTGCAAGCCCCTTCAGCTCTTTCAATCTTTCCTCTAATTTCCCCAAAGGGAGGCCTGTTCTCAGTTCAATGATTTGCTGCTAGCATTCACCTCTCTGTATTTGACAGGCTCTGGTGTGTCTCTCGGGAGAGATATATATCCAGTTCCTCTCAGCATAAACTTCTTAGTTTCATCAATCTTATTTAAATTTTATGGTTGTATATATATGGGCCAAATGTAGGGCAGGCTCTGAATGGCCATTCCTTCAGTCGCTGCTCTAAACTTTGCCTCCATACCCCCTCCTATGGATATTTTTGTTCCCCCCTTTAAAGAAAGAGTGGGAGCATCTGCATTTTGGTCATCCTTCTTCTTGAGCTTCCTGTGATCTGTGGATTGCATCTTGGGTAGTTTGAGCTTTTGGGCTAATATGCACTTATCAATGAGTGCATACCATGTGTGTTTTTCTCTGATTGGGTTACCTCACTCAGGATGATATTATCTAGTTCATTCCATTTACCTATGAACTTCAGGAAGTCATTGTTTCTGATTGCTCAGTAGTACTCCATTGTGTAGATTTTTTTTAAATCATTTAACCACATTTTTTTTTTAAATCCATTCCTCTCTTGAAGGGCATCTGAGTTTGTTCCAGGTTCTGGCTATTTTAAATAAGGCTGCTATGAACATAGTGGAGCATGTATCTTTGTTTTATGTTGGAGCATCATACGGGTATATGCCCATGAGAGGCATAGCTGGGTCCTCAGGTAGTGGAATGTCCAATAACAGGCTGAGAAAGAAATGAGGGAAATGGAACCCTTCATAATAGTCCCAAATAATATACAATTTCCTAATTATACCAAGGAAAGCAAAAACAATTTTATGATTAAGTTTATAGAAATTGGTGTGTATAGCTGCATAGATATAAGAAACTCAACATTCCATCACAAGGAACAAGGAAGTAAAAGCAAATTCAAAATAAAAGAGATAAACAGAATAAATAATAATGTTAACTCAGAACAAACTACATTCAATATTCAAAACATTAAACTTTATATTAAAATATTCTGGGAAAATGAAAGCACACTGAAAGTTGCAAGATAATGCATTATCATATATCTAATAAGATCATTGAGACTATTGCAGATATGAAGAAAGATACAGGCCATACTATATTGCCAACTAATTCAAACTCCAACAATTAAATTATTAAGAATCAGAAAATTAGTATAAATTTATTCCCTCAAAAATTACAGGCGACAATACACCATTAAAGTCTTCACCCAGAAGCTGAAGTTCTGTAATATAAAACCCAACAACGGCACAACAAATATAATCTTGGGATCATTTTTCCTGATAAATATGCATGGAAAAACTCTCAACAAAACAATCACTATGTGAATTCGAGAGAGTTCTTAAACATTGTTCATCACCATAAATCATCATTTTCCTTTGCATACAAAGCCAGACACCAAATCTAGATAGTGGAACTAGAGCAACTCAGTAAGAAATACAAGTGAAAGGCATTTTAACTATCAATGGAGACTTTGAATTATCTCCTTTCAAAAAAGGAATGACCTCATACACGCAAATTTGCACAAAATCAATAAAGAGATTCAATGAAATTAATTTACAGTAACAGCATACTATCAAAAAAAACTCACAATCTCAATTATAATATAACAGCAAATGAAATTAAACAAAGGAGTCATTCAACCACAAGATAAAAGATTTCAATAATGAAAAATATAAAACTGACAAAAGAAATGAAAAAGTCATATATTAATTAAAAGTTACCCCTATAAAGATTAAGAAAGTGAAACATACTTAGAAAGAAATTCTTTCCAAAATGGCAAAGACTTTTTTCATAAAATACTAAATCAAGGATAAAAATACATGGAAACATAAAGCTTTACTGATATGTCCAGCATATCTTTTGGATATAACTTTTTTTTATTTAACTCCATACATAATATTAGCCTAGAACCTCATCTGTAGCACAGATGAAATCAAAATTGTAGTAGTTTTCCTTCAGCCTCTAAAGTACTTGGATTAAGAGGTATAATCTACAAGCACAACTTCGAAAATAATTTTAAGAAAAATGAAAAAATGAAGCTATGTCAGTTTCTGACTTTAAAAATATTATAAAACCATCATAGTCAAACAGTAATAAGATTTGCATGCATTTAGAGACACACGGGCCAGGATAGGGACATCAAAAAAAAATAATAAATCTATGCAATTATGAGTTACTTACTCTGAGGCAAATATCAACACATAGAACTATATCAAATACATTAAAATCAAATCATGTATTAGAAACAACAACTGCAAAGGAAAACCATAAATCCTTCACTCCTATATTCCAGAATTTTTTGGAAAAGGAACAAAGGAAAACACCAAGCGAATCACAATCATTTTATGCGCAACAAGGTAGCACCTGTAAAGTATGCTAGGGCAATGCTGGCACAAAGCTTGTGGGAGTAAGCAAGCAATCCGACTTACGGTTCACTCCATGAGATGAAACCCGTGCCTGACACAGCATGGTGGTCAAGAACCTGAAAATAGATAGTCTGGGAGTTTGGGAATGAATAACATAGGTCTAAAAAATGTAGTAATAGCACGTCTGCTAATGATATGGTTAGATCAATGTTTTATTCACACATCATCAGAGAAGTTTCCTCCTGCAGCAGATGGGAACAAATTTAGAGACCCCAAACCAGATATTAGGCAGAGTGAGAGCACTTGGAATACTCATCCCTAAATGGGCTCTCTCCATCAAATCCCTCTACTCAGAGCTCAGTGGACCCCAGCGAAGAGAAAACAGAAGGAAGGCAAGAGGCAGAAGTGACAGAGGACACCAGGAAAACAAGACTCTCTAAGTGAACTTGAACATAGCTCTTGTGTGAACTCAGAGATTGAAACAGTGAGTCTGCAATTGTCTTCCTCAGGTCCTCTGCATTTATAATGTGACTTCCAGTTTAGCTTTCTATGAGGTGATCATGCGAATGTGTGGCTCTCTGACTTTTGTGACCTCTCTTGGGGTATGTTCCCCCTGTTGGTCTGTCTTGTCCAACTTCTATGTCAGAGCTTTTGTTTCATCCTTATACTTTATTTTTTTACAAAATTAAATGAATATTTAAATGTGAATCTAGCCACTAGGGTAAAAGTTAACAACTGAACTTTCACCTACTAGGAAAGAGAGATTCCGTTTTCTTCCAGACAATGACACTGGATATATTAACACTGCAATGCAGGTCTCATGTTCCAGAGTTCAGCAATCAATGTTTTTTTTCTTCTGATTTTATTTGCTTACGTTTTGTTACATTTTATTTGGTCCATGCTTTTGCATGTTTCTTTTCTGATTGGGAGGTGTTCATATATTTTGTGATCTATGTTTTGTTGTATTTGTTTTGCTTTTTATAAACAACCTGTCATCAGTTAGGTATGGAAAAGAAGATATGAAAGAACTTGGGAAGGAGAAGAATATGATGAAATACATTTTTTTAATTTAAAATATTTTAAATAAAAATATAAACATGAAAATGAAACCACAAACAAATGTGGAGACTATTTTAGAAGAATGGGATGCCTTGCAAACTAAACATCTGGAGCCAATTTCTAAAGTAAAGCTAATGAATGCAGTTGAGAGATAAGAAAAAATATTTCTAGTAAAAATATGCAATTTAACAACTCAAATATTTCTCAAAATAGATAAATAAATATCCATGACAAAAAGAACTCAACAACACTAGTTCTCAGGAAGTTGCAATTCAAAACCCCACAGAATTCTTGATAGAATGAAAACCTTACACAATATATTTGTGAAGAAAATGATACATAGTATGTTAAACCATGTGGACATTTTTTAAAACTTATAACTAGGGCTTTTAGGGGATCTGGCCATATTGTTACTTGGAAGATATAAAGAAAAAATATTTTTATCATAGCGAAGAGACACCTGAAATGTTGACTATTTCAGCACTATTCACAGTAGGTATAGAATCATGCTGCATGTTTCTTAATCAGTGAATCAGTGACTCAGGAAACTGTCAACTCTGATAATATAAGTAAGTTAGAAGATAATATTTCTAGTTACACAATCCAGAAAGAAACAAACACAGCATCTCATTCACATGACAATAAATAGTTATCCATTCTTGGATAATGGTTACTTGGAACTTGCAGAAGTTTGAAGGCAAAGGGAGATTTTTGTCATATGGTATATAGTTACAGGTACAGAGGAATATGTGTAATAGACTCCTGTTAGAGTATTGCAGAAGCAGCAGTTTGTTACATAGTTTTGTAAAAGATGGGGCAGAGGTAAGGATATACTGGGAGAGTGTGAAATATTGAATAATGGCTATGTTTTTTTTTTCAGCAAGTAATGGAAATACTGTTCTTGCAAGGTTTGGTACTGCAGTAGTGACATAGGACTTGTGGTACTGGCCAACTAATATTTGATTTAACTTGAGGTCCATGCCAAGGACAGTAGCCTATGCCCTACACTACTGGGATGAACAGAAATCAGAGACTAGATGTTCCAGAGAAGTAAACTAGAACAAAGCAAAACAATAATCAATGAAATGATACCTGTTTGTAGTCTGCTATACACATTCGTGTACTTGTAGTCATCATCAGAGAGGCTTTCACTGGCAGCAAATGATAGTGTAGAAACCCATAGCTAGACATTATGGAGAGAGAGCTGCTTTGAAGGTCTTGTATGGTGGTTCTCCCTGACTCGGAGAGCCACAAAAGAGGGAGAGAAAAAAATTGTAGGAGTCAGAGTGCATAGAGGAACATCAAGAGAACATGGTTCACTTTATCAATTAAGCATGGCTCATATGGGTTCACAAATACTGAAGCAGCAAGCATGGGGCCTGAAGGAGTCTGTAACACGTCCTCCGAACAGGCCATCCCGATATATGTTACTACAGCTGTTAGCTTGTTGTTTTTGTGGGACTCCTAAGAAAAGAAGTAAATGTATCTTTGAGTATTTTGACTGCTCTTGGGACATTTTTCACACCATTGAGTTAGCTTGTTCAGCCTTAATATGAGAGATTTTGCCTTTTTTTTTATTGTTATCTTGTTTTGTTGTGCTGGTTTGATGACTCTTGGACACCTGCGCTTCTCTGAAGGGAAACGGAGGGGCTGTGGATGGTGGAGGGAAGAGAGAAGCTCCTCCTGTGGATGGTGGGGAGAGTAGCTTGAAAGAATCACATTTTCTCAAACCTTAAAAATAAAAACGTTACATTTTCACTCACTATAATTAGACTTTCCTCCAGTAAGCTTTATAATCAGTCTTGGATATGTGAACATTTCACGGGCTTTATTTTATAAAACTTCAACTAATATTCACTGTGATAATGAATTCTACATTTTTGCTTCTCTAGAATAACACTAAATAATATTTCTGTTGTGGTGGCTGAGGGGTAGTTCAGTAGTTAAGAGCACTCACTACCTACTATTATGAAGGACATAAGTACAATTACCAGGTCTCAACCATCTGTATCTTCATTCCCATGAACCTACATGTAGGAGAAATGTCAATATATATTAATAAATATAAACATAAAAATAAATAAATGTTCTAAAATTTAATAGCCCCAAGTAAGGGGATATCATATTTATTTCCACATATCCTGTTGAAAGATTTTAATATATCAACATTGTTTAAAATATCATTGCTCAATCTCTGACATGATTTCTATCAATGTAAGTTGCTATATGAGAATATCATCAGTTAACTTGATGTATATCCTTTAGTTATCAAACAGTACTGGCCTTTGTAAGGGCTTACAAAGACGGTTGCCTCTTCTACAAATACTTAGAAATTCATGCATATAAAAATAAGAGATAGTTACAGTTTTTGGAAAAATTCAATAAGAGATGTATAGAAGTCCACAAATGTGCCCACACTTAGCCCTGACTCTGGTCCTCAATAGTTCCATTCATTTCACTGTGGTCTTTAGTCCTGATAGTTTCATTCTGTTTTAGAATAATTTACTCTGTATTAAGCATAACACATGATTTCCACAATATAGAAAGCTCTCAATATCATTTTCAATGGGATACTGTGACAAACATAAAGGTCATTCATTCCACAGATTCTTGAAACTTCAATAAACAAAGATGGGCATGAAGTGGTGAAGCATTGTCCCTTCACCCTAAGTATTTTTGTATTTTTTTTTACTTTTATGGTACCATTTAAAACAGAATTATATATATAAATTTAATAGGATATGTGGAAATAAATATGATGTCACCTTACTATTAAAATTTTAGAACTTTTACTTATTTTTATACTTATATTTATCAATATGTATTGACATATATATGTTTTATCTGTAAATAGCAATTAATTCACTCCAGCAGATTCTCTGTTCTCTGAAAGCTTCAAAATTAATGAGTTAGATTGTCTCTTCAATATTACATGTTTACCAAATGAAACAGAGTATGTCTAAATAGCTGTGAAATTCTGATAACCTATAAACAATGTTTCAGCAAAACTTACTGTATTCAATAAAATGTACGTGTATCTCCAGTGTTAAAATAATGAATTATTTCTAGATCAAAAATTTTCCAAGTATTATTTACTCTTTATACATATTAAATATGTGAATTGATCTTTCTGGACCTTGGTTACTTACAAACTGCCAGGTTTCCACATGCACAGTAGTGGCACAACTCTTCTGGAGTGACCAATGCCTTTCTGAACAGATTTTAAGTTCCATTTTACAGGAAGCATCTTAGTGGTATTGTAACTCTAGTCAAACTACTGGAAAACTCAGAGGCTCTCGGAAAATCTTTAAAGCTGTTGTGCCATTAAATAAAATCCTTTCATACTGTCTTCTCTTTATCTCTATAAATATCAATCATCAAATTCTTTTCTTAGCCTTAAACAGCATAGATTGATTTTTGTTTCGTTTTCTTGTTTGTTTTCATGTCTGTTTGCTTTTGGTGTTTGTTTGTTGCAAGGAAAAGTATTAACTGTAGAAACTTATTGCTGCTCACGTGCTGAGAATCAAGGACCATTTTGCACTCAGCCCTATAGGAACCTATTCCTCTAAGACTCAGAAAACATTGAAGAGGTGTTAGAAACCATGTAGAGAACAGAAGTGGAACACTCTCATACAGGCAAAGAGGAGGGAGAAGGGTAGGTGTGCTAAGTCGGGATTGGTAGAGGGGGTACCCGGGAAGTGGTCTATCATTTGAGATGTAAACGAATGGAATTACTAATAAAAATTTTTAAAAAAAGAAAAGAAAAATGAAAACAGAAGTAGAGAGATGAGCTATACAATGCTGTTTTCTTGGCATGACATTAACATTGTAGCAATGAACATGCAGTGACTATGATTATCTGCACTAGACGTGTACAAGAATGCCATTATTCAATATTCAGTACTGGATGGGAGAGCATTCATTATCCCTGATGAACTATTTGTTCTTCTTAAGAGGTAGAGGAATCATTGTATTCGGTTTTATACATGGTGGGCAACCTGCAGGCTCCAATGCACAGTAATAAATTCGTGGTCACACAGATGATGCATGTTAAAATCAGAGGGTCAGAGAAAGAAATACAAAAACATTAAGTAGAAAATGTATGAGTAGGGCATGGGCTAGTGTGTGAAGGAGATGGAACATGAAATCAATATACTGTATAAATTTATGGATTTTTTTAAAGAACAAACTCTTTATATCTTTAAAAATTTTATGAGTTCATTGATTAACTTGATTGACAAAATAATTTCAATGTGTATGGATCCCTAGTAGTGGCAGTCTGTGGATGACATCTCCTTCAAAAAAGTGGAGTCTCTGCTCCACTTTTTGTCTCTGCATCTCCTTTATTCAGGAATAATTCTAGGTTAAAATTTGGGACCCATGGCTCCAGCGACACATGTAGCAGAGGATTGCCTTATCTGGCTTCAATGGGAGGGCAAGACATTTGTCATCTGGAGGCTCAATACCCCAGAATAGGGGGATGAGTCAGGAGTTGGGGGAGAGGGGATGGGATGGAGTGTTTGTGTGTAGAAACCAGGAAGGAGGACAACATTTGCCAATGTGAGGAGAAGTCCTTGACCTGAACCCCCTCAGTGTAGGGGAATGTCAGTGCAAGAAGACAAGGGTGGATGGGGAGGGGAACACCCGCATAGAAGAATGGGGATGGGATATGGGGTTAAGGACAGGAAAAGGGGAAAGGGAATAACATTTGAAATGTAAATAGAAAAATCCAATAAATAAAGAAAAAGAACTAAAAACAAAACAAAGAGAAATGTAAATAAATAAAATTAAAATAAAAAATATTTCTTTTTTTTTGGCTCAATGTTTGCAGCCTTTATTGTCGGGAAAGCATGGGGATACCCCAATGAGGGAGCAACATACATCACATTTCCTTCACAGTCAAGACACAGACAGGAATCAGAAAGTGGGGCCAAGCTATAAAATCTTAGGCCCAAGCACAATGACTCAATTTTTCAGCAAAGCTCTCTATTCTAAACTTCCAGGCATGCCCAACCTCCAGGGCACATGTCGCCTGCTTCTTGGCATAGCTACTACAGTGGCCCAATATATTTGTATACCACAGTGTCAAACCACAATCAAAGGTTAGTCAGTGGTTCTGAGCCTCCTTAATACTGTGACTTTTTAATATACTTCCTTATGTTTGGTGACATCCCCTCTAATCATAAAATGTTTTCGTTGCTACTTTATAACTGAAGTTTCATTGCTGTTATGAATTGTGATTAAAATATTTTTAAAAACTAAGACCTGTCAAAGTGGTCATGACCCACATATTGAGAACAACTGGGTTACATGTTGCTGAGAGATTTCCCAACCTTCTTTTTTTTATTTATTTATTTTTATCTTTTTTATTTTTTATTTTTTTCCATCTTTATTAACTTGAGTATTTCTTATATACATTTCGATTGTTATTCCCCTTCCGGGTTTCCGGACCAACATCCCTCTAACCGTCCTCTTCACCTTCTCTATGGGTGTTCCCCTCACCATCCTCACCCCATTACCGCTCTCTCCACAACAATCACATTCACTGGGGGTTCAGTCTTGGCAGGACCCAGGGCTTCCCCTGCCACTGGTGCTCTTACTAGGCTAATCATTGCTACCTGTGAGGTTGGAGCCCAGGGTCAGTCCATGTATATAGTCTTTGGGTAGTGGCTTAGTCCCTGGAAGCTCTGGTTGGTTGGAATATTTCAATGTGTTAATGTACATTGTATTCTTTTAAATTTCATTTCCTCAAATACTTGCTATACCCTAAATGATCATGTATAATGTATTATAAAATATTTATATTAAATATATAATATTTTATTGCTGCTGGTGTTATAAGTTTTAATACATTATTACAGATATTTCTACTAATTCACACTATAATTACTGCTAATTTAATACACATTATAAACTGTTTAAGAAATATATACATATACATACTTGTAACATGTTTGTATATGTGTATATATGCTTCTAATGTTTTTAAACACATAGATACTATCTTGCATACACATAGACAAAATCTTCACTAAATCCATGGAAATGATTTTCATTGCTTTGTCCATTTTTCAGGTTCAGACAAATAACCAAGAGTGATTATTACTTGCCAAAGAGGTTATGACAAACTATTAGTATATTTGTCTTTAGCCAGAGCCCACATTCTTGTAATTTACAGTTAACTGTTTGTAAATTTCTTCTGTCCACTTTAATGTACAAGCATGAAGTTGATTCTTTCAACTGTGATTAAAATGCATTCTACAAAACAATGATTTCATAAACCAGGGACTTTTAGTTGGCCTCCAATAAAGATGAGAGGATTTGACAGAGGATTGAGAGAAGATCCATTAGCCTGATAATTGGAGCAAAATAAATAAATAAATTCCTTACCATTCATTCATCCAAAAAAGCTCACTATAACAGTTATTCCTCACATCCATTCCACATTTAGAACAATAAACCAAAAAACAGCAGCAACAATAGCTGCCAAAATCCTTCATTAGTATACTTGCTATAACAAAAACATTTTACAATCAAGAGCATTCTCCGTTTATTTCAAGCCAGGAGAGAAATGATATGCCAGACACATTTCAAAGTTCTTTGTGTGTTTCAGGCCTCTCAGTCATGCCATTTCACCCATGTGGATCCTGATGATATTCGTGTGCAAGATTATCTTTGCTGAGACTCTGAAACACTATTAAGGAATACAGGTATTAAATCAAGCCATTTCTACCAGAAATTCCTGTAATTTGAATGAAACCTTAGTAATTAAAGCAGGTGTGTTGAATAAAAATTTATAAATAACAGACCACCGAAGCATCTAAACATGACCCATGGGTACGTCTCCTTTCAATTTCTTTGCTTCAGTCCTCTTTGTCACCAGCTTCTTTTCTTTTCCACCTGTATTATGATGGTGACAGCTGGTCCTTGTTGATCTTACTTTGGCATATGCTTCTGGACTTGCTCCTGGTACATGGTCACACATCCCTGGTTTTCAGGAGGCTTAATTTCTGCTCTCTGGCCTCAGCCCATGAATTTATTCAGATCTGCTACAGGTTCCCAGCAGGGCTTCATTCTCCATCATTTCAAATCAGCTTACATCTATTCAGACAAGCCATTCCAGTCAATTACCCAGTTATAGACATGGAATCTCCCCCTGGCTGGCCTTGTGGATTATAGCACATGCAAATCCTCTTCTGTTCTCCATCCATATTCAGAGTTCTGCCTTCACAACAGAACTGGATCTTTGCCCTGACAACCATCTGTATGACTGAGACCTTAACATTCTCTCTAGTGCCTGGAGTTTCTGTGGCAGATAGTTAATACATTACAATGTCTCAGATCAACAGACCAGAACATCTGAACTAATTCTCCCATATACAACGCTATAAATTGAATTTAGTAGGATATCAACATGGACCCAAAGAAATTCTGTAAGAATACCATTCTGAGGTTGGAGGGTGGGGATTGGAGTTTGAGACAATGTTCTCACTTTTAACCATCCCATTCAAATGTGAGTCAAATGGAAGATTGAAAATAGCCCATTCCATATTTTGCACAAGTTTACTTCCAAAGGAATCTATCTTGCACTAGAGTCTAGATTTAAAATCTAAAAATATTCACATTTAGCATAACTTTCTTATTTTATTTTATTTTCCTTTTATGCCACTTTCCTTTCTTCTTACATTTTAAGTCCTAATATATCTTAATTAAAACATTGTAATTAAATTTCTTTTTAAAATGTGCACACATATAATTGTGCAAATAGAGCCACTAATTTTGAAATAAAATAAATTTTGTTTGATAATTTTTGACTGTATGAATTATATTTTTCTTTATCATTTTCTTTTGACTCAGTTTAAACTCTCCAATGGTGTCTATTCTAAATCTAGAATACTATAGCATCTTTGTTTATTCCATTCTGTCTTTATGTTGTATAAGCAATTCAATATGTCATGGTTTTGACCAACAGCTTTATTAACTGCCTAAGTTCATATTGAACATTGTATTTTATCCTTTAATTGTTCTTCATTGTTCTCACATTTCCAAAATAAATGTATCCAACACATTGTAAGCCTTATCATATAGAATCCCCCGAAAGAAACATTTTCTGAAATATTAAAAATGACCTCTTCTTTGTATGGAGGTCCTGAATCACATAAAGCAGATATTGTTGAAATCTGAGCGATGTGTAATTTCATTCTGCTCCGTTTTCTATGAAATATAGAACCATTGGTGTCATGAAATCGAAGAAGGATAAAAATGAAGGTCTTTACTGATAGAAGCATGTGCAGTTTATATTAGATTAAGAGGGATGGACACAGATCTGTAGCTTTTGAAGTACATGAAAAACTACAGTAGCGCTGAAGATGCTGGCAGGTCAGGGGTGTAAATGGAAATAACTACTTTAGGGACAGACTGTTCAAGACTCATACTGAGAACCTGTGTGTCGCATATTTCCAGAAAATCAATTTATTTTCAGTAACTTGGGAGCGCTATGGTTTATGAAATACAGTTATAGTTCAACTGTCAGCACAAAGCAAGATTTCAAAGTGGGTTCACCAGTGGTATTTTGCTCCTTTAGGAGAAAAACACACTAGATATTTTAGTTCACTGTGAAGTTCAGTTTCCTACCTAAGTTCAACCTACAAGATATCTAAATAGATATGTTCATTTTCTATGTAAAATAAAATAAATGTATCTGTATCTAAGCTTTTATCACATGATAGATATGAGTCACAAGTGAACTTGTCAAACTTAAAAACATATATGAAAGTCTATAATAAAAACTATTTGTGGGGTTGGGGATTTAGATCAGTGGTTGATCGCTTGCCTAGTAAGCGCAAGGCCCTGGGTTCGGTCCGCAGCTCCGAAAAAAAAAAAAAAAAAAAGAAAAAAAAAACTATTTGTCATTAACCAACAAATTGATCTAAGATTCTGACTACATCAACATGAAAATAAATTCAAATCACAAACAGGAAATATTATATCTATTACCCAAAACAAATTATAGTCAATTTATCAGCAGCCTGAATAATTTCATTTAATATTGGGTGGTACATGGTGGTTAGAGGATATATTAGTAATGCTTCTAAAAAATACAATATCAGAATAACATGTCTAGTATTGTTTCTTTTAATAATCAAATAACTATTAAAGTATCATTACATAAAAATAGCCAGATAAGGCAGTTAATTAAAGTCTTTATTGGAATGTATTTAATTGAAAATCCTCCTTGAAATATGGATTTACATTTGTATTTTTTCCAAGTGTATGAGTTATATGTTGTAATGTTTGTAATGATAAAACTTTTCAAATGGATTTTATTAACATTTAGAAGTTAATAGCCTAAGCTTTCTCTTACTACCACAGCATATGGTAGAGTTTCTAAATTCCATACCCTAGGAAAAAATATTAATTAAATATAAGAATGGTGCTGTAGAAGTAAATGGAACATCTGTTGTAATATTGTCCAAATACTATTCACCTTGAAATATGTTTCATCTTCACAGATTTAGGGTATAGATTTTTTTCTATTTTAAGCGGAATCCAACTGTGCTAACTCAAGTATTTCACCTTTTTTAAAATTAATTTTACATCTTGATGATTACCCCACTTCTGGTCACATTCTCCCATAATCTCTCCTCTTCCCCATTTCCCCCTCCACTTCTTCTCAATGCTGGACCTCTCCTGTGTACCTCCCCCACATCCTAGCAAATTCACGGCTAGGTACATCCTCTGCCATTTAGGCCAGATAAGGTACCCCTGCTAGAAGAAAATATCCCCCAGTCAGGCAACAGGTTTGGGGATAAACAGGGCTTCAGTTTTTTTCAGACCCTCATGAAGACAGAGCTACACATCTGCTCATATATGTGTGGGTCCTAGGTCTAGCTTCTATATGCTCTTTGATTGGAGATTCAGTCTATGAGATCCCCAAGTGTCCAGGTTAGTTCACTCTGTTGGTCTTCCTGTGGAATTTCTACCTACTTCAAGGCATTCAGTCCTTTTCCCAACTCTTCCATAAGAGTTCCCAGTCTCCACCCACTGTTTGGCTGTGGGCCTCTGCATTTATGCTGGGTAGAGACTCTGTGAGGACAGACATGCTAGACTCCTGTCTGCAAGCATACCAAAGTATCATTAATAATAGGAGAGATTGGTAGTTGCTTTTTTGAATAGGTCAAATAACTCACTTTTAATATATAACTATAACTATTTAACTATATATATGTATATATAGTTTTAGAAAACACATTAAAATGAATATTTCATACCATCTTTTTAATAATGCTTAATTTGTGCAAGAAATTTTGAAATGAAAAGAAATGTGGAGCATATACAGTATGACTTAAAAAATGGGAACTTTTGTAAGTTACACCTTCATTAAGTATAATATTTCTTTCATTTCTTTGTGTCTCTGTGTGTTCTCTCTCTCTTTCTTTCAGTGTGTGTGTGTGTTTGTGTGTGTGTGTGTGTGTGTGTGTGTGTGTGTGTGTGTGTGTGAGAGAGAGAGAGAGAGAGAGAGAGAGAGAGAGAGACTTCCTATGTAGACCAGGTCTTACACTTACAGTTACTTTCAATTCCATCCTCTCTTCTTAGTCCTCCCTATCATTTGCTTCTCTGTTTCTCTTCAGAAAAGGGCAGGCTTCCTGTGCATATCAACAAGACTTGATATATCAAGTTTTATTAACACTAGGCCTCTTCTCTCCTTCTAAGGTTAGATGAAGCAGTCCAGCAATTGGAAAGAATCTCAAAGGCTGACAATGGAATTAGAGACAAAGCCTGCTCCCCCTGTTAAGAGTCCTAGTTAAAGACCAAATTACACAACTTTAACTTAATCATAGATGACCCAATACCATATAGCTTCCTGGTTGATGGTTCAGTCTGAGAGGCACACAGGCCCAGGTATATCTCTTTGAACACTGAGTTGTAATGATTTAACTTTTAAAAGATAATGAAGATTAGGAAAAAGTGAGAACATAAATGATTTTAGATATTGGTGGACAGATATTTTCTATAATTAAAACAGAAGGTGTCATTTAGAGAGAAGACTTAAGAAAGCTATAATGAGTACAAAAGTCAAAAATATTGAGTTAATAATGGAGATTGCAATAGATATAGAAGATATAAAAACGTATTTAGTTATTTTGAAATATTGCGTGCTTAGAGTATATTCAAAAGCCAGTTGAGACAGTTTTGAAGATAACAAATGAAATAACTTTGAAATTAAGAAGGATTTTGTTATGTACCAGGAAAATGGAAACACATGATTGACACAAAACAAAATGTATGCTCCAAAATAAGGCATTGAACTGGGTTGAAATAAAGCAATCTTTTATTTCACACACATATAATTTAATAAAATATTAGGATTAATGATCATTCATATATCACTTTTCTTCTTGTTATGGCAAGTTTCCATTTCTATTGCAGACATCTAGGAAACTCTTCGGGGTCACTCCGATTGTACCTTCTGCCATGTGACACTCACCTTTTGTGGTACGACTTGCTGTACCACAATTTCTGCCTCTTCAGGGTGACTTTTTTACTATTTTCTTTACTGTGACAGAATAACTGAGCCAAATTACTCAAAGGGTAGGATCAGTTTATTTTTCTCAGGGTTTCATAGAGCTTAGTAAACCGATAAGGCAAAGGAGAGAATCTAGAAAACACATCGAAGGTTATATCTCAGAAATTTCTCTTTTCCTACTTGATGTTCTCCTTCCCAACAAATGAGATTGCTATACTTACAGTCAACGAAGGTTTCCATTATTTAATATCTCTCTGTTGACATACCAAGACTAGGATATCCTCATGTCAAGTTTATCCATATCGTCACCTTTTCTTTATTTATCCCTTTTTATTGGATATTTTATATATTTATATTTCATGATTCCCCCTCTGCAATGCTCCCTTCCCCTTCCTCTGATTCTTTGAAGATGCTCCAACTCACACCCAACAACTCTCACCTCAATTTCCTGACATTCCCCTACACTGGGGAAACGAGCCTTCACAGGACCAAGGGTTTCTCCTTCCATTGATGACAGACAATTCCATCCTCTGCTGGGGCTATGGGTCCCTCCATGTGTACTCTTTCGTTGGTGGTTTAGCTCCCTGGAGCTCTTGGGAGTCTGGTTGATTGTTATGGTTGTTCTTATAAGGTTGCAAACCCTTCAGCTCCTTCAGACATTTCTCTAACTCCTTCATCTGGGTTCCTGTGCTCAGTCCGATTATTAGTTGCAAGCATCCACATCTGTATCTATAAGGCTCTGGCAGAGCTTCTCAGGAGACATCCATATTAGGCTCCTGTCAGCAAGCAATTTTTGGCATTAGCAAGAGTGACTGGGTTCGGTGGCAGTATATGGAACAGATTACCAGGTGGTACAGTCTCTGGATGACCACCACTGCTTTTTTGTTTGTCTTTGTTTTTGTTTTCTTTAAAACTTTATAATCAAATGAAAAATGAAACCACAACTTATACATACTTTTGCAATAGAGCTGATGAAATCCATGGAGTAGTGTTTATACTTATATATACACATAAATTCATAAATTTATTTTTAATTTAATTTTTCTAATATTTACCTAAGTAAGTAAGGAGAACAGAGGGTAATTTTTCTAAAATTTATATATGTCATAGAGAACAAAACAATCCAATAACTCAATATGTAGCTGAAATAATAACTATTAGGACAAAAATTAGTGAAGTATAAACTAAAATATAAATAAATATAATTAAAGGAAAAACAATAAAAAGAATTAAAGAAGTTATTCCTTTATAAAGTACTGAGATTTTCCAAATGTATGACCAAGTTAAACAAACAGACAGACAAAGATATAAGACGGAAGAAAATACTTTTAGAAGGGAAGAGGGAGGTAGCACAACAGAATATATGACCAAAACAAAAGCTAGTGAATCAATACAGAATATTTTGAAAAACCACCTTTAATAAGAACACCAAACTGAGTGAGAAATAATGGAAAATTTCTTAAGCTCATATAACTTACAAAACTTAAATTGAGAAAATTAAGATAATTTAGCAAGACCCCTAATAATGAGAATGAAAAAGTAAATATCTCCCCAGAGAAAGCAGGAACATTAACATAATCCACTGGATAAAGCAAATTTATTACTGGACTATGTTAAATTTTAAATAAAATTTCCGCCAAATTCTCAAAATAGTCCACAAAGTGAAATGGAAGACACATTGCCAAAATCTTTTTTTTTTAATTTTATTTTTCTTGGATGCTTAGTCCAATCAGTTGATAATCAAGATGAACCAAGTTAAAGTGTTTCTTTAAAGTTCTTCAAGTTCGGGTATTTTTTGAGAGAATTTACAGTAAGGAGAACAGAGGATAAGCTTGTCAATATAGAACACATTTGTGTTTCTGGGAAGGAAATTGAATTGGTAATATGTATCAGGTCACTTTAGTTAAAGGAACATTTCCCTCAATGTTTCCAATTTGCCATTAGTGTCAAGAAAGATACTATGTTAGATACTATAGTAAGAAATCCAGCAGTGACTGTGTTACTCAAGTGGTAAAAGATGACCAGTGATTGAATTTGTAAAGACAATATGAGTCACAGTTCCAATGTTTTTTGCTTCCATTTCTGAAAAATGAATAGACACTTTTGATTAATTTTGATCCATACAGGTCAGCTCAGAATACATCCTTATGTCCATGTCTATATCCCGTCATTGATTTTAACAGGTGTGTTTGTACTCATGCACGTGTATTTACATTTGTATGTATGTATGTGGTGTGTGTGTGTGTGTGTGTGTGTGTGTGTGTGTGTGTACTGCTATGGCACTTATGATTCAGAGAATCACTTGCAAAATATTCTCTCCTTCCACTCTGTGAGTTCCAGCAATCCAACTCCAGTTCCAAGTTTTAGCAGAAAGGAACTTTACTCCCTGAGTAAAGCTTCTCTTCCCCCCCCAAAAAAAAAAACTTATTTTGAACAGAGAACCATCAAAATCTGATAGTGATCAACTTCTTCTCCTTCTAAGAAAGTATAACTGTTGATTGTGCTTAATTTTTATAAGTCCCAATTTGTTCCCTTCAAACAAAAATGTTTATTTATGAGTGTTTAACTCCAGCTTGTACTCCATGGTAGTGTGTATTCTCATGTGTAAGGAAGTGTTTTTATTGATTAGTACACACTGAACTTTAGATGTAATGCATTTAAAGACAGTCTATGAAGACAGATCAGAGCAAATACTGTGTGTGAACAGTTTTAGCCGATCACACCACTAACTTTAAGGCATACTGATTTTATAAGAGTAATGCACTAGGCAGGCAAATAACAAATACAAAACCTGACTCCTAGGCTAGCTAACATCTCTTTATTTTTGTACTCTTAGAGGTAATACATTCAGATACTTACAAAGAGAAGAACCCAACTAATTATAAATTATTCCACTGTGATTTTTTAGATCAATGCGTTCCATTTTTTTCTGTTCGTATGTGGTTTATCATAATCTTGATTTACAATCTAATGCCATTTAAAATCCCGAAGATACATATTATCTTATTCTTGAAAAACTAGTATAAAGTGAAGACGGACGCATTGGCTAAAATGACATTCTGGTAGAAGGGTTCAGTGGTCCATGGCACAAACCAAGTTCTTACTGTTTTAAATGAGCCAGCATGAACTCATGAAAGTGGAGCCTGTTCATCAATCATGCTCTCCTAGTTCATTTGTCAAGGAACATTTCATGGTCCATCTCCTCTCATGTTTCATGACTCTGCATCTTTGAAACCTTTCATGTTCACTGCCTATGTTTAAAATATATCTAAGGAAGAGCATCATTTCTGGGACCATACAATATTGACCAGAGGGTGTTTATGGATGTCTCCCAGCTTTTCTCCCTTCTTGTTTACTCATGCTTACCATGTGACTTTTATCTTCTTGGTGGCAGGGTTATTATTATTTGACACTCAGGATCATGACGGCATTCTGGGTAGGCAGAAGGAGAAGAATGATTAAATACATTACATATCTCTTTCTAATACCTTACTTTATTTTCCACGGAAATTTTAACACATCCATCTCATTCAGGATTCTGTCACATGGACATGATCATGGAGATGAGAAAATATACATTAAGTAAGTGTGCATAGCTTAAAGAAAACTAAGTCCTAGTCAGAAAGACCTTAATCAAGATTTGCTACCCATCAACACGCTGACTGGAGTTCACATTCTCCCTCTAGTATCTATAATATATATTATATATATATATATGTATATATATAAGAGATACGAAACTTAAAATAAATTTAAAGTCTATTTACTATTTGATCATTTTTATAATGATTTTAATCTGATTATGTATTTAGTATATTACTGGTAGCATACTCTGACATAAACAAAGCCCTGTAAATATAGTCAAGTGGTTTGTTCTAATCCAGACTATGGCAGTTTAGCCAATCTAAGCAAATAAAATATGTATTTCCCATGACTTTCAAACTCACAAATTATAGTTATCTAGACAGAAACTGTCTGTCTTCAAAGAACAGTTGGAGTAAACACAAAACGCTTTTGAACCAATCAGAGTGGAGACCTCTCAATTGTGAAAATATTAATACAGATGCCTTTACAGCAAGTGAGTACTGCCCAAAACAAAACCTACAAAGAAATTGGTGAAGATTCTTTAACAGCCAAGAGGTTAGAACACAGTTGAAGCTAAAACATTCTGAAGCAAAAGACTAGAGAAATCATAAAAACTGAGATAGCCTAACCTCACCTTTGTTTTTTTTCATGGGCTCCAGATTTTTTTAAAAAGCAACTTCTTCAAATATCTTAATCAGAAGAGTATTATGAAAGGAAACTATAGCGTGAATACCTAAGAAATTAAATTCATATATATATACTTTCTACTACGTGAAGAGGTAACACTTAAAATAAAGTTTCTCAAGGGCAATATCAAAATAGATGCTGATGTAGAATGAGGTAATATTACAAGATGTCTACCAAAGAGAAAGATCTACAACTAGTGACTACTGGGAGATGGAGAATTAGCCTGACTTAAGGATGAGTTTCATACTTAGGTATCTAATGCGAAATGTTCAGTCCCTTAAAAAATAGTCACTAATTTACCTGATTTTACTGAGAGTCTCTTGGGAATAGTCACTGCTGCTTGGATTAAAAGATAAAATGTCTAGCCTGGCATGATGGCTCTTGTCTTTAGTCCCAACACTCAGAGGCAGAGGCAGGTGAATCTATGTAACTGCGAGTTCAAAGACAGTCTGGCCTAACTAGTCTTGAACAAACAGAAAGGAAAGTAAGAAAGAAAGAAAGAAAGAAAGAAAGAAAGAAAGAAAGAAAGAAAGAAAGAAAGAAAGAAAGAAAGGAAGGAAGGAAGGAAGGAAGAAAGAAAGAAAAGAAAGAAAGAAAAGAGAGAAAGAAAGAGAGAAAGAGAGAAAGTCAGTCAGTCTGCCATAGTCTCTGTGAGTTCATATGCTTAATTCAGAGAACCTAATTCGGTTTACTTGGAGTCATTCATCTCCAAAGCTCTTCCAATCTTTGCACCTCTTCTGGGCGGCTGGGGAGGTAGAACGATCTGGGGTGGAAACTCTAATTAGAACACATTATATAATATTTTTCCAATAAAAATGGTAAAATAAAAATACCCCCTAATTTAAATAATCTCTTCCAGTATTTTCCCTCCCTCCCTCCCCAACCTGATACCTCCTTTGCCCCAAACCTACCTGCTTCCAATCTACCAAAAACCAATCCTATTTTTCCTCCCCCAAAAGATCTTTTCACCCTCTCTTAAACCTTTCTTGTTATTTACTCTCTCTGGATCCATTGGCTTTAACATTATTATCTTTTACTTTACAGCTAATAGCCACTTATATGCCAGTATATACTACATTTATCCTCCTGTCTACATTTGTGTTATTCCATACATTTGCCTAAATTTTCTTAATGTCATTCTTTAAACAGGAGAGTAATACTCCATTTTATATTTGTACCACTTTTTCTTTATCCATTCTTCTGTTGAGGGGCATCTAAGGTTGTTTCCAGTTTCTGGCTGTTATGGATAAAGCAGCAATTAACATAGTTGAGCAAGAGTCCTTGGGATAGGATGGAGTATTCTTTGGGAAAATGCACAGGAGTGCTAAAGCTGGGTCTTGAAGTATACTGATTTTCAATTCTGAGTTACAAAAAAACTGGTTTCCAAAGTGGCTGTGTGAATATGCATTCCCATCAGAAATGGGGAAGTGTTTCTTTTGTGACACATCCTTTCCAGCATGAACTGTCATTTGTGGTTCTGTTCTTAGTCATTCTGACTGGGATAATATGCGATCTCAAGTACATTTGATTTCCATTTCCTTAATGGCTAAAGATGTATGTTTCTTTAATTGCTTCTCATCTATTTGTGATTCCCATGTTGAGAATGTTCAAATTAAGTCGGTACCCATTTTTAAATTGGATTACATAAATTTTTATGTCTAGTTTCTTGAGTTCTTTATTTGGTTTGGATATTAGCCCTCTTTCAGATGAGGAGTTGGTGAAAAGCTTTTACTGTGATATGAGTTGCTGTTTCTTCCTATTGACAGTATCTTTTAGGTTTTTGGCTTCATGATATCTAATTATTTTTCTCTATCTTTATTAAATTGGGTATTTCTTATTTACATTTCAATTGTTATTACCTTTCCTGATTTCCAGGCAAACATCTCCCTAACCCCTCCTCCCCCCCTTCTATATGGGTGTTCCCCTCCCCATCCTCCTCCCATTACCGCCCTCCCCCCAACAATCTTGTTCACTGTGGGTTCAGTCTTGGCAGGACCAAGGGCTTCCCCTTCCTCTGGTGCTGTTACTAGGCTATTTATTGCTATCTATGCAGTTGGAGCCCAGGGTCAGTCCATGTATAGTCTTTGGGTAGTGGCTTAGTCCCTGGAAGCTCTGGTTGCTTGGCATTGTTGTTCATATGGGGACTTAAGCCCCTTCAAGCTCCTTCAGTCCTTTCTCTGATTTCTTCAATGGGGGTCCTGTTCTCAGTTCAGTGGTTTGCTGCTGGTATTCGCCTATGTATTTGCCATATTCTGGCTGTGTCTCTCAGGAGAGATCTACATCCGGTTCCTGTAGGCCTGCACTTCTTTGCTTCATCCATCTTATCTAGTTTGGTGGCTGTATATGTATGGGCCACATGTGGGGCAGTCTCTGAATGGGTGTTCCTTCTGCCTCTGTTCTAAACTTTGCCTCCCTATTCCCTGCCAAGGGTATTCTTGTTCCCCTTTTAAAGAAGGAGTGAAGCATTCGCATTTTGGTCATTCTTCTTGAGTTTTACGTGTTCTGTGCATCTAGGGTAATTCGAGCATTTGGGCTAATATCCACTTATCAATGAGTGCATAAGATGTGTGTTTTTCTGTGATTGGGTTACCTCACTCAGGATGATATTTTCCAGTTCCTTCCATTTGCCTACGAATTTCATAAAGTCATCTTAGTTGCTTTCCTATTGAGACACTAAGCTTGCACTCAGAACATTCTAGTGGTCTATTCAGAAAATTGTCTCCTGTGCTCAAGGATTTTCCTCACTTTCTATTCCATCAGGTTGAGTGTATCTGGTTTTATGTTGAGTCCTTAGATTCATTTGGACTTCAGATCTTCATTGATCTACATATATATATATATATATATATATATATATATATATATATATATATATATATATGAATGGCTTTCATATAAAAAATCACATTTTCATAGCTATATGGATTTATGTCTGGGCTTTTTATTTGATTCTGTTCATTGAGGTATCTGTTTCTATTCCAATAGTGTGGAATCTTTATTAATACAGTTGTATAGAACAGCTTGAAATCAGGGATGGTGATAACTCCTGACATTCTTTTATTATACAGGATTTTCTAATTTTAATTTTTTTTCATATGAAGATGAATATTCTTCTTCAAGGACTGTAAAGAATTATCTTGAAATTATGATAGTAGCTGCATTGATTCACCCAATTGCTTTTGGTAGGGTCACTCTTTTTAGTATGTTAATCTTACTGATGCATGACCATGGGAAATCTTTCCATCTTATGATACATTTTAAATTTCTTTCTTAAAAGTCTTCCAGTTTTGTCATACAGGTCTTCCACTTGCTTAGTTAGAGTTACCCCACAATATTTTTTATTATTTGCAGCTATTGTGTAGGATGTTGTCTCCCTGATTTCTTTCTTTTATATTTTCCAATATCCTTCTCATTTGTGTTCTGATTTTTTTTAGTTAATTTTGTATCTGTCCCTTTCCCTGAAGGTGTTTATCAGCTTAAGGAGTTTCCTGGGAGAAATTTTTGGGACACTTGCTATACTCTCATATCATCTATATACAGCAAAATATAGGTGATTCATTTACCCCTTTCTAATTTGTATTCTCTTAATGTCCTGTATTTCTCTTATTGCCATAGTTAGAACTTCACACAGCATTTTGAATACATACAGAAAGACTGGACACCCTTGTCTTCTTTCTGATTTATTAATTAAAATTCCTTTTAGTTTCCCTTCAGTTAATTGGATATTGGGTATAGGTTTGCTCTAAGTAGCCATTATCATGTTTTATGTATGGGCATTGTATCTCTAATCCCTCCAAGATTTGTATGATGAAGGGATAAGGGGTGTTGATTTTATCAAAGAATCTTTCAATGTCTAATGAGATTATCATTTGTGTGTGTGTGTGTGTGTGTGTGTGTGTGTGTGTGTGTGTGTGTGTGTGCTGCTTATATTTCAGGTTGTTTCTGTCATGGATTGAAATGCCACATTCTTTTATGTTGAACCATGTCTACATCTCTGGGATGAAGTATACCTCATTATGGTGCATTATGCTGTGATGTATTCTTGAATTCAGTTTGTGAGTATTTTTGCACACACACACACACACACATACACACACACATACACGTATATATGAGGGAAGTTGGTGTACAATTCGCCTTTATTGTTGAATCTGTATATGTTTTGTGTTACCGGGTAATTGTGTTCTCATAAAATGAATGACAACTGTATTAATAAGGGTTCTCTACTGTCATAGAACTTATGGGTAGTCTCTGTGTAGTAAGGGAATTTGTTGATGATTTACAGACTGTAGTCCAACTCCCCAACACTGGATAGCAGCAGCTGCAAATGGAAGTCCAAGTAATTAGCTGTTACTCAGTCTCACAAGGCAGGCAGCAAAGAAGAAAATCTTCCTTCTTCCAGTGTCCTTATGTAGTTATCCAGCAGAAGGTGTGTCCCAGATTAAAGTTGTATACTGCCATGCCCGTATGTGGGGCTTGCTTTGTACCAGACGGCCATGAATTCAGAAATCTCCTTGCCTTAGCCTCCTGAGATTCATAGCCACTATGCCACAAGGCATCCTTGACAAGATCCAGGTCAGAAACTTGTATCTCCCAGCCTGAAGATCAGGATCACCAGTGAACCTTCCAATTCTGGACTGTAATTCATTCCAAATGTAGAGAAGCTGACAACCATGGATAGCCACTACAACCGCCCCTTGTCTACTTGACACAAATAATATTTCATGTCCACATGAAATAATAACAAGGTCATGAATACACCTAACATGATATAACTAACATTTGTAAGTTTACATTGGGGAAAGTTCCTTGGGAACATTCTTTTAGTATCAAAATTTAAATGCCAATTGATGTTTAGAAGGTGGAAGACAAATGTGTTCTTAACAAAATAAAACAGCATTCCTATTGCTTTACAATTCTCCTTTCTATAATTGGTTATGTGCTCTTAGCTGGTATTTATAACTACTTTCCTCTACTACCGATTATATATTTCTTCCTCTCTCTACAAACATCTCAGCAGGACTCTTTTCTCAGAGGAGTGACCCATACCTTCATTGCTGATAGGTCAGCTTTGTATGTCATCCTGCTTGGACTAGGCTGTTGTAGTTATCCATTGACTTTAATCACAAGACATGTTAGTACTAAGAGACGCCCTAAAGGATCTCCTGCACTCCAGACATAATCTTTCTTATGTCCATTGTGGAGAGGCAATCCAATTTCCCCATGATAATTTAGATCAATCACCTCTACAACACTACTATGCCTTTCTGAGTCTGTTGGTTTAAGGGCATTAGAAACTCAAAATAACCAGGAAGATGTAGGAACTTCAAATTCAATGGAATATTTTTTGTTGCTCCTGGTAGGAACACTCTCCACTCTGGAACCAAAACTTCTAGGCCTGCAGAACATAGAGTTCTGGGGATAGGAAGCAAACATTTTCCTGGAGGGTCACTAGGAATGATAGTGAGTGGAATTATTCCCTTCCTCCCCCCTTGATTCCTGGACCCATGGATCTTGGCTATGGGAAAGACTGTACCATATATTGGATGCTGAATCAAAACATATTGCCTGATGAAGAACTCTGCCCCAACTCTCCATGATGCTGCCACTTAATTGGCACTGTAACTGCACCTTCAAAAGGCCATTCCATTTGTCTATCAGACCAGCTGCTTCAGGATGATGGGGAACATGGTAAGTCCCATGGATTCATGATCTTGGGCCAAAAGTCACACTTCTCTGGTTGTGAATGAGTTCCTTGGTCAGAACCAATACTGTGGGGAATACTGTGAGGAAGGAGAAGGCATTCTGTAAGTACCTGGTTGATGGTTTTGGCAGAAGCATTATGTACAGGAAAGGCAAATCCATAACCAGAATAAATATCTTCTCCAGTAAGAACAAAGCATTGTCCTTTCCACAGAGGAAGTGCTCCAATGTTGTCAACTGGCCACCAGGTTTCTGGCTGGTCACATCAAGGAACGGTGCCCTATCTGAGGCTCAGTGTTGGTCTCTGCTGTTGGCAGATCTGGCATTCAGCAGCAGCTATAATCAGTTTATCCTTGGGAGTGAAAGCCTGTATTGTTGAGCCCAATCATAAACTTCAACTCTGCCACCATGGCCACTTTGTTCATGAGCCCATTGAGCACAGACAGGGATGTCTAGGGAAAGAGGCTCACTGTCCACAGAATGAGTCATCTTATCCATTTGATTATTGAACTTCTCTTCTGTTGAAGTCACCTTTTGGTGAGCATTTACATAGAATACAAATATCTTCACATCCTTTGCCCATTTTGAGAGATCTTTCCACATGCTTCTTTCCCAGATGTCTTTCTCACCAATTTTCCAGTCATGATCTTTCCAAGTTCCTACCATTCAGCCAATCCATTGGCTACAGACCATGAGTCAATGAACAATCATACATCTAGCCATTTTTCTTCTGAACAAACTGTAATACAATGCGTAATGCCCACTGTGAAAATTTTTTCTCACCTGTATCATTCAGGTTTGTCCCAGAAAGGGATTGTAATGCTGCAGCTGTCTACTTCTGGGTGGTGCCTGCATAACATGCAGATACATCAGTAAATCAGGTCCTAGTCTTTTCTTTTTCAGTCAGCCAATCACAGAGAACAGCCCAGGAGGCTATAGGTGGATGCTTGGTAAGAGATGGCTTTGTAACAAAAGGAGAAACCATATGCATTTGTGTAAATTCTTCATGAATGCTTGTGCCTTCAGGACCTGCTCGACATGATCACATATATTCCACTTTCATTTGATAAGAGACTGCTGCTGTGCACATCCTACTTTATAACTTGGTCTAATAATGTCCAGCTCATGATAGGCAGTTTAGGTCGCATGCCAACTTGGTGTCCTATTGTCAAAATTCACTTTCCAGTAAGGTCCAATAGCAGGACAAGAGCTGTTTTTCGAAGGGAGAATAGTTGTATGCAGATGACGGTAGAATTTTGCTCCAAAATCCCAAATTCTCTTCTGTGATTCACCTACAGAGACCTGGCAGAGGCTCCATACAGCATCTCTATCTGCCACTGACACCTCAAGAACCACTGGGTTTGCAGGATCATATGGTCAACTTGGTAGAGCACCCTGCCCAACACCCTGGACTTGTTGAAGATCATTCTCCTGTTCCAGGCCCCACACAAAGCTACCAGCTTTACTTAGCAAATGGGCTTGAGTAACACATCCAAGAGAGAAATGTGCTGTCTCCAGAATCCAAGTAAACTCAATTAATGTTGTGCTTCTTTCTTGGTGGTGGGAGTGGCTAAGTGGAATAACTTATCTTTCACCTTAAAAAGAATATCTGGATTCCTAAGAATTTCACTGAAGTAGATGGTTCTTAAATTTGGGTTTCATTTATTTCCCACCCTCTGCTAAGCATAAGTGTTACCAGTGAGTCCAAAGTCGTTGCTAATTCCTGCTTACTTAGTTCAGTCAGCTCAATGTCATCAATATAGTACACCAATATGATATTTTGTGGAAGAGAAAAAAGATCAAAATCCCTTCTAACTAACTTATCTAAGTTATGACACAGGGCAGGAAAGTTAATACATCCTTGAGGCAAAAATGGTATACTGCTGGCCCTCCCAACTTAAAGCAAGCTTCTGGTGGTCCTTATGGACAGGTACTGAGAAGAAGGCATTTGCTAAATCAATAGCTGCATACAAAGGTACAAGGAGATGTGTTAATTTGCTCAAGTACCAAAACTACATCCAGTACAGCAGCTGCAATTGGAGTTAGTACCTAATTTAGTTTCTGACAATTAACTGGCATTCTCCATGATTCATCTATGTTCTTCATTGGCCAGATATGAAAGTTAAGGGAGATGTGGTGGGAACCACCACCCTTGAATCTTTCAAGTCCTTGATAGTATTGATTTCCTCAGGAATGTAATGCTAATTTTGATTCACTATTTTCTTGGGCAGAGGCAAATCTGAAGACTTCCATTTAGCCTTTCCAATCATAATAGCCATCACTGCACAGGTCAGGGAACAAACTTTGAGAATTCTGCTAAGTATATCTATTCCAATTACACATTTTGTAACTGGGGAAATGATCACAGGAAGTATTTGGGGAACTACTGACCCTATTATGAGGTTGACATTAGTGAAAACTCTATTGATATCCTGTCCTCCATATGTTAAGTGGAGGGCACAAATTTATAATGGCATGGGTCGTTCGAATCCCACTTCCTTTATTAGTCAGGGTTCTCTAAAGTCACAGAACTTATGTGTAGTCTCTATATAGTGAATTTATGATGACTCACAGTCTGTAGTCCAACTCCCCAACAATTATTAGCAGCATCTGTGAATAGAAGTCCAAGGATCTAGCAGTTGCTCAGTCCCACAATGCAGGCAGACAAAGAAGAGAAAATCTTCCTTCTTCCAATATCCTTATGTAGTTCTCCAGAAGAAGGTGTGTCCCAGATTAAAGGTATCTAATACCATGCCTGGAACTGGGACAGCATTGTTCCTTCTCTTTTAAATCTGTGAAATAATTTGAGTAATATTGGTATTAGGTCTTCTTTGAAAGTTTGGAAGAAATCTGTGATTAAACCATTTGACTCTAGTTTCCCTCCCCTTTCTTTGATGAAATATATTGATGACTGGGTCTGTTTCCTTGGCAATGGGGGTTATACCTCTATTTAAATTGTTTATCTCAACTTTATTTAACTTTGGAAAGTGGGATTTGTGTACAAAATTGTCCATTTTATTTAGGGTTTCCAATTTTGTGGAGGACAAGTTTTATTTTTCCTTTTCTCATTTAATTTAATTTTATTTTTTACTTACTTACTTTACCCTGACTGAACAACTCTACCGCCATCCTATCTCCCCTTCTTTTCTGAAGGGTAGTGTAGGCCCGCCCTGGCTATCCACTTAATCTGGCAATTTAAGTCTCTGCAAAACTATGTGTTCCCTCTCCCACTGAGGCCAGACAAGGCAACACAGCTAGTAGAAGATACCCCACAGGCAGGCAACAGATTTTGAGATGGGCTCTTTTCCAGGTGTTCAGGACTCACATGAAGGTTAAGGTGCATATCTATTACATATGATCAGGGAGGTCTAATTCTAGCCTGCAAATATTTTTTGATTGATGGTTTAGACACTACAAGCCCCACAGGTCCAAGTTACGTGACTCTATTGGTCTTCCTATGAAATTCCTATCTCTCAGGGGCTGCAATCCTCCCTCCTTCCTTCCACAAGAGTCCCCAAGCTCCATACACTGCTTAGCTGTGGGTGTCTGTATCTGTTTGAGTCAGCTACTAGGCAGAACCTCTCAGAGGACTACTTGCTCTTCACTGCAAATAAACAGTTTCTCATTAATAGTGTTAAGGATTGTGCTTGCCCATTGGATGAGTCTTAAGTTGGGATGGTTGTTGCTTGGCTATTCCCTCAAACTCTGCTTCATCGCCTGTCCTTTCATTTCTTGTAGACAGAATAAACACTGGGTTGAAAGTTTTGTGAGTAGATTGATGTCTCTATTGCTTCATTGTGGTTCCAGTTTTGGTACAGGAAATGGCCTCTTCAGATTCCATATCTCCATGTAGTGAGTTATCCCCTTTGTATCCTGTCCATCTCCCTTGTCCTATGTCTCTATCTTGTCATGGAGATATCATCACCTCCTTGCCCATGTCAGTTGCAGATTTCCATTCATTTTCATATCCATCTAGCCATCTTTCCTGTCTTTCACTACACCTGAACCTGAATCCCCCATTCCTTTCGTTATCACCCATCCCTCCCAGTTCCCTCCTTCGATCTGCCTCTTACAACTATTTTATTCTCCTTTCAGAGTGAGATTTAAGCTTCTTTGCTTAGGCTTTCTTTCTTTATTAGCTTTGTTTGTATTTGTAGAATTTAACATGGTACCAGTATTAGATAGCTAAGATCCACTTATAAGTGAGTACATGCCCTGGATGTCTTTTTGGATCTAAGGTAAGTCACTCAGGATGGTATACTCAAGCTGCATCCATTTGCCTGCAAACTATGATATCTTGGTTTTTGAAGTAAGAACTATTTATTGTTTGTACTTCATTAGTGCCTTTTTTTGCTCATTTTTGTTTCTGATTTTATTTGTTTCATTATTCTTTCTCTGCCTTTTAGTTAATCTGTCTATCCTGTTGACTTTCTCAATGAACCAAGTCTTGTTTTAGTGATTAATTTCATTATTCATAATTTATTGGTTTCAGCCTGCTGTTTGATTTTTTTTGATGTCCTAACCATTTAGTGAGGTTTCCTCTTTTTGTTTTTAAGCTCTCAGTTGCACTGTTAAGTTGCTAGTATGAGATCTGTCCCATATCTTTTTTTTTCATCTTTATTAACTTGGGTATTTCTTATTTACATTTCGATTGTTATTCCCTCTTCTGATTTCCAGGCCAAGATCCCCGTAACCTCTCCCCGTCCCCTTCTCTATCAGTGTTCCCCTCCCCATCCTCCCCCATTACCTCCCTCTGCTCAACAATCACATTCACTGGGGGTTCAGTCTTGGCAGGACCAAGGGCTTCCCCTTCCACTGGTGCTCTTACTAGGCTATTCATTTCTACCTGTAAGGTTGGAGCCCAGGGTCAGTCCATATATAGTCTTTGGGTAGTGGCTTAGTCCCTGGAAGCTCTGGTTGGTTAGCATTGTTGTTCATATGGGGTCTCGAACCCCTTCTAGCTCTTTCAGTCCTTTCTCTGATTCCTTCAATGGGGGTCCCATTCTCAGTTCAATGGCATTCGCCTATGTATTTGCTGTATTGTGACTGTGTCTCTCAGGAGAGATCTACATCTGGTTCCTGTCAGCCTGCACTTCTTTGCTTCATCAATCTTATCTAGTTTGGTGGCTGTATATGGATTGACCACATGTGGGGCAGGCTCTGAATGAGAGTTCTTCTGCCTCTGTTCTAAACTTGACTCCCATCCCATATCTTGATAAAGGCATTTAGTAATAGGAATTTTCTTTTTAAGCTGCTTTGTACCATATCTCTTAAGTTTGAGGATGCTGTGCATTCCATTTCATTGAGTTGTAGGTAGTCTTATTTCTTACTTGTTTTTGCTGTGACCACAAATTTTTTTGGAAGGTCTGTTCAGTTGCCATGAGTTTTCAGGCTTTTTTAATGTTCTTGTTTTTTTGAAGTACACCTTTAATAGCTAATGATCTTTTAGGATACAGATGGTTATTTCAATTTTTTATATCTATTGAGTCTTGCTCTGTGAACAAGTATATAGTCAGTTTTGGAGAAATGATGTGTAAGCTGCTGACAGTAAGATATATTCCTTTGTCATCAGATGAAATGTGCTATAGACATCTTTTTTATTGTTTAACAATAAAAACATCATCAGTTACAAATGGACAGACAAATATAGCTCTTTAAAGCAAAATGTTGGGCAGAGATAACATGACAAAAATCTAAGCTTGCTAGTTTCTTTATCTCTGCCCATAGGAATATCTTAGTCATTGTCTAAACCTATGACTATAGACACAGAACCAAAATAAGTTATAAAATACAGGATTTAATTGTGGGTTTGCTTCCAATCTCAGAAATTGTGCTCATAATCCTAATGGTATCAGGGTGAAAAGCATAGCAACAGGCAAGATTTTCTGCCCCTGGGTCAATAGCTAAGAGTTTACATCTGATCCATTAACTCCATTAACTGAGGAGAGAGAGAGAGAGAGAGAGAGAGAGAGAGAGAGAGAGAGAGAGAGAGAGAGAGATTGACACTGGCATGAACATTTGAAACTATAAAGATTCCCAGTGACACATTACCTTTAAGAAGGCAAGACCTTCTAATCCTTTCCTAAACAGTCTACTAACTAGGGACCATGCATTCACCTATATGACCATTTGGGGCACATTCTCATTCAAATCACAAAGGGCAATTGCATTTTTTTACCTGCTTCCTCCACTTCCCCTTTTCAGGGGGTAACTGTATTCTCCAGAGGTTTGGAAACTGTTTTAATGTTGAAGTTGAAATCACTTCATGTATATGAAAAGTTCTCAGTTCAGTTTTGGTTGTGAGCCTAATCTTTATCGGTCAGCAAATAACAAGGACACATGCTCCACTATGTTCATAGCAACCTTATTTATAATAGCCAGAAGCTAGAAAGAACCCAGATACCTATTAACACAGGAAGGGATACAGAAAATGTGGTACATTTACACAATGGAGTACTACTCATCTATCAAAAACAATAAGTTTATCCCTTAAAGAGGATATACAAAATTCCTTAACGAATTACAGGAAAACACAACCGCAAAAGTGAAGGAATTGAGGAAAACCACCCAAGATCTAAAAATGGAAAGAGAAACAATAAAAGAAATCGCAAAAGAAACAACCCTGGAGATAGAAAACTTAGGAAAGATATCAGGAGTAATAAACTCAAGCATCACCAACAGAATGCAAGAGATAAAAGAGAAAATCTCAGGGGCATAAGATACCATAGAAAACATTGACACAATTGTCAAAGACAATGTAAAACGCAAACGCTCCTAACACAAAACATCCAGGAAATCCAAGACTCAATGAGAAGATAAAACCTAAGGATAATAGGTATAGAAGAGAGCAAAGGTTGCCAAATTAAACGGTCAGTAAATACCTTCAACAAAATTGTAGAAGAAAACTTCCCTAAGCTAAAGAAAGAGATGCCAATAACATACAAGGAGCCTACAGAATTGCAAAAAGATTGAACCAGAAAAGAAATTCCAACCTTCACATAATAGTCAAAATACCAAATGCACAAAACAAAGAAAGAATGTTAAAAAGCAGTAAGGGAAAAAGATCAAGTAACATATAAAGCCAGATCTATCAGAATAACACCAGACTTCTCCCCAGAGACTATGAAAGAAGATGATCCTGGGCAGAAGTCATACGGACCCTAAGAGAACAAAAATGGCAGCCGAGGCTACTATACCCAGCAAAACTCTTAATTAACATAGATGGAGAAACCAAGATATTTCATGACAAAACCAAATTTACACAATATCTTTCCACAAACCCAGCCCTTCAAAGAATAATAGATGGAAATCTCTAAAACAAGGAGGGGAAACTACACCCTAGAAAAAGCAAGAAAGTAATCTTCTTGTAGCAAACCCAAAAGAAGAGAACCATACAAACCTAATTCCACATTAAACAACAAAAATAACAGGAAACAACAATCACTATTTTTTAATATCTCCTAACATGAACTGACTCAATTCCCAAATAAAAAGACATAGACTAATAGACTGGATACAGAAAGAGGACACAGGATTTTGCTGCATAGAAAAATAGATACTACCTCAGACTAAAGGGTTGGAAAATGATTTTGCAAGAAAATGGTCCCAAGAAACATGCTGGAGAAGCCATTTAATATAAAAAAAACTTGACTTCCAACAAAAATGTTAACAAAAAAGATAAGGAAGGACACTTCATATTCATCAAATGAAAAATCCACCAAGATGAACTCTTAATCCTGAATATCAATGCTCCAAATGGAAGAGCACCTATATTCATAAAATGAGCCTTATTAAAGCTCAAGCACATTGCACTTCACACAATAATAGTGGGAGACTTCAATACCCCACTCTCAGCAATGGATAGATCATGGCTGCAGTAACTAAACAGAGACACAGAGAAACTAACAGAAGTTATGATACAAATGGATTTATCAGGTATCTATAGAATATTTCATCCTAAAACAAATTAATATACCTTCTTCTCACCACTTGATGTTACCTTTTCCAAAAGTGACCATATAAATAATCACAAAACAGGCCTCAACAGATACAAGAAGATTGAAATAATCCCATGCATCCTATTTGATCATTAGGAACTGAGGCTGGTCTTCAATAATAAAATCAAACAAAGAAACAAACAAAAATAGCATAAACAGGGAAGTTGGACAACATTCTCTTCAAGTATAACTTGATCAAGGAAGAAATAAAGGAAGAAATTAAAGAATTTGTAGAATTTAATGACAATGAAGGCACAACACACACAAACTTATGGGAAAGAATCAAAGAAGTAATATGAGGAAAACGCATAGCTCTGAGTGCCTCCAAAGAGAAACTGGAGAGAACATATAATAGCAGCTTGACAAATCACCTAAAATCTCTAGAACAAAAAGAAGCAAACACACCTGAGGAGTAGATGGCAGGAAATAATCAAAATCAGGGTTAAAGTCAACCATGTAGAAACAAAAAGAACTAAAAAAAGAATCAACACAACCAGGAGCTGATTCTTTGAGAAAACCAACAAGATAGATAAACCTTTAGCCAGGCAAACCACAGGGCATAGATTGTCCACTTTACCAAAATCAGAAATGAAAAGAGAGACATAACAATAGAATCTGAGGAAATTAAAAATAATCAACAGATCCTACTACAAAAGCCTATCCTCAAAAAAATTGGAAATCGGGATAAAATGGAGAATTTTCTAGACAAATACAAGTTATCAAATTTAAGTGTGGATCAGATAATTCATATAAACAGTCCCAAATCTCCTAAAGAAATAGCAGCAGTTATTAAAAGTCCCCCACCCCAGAAAGGCCAAGAGCATATGGGTTTAGTGGAGACTTCTATCAGACCTTCACAGAAGACCTCATACCAATACTGTTCATACTATTCTGGAAAATAGAAACAGAAGGAACACTACCCAATTCCTTCTATGAAGCCACAATTATACTTATACCCAAACCACACAAAGACCCAACAAAGAAAGAGAACTTTAGTCCAATTTTCCTTAGGAATATTGAAGGAAAAATATACAATAACCTTCTAGCAAACTGAATCTAAGAACAAATAGAAAAAATCATCCATCATGATCAGGTAGACTTAATCCCAGAGATGCAGGTATTGTTCAATAAAAAATTTATCAATGAAATCCAGCATAAACAAACACAAAGAAGAAAACCGTATTATATTCTCATTAGATGCTGAGAAAGCATTTGACAAAATCCAACACCCCTTAATATTTAAAGTCTTGGGAAGATCAAGAATTCAAGGACCATACATAAATGTAGTAAAAGCAATAAACAGCAAACCAGTAGCCAACATCTAAAGAAATGGAGAGAAATTTTAAAAAATCATATAAAAATCAGGGACTAAATAAGGCTGTGCACTCTTATCCTACTTATTCAATACAGCACTCAAAATCCTAGCCAGAGCAATCAGACAACAAGAGAAGGTCAAGGGGTTACAAATTTGAAGGAAGAAGTCAAATTACCACAATCTGCATAAAATAGTATATTATAATTAAATGTCTCTAAAGTCCCATCAGAGACCTTCTAAGACTGATAAACCACTTCAGCAAAGAGGCTGGGTATAAAATTAGGAGCCTTCCTCTACTCAAAGGATAAACAGGCTGAAAAAGTAATTAGGGAAATGACACCCTTCACAATAGCTAATAATAACATAGAATACCTCAGTGTGACTATAATGAAGCTAGTGAAAGATCTGTATGACAAGAACTTCAAGTCTCTGAAGATCTCAGAAATGGAAAGACCTCCCATGCTCATGGATTGCAAGGATTTTTATTGTAAAAAATGGCCATTTTGCCAAAAGCAATATACAGATTCAATGCAATCCCCATCAAAATTCCAACTCATTTCTTCATAGAGTTAAAAAAAGGAATTTGCAAATTCATTTGGGATAAGATTTTTTATCAGGAAAGCAAAAAATATTCTCAACAATGAAAGAATTTCGTGGGGAATCACCATCCATGACCTCAAGCTGCATTACAGAGTAATAGAAATGTAAACTATATGGTATAAGAATGTAGGTAGATCAATGGAATAGAATTGAAGACCCAGAAATTAACCCACACCCTTATGTTCATTTCATCTTTGACATAGGTGCTGAAATCATCCTGTGGGAAAAGGATAGCATTTTCAACAAATGGTGCTGGTTTAACTGCAGTTCAGTATGTAGAAGACTGCAAATCAATATATTATTATAATCCTATGCAAAGCTCAAGTCCATGTGGATCAAGGACCCTAACATAAAACCATATACACTCAAACTAATAGAAGAAAAAGTGAGGTAGAGCTTCATTTTTACACATGGGCCCTGGGGAAATTTTCCTGAACAGAAACACCCATCACTTATGCTCTAAGATCAATAATCAACAAATGAACCTTAGAAAATTGCAAAGCTTCTGTAAGGCAAAGGACATTGTCATTTGGATAAAAAGGCAACCAAAAGATTGTGAAAAGATCTTTACCAATCCTATGTCTAGTAGAGGGCTAAAATTTAATATATACAAAGAACTCAAGAAGTTATACTCCAGAGAACTAAATAACCCCATTAAAAATGGGGTACAGAGCTAAACAAAGAATTCTCCACTGAGGAATACCAAATGATTGTGAAGTTCCTTAAAGAAATGTTCAACATCCTTAGTCATCAGGGAAATGCAAATCAAAACTACCCTGAGACTACACCTCACACAAGTCAGAATGGCTAAGGTAAAAAACTCAAGTGACAGCTGATGCTTGCAAGGATGTGAAGAAAGAGAAACATTCCTCCATGGTTGGTGAGATTGTGAGCTCATACTTCCTCTCTGAAAATCAGTCTGGAGGTTCCTCAGAAAACTGAACATAGTACTACCTAAGGACCCAGCTATACCACTTCTGGGCACATACCAGGAATATGTTCCAACATATAACAAGGACACATTTTCCACTATGTTCATAGCAGCCTTCTTTATAAGAGTTAGAAGCTGTAAACAACCTAGATGTCCTTCTACAGAGGAATGGATACAGAAAAATTGTACCTTTACACAATTGAGTACTATTCAACTATTAAAAACAATGACTTCAGGAAATTCATAGGCAATTGCATAGAACTAGAACGTATCATCGTGAGTGAGATAACCCAGTCACAAAAAATCACACATTGTATGCACTCACTGATGAGGGGATATTAGCCCAAAAGCAGAGATTATCCAAGATACTATCCATATACCATATGAAGCTCAAGAAGAATGATCTAAGTGCAGATGCTTCAATCTTTTTAACAAGGGGAACAAAAATATTCATAGGAAAAGATATGGAAATAAAGTCTGGAGCAGAGATTGAAGGAATGGCCATTCAGAGACTGTCCCACCTGGGGACCTAGCCCATAATACTTACAGTCACCAAGCCAAGATATGATTGCTAATGCCAAGAAGTACATGCTGATTGGAGCTTGATATAGCTGTCTCCTGGAAGGCTCTGCCAGAGGATTATAAATACTTAGGCAAATGCTCGCAGCCATCCATTGAACTAAGAATGGGGTTTCCATTGGAGGAGTTAGAGAAAGTATTGAAGGAGCTGAAGGGCTTGCAACCCAACAACATCCTCAATACTACCCAACTAGAGCTCCCAGGGACTAAACCACCATCCAAAGCATACACATGGACAGACCCATGGCTCCAGCTTCATAAGTAGCAGGGGATGTCCTTGTTGGGAGCCAATATGAGGATTAGTCCTTGATCCTGCCAAGGCAGGACCTCCCTCCCCCAGTGTAGGGGAATGTTAGGGCCAGGATGCAGGAAGGTGTGGGTATTTGGGGGGGAGAATTCCCTCATTGAAGAAGGGGGAAGGAGGATGGGATAGGGGGTTTAAGAACAGGAAACCTGGAATGGGGAAAACATGTGAAATGTAAATAAGAAAATATTCAATAAAAATTGAGTTCATGAAATTCCTTGGCAAATGCATGGAAATAGAAAATATCACCATGTGTGAGGTATTCAAATCAGAGAAGAAACATGGTATGCACTCCTTGATAAGGGTATATTAGCCGAAAAGCTTGGAATATTCAAGATAAAATTCACAGACCATATAGATACCTTTTAAGTCCATTTGATTCATAGTGTCGATTAAGTCGATTTTTTCGTTGATGAGTATGAAATGTCCTTTTCCATCGATTTTGTTTACTTGGTTTGAAACCTCTTTTACTAGATATTAAAATAACGATACCATCTTTCTTATTGGGTCTATTTGATTGGAAAACCTTTTCCAACCTTTCAGTCTGAAGTAATGTCTATCTTTGCTGTTCAGGTATGTTTCTGGTATGTGGAAGAAAGATAGAACCTAGTTACATAACTATTCTGTTAGCCTGTGTAATTTTCATTACTGAATTAAGTTCATTGATATTGAGAGATATTAATGGCCAATAATTATTATTAATTTTTGTTTTTTCTAGTGGTGGAGGTGGAGGTGGAAGTAGTGGTGGTGGTGATGGTGGTAGTGCTGGTGGTGGTGGTAGTAGTAGTAGTAGTAGTAGTAGTAGTAGTAGTGTGTGTGTGTGTGTGTGTGTGTGTGTGTGTGTGTGTGAGTGTATTTCCATTTTTTTGGGGTTTTGCTGACATGTGATCATTTATAGCCTGTGTGTTCATAGGGGTAATTAACGTTCTTAGGGTTGGATTTTTCTTCTAATATTTTCTGCACAGCTGGATTTGTGGATAGATATTGTTTAAGTGTGATTTGGTCATGAAATATTTTGTTTGCTGCATCTATGTTGATTGAAAGATATGATGTATACTTTGCAAGACATCTATCTATTCAAACTTTTTAGATTCTCTGTTGAAAAGGTCTGCATTTTTACATTTCTCTGCTGTTGTTCCTTACAGCTTTTAACATTTCTTCTTTGTTATGTCTCTTTATGTTGTTGAATGTTATGTGGCATGGGGACTTTATTTTCTAGTACAAAATATTTGGTGTTCTTTAAGCATCTTATACTTTTAGAGGTATGTTGATCTTTAGGTTAGGAAATTTTTTTTTCTCAGAGCTGGGGACCGAACCCAGGGCCTTGCACTTGCTAGGCAAGCGCTCTACCACTGAGCCAAATCCCCAACAGGTTAGGAAATTTTTATTCTATCATTTTGTTAAGTATATTTTCTGCACTTCTGAGATTGGAATCTTTTTCTTCTTATACTTCTTACATTTGGTATTTGCATACTGTCTCAGATATCCTGGATGTTTTCTGTTTAGAATTATTTAGGTCTAACATTTTCTTTGACTAATGAGTAGATTTCTTCTATTGTATCTTCAAAGCCTGTGATTCTCTCTTCCATTTCTTCTAGTCTGCTATTTATGCTAATGTCTGTAGTGCCTGTTCACTTACCTAGATTTCCCAGAATTTCCTCAGTTTGTATTTCCTTGATTACTTCTATTTCCATTTTCAGGTCTTTAACAGTTTTCTTTGCTGATTTTTTTCTTTCTTTTCCCCTTGACTTCGTGGCATTCCTTAGGTGATTTATGGATTTGTCCTATTTTTTATTCTTTGTCTTTTTCTGGATTTCTTTAAGGGACTTTTTTTTTGTCTTTTACTCTGTAAGGACATCTATCTTCTACATAATGTTGGTTTTAAGGTCATTCTTATTTTGCTTCAGCTAAATTGGAATATTTAGAACTTGCCTTCATAGGATAGCTCGGTTTTACCTGTGCACTTTCACTTCATGTAGTTGATTGTGTTCTTACAATGACTTTTATGTCTCTGGTATTGCTTTTTTACTTTTTCTTTGCTGGAGGTGTGTGTTGTTCATTGATTTCTCTTTTCTGGTTGGTCTTTTGGTCTTTGTGACTTGGATTTCTGATGGTCAAAGTGACTTCTGATCCAACAAGGAGTGTCTGTCCAAGATGGGCTGGACTTCTGGTGGCCAGCATGGCATCAGGAGGTGGTGTCTCTTTTTTCTGACTGATGTGGCAAGCTCCTAAGCAGTTGAGGTGCTTAGCAGTTAGGGCATGGGTCCAGCAGGACATGAAGTGAGCATGGTGGATGGTGGAATGTGTCTTGGGAACCAAGTCTTAGGAATGGAGAAGTAGGCAAGTCTTCTGCAGTCACTTATATTTTCTGATTTGAGTGACCTGAACCTCTGCAAAGGTGTGCTTAGAGATTTTATTCTACAATTTCTTTCACTTGTTTGCTGGAATTATAGAGGTATGGCAAGTTGTGTTGTTGTTTGCTTGTTTTACTTTTTATATTTTAGGTTATTTTGAAAGGCACTATTTCCCATAGTTTTCATTTGTTTTCTGATGTTTGATTTGTATATAGAAGACTACAGATTTCTATCCATTAATTTTGTATCTTGCTACTTTTCTGAAAGTGATTACTATACATAGAAGTTCACTAGTGGAAGCTTTTAGGAATTTTATGTATATATCATATTACCTGCAAATAAGGACATTTTGAACTTTTCTTTTGGTATTTGTATTTCCCTGTTTTATTTCACTCAAATTATACACTATAGCATGTTAATATATATATTTGTTTTTATGGTATTTTAGGTATACTTTTCTGTTCAAATGCCATTCTAGTCTGAAAAAGAAACTTGATTTTATTTAATATGTTGAAGGAAACACTTTACCTATAATTGTTACAGACTAAGAACATTAACCATTATGCTATGTACAAAATTAATTCCGGTAGTAACACATTTTATATTCAACCAAGTAAAATAAACAATAATAATTAAAAGAGTTTTAAACTAAACATAGTCTAAACACACAAGGCTAATTAGATATAATATTTGTGATTTTCAGTACCATAATGAGGTCTGGAGTGGGAATATCTGGTTTCATTCAAGACTCAGTTGTGTCATGTGATGGTTTTCTGGAAACTGCCTTATGAGAAGATGTTTTGAAGAAGCAAACATACAAGAGGATGTTTTGCTGAAAAAAAAACACAGGTGTTTTTCTGGAACCTGTCTGGAGAAAGAGCATTTAATGTTTTGCAAGAATGGATGCCTGAGAGGACATGTGATGGTTGGAAAGAGTATAACAGAACTGATAGTAGACAATGTTCTGACATTGATTTTCCTTGCTAGTTGCCTTAGTCAGGGTTTTTACTCTTGTATTAAACATCATGAACAAGAAGCAAGTGGGGAGGAAAGTGTTTATTCAGTTTATACCTGCATATTACTGTTCATCACCAAAAAACGTCAAAACATGAACTTACACAGGGCACGAACCTGTAGAGAAGAGCTGAAAGGAAGGCCATGGAAGGATGTTACTTGTTGTTTTTCTCAGCTAGGATTACCAGCCCAGGGATGACATCACCAAAAATGGGCCCTCCTACCATTGATCACTAATTGAATACATGCCTTACAGCTGGATCTCATAGAGGCATTTCCCCAAGAGGTTCCTTTCTCTGTGATAACTCCAGCTTGTGTCAAGTTGACACATAAAACCAGACAGTATGCTAGTCTTTGTTGGGTTTCATTTATTCTGGTCTTAACTTGTTGTGACTTTTTAGAGAGGAATGTACCAAAGAACTTTTGATGATGTTCTTACTACTTCTTGCCTCTTCAGCCGGATTGGGCTAATTGCTGATTGGCAGAGCCTCAAGGTTTTTTTTTTGTTTGTTTGTTTGGTTTTTTTTTTTTTTGGTTTGTTGTTGTTGTTTTTGTGTTTTGTTTTGTTTTGCTGTTTTTCTGGATTGAGGAGCTGCTGGTGTTGATTTAGGTTTGGTGTTTTGATAGCAGACTAAATTGCTAACAACAAAGATTGGAAGTGCCCCAAAGAACTATTTCTAAACAGTTACATGTTCCTCTTGTCCTATAAACCATTTTCCTCCCTACATTTGGTCAGTGAGCTATAAGGGAGGTTGAAATGTTTAAGAATCCTTACTAAAGGAGGCTTTTGAAAAATATAACCCTGAAGAGTTTTATTGTCCATGTTGCCATTGGGGACCATGTTCAGGTTGATCTTGGATTATGCAGCCAGCAACCATGTGGATGTCCATGATCTGCTTTATTGCTGGTTGCTATGAGTAGGTAAGCTTCTATTACAGAGGTATCAATGATCCCCAGACTCATATTTGAGAATGAGAAACACTTAAGTGTATCTTTGCACAGTTCATGGCCTCTGTCATGGGTAATGTAAAGTACATAGTTCTCTTTTAGGGTTAGCCACTAGTAACATAAACTATAGTTAGTGTATTTTTACACTAACTGTAAATGATAGGGAAAGCTCAAAGATGGGACAGTAGTCCTGGGAAAGATGGGAAGTTAGTAAAATCTGGATACATTGTGTGACATTCTCAAACAATCAATAAAATATCAATGTAAAACAAACAAATGGGAATAAGGATAATGTAAAAGTGCCAAAAATAAAAGTTTGCCTAACAGCCTTTATAATATATTGGGTATTGCTGGAAAACACATTATGAGTGCGATGATAGCTTTGAGGGAATCAATTAACTAGTACAGTGTTACAAGAAGAATTTAGAAATGCCTAAAATTAATCATAAAATGACAATTTCTGTAGACTTGCAATGTCTGAAGGTAAAAATCATCTTTAGAAATAATTGCAGTTATTATTCAAAATGAACAAAAACAAAAACTCTACAGATTTAAAACACTCGTGGAGGCGATTTAAAACAATGAGAAACCATCTTACCTGAACATGTGGCACAATGTAATAACCTCAAAACCAATTTTTTTAAATTAAAAAGAAAAGCAAATGCCAGGCAATTATAGCACTACACTTTTAAAAAATCAAAATACAATGAGAAAAAAACCAATCTGTCAGAAAGGTTATCTAAAATTTCACTTAAGAAATTCACTAATCTCACTTCATAAAAGGCTTGTCACAAAAGCATGGAAAGCAGAGTTCAGACACCCAACGCTCATGTAAATGCTGATAGATACAACAGCAAGACTGAAATCCTAGCCACAATTAAGTTGAGCTAGGGGATGTCCTGAACAAGCTTTCTAGCTAGACTACTCCAATGCTAAACTCCCAGTTTAAATGAAAAGCATTGCTTCAATATATAAGGATGTAAGTGATGGAAAATTACATCAATGTACAAAGAACCCTCTACACATTCTCAATATACGAAAATATATGTGAACACATACAGACATTTCACACATCCACTCTTAAAATACAAGATCTTGAGCCCTATCCACTTTTACTTTTCGACCATTTCTAGTCTCCTGAGTCCAATTTGTCATAACATCTTCTCTTCAATTCTGTACAGCATGAGATGTTGGAAGTCAATCCCGCAACTCTAGGAAAGGAATGTAGAATCTCAGCTAATGTAGTCATGCAAGGGTCTAATTTTGACAAATGTTTGTATTAAGTATTATTACATGATATATTCTCGGTATCATAAGTCAGCCAAGTGTCTTATAAAGTCATATTTTTTAATAAATTGTAGGATTCAAATGTGCATTTCAGATTCGTTACAGTTATGTTCCTGAAAACTGTAACAAGTTCTTCTCAGCAGTAAAGGAAGACATGATTCTCATTAAATTACAGGAAGCTAGAATGCTTGATTTCTGTAAAGATCACTAACATGCAGAATTACAGAATGTTAGGAATGCCTTCATTGTGAGGAAAATAGAATTTGAAATATTTTATTGTTTTATCTTTAAGATCATAATATAATTACAAAATTTCTGTTTTTCTCCACTCTTATATGCTCCCTTATATCCCTGAAATTCAGGCCTTTTTTCTAATAATCTTACTATACACAAATATAAGTATGAATAAACAAATAATCTTAAATATAACTAGTTCAATCTATAGAAAGTTACTTGGATAAATGTTTTCAGGGATGATCATTTGGCATTGGACAACCAATTGGTGTACTCTTTCCTGGAGTAATCCACCTTTCCCACTCCAGCTTTCCTCAGTTGCCCATAGTTTTTGAGATATTTGAGACCTTGTGGGCTTTTGTGTGTTCAGTTTCCCATGTCATTCTTGGGCAGTCCTTATGGTGAGACTTTAAGTGTGTGCTTATTGCTGTTACTAAGAAACACAAACTCGTGGAAAATTACCTCAGTACTCTGGCAATTAAAAGCTTTTCTACGTACTCTTCCATCTCTGAGCCTCAGCTATAGCAGTGTTTTACAGATGTATCCATCAGGCCTGGGTTCCATACCTCTGCATTATTATTGGCTATGGTTTTCGGCAGTGGTCTCTATTATGATGAGTCACTCATGTCATGGCAATGACCAACATTTCTCTAATAGATTTCAAACTCAGCCATCAACATGGGATTTTTGTTTAGTACTGAAAAATCTAGCTAACTCTTCAGTGCTAGTGAAATCATGGTTGCTGGGGTGAAGGGAGGGTCTTCAGCCTCTAATTTACTAAACAAGTGTAATCCCTAGATACGATACAGAAACATGTGCTTATTATACGCACAGATAGAATTATTATTAAGTCTCACCCTCATTTTATTAAATTTTATGTTATAGCACAAACAGGCATAACCAGAACTTGAGGACACATTGAGCACACTCTTCAAGAAACATAAATGTCATTACTTTAACAAAAATAGAAAAAAAATTAATGGTAGTACTTATAAAATGTGAACTAAAAGATATACATGAATAATTATATGCAGTTCATTACTAATTGTCTCTAATTAACTAGGGTTAAATTCTCATTTCTGTGAACCTTTTGTTAGGACAAATAAAAGCAGCTTTTAAAAGTTACAGTAGATGCCTTATTAAAGAGAATTTTAAAATTAAGCAGTGGGAAAGTGGAAAAGAATCTCAAAGATGACACAAAGTTCTACATGTTTTATTTTAGTATTTACCCCAGTCACTTGAATCATCACCTTTAATTAGTTTTATCTTATATCCTAGAAACTGCTGTGAAATTTGTTATTCTGTTCCCCTTTAAAAAGAAATGTTACAATTTCATGACTATTAATTTTTAGATTAAGAAAAACACACAGGAGAAAAATATTTGCTCAGCAAAATATCTCAGTAACTCTCAGCATAATTTAAAAAAAACAACAATGTGTTTTCTTAAGCTAAGATGAAAATGTGCTTGTAAAAGCTGTTCTCAAAGCTTCCACAAATGGAAGAGATTGCTTCCAATTTTTATCTTTGGGTGCCTTCTGCTTGACTATAATTTTAAACATATCTTTTTAAAATATCTTTCCTAACAAGCTGATATGCATTCACATTCATGTAATTAACTTTTATTTAATAGTTTTGATGGCAGTTGAACTTGTTTGTGTTTATGCTTTTGTTATTTTGTAAAACGCAAAATTATCCGGAAGGCTTTCTTTGGAAAAAGACCTCTGAAATCTTACTGTTTGTCAAAGTTGGACACTTAGATTATAATTTCCAATTAAAGTTAGAAAAGAAGATTATAGGAGTATAGGAGCTCTCACTGCAAGTGAAGTTTGAACAGTTGACATGGTAAGGCACATTAGAAAGGCTGTCATCTGGACCGGTTGGTTCAGTTGCCTACAAGAAACAGCATATTCTCTATAGAAGTGACGCCTGAGACTATTAAATGTAGACAAGGGGGCAAACTCCATAATTAGATGCAGTAGGTGGAAACAAAAATGCTCGAAAAGTGTGAATTTATTTAAAATGACAGACAGCTCAAGAAGTTACACTTTTTACAAAAGTGCATATTTTAAAAATCATTTCTAGACAAACCAATTACCATATGCTGTGAGGTTTAGAACTCATCTGAACATGAAAAACTGTTAAAAGAAAACCTGTCAATTAGTCTTGCAAAATGGTAAAATTTTTTAAATGTTTACTTCTGAGGTCTATCAATTAATTTTTACATATTTTAAAATTCATCAACTGAAATAACTTACACATGTAAATGAGGTAGATAAACTGTAAACAACATACATGTATGAAGTGTTCCAGAGTTTAGGTTTAAGAGTTCTGGTATTTAAAGAGAATAACTCATTTAGAAACAACAAAACATATATATATATATGTTATATATACATATATATAATGTTTTCATGTATTAGCTATAGATTAGATATATTAGATATATCTAATATATATCAGGGATAGAGATAGAGATATATTCTTTAATCCTTTATTACAGTCCAGTCTTTATCTGCCCTCCCAGTCTGCACTCTAAGTGTTCTCATCCCATATCTTCCCACTCCCTGGGGCCTCTCGAGGGTTACGAGAATTAGGTGCATCTTCTCTCAATGAGGCCAGATAAGACAGTCCTCTGCTGTATGTATGTTGGGGCTGTTGTAGATTGTTCTGGTGCTGTTTGTATTTTGATGCTAATTCTGCTTTCCCAAGAGGGGCTGCCTTGATGAAGAGTGAATCATATACTAGGATGATTTCATGTAAACCTTCTCCCTATTTTAACTTGTGAAATAATGGCTAGGGATGGTGAGTAGACAGTGGAAGAATGAAGGAGAGGAGGTGGGTAGACGAGGAGAAGAGAGAGGGGTAGAAGGAAAATGGAACAGAAATGTTTGTCCTAGAGAAACCAAAAGTTATAAGAGATCTCAACTGGGGAATAAAATAGCGTAGTGAAAGATCTGCTCAACTAGGCACACAGCTTGTACTCATATTAATTGAGTTGTGTTTTCATTACATGGGCTTATTTGGAGATTTACCACAATAGAGGTCTTGTAGAAGTTAGTGTATGCTGCGTGGTTGGTGGCACAGTGTTGGAGATATCTCAGAAGTCCAGGTTAGTTGAGACTGCTGATATTTCTATGGTGTCTCCATCCTTCTCACATTCTTCCAGTCTTTCCCTAATTCAACCACAAAGTTCCCTGGCTTCTGTCCATTGGTTGGGTGTAAATATCTGCACCTAACTCTTTCACCTGCTTCTTGAATGTATATTTTTATGGTTATAAAGTAGAATGTACTGGACACCTGGGAGATGAGAAACTCTCAGAATCCAAAGGGAGGTCCCTTGGATGAAGTGCTCTACAATGGAGAGGGGGAACTTGTAGAGTCTAACTCCAATGGAGAGACAAGACATCAAGTGGAAGGATGGGGTTGCCATCCCATAGACAAAAGCACAAACCCCAAATTGTTCCTGTCTGAAGGAACTGCAGGGACAATAAATGGAGAGAGCATGAGAAAGGAGGTCCAGTGAGAGACCCAAATTGAGATCCAGCTCAGGGAGTGGCCCAGGCACCTGACAAGGTTACTGATGCTATTATGTACTTGCATAAAAGGGTCTAGCATGGTTGCCCTGTGAGAGACACAACAACAGCTGAGTCACATGCAGATATTTACATCCAACCAATTAACAGAAGCCAGTGTCCCCTGGGGTTGAATTGGAGAAAAGCTGGAAGAAAGTGAGGCAGAAGGCAGCCCCATGGGAAGACAAGCACTGTCCACTAGCCTGGACAGCTGAGCTCTCTCAGACATTAAGATACCAACCAGGCAGCATAAACCAGCTAAGATGAGGCCCCTGACACATGTACAACAGAGGACTGTTCGATCTGGCCTAAATGTAGGAAGATTCGCCTAATCCTTGATTGACTTGAGGACACAGGGAGTAGGGAATTTTGGTGAGGTGGTTGTGAGAGGTGGGAAGATAGTCTTGGAGACCAGTGGGTGGAGGTGATATGGATGGGGAGTAGTCTGGGGGGGGTGTGTGGGCAGATCTTGATAGGTATAAAATCTGGTCTGTAAAAAAGAATTAAAGAATAATAATTAATAAATAACTTTTTAAAAACATAATTAAAATTCCCAATGATACTGTAACAAATGTTATAAGCATGGTGACACACACCAAAAAATAATTTTCTTGAGGATTTTTATCATATGTCTGAAATTAAATCTATACAAGTTGGTATTCAAAATGTTAGCACATCTCTGTTCAATATTTAAAACGAGTATTTAATTTTTTCTCTAGGGTTGAGACTTTGGTTAGATCACACCTTTTAGCTTCAATCAATTATTGGTTATTTTTTCTGTGCATATTGACTGGTTCCAGACCTGAAACATTTTCCATCTTCAGTTAAAATAAAAAAAGATGCTTCTTTGATAGCGGTGAGACTCACACTAACCTGTGTGTTTAGGATAAGTATTTATTTCCAGTGTAAGGAAAAACATCATTACTCTGTGTAGTCTAATTTATATATTTATACAAAAATTGAAATTATATATCTATTTATATAACAACATATATATGTACAGACATATGTATAATATGTACATATATAATACATGCAATATTATGCATATTATATATATATACACACATGTATACATCTAAGTAAGACTTTGTAATACTATGTTCACTTGACTATTCAGACACCCTTGGTATTATTTTTTCCTTCCTCCATTTTACACAAATGTCTAATTCCTACTAAAATCCCTCACATTTGTGTTTTGCTATATATCTTACCTATGACCCTCTCTTTAGAGACCCAGCTGCATCCTGTCTTTCTACTTTCCTAGATGTTATAATTATAGTTATTTCAGATTATATAGCTACGTCTAAAGATTTAGAAGTAGTTTATGTAAGTATGTGAAAGCACATATCACAGGTGAGGGTCAGGGAGGCTCAACATTGTTTCCTGAATTTTGTTATCTATGAATAAGATACATTTGTTCCAACATTAGCACTAATAAAATCCCTTCACATGATATGATTATTAAAATTACCCTGAAATTATCTATAAAGAAAAATTCTAGAAAAATCATGTTGAAATGAATAAGAGTCTGTAAACAGTAAAAATAATTACAAATATTCAGTGACCAGTTAGTGGATTTAAATCTATATATTTCATAATTAACCTTTATTTTTTAAAAAGAATCTATCAGTAATATGCAAAATACTAAAAGACATGGCAGCGTGAGTAAATGTGAAGATATAACACAAACAATCAATAAGACACACAGGATTTTTTCCTTAATCCTTTGTGTGTAACACCATAATTTTAAAATTAAAGAAAGAATGGTGTAATTTTTGTTATATTCTCTTCAAAAATGTTTTAACATTGAAGTAGCATGTAATACAGCCATGTATAATTTCTAAAATATGGAACAGGAATGTAAGATCCTGCTAAATTGGAATACAAAATATGTCTAGCTTCTAAATGTATATGGATATTTTTAGAAAGTACTATTTGACTGCGCAAGTTCCACTTATCATTTCATGTATTGACAAGTACATTTGCTCTATACATTGGTACATTGTACTTGATGAACGTTGATGAAATATACACATAACAAAACTATGAAAAAAGTGATGACATATCGTAGGAAATCATGAATCCTTTTCAGCCTTGGCCAATGATGCCCCCTGACAAAGTAAAGAGTTGGGAGACAAGTGTCTCCTGTTCATACTTGCATTAGGTAGAAATAAACATGTGGGTGTGGAGTCCAGTGTGTACCATTAACTGTTCCTTAGTTGTGTTCCGTATTATTTCTTGAAAGCATGTCTCTCTGATCTGGTAATTTATAGATTTGACTAGACTGGCTGGCCATTGACCTCCAGCAGTCTTTCTGTCTCTGTCTCATACTGTGTACTTTGCACATTGCTAACAATAGCTTTGAGTGTGTGCTGGGATCTAAACTGAGGTTCTCATATACACATTTTACCTGAAATACTTTTGACAATTATAAAGCTACTGAAAAAAATCTTATAAAAATATTCACTAATGATAAACATTGAATTTTATTGAATAATTAGAGGTGTGTAATTTTTATGTATATAACAAAATAGTGGTTAGTTTGATAAGAATCTACATACAACCTTTCAAATTAGTAATAATGTCATTTTATATCTCCACCATCAGCCATTGAAAGTTCTTTCTTTACCTCATCCTTATCAGCAGTAGAAGTTCGCATTCTTCTTATTTTTGTCTACTATATGAGGTGGGTACTGGTATTTTGTCAGTGTTTTATCTTGTCTTACTGTATTGACACAAGGATTAATTTATCTCCTGTTCTTTTTGCCATATTTTTATTTTTTTGGTCAAGTCTCTGTTTAGTTGTTTTACTAAATTTTAAACTAGAACTGATTTCATACATTATAAAATTATTTGCATGTTTTGATTAAGTTTATCATACAGCTCTAGAAAATGTTGCCTGGTACTTTGCTGCTCATCTTATTTTGTTAATACTGTATTTTGAAGAGTAAAATGTTCTTCTGAGACTTAAAACTTGTTTTCCATCACAGTCATTCTACCTTCTGGCATGATTCCTTAGTTGTTTCTTACGAGTCACTACACTAAAGGTTATAGCATTGTTTTTCCATAGCTGTCTCCTAAGAGTTCTTGCAGTTGCACTTAACATTTATTAAATGGTTGACAAAATTTATTTATGCTGAAGTTTTAGATTTATTTTATTTTATTTTATCCAGACGGGTTTAGTGCAGAATTTTATCAGACCTTCATAGAAGACCTCGTACCAATATTATCCAAACTATTCCACAAAATTGAAACAGATGGAGCACTACCGAATTCCTTCTATGAAGCCACAATTACTCTTATACCTAAACCACACAAAGACCCAACAAAGAAAGAGAACTTCAGACCAATTTCCCTTATGAATATCGACGCAAAAATACTCAATAAAATTCTGGCAAACCGAATCCAAGAGCACATCAAAACAATCATCAACCATGATCAAGTAGGCTTCATCCCAGGCATGCAGGGATGGTTTAATATACAGAAAACCATCAATGTGATCCATTATATAAACAAACTGAAAGAACAAAACCACATGATCATTTCATTAGACGCTGAGAAAGCATTTGACAAAATTCAACACCCCTTCATGATAAAAGTCCTGGAAAGAATAGGAATTCAAGACCCATACCTAAACATAGTAAAAGCCATATACAGCAAACCAGTTGCTAACATTATTTTATTTTATTTTATTTTATTTTATTTTATGTGGATCTGCAGTCATTCCAACATCATTACCTGAAAGGAGAATTTATTCCCTGTGTTTCATTTCTGTAAAATATAGGAACATTATATCAATAGAGTTATTTCTGGTATATCTTTGCTAATACCTTCTATATCACAACTATCTATGTACATTTATTTCTTTCAAATCATTAAATACATCACCAATACTTGAGTTAAAATGTGTATATATATATATGAATTTTCAACTTTTAACCTCTTAAAAATCACATAAAATGTACATCTCTTTAATATTTTTATTGTAAAACAAAATGAAGTATTTATAAATAAATATCATTTTGCAGGCAAAAATAATATATAGCTTATTATCATATATTAACGATGTGCAGAATTTAGCATTGGGACAAGATGCTAAAGGAAATTAAAAGTATGAAGAATTTTATAAATAGTCCTCCATATGTTCAATCAGTCTTAAGTGTTAATAGTCAAACAATACTTTTTCATTACAAGGTAATTGGAACACATGGAGAAAGACAATGAAAAATAAGCTAGAAAAATAAATATTATTTTAGTTTTATCAAAATGTTTACTTGATGGAATACTAATAAAAATAAACAAATGACCCAAAGCTCCTAACTGAGGATTAGCTTCCAAAGTACTAGAAATATGGTATTCAATCCACTAAGTAGAAATGCAATAATTATCCTAGCCTGCTATGACTTCTCTGAGCCACAATGACCAATTGCAAGATACATTTACAAGTGCAGAAATAGCACTTATATTTGCAATAACCAACAACTGTCTAATTGGCCTGAAGACCTACTCAAAAAGAGGAAAACAAGCTATGTACTGTATCTCTAGCCAACTTCCTGTGGCTAGTTATGTAATGGTTCGTAGGAGAGGATCTATCACTACCATTTTCCCAAAACAGTAAAATTCCTAACTGTATTCTAAATACTTTTGCTTATGCCCATATATTAGTACATAATTCATCCTTCTTCAAATAATATATATTTTTTACAGAAGAGAAAGACAAAAAAGCAGCTGGTCAAATTTCAGAGAACAACAGAACAAGCGTTGTACAGCCCCAACTCGCACATCTACAATACAGATCCTAACCTAAGATTCAGGCAATACTACAGGGGATGGGCTCCCAAATTTTCTAATATCACGTGGAGCAGGAAATCTGCAGTACAGTTGTATATTCTTTATATGACAGAGTTGCTACACAGTGAAAGATCAACAATATTGCTGTATAAATAAGACATGGAAAACATTACATGAATCTGTGTGCCATCATACATGGGAGAAATTTTAAAGCATATATGAATCTTAGAAGAACAGTAACAGGCAATTACTAATTCCTGAGAGAAGACTTAGTCTTCCCTAGGCAAAAGTCCTCTAATTATCCAATAACAAATAGGCAGTCTTAAAACTCAAGTAACACTAAACAGACTCAGCAGATTGCATTTATGTATACATTTAAAAATTATAATAATAAAAGGACTGTAGGCCACGAATTTGATATGGATTAAGGAGGGGATTATGTTGGAGAAGCTAGAGTGAATAGGAAGAAATTTAGGTAAATTTAGTAAATATGTATAAAATTTAAAAAATACCAATAAGTATATTATCAAATTGATATATGGTTTGAGGTTTGCTATTTCTGAGAAATATAATATTATCTGTAAGAAGAAATTAATTATTTCCCTTAAACTTTTTGATAAAGTGTCCAACAATGCAAAACAATCTGGCCTTATATATATTAGGGTAGAACTCAGGATTCTCTTTGGATCATCTCCTGAATGCTATGATCATATGATTAGAAGTATGAATGGTGGTGACACTCAGGAAAAATGAACTTTAAAATAGTAGCTTTTATAATAATGGTGATGATTTTGTTGCCATGCCAACAGATTCTATAAGATTGAGTTTATCAGTCACAAATGTTTTAAAATAGTCCTAAATATAAATCACTGACGAATTAAATGTATATTAAATATGTGTTACATGCATGGGATTCATCTCAGTTGTTGTATTTTCAGGCATTGTGTAAAAGCTGCATTCTGAGCACTGTACCACACAGATGTGGTAGTCCAATCCACTAATCCCAGCTACTGGACAGTGGAAAAAGGAACATTAAATTCTAGAGATTGTCTTTGACTAGTTACTAAATGTGATGCTCCATTAGTTCTTGTCTTTGTACCTATGGTGCTTACATGAGTTTAATATGAGAAGTAATGTTAATACATGAGAATACATATACTTAATACATCAAGTTATGTACCTTCTCTCTAATGTGAATAGTCTTCAATAAAGTAATCCAGAAGCTATATTTATTAATTTATCACTATTTTTGACACAGAATTTCATTCAACACATTCTTAACTATGGACATTTTGGAAAGACAAGGCTATCTCTAAAAAGCAGCAGTCCTTGTGACCAAACACTTAGTGTTATGATTAAAGGTATTGTTTAACCACTAATTTATTTTGAATATCTACATGTACATATTAAAGGAAGACACTTTCTCATATTCTTCCCCAATCCATTACTCAAAGATATTCAAAAATAATTTCTGTCTCTTTAGTATTATCAGTTTGTGTGACTATTCAAGAAGTTAATTACCTCTGTCGTCTTCCTCCTCCTCCTCCTCCTCCTCCTCCTCCTCCTCCTCCTCCTCCTCTTCTTCTTCTTCTTCTTCTTCTTCTTCTTCCTCCTCCTCCTCTTCTTCCTCCTCCTTTCAAAAGACTTAAGAAATTTTTATTAGAATAATCTTTCAGAGTTGTCAGTCAAAAATAAGGGATGGTCTAGCAAGAACCTGAAAGGCAGTAGTGCTATGAGTAATGTGTGACTTGGGAGCCCAGATCCTGAGGATTTTAAGGGAGAAAAAAGAACACTGCATTATCAACTGAATTGAAGGCATTTATGAAATAGACTGTCAATGAATCTGGCAGCATTCTGCTTGTTTCTAGAATACATGACCGATGCTAAATTAAGTGATAGTTTGCTAATTCATTGTTCAAACAAAATTATGAAAATAGTATAAAGGTGAATCTGTGGTGTTGTTCTTGTGCTATGTATTTAAAAGGGAGAAGTTAGTTGGAATGAAATAAATGTAAAATTGTCAAAAAGGCCAATGATCACATTAAGATTGCAATAACATGTACTGAAAAGGAGGCAATCTTTGATTAAAAAAAAAAGATTAGTGCAATTAAAAGGAAGGTAGGAAAGGTGGCCTCAGGGCAGTACCAGTCTCTGGTACAGCTTCAGTTAGTATTGCAAATCCCAAGGGCTGTCTTAGTATTAGAATGTATACAAGGCTGCGGTTGTTGTGCTTGAAGAGATCTGTATAACACTCCAATCTGGTAGCTGAATGTAAACAATGTTGTTCATGTGGTAACGGTTTACGAAACAAGAAAGACATAAGATTGAGGATATTATTTATTCTTCCTCTGTTGTTTTGGACAATTTCTCTGGCAAGCTTGAAGACACTGAATAGAGCCCGTGGCGGTCAATTGTGTAAAGCTGTGAAGTTTAAACTTTCATTTCAAACAAACTCAGAGATTTTAAGTATTTCAGATTCATGAGGAATTTGGAAGGGAGAGAGATGCATGAAGCAAGTTGATTCCACCCAGTAGAGAGTAGTAAGTTACAGGCAACAGAGCTGGAGAGATGGAGTCACTCAACCCTTTGAAATGGGAACAATACATGTAGAACATAGTAATGTCTGCCTTGCTGAGATGGATTTTTCGCCTTGACGTGACTTAGTGTTTCCCCAGAAGTCTTCCAGTAATATATAGTCTATTTTTTTACTTTGAAAGTATGGAATTTTTCAATATTTTACAATCTGTCACCATTAAATGGGTTTGAGTCTCAATAGAGACTTTGGGCATTTGAAATATGATTGAGACTGTTTTAGATTATAAGAACTTTGGATATTTGAATAAGATTATCCTAAAATATGAGAGAGCAATGAGCTTAATATGGTGTGTTAAGTGGAAAATGTCCACTATGATCTCACATCTTAAAATTTTTTCTTCTTTGTTTTTGTTGCTTTTGGAAGAGGCTATAAGAACTTTAGGAAGGACAACTTTGCTGAAGAAAGTACATTTTTGGGGATGGGCTATGATGGTTTATAGTCTCATACTGATTCCTTCTCTCTGTCTCTCTGTCTCTCTGTCTCTCTGTCTCTCTGTCTCTCTGTCTCTGTCTCTGTCTCTGTCTCTGTCTCTGTCTCTCTCTCTCTCTCTCTCTCTCTGTGTGTGTCTTGTTCCCTCTCTCTCTCTCCCTTACTCTCTCTCCTCCACTTCTCTTTTTCTCTCTACTTCCTATGTGCTATGAATTGCAATCAGACAGTTATCGCTCCACCTATAATGATATGATTGTAAGGGTGTGATTAACTCTTATATTTGGAACTATAAACCATAATTAAACTCTCCCTTCCTTATGTTGTTTTCATCATTTTTTCTACATAAGCAGAAATGTCACTGATTAAGCCACTTAAGCTAAGTGAAAACTCCATGTGGTTATGATAATTTGGCTAAGAGTCATGGCTTGCAATGCATCTGGTAATCCTAGGATGAATACCATTTAACGTTCCCATAAATCAGGAGCATTCTTTATACAATAGAAAAGTATAAATTTCATGTGGAAATGATTACATTGAGAAGAGTCATGACTTAAGATACATCTGTAATCTGAGAAAGAATGCCATTTATCATCCCCTTAAACTAGTATCACTAAATTCGTAACTGTAGATAACAGGTTGTGAAGGGTAATTTAAGATGAGACAAGATGGCATTCACAATGATACATGGTATGGGTCGAGATGTATAATATATTAAAAAGATGCTAGGTTATGAGACAGCACAAAATTACGGACAGCAGATGCTTGCAGTATTACAAAAAGATACATCGTAATATGATATTTTAGAAAAAAACTAATTTTAATTGGGTTATTTGGGTTGTTGGATCTGAATTTCTTGAGTATTTTTGTAAATTTTGGATATTAACCCTCTGTAAGATGTAGGATTGGTGAAGATCCTTTCCCAATCTGTGGACTGCTTCTTTGTCCTATTATTCATGTCCTCTGTCCTTACAGAAGCTTTGTCCTTTCAGGAGGTACTATTTATCAATTGGTGATCTTAGAGCCTGACACATTGATGTTCTGTTCACTAACATTTCTCTTGTTCCAATGTTTTCAAGGGTATTTCCCACTTTCTTTTGTATGAGACTTAATGTATCCAGTTTATATTGTGGTCCTTGATCCACTTAGATGAGAGTTTTGTGCAGGGTGATAAGTATGGATGGTATTGGTACAGAAACAGACATGCTGATCGATGAATTAGAGTTGGAAACCCAGAAATAAACCCACACATCTATGGACACTTGATTTTTGACATAACAGCCAAAATTATACAACAGAAAAAAATGAAAATCTCTTCAATAAATGGGGCTGGAGTAACTGGATGTCCACATGTAGAAGAATAAAAAGAGATCCAATAGTGTCAACTAATCTGGACCATTGGGGATATCAGAGCTTGAACAACCAACTAAAGATCATACATGGGATGGATCTAGGCTTCTCCACTCATATGCATCAGATGTGCAGTTTGGCCTTCATATGAGTCCCAAACAACTATAACGGGGATTATTCCAAAAGCTGTTGACTCTAAGTCAGATATTTCTGGGCTGCCTTGTCTGGCCTCAGTGGGAGAGGAAGCACCTAGCCTCTCACAGACTTGAAATGTCTGGAATACTCATGGAGTCCATACCCACTCACAGGAGAAGTGAGGGGGTGGGGAAATGATTTGGGGGATGGGTAAATGGGAGTGGACAGTGACCATGATGGAAGGTGAACAGGTTAAAAAAATATAATAAAATAAAATGAAGAAAATAAAAGAAATAAAATATAAAATCTATTTTTGACAAAACAGAAATTTGTTTTTGTTCTATATAAATATTTCAGTGATGTCAATGGGCATGACTTTTACCAGGAGGAATTATAAGAAGATGCAGTTCCTAGGGGCTCCAGACACCTTTGTAGCTTTCCAGCACTTTGTAAAACTTCATACCTTAGTCAAGAAATCATACCTGTGAATAACATAGGGAAAAATAGTTTCTTTAAGCTTCTCTGACAATGTTGGGATTAATTTGTAGTCAAACGCCTTTGATGCTCCTACCTGGGTAAACTGTACTCACGTAGTAATGTGCAATTTTAAGGATAAAGTTTTCTTGCCAAATGATAGATTAATGTTGCTATTAATTTTACTATTAACACTCTGGTTCAATCTATCTCCTTCAAGGATATCCTCAATGATCTGAAAGCCTTTAAGAGAGATTTTTCTCTAAGTAGCAGTAGAAAGAATGAATTGATGAGCAGTGACAGAAATCACCTGAAATGACATTGAAAGACTATATGTTCTGGCAGTCTTATTTTCTTTCAAATTATCCTAAGCCATACATTTTCCCCTGACTATCATTATATTTACACACCATTCTATTGTTGAAAAAAAGGACAACAGAAAACGCTTCATTTCACTTTTTTTTGCATTATGACAAAAAACCCAAAAGAAGATTACACATTGCTCTCTCATGAAATTCACTTCTCAGGCAATATTTTAAGGTTTGCACCTTTTTTTTTTCTTCCTTTCTTTTTGCAGCAGTCACTTCATTTGAATATCTACTTCAAAGAACAGAAGATAGTATAATGCAGATTCTATTTTTCACACTTTGGGCTACATATACATATGAATATCTTATTTCTTCCTAAAATAAACTCCATCCTTCAGCCATGTCTTTCAACTTCTGCATATTACTGCTTTGGAGAGATGCAGTTCAATGAGAGATGGACGAAGGCATTTTAAACCCTAAAAATGTAGGGAAACATTTAGCTCAGCCTTAAATTTCAAATACATATGTTTAAATGAGCAAAGATATAAGCAAATATTGCTTAAAAGAATATAGCATAGTATTAGTATTTCAAAAGACACTAGAATGTATTTAAATTGCTATGCTTTACTGTTGATAACATAAAAATATTACATCAGGAAGGGTACACTAACCTTCATCCATTAACTGTTTTAGTGATCCTCTGAAAGTAACCACTATCACAGATTATTTCAGAAGAGTCATTATAACTTTCCTGTCACCATATATATGTATGTCTTCCCTCGGGGATCACTGTAAGAAATGATCCATAAAAGCAGATTTAAAAGTGGTGTCGAAAATAGACCATGTAAACCACTGCAGTCGTTTTTACTTAGTAAACACATTCAAATATAGCAGATGGTCTCTTTCCCTTTTTGAAGGTTAAATTGAATGCATATTCACTTTCCATTTAATTATAACCTTCATCTTCTAGGGAAATTTTTAAATAAAAGATATTGATGTATGATTCTCATATAATTTCTCAGATAAATGCATAAGTTAAAGAAAAAATAATATCTGAATATTTGGAACACAATCATTGTCAGGAAATGGGTGAATGCCATATTTAACAGATTATTTTTAATGCACTTTCTGTGAAAATGGTGTGAAATTGTTCTTTTCTCTGATGTGATTTTTGGAGGTATCGGACCATATATGGTTGTTTCACTCAAAGTTAATTACCTCTACTTAGCATGACTTCGAAAATAAATTGACAACAAGAAAATAGTATTATCTGGAACATCAAAAAAATTAGATGTATCAACTAACCAAGACTGAGATTCTAATCTGTCAAACAACAAATTGAGCTGGGTTTTGTGATATACAACTGTATTTTTATATCTCAGAAACTAAGGCAAGAGGATTTCAATTGATGGGCCAGCCTGGAGTACACATTTCATATTTTAATATCAAAAAAGGCAAAAAAAAACAAATAAACACATTTCAACTTTGAAATAATTATAGAAATGCATTATCTCTAAAAGCTCATAGAGTGAGCTTACATTAGTTTGACAAAAGTAAAAGAAAGGAAAGACACATTAGATTCCTATATCAAAGACTGAATACTAAATAATAAGGAGAAAAAATTTTATGGCAAATTTCTCTCATTACATGACTACGTTAAATAAACAATCATAACATCAGCAAAACGGGCATTTTTGTAGTCCACTGAAATTAAATATAATATATATACATATAATATATATTCTATAATTATCTGAATAAATTAATTCATGACTATGCTTTTAATTCCTATTGCTTTTATTTACATATACATTTATAAATGTATATACACATACATAATTTAAGTGTATCCAAACTTAAAGTTAGTGTATTTAATACGATATATTACTTCATAACTCTTTCTTCCTCTATCACAAGCACTCGTTTTGAAAAAAAGGAGAAATATATTGTGGTTTAATATTTTCTCCATTAATTCGATTTTTCGATTTCGAATGTTAATTGTTATATAACATACTTGAGCACCAGAAAAACTTGAAGAGAACCGTATTAAATACTATTTCCATTTTGAAAACTGAAACTTAGAGCACTGATCAGGAAGTAAGAAATACTTAATCTTTATATCCAATTTAAAATTTGACTGCAGGCGACAATCAATGATCAGTGAACAGATTCAGGTAGCATATGTTGATATTTATAGGTGCTTTATTGTCTCAGGTGTTTGGTAAGATCTTTAATCACATTTGGGGTACTGCACCTAGGTTTTAGAAAAATAACATATTTACTGAGTGACTTCCACAGATATTAAGAGGAGTGTTCTGTTTGATTTCTTGTTTCCTAAAACATTTTCAAGTTTCCGGTTTGCTTCTCATGAGTCTCTCATTCTTTTATCTACTTTTTGTTATATTGGAAGAAAACATTGTTATACAGAGTTTATTTGGAAGATAATGCAATATAATAGACCACATTATACTGTAGGTTGGACAAGTAAAACTGAAAGCAATTCTACGAAAAGACTATAAGTTTGAACAGAAAAAGTGACCGTTCAGAGAAACCTAGAATCTCTGTCACAAAGTAAAGTTTTATTTTGCCACGAATATACTAAGAATAGAGAATACAGTAACTCCTGATGAGTAGTCGCAGACACAAATGACGTTTGGGGTATTTTCGTTGGGATTACATGAAACTTTTCAATGAAAATGATAAATCCCCATATCAACCGGGCAAATCCTCCAGAGCTCCCAGGGACTAAACCAACAACCAAAGAGTACACATAGAAAGGATCCATGGCTCGAGCTGCAATGTAGCAGGGGATAGCCTTATCTGGCATCAATAGGAGGGGAGGCCCTGAGTTCTGTGGAGGCTTGATGTCCCAGTGTAGGGGAATGCTAGGGCAGTGAGGCCTGAGACCTTAGGCAGATTGGGGAGAGCACCCTCATAGAAACATGAGGAGGGGAGTGGGATAGGGGGTTTTGGAGGGGAAAACTGGAAGGGGAATAAAGGTCTGAAGGAGATGAAGGAGTTTGCAACCACATAGGAAGAAGAACAATATAAACCAACCAGACACCCCAGAGTTCCCAGGGACTAAACCACCAGCCAGAGAGTACACATGGAGCCACCCATGGCTCCAGCTGCATATGCAACAGAGAATGGCATTGTCTTGCATCAATAGAAGAAGAAGCCCTTGGTCCTGAGAAGGCTAGTTTCCCCCGTGTAGGATAATGGCAGGATGTTGAGGATGGAGTGGTATGGTGGGAGTTGGAGAATCTTCATAAGCAGGGGTAGAGAGGAGAGAGGGGCGAAAGTGGATAACTTTTGAAATGCAAATACATAAATAAAAAATAAAAAAGAAGAAATGTATAGTTCAAATAAATTGAGCATTACTGGAGTTGCTTCAGTTGTGGCAAGATAGCAACAGGGCAAGAGCTGCCTCAATTCATCTGCAGAGAAAAATACTGTCCAGGAAAACACACTATGGGAAATGGTCAAATGAGAGCTCTGAAGTGACAGTGCTTATTGGGGCTAGAGATTTACTGCAACAGTGGGAGACTTCAACCCCACTTTCGCTCATGGACAGGTCACCAAGACAACTAAGCAAAGAAATGTTGGTGATTGCAAGTTTTCAACCAAACGGACAAAAAAAAATTAAAAATTGCCAAATCCAATTTATTAGTCCACTGCACAAGTTATAATAATAAAATAATATAAGTTGAGTTTATAAATTAAGAAAATTAAATTGATAAAAACATATAAAAGCAGAAAATTGAAAATATAGCAAATTTAAAGAAAGAATGAGCATCACAAGTGTAGTGATGTAATACCTAGAAATCCTGGGAATGTAGGGAAGAATTTGCAATCATGTAGGCATATATAGAGAGATCTGGCCACAATGCTACACCTATGATTTGCTTGCCAGAGCAAATTTTCCTCTTGAAGTTTAGAGGAAGCTATTCTAGGAATAAACACATGCCAATCACAAAAATATGAGACAACCATAAATATTCATAACTTTAGATATGAAGATATAAAAAGATCAAACACATTTCCAGATATAAGTGGCCATTGTTGTAGTCTAAACAAAAATATTGCTCTGTGTAGATTTTCAATTTGAATAAATTAACCAGTATTCATTTTATCTTTGTAAACTAATTAAAAACAATCAGAATGTAACCATAGAATGTTGCGTGGTGAACAAAGCCATGGGGATCTTTGAGAAAGGCTCCTGGAAAAAAGCAGAGGACTTTCTCACCTCAAGTACTATTTCTTTCTTAGCTTCTTCTTGGACATGATTCTATGTTTCCTGTAATAAATACTTACATTAATTTCGTGACATCTTTATGCTTATTGGGTGTTGGAACACAGATACTGTACTCAATCTGTTGAAAGAATATTCTGAGTGCTGTCCTCAGTGTGCCCTAATTCTGGATATGTCCTTCTGCCTTGCTTTTGTGAAAAAAAAAGTACCCTGAAACTGAAGTTAATTTGTTTGTACTCTGCAACATGCTTTACTGTCCTCAAATCCTGAATCCTCACAGTCAGACCTGTATAATTCAACAAAAGTCAAGAAAAAAGAAACTAAGAATACTTAAAAATAAGCAGTATAAATTTAATTATGTTTTCCATAATGAATATGTTGGAGATTTGTCTTCAATTTAACTGAATGTAGAAATATTATTTAGGCAATAACTGAAGTATAATGAGGTAAGAATAGTGGCTCCCTTTGTACGACAGGGGTCTAAAGAAGAAGCTATGCCTCCATGTGTGTGACACTTGCCTGCCATGTAAGGTTCACATCTGAACCATAAATTTTTCAGAACATGATGACAGCATTCCCTACTTCAATATTAGAGAAACATAAGATATCTTATGTTTAAAACTCTTACCCTTTGGGATTTATTACAGTAGTTTGAATAAAACATAGGACAACTTGAATTCAACAAATGGGTTGGTGTTAAAAGGTATTCTGGGAAACACTACAACACCTATTCCTGTTAATCTTCCTTAAAGAACAAACAGATGATAATATTGCACATGATTTTACCATGAAAAATAAAACCTCAAGTCATGGAACCTAGGAATGCATACATACCCATGGTGATATTCACAAGAATATCTATGTTGATTTTCTTGTAATATGCTATAACATAAAGTGACCAGGATTAGAAAGTCAAACTTGAACATGTATATTAGAATTCATTATGATTCTATTAATAATTGTGATTAGAAAAGTAACACAACTGTGGTTTTATAAAATGCAATTTAAGAATGTATTTTTCTTAAGTTTTATATAGTGTCTTAAAATTTAATCTTGGTCAACCATGGTTGACAAGTAAGAAGAATCTAAGTACAAAATATGAATGCTCATTAGAAAGAAGCCTGAAATGTTCTGAGCCAACTGTAAGGGGCAAAAAAAAAATCCCAAATCATATTAAAATGAAGCATTGTTACAGCATTAACACTACAACTGAATAACAATCACAATATTTATTTTCTAATGTATAAACCAGTTATCCAATGCTTAAGTTCATAAATAAAAGTTCTTCTCTCTCAACTACAAGGAAAACAGAGGAATAAGGCAATTCATCCACCAGTGATTATCACAATTCAATGCCCTACTTTTCTACAGAGCTTCTGTCAATTATTCTTACTTAATGGAAGTAGAGTTTCTGGAAATGAACATATTTGAGTGACAGTAATTTTTCTAAAATATTGCTGAAGAAAAGCAAATCTTAAAAAATATCAACTTTCTGAGTCCAAAAGTGGGGCTTTCTTCAAGTTATAGCAATGCTATTATTCAGACAGCGCTCTGTTTCTAAAAATAACTTCATTCTGTAAATCTGTGAATGCTGTACATATTCGATGAGAATGCTTAGAAATAAGTACTTTATCTAATAATTCTTTAAGGAAAGACAGAGTCTATTTATATAGGTGTTTGTTTCCTTCAATATACTTCAAAATAAGTAACAAAACATGTCATGATGATATACTAATAAGCAAGCAAATTGGTGCCTAGATATTTGAAAATAGGTGTGTAAATGAGCAGACTTAAACTAATTTCACATATATGATGGTGATACATGATTATAAATACATAAATGATAAATACATGATAGATGATAAATGATAAAATGATATTTATCCTTAAATGCCAACTTAATGGGACTTAGAATTAGTTAAGAAACAATGCTTGCATTGTATTTGTGAGAGAAATTTTATTGATGTTTAAGTGAAGTACTATGACTGCTTAAATGTGGGTGACATAATCCCACATGTTAAGGTTACCATTAATAAAATAGGGAAAAGGAGTGGAGAAGCAGTATTTATTCTTTACTTCCTGATTGTGAATGTAACGGTACCTATGGCCTCATGCTTCTGCCAGCATGAGTTATCTTCAAAGCACACACTGAAATAAAACCTTATTATTTTATGTTGCTTTTGCTAAGGTTTTGGAACAATGACAAAAGTAACTATAATAACTATATGTTGTATATATATATATATATATATATATATATATGTATATATGTTTTATCTGTTAGATATAAGTAGATAATGAATTTGAAAATATTTTAGTTACATAATAGTTCCATAAAATATTATGCATATTATCATACACAATCTTGAGAATAATATGCTGTACATTTTAAAATGGTACAAAATTATGTAAAAAACAAAACAAGGAAAATTGAATTTTTAAGATAAAAATCTGAATAAAAGTGTTAGGAGAAAAATGAAAAGCATTTCATTTTGATAGATATCTGATATTTTATAGGGATAATTGGTAAAACTTTTGCTGTGATGACTGATTGCTAACTGTTTTGATTTGTTTATATTAGAAATTTATTCAAAAACAAAGTACAGCTGGCATTTAGTTCACTAAGTAGCAATAACCAATATTTTAGAGGGTGTGACAGAAACTTATACTCTCATATTATTTTCGAATTAATGGAGTTCATGTCAATAGCAAAGGTACATAGATTACAGAGTTCTGAACATAAAGTCTAACCGGTTCTTAGATAATGTCTTGGTTTTATTATCTTCTATCATAGTCTCCTTCTGTGTTGAGTAAAAGGCACCTATTTTTATTTTTCATGAGATCAGGGAAATGCATGCATACCATGTTTCAGTACACAGTATTATTCTAGACACCATGCAGTGACACATATAGGTAAATATTTTAAAGGTAGATTAGATGGAGTTAAATTTTATGTTAATAATTTTAGTTTGTGACCTCAAATTTATTATTACATCACATCACTGCTACTGACTCTCTGCTTTTATTAAAAAAGAGACAATAAGTGAACTCAAAAATTCTCTATTGGAAAAAATGAAATAAGTAAATATATGAAATTTAACATTATCATTCATAAACTATTTTCTCCCTTTAGCTTTTAAAAATACAACACATTTTCAAATATAAAATGACCAGAGACCTGGGAGATGAGAGACTCAGGACTCAAAGGATGTCACCCTGAATGAAATGCCCTACAGTGGGTGGAAGGAACTTGTTGAGTGCCCCTCCAGAAGAAAGAGATATCATCAAGTCAGGGATGGGGTTGCTATCTATCCCACAGTCAAAACTCTGACCCATAATTCTTCCTGTCTGAAAGAACTGCAAAAATATGGAAGAGTCTTACGAAAAGGAAGACCAGCAACACCACCAAAGTGGAATCCAGCTCAAGGGGAGGCCCCAAGACCTGACACCACTATTGAGACTATGGGGTACTCACAAAAATGGACCATGACTGCCCTCCAAAAGACCCAACAAGCATCTGAAAGAGTCAGATGCTGATATGTGCACCCAACCAATGAACAAAAGCTACTGACCCCTCTGCTTGAAATGGAGAAAAGCTGGAGGAAGCTGAGGAGGAGGGCAACCCTGTTGGAGAACCAGCAGTCTCAATTTACCTGGATCCCCAAGATCTCTCAGACACTGGATTACCAACCAAGCAGTATATAGCAGCTGACAGGAGGCTTTCAACACATATATAGCAGAGGACTGCAGAGTCTGGGTTCAGTCAGAGAAAATGCTCCTAACCCTCAAGAGACTCAAGGCCCCCGGGAGTTTAGAGGTTTGGTGGGGTTGGTGGGGTTGGGACATCCTCATGGAGACAGGAAGGGGTGAAGATGTATGGGATGTGGAATAGTCGTAGGATGGACCGAGAGGGGAATATACTCTGGAGTTTAAGAAAATAACAACCATCAAACAAAAACCATATGAAAAAAACACTAAGTTGGATGTATTTTGATTTTTGGTTACTTTTAATTTGACTTAGACATGATTGTTTTCATGCAAAAGTAGCTGTGCTCTATTTGTGAGTGGTCTCCTTGAAGTTGAAGAGAAGGCAGAAAATCTAGAAGTAGGTAGTACTGTGAGCCCCCATGTGGGAGCTGCTAATTCTGAGTTGAGATCTAGGAGCTGGGAGCAGAAGCTGAATCCTCTGCAGGAGTTGAGTGCACTTAAGTGCTAAGCCATCTTTCTAGCCCTAGGTTCTGAGTTTTTAATATTTATTTATTTATTTATTTATTTATTTATTTATTTATTTATTTGGATATTATATATTTGCATTTCAAGTATTATCCCATTCCCCCCTCTCCCATACTCCCTCCTCATAATCTGTGAAGATGTTCCCACTGCCATGCACCCACTCTGACCTCAGCGCTCCAACATTTCCTCATACACAAGCTTTTACAGGATGAAGGGCTTCTCCTCCTATTGGTGCCATACAATGCCACCTCTGCTGGAGCCATGGGTCCCTCCATGTATACTCTTAGGATGGTGGTTTTGTCCCCATAAGTTCCGGGATGTCTGGTTGGTTGATATTGTTTTTCTTCGTATGGGTTGCAAACTACTTCAGCTCCTTTAATTCTTTTCTAACTCCTTCAATGGGGAACACATTCCCAGTTCAGTGGTTGGTTGTGAACATCTACCTCTGTATTTGTCATGCTCTGGCAGAGCCTCTCAAGAGACAGCTATATCTGGTTTCTGTCAGCATGCATTTCTTGGCATCAGCAATATTGTCTGGGTTTGGTTGCTGTATGTGTATGGGCTGGATCCCCAGGTGGGGCAGTCACTGCATGTCCTTTCCTTCAGTCTTTGCTCAATACTTTGTCTCCATATTTCCTACCATGAATATTTCTGTTCTCAGTTCTAAACAGGTTGGAAGCATTCACACTTTGGTCTTCTTTGGTCTTCTTTGGTTTTTCTTTGGTCTTCTTTGCTCTTGAGGTTCATATGGTCTGTGAATTGTTTCTTGGATGTTCTGAGCTTTAGGGGCTAATTTGCTGTGTTTTTGTTTGTTCTTTGTTTGTTTGTTTGTTTTTTTTGCTTTTTGTTTTTTTTTTTTTGTTTTTTTTTTTTTTGTGATTGGGTTACCTCACTCAGAGTGATATTTTCTAGTCCGAATCTTTTGCCTATGAGTTTCATGTAGTCATTGATTTTAATGGCTGAGATTTTAATATAAAAATATAAAGAAGGGAATACCTGTACTTGAAAACAAGAATAGAAGAATGAAATGTCAGAGGATTCATGGAAAAATCAAGAAAGAGAAACAAAATTTCTGTCTCTTTTTATCTTCAGTGTCTTCTGCTTAGTTGTAGCACTAATAATCTACTTTTCCTTAGTGGAAATGAGACTGTGTTTTGAAGGATCTACTGTTTCTTTGCACTCAGAATCAGAGGAAAGGTGTGTCCTGTCTGGGGTACTTGGATAGTTTCTTCAACTAGTAGAAATGAAATGACCCTGGATTTGTGGAATCTTTCAGTTTGTCTGTAGTCCTCAAGTATCTTCATTCAAGTCCTTTAATCACCCCTATTCATTCCAAATATTCTGAGTGGAAGCACTATGAAACAGTAGAAAATCATCAAGAATTGCTGAGTGTTAATGGGTCAGAGCTGCAGAAAAACATACAACATAATCAAAACATTCTTTGAGTCAATGAGACTTTTTACTTTGTGTGAATATCTGGTTAACTGATGAGGTTCTCTAATGCATCATCCAATATTTCAAATGGCTCATCTTTTAATTTTGTCTCATTTTAAAATGCGAATTCTATATGTGAGAGAAATGATGTGATGTTTGTTTTTGCTGGGTCTTCAGTTTCATCTCCAACATAATACTTGTCACATTAACCACAAATTCTTCTTGTTTTTAATTTTATTTAATATTTTTCTTATTCTCCTCCCAGTCCACTCTCTGACTGTTCCACATCCCATACCTCCTCCCCCCTCCCGAAGAAGATGTCCTTAACCTTAACGTCTCCACCTGCCCCCATCAGACCTCCCTACTACCTGCGGCCTCAGGTCTCTTGAGGGGTGGTGAATCTTCTCTGATTAAACCACACCCAGCAGCGCTCTTCTGTCCATGTATTGGGCTTCCAGTTAGTGGCTCAGTGTTTGAGAGATCTTGGGCATCCAGGTTAATAAAGACTGCTGGTCCTCTTACAGGGTCGCCTTCCTCCACAACTTCTTCCAGCTTTTCCCTAAGTCAACCACAGTTTGGCCCCAGCTTCTGTCCATTGGTTGGGTGTAAATATCAGCACCTGATGCTTTTAGCTGCTTATTTGGTCTTTCGGAAGGTAGTCATGATAGGTCTCTTTATGTGAGCACTCTATAACATTAGTAATAATGTCAGGCCTTGAGGTCTCCCATTGAGCTTGATCCCAATTTGGGCCAGTCACTGGACCTCCTTTTCCTCAGGTTTTTCTCCATTTTTGGCCCTGAAGTTCTTTCAGACAGGAAGAATTACAGGTTAGAGTTTTTGACTCTGGGATGGCAACCCTACCCCTTACTTGATGCCCTGTCTCTCTCCTGGAGGTGGGCTCTACAAGTTAGTTCTCCCCGCTGTAGAGCATTTCATCTAAGGTCCCTCCCTTTGAGTTTTTTCTAAATTTCAGTTTATCCATTTTTAGGAAACCTACACATTAGTAAATATACATTTTTGTTGTTCCAATTTTTTATTGGGGCATGGGATACAGGGTATGCAGTGCTAAAGGTGCTTTTTGCGTCTACTTTGAGTTAGACTTTCAAAAAAATTCTATTAGCAATAATATGAATTCTTTTCTTTTTTTATTGGATATATTTTTTAATTTACATTTCAAATGTTATTCCCTTTCCTGATTTCCTGGACATAAGCCCTCTATCCCAGCCCTTTCCCCTTTTTTCTATAAGGGTGTTCCCCTCCTCATCTACCCTCCTTTCCCACAGACCCAGCCAACCCCTACACTGGGGAAAAATGATATTTATCTTGATAAATTATTCTTTTCCTTTCTCTCAACTGCTTTTCATATTTTCTGCTATACTATATAATACATGACTTAAAGTTTTGTTGACGTTGTTATAAAATTCTATAAACTGTTGAAGTGAAAAGATAATAGTTATACTGATGTTTTTGTTTGCTTTTTCCTTTTAATCATAAGCTTGGGAGAAAAAATGGCAAAGATACACATTATGAAATTGTCCCTTTACGTAAGCCAGTGTCACTATCAATGACTATGCTTAGTTGTATACAATCTCCTTCCAAATATTTTTTTTTATTAACTTGAGTATTTCTTATATACATTTCGAGTTTTATTCCCTTTCCCGGTTTCCGGGCAAACATCCCCCTCCCCCCTCCCCTTCCTTATGGGTGTTCCCCTCCCAACCCTCCCCCCATTGCCGCCCTCCCCCCCATAGACTAGTTCACTGGGGGTTCAGTCTTAGCAGGACCCAGGGCTTCCCCTTCCACTGGTGCTCTTACTAGGATATTCATTGCTACCTATGGGGTCAGAGTCCAGGGTCAGTCCATCTATAGTCTTTAGGTAGTGGCTTAGTCCCTGGAAGCTCTGGTTGCTTGGCATTGTTGTACATATGGGGTCTCGAGCCCCTTCAAGCTCTTCCAGTTATTTCTCTGATTCCTTCAATAGGGGACCTATTCTCAGTTCAGTGGTTTGCTGCTGGCATTCGCCTCTGTATTTGCTGTATTCTGGCTGTGTCTCTCAGGAGCGATCTACATCCGGCTCCTGTCGGTCTGCACTTCTTTGCTTCATCCATCTTGTCTAATTGGGTGGCTGTATATGTATGGGCCACATGTGGGGCAGGCTCTGAATGGGTGTTCCTTAAGTCTCTGTTTTAATCTTTGCCTCTCCCTTCCCTGCCAAGGGTATTCTTTTTCCTCATTTAAAGAAGGAGTGAAGCATTCACATTTTGATCATCCGTCTTGAGTTTCGTTTGTTCTAGGGATCTAGGGTAATTCAAGCATCCTTCCAAATATTTATGCAAACAATAACAAGTATTTTCAAAATGAGGTTTCATTATACTAATGTTTAAAATATCATATATTTACAAATATTTTCATTAGAAAAATATATGCTTGTTTAATTTACCAATCATAAGATATTTATGTGTGAAAAATTAATCACAAAAAGAATAACAGGATATTTATAGGAATTAAGAAAATAAATAATACTACAAATAAAATAGAACACTATTTGAAATTTTGTGCAGTAGTTACATAATTATAACAGGAATTTTTATTGCAGTAAAATTGTATTGGTATGGATATATGTTTTTAATATATTTATGTGAAAAATGTAAAATATAAAAATTAATACATTTTCTTTCATCTTCAATAAAACATTATTTTGCTTTAAATTAAAATTTGTTTTTTTCATATTGAGATTCAATTTTTCTTTTTTTGTAAAACATATATATGTATAAATATATTACATTTCAAATGTTATTTCCTTTCTTGGTTTCCTGTCCATATGCTCCCCTATCCCATCCCCCTCCCCTGCTTCTGTAAGTATGTTCCCTGTCCCCAACAACCCCACCCTTCCTGCCTCTTTACCCTGACAGTCTCCTACACTGGAGGGTCCTCCTTGAAATTTAATTTTTCTTAAATGTTATACATGTATACATTGTACTAATATAATGTTCATTGCCTGTGTCCTGAACTCTCTCCTTTACATTGTCTATCAACTTTACATGTTCACTTAATTAAAAAATATAGACCAATGAATCTAATTGGCTGTACCTATATGTAATGCGTTTGAGCACTGGACCATGCACTGTAATGCTGTAAACCAACTAGAGCACATTCCTCTCTTGAAAATGCTCTTTACTCAGCCAATAGCATCTCACCTGGGTTTGGAAATTATGAGTTCCTCTACCATCCATGTTGTACAGTTGACTGGTTTGATTGTCTAGGATTTCTGCAGGAAAAGACCAGAATTAAATGATTTAGAGCAATGTTCTATCATGACTCATAGCCCTTAATCCTTGAACCCTGACTAGGAGTATTGAAGTAATGAAGGAATAACAAGCACACAGACATAGATACAGAGAAGCTGAGATCAGGTGAAGTGTGTACACTCTGAAAGAACTACTTCTGTAACTTAGAAAAGCACCTTATTTATAATATACAGTACAGTGTGTAGGATTATCTAATCTTAGCAGTTGGTCTCTGCAAGTGAGCAGTCTCCAGCTATATGAGTGCCAACAGAACATGCTGTGATTGTTAATTTTTGTACACACTGGTTACTTGTTCATATTTATATCCCCTAAGAAAACTGTGGTACTCAGCTGAGTATGGTCCATATATAGAATAGCTCTGCTGACTTCACATGGGTTCTAGGCTTGGTTTGTTGGTATGGTCTTACCCATTAAATAAAACACATTTGTTCAGGATTTTGCTCATGTATTGCTTCCTCTGCTCCATAAAGTGCTCCTTGGACAAAAAATTCTTAACACTTATTCCTTCCCCTCTTTTGTGATGTTCTAATAGTTTTGAGGGTAAGGATTAGCAATATGGAGGTCCCATTTGGGGTTGAGAAAACCATGGTAATCTTTACTACTACTATGTTATAGGTGTTGTTATCTCGGTGTGTTATGGAAACTGCTCAAGATTTTGCTCTGGTTTAAGATGAGTGAGATATTTATTGTGTGCTCTACTACAGATTTAAATCCATATATACACAAAAACAAATTATACAAGAATCAGAAAGCCATGATAAGGAAACAGGTAGATGAAAGACTCTGTAGAATGGGAACTTGGCCTCTTTCACCTTTACATTCACCTCCTCGTAACCTTCTTCTTTCAGTAAAATATCATAAAAAATTATGCTGTAGCAAATGCATTGGGAAATGGGAGAATATACTAATTTTTTACACACTGGAAATTGTGTAACAATAACCCTATTGAATTTTGGTCGTTTGCATTAAATTTGGCATGAGAAATTTCCCTTATCTTAAGAAAATAATATGATATATTCAAAGTTGTCAAGCAAAATTTTATTGTGTGGATCATCATAGAGAGTGATGGTCAATAGGCATGATAGATGGTAAATAAAAACACATGCCCTGAATGTGATTAAACCAATATCAAGATGATACTTTGCATTTAATGAGAGTGGAAAAGACACAGTGTAAACAACTTGTCACTAACTAGATACTTAGTTCTCCCAGGGGAATTTTGCTATCTCTGATGTAGCAGGTCTGACATTCAGTAGCAGCATATGTTAAATCAGCTGTGTAATGTGAGAAATTTCACTCTGGGGATCATGTTTACCTCTCAGATCTGCCACCACAACACAAGTCATTGGTTCCATATGAATTGAGACATGATGGCAAATATAAACTAAATCTCAACAGAAGTGTGCTGAAGGCAATTACCAAGGAATATTTTGAATCTTTTGCTTATTCCCTAAGCTCATCTGTATTTCTCTTTCCAGTTATATCTCGTGGTCAGTTTTGCACATTAATTTCTTAGATTCCTTGAAATATAAGGTAAGCCATTCATCACTGTCAATGACTATGCATTTTTTTTTACTGGAAGAACATTGCTTCTACAAACTAATGAAATGGTTTTGCAGAGTTTAAATTTCTGCTATTTTTTATTAAATCCAATTTTAAACAGTCATCAAAATATATATTTCATTTTTATCAGAAGTACTAAAAATAATTGCAAAATTTATATGGAAGTACAAACTATATCCAATAACAATATCAATTTTAACCAAGTAGAAACAATTAGGAGGCTTTATAATATCTTACAATATATACAAAACAATGTTACTGAAATTATTACATGATGTATGATCATTTTTAAACAGAGGACTCAGACTTTAAACCATACTTCTGCAGTCTTTCTATTGGTGATAAAGAAACCAAAAGTACACATTGAGAAAAATATTCACCCTAACCTAAAGGGCATAGCAAATTAGACTTTTCCATTCAGATGGCAAATATTTGACTGCTTGATGCTTTCTCTGACTATATGTAACTAACTCATGATGAATCAAAACAAAGATAGTATATCTGCAAATAGTAATCTACTAGAAGAATACACGGAAGGAAACCTTTAGATCATCATTGTAAGACATTTCTTTGTCCAACACTGATCAACACAAAGAAATAAAGAACGAAAATATGAACACAAAGAACTATATGTTTTCTGCCCTAACAAAAGAAACCAGAAATTGGATGATGAATTTATCTATGTAGGGGAAACAAATGAGTAAACTATCCATATGGCAAAATGATACACATAATATGTAGGCAAATTCTAAACATAATACAAACAAAATGTCATGAATTAAAATTGGCAATTTAAATTTAAAAGAATAAATTTATACAACTACCAATTTTTAAATTTAGTCTTGGGTATATTAGCCATCATTAATGCTAATATACAGAAGAACATAACAAAAATATTATCTCACTAATCTAGACTGTGTTCTATCAAATGGTTAAAAAATAAGATATATTGATGAAATATGGATAAAATGATTGTATATAATTTTCATAAATTTCATATATACATAAACATGATAGAAACAGTGTAATCTCTTCATACACAAAAAAGGAAAGAAGAGAAAAGTTTGAAAGTATATCCACGACAAGATCCAGTCTCTGTGTGTATGTGCAGACCAAATGAAATAAGATTAACAAGGAGATGTGCATATTTATCAATCTAACCAGATGTAGAAATCCTTGATTATATAAATAATATTCATAAGATGTTTATAATACCCCAAAATATGTAGCCAGGAAAGGATGCCATCTTACTTGTGCAGGAAATTAGATGAAACAAGAAAGATCAGTTTCAACATATCAAACACCAAATGGCAAATATCTCATATCTGGCTTAAGATTGAAATACAGCTGTCAATTTCAAAGTGAAATGGCACCTATAGAGAGGAGAGATCAGAAAGAGAAAACATAGAGACATAAGGCAGAATTTGTGATCCAAAATTTATCTCCAGAAGTGTAAACTTCTTGAACTTTATAACAAATTTTGGGGAGTATAATTTACAGTAACGCATTATATATTTTGTGAGGTACAGAGTAGGAGTTGATATCATTAAATAGTGAGCAGCATATTGATAGAAATGTTACCAACCTAGACTTGCTTTTTACACATTGGATATTTATACTTCATTAGCATACTCTGTCACATAAAGTTCAATGTTGAAAAATAACATTTTAAAAATTACTTAAATTTAAAAGGAAACATTTTAATTTATTTTTAATACACTCTAATAACTCCCTGAGATCCACCTTCTTCATAAAGGCTTTTTTGGTTCTTTTCTTCTTCGTACTATAACGAACCCATTCTTTGGTAGTAAAAAGGACCCATCCAGTTTATTACTCTTAACTAATAATTCATTTACAATGTCTTTTCCATCAGAAATTGTAGATATCGTTTCTTTATATCAATTTAAAGTGTTCTTTTTATAGTTTGGCAGTTTTTTTGTTACATGAAAACTTATTAACAGCATTATGATCCACTCTCATGACTTTATAAAAGGATAACTTACAGGCAAGTATTTTAACTGTCTGCTGGTTATTATTACAGAACCCTGATGGTGAGTGCAAACTCCTTCCACTGAACCCTTGTATTTAAACTGATTATCATCCTCTTTGTTATTAGAAATCCACACTTTGAAATGGCAAGCCTTGTTGACCCTGGTCTACAAAGATTAACCATGACAATATGGTAATGCTTCTAGCACTGCTTCCTAGTCTGCCTATCATTGCTAAAGTCAACAGTACACTCTTGCTCTTAAGAAAGAGCTAGCATACTAGCTCCAGGTCTCATACAGTAAAGCTGCCACTGTGTTTTCAATACTCTGAGCCTTTTGACCCATTTTCCACAGACTGCCAGTGATGTAGATATCTCTTCTGCAAATAACAGAGGCTGTTTGTTTTAAAGCTTTCAAAAGACATTTTTAAAGATAGACTATTAGATCTGGCTCCTCGTACTTTTTACTGTGACTATAAATAATGTGACACATGAAAGAAATCTTTATTGGCAAGCTAATAGCTAATTGTATTTTCTATTTATGTTTAACCCACTTGATACTGAACCATTTCCCTACATAGTTTACAAGTTTGTGCTAGAGTGTATTGATGAATTAAAGTAGATTTTTTTCTTTTAAATACTCTTTATCCTTAGCAAAGACATTGAATTCTACATTAGATCATTGCATGTTCTTAGGATAATTAATGCCTTTTTCCAGGAGTAAAATTAAGATACATATTACCAGTGCGATTTTCCCACTCATTTGTATCAGAATGTAGAAAATTGTTGCTTGTTTTTGTCTCAAAGAAAAACAATAAAGCTACATCTTTACTTTCAAAGTAGTGGGTGAGTCCAAGCATTCCCCATCAGTCCTCTACTAGTATTTCTCTATTCATTGCACAGATGTGACAATAAATTTCCAAAGCTACCAACCCAATTTTACAGATTTTGAGATATTTTTAAATCATTTCCAATGTGGTGTACAGGATGATAAATCTTCTAAACAGCATAGATAAGATTGTTTTCCTGAGAATTTTAGGAACAGCATAATTCTTATCCCCTATGATGAATTCACTTGAATACAAACTTTTATATTCCAAGGAATACTGTATATCCTTAAGCTAAAGTCACTAGGTTCTATGGTCGTAATTTCAGTTCCTCTACATATCTCAAACCCAAGCAACATTTCCCAATTAAGTACATCCCAGTCTGGGTTTACCACACCTTGTCTCTGGACAAGGATAAGTTTTTGAACAAGTGGAATTATCATACAACAAGAATACCACTCAACCCAGAGGAATGTGTGCGTTTTCCAGTTCAACTACCAAGTGACTGAACTGAATCCATATACTGTTAAATAATTACTGTCTAATACAAAATCAAATTCACCTTGATTTTGCTAACTTGTCTGAAATGAAATGTGAGTTAAGTTTTGTTAGTTCTTTTTAGCATACAGTGACAGCATTACTTGGACAGTTCTTCCTCTCAATATACCAATATGTATGAATTGTTGAGGAAATGTTCTTCAGAAAGAATATAATAAAAAAATAAAACAATACGAGACTGATATAAGCAAACAGGATATAGACAAAACAAGAGTTAAAGTTTAAATATTAGTTGAATAGGAAGATGGTCTTTTCTAAAGGGCACTATCAGTTTTCATTACACGAAGTAATAGCAGTCCTGCTGAAGACACAACACCTGTGGTGCTAGGAAGTGCCTCACCACAGTTATCCTTCTATCTCGCTCACACTTAACGTTTGAAATAAATGTTTTTCCTCGTGCTTTCTCTCCAACAAGGAAAACTTCCTATAATTTTATGTCACTAATTTCAATACTTTTCAAAGCAACAAAAAGACAGAGACAGACTATTGTATAACATGAGTGTCTAATACCATCACTGAATGGAGATAAACTAATCATCCTGTACTGCATAAAAATGTTGCTTATCATTTATGTATTCTCATTAAACATTTTATTTGTTTCTTTGAAGGTTTCCATACTAGCTCATTGTTTAACACCTTGCTTTCAGAAGCAAACTTTCATTTTCACATAATTTAATTCACTTCCAAATTTTTAAATACCATTCATACCCTGAAGAATCTGATTCATAACTTCACTTTATATTATTACTTTTTGTAAGTAATTTCATTCTAATGAACACATCAAAAGAGATAACAAGAAAATTTAAAACCTACTTTTTACTTCCACTCTCCATATATTTGATATTTCAAATAGTAAATGAAATTTCCTAATATTAAATAACTTTTGCTAAACTCTCACTTTAAAACTTTTCACGTCATCTGGATTTTCTTTCTCTATGCCTCCTATTTTAATGAACTTTCAAATCATCATAACAAAGTTTCTTAAGAAACTGGAGAAAAGCCTGAGGAAAAAAGGTCCAGCTATTAGCACAATGTGGGATCCAGATCAAGGGTAGGCCCCAAGGCCTGATAATATTACTGAGGCTTTGAAACACTGACAGAAAGGGACCTATCATGACTACCCTCCAAAAGACACAACAAGCAGCTGAAAGAGTCAGATGCAGGTATTTGCACCCAACCAATGGACAGAAGCTGTTGAACCCTATGGTTGAATTAGGGAAAAGCTAGAAGTTAACGAGGTGGGGGACCCTATAGGAGGACCAGCAGTCTCTATTAACCTGTACCCACAAGGTATGAGGCCCCCAACACAAATACAGCAGAGGACTGCCAAGTCTGGTTCAGTCAGAGAAGATTCACCTAACCCTCAAGAGAGTGGAAGCCCCAGGGAGTTAAGAGGTCTTGTTGGTTGGGTGTGGTGGGGACATCCTTGTGGAGACAGGGTAGGTGGGAAGGAGGTATAGGGTGTGAAACAGAGGGTGGACCGAGAGGGGAATAAAATCTGGAGTGTTAAAAAAACAAATAAATAAATAATAAAAAATAAACACACAAACAAACCAAAAAGGAAAGAAAGGAAAAGAAAAGAGATTGAGAGGTAAATGTTCTTTTGCCTCTGTTCAACTTAGCTAATAAAATTGTTATATTATCATTCACCTAAGGATGAATAAAGCATTTTCCAATAAAAAATCTTTTACCCCGCTTGGTCCTGCACCGCGGTGCCCAAGATATCTGCTAGATATCTGGGCAGAAACACATCCCAGCCGCACACTTTCTTACACTCAAACCCTCACATAAAAGAACACACAACACAGCAATCTTAGATCCAATTGGTAAGACATAATTGTCCACTTAAACATACAAAGCCCGGTACTATCCACCCCTTGAGAACATTAATAACAACCTGTATGTACACAGAGCAGAATCTTAACATCACCTGCCATCTTGTCCTGCCATGGCTTCTCCACTCTCTCCATCTCCTCTCCCTGTTCTAGTCTCCTCCTCTTCCTTCAAACTTCTCTACCACCCATTCTTCCTTCTCCTCCAATGACAGGCCTCCTTGTATCCTGTTCCTATCCCTCACCTATACTTTACAAATTCAATGGAGAGGTGGTTCTGGTGAAGTCACCTGAGTCCTGAGTACAAGACTATGCAGCTGTCCTTGGGGCAGTGGAATTAGCATCAAAATACAGATAGCTTCAGGGCAAACCACAACAATGTAAAGCATAGAAAAACAGTATTGTGAACCCAGGTTGTTATACTTTAAAACATGATCCAAATTTTGTACTAAAAGCAACATTTAAAAATTACCTGAACTTCAACAGATATACTAAAGTAGCTGTATGTACACAAAATTTTACTAGAAACAAAAAAAAAATGGTTAAAGTACCAAAATAATATGAAAATTTGTTGAACATGCAGATTTTCTGTTGCTTCTGTTCAACTTAGCTAATAAAATTGTTATATTATCATTCACCTAAGGATGAATAAAGCATTTTCCAATAAAAATGATAATAAGATTATTTATCTCCATATATATATATATATATATATATATATATATATATATATATATAGTTTAATAAATAAAATTCTCAACAAACTTAAAAGAAATTAACATCCCTGACTTTGGTTTTTTTTTTTTCTCCATCTTTATTAAATTGGGTATTTCTTATTTACATTTCAATAGTTATTCCCCATCCACGTTTCCAGGCCAACATCCTCTAAACCCTCCAACTCCCCTTCTATATCTGTGTTCCTCTCCCCATCCTCCCCCCATTACCAACCTCCCCCTAAGAATCCCTTTCACTGGGGGTTCAGTCTTGGCAGGACCATCGGCTTACCCTTCCACTGGTGCTCTTATTAGGCTATTCATTGCTACCTATGTAGTTGGAGCTCAGGGTCCGTCTATGTATAGTCTCTGGGTAATGGCTTAGTCCTTGGAAGCTCTGGTTGGTTGGCATTGTTGTTCATAAGGCATCTCAAGCCCCTTCAAGCTCTTTCAGTCCTTTCTCTGATTCCATAAATGGGGATCCCATTCTTACTTCAGTGGTTTGCTGCTGGCATTTACCTAAGTATTTGCCATATTCTGGCTGTGTCTCTCAGGAGAGATCTACATCCAGGCCTGTCAGCTTGTACTTCTTTGCTTCATCCATCTTATCTAGTTTGGTGACTGTATATGTATGGGACACATGTGGGGCAGGCTCTGAGTGGGTGTTCCTTCAACCTCTATTCTAAATTTTGCCTCCCTATTCCTTCCCAAGGGTATTCTTGTTCCCCTTTTAAAGAAGGAGTGAAGCATTTGCATTTTGGTCAACCTTGAGTTTCATGTGTTCTATGCATCTAGGGTATTTCGAGCATTTGGGCTAATATCCACTTATCAATGAGTGCATACAATGTGTGTTTTTCTGTGATTGGGTTACCTCACTCAGGATAATATTTTCCTGTTCCATCCATTTGCCTATGAATTTCATAAAGTCATTGATTTGATAGCTGAGTAGTATTCCATTGTGTAGAATTACCACATTTTCTGTATCCATTCCTCTGTTGAAGGGCATCTGGTTTCTTTCCAGATTATGGTAATTATAAATGAGACTGATATGAACATAGTGGAGCATGCGTCTTTGTTATATGTTGGGGCCTCTTTTGGGTATATGCACAAGAGGGGTATAGCTGGTTCCTCAGGTACTTCAATGTCCAATTTTCTGAAGAACATCCAGACCGATTTTCAGAATGGGTTGTACCAGTCTGCAATCCCACCAACAATGGAGGAGTGTTCCTCTTTCTCCGCATCCTCGCAAGCATCTGCTGTGACCTGGGTTTTTGATCTTAGCCATTCTCACTGGTGTGGGGTGGAATCTCAGGGCTGTTTTGATTTGCATTTCCCTTATGACTAAAGATGTTGAACATTTCTTTAGGTGTTTCTCACCCATTCAGCATTCCTCAGCTGTGAATTCTTTGTTTAGCGCTGAACCCCATTTTTAATAAGGTTATTTGTCTCCATGCAGTCTAACTTCGTGAGTTCTTTGTATATTTTGGATATAAGCCCTCTATCTGTTGTAGGATGGGTAAAGACCTTTCCAGATCTGTTGTTGCCGTTTTGTCCTAAGAACAGTGACCTTTGCCTTATAGAAGCTTCTCAGTTTTATGAGATCCCATTTGTCGATTCTTGATCTTAGAGCATAAGCCATTGGTGTTTTTTTCAGGAAATTTTCTCCAGTGCCCATGTGTTCGAGATGCTTCCCCACTTTTTCTTCTACTAGTTTGAGTGTATCTGGTTTGATGTGGAGGTCCTTCATCCACTTAGCCTTAAGCTTTGTACAGGGTGATAAGCATGGATCGATCTGCATTCTTCTACATGCTGACCTCCAGTTGAACCAGCACCATTTGCTGAAAACGCTATCTTTTTTCCACTGAATGGTTTGGGATCCTTTGTCAAAAATCAAGTGACCATAGGTGTGTGGGTTCATTTCTGGGTCATTCTATTCCACTGGTCTATCTGTCTCTGTACCAATATAATACAGTTTTTATCACTATTGCACTGCAATACTGCTTGAGTTCAGGGATAGTGATTCCCATGGAAGCCTTTTATTGTTGAGGATAGTTTTAGCAATCCTGCGTTTTTTATCATTCCAGATGAATTTACAAATTGTTCTGTCTAACTCTATGAAGAATTGGATTGGAGTTTTGATGGGGATTGCATTGAATCTGCAGATCGTTTATGGTAAAATGGACATTTTTACTATATTATTCCTGCCAATTCATGAGCATGGGAGATCTTTCCATCTTCTGAGATCTTCTTCAATTTCTTTCTTCAGAGGCTTGAAGTTCTTATCATACAGATCTTTCACTTGCTTGTTTAAAGTCACACCGAGGTATTTTATATTATTTGGGACTATTATGAAGGGTTCCATTTCCCTAATTTCATTCTCGGCTTGTTTCTCTTTTGTGTAGAGGAAGGCTACTGATTTATTTGACTTAATATTATACACAACCACTTTGCTGAAGGTATTTATTAGGTTTAGTAGTTCTCTGGTAGAACTTTTGGGATCACTTAAGTATACCATCATATCATTTGCAAATAGTGATATTTTGACTTTTTCCTTTCCAATCTGTATCCATTTGATCTCCTTTTGTTGTCTGATTGTTCTGGCTTGGACTTCAAGAACTATGTTAAATAAGTAGGGAGAGAGTGGGCAGCCTTGTGTAGTCCCTGATTTTTGTGGGATTGCTTCAAGTTTCTCTCCATTTAGTTTAACATTAGCTACTGGTTTGCTGTATATGGCTTTTAGTATGTTTAGGTATGGACTTTGAATTCCTGTTCTTTCTAGGACTTTTATCATGAAGGATTGTTGAATTTTGTCAAATGCTTTCTAATGAAGTGATCATGAGGTTTTTATCTTTCAGTTTGTTTATATAGTGGAATATGTTGATAGTTTTCTTTATATTAAACCATCCCTACATCCCTGGTATGAAGTCTACTTGATCATGGTGGATGATTGTTTTGATGTGCTCTTGGATTTGTTTTGCAAGAATTTTATTGAGTATCTTTGCATCTATATTCATAAGGGAAATTTGTCTGAAGTTCTCTTTCTTTGCTGGGCCTTTGAGTGGTTTAGGTATAAGAGTAATTGTGGCTTCATAGAAAGAATTCAGTAGTGCTCCATTTCATTTGTTTCAATTTTGTGGGATGGTTTGGATAGTATTGGTATGAGGTCTTCTATGAAGGTCTGATACAATTCCGCACTGAACCCATCTGGACCTGGCTCTTTTTGTTGGGAGACGTTTAATGACTGCTTCTATTACTTTAGGAATGATGGGTTGTTTAAATGGATTATTTGTTTCTGATTAACTTTGGTACCTGGTATCTGTCTAAGAAATGGTCCATTTCCTGCAGATTTTCAAGTTTTATTGAATATAGGCTTTTGTAGTAGGATAGGATGATTTTTTGAATTTCTTCTTGTTCTGTTATTATGGCTCACTGTTCATTACTGATTTTGTTAATTTGGACACACTCTCTGTGTCCTCTGGTTAATGTGGCTAAGGGTTTATCTATCTTGTTGATTTTCTCAAAAATCGAGCTTTTCGTTCTGTTGATTCTTTCTATGGTCCTTTTTGTTTCTACTTGGTTGATTTCAGCTCTGAGTTCGACTATTTCCTCCTTACTACTCCTCCTGGGTGTGTTTGTTTCTTTTTATTCTACAGCTTTTAGGTGAGCTGTCAAGTTGCTCATATATTCTCTCTCCTGTTTCTTTCTGCAGGCACACAGAGCTATGCGTTTTCCTCTTAGCACAGCTTTCACTGTGTCACATAAGTTTGGATATGTTGTACCTTCATTTTCATTGAATTCTAAGAAGTCTTTAATTTCTTTCTTTATTTCTTCCTTGTCCAGGCTATCATTGAGTAGAGAATTATTTAACTTCCATGTATATGTGGGCTTTTTTCCTTATTGTTATTGAAGACCACCTTTAGGCCATGGTGGTCTCATAGGAGCCATGGATTATTTCTATCTTTCTGTATCTGTTGAGGCCTGTTTTATGACCGATTATATAGTCAATTTTACAGAAAGTATCATGAGATGTTAAGAAGAAGGTATATCCTTTTGCTTTAGGATAGAATATTCTATAAATAGCTGTTAAATCCATTGGGTTCATGACTTCTCTTAGTCTGTCTATGTCTCTGTTTACTTTCTCTTTCCATGATCTGTCCATTGATGAGAGTGGGGTGTTGATAACTCCTACTATTATTGTGTGAAGTACAATGTGTGCTTTGAGCTTTAGTAAGGTTTCTTTTATGTATGTAGGTGCCCTTGTATTTGGGGCATAGATATTTAGGATTGAGAGTTCATCTTGGTGGATTTTTCCTTTGATGAATATGAAGTATCCTTCCTTATATTTTTTTATGTCTTTTGGTTGAAAATGGATTTTATTCGATATTAGAATGGCTACTCCATCTTGCTTCTTCAAACCATTTTCTTGGAAATTTATTTCCAACCTTTTATTCTGAGGTAGTGTCTGTCTCTGAGGTGTATTTCCAATAGGCAGCAAAATGTTGGGTTCTCATTGCATATCCAGTTTGTTAATCTGTGTCTTTTTTATTGGGAAATTGAGTTCATTGATGTTTAGAGATATTAAGGAATAGTAATTGTTGCTTCCTGTTATATTTGTGTTTGGATGTGAGATTTTGTGCTTGTCGTCTCTTGTTTTGTTGCAAAACAATTAGTTTCTTGCTTTTTCTAGGGTGTAGCTTGCCTCCTTGTGTTGGGCTTTACCCTTTATTATCCTTTGTACGGTGGGATTTATAGAAAGATATTGTGTAAATTTGGTTTTGTCATGGAATATCTTGGTTTCCCCATCAATGTTAATTGAGAGTATTGCTGGATACAGTAACCTGGACTGCCATTTGTGTTCTCTTAGTGTCTGTATGACATCTGTCCAGGATTTTCTGACATTTATAGTCTCTGGTGAGAAGTCTGGTGTAATTCTGATAGGCATACCTTTATATGTTATATATTAATATTCTTTTCTTGTTTTGTGCATTTGATGTTTTGACTATTATGTGACGGGAGGAGTTTCTTTTCTGGTCCAATCTATTTGGAGTTCTGTTGGCTTCTTCTATGTTTATGGGCATCTCTTTCTTTAGGTTAGGGAAGTTTTCTTCTAAGATTTTTTTGAAGATATTTACTGGTCCTTTGAATTGGGAGTCTTCACTCTTTTCTATACTTATTATCCTTAGGTTTGATCTTCTCATCGTGTCCTGGATTTCCTATATGTTTTGGGCCAGTATCTTTTTCCATTTTCCATTATCATTGACAGTTTTGTCGATGATTTCTATGGAATCTTCTGCTCCTGAGATTCTCTCTTCTATCTGTTGCATTCTGTTGGTGATGGTTGTATCTACGGCTCCTTGTCTCTTCCTTTGGTTTTCTATATCCAGGGTTGTCTCCCTGTGTGCTTTCTTTATTACTTCTATTTCCTTCACCTGTTTGATTGTGTTTTCCTGTAATTCTTTCACGAATGCTGCATTTCCTTTCTATAGGCTTCTGCTTGTTTATTTGTGTTTTCCTGCATTTCTCAGGGAGTTCTTTATGCCTTTTTTGAAGTCTTCCATCATCATGATCAAATGTGATTTTAAATCTAGATTTTGCTTTTTTGGTGTGTTTGGACATTCAGTGTTTGCTTTGGTGGGAGAATTGGGCTCTGATGATGCCATGTAGTCTTGGTTTCTGTTGCTTGGCTTCCTATGCTTGCCTCTTGCCATCACATTGTCTCTGGTGTTACCTTGTTCCGCTATTTTTGACAGTGCCTAAACCATCCTATAGGCCTGTGTGTCAGGAGTGCTGTAGACCTGTTTTCCTGTTCACTTTCAGCCAGTTATGGGAAAAGGGTGTTCTGCTTTCAGGCGTGCAGTCGTTCCTGTGTACTGGTCTTCAGGTGTTCCTGTGGGCTGGTGTCCTGAGTCCACCAGGCAGGTCACTTGAAGCAGAAAAGTTGGTCTTACTTCCGGTCTTGAGCCAAGTTTCACTTTTCAGAGCCAGTTTCAGCAATCCATGAGGGCAGCAACCAGAAAGGCCTGCCCTGCCTTCCCTCAGGACCCTATGCTAAGGGGCCCAGATGGTGCTAGGCGTTTTTCTCTAGAGTCAGAAATGTGGGCAGAGAGTAGTATCCTCTGGCTTCCCAGGCATGTCTGCCCCTCTAAATGTCTAGCTCTCCCTCCCATGGAATTTGGGTGCAGGGAGCTGTTTGTCCAGATCCCTTCAGATCTGGGCAGTGTCTGGACCACAGTGTTGAAAGCCTCTATCTTCCAGTTCCCAGAAGCCATATACAGTTTCCTTGTGGGCCAAGGGTGTGGGCAGGGGTGGGAAGTACTGGCGGTCTCTCCTGCCCTGAAGTCCCAGGAGTGCCCACCTCTTTGGGCGGTAAGCTCTCCCTCTCACAGGGTTTGGGAGCAGGGAGCTATGGGACAGGATCAGCGAGGTTCTGGCCACAGCTAGAAACTGGAGTGTCCAGTCCTGGAGGAATTTTGCCTTTGTGATCCCTGAGCAGGTCACTTGGAGCAGAAAAGCTGGTCTTACCTCTGGTCTCAAGCCTGGAGTCTCTTCTCAGAGCTGGGTTTCAGTTCTCCATGAGGGCAGCAACCAGAAGGGCCTGTCCTGCCTTAGCTCGGGACCCTATGCAAAGGGGGCCCAGATGGTGCTAGGTGTTTTCTTCTAGAGTCAGAAATGTGGGCAGAAAGTGGTTTCTTCTGGCTTCCCAGGCGAATCTGCCCCTCTGAAGCCCTGTCTTTGTTTTAAATACTGTAACTCTTCTTGCTTACTTTTTAATCTACATTTTCTTTTTTGTGTAAATTTTCTTATTGTAACTAAGAATCTGTCACTGATATCAATGTTTCTTGGTACTTGAGATCACATACTTTATACTTCCCACCTGTGGGGACCAAGAATTAACTTCTGAAATTAAAGGAGTAAAATCTTTCTATCAGGTTTGGATAGAACATGTTAGACCCCACAGTTTCTCAGTCAGCGGCAGCTTGTTGAAACATGGATTGTGTGTCTGTGACTGAAGCAATACTCAGATTAATTTTCAGTGCCCTGGATTCTAGGAAATGTATCTTCAACACACAGAGATAAAAACTAACAAAACTCTTGTTCTCAACTAGGGTGAAAAATAAGCAATTCACGCTTCATATATATATATATATATATATATATATATATATATATATATATATATATATGAAATATTTATCTTGTAGGTATGTACATATTATTAAAAATGTAGATTATATAACATCAAACACATGAATTCAACAGTCTTATATGACTAGTGGAATGTCTCGGGTAGTGAGTGTGCTTGCACCTAAGACTGGTATATTGAGCTGCATCCTTAGGACCTGTCTTAGTCAGTGTTCTATTGATATGAAGACATATCATAACCAAGGGAACTATTAAAAAAGAAATCCTTTGATTGAGACTTGCTTATAGTTTTAGAAGATTAGACCATTATCATCATAGCCAGAAGGATGGCTGGAATTAGATGCAAGTATAGTGTGTGGAATTTTAAAACTAACCCCTGCAAAGAAATTTTAACCCAGCAACCTGACTACTCTGGCTGGAATACAGATACACGTTTAGTACATCCTTTAATCCCAAACAATAAAGGGAAGATTAGTTTGTAGAAGGGAGGAGGCATGTTGGAAGGTGAAGTCTACTTGGAAGGCAGCTCAATGGATATAGTTGAGTCAGTTGTATTCATTCAGTTGCGTTCTGTGCAGTGGAGTTAAATTCGTCATCTGGAAGTCAGTTCAGTGTGCAGAGGGCAGTGTAGTTTAATTTGTTTATGAGATCGTGTAGTTTAGTGCAGGACAACAGAGGCAGTTAAAGCCAGAGACTAAATCAAGCCAGAGTGTGAGAAGGAGTCAGATGATTAGAACAGATTGCTAGAGTTGGTTTGAGGCCAGAAAGAGCAGTTAAGTTTGAAGCCAAGGAGATCCAGACTGAATCAGTCAACATTGAGAATAGTTGTGAGCCAGAAGAGCTGAGTTAAACCAGCCAGGCAAAGTTCAGAAAGAACTAACACTTAGGAGAGAGGGTAAGCTGAGTCAGCTGTAAGTCTCTGAAATGACAATTACATCTGACAAATAAAAGTTATTTTTACACCTCCCCAGTCACAAACCTTCTCCAACAAATCAAACTCCCTAATTCTTTTCAAATAATACCATTTCCAGATGACTAAGCACTCAAATAAGTGAGAAGAGCCCATACATATTCAAGCAACCACATTCCATTTCCTGGCCCCCATAGGCTTATAAGCACACTATATTGCAAAATGTAGTTAGCTAAACTACAAGAGTTCCGATAGTCTTTCACAGTCTCAAGACTATCCAGAGATCCATAGTTAAAAGTCTCTTGTGAGATTCAAGGCAATGCCTTGACTGTAAGTCTCTAGAAGAGAAAAAAAAAGGAAATATCCAAATATACAATGGCACATATATGGTACCATACATTATAAACACAAAGGAGAGCATAGTAAAAACAAATACTGGACCAAAGCAAGAAATAAAGTCATCAGGGCATACACCAAACTCTGTATTTCTGTCTCTGATACATGAGAGCTTTTCAGATCTTCTCGCCTTTCAGCTTTATGGACTGTAATAAGCTCTCTCCGAGCTTGTTCCATTAACTGGTCTTTATTTCTCCTTGGCAGGTATTCCATGACTCTGGCATCTCCAAAAGCTTGGGGGTCATCAATGCCACCTAAACTTCACCTTTAGCTTTATGCAACGGTTACTCTGAGCCTCCATGCAGGACATCTCAGAAAATCGCCTGGTTAAATGATTTTTTTTTCTTACCTGCAAAGGCAGCTTCTCTAACCTGATCTTGTATTTTTCACTCTAAAGGCAGAACAACATGGCTGAATCTACCACATTCTGCTTGCTGGGGCTAGAGCATAAACCTCTGTTCAAACAGATTTTCATCAACTTTCTGTTCTTCGTGGTGTCTTTTACTGCAAACCTTATACTTAATTACTTCAAAAGTTGAAAGCCAAGCTAAGCTTAGCTCTCTAGTTGAGTTAGCATCTGGTTTTGCTATAATTTTTTTTATCACTTTTAGCTGACTGAGCTTCCCTGATGCTCATTTTCTTTTCAAACGTCTCGTCAGCCCACTTGCTTTTTTTCCATTGTAGAGCTGTGTAACTATTTGACACAGTCAGTCCTAGGCTTTCTTGAACACTTTCTGCCAAGACCATTAATCCAAAACTTGTCAATAAAGACTCAGATGGACTTTAGGGCAAGAGAAAAGTAGGCACATTCTTTGTAAAACAAAACTAAAACAAATATAAATTGTTGAAGATTGGTTGGAATAACTTTTCAGCAGACTGGTACAGATTAAAGTTTCACAGATATTGATTCAGTTTATTATCTCATGCAGAGGTATGCAGAATAGAAAAAATATAAAGGGTAATTTGATAATTTAAAAGCCCTCAATGTACAAAAGCTACCCTGTGTGCTATGAGTACTTATTTGAAAAGCGTGGATCATTGCTGTGATCTGGACTCAGGCATGAATAAACAGAAGAATGTAATATCATGGAATTTATTTGCACAATAAAAAAATCCAAGTTTGGCATTTCAAGGGAACAAAAGAAGAGACAGTTCAATAAACAGAGCTCAGAAAATGATTGCTTTGATAAAAACAGAAAAAATTGATCTACTATTTTGTATGATAAACAAACATATTTCCTATAGATTTTTAAAAACAAAATATAACACCTTAATTTTATAAAATATTTCAGGTATTTCTTTTTGATATCAGACAGTAATATGTGTTCCATTTGTCAATTTAGAGAAAATTGCCTAGTTTATAATGGCATGTCTCTTTATGCTTAAACATGTTAAGCCTTGGTGTTTATGAGATACTCTCCTAGGCTTTCACTATGTTTTTTGTTTTCATCCAAAAAAAGAGCTTGTGTTTCATATTAGATTTATTTGTGAATACAACATATATTTTTTCTAACAGTTGGATGCTGTCTCATTTCCTGTTACATTTCCTATCAAATTTCACTCAAACAGTGTGATGGAACTGAGTTTCTTGGCCTTGTGGGAAGTTAGAATAATAATCTATATCTCCTTTCTAGTTTTTAATCTCCATGTTTTTGCCTTACCTTTTGGTAATTGTCATAGTTTATACTAATAGAACCTTAAAATTTCCTTGGCTGGCCAAAAAAAACTTATTAGGATAGATCTGTTTTGTGAGAATAGAGTCCCGATTTTCTCTCCTTCAGTTATTTACTTTAGAAAGTTTCATCGTTGTGAATAAATTCTCTAGAATTTATAAAGTGAGGTACTCAACTTTATAAAACCCCTTACAACACAGAATATTTTTCAAATTGTCAGGAATCATTCCTTTATTTTAAAACCCTTTTATATCAGACTCTGTGATTAGAATTCTGATTTTCAAAGAAAACAATTAGTAAAAAATAAAAAATGATATAATCACACAAAATACAACTTTACCATAATCCCTTCAATATTTTTTCTGAATATGAGAAAAGATTCTTCTAATATGTGTGGAAAGTGCATGCATTTCTAGGTTGAATCTCTGAAATATCTGCAGGAGACTTTCAATGGAACTTTGGGGAATATAGCTCAGATCAATTTCACAGTGAGGCCTCTTTAGCTCTCTAACTGCAAGTATGACTATCAAAGACTAGAATTGCATACTCATGTCCTAACTCAGAAAATCATTCTTTTTTCCCCCCTTGGAGAACCAATCTCTTCCCAATGCCATGTCTCCTGATTCGTTAGGAGAACACCTTGGGTCTGCTGGAGACTCATGTAAATGACCAGCATCTATTAAGTACCTGTATAGATGGTAAATTGGACAGACAGAATCCTTACAAGTTTGCTGCTGAAGACAGTGGACCAGGACACCTATAGCTCCTTCTTTCACTTTACGCCTTCGAAAATTCTAAATATCCAGACAAGTTAGAGTCTATTAACAAAGCATATGTCTGTGATTGCCTGGCAGTAACTTACCCAACAGCATCAAACTGAAGCTCTTCCACTATACAAACTACCATGTCTCCAATTGGAATCACATCTTTTTAGAGAAATCATTCAATGATTTTAAATAATTAAAAATAAAAATTGTAGTATCTTCTGTAATTTCAAATAAAATATCTTAAAGAAAGCAAACCATATTTGTTGCTAAAAATTTTTATTCTCATTTTTTTATTTTTAAACTCAATTTAATTTTAAAATTGATTTAATTGAATTATATTATTTTACATCTTTCCATTACCAGTTTTATAACCCTCTCTAAATAGCTTCAAAATTAATGTTGCCTTCTGTTATTTTAATATTTTTACATAGATATATAAGTAAATATTTAAATATCACCTATAGATCCCTTTCAACCTGCATGTTCATACTTCTAGGACTAACCGTTTTCTATCAGTTAACTAATTAAGGAATTCAAACCTGAGGCAGAATAATCCTCTCAGCTGTTGATAATTTGTAGTTCTTCATCTGTGAGGATAGTCTTGTGAGATTTCTCTCAATTATATGGGGACATCTGTTATTGTTGAACTTTTTATATCTGAATTACCCGGCCTTGTTAAGATTTCGTGGATATAGCTCCGGCCTGTAGCTAGAAGATACAACCTCATAGTTAAGACTTCATGGTCCTGTGGCTCTTAAAACCTTTCTGTTGACACTTTCACAAGGGTCTCTGAGCCTTAGATGAAGAAGTTCTGTTGTAGACTTGTCAGCAGTCATTGAGCATCCCAGGCAAGTGTTCTATGGGTTATTTTAGTAGGTGTAGTTTGATTGTCTTTTGGTGCAAAAATAAATTTCATTGATGGATTGTGATATCTGTACTTATCTTTGGGTATAAAAGTAAGTACTTAGAGTAAAATTGGGGCTGCAATACTGGTTTAAGAAAGTGGGGGTAGTGGGCTCCTTTCTTGGGCATATACACTACTGAGTAGTTGGCTAAGATAAAAGTACCCATTAAGATGTCACCCCTGCTTAATGGGATTTGAATTCAATCAGACAACTGTCTCTTAGTAAGCTACAAAAGAAGTGTCACTACTTTACATTTGAGCAAGTCTTGCCAGCCCAGACACAGTTGTGGTTCATAGATGTTACAGCTGAGTAGGACTAGTGATTGCTATTTTTTCTTGGCAGTTTGCATATCACATCATGATATTAAGAGAGACACCTCTGCAATATCAAGTTTCTGGATCAATTCCTGCTCAATGCCCCAAGTCCTCAGAATAAAGTGCATAGTAACTGTAGGAATAGAAACTTGAGTTTAAATTCTGGAAAGCAAATACTTATATCAGCAGTGGTGGTATCTTCATTGTTTAAGAGGTATCTCAGACTACCATGCCTTACAACTCCCAAGACTTTTACTTATGCACAGTACTGAAATTTTGTTAGATAGTCCATTGGTCTTATAAGAACATTATCTTTTTTTTAATTTAATTTTTTTATTAACGTGAGTATTTCTTATTTACATTTCGAATGTTGTTCCCTTTCCCGGTTTCCGGGCAAACATCCCCCTAGTCTCCCCTCCCCTTCTTTATGGATGTTCCCCTCCCCACCCTCCCTCCATTGCCGCCCTCCCCCCAACAATCACGTTCACTGGGGGTTCAGTCTTAGCAGGACCAAGGGCTTCCCCTTCCACTGGTGATCTTATTAGGATATTCATTGCTACCTATGAGGTCAGAGTCCAGGGTCAGTCCATGTATAGTCTTTAGGTAGTGGCTTAGTCCCTGGAAACTCTAGTTGCTTGGCATCGTTGTTCATAAGGGGTCACGAGCCCCTTCAAGCTCTTCCAGTGTAAGCACATTATATTAACTGATAGATGCAATTATATGTAAAGTATGTAAATATAAAATAATAATTCACTGTCAAGTGTTTCAAGTGATATTTATCACTACCCATTCCTACTTAAATTATCTCCCATATTGATTTCTCTACTCACAGTACTTAAGCCCTGCTGTTCCGTATACTAGAGCTCATATCCCTGCTGAGTTCATTTGACCTTTGGTGGGTTTTTTTGGTAACTCAAAATTATATACTAAGAATACAGATTTGGAATTAAGAACAAAATATAAAAGACAACATGTAGAATTTGTTTTACATGTCTAAGTTACTGTACTAGATTGGGTTCTCAATAGTCATAGAATGTACGGAATGAATATATATGTATAAATATGTACATACACACATACATGTACCTATACACACAGATACACACATAGGTTTGTGTATTCACATATATGGAATGACTTATAGCTTGAAGGTCAAGTAAGCCAGCAATGGCCAAGAATATAAAGTTGTTCAGGCCCAGGAGGCTGGGTTTTTCACCTGGTTGTTCTGTAGAAGTTGGAATTCTGAAGAATCAGCATCCAACAGATGTGCTGGCAAGTAAGTACAAACATGCAAAGAACAAATTCTTCATTCTTCCACTGCTCTTATGTAGAACTCCAACAGAAGGTATGGCCCAGATTAAAGATGTACCTCAAGATCTTGACTAAGGAATGTCATGTGTGTCCTCCAGCTACAATGTATTGGTCAAAAGTTTGTGTCCTCCAGCTTCAAGATCTGTGTCACAGCTCTGACCTCCATTTCTGGATTGTAGCTCATTCCAGATATAGTCAAGTTGATAACCAGGAATAGCCATCAAAATCCACCACTTGTTAACGTGACACAAATCATATATTTATGCCTAAATAAAACAATAACCAGGTCATAAGTATACCTAACATGATATAGCTATCCCTTGTACTACCACTAATTAATTGTAAATTTAGGTCAGTGTTCCTTAGAAAGCATTATTTTAGTATCTTAAACTTAATTAAGATAACCATTGATATGTTCTTAATTGAAGTTAAAGAAATTGCTGTTAAGCACAAAAATCTGTCCAAGTTAGGGTTTCATTGCTGTGAAGAGGTACCATGTCCAAGACAACTCTTATAAGGAAAACATTTAATTGGAGGTCACTTACTGTTTTAGAGGTTCAGTCAATTATCTTACTGGTGAAGAGCATTACAGCATCCACAGAGAAAGAGTTGAGAATTCTACATCTAGGAGAAGACTGTCTTCTGTAGGCAGCCAAGAGGAGAATCTCATTCCAAATCAAGTGGAGCCTGAGCATAAGAACCTGAAGCCCACCCATGTAGTGACACACTTCCTCTATCAAGCCCACACATACTCCCACAAGGTCACACCTTTTAACATAGCCACTCCCTGGGTTAAGCAGATGTAAGCCACCACAGCTGAATAACAGAATAATATATACTAGTTTTGTCTATTTCATTGCCAAATTTTCTCACTTCATCTTTCTTTCCAGATGAGAAAGGTGAAGAATTGTTTGTATAGATGTAATATATGGTAGACTTATTTTTGGATTTTTGAAAGTTCACACTGATTTCCAGAGTGGCAGCATCAATATAGAATCCCCACAGTGAATAAGTTTTTATTCCCCTTACCCTACAATCTCACCAGTATATTTGTGCATTTGTTATTGTTGTTGATTTTATATATTCTAAGAGGGATGAGCATGAGAGGCAAGCATCAACATCACTTGTGACTGAGTTTTCAAGCTAAATCTTCGGTTCTATGCTCAGCACATAGGAGAATTCTCTAAAGTCAGTCATATGAGTGCCATGTGACTTACAACACATTATTTCTAAGGGACTCTAAGTGGGAAAGGTCTTAAACATCACATTATTTGGATAACGACTCATAGACTTATACTTTTTTTTACTATGTGTAGTATCAATTACAAGAAAAGACAAATAAACACTATAAATTATACCACAAGAGGGAAAGTTTGTTTGTCTTCTACGTGTGAAAAAATAAACAAGTTAAGTATTGTAAATATACACATTTCATTATGTTGAAATATTGTTGATATTAAGACAGAGCATGTCCATGGTTCAATGATCAAATCAATGCTTTATATTTTGAGCAGTTTTAAAGTAATTTGTTAAACTCAAAATGTCTTTTACTTTTATTTTTATACATACATATATATATATATATATATATATATATATATATATATATATATATATATGCACACACATGCAGTTGCCAGTTGCCTACGGAGACTGAAGTAGGCATTGTATCTGCTGGATATAGTTACAGGTAGCTGTAAAACAACAAGTGTAGTACTGAGAAATGAACACAGATTTTTTTGTAAACAGGAATGTTCTTTTGACAATGAAGTCCTATGTCCAATCCAAATCTATATTTCTAAAATATTTAAAAACTGTTTCTTTAAAATTGAATTATTTTATATAGCATTTTGCTTGTGATCATTTCTATTTTACCCCTAAAACTAACAGGGTACTATACACTTAACACCTTAGTACACTAAATCTGCCCGAAGGAGTAGATACCATATATTTCCCAAATATTTAAAGGCATTTTTTTCAAGTCAAATTCAAGTTTCTCTATTTATGATAAGACCTGTTGAACATTCAAACTGTGTGAATTTATGGCAAAGAATTCTTTATACTTCTTAGTAAGCCTGAAGGCATTAATCAGACACCCATCTACTGTTTTTTTCTCTTTCACTCTGTTTATCCCCTTGCTGTTTACTGTCTCCTCTTCCTCCTTCCTCTCCTCTTCCTCCCATCCTCCTCCTCCTTCTCCTCTTCCTTCCTCCTCCTGTCTTATAATTTATTTATGTATTCACTTCATATCTCAATATCATGCCCCTTCTCTTCCCAGTACCATTCCACATAGATCCTTCCCTCATGCTATCCTCCTGGGGGAGCTGCCCTGGGTATCACTCTCATACCAACCCCTCTGTCTCATGAAGACACTGCAAGGCTGCATGCATCCTCTCCCACTGAGGACACACAAGGAGGACCAGTTGGGGAAACCATATCCACAGGCAGGCAACCCTTTCATGGACAGCCCGCACAAGAGTTGTTGAGAGACCTGCATAAAGACCAAGTTGCATATCTGCTACATATGTACATATAGGGCAGGACAGGGTGGCTAGGTCCAACCCATGCTCACTCTTTGGTTAATGGGTCAGCCTCTGTAAATCCTCAAGAGTCCAAATCAGTTGACTCTGTGGATGTTATTTTTGAGTTCCAGTCATTTTAGGATCACTCAGCCCTTACCCCTAATTCTTCCATACTATACCCCAAGCTCCATCTAACATTGTCTGGAAGGAAGAAAATGAACCTTTTCATTATTTTTTCTTTTTAATTAATTAATTAATTAATTAATGTTTACACCCCAGATTTTATTCCCCTCCCAGTCTACACCCCTAGGGCTTCACATCCCATACCTCCTCCCACCCTGTACTCCCCTCCCCAGTTTCAACAAGCATGTCCCCACCACACCCACCACACCCACCCTACCACACCCACCCCACCCACCCCACCAGACGTCTAAATTTCCTGAGGACTCCAGTCCAGACCCAGGAGTCCTTTGCTGTATAAGTATTGGAGGCCTCATCTCAGCTGGTGTATGCTGCCTGGTTGGTGATCCAGATTCTAAAAGATCTTAGGGGTCCAGGTTAATTGGGACTGATCATCCTCCTACAGAATTCCCCTCCTCTTCAGCTTCCTCCAGCTTTTCTCTAATTCAACCAGAGGGGACAGCAGCTTCGGTCCATTGTTTGGGTGCACAAATGTGCATCTGACTCTTTCAGCTACTGATTGGGTTTTTTGGAGGGAGTCCTGATAGGTTCCTTTATGTGAACACACCATAACTTCAGTAACAGTGCCAGATCTTGGAACCTCTCCTTGAGCTGCAACCCTCTTTGGATCTGGATCCTCTTTTCCTCAGGATCTTCACCATTTCCATCCCCACATTTGTTTCAGACAAAAATAATTATGGATCAGAACTTTGTCTGTGCGATAGCAAACCCATCACTCACTTGATGCCCTGTCTTTCTGCTGGAGGTGGATTCAATAAGTTCTATCACCTCACTGTAGAGCCTTTCATCTTTCCCCTTTGAGTCCTAAGTATTTCTCACTCCCCAGGGCTCTGGTACATCCTAGAGGGTCTTCCCAAGCTCCTTCCTCCTAAGGTCTCTTGTCTCCATTAATTCTGCTGGACCTCAGGGCTTCTGTCCCTTCCCTAACTCAATACCAGATCATGTTTCCTTCTCCTCCCACCTCCAATCCCTTTCCTTTCCTTGTCCCTCCCTCCCCCCTTTTGGTTGCTTTCTTCTCTCTCCCAAATAGAACTGAGGCATCATCACTTGTGCCCTTTAGCTTTTTGACATTTTTTAGTTCTGTGAACTGTATCTTCTGTAGTCTGTACTTTTTTTTTTTTGGCTAAAATCCACTTAATAGTGAGAATATACTGGGCATGTCTTTTTCAGTCTGAGTCAACACACTCAGGATTACATTTTCTAGTTCCATCCATTTGCCTGCAAAACTCAGGATGTCCTCAATTTTAATAGCTGAGTAGTACTCCATATGTAAATATACTATATTTTCTGTATCCATTCTTCTATCATAGGACATCTGGGTTGTTTCCAGCTTCTGACTATCACAAATAAGGTCACTATGAACATAGTGGGACATGTGCCCCTGTGGTATGGTGGGGCATCTTTGGGGTATTTTCTACAAAAGTGATATTTCTGGCATTTTCCAATATTCTGAGGAACCTCCAAACTGATTTCCAGTGTAGTTGAGACAGCTTGCAATCCCACCAATAAAGGACCGTTCCTTTTTTTCCACATTCTTGCCAGCATCTGTTGTCACCTGAACTTTTGATCTTACTTATTCTGACTGGTGTAAGGTGGAATCTCAGGGTCATTTTGATTTGCATTTTCTGATCACTAAGGACTTTGAACACTTCTTTAGATGCTTCTCAGCCATTGGAGACCCCTCTATAGTGAATTATGTTTAGTTCTGTACCCCATTTTTTCATTGGGTTGTTTGGTTCTTTGGTGGCAAGCTTCTTAAGTTCTTCAAATATTTTGGATATTAGCCCTCTATCAGATGTGGGGTTAGTCAAGATTTTTTTCCCAATCTGTAGGATGCTGATTTGTCTTTTTGACTATGTCCTTGGCCTTACAGAATCTTTCCAGTTTCATGAGGTCCCATTTGTCAATTCTAGAACCTGGAGTGTGAACCATCTGAGGTCTGTTTAGGAAATTTCTGCCTGTGCCAAAGAGTTCAAAGCCCTTTTCCAGTTTCTATTCTATTAGATTTGGTTTTATGTTGATGTTCTTGATCCACTTGGACTTGAGCTTTGTGCATGGTATCAAATATGGGTCTATTTTCATTTTTCTACATACAGACATCCACTTTGACCAGCACCATTTATTGGAGACACTTTCTTTTTTCCATTGTATATTTTTGCTTTCTTTGTCAAAGATTAAGTGTGCATAAGTGTGTGATTTTATTTCTGGGTCTTCAGTTCTAATCCATTTATCAACTTGCCTGTCTCTGTACCAATACCATGCAGTTTTTATTATTATGACTCTGTGACTCTGTAGTAGAACTTGTGGTCAAGGATGGTGATTCCCCCAGCTGTTCTTTTATTGTTAAGAACTACTTTCGCTGTTCTGTTTTATTCTTTTGTTTTATTTTTTGTTTTTTTGCTTTTTTTTTTTTGCCTTTCCAGATGAATTTGAGAATTGCTCTTCCATGTCTTTGAAGAATTAATTGTGTTGAGGTTTTGATGGGAATTTCATTTTATCTATACCTTGGCCATTTTTCCATTTTTACTATGTTAATTCTGCCAATACATGAGAATGGGAGATCTCTCCATTTTCTGAGATCTTCAATTTTTTTCTTGAGAGACTTGAAGTTCTTATTATACATATCTATCACTTGTTTGATATTTTATATTATCTATGGCTATTGTGAAGGGAATTGTTTCCCTAATTCTTTATTCATCCTGTTTATCATTTTTATAAAGGAAGGCTACTGATTTGATTTAATTTTATATCCAGCCACTTGGCTAAAGTTGTTTATCAGTTGGAGAAGTTATCTGGCAATATTTTTGGGGTCACTTATTTATATTATCTTATCATCTGCCAACAGTTATAACATAAATGTTCTTTGCTAAATTGTATCCCCTTAATCTCTTTTTCTTCTTTTATTATTCTAGCTAGTATTTGGAGTACTATATTTAATAGAAATTGAGATATTTGGCATCCTTGTCTTGTCTGAGAATTTAGTGGGATAGTTTCAAGTATCTCTCCATTTAATTTGATATTGGCTGTTGGATTACAGTAAATTGCTTTTATTATAGTTAGTTATGGGCCTGGAAGTCCAGATCTCTCTAATACTTTTAACATGAAGGGGTGTTGTATTTTGTCTAATGCTTTTTCTTCATTTAAGGAGATGGTCATGTGATTTTTTCTTTGAATTTGTTTATATGGTGTTTTATGTTAATGAATTTTCATATAGTGAATGAACCTTGCATTCCTGGGATGAAGTCTACTCAAATGTGTTTTCTTGGATTCGGTTTGCAATAATTTTTGAGTATTTTTGCATCGATATTCATAAGCGAGAATAGTTTGAAGTTCTCTTTTTTTTGTAGGGTCCTTGTGATTTTTAGGTATCAGAGTAATTGTGGCTTCATAGAATGAGTTAGGTAGTGTTCCTTCTGTTTCTGTTTTATGGAATAGTTTGAGGAATATTGGTATCAGATCTTCTTTGAAGGTCTGGTAGAATTCAGAACTAAATCCATCTTGTCCTGGGCTTTTTTTGGTTGGGAGGATTTTAACGACTTCTTTTATTTCCTTATGTGATATTGGCCTCTTTAGAAAGTTCACTTGCTCTTGATATAACTTTGTTATGTGGTATCTGTCTCGAAAACCATCCATTTCATCTAGAGTTTCCAGTTTTGTTGAGTATAGGCTTTTGTAGTAGGATCTGATGAGTATTTGAATTATCTCCAATTCTGTTGTTATTTTCCCTTTTCACTTCTGATTTGGTTAATCTGGATAATACCTCTGGGCTCTTAGTTAGTTTGACTAGGAATTTATCTCTTTTTTTGATTCCCTCAATGTACCAGCTTTTGGTTTTGGCAATTCTTTTTTATTGTTGTGTGAATCTGCTTCTTTTTTTTCCTAGAGATCTCAAGTGTGTTGTTAAGTTGCTAGTGTAAGATCTCTCCAGTTTCCTTACCAGTGCACTTCGAGTATTAATTTTCCTCTTATCACTGCTTTTGTTGTGTTCCATAGTTTTGTGTATGATGTATCAACATTTTCATTGAATTCCAGGAACTCTTTAATTTCTTTCTTTCTTCCTTGACCAAATTATCAAAGAGTAGAGAGTTTTTCAGTTTTCACATGTATGTGGTATTTGTGTTGTTTTTGCCGTTATTGAAGACCAGCTTTAAACCCTGGTGGTCTGATAGGGTACATGGGATTATTTCAATCTTCTTGTATTAGTTGAGGGTTGTTTTGTAAGCAACTGTGTGGTAGATTTTGGAGAAGGTACCATGAGGTGCTGAAAAAACGTTATATTATTTTGTTTTAGGGTGGAAGGTTTTGTAGATATCTGTTAAATACATTTGTTTCATAGCCTCTACTAGTTTCATTGTGTCTCTGTTTAGTTTCCCTTTCAATGTCCTGTCCATTGGTGACAGTGGATGTTGAAGTCTCTCATATTATTGTGTGGGGATCTCTGTGTGTTTGAGTTTTACTAAAGTTTCCTTTATGAATGTGGGTGTCCTTTCATTTGGGGCATAGATGTTCAGAATTGAGACTTTCTCTTGGTGGATTTTTCCCTTTGTTAACTATGAAGTGTCCTTCCATATCATGCTTGATAACTTTTGGTTGAAAGTATATTTTATTGGATATTAGGATGTCATCTCCAGCTTATTTCTTGGGACCATTTGTTTGATAAAACTTTTTCTATCTTTTTACTCTGAGATAGTTTCTGTCTTTGTTAATGAGGTGTGTTTCTTGTATGCAGCAAAATGTTGGATCTTGTTTGCATATTTAATCTTTTAGTTCATGTCTTTTATAGGTAAATTGAGTCCATTAATATTGAGAGATATTAAAGACAGATGACTGTTGTATCCTGTTATATTTGCCTTTGTAGGTAGTTTTATGTGCTTGTGGTTTTCTCCTTTTGTCTTTGTTTTGAGATGCTTAATATCTTGTCTTTTCTTTGGTAGAGGTATCTTCTTTGTATTGATGTGTTCCTTCTAAGATCCTCTGTAGGGCTGGATTGGTGGATAGATATTGTTTGAATTTGGTTTTGTCTTGGAATATTTTGGTTTCTCCATCTATGTTGCTTGAGAGTTTTGCTGTGTATAGAGACAGGACTGGCATTTGTGTTCTCTTGAAGTCTGCAGGACATCTAATCAAACTCTTCTGGCTTTCATAGTCTCTGTTGAAAAGAATGGTATAATTCTGATGGGTCTGCCTTCGTATGTTACTTGGCTCTTTTTCCTTGTAGCTTTTAATATTTGTTCTTTGTTCTGTGCTAGTGTTTTGTCTATTATATGGTGAGAGTATTTTTCTCATCTGGTCCCATTTATTTGGTGGTCTGTAGGCTTTTTGTACCATTATGGCCATGTCTCTCATTAGTTTGTGGAAGTTTTCTTCTATGATTTTATTGAAGGCATTTCCAGGTCTTTTGAGCTGGGAATGTTCATTCTCCTCTACTTGAATTATTCCTAGATTTGGTCTTTTCATTTTTTCTGGAATTTCCTTGATGTTTTGGGTTAAAACATCGAATTTTGAGTTTTTAAGTTTTGAATTTTGTTTCTTTTGATCTCTTGCACGGTATCTTCTACACCTGAGATTTTCTTTTCTACCTCTTGTATTCTGTTGGTGGTACTTACATCTGTAATTCCTGACCTGTTTCCTAGATTTGCCATTTCCTGGTTTGCCTCCATTTGTGTATTTTTTTTAATTGTTTCTACTTCCACTTTTAGGTCTTGGACTGCTTTATGCAGCTCTTTCATCTTTTTCGATTGCGTTTTCCTGCATTTCTTTAAGTGATTTATTTGTTTCCTATTTAAGGGTTTCTACCTGTTTACTTGTGTTTTCTTGTATTTCTTTCATTGAGTTATTTATATCCTCCTTAAAGAACTCTATTATCCTCATTAGATAGGATTTTAAGTAAGCTTCCTGATTTTCAGGTATGTTGGTGTATTCAGGGCTTACTGTGGTGGAAGAACTAGGTTTTGATGATGCTCATGTATATTGGCTTCTGTTGTTTATGGTCTTAAGCTTGCTTCTCAACATCTGGTTACAACATGTGCTAGCTAGTCTTCTCTCTTAGAGACTCTAGATAATCACTCCAGATATTTTTTTCTGCAGAAAAATGTTGAGGTCAGTTAATAGGACATTTTAAACTAATTACCTGAGAAGTAGCAGTTTGCTTTTTGTTTTTTTTGTTTGCTTTATATTTTTTGGTTTCTGTTTTATTTTCTAATTGATATAGTACAATTGTCTACAAAAATCACATAATTTGTTTTAAAATTGAAATGTGTAAAAGTAATTTTTATTTCCTTGATGTAAATGTCATCTCAGAATGTTCAAGGAAAATCTTGGGCACTGTGTATTCAGATACTGATTGCTGTGCCCCAAGATTTAGCTACAGTTTGGAAATGACATTGGCATGAATATTGAAGAATCTCTTGTAACAATGTGGCATAATCCAATATTACTCAGCTATCAAAAACAATGCCTTAATGAAATTCATAGGCAAATGGTTGGAACTGGAAAATATCATCCTGAGTTAGGTAACCCAATCACAGAAAAACACACATGGTATGCACTCATTTATAAGTGACTATTAGCCCAAATGCTTGAATTACCCTAGATGCATAGAACACATGAAACTCAAGATGGATGATCAAAATGTGAATGCTTCACTCCTTCTTTAAAAGGGGAACAAGAATACCCTTGGCAGGGAATAGAGAGGCAAAGATTAAAACAGACACAGAAGGAACACCCATTCAGAGCCTGTCCCACATGTGGCCCATACATATACAGCCACCCAATTATACAAGAAGGATGAAGCAAAGAAGTACAGGCTGACAGGAGCCGGATGTAGATCTCTCCTGAGAGACACAGCCAGAATACAGCAAATACAGAGGCGAATGCCAGCAGCAAACCACTGAACTGAGAATAGGACCCCCGTTGAAGGAATCAGAGAAAGAACTGGAAGAGCTTGAAGGGGCTCAAAACACCATATGAACAACAATGCCAAGCAACCAGAGCTTCCAGGGACTAAGCCACTACCTAAAGACTATACATGGACTGACCCTGGACTCTGACCTCATAGGTAGCAATGAATATCCTAGTAAGATCACCTAAGTGGGAGGGGAAGCCCTTATCCTACTAAGACTGAACCCCCAGTGAACGTGATTGTTGGGGGGAGGGCAGCAATGAGGGGAGGATGGGAAGGGGAACACCCATAAAGAAGGGGAGAGGGAGGAGTTAGGGGATGTTGGCCCAGAAACCGGGAAAGGGAATAACACTCGAAATGTAAATAAGAAATACTTAAACTAATAAAAAAAGTAATTAAAAAAAGAATTATCTTTGATTGGTTAATAAATGGTTGAATAGCCAGTGATGGGGAGAAAGGTAGAAAGGTTGGATTTCCTATTCCATTTAGAGGTCCCAAGGAGAAGAGTCAAAGAAAGAGAGTTCCAGACAAGGCAGATGAGGAGGTAGCAGAAGAGGATGAAGCATGGAGAAAGAAGGAAGGGAGAGAAGAGATGGCTATGAAATATAGAATCTAAGAGGAGTCATGATGAGTAGGACATCAATAGATTTATCATGAGACTAGACAGCTATAGCAGAGCAATTCAAGGAGAGACAAAACACGAGTAACATCGAATATGTGGCTGGAATGTCAATAGCATGAATTAGGAATATATGGTCAGTTATTGTGCTTAACTCCTGTTGAATAACTACAATATGTCACTGTTTCAATTATTTGGAAGTTATCTGGCTATAGAAACAGCCACCTTTACATTTCATCCAATATTGTAAGCTTATTTTTAAGTAAATTCCCCTATAGAAGTCTGTATGGATTGTACCAGAAAGCAATTCCAACTTTCACATAATAGTCAAAACACCAAACTCACAAAACAAACAAAAAAAATATTAAAAGCAATAAGGGGAAAATGTCAAGTAATTTATAAAGGCAGAATTATCAGCATTATACTATGAAAGCCAGAAGATCCTGGGCAGATGCCATACAGACCCTAAGAGAACACAAAGGCCAGCTTCTGTATCCAGCAAAACTCTCAATTAACAATGAGGAAGAAGCCAAGATATTCCATGACAAAACCAAATTCACACAATATCTTTCTACAAATTTAGCCCTACAAAGGGTAATAGATGGGAAACTACAACGCAATGAGAGAAGCTACACCATAGGAAAAGCAAGAAAGTAATCTCCTCGCAATGAAACCAAAAGAAGAGAGAAACAAAAACATAATCCCACCTCTAAAAATAAAAGTAACAGGAAATATCAACCACTATTCCTTTATATATCTTAACATCAGTGGACTCAATACCTCAATAAAAAGACATAGACTAACAGACTGGATATGTAAAGAGGACCCAGCATTTTGCTGCATACAGGAAACACAACTCAGAAAAAAGACAGACATTACCTCAGAGGAATAGACTCGTAAAACAAAACCTTTCCAAGAAAAATTTCCGAAGAAACAGCTGTAGTAGCATTTCTAATATCTAACATTGAAGATAATTGAATTTCAAACAAGAATTATCAAAAATTATGAAGGATACTTCACACTCAAGAAAAGCCAAATTAACCAAGATGAAATCTCAAACCTAAATATATATGCTCCAAATTCAAGGTCACCTACATTCATAAAAGAAACCATACTAAAGCTCAAATCACACACAGCACTTTCCACAATAGTAGTAGGAGATTTCAACTCCCCACTCTCATCAATTGACAGATCATGGAAACAGAAAATAAACAGAGACATGGAGAAACTAAAAGAAGTTATGAACCAAATGGGCTTAATAGATACTTATAGAACATTCCATCCTAAAACTATATATATATATATATATATATATACCTTCTTCTCAATACCTTCTCCAAAATTGAGCATATAATCGGTCACAAAAAAGGCCTCAACAGATACACGAAGATTGATACAGTCCCGTGCATCCCATCAGATAACCAGGGACTAAGATTGCTCTTCTATTAAAAAAAAAAGATTAAAAAAACCAGAAAGCTCACATATGCATGGAAGTTGGACAATGCTCTACTCAATGACAACATGGCCTGGAAAGAAATAAAAAATGAAATTAAAACCTTTTTAGAATTTAATGAAAATGAAGGCTCAACATTCACAAAATTATGGGACACCATAAAATTAGTGCTAAGAGGAAAACCTAAAACCTCTAGAACAAACAGAAACATATAAACCCAAGAGGAGTAGAAGCAGAAAATAATCTAACTCAGGACTAAAATCAAACAAGTAGAAACCAAAAGGACTGTAGAAAGAAGCAACAAAACCAGGAGCTAATTCTTTGAGAAAATCAAACAGATAAATAAACCTTTTGACCGACTAACCAGAGATCACAGAGAGTGTATCCACATTAACAAAATCAGAAGTGAAAAGGGAGAATCTGAGGAAATACAAAAAAATCATCAAATCCTACTACAAAAGTGTATATTGAACAACACTGGAAAATCTGAATGAAATGGACAGCTTTCTGGACAAATACCAGTTATGAAAGTTTAATCAAGATCAGATACACCATCTAAACAAATCCATAACTACTAAAGAAAAAGAAACAGTTATTTAAAGACTCCCCAAAAGAAGAGCCCAGGACCAGACGGTTGAAGTGCAGAATTCTGTCAGACCCTCATCGAAGACCTCATACCAATATTGTCCAAACATTTCCACAGAATTGAAACAGGTGGAGCACTACCTGTTTGACGCAAAAATTGACGCAAAAATATTCAATAGAATTCTCGCAAATAGAAACAAAGAACACATCAAAGCAATCATTCATCATGATCAAGTAGGCTTCATCCTAGGCATGTATGGAAATATATGGAAATCCATCAATGTAATCCACTATGTAACCAAACGCAAAGAAAAAAATCACATGATCAACTCATTAGATGTTGAGAAAGCATTTGACAAAATTCAACACCTCTTCATGATAAAAGTCGTGGAAAAATAAGGAATTCAATGCCCATACCTAAACATATTAAAAGCAATACAAAACAAACCAGTAGCGAACAATAAACTCAATGGAGTGAAACTTGAAGCAATCCTACTAAAAGCAAAGACTAGACAAGGCTGCCCACTCTCTCCCTACTCATTCATTATAGTACTCAAAGTCCTAGCCAGAGTAATAAGACAACAATAGGATGTCAAAGGGACAGAAATTGGAAAGGAAGAAGTCAAAATATAACCATCTGCCGATAATATGATAGTATAATTAAGTGACCCCAAAAGTTCCACCAGAGAACTAGTAATCCTGATAAACAAGTCAGCAAAAGTGGCTCAATATAAAATTAACTCAAACAAATCAGTAGCCTTCCTCTATTTAAAGGATAAGTAGGCTGAGGAAAAAATTGGGGAAATGAGACCCTTCATAATAGTCCCCCAAAACATAAAATACTTCTGTTTGACACTATCCAAGGAAGTGAAAGATCTGTATGACAAGAACTTCAAATCTCTGAAGAAAGAAATTGAGATCTCAGAGGATAGAAAGGCCTCCCATCCTCATGGATTGGCAGGATTAATATAATAAAAATGAACATTTTGCCAAAAGCAATCTACAGATTCAATGTAATCTTTATCAAAATTCCAACTCAGTTCTTCATACAGTTAGAACAATCAATTTGAAAATTCATTTATGATAACAAAACACCCAGGATAGCAAATCTATCCTCAACCATAAAAGAATTTCTGAGGAATCACCATCCCTGGCCCCAAGCAGTATTAAAGAGCAATAGTGATAAAAACTATATGGTATTGGTTACAGAGACAGGCAGTTACATCAGTGGAATAGAATTGAAGACTCAGAAATGAACCCACACACCTATGGTCAATCAATCTTTGACAAAGTTGCTAAAACCATCCAGTGGAAAAAAAGACAGCATTTTTGACAAATGGTGCTAGTTTAACTGGAGGCAACATTTAGAAGAATGCAAATTGATCCATTCTTATTTCCTTGTACAGAGCTTAAGTCCAAGTGCATCAAGAATGTCTACATACACTCAAACTAATAGAAGAAAAGAGGGGAAGAGCCTCAAATACATGGGCAACAGGGAAATCTTTCTGAAGAAATCACCAAAGACCTGCTCTAAGATCAAGTATCTACAAATGGAACCTCATAAAACTGCAAAGTTTCTGTAAGGCAAAGGACACTGTCATTAGGGCAAATCAGCAAACAACAGATTGGGAAAAGATGTTTACACAATCTTACATCTGATAGAGTGCAATTATCCAAAATATATACAGAACTCAAGAAGTTAGGTTCCAGAATGCCAAATAACTCTATTAAAAATGGGGTACAGAGTTAAACAAAGAATTCTAAGCTGAGGAATGTCGAATGGGTGATAACTAACTAAAGAAAAGTTGAACATCCTTAGTCATCAGGGAAATGCAAATCAAAACAACTCCAAGATTCCACCTCATGCCAGTCATAATGACTAAGATTAAAAACTCAGGTGACAGCAAATGCTTGTGAGGATGTGGAGAAAGAGGAACACTCCTCAATGTTGGTGGGATTGCAATCTGGTACAACCATTTTGGAAATCAGTTTGGAGATTCCTCACAAAATTGGATATTGCACTCCCTTAGGATGACCGAAGAGTGGATGTTTCACTCCTTAAAAGGGGGAACAAAAATATTCGTAGTAAGAGATACGAAAACAAAGTTTGGAAAAGTGACTAATTAAGGGCTATTCAGAGCCTGCCCAAACAGGGTATACAGCCCATTTATATACAGCCACCAAAACTTGATAATATTGATGAAGACCGAACATTCATGCTGACAGGAGCCTGACATATAGCTGACATATATCTGTCTCCTGAGAGTCTCAGGCAGAGCATGTCAAATACAGAGGCGAATGCTAAGATCAAACCATTGAAGTAAGAACAGGGACTCCGTGGGAAGATTTAGAGAAATGATTGAAGGAGCTGAAGGGGCTTGCAACCCCATATGGACAACAAAACCAACCAATCAGAACTCCCAGGGACTAAACCACTACCCAAGGGTACACATGGACAGACCCATGGCTCCAGCTGCATATTTAGCAAAGGATGGCTTTGTTGGGCACCAATGGGAGGAGAATCCCTTGGCTCTGCCAAGGCACGGCCCCAGTACAGGGGAATGTCAGGGTGATGGTGGGAAGTGTGGTTGTTTGAAGGGAGACACCCTCATAGAAGAACGGGAGGGGAGTGGGATAGGTGGCTTATGGCGAAGAACCTTGGAAGTGAATAACATTTGAAATGTAAATAAAAAATACCCAATAAAAAATCAAATGTTGTTAATTTTGAAAAGTACAAATTTATTGGTTCAAAATCAATAGGGAATGGTGTCTAGTGTATTTAGCTGGGGAACAGAAGAACCTAGATAAATAAAACCATTTGATTTAAAATTAATTAAAAAAATCTCAGAGTTAGTGTGCCAAAATACAAACCACTCAGAGATATATTTGGCTTAATATGTAAGTCAATCTACAAAATATTATAGCAACTACTAGTCAAAAAACCCAGCATGATTTGCTTGGAGGAAACAAGAATATAGTGCAAAGGAATCAGGTAATTTCAAATGAGCTCAGTTTCTTGTAAAATAATGGAGAAAATATTTCTCTAATTTCTGTCTCTTCACTTTATTTTATGAAATTTGATGTACAGGAACATTGTTATCCACTGACAAGTGGATGTTAGCCCAAAAGCTCAGAAACCCATGATACAACTCACAGACCATATGAAGCTCAAGAAGAAGGAATACCAGAGTTTCGATGCTTCAGTCTTACTTGGTGAAAAAAAATAATCACAGGAGGTAGGAGAAAGGAATCTGGAAGGGAAAGAGGAGGGGGAGTGAAAAGCATGGCAGGATCAGGAGTGGGAGGAGAGAGACAGTGGGAGGAGACAGGGAGATGTGCAGGGGATCAGGAAATGGAACAGAGGTGTGTATCAGTGGGGTATGCGGAACCGGGGGTAGGCACTAGAAAGTCCCAGATGTCAGGGAGGCAAGAGGTTCCCAAGACCCACCTGGGAAAACATTATCTGCAATACCCAACAAAAGGAAGCTAGAACCTGTGGAAACCATATCCAGTGGATAAGCACAGCCCCCGATTGAGGGATCGACCACCAATTCATCTCAAAAGTTAAAACCCAGAATTTTTCCTGTCAAAACAAAATACAGGGAATTAGAGTGTAGGAGAGACTGAAGATCCAGAAACTGCTCCACATAGGGAATCATCCCACCTGCAGACACAAAACCCAGACACTATTGCTAATGCCAAGAAGTGCTTGGTCTTCCTAGAGGCTCTGCTAGAGCCTGACCAATACAGATGTGGATTGCAACCCCATAAGAACAACAATATCAACTAACTGAAAACCCCAGAGCTCGCAGGGACTAAACCACCAACCAAAGATTACACATGGAAGAAACCCATGGACCCATCTGCAAATGTAGCAGACGATTGCCTTATCTGGCATCGATGGGAGGGAAAACTCATGGTCCTGTGGAGGTTTGTTGCCCCAGCATAGGGGGATGCAAAGCAGTAAGGTAGGAGTCCGTGAGTGTGTAGGGGAGCATCCTTATAAATTCAGGGGCAGGGGCAATGTGATAGGGATCTTGTAGAGGGGAAACTAGGAAGGGGGACAACATTTGAAATGCAAACAAATAAAATAGCCATTTTCTCGGCGATGCATAAAATCTTTTAAAAATGCAGACTCTCAAACCTTATTTGAAAAAGAAAAATAGAATGTATGTTATTGAGAATTTCTTCCATAGGTTTCCTCCTGCAAAGGGAATGGGAGAAACCTGAACCAGGGGAGCATAAATTTCACATGGACAGGAAAATAATTTTTAAACTCTCCCATTCCTTTGCATTAACTGGCAATTGGAACTATATTGTTAATGGTCTGTGAATCTTTAATTACAGATAAATGTTCATGTTATTGTCTGTCCTCAGGGCAAAACTGCAAACATGTTACCATGAGGGAAGCAAAGAAATGAATTTATGCTTTAATGAGCTGTGGAGTCTTATTATTCACTTGATATGGTATGACACTTTGACTTTGTACTAGGAACAAACTGGGAATACGAAGTTCAATTTGTATTCAGGAATTGTTTACTCTGAAAATTTATCCAATGATTAGTTGTTTTCATTTAATACATTGAACGCTTTCTTCCATTGCCTTTCCTTTTTATTTTTTAATTAGTTTAAAGTAATTATTTGAAAATTCAACATTAATTTTGTCCCTAATCTTGAGGGAAATTATTCACGGAAAAAATCTACTATTAAGTCTGTCATTTCTCTGTGACTGCTTGCATCCTCTCCAAAGAGAAGCAAGCACGCTCAGACTAAGCAGGTGACCCATATAATAATGGTCTGTCCATCTCCTAAGTACTTTTCCTTATGGGGCTCTGCCAGATTTAATTGAGCATTTAATTCATACTTTGTCACTTTGCTAGTTTCTAATGATTTATATGAAGTCTTCATATTAAAGCTGGAAGGTGTTGATTTACATGCAATATCAAAACTCAAATTCTGGTAACAAGCCATCTCTCTCAAATTTGTCCTTGGAGTTGTTATTGTTGCTGTTTCGTGCATTGAGTTCAGTACAGGTGGAAAAGAAGAAAAGCATGTACAATGACTTATAGTTTGACAATGACAGTTTGAATTCACTGCTATTATAAAATGGAAAATTAAACGTTATGTGGAGGTCCACAGCTATTACACAGCAAATCAAAATGTTATTCTATGAGACAAAAACATTAAACTTCAAAGTCACATACTCAGTGTTCTGTAACAGCTTAATATTTGCTGTTTTGGGAGAAAGGATTGTGTTTAACTCTTTTTCTTGAGATTTACTTGACTCTTAAGGGCTGTTTGCTAAATTATAAATAACATGGCTATCATTGAAAAAGAAATAATATCAGTTCCCTTAAACCAAAACAGCACTCAGAGAGTAGATATGATAGGGAAACAAGGTAAGATAACTGATTTTGTGTTTTGTATATTGCACAGACATTAATTACAGTACAGGAGGAGAGTGAAGACAGTGAGGTTTAGTACACATACTCATGCAAATGTATGAGTTTGTCATTTGAATAGAGCTTGCTGCTAAACTGAGTCTCTAGTGTGCATGCAAGTCCATAGATGTGAACACCAGTATTAACACATACACAGAAGAAACAAGCAAAAGAGGGAAAGGATATGGAAGAAGAAAAAGGGACACACACACACACATACACACAAACACACACACACAAAGAGAGAGAGAGAGAGAGAGAGAGAGAGGGAGAGAGACAGAGAGAGAGAGGGAGAGACAGAGAGAGACAGAGGGAGAGACAGAGGGAGAGACAGAGAGAGAGAGGGGGAGAGGGAGAGGGAGAGAGAGACAGAGAGAAAGGAGAGAGAGAGAGAGAGAGAGAGAGAGAGAGAGAGAGAATGAATATTTACCTGTTTCATGGGGGTGCTAGGCAGTGACAAAACTGTGAAATAAAATAAACCATTTAACTTAATGTAGCAACATGAAATATAACAGGGCCAGAGAATGCTTGTTGTATAAAGGTGCTTTTTATTTAGTTCTGTACCACATTTTAATAGGGCTAGATTCTCCAGAGTCTAACTTCTTGAGTTCTTTGTATATATTTGATATTAGCCTCTATAGGGCATAGGATTAGTAAGGATCTTTTTCAATCTGTTGGTTGTTGTTTTGTCTTAATGACAGTGTCTTGTGCCTTACAAAAGCTTTGCAATCTAATGAGGTCCCATTTGTCAATTTTTATCTTAGAGCATAAGTCATTGGTATACTGTTCAGAAAATCATGGGTTCTTCCCCATATTCTCTCCTATTAGTTCTTATGAAATGAGTCAGATTCTTGTAACCCACATTTTGGACAGAGGGATTTGACATCCACAGGTTTTCCTTAGACTTCCATTATAGCCCATGCAAACTTCCACAGACAGAGTTGCAATTGGTAGACTAACAAATTAGCAAATAATAAAAAAATCCATATTAGATATTTTGCATAGTCATTACACAGTGTGTTATGTTCAGCAAAGATAAATTGAATGCAATATTAGATGTGCAAATAAAGATTTGACTTCATGCACTTACATAACTTCATGTAATGATGAGTAACTGAAAATGCCATTTGGATATGTTCATAATTATTCATTTGTGTGTATATTTGTAAATATTATGAAAGGATAAAAACTAAAGAGATAAAGTGTGAGAGAATTAATAAGTAAAAAAACTGTTGAAATTATATAATATCTGATTTTCTTTTGCGAGACAGAATAAAAAAATGTGGTGGGTCAAAAATTTTTGCTACATAATCATCATAAAACTTTATTGCTTTAACAACTATACTGAAAGGGAAAGAAAATTATTGACAAATGATTTACATATTTGAGAAAGAACTCTCAGTTCTATGTGGGAATTAGTCTATATAATATATTTCTTCTGGAATTTGATATTTTATATTAGTTGCTGATGTATTGATGAATACATTTCTCATCATATTACTACTGTTTTAAGATCAGTACTGCCATTCAAAAATACTATGTCCCCAAACATTTACAAATTTTATTGTATAGTGACTCCAAACGAAACTTTTCTAAGAGCCTTTCTTTTCTTTAAAGTATTCATTATCAATCCTTTATGAATGTTCACCTATCACCAGAAAAACAAACAAAACAAAACAAAAGCTACACCATTTCAAAAGGAACTTGACCTTTTTCTTTTCACTTTTAAACATCATAAGTTCTATATATATAAAATATATTGCAGAATACTTAATTAGTAATGTGATCACTGTTACTGTTTTTGTTTTCTTTAACTGAAAATATATTTTTTAAGCAAAATTTCTGATTACAATTTCAATTCCTTCTATTGTTTACAGTTCCTCACCACCTCCCATCTCTTCTGGATCTCATTGGAAACAAAGAGGATTCTAAGGAACAATAATAAAATAAAATATAGTGTGACAAAACCAAAAGCAACACATCATAATAGGACAAAATGTGAATAGAAAGAAAGGGGAAAGGGTGGGCACAAGAAACAGAAACCCATAGAGTGCACACCCAGGAGTCCCACAGAGCATTGACCTGGAAGCCAGAATATGTAGACAAAGAGCTCCAGAGTTAAAAGGGAAAAGAATGTATACACATTTGATACATTCTGTACTAGCTTATGACAGACAAAGCTAAAAGTAAAGCACATTACATATAATTACACTGCCATCCATTTACTTCAAGAATGATACAATATAAAAGCATCTACAAGATGAAATACTAAATTTTGTGATATGATGAAGGAATCAGTAACTATTAAAATAAGATTTAAAGTCAAATGTATAAGAAAATATGTAGCTCTGAAACACTTAAGAATACTAAAGTTAGTATACTCATTTTTTATTTTTCCTATCGTGTAATATTAAATAAGAAATGTATTAATGTATTAAATATACACTTATTACTCATATTAATATTTACTCAGTAAACACTATAGATTCAATTGATCATTTCAATTGTAATACTTCTGTACCATTAATTTTCCATTGTTTACTTTTTCTTCTATGTCATTTAAAGTATGTTCTAATAATATAATTTGCCACTTAGAATGTTCTAGGTATTTACTGAAAAATTCAACAAAATGGAGCTCAGTTTTAAGAATGCTGGGTATGATGTCATAATGACTAACTTTCAATCCAAATACCTATTTTATTATCTGTCTTGGACAATCTGGAATTGTATATGTAAGATATCTAGAGTAGCCAACTAAACTCTCTGCATAAGAGAACAATCACAAACACACACGAGAATACACCCAGAAAGATAATGCATACATAGGTTTACATAGAAACAAATGCTCAGTTGCACGCATATGCTCACACATAAACATATATACACACTTTCACATACAGATTTACACACACATAAACACTTTCACACACATGATTTCACACTTAGTCACACACATATACTCACACATACACATTAACACAATATACTCACACACATATGCAATCACATATACTCATACACATACACTGCCACTCACACATACACTCCATACACATGCTATCACACACACATATTTAATCATAAACATTTTCACACACACACACACATACACTCATAGACTCAGACTTTGTCGCGCGCCCAATGTCCCGCCAGCAAGAAGGACGCGCGGCAACAGAATTCTTCTGCGAGCAAGCCTTTACTGTGTTACAGCTCTTCTTAGTGTTACAGCTCTTCTCAGTGTTACAGCTCTTCTTAGTGTTACAGCTCTCTTGAACAGGGACCTCGAGCAGCAAAGTCGCTCCACTTATATACACAACAGTATGCTAATTATCTCTCAGGGATTGGTGGGGCATGGATCACCCCACTACTTGTCCTCCAGGGATTGGCGGAGAATGAATCACCTCATTAGCATATTAATGGTCAACTGACACCTGGTGCATAAACCGCACATGTGCAGTACCGCTGTTCACCACTAGAGGGAGCCCTAGCAAGGGGACAAGCCTGCACATGCGCAGTAAGTCTTTTATATCCAGACAAGGCTGGATGTCGGCGCCATCTTTGTTTCGCCGTGCAGCTCTCTACAAGACTTAAAATAAAATAAATCTAATACAGTGTCTTGCAAGGTAAACATGCTTGCTGTGAAAGCCTGGAAACCCTGTCTAATTCCTGGAATGAAAAATAAAAAATAAGGAAAAAATTGATTCCATATGATTATCCTCTGAGCTACACATATGCACTGCTAGCACTCACATTCACTCTGGCTTAGTAAATAGATAAAATTTAAAATGTATTAAAAATGCCCCAAACTTTAAAGGTTATTTAGTTCCACAGGTCCATATTTACTGCTATAGATGAACTGCTATGAGGAGTTTTCACATTGATTTTAAGTTTTTAATGATTAAACATTTTTAGCCTATATTCCAACAAACTAAATAATTATATTTGTACTCATTATATGTAAAATTATTTTCTAAAACTGTATCTCTGTCATTAATTATTTTTTCCATCATTCATTTCGTAATGAAAACCAATTCTTCCAATGTACTGGCAGATCCTACTACAAAAGCCTATACTCAACAAAACTGGAAAATCTAAAATGAAATTGATGGTTTTCTAGACAGATACCACATAACAAAGTTAAATCAAGAGCAGATAAATGATCTAAACAGGCCCATATGCCATAAGGAAATCTAAGAAATCATTATAAACCTCCCAAACTAAACAAGCCCAGGGCAGATGAATTTAGTTCAGAATTCTACAAGACCTTCAAAAAGGACTTGATACCACTATCCCATTAAGGAGAAACAGAATAAACATTACCTAATTCATTCTATGAAGCAACAATTACTCTAGTATCTAAACCACACAATGACCCCACAAAAAAGAGAATTTCAGACCAATCTCACTTACAAATATTGATGCAAAAATACTCAAAAAATTCTTGCAAACTGAATCCAAGATTATATCAAAACCATCAATCACCACGATCAAGTGGGCTTCATCCCAGGGATGCAAGGTTGATTCAATGAATGGAGATCCATTCATGTAATCCATTATATAAACAAACTCAAAGAAAAAAGTCACATGATCATCTCCTTAGATGCAGAAAAATGCATTCGACAGAATATGATACTCCTTTATTTTGAAAGTATTGGAGAGATCAGGAAATAAAGATGCATACCTAAACATAATAAAAGCAATTTACTGCAAACCAACAGACAATAAAAAATTAAATGGAGAGATACTTGAAGTAATTCCGATAAAATTGGAGACAAGACAAGTATTCCTGCTCTTCTTATATCTATCTATCCAATATAGTACTCAAGTGCTAGCTAGAACAATTATACCACAAAAATAGATCTAGCAGATATAAATTGCCAAAGAAGAAATAAAGGTAAAACTATTTGGAGACGATGACAGTATAAATAAGCAATCCCAAAACTTCTATCAGAGAACTGATAGATAACTGATAAACAACTTCAGCAAAATGAATGAATATAAAATTAACTCAAATAAGTCAGTAGCCTTAATTTATACAAATGATAAACAGGCTGCATAAGAAATTAGGGTAAGAACTCCATTCATGATAGCCACAAATAATAATAAAAATATCTTGGGGTACCTCTAACCAAACAAAGGAAAGATCTGTATGATAAGAACTTCAAGTCTCTCAAGAAAGAAAGCAAAGAACATCTCAGAAAATAGAGAGATCTCCCATGCTCATGAATTGGCAGAATTAACATAGTAAAAATGGCCATCCTACCAAAGACAATATCCAGATTCAGTGCAACCCCCATTAAAATCCCATCACAACTCTTCAAAGACATGGAAAGAGAAATTTTCAAATTCCCCTGGAAAGGCAAAAAACTCAGAATAGCGAAAATAATTCTTAACAATAAAAGAATTGCTGGGGGGATCACCACCCCTTACCTCAAGCAATGCTACAGAGCAATGATGATAAAAACTGTATGGTATTTGTACAGAGACAGATAAGTTGATCAATAGAATACTATTGAAGACCCAGAAATAAAACCAACACTTATGCAGACGTCATCTTTGACAAAGAAGCTAAAAATATAAATGGATAAAAGAAAGCATCTTCAGTAAATGGTGCTGGTCTAGCTGTCTGTATGTATGTAGAAAAATGAAAATAGACTCCTATTTGTCACCATGAACAAAGCTCAAGTCCAAGAGGATCAGGAACCTCAACCTAAAACCAGATAAAGTGAATGTAGTAAAAGAGAAAGTGAGGAGGAGCCTTGAACTCATTGTCACAAGCAGTAATTTCCTAAACAGAACTCCAATGGCTTATGCTCTAAGAGCAAGAATTGATATACAGGACCTCATGAAATTGGAAAGCTTCTATAAGGCAAAGAACATAAGGCAAATCGGCAGTCTACAGACTAGGAAAAAATCTTCAATAACTTTGTATCTGATAAAGGACTAATATCCAAAAATCTATAAAGACCTCATGAAGCTAACCACCAAAAAAAAAAAAAAAAAAAAAAAAAAAAAAAACCAAACACCCCAAGCAAAAAATGGGGTATAGAACTAAACTGAGATGTTACAACAGAGGAATCACAAATGGCTGAATAGCACCTATAGAAAAGTTCAAAGTCCTTAACGATCAGAGAAATGCAAATTTAAACGATGCTGAGATTTCACCTTACACCAGTCAAAATGGTTAAGATCAAAACCTAAGGTGACAACACATCTTGACAAGGATGTGGAGAAAGAGGAACATTCCTCTACTGCTGGTGTAATTGCAAACTGATACAACTACTCTTAAAATCAATTTGGAGTTTCCTCAGAAAATTGGAAATAGATCTACCTAAAGACCCACCAATCAACTCTTGGGAATATATCCAAAGTTGCCTCACCATGCCATAGGAGCACATGCTCCACTATGTTCATAGTGGCCTTATTTGTAATACCCAGAAGCTGGAAACCACTCAGATGTCCCATGACAGAAGAATTGATACAGAAAATGTGGTTCATTTACACAATCAAGTACTACACAACTAGTAAGAATGAGGAAATCCTGAGTTTTGCAAGCAAATGAATGGAACTAGAAAATATCATCCTGAGTGAGGTATTCAGACCCAAAAGGACATGGATATTAGCCGAATAAAAATAAGTACAGAATAGCCAAGATACAGTCCACAGAATTCAACAAAGTCAACAATCCAAAGCGCCCTAGTGCAAATGCCTCAGTCTCACTTGGGAGGGAGAAGAAAGCAACCTCAATGGAGGAAGGAGGGACTGACCTGGGAGAGAAAATGGACAGGACTTGGAGGAGAGGGGAATATGATCTGGATTAAGAGAAAATAAATAATTGCTTTAAAATTACCATTTTAAGAAATCATTATTTTGATGTCATAATATGTTTTCTCACTAAAATCATAGTCAACATGGTAAATGGATTTTCAAAGTTGACAGAGACATGAATGAAACTCAAGGGCAGAGTATGGAAGAACAATAATAAAGAGGGGAAGGAGAATGCCACTTGGTAAAACTAATCTATGTGATTCATAGCCTGTCATCTTGTACAGATGATAACCTTGTGCTTTTCTCCCACTGCAGCATTCAGCAGTCTTAGTTTTACAGAAAGATCAACCTTCACCTCAAAGGGATAATATTTACTTTCTTGCACCCTAATTTACTATAAATAATTGAAGCTCTGAACAAGACATGTTTAAAAGAAGGGAGGTACATAATTGTGTACATTCAAATACAAATAGGCCTTTGATAGTTGAACATATTAAAGTTACACAACTTGGAAAAAGAAATACTTTACATAATTTGTAGCCTGGGCCATTACTAAAAGCTATTTAGTATTATAAAACTATCTCTTATTCACCAAATATAATTATAATTTTAGAGGCTTACTATAGAATAAAATAATCCTTTCTAGTTCTTTCTGAACTCTGGCTGGCTGGTTCAACTCAGCTCAAACTCCTAAAAATATACCTGATTCATGCTATCATCTCTCAGCTTCTGACTAAATTACTCTGTTTTGCTTCAAATTAACTATGTCGATATTTTCTAATCTTCTGTCTTCCTTCTGACTAAATTGAAATCAACTAGAACCTGAGCCCTGGGATTAAAGGTGTGTAATACCACACTGGATTTAAGCTTTTCTGTACTCGAAAAGTGCTTTGCACCCAACTTGACTTTAACTCTCAGATCCAATTCTATCTGTCTCCTGGGTTTAAAGGCCTGTCTGTATTCCACCTAAGTACCCATGTTACTAGATTAATTTTCCTCAACATATTCTAATAATGGATTTTACTCCCAGAACTCCTTCTAAATCTTCCACATTTCCTGACCTAATCAGATGCTACCTTACCACATACCATCTTTATTTCTCAGTTGGTAGAAAAAGACATGACATGAACATTCAAAAAATTTTGTATCTTCTAATAACTACCTACTATTCTCTTTCCTTCTCTTTCTCCCTTCCTCTCTCATTCTCATTCTGTGTGTGTGTGTGTGTGTGTGTGTGTTTGTGTGTGTATGTGATGTATGTGTACATTCCATGGTGTGCCTATGGATGTCAGAGAACAGCTAGTTTTAGTAATATTACTCTATCCAGTGGTTAACAGGGACTGAACTCAACTTGTTACGTTGGTTGGAGACAAGCTACAGAACCATCTGAATACTTCTGTTCTTTCCAAATTTTATAAGAGTTATATCCAGACTACTTTACACTATCCTGTTATTTTTATTTTTTTTTAGCATTAAGAATCATTTCATTGATACCTAATTTTTAGACCAGTAGTTTTTAGTTTTACTCTAGGTCTCTCAGGTATGTAGTCTTTGGTTCTTGGTTAAAAAAGAAATTTTGGACATGGATTACAGTGTATAGCTTGGACCTTCAGTCAAATCAGACATTGGTTGTTTATACTCACAAGGTTTGTGCCATCATTGTCCTAACATATCTTGCAGGCTGTAGAGAGTGTGGGTCACAGGTTTTTGTGGCTGTGATGGTGTTTACTTTTATTTTCTGATAGCCTGCAATGTACTTTCTCACCCCAAAAATGGAAGAATGTAGCCTTAAGGCTCCACATAGGTTCCAATTTGACTTTTTCATGTTCAATGAATTATTTGGGTCTTATGCTCAAGAATGGGCACTCAGGGTGTTTGTGGACAGAGCAGTCCATTGTTCTGGGAATATCCTGGACTTTCGGGGGGGGGGGTTCCGTGGGAACCTCATGGAAACAACTCAGTTGAATGGAACAAAGTCCCATTATTAGAAGACTCTTTTGGTGACAAGAGATGGCCAATTGGTACTCCAGGTTCACCATTAATAAGAGACATGCTTACATTGTTCCTGTATTTAAGGAAGTTTACAGTGCACTCGTTTTTTTGGTTTTTTTTTGTTGTTTTGTTTTGTTTTGTTTTTGTTTTGTTTTTTTTTTTGGTTTTTTATTGGATATTTACATTTCAACTGTTATCTGCTTTGCAGGATTGCTGTCTACAACCCCCCCCCCCCATCCTACACCCCCTTCTTCTATGAGGGTGTTCTTCCACCCAACTAATCATCCCTTCACAGCTCCATATCCTGATATTCCCATATACTGGGTGGGGGGGGGGGGGGGACAGGTGTCAAGCCTTAGCAGGACCAAGGGCTTCTCCTGCCGAAGCTAACCAACAACAAGTTTATCCTCTGCTACATAAGGAGATGGAGGCATGGGTCTGTTGATGTGTACTCTTTGGATGGTGCTTTAGTTCCTAAGAGCCCTGGTTGGATGGCATTGTTGTTCTTGTGAAGTTGAAAACACTTTCAGATCCTTCAATTGTTTCTCTAACTGCTCCAGTGGGAACCCTGTCCTCAGTTTGATGGTTGGCTGTGAACATTTGTCTCTCCATTTGTCATACACTGGCAGAGCCTCACAGGAGACAGCTATATCAGGTCCCTGTCAGCATGCACTTCTTGGCATCAGCAATATTTTCTGGGTTTTGTGGCATTATGTATATCAGTTGGATCACCAGATGGGCAGTCTCTGGATGGCCTATCATTCAGGCTCTGCTCCATACTTTGTCTTCATACTTCTTACTGTGAATACTTTTGTTCCTCCTCATTAGAAGGACTGAAGCATCCACACTTTGGTCATCCTTCTTCTTGAGCTTAATGTGGTCGGTCGGTGGATTGTATCTTTGGTAATCCGAGCTTTTGAGCTAATATCCACTTATCAGTGAGTGCATGCCATGTGTGCTTTTGGGGATTGGGTTACCACGTTCAAGGATGATATTTTCTAGTTCTATCTGTTTGCCTATGAACTTCATGAAGTCATTGTTTTTGATGACCTAGTAGTCCACCATTGTGTAAATGTACCACATTTTCTGTATCCATTCTTTTGTTGAGGGACATCTGGGTCCTTTCCACTTTCTGGCTATTATAAATAAGACTGCTAAGAAGATAGTGGAACATGTGTCTTTCTTATATGTTGGAACATCTTCTGGTTATATGCCCAGGAATGGTATAGCTGGGTCTTCAGGTAGTACTATGTCCAATTTTCCGAGAAACCTCCAGACTGATTTTCAGAGTGGTTGTAACATCTTATAATCTCACAAACAATTGAGAAATGTTCCTCATTTTCCACATCCTCCCCAGCATCTATTGTCACCTGAGTTTTGACCTTAGCCTTTCTGACTAGCATCAGGTGGAAACTCAGGGTTGTTTTGATTTGCATTTCCCTAATGACTAAGTATGTTGAATATGCATTTAGGTTCCTCTCAGCCATTCAATATTCCTAAGCTGAGAATTCTTTGTTGAGCTCTGTAACCCATTTTTTAATAGGGTTATTTGGCTCTCTGGAGTCTAACTTTTTGATTTCTTTGTATAAATTGGATATTGGCACTTTGTTGGATGTAGGATTGGTAAAGATATTTACCCCATTCTGTTGGCTGCCATTTTGTCCTAATGACAGTGTCCTTTGTCTTAAAGAAGTTTTGCAATATAATGAAGTCCCATTTGTCTATTCTTTATCTTAGAGCATAATCCATTTTTGTTCTGTTTAGGAAATTTTCCCTAGTTCCTATATGTTCAAGGGTCTTCCCCACCTTTTCTTCTATTAGTTTGCGTGATTCTGATTGTATGTGGAAGTTCTTGATTCACGTAGACTTGACTTTTGTACAGGGTGGTAAGAATAGATCAATTTGCATTCTTCTACATAGTGACCTCCAGTTGAACCAACACCATTTGTTGAAAATGCTATCTTTTGTCCACTGGGTTGTTTTAGTTTCTTTGTCAAAGATCAAGTGGCCATAGGTATATGGGTTCATTTCTGGGTCTTCAGTTCTATTCCATTGATTTACTTGTCTGTCTCTATACCAATATCATACAGTTTTTATAACTATTGCTCTGAAATACAGCTTGAAATCAGGGATGGTGATTCCTCCAGTTCCTGTATTGCTGAGGATAGTTTCACTATACTGGGTTTTTTGTTATTCCAAATGAATTTGCAAATTGCTTTTTCTAACACTATGAAGAATTCAGTTGTAATTTTAATGGAGATTGCATTGAATTTGTAGACTGCTATTTGCAAAATGGCCAGTTTTTCTACATTAATCCTGCCAGTCCATGAACAGGGAAGATCTTTCCATCTTCTAAGGTCGTCTTCAATTTCTTTCTTCAGAGACTTGAAGTTCTTGTCATACAGATTTTAACTTCATTGCTTAGAGTCATGCCAAGATATTTTATATTATTTGTGACTATTGTCAAGGGTATCATTTCCCTAATTTCTTTCTTAGCCTGTTTATCCTTTGAGTAGAGGAAGCCTAATGATTTGTTTGAGTTAATTTTATATCTAGCCACTTTGTTGAAGTTGTTTATCAGGTTTAGTAGTTCTATGTTGAAACTTTTGGGGTCATTTAAGTATGCTATCATATTATCTGCAAATAGTGAAATTCTGACTTCTTCCTTTCCAATTTGCATCCCTTTGACCTCCGTTTGTTGTCTGATTCCTCTCACTACAGTTTCTAGAAGCTATATTTGTCTGCATTTTTCTGTAAGCCACATTTATCATATTTCAATAAAAAACATACATTTCCTTTATGAGCTTACACACAATTTTTTGTCTGTGAAAGTCCTGTTACTGGAAGTATTTTTACATATATTTGCTGATGCACACTTAGAAGAAAACATTTAGAAAATAATTTCATGTCACATATTATATATTTATTAATATATTTAAAATATTATTTTCATTTAAAAATAATATACTCAATACTTATAAACTCATACCATTTTATATATTTGTGTTTAGCCTTACTTATGATTTTTATTAACTTTAATATTCTTTAAATTCTATAATATATAGTGTGGCTGGCCTTGGAATCTACCATTAAAAATCCATAGTTAAATAATGAAATGTATTTGTTCATTCACTTTAATAAGCCTGTTTTAATTGAAAACTCTTCTATTTCTAATTCTAACTTTGAATTATATCTAACATAAAATCATAAGGTAACCAATTTTCATTGTTACTCTTTAGTTCATGTGTTGTATGCTAAATTTTGAAAGTGGAGTATTTTTCTTAATGCTCAAGTGATCAGTTTGACTTCTTTTCATGAGTGTTTGACAAGATAATATCATCAATATAATTCATTAATTTCTAAAACTAGAATTATTGTATTTCTTCCTATATGAAATAGATCATGAATAATTCATTTATATTTGAAATGTTTTATCAAATCAAATTGTCAAATATTATAATTTCAGAAATCCTCTTTAAATTACAATAAGAGTTACAATTTATTATAATACATATTTTATCTACTTACTATTGACATCATTTGCATTTTTCAAAAGGGTTTTTGTCATTTATTCTTTTATGAACAAATCCTTATTTATACAGATCTGTATGAGCTCCAGTTCCATTGTACTGTAGATTGGACAAATAATGCTACCTGACATCAGTATTTTATTGTCTTTGTTCTTCAAAGACACAAGAATCTATCTATCTGTCTGTCTGCCTATCTACCTATCTATCTACCTATCTATCTATCTATCTATCTATCTATCTATCTATCTATCTATCTATCATCTATCTATCTGTGTGCCTGTGTTTCTGTGGGTTTTGTGTGTATATGTGTGTGTGTGTGTGTGTGTGTGTGTGTGTGTGTGTGTGTGTGTGTTAACAGATTCTTCTGAGTACAAGTAAAACTCTTAAAGTTAATGTTAGTGAATCTTTGGGTAATCTGTGCATAATGATCTTTATTCTAAGCACTGAATACTTGATACTTATGCAGTTGAAAGTGGAATACTTGATTTTAAAACACTTTTATACAAATACATATTTGTGTTTAATAAACATGATAAAACAAATGAATTTAAGGGCATGTGAGGAAGGTTAGAGGAAGAAAAGTATAATGTAGCTTTTATTTTGTAAATCATAATCTCAGATGCATCTACTGCTCTGTGGTTACTTGAGATTTTACGGGTGACCAGCAAAACTCAAAGAACTGGTGTTTCATCTGGAGGTGATTTCAGTCAAATTTCACCTCTGTGGCTTTCTGAAATATCTCCTTATTCTGGGACTTTTCTGTCAGAAGTTCTCTGCTTCTGCAATGTCAGTTGGCTTCCTACTTCTCCAATCATGTTCGACTCCAGATGTAAATAGAGTTTCTATTTATTCAGGTGAAAGTATGAGATGAGTGCCACACCCAAGCTGTTTGGGCTGAGCTCAGAATGTTTCTATCAATTTTCTAACAATCCTCAGGCCTAGGTGTCAAAGTTTCCAGCCTCCATTCAATCTAGTATTCCAAGCTGACTGATTCAATCAGCTTTCTTTCAACTTCTTACTGAATTGCTGTACTTTATCTCAAACTAACTCTGGTAATTGTTTTATCCTAATCTTCTGGCTCCTCCTTGTCTGATTTCCACTCCTTTGGTTGACCTGGCATGAACTGCACCAACTGAGCAAAACTCACTAACAAAGCTGAACACAACTGCACTACATGTACTACTACACTGACGGAATTGATTCACGTCTCTACTCTCTCTCTCTCTCTCTCTCTCTGTGTGTGTGTGTGTGTGTGTGTGTGTGTGTGTGTGTGCGTGCTGCTCCTATGTAGCTTCTCTTTCCTGTACTGTTCTCATGTGAAGTGGACGTATTGTATCTCTCTTTCACTGTCAATTTTTATCTGATTCCTCACTTTGTCTGCCCTGCAATTAGATGTCATGGTTATTCCTTCCACAAACTATCTTTACCTTTATGGTTTGGGATTAAAGGCATGTCAATATAGCTGTATCACATAGAACTAGAAGTCCAAAGGATGTGATCCCTTGCCTGACCAGATAGGTTGCCATACTAATATTTCTGTACAGGAATGAGAAGGGAGAAATATAAGTAAAATAGAATGTCAAAACTAAATAATAACAACAATAAAAGGTTGAGGCAAAGTATGATTTTATGTACTCAAAAAGGAAAAACTAATGGACATATAATAGGAAGTTTAACATGAGAATGCACTAAATGAATAGCTCTATTATGTGACATAACAACAGACACAGTGAATGCTCTGATTAACATAATGGATATATATATATATATATATATGCATTTCCTTCATAAGCTTTCACACAAATTTTGTCTGTGAAAAACAGACAACTTGTTTGTAGGAATAATATTGAACATCTTGCTTATTGTAGTAAATATCTCATTAAAATACCATTACAATATTCTCTCAAGGCTTTTCTAAGTCATCCAGTATGAGGAATCCCACTCAGGAATGCTTGGCATACAGCTTGTTGATCTTTCTGCTTTTCATCCAGTTTCATCAAAATGTTTAAATTCCTGAGTCAAGTGCATTGCCTTCAGCTCTGCCATTATATTTTTGAAGGTGTTCTTTTTCCATCATTACATGTCTGTCTCTCTTTTAGAAAAACTATACCACTTTCACAGAGATATTTTCCTCTGACATATCTGTGTGTCATGTATCTCTTTTCCAGGTTTGTATTACCTGTCATATATAATGCTTTTTGTTACAGTTAGTGGAGAAGAATTTACATCTGGGCTTTAAATATAGTGACATTTAACTTTTTTAAAAGTTCCTTTCATTTGTTTGTTTGTTTATGAGTTTTTGTTTTTGTTTTTTGTTGTTTTGTTTTTTTTTTGAGTTACTAATCTCTCTGGCCAGTAAATCTTTTTTGTGTGTGTAGCAGTCTTTATCATGTATTTATATTTTAATTTCTCAGAACATGTTCTATTAAGAAGGATGGCAGAAAAGAGGAAAGCAGTTTAAAAGCAGTACAGGGACAGTGACGGCAGTTCAGTCAGTTCAGTCAGTCAGGAGGCAGTCAGTGCAATGAGTACAGTGCAGTAAAGTTAAGTTCCTTAGCAAGTTCATGCAGTTCAGTGCTGGTGACAAGAACAAATTGTCCTAATCTTCTTAGTTAAGAGCAATCACAGCAATTCAAGACTGAGAGAAACCAGATTAACTAATCAGCTTGGTGAGAAGTTTGAATAAGAAGAGCTGAGTTGAACCAGCCAGCCAGAATTCAGAAAGAACCAGAAGGGTTGAGCTTATATTGCCGTAAGCCACAGAGATGACAATCACAACAGGTGAATAAAAGTTACATTTACACTTGAATTGCTTTGTCAATATTTTTGTTTTTTAACTTTCTGATTTTTAGGGGGGAAATGTCTTATGTTCTGATTCAAAGGTTGGAAACTTGGCTGGGTGACGCCTTTCTCTGAGGGTACCCTTCGTTTTCTTTCAGTGTCAAGCAGAAAGTTTCCTCTTGATGACACTATTTCTTTATATGTTATAGCCTTGGATGAAGAATTGGAAAATCTTTTCTCTTTAAACTATATTTTATTGCTTTCTGCCCCACTAGCTTTTATTCATGTACACAGTAGCCATTAATAATAACTATATCACAGAGTTAATAGGATATGGCCTTTGTATTGTATCTCATATCACAATTAGTCAATTCCTGTTTAATTTATTCTCAGGTACATTTTTAAGGTAAGCAAGACTTAGCCAAATAGTACACAAATGACCTCTATTCCAGTTAATACTATTTTTTTCCTTCTGGACCTTCTTGAGCTGGGTCTCTACAGTCCGTATTGTACTTAGTACTCCTGCCTTCTAAGTATAAACACAGTTGGGCGGTTGGATACTACTTAAAGCAGTAAAACAGTTTTCTTCTTTTAAAGTCTCAAAAACTTCTACATTCCTCCCACCAGGTCAGGTTTTTCACAGCAACAACCTAGTACAAAACTCTGTTTTCTTTACTTTTCGACTGTTGTAATAAAACATCAAGATGAAGAAAGCTTATTGAGAGATGAAGTTTTTTGGTTTATGTTTCCTCAGTGGCCTCTAAAGGGATGACATACGTGCAGAAACAGGAGGCTGTGAGCTCCTATATTAAATTAAAGCAAAAAAATTAAGAGAACATACTGTAGGTAGGGAAAGAACTTAAACTCTCAAAGCTGGCCCTCAATGGTGTGATTCTTCTCACACCTTCTAAATCTTCTCCAATTAATCCCAAAAACTTTGAACTAAATATTTAAACACCCCACCCACAGCAGAATAAAACTGAGAAGTTTGCATACTATGCAAGCAAGAAGGTTGATAAGGATATGTTTATAAATTGTTATTAGTACCCATGAAGACTTTATAGGAAGTTAGATAAAATCATTCAACAATTTCAACAAACTCTTTAATTTTTTATTCATTTGATTGGTTGCTTATTTATTCATTCAGTTTTTGTATGTAAATTTTTGTGTCTCAGGGCTTTAGAACATTTGGAAGTTGGAATTCTCAAAGCAACTTTTATATTTTTAATTTTTCTTAGAGATGTGGGTCTTTGAAATCAAAGGTAGGGTGTCAGCATTGAAGGCTAGCAGTACTTTTGTCCACGGAGCCACCTCACTGGTCCTTGAATAACATTTCAATCAAACTAAGGACCAACAGTTCAATTTTACACTTACTCTGACTTTATACTCTAGATACTATGAAATTGTTTGACTTCGGTGGTAATACCAAACTCCAAAGAGTCACGTCCTATGGGACAAACAAAAGTCTGAATGTGGACTCACAATAGGAACATATATGGTCACTCAAGCTGTATTCTTCTGAGAGGAATAGTTTTAAGACAAATGAAAGTCAGTACAATGAGGACTGCACAGCACTGAAGGATTACCTTTCTTCAGCAAGGGTCACTTGATATTGTTGTAGGTAAAAAAGATATGAAATGTTGAAAGTAAGCATCTGCTACAGTCACACACTCTTCATTTATAATTTTCTCTCCATGGCTTATCATTAGTAATGGGTATGAGTATTAATCTTTGTCTAACCTCTAATTAGAATTAAAATCTCATTATTTGCTATTGTTATCATTTTCACCATTGTTCTACAGTACATCAGTTCCTTGTTGATACCCAAAAATGTTTCGAAAGCAAACCAGCTTTTTAAAAGTGTTGGCAATATAGTTGAATATTATAGTTCTTTCCTAGCAGGTTCCATGTTCATTCTTCTGAGGATGATCTCAAAATGGATGCTATAATTAAGTATTTTACAAAGTACCATACTTTAAATCACAATAAATCTATAAAATGAATAAAATGAAAAAAACGACAGAATAAAAACAAAAAGAAACGGGGTTGGGGATTTAGCTCAGTGGTAGAGCGCTTGCCTAGGAAGCGCAAGGCCCTGGGTTCAATCCCCAGCTCCGAAAAAAAGAACCAAAAAAAAAAAAAAAAAAAAAAAAAAAGAAACAAGATGCAATAGGTTTCTTAGATACAGAATGGTTATACATTTGATATGCATGATGAAAAATAGGTTGTAACTGGTCAAGATGTTTGAAGTTGTCAAATATTTCTCTGATTTTTCACTTTGTCTGAAACTCAATTAGATGTCACCGTCAAACATGGCTGCTACCCTCTGAGGACTAATTTTTCCTTCACTGCTTTGGATTAAAGATGTTTCATTACAGTAGGATCACACAGATTTAGAATGTCTTGGATGTGATTACAGCAGACATGCTGCTAGATTATAATTCCTGTACATTCAAGGGATCCAGGATCATTCTGAAACTAGCAGAAGAACTTAAGAATGTCAAGCACATGATGCTGGCTTAGAATCATAAAAGATGCAGAAATCGGTGTCATAGATTATTTCCATAGTTTTTGTTTTTTGTTTTTGTTTTTGGTTTGTTTTGTTTTGTTTTGTTTGGTTTTGTTTTGTTTCTGAGAGCTGCTGAGAGCAGGTGTCATGTGGCGTCCTGTTGTAGGCTCTGGGTAAAATCTCTGACTAGAAAATAGGCCCTCCCACACCCGCGGATCCGGACCCGCAGCAGCTCTCTGCTCCCAGACCAGTAAGAGAGAGACCCACCCGCCTGGTCAGGTGGGCACTCCTGAGGCTGCAGAGCAGAAGAGACCACCAACACTGCTCACCCCTGCCCACATCCCTGGCCCAAGAGGAAACTGTATAAGACCTCTGGGCTCCCGTGGGGGAGGGCCCAGGAGCGGCAGGATCCCTGCCTGAGACACCGCAGGAACCTGAGGGAAACAGGACAGATAAACAGTTCTCTGCACCCAAATCCCGTGGGAGGGAGAGCTGAACCTTCAGAGAGGCAGACAAGCCTGGGAAACCAGAAGAGACTGCTCTCTGCACACACATCTCGGACGCCAGAGGAAAAAGCCAAAGACCATCTGGAACCCTGGTGCACTGAAGTTCCCGGAAGGGGCGGCACAGGTCTTCCTGGTTGCTGCCGCTACAGAGAGCCAGTGGGCAGCACCCCACCAGCGAACTTGAGCCTCAGGACCACAGGTAAGACCAAATTTTCTGCTGCAAGAAAGCTGCCTGGTGAACTCAAGACACAGGCCCACAGGAACAGCTGAAGACCTGTAGAGAGGAAAAACTACACGCCCGAAAGCAGAACACTCTGTCCCCATAACTGACTGAAAGAGAGGAAAACAGGTCTACAGAACTCCTGACACACAGGCTTATAGGACAGTCTAGCCACTGTCAGAAATAGCAGAACAAAGTAACACTAGAGATAATCTGATGGCGAGAGGCAAGCGCAGGAACCCAAGCAACAGAAACCAAGACTACATGGCACCATCGGAGCCCAATTCTCCCATCAAAACAAACATGGAATATCCAAAGACACCAGAAAAGCAAGATCTACTTTCAAAATCATTTTTGATCATGATGCTGGAGGACTTCAAGAAAGACGTGAAGAACTCCCTTAGAGAACAAGTAGAAGCCTACAGAGAGGAATCGCAAAAATGCCTGAAAGAATTCCAGGAAAACATAAATAAACAAGTAGAAGCCCATAGAGAGGAGACACAAAAATCCCTGAAAGATTCCAGGAAAACACAAACAAACAGTTGAAGGAATTAAAAATGGAAATAGAAGCAATCAAGAAAGAACACAGGGAAACAACCCTGGATATAGAAAACCAAAAGAAGAAACAAGGAGCTGTAGATACAAGCTTCACCAACAGAATACAAGAGATGGAAGAGAGAATCTCAGGAGCAGAAGATTCCATAGAAATCATTGACTCAACTGTCAAAGATAATGTAAAGCAGAAAAAGCTACTGGTCCAAAACATACAGGAAATCCAGGACTCAATGAGAAGATCAAACCTAAGGATAATAGGTATAGAAGAGAGTGAAGACTCCCAGCTCAAAGGACCAGTAAATATCGTCAACGAAATCATAGAAGAAAACTTCCCTAACCTAAAAAAAGAGATACCCATAGACATACAAGAAGCCTACAGAACTCCAAATAGATTGGACCAGAAAAGAAACACCTCCCGTCACATAATTGTCAAAACACCAAACGCACAAAATAAAGAAAGAATATTAAAAGCAGTAAGGGAAAAAGGTCAAGTAACATATAAAGGCAGACCTATCAGAATCACACCAGACTTCTCGCCAGAAACTATGAAGGCCAGAAGATCCTGGACTGATGTCATACAGACCCTAAGAGAACACAAATGCCAGCCCAGGTTACTGTATCCTGCAAAACTCTCAATTAACATTGATGGAGAAACCAAGATATTCCATGACAAAACCAAATTTACACAATATCTTTCTACAAATCCAGCACTACAAAGGATAATAAATGGTAAAGCCCAACATAAGGAGGCAAGCTATACCCTAGAAGAAGCAAGAAACTAATCGTCTTGGCAACAAAACAAAGAGAATGAAAGCACACAAACATAACCTTACATCCAAATATGAATATAACGAGAAGCAATAATCACTATTCCTTAATATCTCTCAACATCAATGGCCTCAACTCCCCAATAAAAAGACATAGATTAACAACTGGATATGCAACGAGGACCCTGCATTCTGCTGCCTACAGGAAACACACCTCAGAGACAAAGACAGACACTACCTCAGAGTGAAAGGCTGGAAAACAACTTTCCAAGCAAATGGTCAGAAGAAGCAAGCTGGAGTAGCCATTCTAATATCAAATAAAATCAATTTCAAACTAAAAGTCATCAAAAAAGATAAGGAAGGACACTTCATATTCATCAAAGGAAAAATCCACCAAGATGAACTCACAATCCTAAATATCTATGCCCCAAATACAAGGGCACCTACATACGTAAAAGAAACCTTACTAAAGCTCAAAACACACATTGCACCTCACACAATAATAGTGGGAGTTTTCAACACCCCACTCTCATCAATGGACAGATCATGGAAACAGAAATTAAACAGTGATGTCGACAGACTAAGAGAAGTCATGAGCCAAATGGACTTAACGGATATTTATAGAACATTCTATCCGAAAGCAAAAGGATATACCTTCTTCTCAGCTCCTCATGGTACTTTCTCCAAAGTTGACCATACAATTGGTCAAATACGGGCCTCAACAGGTACAGAAAGATAGAAATAATCCCATGCGTGCTATCGGACCACCACGGCCTAAAACTGGTCTTCAATAACAATAAGGGAAGAATGCCCACATATACGTGGAAATTGAACAATGCTCTACTCGATGATAACCTGGTCAAGGAAGAAATAAAGAAAGAGATTAAAAACTTTTTAGAATTTAATGAAAATGAAGGTACAACATACCCAAACTTATGGGACACAATGAAAGCTGTGCTAAGAGGAAAACTCATAGCGCTGAGTGCCTGCAGAAAGAAACAGGAAAGGGCATATGTCAGCATCTTGACAGCACACCTAAAAGCTCTAGAACAAAAAGAAGCAAATACACCCAGGAGGAGTAGAAGGCAGGAAATAATCAAACTCAGAGCTGAAATTAACCAAGTAGAAACAAAAAGGACCATAGAAAGAATCAACAGAACCAAAAGTTAGTTCTTTGAGAAAATCAACAAGATAGATAAACCCTTAGCCAGACTAACGAGAGGACAGAGAGAGTGCGTCCAAATTAACAAAAGCAGAAATGAAAAGGGAGACATAACTACAGATTCAGAGGAAATTCAAAAAATCATCAAATCTTACTATAAAAACCTATATTCAACAAAACTTGAAAATCTTCAGGAAATGGACAATTTCCTAGACAGATACCAGGTATCGAAGTTAAATCAGGAACAGATAAACCAGTTAAACAACCCCATAACTCCTAAGGAAATAGAAGCAGTCATTAAAGGTCTCCCAAACAAAAAGAGCCCAGGTCCAGACGGGTTTAGTGCAGAATTCTATCAAACCTTCATAGAAGACCTCATACCAATATTAACCAAACTATTCCACAAAATTGAAACAGATGGAGCACTAACGAATACCTTCTACGAAGCCACAATTACTCTTATACCTAAACCACACAAAGACCCAACAAAGAAAGAGAACTTCAGACCAATTTCCCTTATGAATATCGACGCAAAAATACTCAATAAAATTCTGGCAAACCGAATTCAAGAGCACATCAAAACAATCATCCACCATGATCAAGTAGGCTTCATCCCAGGCATGCAGGGATGGTTTAATATACGGAAAACCATCAACGTGATCCATTATATAAACAAACTGAAAGAACAGAACCACATGATCATTTTTATATGCTGAGAAAGCATTTGACAAAATTCAAAACCCCTTCATGATAAAAGTCCTGGAAAGAATAGGAATTCAAGGCCCATACCTAAACATAGTAAAAGCCATATACAGCAAACCAGTTGCTAACATTAAACTAAATGGAGAGAAACTTGAAGCAATCCCACTAAAATCCGGGATTAGACAAGGCTGCCCACTCTCTCCCTACTTATTCAATATAGTTCTTGAAGTTCTAGCCAGAGCAATCAGACAACAAAAGGAGATCAAGGGGATACAGATCGGAAAAGAAGAGGTCAAAATATCACTATTTGCATATGACATGATAGTATATTTAAGTGATCCCAAAAGTTCCACCAGAGAACTACTAAAGCTGATAAACAACTTCAGCAAAGTGGCTGGGTATAGAATTAACTCAAATAAATCAGTTGCCTTCCTCTATACAAAAGAGAAACAAGCCGAGAAAGAAATTAGGGAAACGACACCCTTCATAATAGACCCAAATAATATATAGTACCTCGGTGTGACTTTAACCAAGCAAGTAAAGATCTGTACAATAAGAACTTCAAGACACTGAGGAAAGAAATTGAAGAAGACCTCAGAAGATGGAAAGATCTCCCATGCTCATGGATTGGCAGGATTAATATAGTAAAAATGGCCATTTTACCAAAAGCAATCTACAGATTCAATGCAATCCCCATCAAAATACCAATCCAATTCTTCAAAGAGTTAGACAGAACAATTTGCAAATTCATCTGGAATAACAAAAAACCCAGGATAGCTAAAGCTATCCTCAACAATAAAAGGACTTCAGGGGGAATCACTATCCCTGAACTCAAGCAGTATTACAGAGCAATAGTGATAAAAACTGCATGGTATTGGTACAGAGACAGACAGATAGACCAATGGAATAGTATTGAAGACCCAGAAATGAACTCACACACCTATGGTCACTTGATTTTTGACAAAGGAGCCAAAACAGTCCAATGGAAAAAAGATAGCATTTTCAGTAAATGGTGCTGTTTCAACTGGAGGTCAACATGTAGAAGAATGCAGATCGATCCATCCTTATCACCCTGTACAAAGCTTAAGTCCAAGTGGATCAAGGACCTCCACATCAAACCAGACACACTCAAACTAATAGAAGAAAAACTAGGGAAGCATCTGGAACACATGGGCACTGGAAAAAATTTCCTAAACAAAACACCAATGGCGTATGCTCTAAGATCAAGAATCGACAAATGGGATCTCATAAAACTGCAAAGCTTCTGTAAGGCAAAGGACACTGTAGTTAGGACAAAACGGCAACCAACAGATTGGGAAAAGATCTTTACCAATCCTACAACAGATAGAGGCCTTATATCCAAAATATACAAAGAACTCAAGAAGTTAGACCGCAGGGAAACAAATAACCCTATTAAAAAATGGGGTTCAGAGCTAAACAAAGAATTCACAGCTGAGGAATGCCGAATGGCTGAGAAACACCTAAAGAAATGTTCAAGATCTTTAGTCATAAGGGAAATGCAAATCAAAACAACCCTGAGATTTCACCTCACACCAGTGAGAATGGCTAAGATCAAAAACTCAGGTGACAGCAGATGCTGGCGAGGATGTGGAGAAAGAGGAACACTCCTCCATTGTTGGTTGGATTGCAGACTGGTAAAACCATTCTGGAAATCAGTCTGGAGTTTCCTCAGAAAATTGGACTTTGAACTGCCTGAGGATCCAGCTATACCTCTCTTGGGCATATACCCAAAAGATTCCTCAACATACAAAAGAGACACGTGCTCCACTATGTTCATCGCAGCCTTATTTATAATAGCCAGAAACTGAAAAGAACCCAGATGCCCTTCAACAGAGGAATGGATACAGAAAATGTGGTACATCTACACAATGGAATATTACTCAGCTATCAAAAACAATGAGTTTATGAAATTCGTAGGCAAATGGTTGGAACTGGAAAATATCATCCTGAGTGAGCTAACCCATTCACAGAAAGACATTCATGGTATGCACTCATTGATAAGTGGCTATTAGCCCAAATGCTTGAATTACCCTAGATCCCTAGAACAAACGAAACTCAAGACGGATGATCAAAATGTGAATGCTTCACTCCTTCTTTAAATGAGGAAAAAGAATTCCCTTGGTAGGGAAGGGAGAGGCAAAGATTAAAACAGAGACTGAAGGAACACCCATTCAGAGCCTGCCCCACATATGACCCATACATATACAGCCACCCAATTAGACAAGATGGATGAAGCAAAGAAGTGCAGACCGACAGGAGCCGGATGTAGATCGCTCCTGAGAGACACAGCCAGAATACAGCAAATACAGAGGCGAATGCCAGCAGCAAACCACTGAACTGAGAATAGGTCCCCCGTTGAAGGAATCAGAGAAAGAACTGGAAGAGCTTGAAGGGGCTCGAGACCCCAAAAGTACAACAATGTCAAGCAACCAGAGCATCCAGGGACTAAGCCACTACCTAAAGACTATACATGGACTGACCCTGGACTATGACCCCATAGGTAGCAATGAATATCCTAGTAAGAGTACCAGTGGAAGGGGAAGCCCTGGGTCCTGCTAAGACTGAACCCCCAGTGAACTAGAGTATGGGGGGAGGGCGGCAATTGGGGGAGGGTTGGGAGGGGAACACCCATAAGGAAAGGGAGGGGGGAGGGGGATGTTTGCCCCCCCCCCCAAAAAAAAAGAAAATAGGCCCTGAGAGGCCACTACAGGAAGTTGTGAACATGAATCCTAGATTTCATTAAAAATCCAGAGAGTAGAGATTCTAGGACTGTGGAATATTTGCCAAGGACAGATGTATAGAGGGAGTAAAACAACCCAAGTAAGAGATGTACGTGAAAGGTAACAAATGTATAGAGGAAAAATCCCCATATAATTAGAGTTTCAGCATCAGAAATAGAGCTATAGTATTTGGTATTTGTCCTACGTGGTTCTTGTCTGACTTTGGTATATTATATTCCCATTGAAATGCCATTCTTCAATTTTCTAAAGGTAATGTATATTCTATGGCATTATATAATGGAGGTACGCAATTTTATTTTTAATTTTACATGACATTGCAATTAATAGATAGCCTTAGGTCTCAGAAGAAACTTTCAACTTTAAAGTTTATAAAGTATTGAGACTGTGAGAAAACACAAGGCTTTTTCAAGTTGGACTAAATGCATTGTGTATTATAATATAGCCATAAGAACATGGAGGCCTGCGAGTAAAATATAATAGTTTGAATGAGAATATCACCTATAGTTCCTGAAGTTTAAATAGTCGATCTCATGTTTTTGGTACTGTTTGGGGAGATTTACGTGTTATGCACTTGTTAGAAGAAGTATGTCCAAGAGTGAGCTTCAAAAGTAAAGTGTATAAGTGCTATACCAGAACTTTAGGTAATTAAATGGCACTGAAAGTAGGCAAAGTAGTCTTCTCTTGGGCATGACACATAAACTGGTCATACAATACCAAGTAGTCAACCTTGACAAAAATATATAAATAATGTATGGACAAAACAGGTTGTATTATGTATTAGGAATATGTATATATAAAGAGTTGCCATGGTTTTGAAAAGGAGCAAAAGGCTTATATAGGAGGTGTTTATTGGAAGAAAATGAAGTGTAAAATGATGTCATTTTATTACAATTTGTAAAATAAATAACATATAATTTTATTCTTCTCTCATACAATACATTCAAAGCACAATTTCTCCTCCTTCCACTTCTCCCAGTTTCCCCCAGCTCCTTTCTTCCCCAGATCCACTCCTCTTCTATTTCCTTTCAGAAAAGAGCAGGCCTTCCAAGGATATCAACTGAACACAGCATATCAAGATACAATCAAATAAGGTACAGATCCTAATATCAAGGCTGGCAAGACAACCAATTCATGAATATAATTTTATGTTTTCAGGTTTTTCATTTTAAATGCCTTCTGAAAAAGGAAAATGTGAAATTAAAATCTTTAGTAACACTGTCTGGAATGCTTATGAATATGATAATTTATTATACAGTAACAGTTTGTCACATACTCAATATACCTCAATAGCCTGGTGGAGATAGATGAAGATTCTTTTATTTAAGTCCTCTTTACTAATGTTAGTTTCCATATACAACATCAGAAAATAAATAATTCACTCATCGATCCGTGCTGGATAGATTATGACATGACAGATGGGGTAGCTCTTGGGTCCACTCAGAGGCTATAGTGTTACTTCTTTCTCAAATGGAGTTCAAAGTTGCTTTAAAAGAAAGATTCTCAGTATATAAATCACATACCGAGGAATCTTTAGAGAAGGGCACCAAAATGGATCCATGCCGCATTATGGAATAAAAAGAAAACCTTCTTCAAGGAACAATTTGAGCAAGAGTAAACCTAACCTTGAATTTTCACCTTCTTTTTTGTCTATCGTTTGTCTGTAGTCTGTGTTTATTGCCATGTTGCTGTCTATCTTGTGTGTGTGTGTTCATGTGTGTGAGTGTGTGTGTCTATGTTTGTGTGTCTGTTTCTGTGTCTCTCTGTGTAAATTATCCCCTGCTACCTTGTGCTTTGCTTATATCCAACAAATGGCTTTGATGAATATTTGTCGAAAAGGAAATATAAGCCATGATATAGGAAAGGATATGATACATTTTTATAGAGTTTTAGAGTGAAATAGTTACTTTAGTGATCATAAGTGATTCAGAAGAGCACTAAGAAACACAGAGACATTATTATAAATCTGTGTATACATTTTTCTTCCAACATTTACAAAATATTTGTTTATGATTGCCTTCCCTATATTGAAAGTTTCAGCAAATGAATCTCTCTCTCTCTCCCTCCCTCCCTCCCTCCCTCCTCCTCTCCCTCACACACGCATGCACACACACAAACACACACCTCATATCACACTACACATACTATTGTGGGTCAGTGGTATGGAGAGTACATAATTTAAGGTTAAATCTATGTACTTATCTTAGGGTGTAAAAGATAATTATATGAGAATTCCAAGAAATAGTAACTTTGCTTGCCTGACTTTCTTAAAAGTTGGTTTAGTTCAAACAAACTGATTACAGAGTAGGATTTCAGAGTAAGTAAATAGTATTAAATGATCTTAACGATTATTAATTTTGTGAAAAGGTCTAAAAAAAGCTCAGCCTCTTTGAATCAGAGACACTTAAAAATATATCACCATATTCTAAGGAAATTCAAAGCCTAAAAGTGTGCCAATAATGTGAAATTTTTTTTGTTTTGAACTGATCATTAAAAATAAATTTTAAACAGTAAGTTGAAAATATTTCAATACCAAATTAACATGGGCCTCTCCTTGAAGTTAATTCAATTTAGTAGTTGTGCTTACTGAAATTGGCAAAAATATTTTGTTTTAAAATCAGGCAGGAAAAAACAAAGGTTTAGGGAATTTCCATAGATTTAATAACCACTGTCATCATAAGGCAAGATACTCAGATAATCTTTCTAAGTGGTCATAAACAGAGATCTTCAGGTCAGATATAATTTTTTCTCTTTAACCAGAATAAACTAAAATCTATGTGGTACCTGTTATGTGTAATACTGTCACTGGTTTTTTTTTCATAACACTGCCAACATATATGCAAGCTCAATGATTCTGCTGATAATATATACTGTAACCTAGGAATGTACAGCCTAATGAAGGAAAAACAGTTTAATAATGAAGATAACATGAAAAGATTATCTATGTTTACCACAAAATTATCATAAAAATTGTAGGAATCCCCATCCTTAATGCAATTTATTGTGTATCAAGTGACAAACATTTGAATAATTATGGTCCTCCCTAATTACCATAATAATATTAATATTTCTAGATGTCAGGTTTACTTAGCTGAATAATGTCTTTTATAATTTTACTGGATTTTATGTCATTTTAAAGTGTTTCTTTCCAACCCTAACAAAATAGGATAGATTTATTCTGCTTTGAACTACTTACTCGATGTCTCTGAGGCATAGTTAAAGATTCACAATGTGCAATAGATGTATAAATGATTTGTTTACATTACTCTGTATAAATGATTTGTTTGCTTAATGCCTTGGAAATTATTTGGTCTATTATGGTAGCTCAGACTCTTGTCATCATATAACTACAATAAACATGATCTGTATATAATTCAAATCTATAAATTGTACAAGTCAAAAGGCAGACCCCAGTGTTTTTTTATTCATAATATTACACAAAATTAATATTACCTTATTACAGTTTCTCAATTAATAAAAATTGTATGCAAATTTTATGATGTACTAGTAGTATAAAGTAAGATATAGTCATACTCTATTAGGTTGAAAATTAGTAGCCTTTTCCCATCAGACCTATTACTTAAATCATAAGATATCATAAATTAAGTATTATATCTCAGATGAGATTTGTCATGTTCAGAGTGGTGCACATAAATAAATCCAGAAAAGGGGGCTGGAAAAATGGCTCAATGGTTAAGGGTTCAGACTGCTCTTCTAAAGGTTCTGAGTTCATTTCCCAGCAAGAACGTGGTGGCTCATAACCATCTGTAATGAGATGCAATGCCCTCTTCTGGTGTATCTGAAGATGGTGACAGTGTATTCACACATTTAAAAAGAATTAAAGTTAAAAAAAAAGCTTTGTAAGTTTAGTATTTAAGAATAAGATTTTACATGGATGCGTTTTAACTATTTTCACTAATAATTTTGTGGTTAAATTATGATACATGTTAATATATCCACCTATAATCTACTTCTTATATTCAGTAACATATCTTGAACTGACTTTCAAGGTTAGCTTATGTTAACTATGATTGTCAAGAAATTTAACTGCTGTTTTATGAGATCCCATTTGTCGATTCTTGATCTTAGAGCGTAAGCCATTGGTGTTTTGTTTAGGAAATTTTTTCCAGTGCCCATGTGTTCCAGATGCTTCCCTAGTTTTTCTTCTATTAGTTTGAGTGTGTCTGGTTTGATGTGGAGGTCCTTGATCCACTTGGACTTAAGCTTTGTACAGGGTGATAAGCATGGATCTATCTGCATTCTTCTACATGTTGACCTCCAGTTGAACCAGCACCATGTGCTGAAAATGCTATCTTTTTTCCATTGGATGGTTTTGGCTCCTTTGTCAAAAATCAAGTGACCATATGTGTGTGGGTTCATTTCTGGGTCTTCAATTCTATTCCATTGGTCTATCTGTCTGTCTCTGTACCAATACCATGCAGTTTTTATCACTATTGCTCTGTAATACTGCTTGAGTAAAGACATACATGGTATGTCACATACTCATTGATAAGTGGCTATTAGCCCAAATGCTTGAATTACCCTAGATGCCTAGAACAAATGAAACTCAAGACGGATGATAAAAATGTGAATGCTTCACTCCTTCTTTAAAAGGGGAACAAGAATAACCTTGGCAGGGAAGAGAGAGGCAAAGATTAAAACAGAGAGTGAAGGAACACCCATTCAGAGCCTGCCCCACATGTGGCCCATACATATACAGCCACCCAATTAGACAAGATGGATGAAGCAAAGAAGTGCAGACCGACAGGAGCCGGATGTAGATCTCTCCTGAGAGACACAGCCAGAATACAGCAAATACAGAGGCGAATGCCAGCAGCAAACCACTGAACTGAGAATAGGACCCCCGTTGAAGGAATCAGAGAAAGAACTGGAAGAGCTTGAAGGGGCTCGAGACCCCATATGTACAACAATGCCAAGCAACCAGAGCTTCCAGGGACTAAGCCACTACCTAAAGACTCTACATGGACTGACCCTGGACTCTGACCTCATAGGTAGCAATGAATATCCTAGTAAGAGCACCAGTGGAAGGGGAAGCCCTGGGTCCTGCTAAGACTGAACCCCCAGTGAACTAGACTGGTGGGGGGAGGGCGGCAATGGGGGGAGGGTTGGGAGGGGAACACCCATAAGGAAGGGGAGGGGGGAGGGGGTATGTTTGCCCGGATACCGGGAACGGGAATAACACTCGAAATAAGAAATACTCAAGTTAATAAAAAAAAAAGAAATTTAACTGCTTATGCTCAAATAATGAACTGGCATTGCTCAAAATTAAGTCGGGAGACCTTTTAGTTATTATTTGACTTGTCTGTTATTAGCTTCCAAAAAAACATGTAAGTTAGCTCTCATGGTGAATAATTATTCTAATATAATTTCTCCACCAAAGGCTGCGTAGGAGCCTAGGCTGGCTCTAGATTGTTTATAGGGCTGTTTCCACCTCAAATCACGAGTGAGAGTGAATCAGCTCCGCTGCTCATGCATTTTGTTTCTGATAGGATCAGTAGGAAGAAATTACACTAGAAGTTCAAATTGGTTAGATGGAGCCCCAGTTAATGCCAAAGGGAAGTTCACAAATGGCATCAATCTTCAAAGTTAGCAAAGATCAAAAGAGGGAGCAGCTTTTTGCAATTCGCATTCAGAATTGGTATTTCATTTCTTATGTTATATTTTATATAAAAGTCTTCGGAGTCTAGAATAAATGCAATTAGGAAAATGGGATTGCTCAAAACATCCTGGGAAGAGGTAGACAACATTAGGTATTATTTTTTTGCTCCCTACCGCGTTTTTTTGCAGTGTGTGTGTGCAAAATAACTGTTCCAGGGTGAATCCTCATCAATTCCGTGTAGCAAGTCACCTTTTCTTCTGTCTTGCCAAGTTAGTGTACATAGATGCATAACTTGCCAATGGATAATTCAGTAAGTCACTGTCTATTTAACATACTTATTATTTATTAATATATTCATATTGCTTTAGAATTTTCAATTAATATTGTTGTAAATTATCTTTTTTTCTATTCTATTTCTGTTGTATCTATTTTTAGATGATTCTTAAAAGAGATTCATTTTCATTCGTGTTACAATAATCATTAATTTTGTATTTATGAATAATGGCAAAAGATGTTTACCAGATCTACTAATCCTACAAGTTAACTTATAAGATCGCTTCCCTCCCCTCCCTAAAAGATGTGAAAAGCATTTCAGTGTTCTCTTATGGGGCTGGTAGAAAACAAGCAAAGTGGAAAACGCCTTCCTTTTGTTGCTGTTTTTGTTCTGTTTGCTTTAAAAATTTATTTATTTTACATATGTGAATACACTATAACTCTCTTTGGACACACCAGAGGAGGGTACTGGATTTCATTACAGATGGTTGTAAGACACCATGTGGTTGCTCTGAATTGAAGGAAAGACCTCTGGGAGAGCAGTCAGTGCTCCTAACAGCCATCTCTTCAGACTGGAAATCACATTCATTTTTCTTTTATATTTTTTTAAGAAGCAAAAACGAACTCCTTTATTAATTCTTCTGGGGCACCTTTTATACCCTCCACATAAACCCCATTGGTCCCGAGCAAGCATAATCTCTAAAATCCTGTTCCCAATTGACTGTCATTGTCTACATCACCAGTTTTTAGGCTCTCAGGCAAGCTTCAGTTTGGCCCTCATGTGGAAGGAAGTTAGTTGCCTCTGTGACTGTGTGATCACTTGTTGTTCTCAAAAATTTATTTGGAAGCTGCCACAGCCTTGGCAACAGGGCCTTTCTGTTCATCCTAAAGGAGATATATTCACTTTTGGAAGATTCTGAGATATCAAAACGTCATGCTAGTCTCAGATGGCTCTCTCTTTTTCTCCCTAATGCTTGTGTCTGAGAAATAATCTCTCAGCTACTATGCCAGCACCATGCTTGCCTCCCTGCTTTCTTACAGCCATGCTTTCTACCATGATGCTTATGGACTCACCCTCTTGGGCTGTGAGCCATTCATCTTCTCAAGTCACTTGAGTTTAGAAAGAAAATACAAAGTATTCAAAGAGAAAAAGTAAGCAGAAAGTTACTCATTTAAATAATCAAACATCTTTATTATCATATCAAACAAAAAGCAAGCCAATACAGAAAGTTATCTCTTAATCCTATGCTCTGGATGAAAAAAAATATATGTATATACATACTGATGTGAATATATATACATACATATACATATATATTCACATCATATATGTGCATGTATATGTGTGTGTATTTATCTATGTGTGGCTTCAGAATTCCAACATATGTATGTATACATTTTATATAAAATATAAATATGTATACACACACACACACACACACAGATACTGATCCTGGAATTCTGAATCAAAATCAGCCATCCTAACAAAATTGTTTTAAATATATTAGATTTCTACTTATTTAATGCCTAAAAAATCTGTTAACATATTTGTTAAAGAAAAGTTTTGAATGAATTTAATCAAAACAAGGCAAACTCAGTTGTTTTTAACAAGTTGCATGAAAATGAATTTAACCATTCATATACATAAACATATACAATGGACAATATATGCAATAATTAATGTTAATTATGAGAAAATGTTTTGGAAGTTGCATGGGTAAATTTTACATGCCAAACTAGTTATTGGACACCTCATATAATGAAATACTATATAAAACATAAAGTATAATTTTAGAATTCACACCAGTTTATATGTGTATAAATAAAATTAAAATACATTATCATTTCATTTTTAAATCATAGAATAAATGTGTATATGTGTAAGAAAGAATGTGTGTATGTACACATAATAACTTTTGCATAGATAAAAATTAAAAGTGAAAATTTATTATAAAATGTAGATTTTGATTTCATTCATCATAAACATAATGCCATTATCAGGATATTACACATATTTAGAAGATTTAAATCTAAATGTTTAATTCACATTTTAAAGATTAAAATTTTGATTATTTGTTTAAAGTAAAGTAAATAGTGTTGGCTTCCTCAGACTATGGAAGTTTAAGCTTACATATTTTCAGACAGAATTTACTACAGGGATGACCAAGTAAAATGTTGAGAAATGGAATTAGGATAATAAAAGAGAAAACTGCAGTTACCTTCACCTGTGCCATTCCTTGATAGAATCCAAAAGGACTTGACATCTGACTTCACACTTGTTCAAAAATGTTCATAGCTTCAGTATTCATAATAGACAGGAACTGTAAACAATTTAAATGTTTTTTAACTGATGAATGGAAAATGAAAGTTTGATTATATATATGTGTATATGTATATGTTTACAAGTGAATTTGCTGAATTTAGAATAAATCAGACTGAGAGTGAGAAACATTGTTTGTTCTCTCTAATCTGCATTTTCTAACCCCTAAAAATGGAATATAAAATGAATTAACTACAGAAACAAGGAAAGCTCAAGGGTATGTAATTGTGGGCTTCCAGAAGAGAGTTGTTAGAAGCCCACATTATAAAAGACAGAATAAACCATAATAGGGAGTAGATTCCAGCTAGATTATTGGAAAGGAACTTAACCCAAAGGAAGGACAAGTGGATAATAAAACCAAGATAGAACGTTAAAATCTCGCGGATTCATATTATTTTACATTGTCTAAAATTATACAAAGTATATATAAATGAATGTATGTGCCTATATATCTTTTTTGTATTGTTTTGTTACATATTTCTTTATTTACATTTCAAATGTTATTCCCCTTCCTGGTTTCTTGTCCATAAGCCCCCTATCCTCTCCCCCTCCCTTTCTTCTATATTCCCCTCTCCATCCACTCCCCTTACTCCCCCCCACCAAACATTCCTTCACACTGGCCTTCAAACCTTGGCAGGACCAAGGGCTTTTCCTTCCATTGGTGCCCAACAAGGCCATCCACTGCTACATATGCAGTTGGAGTCCAGGGTCAGTCCATGTATACACTTTGGGCAGTGGCTTAGACCCTGGAAGTTCTGGTTGGTTGGCATTGTTGTTCTTATGGAGTTGCAAGGCCCTTCAGCTCTTTCAATCCTTTCTCTAATTCCTCCAACGGGATCCTGTCCTCAGTTCAGTAGTTTGCTGCTAGCATTCACCTCTGTAGTTGACATGTTCTGGCTGTGCATATATATCTTACAGGAAGTTAAGCCACTTGAACTAACTATGCTCTGCAAAAGTTTATGGTAAACTTATAAAAACAGTGTCGTCATTTCATGGCTGGTCAGTGTAGGCCAAGTGACTCCTAAAACAAATGTTAATTGGCTCTGGGGAGGTGAGACTCTGCTCCTTAAACTGAAGATGCCACACATTTAATATGTAGAAATCACATTAATGGAATTAGATATGACATGAAAGCCTCTTTACTGTCATTCAGAAAATACCATGCAGGATCCCAAGAGAGAAAAACAACCAATCCTGCATACACGAAACACCTAGAAATCATGACACTGACCAGCATGGAAAGATGTAAAAAGCTGCAAAAAATGACACTCACTTGCCAGTAATAACTATCAGCCAAGTAAATTGTCTTAAAGTCTTTCAACAAGAGGGAAATTATGTCTGGTACAGGAAACCTAGCCAGCCCCAAGGGAATAATGGCGTCATGGTAGAAAAGAATCTATTACCACCTACTTTGCTAACACAATTCTTAATTACTTTGTAAATCTTACTCTTCCTTATAACCATAGACAAGTGTAGAAACCACCTGCATCTAAGAATCCTAATCGTTATAGCTAAAGGAGTCCATCACAGAAATCTATAAATGGATACAGTGTGAAAAATTAGCACAGATCATAGAGGCACAGTCCCAGTGGATTCATCTGCAAAACAGCTTCTGCTTCTATGGTTCATACAAAATTAAGGAAAATGAGGAGGAAAGATTTTAGAGTTTGAACACTAGAGATGTTGCTGTGAAGGTGTTTGTCCTAGAAACAACTGCATAAACAAGCCCAGAAAATTGTCAATATCAATGAACATGTTATTATGGAAGTCGGGATTTTTACTGGTTCCGATCCTTAACAAAGAACTACCTACAACTAATACCTGCTTGATTTAAGAAAATTAGTGTCTCCAGGGGATGAGACCTGTAATTGGTTGTACAATACAAAGTAGTCCTGAAACAATATACATATAAAGAGCAAAAATTGGGACACCTCTCTCTCTCATATATATTTATATACACACATATTTGTGTGTACAATTAATATGTACAAATACACTCATAGGTACAATGTAATTTATTATATGTATTGTAATACAATAAATATACTAATATATAAAAATGCAGAGTGTATGTATTGCTATAAATATAGGTTTTTGCACACACACTAAAACATTCATCTGGGACAATAGTAAAAGAAAAGAAGGCTACACAGTCGAGACTGTTGTAGGTTTTAAAGAAGTTTGAGATAAAGTAGATGGGAGGTATTGGTGAGATCAGAAATGGTAGGGAAAGTGACACAAATATATATCTATTAATATAGTATTAAAATAAAATAGTAAATAAATTAAAACTGTGTGAGGCTTGCTTTCAAATCACTCTGCATATTATTTTATTTGATTGTTATCTAAAATGTTTTTTTCCTTAGTTTAAAGGTGCCTTTAACTTTCTTTATGCATACTTTATTCACTATTGAAATTATCTTGTTAGATATAAAATGTCATAATTATGTGAAAATGATAATTTATTATTTTGTTATGAAAATATTGAAAAAAATTTAAGGGTCATGATAAAATTTTAAATTGGCTAAGAGTCTTAGTGTAATGGAGGATAAGGAGTCTGAGCAGGGTATTTCCTATAACCTGGCAAGACTTCCAGTGGAGGGATTAAGATTACTGTAACTTGATATTTGCAAAACAAGGCAAAACAAATATATATGTTACAAAGAAACCTATTCTTCCACTAATTGGAAGCCAAGAAAACAAAAATGAGGAAAGAACTATCTCTTTGGTAACTAGTCCTGCAAAAAGTGTATACCCATGAGAAATCTTACCCCTCATGTGTCCCACCCATACAGACACCAGAATGACTTGTAGACATGAATGCAAGACCATCAGAAATACATGGAGGGAATATGCAGAATAAAAATATTAACTTTAGCAATACTTTTTAATAATTCTATTGCACCAGCAATATAAATGAAATGGAAAAATTGAGACACCTTCCAGATTAAAAGCTTATTTATATAAAATTAAACAATAGTACCAACTGGCAACATGTAGAATTTGAGAATATGTTTGCAAAAGAGAACTGCCAAAAATAGCAAATATGGATATATACCTACATGCATATAATCATTACAATCATATGATATATATGTATGTATTGTTTGCACATATATATGCATAATGAGGGACTGTTTTGCCTGCATGATATAGGACTCTGAAAACATATATGACAAGTGTTAAAAAACTTAGGAAAATAGAGGAAAGATTTTTTATATATACCATCGATGGGAATGTGATTTCTATAAATACTATGCATTAAAGTATGAACAAATCAGCAAAAAAAAAAAATACAAATTGAGCAAATGTGGCACCCAGACATCCAATTAGAATATGAAGCCTTCGATAAAAATAAATCACTTTGTGTTAATAAGTTCTCTTTCAAATTTAAAACCCACTTTTTTCTTTTCTTTTATCACATATATTTTATTTACATTTCAAATGTTATTCCCTTTCCCAGTTTCCTGGACATAAGCCCCCTATCATATTCCCTTCCCCTTCTTCTATAAGGGTGTCCCCTACCCACCCACCCCAAAACGAGTGATGTGAAATTGTTGAATAAGATGTCTGAATTTTCACAATTGATGCTTTCAATGGCTGAACTGAATTTGGTTTCTGTTTCAGTCGTTTTTCATAAAATGAATGTCAAAATAAGAAATTACATCCAAGTAAATCATTGAATATATGCAAAATTAAATTTTATAAGAAAAGTACTTCCTGTATAGCAATATACAAATGTTAGACAACTCCATTTTTCTTTTATTGTTTTAAAATATCATTTTTATTCACTGTTGCAAAAAACATTACCAAATATATGTAGTGGAAAACATTTTCTACCATGATGCTCAATCATTCGCTAACAAAGTAAGGGATAGTTGAATGAGCATGTATTGAAACATTGTGCTCTGCTCTGAAATATGTGATTCCCAACTTATACATCTATTAATACTTTAGTGACTTCCCATTCAATAACACTGGAGTTAATATAAGCATACTCCTTCTGTTTAACTGAAAAATTAAAAGGAAAAATTACTAAAGGATTTGATTAGTATAATTGTTATAATTATTTCAACATTGAAGTATCCCATTTATCTTCTTTTGATCCACTTATTATTATAAAACACAATTATTGAATTTTTTTTAGAAATCAAGAAACAGATAAAACATCAAACTTTAGTTCACCCAAGTTAATGATAACACTTAGATTAATGATTAGCTTATGAGCTTTGAGCTTTTTTTCCTAGCACAAAACTATGTCACATAATTAAAAGAAATTCTTCAGACTATGTAGAGCATAATTCCTTCAGGAAAAAAAAACATATATTTTAAAAGTAAATTGTGTTTACCCTCCCCCAAATAGTGGACATAATCTTAACAGTTAATTCAGAAATCATGAAACAAACTAGGTTTTCATGATAATTTCATCAAACTTAGAATCAAGGGGAAAATAAACATGATGGAGAATGAAAAGAAAATTATCTTTTTTTTTTCTTTCTTTTTTTCAGAGCTGGGGACCAAACCCAGGGACTTGCGTTAAATCACCAACCCCGAGAAAATTATCTTAAAGGCATTCCATAGTCAGAAACTCAAAGGTTTTTCATTTTCATTAGAAAAATGGAAAGTTTTTAGTCCTAAGCAATACAGAAAATAAGGAGAAAACCAATCGAAAACGCTATGTAGGAAAGATATTAATGTGACTCACATCTAGAGATGTATATTTAATGAAGCAAATCACGTGTTTGCTTTTCTTTCCTTCATTTTTCCAGTTTTACTAATTTTGCTAAAGTGGAAGGTGAACCTGCTAATAGCACGCGGTGCTTACATGTGTTTATTGAAATAAACAGTGTTCAAAAGGACTTGGTTGCTTAGGGAACCTCTGTGTAAGACCACACAGGACGATTGTAAAAGCCAGTGGAGATGGAAAACATCAAGGAAACGAGATTTTAAAAGGCTGAGGAGGAAAATATGCGTGTAAACTCACAAAGACTGTGGGAGCATGCAAAGTGCATGACAAAGATCTGGGCCAGATGTGGTTCTAGAGCTAAACCAAGAAATGGACACTAGCTGCCAATGTTATCCAACTGACAACCACTGCAAAGGATAACATAGTTTCCCCTAGAAGAGTCTCACTTGAAACACCAACCACCCTTAAGGCTGGCTCCAAACCCAGAAGTAGGTGACCAACACAAAAGGAACTCAGAGAAGGTTTATTTGTCTTCATAGAAGATTGCCTGAATGAGTGCATGTGCACACGTGCGCATGCACATAGGCACACAGGCGCACCTGCACACGCACAGACACATGCGCGCGCGCACACACACATACACACACATACACACACACACGCACACACATGCACGCACGCACGCATGCACAGACGCACTAAATTTTTTTTCTGAAATGTGTCTTTATTGGGTTTTCTCTGTGAGCAAATGTGTTTATTTGCATGGATATTATTTAAGTTCCTTTTTTTCTTTTTTCATTTTTTTTGATGTTTCTCTTGTTTATTTTAATTTTTTTTTAACTTGAGTATTTCTTATATACATTTCGAGTGTTATTCCCTTTCCCGGTATCCGGGCAAACATCCCCCTCCCCTCTCCTCTTCCTTATAGGTGTTCCCCTCCTAACCCTCCCCCCATTGCCGCACTCCCCCCACCAGTCTAGTTCACTGGGGGTTCAGTCTTAGCAGGACCCAGGGCTTCCCCTTCCACTGGTGCTCTTACTAGGATATTCATTGCTACCTATGAGGTCAGAGTCCAGGGTCAGTCCATGTAGAGTCTTTAGGTAGTGGCTTAGTCCCTGGAAGCTCTGGTTGCTTGGCATTGTTGTACATATGGGGTCTCGAGCCCCTTCAAGCTCTTCCAGTTCTTTCTCTGATTCCTTCAACGGGGGTCCTATTCTCAGTTCAGTGGTTTGCTGCTGGCATTCGTCTCTGTATTTGCTGTATTCTGGCTGTGTCTCTCAGGAGAGATCTGCATCCGGCTCCTGTCGGTCTGCACTTCTTTGCTTCATCCATCTTGTCTAATTGGGTGGCTGTATATGTATGGGCCACATGTGGGGCAGGCTCTGAATGGGTGTTCCTTCAGTCTCTGTTTTAATCTTTGCCTCTCTCTTCCCTGCCAAGGGTATTCTTGTTCCCCTTTTAAAGAAGGAGTGAAGCATTCACATTTTGATCATCCATCTTGAGTTTCATTTGTTCTAGGCATCTAGGGTAATTCAAGCATTTGGGCTAATAGCCATTTATCAATGAGTGCATACCATGTATGTCTTTCTGTGATTGGGTTAGCTCACTCAGGATGATGTTTTCCAGTTCCAACCATTTGCCTACGAATTTCATAAAGTCGTTGTTTTTGATAGCTGAGTAATATTCCATTGTGTAGATGTACCACATTTTCTGTATCCATTCCTCTGTTGAAGGGCATCTGGTTCTTTCCAGCTTCTGGCTATTATAAATAAGGCTGCAATGAACATAGTGGAGCACGTGTCTTTTTTATAGGTTGGGGCATCTTTTGGGTATATGCCCAAGAGAGGTATAGCTGGATCCTCAGGCAGTTCAAAGTCCAATTTTCTGAGGATCCTCCAGACTGATTTCCAGAATGGTTGTACCAGTCTGCAATCCCACCAACAATGGAGGAGTGTTCCTCTTTCTCCACATCCTCGCCAGCATCTGTTGTCCCCTGAGTTTTTGATCTTAGCCATTCTCACTGCTGTGAGGTGAAATCTCAGGGTTGTTTTGATTTGCCTTTCCCTTATGACTAAAGATGTTGAACATTTCTTTAGGTGTTTCTCAGCCATTCGGCATTCCTCAGCTGTGAATTCTTTGTTTAGCTCTGAACCCCATTTTTAATAGGGTTATTTGTTTCCCTGCGGTCTAACTTCTTGAGTTCTTTGTATATTTTGGATATAAGGCCTCTATCTGTTGTAGGATTGGTAAAGATCTTTTCCCAATCTGTTGGTTGCCGTTTTGTCCTAACCACAGTGTCCTTTGCCTTACAGAATCTTTGCAGTTTTATGAGATCCCATTTGTTGATTCTTGATCTTAGATCATAAGCCATTGGTGTTTTGTTTAGGAAATTTTTTCCAGTGCCCATGTGTTCCATATGCTTCCCTAGTTTTTCTTCTATTAGTTTGAGTGTGTCTGGTTTGATGTGGAGGTCCTTGATCCACTTGGACTTAAGCTTTGTACAGGGTGATAAGGATGGATCGATCTGCATTCTTCTACATGTTGACCTCCAGTTGAACCAGCACCATTTGCTGAAAATGCTATCTTTATTCCATTGGATGGTTTTGGCTCCTTTGTCAAAAATCAAGTGACCATAGGTGTGTGGGTTCATTTCTGGGTCTTCAATTCTATTCCATTGGTCTATCTGTCTGTCTCTGTACCAATACCATGCAGTTTTTATCACTATTGCTCTGTAATACTGCTTGAGTTCAGGGATAGTGATTCCCCCTGAAGTCCTTTTATTGTTGAGGATAGCTTTAGCTATCCCGGGTTTTTTGTTATTCCAGATGAATTTGCAAATTGTTCTGTCTAACTCTTTGAAGAATTGGATTGGTATTTTGATGGGGATTGCATTGAACCTGTAGATTGCTTTTGGTAAAATGGCCATTTTTACTATATTAATCCTGCCAACCCATGAGCATGGGAGATCTTTCCATCTTCTGAGGTCTTCTTCAATTTCCTTCTTCAGTGTCTTGAAGTTCTTATTGTACAGATCTTTTACTTGCTTGGTTAAAGTCATACCGAGGTACTTTATATTATTTGGATCTATTATGAAGGGTGTCGTTTCCCTAATTTCTTTCTCGGCTTGTTTCTCTTTTGTATAGAGGAAGGCTACTGATTTATTTGAGTACATTTTATACCCAGCCACTTTGCTGAAGTTGTTTGTCAGCTTTAGTAGTTCTCTGGTGGAACTTTTGGGATCACTTAAATATACTATCATATCATCTGCAAATAGTGATATTTTGACTTCTTCTTTTCCGAACTGTATCCCCTTGACCTCCTTTTGTTGTCTGATTGCTCTGGCTAGAACTTCAAGAACTATATTGAATAAGTAGGGAGAGAGTGGGCAGCCTTGTCTAGTCCCTGATTTTAGTGGGATTGCTTCAAGTTTCTCTCCATTTAGTTTAATGTTAGCAACTGGTTTGCTGTATATGGCTTTTACTATGTTCAGGTATGGGCCTTGAATTCCTATTCTTTCCAGGACTTTTATCATGAAGGGGTGTTGAATTTTGTCAAATGCTTTCTCAGCGTCTAATGAAATGATCATGTGGTTTTGTTCTTTCAGTTTGTTTATATAATGGATCACGTTGATGGTTTTCCGTATATTAAACCATCCCTGCATGCCTGAGATGAAGCCTACTTGGTCATGGTGGATGATTGTTTTGATATGCTCTTGGATTCGGTTTGCCAGAATTTGGTGAGTATTTTTGCGTCGATATTCATAAGGGAAATTGGTCTGAAGTTCTCTTTCTTTGTTGTGTCTTTGTGTCGTTTACGTCTAAGAGTAATTGTGGCTTCGTAGAAGGTATTTGTAGTGATCCATCGGTTTCAATTTTGTGGAATAGTTTGGATAATATTGGTATGAGGTCTTCTATGAAGGTCTGATAGAATTCTGCACTAAACCCGTCTGGACCTGGGCTCTTTTTGGTTGGGAGACCTTTAATGACTGCTTCTATTTCCTTAGGAGTTATGGGGATGTTTAACTGGTTTATCTGTTCCTGATTTAACTTCGGTACCTGGTATCTCTCTAGGAAATTGTCCATTTCCTGAAGATTTTCAAGTTTTGTTGAATATAGGTTTTTATAGTAAGATCTGATTATTTTTTGAATTTCCTCTGAATCTGTTGTTATGTCTCCCTTTTCATTTCTGATTTTGTTAATTTGGACTCACTCTCTGTGTCCTCTCGTTAGTCTGGCTAAGGGTTTATCTATCTTGTTGATTTTCTCAAAGAACCAACTTTTGGTTCTGTTGATTCTTTCTATGGTCCTTTTTGTTTCTACTTGGTTGATTTCAGCTCTGAGTTTGATTATTTCCTGCCTTCTTCTCCTCCTGGCTGTATTTGCTTCTTTTTGTTCTAGAGCTTTTAGGTGTGCTGTCAAGCTGCTGACATATGCTCTTTCCTGTTTCTTTCTGCAGGCACTCAGCGCTATGAGTTTTCCTCTTAGCACAGCTTTCATTGTGTCCCATAAGTTTGGGTATGTTGTACCTTCATTTTCATTAAATTCTAAACAGTTTTTATTTCTTTCTTTATTTCTTCCTTGACCAGGTTATCATCGAGTAGAGCATTGTTCAATTTCCAAGTATATGTGGGCATTCTTCCTTGATATTTATTGAAGACCAGTTTTAGGCCGTGGTGGTCCGATAGCACGCATGGGATTATTTCTATCTTTCTGTACCTGTTGAGGCCCGTTTTTTGACCAATTATATGGTCAATTTTGGAGAAAGTACCATGTGGAGCTGAGAAGAAGGTATATCCTTTTGCTTTAGGATAGAATGTTCTATAAATATCCGTTAAGTCCATTTGGCTCATGACTTCTCTTAGTCTGTCTACATCACTGTTTAATTTCTGTTTCCATGATCTGTCCAATGATGAGAGTGGGGTGTTGAAATCTCCCACTATTATTGTGTGAGGTGCAATGTGTGTTTTGAGATTTAGTAAGGTTTCTTTTACATATGTAGGTGCCCTTGTATTTGGGGCATAGATATTTAGGATTGAGAGTTCATCTTGGTGGATTTTTCCTTTGATGAATATGAAGTGTCCTTCCTTATCTTTTTTGATGACTTTTAACTGAAAATTGATTTTATTTGATACTAGAATGGCTACTCCAGATTGCTTCTTCTGACCATTTTCTTGGAAAATTGTTTTCCAGCCTTTCACTCTGAGGTAATGTCTGTCTTTGTCTCTGAGGTGTGTTTACTGTAGGCAGCAGAATGCAGGGTCCTCGTTGCATATCCAGTTGTTAATCTATGTCTTTTTATTGGGGAGTTGAGGCCATTGATGTTGAGAGATATTAAGGAATAGTGATTATTGCTTCTCGTTATATTCATATTTGGATGTAAGGTTATGTTTGTGTGCTTTCATTCTCTTTGTTTTGTTGCCAAGACGATTAGTTTCTTGCTTCTTCTAGGGTATAGCTTGCCTCCTTATGTTGGGCTTTACCATTTATTATCCTTTGTAGTGCTGGATTTGTAGAAAGATATTGTGTAAATTTGGTTTTGTCATGGAATATCTTGGTTTCTCCATCAATGTTAATTGAGAGTTTTGCAGGATACAGTAACCTGGGCTGGCATTTGTGTTCTCTTAGGGTCTGTATGACATCAGTCCAGGATCTTCTGGCCTTCATAGTTTCTGGCGAGAAGTCTGGTGTGATTCTGATAGGTCTGCCTTTATATGTTACTTGACCTTTTTCCCTTACTGCTTTTAATATTCTTTCTTTATTTTGTGCGTTTGGTGTTTTGACAATTATGTGACGGGAGGTGTTTCTTTTCTGGTCCAATCTATTTGGAGTTCTGTAGGCTTCTTGTATGTCTATGGGTATCTCTTTTTTTAGCTTAGGGAAGTTTTCTTCTATGATTTTGTTGAAGATACTTACTGGTCCTCTGAGCTGGGAGTCTTCACTCTCTTCTATACCTATTATCCTTAGGTTTGATCTTCTCATTGAGTCCTGGATTTCCTGTATGTTTTGGACCAGTAGCTTTTTCCGCTTTACATTATCTTTGACAGTTGAGTCAATGATTTCTATGGAATCTTCTGCTCCTGAGATTCTCTCTTCCATCTCTTGTATTCTGTTGGTGAAGCTTGTATCTACGGCTCCTTGTCTCTTCTTTTGGTTTTCTATATCCAGGGTTGTTTCCATGTGTTCTTTCTTGATTGCTTCTATTTCCATTTTTAATTCCTTCAACTGTTTGATTGTGTTTTCCTGGAATTCTTTCAGGGATTTTTGTGACTCCTCTCTATGGGCTTCTACTTGTTTATTTATGATTTCCTGATATTCTTTCAGGGATTTTTGTTTCTCCTCTCTGTAGGCTTCTACTTGTTTATTAATGTTTTCCTGTGTTTCTCTAAGGGAGTTCTTCACATCTTTTTGAAGTCCTCCAGCATCATGATCAAATATGTTTTTGATACTAGATCTTGCTTTTCTGGTGTGTTTGGACATTCCATGTTTGTTTTGGTGGGAGAATTGGCCTCCGATGATGCCATGTAGTCTTGGTTTCTATTGCTTGGGTTCCTGCGCTTGCCTCTCGCCATCAGATTATCTCTAGTGTTACTTTGTTCTGCTATTTCTGACAGTGGCTAGACTGTCCTATAAGCCTGTGTGTCAGGAGTGCTGTAGACCTGTTTTACTGTTTTCTTTCACCCAGTTATGGGGGACAGAGTATTCTGCTTTCGTGCGTGTAGTTTTTCCTCTGTACAGGTCTTCAGCTGTTCCTGTGGGCCTGTGTCTTGAGTTCACCAGGCAGGTCACTTGCAGCATACAAGTTGGTCTTACCTGTGGTCCCAAGGCTCAAGTTCGCTCGCGGGGTGCTGCCCACAGGCTCTTTGCGGCGGCAGCAACCAGGAAGACCTGTGCTGCCCCTTCTGGGAGCTTCAGTGCACCAGGGTTCCAGATGGCCTTTGGTGTTTTCCTCTGGTGTCCAAGATGTGTGTGCAGAGAGCAGTCTCTTCTGGTTTCCCAGGCTTGTCTGCCTCTCTGAAGGTTTAGCTCTCCCTCCCACGGGATTTGGGTGCAGAGAACTGTTTATCAGGTCTGTTTCCTTCAGATTCCGGCGGTGTCTCAGGCAGGCGTCCTGCCGTTCCTGGGCCCTCCCCCACGGGAGCCCAGAGGCCTTATACAGTTTCCTCTTGGGCCAGGGATGTGGGCAGGGGTGAGCAGTGTTGGTGGTCTCTTCCGCTCTGCAGCCTCAGGAGTGCCCACCTGACCAGGCGGTGAGGTCTCTTTCCCACAGGGTCTGGGACCAGAGAGCTGCTGCGGCCTGGGATCCGTGGGTTTGGGACTTCCGGTCTTTTTTCATTTTTTGTCCAATTCAGGTTTCTTTGTTTTCATTTTATTTTATAACCTTTCTATGCCTTTTTGTTTGTTCTTTTTTATCGAATGAAAGAGAGCACACAAAAACCCAAAATATAAAACTTAATAGAGATTTTTAAGTACTCGCATTTTCTCCTTTTTTTTACTATTATAAAATATTTTTAAAATTATTATTAAAGGGTTTATTTAGCTCAGAATTCTAGTTTACAGTCTATCACATCGATGAAATCAGGATGGCTGGACCTCTTTTTTATTTATTTTTTAATTCTTGAATCTTTTTTTTTTTTACCGTCCAAACTTTATACCCCTCCTAGTCCACTGTCTGACTGTTTCATATCTCACACCTCCTCCTCTACCCTGTCTCCAAGAGGATGTTCTCAACCGCCCACTACAGAACTAGTCCCATTACATTCATAGGAAAACGGAGAGAAATGGAAGAATGTGATCAGCTTCATTTCAGTTTCTCTAAGACAAAATACTCAAAATAATTCCATGTACAGCTAAATTAGGATATCTGACAATTGTGGATCCCAGGCCAAACTACACTAAAACCTTCGTTCCAAAGGCTCACAAGTGTGGACAATTTGATGCAAATCTTTAAGAACTAGAGAATAGGCGAGTTTGTTGTGAGATTGTGTCTTCTAGTAATGTCAGAAACTACCCACGTAAAATGTCACCAACATGACTGCCGAAACATGAGTTCAGCAAGAATAAAAACAATAAATATGACAGCCAGCCAAAGTGCAAGGGGGATAGATCACACGATCTACACACAGAACTAGGGACAACTAAGAATTACTGAGAGTGTGAGAAATACCCTTACCAGGGGAGACAAGGCCAATTAATTATCCAAAAGCAAGAGATCAGCCCTAAAAACTTTCAAACAAGTGGCATAATACAGATTGAACAGGTTATATTTAGTAATATAGATGTGTATTCATGTGTATATTTCCATATATCAAAAATTAAGGTAAGGTGGGGCATGCATTTCAAAGAGAACCAAGATATTTACATGAGAGAGTTTAGAGTGAGGAAAGAGAAGGTGGAAGAACTTTTATTATCTCAAAATAATATTTATATCTGTATAAAATTATAATTAGATCAATAAAATAATGTGGTTATATATCTATAGATCTATAGACCAAGAAAGTCAGAGAGATGTTGATAGACCCATATTCTAGGAGATGCAAGATTTTGTCAAGCTGATAATTATTGCTAAACATCCCAGGTAAAAATCATAAGGCTTTCTGGAAAAAAACTGGGAGAAGGAAAGTAAAGACCTGCAGGGCTTATTGTTGGTGACAGGATACATTTAAAATGTACAGAGAATTTTCAGAACATTTGGATTCTCTTATTTAAACTAGTAATGGTCTGAATGTGGTTTGAAATTTTTGTGAAAACTGATCTATATAAAGATATCATTAACCTCTAACATAACTTTATGAAGTGCATTTCACAAGTCATAGGCTTTGGCATTGTTTGTACAGACTGGAAGATAATACTAGAAATAAGGTAAATGAAAATTTCAGGACAAGAACTAGTATTATTCTTGAATACAATTTGCAAATTTTCTGAAACATTAGAACTGTGCTCATCGATTCTGAATAGACAGCCAAAAATACACAAACATCTGTTACTTCTTTTTACTATATCAAGATAAAGTTTGACAAGTCGAAATTGGTAGACTACTTGATTTTCAGAAATACCACCCCCTCCTAACTTTCCAAAAAGACATCATAAGGGGATTTATCGCAGAATAATATTTCCATAGTTGAAATGATTTCCAACTGATTAAGCAAACTCTGGTTTATTATAAAATCAATATAGTATCTTTTATTTCTTCAATCATCAAAAATATATCTATTTTTCTTTAAAATTAGGTTCTATCAGATAGCAGGTAATAATAAGCATAAAAATTGTATCGGTGTTGAGTGAATTCTGATCTTTCTTGGTACAGCAATTAATTTTTATATTATCTGTAAATAGAAAAGATAATTATCAAGACTGTCATGTATATCTGCACATGTGTTGTGTCCAAAACACCTTTTAAAGAAAGGTAATGTTGGGGTTGGGGATTTAGCTCAGTGGTAGAGCGCTTGCCTAGGAAGCGCAAGGCCCTGGGTTCAGTCCCCAGCTCCGAAAAAAAGAACCAAAAAAAAAAAAAAAAAAAAAAAAGAAAGGTAATGTTACTTTATGATGGTAGCAGGCCAGTATTGGATTACCAAGCCTTTTGGAAAAATATAAAAATCACACTACTTGTGGCATTCCATCCACAGACAGACAGAACAAAGTAGAATCAAAATGGAGTGTATTTAATTTTTAAGTCAATGAACAAATGTTACACACAATATCCCCTACCCCCGCACACATAAACTGACAATATCATAATGTTCTGAGTGTATTTTGGATTATTTGTATAGAATCATTACTGATTTTGGACAATGAATCTTATTGACTGACTATTGTTAAGAGACCTCGAGCAATTTAGTACGGTGTAGTGCCGAAGACAGAGAGAATCATCAAACTATAGATAACTCTTTTATTCATTTAATTATATCTTTTCATTTAACACATTTGAACAATTAATTATACAAAACTGTGTGGAAAACCTTGAAACCATATACATACAGGTAACATTATGTAGAAATAAGTAACAAGAACTTATATTTTTAGAAATATATATATGTGTGTGTGTTTATGAAATAAATATATGTATGTATAAGTCTGCAATTAAATAAAAGAGATGACAAATATGATAAAGTAGACAGTGCACAGGAAATAATAGAGAGAGAAAAGGGAAAGGGGGAAATCATGTAATTTTACTTTAATTTTGAAAAAAAACTGAAATACCTATTAAATTTTAAGCCTATGTTTTGCCAGAAGAATTTTGAATACTTTATAGGGAAAGTCTAATTCAAATGAAAGAAAGTAAAAAAAAAAATTAAAAATCAACGTTTTCAGTTAAGGGTTAACTCCTTCTCTGTTGCATATAAAGATCTCCCTCGAGTCCTTCATTCAATTTCAAGTATTTAATCAAATGAGAAAATGGAAAGTGTTAATCCAATGGGAATACTCCAGGCAGGTTTTCCCACTGAGGATGCTCCCACGGTCCTATTGACAAAGTTAATGAGATTTGGATACTTGGGTATAAAACCTCTCATTAAGAGGGAAAAATGTGTCAGACCTCTGAAGGATTTCAGTACATATTTGCCAAAATCAATGGCTGTAGTAGATAAAAAGCTCAGGCCTCTGTTCTACATTATCACTTATTTCTAAAGGTGATCTGCTTATTAAACCAAAGCATGTACTTGTACACCTGAACTTGTGTGCACATATACTCATAGACTGAATTATGCCTCTAGGGCCAACTTCTCATTCCTAGTGACATTAATAAGGTTCAGTTCGTAATGACAAACATTATATCTTTTATACAGACAACAAAATAAGCGGGCCAAGGTTACAGACATCAAAGGCTACAGATTGTTTCTTAGATGGTACATATTTTACATCTGTTGACAAATAATACTTGTAACATTTATTTTATAATGAAACTATGACCTAGAAATATTCAGTCTGTTTTATATGCTAAACCTTATTACCTCCCTGTGGTAAAAAGAACAACAATAAAATACTATGGTTAATATTTAATTCTAGAAATAAAACAGAATTTCATACAAAAAATCTTATTAAAGATACATACAATTTCAGAGAAAAATATTCAAATGCTAAAATATTGGGTACCTTTACTGTGAATCCTCAATTAATGAAATTATCATAAAGGACTTCCATAATATTATATATATTTATATTTATTCCTACATCTTAAAAAAATAACACCACAAATAAATTTTCATTTGAGGGTACGCCAAAATGTACATAAATATTAATATAATGTAATTATTCCTCAGGACTTCAATCAAAATGAATCAAAATGAAGGAAAAATATGGTTAATTCCAGGAAGATATGGTAATCCAAATCTATTAGCATGATTTGCTATTTTATTCTTTATGTTATATATGTTTTTATCTGTTCAATAAAAAGTTGGATGCTCAGCTTCAATAAAAAATGAGGCACTTTTATAGGACATTGAATAATTACTGGAATTTTTGTTCATTGTTTGTTTTATTAAGGCACTGAGAAATACAAGTAGGAAATGATAACTTCAATTTAAATCCCTAAATCATGGATTTATCTTTGTAAGTACCTAAAGCAACCAACCATTTTATTAAACATAAAGTCATACATACATACTATTTTGAAATTTAAAATATTCAGAGTAATTGATTTCATGCCTTTGCTAGAAATTTTCTTCAGAAGATAAAATATTTCATAGTAAGCAGTTTGCCAAAAACTATTAGTAATGAGTGAAAAACTCATTACTACTCATTTCCACAGGCAGTCTACTGACATCCCAGGCTACCTGCTTGTTCGGCCCTTATTTCCCAAGACACCAATTACTGGTTTTGCTTGTGTTCTGTTTACATGGCTGCATAGGATTTGCCCAGTCCTGTTTCCTCATGATCTCTGTGATTGTTAGTAGCTGTTTTGCTGAACACAATCTTTCAGATAATGAATATTGTATTCTAGCAATATATCTGCACTAAACATATTGCTAACCCATCTGTCCTAAACACCAAGATCCTTGCCAAGAAATGGTAAAAATGAACCTGATGATAAAAGGTCAAATCAAACAGAACAAGAGAACACACAGTAATAATAGACAGGAAGCCCAAATAACAATTCAAATCACTTGTAAAATGCTAGTACAAGAAAATAGCATTATCACTTAAGAATGATTATTTTGAAAATCATAACATAATATAACATAAATGTTAACACAAACAGGAAATATTAATTAAAGTGGTATTACCATTAATTTTAGATATATGTATCAAGGTGCACATTAAGCTTATAAAAACATCAGATGTCACATGGCTCTGACTTTCCCTCCAGTTTCTTGTGTAAATTTCAAGATTTATAAGTATTTCCCCCATACTGAAATACAAAGCAAACAAAGACAAATATGAATAAATCAAACCATTCTAAAATTTGAAAAAGAAGACATTTTGATATGAATTAGAAGCAAAAAGACTATTCAGCCACATATATTTTTCCCCACAAAACAGCCACCTACAGTGAAGCTATCATTTCTTAGAGAAGACAACAGTAAAATCATGCATGGCCTCAAATAAAACCAGCTTTAGGTCACTCAAACTGCAGAAGCATGAAAGCTAGAATCTTTAGATTATCTGACAAAATATAGCAGGCCGAGGACTGCAAAGATGTCTCAGTGGATAAAATTGCTTGTAACAGAGAGTGAAGATGAATTGGAATTCCCAGAAACTATATTAAGAAGGCTGTCCATGTGTGCTTTATGATTGGTGGCTTAGTCTCACGGAGCTCCCAGGGGTCCTATTTGATACTGCAGTTCTTCCTATGTCAATGCAATCCCCTTCAGCCCTTTCAGTTCTTACACTAACTCTTCCATGGGGTTCTGAACATTAAACACCCTCTCAGAAGCAAAGGCAAAGGGGATGGGGTGAAGAAATCATGGAGGTTGGACCAGGAAGGAAAGGGACATTTTGAATGTAAATTTAAAAAATAAGTGAAAAGAAAAAACAAAAAAAGAAAGCCATGGTGAGTATCAGAAATCACATTGCTTTTATAGTGAAAGGGAAAAACAAAGACAGGAGAACCTTCAAAACAACCGAGGAAGCAAAGCATATGAAACTATAAACACTGCTTTAAACACAGTGGAAGGATAAGACAATGCCTGAGTTAGTCCTCTGACTTTCACACTTGAGCAGTGGCTCAAATACCTGCATATATGCAAACTCAACATACGCAAAGGAATTCTAGTGCAGATCTTTAAGTTATAAATATGAGGAGCTTAAGTTATACATGAACACGTGAACTTATAGAAAAATCTGCCAATTGCAAAGCAGCACATGGGAATAAGGTAGTTTTTGAAGCAAATACTTAACTATTTCTTTACAAATGTCCAAAACCTTTACTTAAATAAAATTAAATAAAAATTATTGAGAAAGATTGGAATTTCCAACTGGTCCTCAAGGTAGAAAGGTACGTAAATTGGTTAGCGAACTATATACATAACTGGCAGAAGTAAAAGGATTGTTTATTTCAAGCCATAAGACTATACCTTCTTTTAATTAGAAATGAATGAAACAGGCAATCCAGTGAGCTCTACTAGTTTAGGAAATATACATATTTTTATAGTCTTATTATAAGCATTGTATGTTACTTTAAGCATTAAAGCACTGCGAATATGTTTTACTGAAATAACATTGTATGAAGAAACATAAAAGTATGTTTTAATTGGTTATTTTATTTATTTACATTTCAAATATTGTCCCACTTCCCGGTTTCCCTTAAGCAAACCCCTATCCTTCCTCACCTGTGCCTCTATGAAGATGCTCACACACAGACACTCATTCCTGCCTCACCACTGGGGTGTCAAGGCGCCACAGGATAGAGTGCCTCCCCTACTATTGATGCCAGGTAAGATATCCTCTGCTACATATGCAGCTGGAGTCGTGGGTCCATCCATGTGTACTCTTTGGGTGGTGGTTTAGTCCCTGGGAGCTCTGGGGGCTCTGGTTGGTTGATATTGCTGTTCTTCCGATGGGTTTGCAAACCACTTCAACTCCTTCAGTCTTTCTTCTAACTCTTCCATTGGGGTCTGTATTGGCTGGTTTTATGTGTCAACTTGACACAAGCTGAAGTTACCACAGAGAAAGAGCCTCAGTTGAGCAAATGCCTCGATGAGACTCAGCTGTAAGGCATTTGTGATCAAGGGGGAAGGACCCAGTCCATTGTGTGTGGTGTCATCCATGAGCTGGTAGACTTGGGTTCTATAGGAGAGTAATCTGAACAAGTCAGACGAAGGAAGCCAGTAAGTAACGTCCCTCCGTGGTCTCTGTATCAGCTCCTGCTTCCTGACCTGCTTGAGTTCCAGTCCTGACTTTCTTCGTTGATGACCAACAATGTGGAAAGTGTAAACAGAATAAATCCTTCCCTCTCCAAATTGCTTCTCGGTCATGATGATTTGCGCAGGAATAGAAACCCTAAGATAGGGTCCCAGGGTTCAGTCAGATGGTTGGCTATGAGTATCTGCATCTATATTGGACAGGCACCGGTAGAACCTCTTAGGGAACAGCCATACCAGGCTCCTGCCAGCAAACACTTCTTGGCATCAGCAATAACGTAAGGGTTTGTATCTGCATATGGGATGAATCATTGGCAATGAGATCTCTGGATGGCCTTTCCTTCAGTCTCTGCTCCATTTTTGGCTCTGTTTTTCATTTAGAGAGGATCAACAATGGGTTAAAACTTTTGAGATGCATGGCTGGTCTCACCATTCGACTGCAGGCTGTGCCTGTCTACTGGAGATGGTTTCTACAGGATCTATCTCCCCTGTGTTAGGTATTTTGATTAATGTCATCATCCCTGTTGAGTCCTGGGAACCTCTTGCTTCCCTGGCATCTGGGACTTTGTAGTAGATACCCCCATTTCCACATTCCCCACTGCTACATATTTCTGTTCAATTCCCTGATCCTCTGTACTTCTCTCCAGTCTCTTCTCATGCCTGATCCTGTCCCACTTTTTTCTCACCACATCCTCTATCCTTTCCTGATCCCTCCCTTCTACTATTTCCTGTGATCATTTTGTTTCTCCTTCTATGTAGGATTGAAGCATCCACGCTTTGGCCTTCCTTCCTGTTAGGCTTCATAAGGCCTATGAATTGTATCCTGGATATTTTCAGCTTCAGGGCTAATATCTACTTACCAGCAAGTACATGCCATGTGTCTTCTTTTGTATCTGTGTTACCTAAGGATATTTTCTAGTTCTATCTATTTGTCTGTGAATTCTATGAAATCATTACTTATTTGTTTATTTATTTATTTTTGGTGGATGAAGGTAAAACCTCCTTATGCAGTCCTGGATATTTTTGACTTACACCAGCGTACCTTGAACCCACAAAGATCTGTGTGCTTCTGCCACCTAAATGCTGGGATTAAAGGAATATACCATTATGTCTAGTTTACCAGACTGATATTTAGTGGTTAGTTTATACCATTGAACTTCCTCTTCTAGTAGTATTTCTACTCTATTTTTGGATATTGTGATGTATATAAATTTTGATGAAAATTAAATTAAAAAGAGAAAATAATGATAAACTTCTTATTTTCCCTATAATTTGATCAAATTTCTAATTTGAGGAACAGTATTAAAAAATCTTATAGTATAAGGGTAGAATTTAAAACAGGCAATCACACATAACAGATAAAATTGTAAAAGGACAAACTTAGTAATTGTTAATAATATAAAATATGAGAAATATTTGGTTTTATTCTAATTATTGATTTGTAATGCTAACAAAATTCAAAGTGGATAACAAAAGATATAAGCTCATTTCTGAGTTTCTCCATATTGAACTTTGGGTCTCTCGTAGAGATTCTTGGACCACTCTACTTAAAGAGAGAAGTTGTAGCTCACTGAAGATGCATTTTGTTTTTACCTTCCTTGGAATCTACAGCAAATAATTTTCAAAGGAACATGACATATTTGTTGTTATGTATTTTTCTAAATATTTTTCATACCACTTTGTAGATATAGCTCCCAGGAGGGAAGATAAATTATCATTAGGCTTACAATCTACCAACTCACACTTGTTAGAACAGTTAAAAAAAAGCAAAACAAGAATGTATGGTATGAAAACTTTACATTCTATTGATTGAAACCGACTGTATTTTATCACAGTCAGAAATAGAAAATTCTTTACAAGTTAGAAGTAATTTATAAATTCCATTGGGTACATGGCCCATTTAATTAAAATTATATCTCAAAAAGATATGTATATTCCTATGTTCACTAAATGTGTTAGTATTAATATAGAGAATGTAGAAATAATCCAAATGACCATGATAGATAAGTGGATAAAAAATGAAATATTATTGAGATTCAAAAAAGATAAAATCGTAGTATTTATAGACTATGAATCAGGAAGCCATTGCACTGATTGAAATATAAATCACATTAGAATAAGACCTACATAAGTTTCAGAGAATTGCTACATAATACAGAGCCCATAATTTACAATAAGAAATTGTTAGTTAATAGGTATTAAGAAAAGAAATACCATGTTAAATCCACTTAAAATATATGCAAATGCACACATTATGAAACACAACCACATACACACATTAAAACACTATAAAACAATTCCAAAACAGGACATAATGTATACTTCAAAATAATGTACACTGTTAATTTATGGATTATGGTGAATATAAGTTGAGAATTTTTCTCTATTTAAGAAACATATTCTAAATAGTTCCTATAAAATTCACTACATCATACATATAGCTAATAATGTCAAGACTGAAAAGCTGTGTGAATGAGTTTGTTTTATCACTAAGACTCTGTATAATAGTTCATTTCTCAGCCTTGTTTTTATAGTTTCATTGAGTATATTATTTGACATCTTAATACATGTTATTCAATATATTTACATTTGTAACTAATATATATTTCATACTCATTTTTTTCAAAGTGAAAGTGAAGTTTCTGCAAAAGTAACACAGCTGCAAACATTTAGAGCAAGAATAAAAGTAATTGAATGATGAAACATTATAAAGTAAAATACTATTTTTATTCAGAGAGAAAAATTAATTCAATTTAGTGACCCACTGGCTTAGAAAAGTTGTGCTATTACTGTGCAATGAATCGGAAGCAAACAAAGTGCCCAAGCACCTGATTTAGAAGCAAGTACTCCTGATGGCCATGGAAACAAAGCTGTTTGAATGAATAAACCTCAAAGCAAAAATATGCTCATCATTCAGGGTAATTGAAGAAGCTTCCCCAAGACAATAGCAGGAGTCATTTAAGGACTAGAATGAACTACACTGGCTGATGAAGGATTCAAGTATCTAGCATTCAAAGGCAGACTCCCTTTCATTGGATGACCATATCAGGAAGGGGAGAAAGGATGAGACAGCATGCTCAATTAAAAAAATAAATAAATAAACATTTCAGAGTTAATGATCTTTCAACCTAAGTACATTTCAATTCCTCCTGAATTGCCAAATCTTGTGCTGCTTCATTAGGTGTTTATTTCTATCATTTACCTTTATGAGAGTTTATTTCTTCTATGGCTCTAATTTTCACTGGAAGTCCTAGGTAACTCTAGGAGAAAGTCAAAGCATTTTGAACAAAATACAGCTTTGGCTAAGCCAAATTGTCTCTTTTAACAACATATGCAGGGAGCTATCTCATCACAATCTAATGATTTAGATATAGAGGCAATAGAGTTCTGTCATGTCAAGTAAAAATGTTGCACACTACTGATACGTTAAGGAGCAGGAAAAGTGCAACTTACATTCTAACATACAATAAACTTTAAAATAACTTTTTAGAGCACTCACAATTTTAGTGTTTTCCTTCTGTGACTCCATAGATAACTAAATCATTTCAGCTTATTTAAAACAGCTACCTTAGATCTCTTAAAGAGCATACATTGTTTCTAAATTCAAAAACAAAAAAAATCACATAAAATTTACATATGAAATAATGATTGAGATAAGGTAAGTTTTAAAATTTATCAACTTATTTCTTAAATGTCAAAACTCTTATTCAACCAAAGTTGTCCCTCAACCTCAAATCACACTGTAAACAAGGTTCATACGCACCTACATAAAGACTCAAATACATGCTTTATGAAATTGAACTACTTTAATGGCAACTCAGAGTCCTTTGTTATCCAGGCAAGTTCATCAATTCTGCATCACAGCCCCTGAGGAAGAAGCTTTAGAGGCATTATGTTGAAAATACTGTATTTTTATGTTATCATGTGAATTTTCCCCTTTTATAATCATCATTGATCAATTGGTTTCTTTCTTGCATCTTCAAATGAGCCATAGATAAGACACAGGGACATTATACTGTAAGGCAATAAAGATGGACATTTTAGTAATTTCTCCTATATATATTGAGTGAAAATGACTATGAATGCAACCACTGAAATTATTGAATATATAAGGAAAGCGTATTACTATTTTATTGACCTCTGGCCACTTTTGTAACAGAAGATATCTTTCTTTTTTATATGTGGATGGATATCCCAAGAAAATGATGCATGAGAAGGGAAAGGAAGCTTGGCAGTTATTCAAGAAAATCAATATATTTAGAGAGAGAGAAGTATGAGCAAATTTGCTATCCCACCAAAGGCTGACCAGTCGAGATAGGCTGACAGATCAAGAGCTGGCATGTTTGGAAGTATGGCATATGCTGGGCTTTCCTATGATTCATGACCTTTGATGGCTTGTAAATTCACAAAGATCCTTCTGGCTGAATAGATTACAGTAGAGTGGTGTCAGCAGCCCAAGGAAGCTAGACAAGCAGTGCTGCACAGGAAGTACAAAGTGGTTTTGGCATCTGTAGCTATTCAGACAATATTGCCATTACAGAGAAAATTTATGGTAAGTATTCACAGAATCTAAACAATGTGTCCCTAAGGTAGAAATAACATGGTTTCTTGGTAAGGAACAGTAAATGTGACTCTCTTAGGAAGAAAGCACACCTTGGACTAATATGATATATCCAAATGATTTCTTGGGTAAAGAAATAAAAAAAAACATAAAATATGTTCCATAGCCTAATGCATAGCACTTGACCTTATTCTCCATTTTATAAACTCATAGGCTTTGCTGAAATTCAAAACTTGGATTTAGGAAAGAGCAAAGGACTTTAATATGTATATTTATATCTTTCTTCTTCTCTTACAAAAGTGTGATATTACTGTTTTGCAGCATAAATGATGTGCTTTTAAGTATGCTGGTCTGACACTGAGTAGTCTTTGACAGACAAAGAGAGAAACAAAAGACAAAGAGAGAGAGAGAGAGAGAGAGAGAGAGAGAGAGAGAGAGAGAGAGAAACATTTGTCTATATTCAAATCTGAAAGAGTGGTTGACAGTGAGTGAACAGGCGCTTAAGATACTACAGTAGATTTTTTTCCATATTTTGAGGCACCTTTTATTAGGAGCAGTGACCTACAAAAACATTTTTTTTCTAAACAAATACCTTTTCTGACAACAAAAATCTATTTGCATGCACATATGCCACCTTCTGGGTATAATATTGTATGTCTATTACCTCAGATTATTTTCCAGAGTTATTCATTAAATTTAATATTCTCTGAATACTCAGCAGAATTAAAAGAGAAAATAGCAAGAAGTTTTTTAAGTGAACTAAGGTTTTTTACTTACATACTTTCTACATGAACATTTTTAAAATGTTATATTTCTTATGTGATAGAGAGAGGGGAAGCAGGGGGAAGAGTGTGTAACCACCCCAGGGTTTATACATACTGGTCTGGAGAATACTTTCAGGCATGAACACCTTCCTCCTACGAGAAGTTTCAGGTATGTAACGCAAGTTCTGAGGCTGGACTAGCAAGCACTTTTAACCTCTAAGTCACACCTTGAGTGCTGCACTGAAATACTTGCATGAAGCAATTTATGAAATTGCCTTTTCCATATTTTTTGATGATAGAGGTGAGAACAGAACCTATCAATAATTGGAATAAAGGGAACTATTGAAAGTCTAGAATCAATAACTGTTAAATTTAATTATTTTTTAAATCTCTCCAATAATACTCCAAAAAGTAAACTTTGGAATTATGGAATACTATCAAAAATGCCTGTGTATCTACAAGAATCTGAACATAATATAAATATTGCTGACTGTTACCTCAATTGCTTAAAATAAAACAATGTTATATTAAGCCAAAATGTTGCAGTCATATAATCCTTTGACTTTTAATCTATGTCAAATACAAGCACAATTCTATAATGAGGCTATGTATGAACTATGATAGGAAAGCAATAAGTTCACAACTTTTTGTTGTTCTGTATCTAATCTAATAGACAAATAAATGGTAATAAAACTTGTACTAATCTGATAGCATACATAATGCCATGTTTTAATTATTTGCCATAGTTGGATGAAATCAAGTTTAATCCTTTTGGATAGGGTTTTTGTAAACCAGAAAAGTTATAAGAAATATTAATAAGTAAGAGATGGGGATGGGTAAATTGGTCTTGTGAAGGCTCAATGCCCCAGTGTAGGGGAATGCCAGGTCAAGGATTTGGGAGGAAGTGGGTCGATGGGTTGGGGAGCACCCTCATAGAAGCAGGCAGAAGGGGTACAGGACTAGAGATTTCTGCAGAGGAAACAATGAAAGGGGATAACATTTGAAATGTAAATAAAGAAAATACCCAATTAAAAAAAGAATATAGGGTTCCTGTAGATAAGAGCACAGGAGCAGCAGGTCCCCTGCATCTGTGACACCACCGGAACCTGAAGGGACTGACCAAATAAACAGTTCTCTGCACCCAAACCCCGTGGGAGGGAGAGCTAAACCTTCAGAGAGGCAGACACACCTGGGAAACCAGAAGAGACTACACACTGCCCACATTACTGATTCCAGAGGAAAACACCAAACGCCATCTGGAACCCTGGTGCACGGAAGCTCACAGAAAGAGTGGCGCAGATCTTCCTGGTTTCTGTAGCCTCGGAGAGCTCATAAGCAACACCCCACAAGCAAACTTGAGCCTCGGGACCACAGGTAAGACAAACCTTCCTGCTCCAAGCGACCTGCCTGGTAAACTCAGGACACAGGCCCACAGGAACAGCTGAAGACCTGTAGATAGGAAAAACTACACGCCCGAAAGCAGAACACTCTGTTCCCATAAGTGGCAGAAAGAAAACAGGAAAACAGGTCTACAGCACTCCTGACACACAGGCTTATAGGAGAGTCTAGCCACTGTCAGAAATAGCAAAACAAAGTAACACTAGAGATAATCTGATGGCGAGAGGCAAGTGCAGGCATCCAAGCAACAGAAACCAAGACTACATGGCATCATTGGAGCCCAATTCTCCCACCAAAGCAAACACGGAATATCCAAACCAGGAGAAAAGCAAGATCTAGTTTCGAAATCAAATTAGATCATGATGCTGGAGGACTTCAAGAAAGACGTGAATAACTCCCTTAGAGAAACACAGGAAAACATAAATAAACAAGTCGAAGCCTACAGAGAGGAATCACAAAAATCCCTGAAAGAATTCCAGGAAAATACAATCAAACAGTTGAAGGAATTAAAAATAGAAATAGAAGCAATCAAGAAAGAACACATGGAAACAACCCTGGATATAGAAAACCAAAAGAAGAGACAAGGAGCCGTAGATACAAGCTTCACCAACAGAATACAAGAGATAGAAGACAGAATCTCAGGAGCAGAAGATTCCATAGAAATCATCGACTCAACTGTCAAAGATAATGTAAAGTGGAAAAAGCTACTGGTCCAAAACATACAGGAAATCCAGGACTCAGTGAGAAGATCAAACCTAAGGATAATAAGTATAGAAGAGAGTGAAGACTCCCAGCTCAGAGGACCAGTAAATATCTTCAACAAAATCATAGAAGAAAACTTCCCTAACCTAAAGAAAGAGAAACCCATAAGCATGCAAGAAGCCTAGAGAACTCCAAATAGATTGGACCAGAAAAGAAACTCCTCTCGTCACATAATAGTCAAAATACCAAATGCACAAAATAAAGAAAGAATATTAAAAGCAGTAAGGGAAAAAGGTCAAGTAACATATAAAGGCAGACCTATCAGAATCACACCAGACTAATCGCCAGAAACTATGAAAGCCAGAAGATCCTGGACAGATGTCATACAGACCCTAAGAGAACACAAATGCCAGTCCAGGTTACTGTATCCTGCAAAACACTCAATTAACATAGATGGAGAAACCAAGTTATTCCATGACAAAACCAAATTTACACAATATCTTTCTACAAAACCAGCACTCCAAAGGATAATAAATGGTAAAGCCCAACATAAGGAGGAAAGCTATACCCTAGAAGAAGCAAGAAACCAATCATCTTGGGAAGAAAACAAAGAGAAGAAAAGCACAGAAACATAACCTCATATCCAAATATGAATATGACAGGAAGCAATAATCACTATTCCTTAATATCTCTCAACATCAATGGCCTCAACTCCCCAATAAAAAGACATAGATTAACAAAGTGGATACACAACGAGGACCCTGCATTCTGCTGCCTACAGTAAACACACCTCAGAGACAAAGACAGACACTACCTCAGAGTGAAAGGCTGGAAAACAAATTTCCAAGCAAATGGTCGGAAGAAACAAGCTGGAGTAGCCATTCTAATATCAGATAAAATCAATTTTCAACTAAAAGTCATCAAAAAAGATAAGGAATGACACTTCATACTCATCAAAGGAAAAATCCACCAAGATGAACTCTCAATCCTAAATATCTATGTCCCAAATACAAGGGCACCTACATACGTAAAAGAAACTTTACTCAAAAAAACACTCAAAAACACACATTGCACCTCAAACACTAATAGTAGGAGATTTCAACACCCCACTCTCATCAATGGACAGATCATGGAAACAGATATTAAACAGAAACATAGATAGACTAAGAGAAGTCATGAGCCAAATGGACTTAACAGAGATTTATAGAACATTCTATCGTAAGGCAAAATGATATACCTTCTTCTCAGCTCCTCATGGTACTTTCTCCAAAATTGACCATATAATTGGTCAAAAAACGGGCCTCCACAGGTACAGAAAGATAGAAATAATTCCATGCGTGCTATCAGACCATCACGGCCTAAAGCTGGTCTTCAATAAGAATAAGGGAAGGATGCCCTCATACACGTGGAAATTGAACAATGCTCTACTCGATGATAACCCGGTCAAGGAAGGAATAAAGGAAGAAATTAAAAACTTTTTAGAATTTAATGTAAATGAAGGTCCAACATACCCAAACTTATGGGACACAATGAAAGCTGTGCTAAGAGGAAAACTCATAGCTCTGAGTGCCTGCAGAAAGAAACAGGAAAGAGCATATGTCAGCAGCTTGACAGCACACATATAAGCTCTAGAACAAAAAGAAGCAAATACACCCAGGAGGAGTAGAAGGCAGGAAATAATCAAACTCAGAGCTGAAATCAACCAAGTAGTAACAAAAAGGACCATAGAAAGAATCAACAGAACCAAAAGTTGGTTCTTTGAGAAAATCAACAAGATAGATAAACCCTTAGCCAGACTAACGAGAGGACACAGAGAGTGCATCCAAATTAACAAAATCAGAAATGAAAAGGGAGACATAACTACAGATTCAGGGGAAATTCAAAAAATCATCAGATCTTACTATAAAATCCTATATTCAACAAAACTTGAAAACATGCAGGAAATGGACAATTTCCTAGACACATACTAGGTATGGAAGTTAAACCAGGAACAGATAAACCAGTTAAACAACTCCATAACTCCTAAGGAAATAGAAGCAGTCATTAAAGGTCTCCCAACAAAAAAGAGCCCAGGTCCAGATGGGTTTAGTGCAGAATTCTATCAGACCTTCATAGAAGACCTCATACCAATATTATCCAAACTATTCCACAAAATTGAAACAGATGGAGCACTACCGAATTCCTTCTATGAAGCAACAATTACTCTTATACCTAAACCACACAAAGACCCAACAAAGAAAGAGAACTTCAGACCAATTTCCCTTATGAATATAGACGCAAAAATACTCAACAAAATTCTGGCAAACCGAATCCAAGAGCACATCAAAACAATCATCCACCATTATCAAGTAGGCTTCATCCCAGGCATGCAGGGATGTTTTAATATATGGAAAACCATCAACGTGATCCATTATATAAACAAACTGAAAGAACAAAACCACATGATCATTTCATTAGATGCTGAGAAAACATTTGACAAAATTCAGCACCCCTTCATGATAAAAGTCCTGGAAATAATAGGAATTCAAGGCCCATACCTAAACATAGTAAAAGCCATATACAGCAAACCAGTCGCTAACATTAAACTAAATGGAGAGAAACTTGAAGGAATCCCACTAAAATCAGGGACTACACAAGGCTGCCCACTCTCTCCCTACTTATTCAATATAGTTCTTGAAGTTCTAGCCAGAGCAATCAGACAACAAAAGGAGCTCAAGGGGATACAGATCAGAAAAGAAGAAGTCAAAATATCAGTGTTTGCAGATGATATGATAGTATATTTAAGCGATCCCAAAAGTTCCACCAGAGAACTACTAAAGCTGATAAACAACTTCAGCAAAGTGGCTGGGTATAAAATTAACTCAAATAAACCAGTAGCCTTCCTCTACACAAAAGAGAAACAAGCCGAGAAAGAAATTAGGGAAGTGACACCCTTCATAATAGACCCAAATAATATAAAGTACCTCGGTGTGACTTCAGCCAAGCAAGTAAAAGATTTGTGGAATAAGAACTTCAAGACTCTGAAGAAAGAAATTGAAGAAGACCTCAGAAAATGGAAAGATCTCCCATGCTCATGGATTGGCCGGATTAATATAGTAAAAATGGCCATTTTACCAAAAGCAATCTACAGATTCAATGAAATCACAATCAAAATACCAATCCATTTCTTCAAAGATTTAGAACAATTTATAAATTCATCTGGAGTAAAAAAAAACCCAGGATAGCTAAAACTATCCTCAACAATAAAAGGACTTCAGGGGGAATCACTATCCCTGAACTCAAGCAGTATTACAGAGCAATAGTCATAAAAACTGCATGGTATTGATACAGAGACAGACAGATAGACCAATGGAACAGAATTGAGGACACAGAAATGAACCAACATACTTATGGGCACTTGATTTTTGACCAAGGAGCCAAAACTATCAAATAGAAAAAAGATAACATTTTCAGCAAATGGTGCTGGTTCAACTGGAGGTCACAATGTAGAAGAATGCAGATCGATCCATGCTTATCACCCTGTACAAAGCTTAAGTCCAAGTGGATCAAGGACCTCCACATCAAACCAGATACACTCAAACTAATAGAAAAAAAACTAGGGCAGCATCTCAAACACATGGACACTGGAAAAAAATTTCCTGAACAAAACACCAATGGCTTATGCTCTAAGATCATGAATTGACAAATGGGATCTCATAAAACTGCAAAGCTTCTGTAAGGCAAATGACACTGTGGTTCCGACAAAACGGCAAAAAAACAGATTAGGAAAAGATCTTTACCAATACTAAAACAGATATAAGGCTTATATCCAAAATATACAAAGAACTCAAGAAGTTAGACCGCAGGGAAACAAATAACCCTATTAAAAAATGCGGTTCAGAGCTAAACAAAGAATTCACAGCTGAGGAATGCCGAATGGCTGAGAAACACCTAAAGAAATGTTCAACATCGTTAGTCATAAGGGAAATGCAAATTAAAACAACCCTGAGATTTCACCTCACACCCGTGAGAAGGGCTAAGATCAAAAACTCACGTGACAGCAAATGCTGGCAAGGATGTGGAGAAAGAGGAACACTCCTCCATTGTTGGTGGGATTGCAGACTGGTACAACCATTCTGGAAATCAGTCTAGAGGTTCCTCAGAAAATTGGACATTTAACTGCCTGAGGATCCAGCTATACCTCTCTTGGGCATATACCCAAAAGATGCCTCAACATATAAAAAAGACACGTGCTCCACTATGTTCATCGCAGCCTTATTTATAATAGCCAGAAGCTTGAAAGAACCCAGAGCCCTTCAACAGAGGAATGGATACAGAAAATGTGGTACATCTACACAATGGAATATTACTCAGCTATCAAAAACAATGACTTTATGAAATTCGTAGGCAAATGTTTGGAACTGGAAAATATCATCCTGAGTGAGGTAACCCAATCACAGAAAAACACACATGGTGTGCACTCATTGATAAGTGGCTAATAGCCCTAATGCTTGAATTACCCTAGATGCCTAGAACAAATGAAACTCAAGATGGATGATCAAAATGTGAATGTTTCACTCCTTCTTTAAAAGGGGAACAAGAATACCCTTGGCAGGGTATAGAGAGGCAAAGATTAAAACAGAGACAGAAGGAACACCCATTCAGAGCCTGCCTCACATGTGGCCCATACATATACAGCCACCCAATTAGACAAGATGGATGAAGCAATGAATGCTGGCATGCAGGAGCCGAATGTAGATCTCTCCTGAGAGACACAGCCAGAATACAGCAAATACAGAGGCGAATGCCAGTAGCAAACCACTGAACTGAGAACAGGACCCCCGTTGAAGGAATCAGAGAAAGAACTGGAAAGCTTGAAGGGGCTTGAGACCCCATATGAACAACAATGCCAAGCAACCAGAGCCTCCAGGGACTAAGCCACTACCTAAAGACTATACATGGACTGACCCTGGACTCTGACCTCATAGGCAACATTGAATATCCTAGTAAGATCGCCAGTGTAAGTGGAAGCCCTGGGTCCTGCTAAGAGTGAACCCCTAGTGAACATGATTGTTGGGGGGAGGGCGGCAATGGTGGGAAGATGGGGAGGGTAACACCCATAAAGAAGGGGAGGGGGAGGGGTCAGGGGGATGTTGGCCCGTAAACGGGGAAAGGGAATAACACTTGAAATGTAAATAAGAAATACTCAAGTTTAAAAAAAAAAGAATAGAATGTGCCCAAGTTTCATACCATAGTAAGAAAAGGAATGTGCTGTGTCTTCACAATTACACTAAAAAGAGAAATAGGCTTGGGAGAAATTTGTGAACAAAGATAAATATTAATTCTAGGTCAGATCGAAGGATGACGCCACAGGTGTGCACTTTGATAAAGCAAGGCCATGTGAAACTGTTTCTTTGAACTTATAATGAACTTATAGAATAAAACACTGCTTTGAAAAAAATGTGAATGAAACGTGTCATATTTTTAAAAATTATATTTGTGAAATAATGATGCTCATTTAGTGTCACCCACTGGGAAAAATAATTGTGCATTAGTGCATTTATAAATAATGAGCTTTTGTAGAATTAAGAATATAGAATAATTTTAACATTATTTGAATTATAAGGAAATTGTAGGACAGCAAATCACAAGATATACTTACCTTTACTTTCATCCCCTTCATTTCTAAAATTAAATTCATTTATAAAGTTAAAATTCATCACTGAAATATATTTTCTTCTATGTTCATAAGAATGAGTCTCCATTGTAGTAAACTTTTAAAAAAAGTGGGGCTCAAGAGATTGCTCAGGATTTAAGGATCCTTGCTGTTTACTGTTCTTCTAGAGGACTAGAGGACCAGAGGACCAGACTGTGGATCCTATCACCATATTGAATGACATAAAATTGTTTATACTTCCTACTCCAGGACTCCAGGTCCTTGTTCTAGCCACATGTGCACCCACATGCAGGTGCATGTTCATATATGTTGACCCATATACACATGTACACACAAACGTATAAGGATAATACTAATGTGTATTTAAGTAAAGTAGAATAAAATTTTAATTAAAATCATAATGTACAAATGGATTAATATGTTTTAAGTAAACAAATCTGAATGCATATTTGGCCAAATCACATCTATTGAAAATCATAGGTCATGTAAAGGTAACGTAAGATCCATAATTATTTCCCATCAAGTCATAGATAAATATATCATGTGTTCCTCTGATTAGCATAAGCATATTTATTTGAAATTGGATGTTTATGAAATATATTTTTCTCTATGTCATCAATTTTATAAAAATGAAAGGAGGCATATTAGGGTATATGAGAAATTTTTCTTTGTTCATTAATAAATAGTTAGAATCCACCGCAGAAATGTCTACCTATGAAAACCTGAGAAATGACATTAAAGGCATACTAATGTGGAAGGAGAAAGTATCTCTTGGAGTCCTAGCCATAAACAAATAACTACAACAACAACAACAATGATAATAATAAATAGAAAATCTCTCCACAGAGAGCGAGAATAAGCATCTCTGGTACGTGAAGTTCCTCTGGCGTGAAATCATAGGTCATAAAATAATAAGAGCTGAATTAGCAGGAAGAATCTATATATTGTACATGGGATGCATGGAATAGGTTACAGTGAGTGGAGAAATTATGTATTATACTTTAACTAAAATATATTAAATAAAAATAAGGATTAAAAAGCTAAATAATGAGTCAGACCCTCTTAGAAACTCTGTATAAGTCTTTAAGAATCAAACTTCTAGGAAGCACAGACTTACTTCAGCCTAATACATTGCTTAATTTCAAGGCAGAAATGTAAAATGCCTGAAGTCAGGCAAAGCGTCTTAGTCGTAGTTATTCACTTGATCTTCTTCCATTTTGAGAAAGGTTGCAAGCTTTCTTGTTTTAAAAATGTTTTAACGATTAATGTGGATATATAAATATAATTTTTGAATAACGAATAAGACTGCATTACAGACTTCCCAGTGCCTTCAAAGTTAGGAAATCTAACATGATAAACTAGTTATGAAACCATTGCTTCTAGGCACAATTTATAATTTGGAGTGTATTTATTCATAGTTTAGTCACAGCTTACATATATGTATTATGTAATGCACATTAATAAATACAATAAAAATACATCATGAATTTGCTGTTGTCTGAGATCTCAATCTCAATGCATATATTAATCTAAGTTTTCTATGAGACTGTTCTATCTGAGCTTCATTTTTCACCTGGTTAACCGAGTGCCAGATACAGAGGTACAGGTGTTTGTGAAGAACTTGACACCTAATGAGCAGCGCCATCATTAATTAGTTATTAGTGAAATAGTCATGCAACTGAGAATGGCAAGTTAACATCAAAAAGAAAGAGATCAGTCCACCTAATCAGAACAGTTTAATATTTGCATGTGGGCATCTGAGTGGTGCCCATATTTTGAAACACCACTTTCAGAATCAACCCAGTTTATACTTGGTATTTCAATGGCCACTCAAAATTATGGAGACTAACACCTGACAAATAACCTACAAACACAAATGATGGCCACATGGTCTTCCGGGTTATAGAAGGCTATATCAGGAGAACAACTGCCACACTAAGAATTTTCATCACAGAGGACCGTCACGCTAGGCTCCTGCCTGCAAGACTAACACTGTATTAATGCCAGAGACAGTGTCAGGAATTGGTTCTTGCTCATGGGCTATGTCTCAGTTTGCGTAAATTTTTGGATGGTCATTCTCTCAATCTTTGCTCCATTTCCCATGCCTGCATTAAAGAAAGGATAAATTTTGGGTTGAAAGTTTTAAGGGTGGATTGGTATTTTGATCCCTCCACTGGAGTTCCTGTCTGGCTATAGTAGGTGGCCTCTTCAGATTCCATATCTTCAGAAATGTCCGTCACAGCTAAGGTCACCCCCAATGATTCCTGGTCACATCCCATATCCCAGTCTTTGTCTCCTCCTGGAGATTCCTCCACAAACACTTTTTTACCCTATCAGTTTCAAATTACCATTCATTTCTCATGGCCATCTAGTCATGTCTCCTGTCCTTCTCCACACCTGATACTGAAAGCCCCCATTCACTTTCCATACCCTGTCCCTCCCAGTTCCCTTCTTCCCTCTGCCACTTATGACTAAATTTTATTCCCCCTTCTAAGTGAGATTCACGTATCCTCACTTGTGCCTTCCTTCTGGTTTAGCTTCTTTAGTCTGTGGAATGTAGCATGGGTATCCTGTATTTCATGGCTAATATGGCTGTCCTCTGAAAGGCTCCACCCAACAGATGACTCAGATAGATACAGAGACCCACAGCCAAAGAGAAAGTTGAGCTTGGAAACCATTATGGAAGAATAGGAGGAAGGATTGAGAGCCCAAATGGGATGGGATCTCCACAGGAAGACCAACAGAGTCGACTACCCTAGACTCTGAACTGAATCACCAGAGATTCTCAGAGACTGAAGCACCAATGAAAGGACACACAGAGGCGGGACCTAGGCATCCCCCCAAATATGTAGCAGATATGCAGCTTGGTCTTCATGTTAGTCTCAAACTAGTTGTACAGGGGGCTATCCTAAAAGCTGTTGCCTGTCTGACAGATATGTTTTGTTAGCTGGGCTTCCTTAGGATGTGCTTAACCTTGGAGAAAATTGAAGTGCCAGTGTAGGGAAATACCCAGGGGGCCCCTACCTGATCAGAGGATAAGAGGCAGGAGTAATGTAGGAAAAGTTGAGGAAAGGGGTGACCAAGAGGAAGACAATGAATGTCATGTAAAGTGAATAAGTAAAAATAAAATGAAAAATTAAATAACTTCCATTACAAAATCTTTGTCTTTGTATGTGCCATTGTTTTTCATACAGAGTTCTGGGACCTGTTGTTTGTCTACAATGTAAATGAGCCCTTTTTTTTCTTTTTTTCGGAGCTGGGGACCATACCCAGGGCCTTGCGCTTGCTAGGCAAGTGCTCTACCGCTGTGCTAAATCCCCAACCCCGTAAATGAGCCCTTTTATTGGTTGTCCAGGACATAATGGATGTGCTTGAACCAACCAACCAACACACACACACACACACACACACACACACACACACACACACACACACACACCGACAGACATATACATACAAAAATCCTTTTTACACATAAATACATAAATACATACATATGTGTTTTTGTAAAAGGAGACTATCAACCTGAAACTGGGAAGAACATGTCTGGAATTGATGGATGGGGAGGATACACAGAGGAAAGAGACAAGCAAAACCAATGTAATTTTATTTCAGGTAAAAATATAACTTTTCATACAATTGAAGAATATGGTATTTAAAGGTCTACCACTATAAGTTTGTCATTATTTGCATTAAAACTTTTAAATCATGCTTGCAAAATGAGGGTAGAAGACATAGGAAATGTGTAAGTTCTTCTATAAGATATTTTGGTCTTTATAGTCATTATGGGTTAAGGCGCAGAAAAGCTGCAGAAACAGTAGAATTTTCTGTCTCATAATAATTAAGACATAAGACATGCATTAGTTTCTTCAAAGTAAATGTGACTTTATGGAGATCTCCATCTAAATTTATCTGTCTAGCCACCCATCATTATCATTATCTATTTGAAGTGGCAATTACCCCTAGCATATATTAATATTTAATTTCTTTAACAGACTTCAGGTCCCAGAATAAATGTCATTCCTAAATACTGCCTTTGCCCCTTGTTTCACTTCCTCCCATAGATATGTTTTTAGCATATATACCATGAGTCTAATGGTTCCTACAGTCATACATACAATATCAATCTGCTGAATGACCATGTCACCTAAGGAAAGACAACACTGTCGCTTAAATTTTGAATTTGTGTCAATATGATTTGAAATAGGGTTAGCATTTAATTAAGAAAAAAATTAAACAATATTGTTGTGAATTGGTTCTAATGCTATCTTCATTTCGGTTCCCAAAAAGCCTTGCTTCCAGATATGAGGATCCCTGCCTGAGCTGGCTTTGATTGGTAATAAAGAATTATAAAGCCACTGGCTGGGCAGGGAGATGGGGCAGGACTTTTAGATTGCTCAGGCAATGGACTATGAGGAAGGGCAAGAAAACGAGAATAACCATGACTAGGAGGGAGATGGCTCAGAACTAATAGCTGGAAGAGAGAGAACATCCTACAATGTAGGTGGAAAGACAATGCAGCCCTATCATGATGGTGTGAGGAGCGCTTCCCAGAACGTAAAGAAGGACCAAAGATAAAACATAAATTTAAAAGGTGGTAAACCGGGGTTGGGGATTTAGCTCAGTGGTAGAGCCCTTGCCTAGCAAGCGCAAGGCTCTGGGTTCAGTCCCCAGTTCCGAAAAAAAGAAAAAAAAAGGTGGTAAACCAGTAGAAAATGTATGCTTGCCATGGGGAGGATTAGAAATGCTCAAAACCGTTGAGCTAGTCAAGGCACATCAAAATTATCTGGTTTGTGCATCTTTCATTTGTGAATTCAGAGAGCCCTTGTGTGGGTGCAGCATTTGTGCAACCCGTTAGGAGCCAACCCAGTTTGATTAACTCACTGCCACACTACATGACTAAATGCCCCTTCCAATATCTATGGCAGTTTATGATGCAAAATTATACACAATAGCACAAATTTTAGCATTGAAACTACACTTATATTTAAAATGTCTTATTCAAGGAACATTGATCATTAGCTTTTATCTAAACATAATTACAAGGTACCGTTGTATTTATTTTCTTCCTCAAAATGATTTTAAAATACCAAAGGAAGAGTGACATGTTAAATGATCAGATAATAAGAATTTCTGAACTTCTCCCTTGTAGAAAGGAAGAAAGTGTGGGTAATTTGATCAGAGTTTGTACGATGGTCATGAAAATGAACTAAATCACTAAAGGCAGAGAAGGCAGAGGTCTTGAACTAGAAAAAAATAAAACCAACATTCTACCTTTGATGCTATACTTTGGCTTTGAGCCAATACATGATGTCTACCTACACAGTGCACTGATCCATACCCTCAAATAGGGTATAGATCTCTCCTGAGAACACAACCAGAGCATGTCAAATACAGAGGTGAATTCTAGCAGCAAACCACTGAACTGAGAACAAGACTCCCTTTGGGGGAATTGGAGAAAGGATTGAAAGAGCTGAAGGGACTTGCAACACCATAAGAACAGCAATGCCAACCAACCAAAGCTTCCAGGGACTAAACCACTACCCAAAGACTATACATGGATTAACCCAGGGCTCCAACTGTATATGTAGCAGAGGATAACCTTGTTGGGCACCAGTGGAAGGGGAAGCCCCAGGGCAGGGGAATGTCAGAGGAGGGTGGTGGTAAGGGTGGGTGGATGGGGCAGAACCCTTATTGGGGAGGTGGAGGGGATAGGGGCTTATGTACAGGAAATTGATAAAGGGAATTACATTTGAAATGTACATAAAGAAATATATCCAGCAAAAAAATTCAAAAAAGAAAAAGAAAGTGAAACAAACACCATTTCATGAACAGCACAAAACATATTCCAAGCTACTTGAACTTCTTTTAATCCATTCAGTTTGATCCATAAAAAAATTAGGTCGACTTTTGTCATTTAGGCATCAAATAGCTTAAAATATAACTGTCTAAATACAAACAAGATTATGTCGCTTTACGTAATATGTGTGTCCTTCATACAACTATGTTAATCTCCGGTAGGATAGATATTTCTTTAGTTACATTAATTTTTGTAATTTATAAGTGCATTTGTACTTATAATGCTGTAGACTAAATGTATAGACTAAATGAGTGATTCTACCCAAGCCTTGTGCTGAACAAATGAATTTATGTTGAGATAACTTGTAGGAATATAGTAGAGCTGGGTTACTTGTAAGAGAATGAGTAACTCGTGTAGCTGCGTTGTCAAAATCCCTCTCCAAAAGGAGATGGAGATGATTCATAACAGCTGCACATTCGCCCCTAGAGCTTGCACTACAGGGTGGTTATGATGTTCATGTTCAGCCACTAGGAACTGAACCCAGAGCTTCTGCAACAGCAGTATACTGTCTTCATTGCTGAGCCCTATCTCCACTCTGAATACTGTCTCCATTACGCTGAGCTACCATTCCCGCCCCATAGTTTTTAACATTTTAAGGGGAGGAAAAACTACTGTGTACTTTCACTCCTTTTCTCCCCTAACCATCTGTATCGTTCACTAACCTTGACATGATGGTCCTGGCTATTTTGTTATTCAGTCATTACATCACAGCCACAGTTGATTATTGTCAGCAATTTGGCCTGGTCCTAGTCTCTGAAGTAATTGTCATGCATTTCAAAAGGAAGATTCTCCCCACGATGGGGCCTGAGAGCAACAGTAGACTATAAACAGATATGTGAATTTCAGCAACTTCATGTAAACTACGTGTACTCTCAGGGGCGACTAAAGCCCTAGTACCGGCCATAAAGCATTTGATTATAAAATTTTTGCTGTAAGCCAATATTTTTGGCCTAGTGGGTCAGATAACACTCAGTTTGTGATGGGCAGTTAAGGTCACTTGGTCAACTGAGGCTCATAAACAATGTTCGCAATGTTCATTTTCTACTGAGGCCAACAGCTATCTCACAAAGCAAGTATGTTTTCTGAGGATAACAAACCTTTACAATTCATACAGAAGAGGCCTGCAAATGTCTCCAAACATCTCTTTCTGCTACTGACACTTCAATACCATTGATCAGTAGTATCATGTAGCAAAACAGATTTAAACACACTCACAGGAAATTAAACATGCATTACACTAAAAGCTCACAAGTCGTATAATTCGGTAAATGTCTATTATTAACATATAGAAATGTGAGATGTGGGCCCTTTAAAACCAGACTAGGACCACTAATAATGAGTATCTTCTTTTTTGCTTGTAAGCGAAGTGATATAGAAACCTTTATATGTGTTTATATAGAAGAGTATCTTCCCATTCTTCTCATGCATCTAATTAATATATTTCAGAGAGCTAGTTTTTATTGGATATTTTATTCATTTATGTTTCAAATGTTATCCCCTTTCCTAGCTTCCCCTCCACAAACACCCTATCAAGATTGTCTGTGGTGGACTATTTTCCAACTTCCGGTGATTTATCAGTAAGTGCATAAGAGTGCCTTTATTCACTACCAATATTTAACTGGTAATTTTATCATTTCAAAAATAAAGGTCATCCAAAAAACTGAACATAAATTCTGTGTGGTACACACCTCTGGTGCCAAGACAGAAGGCTGAGACAGAAATACCATAAGTTTTGAAGCCAAATTGGGTTTTACAGTGGGTTCTATACATGGGTAGAATATGTTATGAGACTCTAGTTCAGAAAAACAGAACAATAAAAATAAATCAGTGAGTGCATACCATGTTCATTTTCAGACTGTGTTATCTCACTTGAGATGATATTTTCTAGTTCCATCCATTTGATTGCAAAGTTAATGATGTTCTCATTTTAATAGCTAAATAGTATTCCACTGTGTAAATGAACCACATTTTTACCATCCATTTTTCTATGAGGGACATCTGGGTTGTTTCCAGCTTCTAGCTATTACAAATAAGGCTGCTATGAATATGGTACAGCACATGTCCTTGTGGTATGGTGGAGCTTCTTTGGGTTATGTTTTCAAGAGTGGTATAGCTGGGTCTTCAGGTAGAACTATTTCCAATTCGCTGAGGAACCCCAAAATTGCTTGCCTGATTGGTTGATTAGTTCTTATGATGGTACTATAATTTCATGATGAGTGTAATGTATGTAAAAATTGAATTCAGATAGTATAAACCCTCAAACTTATTGTTTCTCAAATATGTGTGAATCATTTTATCCAGAAAAGGTATACATCTTCAACTATTTGTGTTTTTTAAATTTCTCTTATCAATTTTATAAATTTAATCTCAAAATTTTAGTGTCAAATTTAGTTTACAAGTATTCAATGCCTTCCCAATGCTTCTGCAAATTCAGTATTTTTTCTAGTTGTTCGATGCTGGTGTTAAAATGATTGATTTCAGAAGATTGATGAGGTAACTTGGTGCATGTTTATCTTTGATAATTTTCCCTTGTATAGTAGTTTCTTTCTGATTTTGGCCAATTCCATCCTACAGGGAACGTTTTAAGAAAAATGATAAACACTTTGATGTACTAGTCTGGACAGTACAAAGTCTAGATATCCTCTGAGGGCTGGAGTAAGTATAATTGTAGGGAAGACAGGAAAGTAGACACAGAAATAAAAGATAGAAATCGGGAAGGCTGTCCAGTCAGTATTGTAGCAGCTTCGAGTTTAATTCTCTTGGCCTTAACATCCTTTACAACATCTTAGTAAACAAAGTCTCCAGCCATCAGAGACAATGGCTGATGTACAATCGAAATTCATTCCCATCCAGAGGCCTCTCAATTCCTCCCTGTTCCTTCCTCCAAGATTTAACAGATCATTCACCTGCTCATCTTGATCTTCAAGTGTATCACATTTTATCATTCCATGTATCAGCAGGCTAGGAACTCTGCCAGCAGACCCTGGCTTGACTTGACCCTGCCTGACAGGCATGCTTTCACAGAAGCAGGCAAATGGTTTTGGACACTCTCACGTGATCCTTTCTCCTTCTTTAACTTCTTATGGTCTGTGGGTTGTGTCATGGGTATCCTGTACTTTTTGGCTAATATATACTTAGCAGTTGAGTACATACTATACATGTCCTTTTGGATCTTGGTTACCTCACTCAGGATGATCCATTTTCAGCCCCCTTCATTTGTCTGCAGACTCATGATATCCTCAATTCTAATAGCTGGATAGTAACCATCTTGTAAATGAACCATATTTTCTGTATCCATTATTCAGTTGAGAAGTATCTGGGTTGTTTTCAGCTTCTGGCAATTATGAACAAGGCTGCTGAATAATCATGGAAGGCAGAAGAAGGAAAAAACATGTGTGGGAGAGGGGAGTAGAGAAAGGGGATGGGATGAGGTATAGGGGTAGGCAGGAGAGAATCCCAGAGGGACAGGAGAATGAAAGGAAATATACAGCTGCTAAGGGTGGGACCAGTGATTGAGATTCCTCTGGGACTCAATGGTGATGAGTCCCAAAATGCCTTATCAAAAATGCCTTTCCAGGACCATGGTCCTCTTGTCCCACTGATGCCCAACAAGGCCATCTTCTGCTACATATGCAGCTGGAGCCATGGGTCTGTCTATGTATAGTCTTTGGGTAGTGGTTTAGTCCCTGGGAGCTTTGAGGTACCTAGCTGGTAAAAGACACACACTGACAAACTGAGCTGCAAGAAAATAATAAAAACACTTTATCAAAAATTTTTATAGAAGTTACAGCTTAAAGTCAGATATGTTTTCATCATTTTAAGAAATTATCCCCTGTTATGTGATACTATCCAGCTACTGATCTGGGTTATCCTTTTTGTCTGTTCCTCTATGAGGTAATCAATGTGTTTAATTTTACTTTTTTTTTTCATTTTACATTCTTTTTTTGGTGAACCAATGAGTTTTATTGTGGTTACTTATATACAAATATTTGGGAGGTTATTCCCAAGAGCAGAAATGAGTCAAAGACAGCTACATCACGAACAGCAACCCCAGCACAAGTGACAGCTCACAAATGCTGAAAACCTGGAGCCCACCGCACAGACTGGAGATAGCTCAGCAGTTTAGAGCATGTCCTTTCCTAGTAACTCAGTTGGTCTAAACCTCTTCCCTGTAGTTGTGCTGGTTTTGCCTTTTTTAGAACTCTTGTTCTAAGAGTCTTCTTTGCTGGCTGGCTTATTTGAGACTTTCTTCAGATTTTACTACTTGCTCTGGAAGGGAGGGTCCTTGAGAATATAGTCACTTTCAGGTGTTTCCTGAAGCAATTTTGAGTTCGTTACCATTTTCCTTCCCCTTCTCTTGTTTTGAAATTAAATTATTTACATTTCAATTGTTGCTCCCCTTCTTGGTGTCCCCTCCCCGAATTCTTCACCCATCTCTCCTCCTCTTTGCATCAGAGAGGGTGTTCCACATCCACCTACCCATCCCCTTCACCCACTCACCATCCTCACCTCACCTCCCTCAGGCATCCCCCCCATCCTGCTGCATCAAGAATCTGAAGGTTTTCCCTTGAGGAAATGCCTCCATGAGACCCAGCTGTAATCAATTAGTGATCAAAGGTGGGAGGGCCCAGCCTATTGTGTGTGGTGCCATCCCTGGGCTGGAAGTCTTGAGTTCTGTAAGAAAGCAAGCTGAGCAAGTCAGGGGAAGCAAACCAGTAAGTAACAGCCCTCCTTGGCCTCTGCATCAGCTCCTGCTTCCTGACCTGCTTGAGTTCCAGTCCTGACTTCCTTTGGTGATGAACAGCAATGTGGAAGTGTATGCTGGACAAACCCTTCCCCCCAACCCCCGCGGGGGGGGGGAGATTCTGAAGGCTCATCCTTTCCCCCTGAAGCAGGACAAGGCAGTCTTCTGCTACACAGGGGCCCTTTGGTTGGTGAATTAGACTCTGGAAGCTTCCACAGGTTGGTGTTAGTTGATACTATTGGTCTTCCTATGGGGTGAGCATCCCCTTCAGCTCCTTCAATCATTCCCTTAACTCTTCCATAGGGGTTCCCTACCTCAATCCTGAGTCATGGTCAGTTTATACTCAGTGTTTAATAATTTTGAACATTATAAGGATTTTCACATCCCTAATATTCTCAGCCTGATGAAGGATCACATGACTCTTAGGAGAATTATGGGAAAATGACCAATGGTTTAGAGCTTTGATAATACTCTATAATTCCTGCAGCAGTCTATGAACAACCTTCATAACCAAAGCTCCATGGTCTAAATGCACTCACTCTGGGACTTGAGCAGATGTCTTAGGCAGGGTTCCTATTACTATGATAAGACACTCTGACCAATACAACTTGGGGAGGAAGGGGTTTATTAGCTTATACTTCCAAATGTGAGTCCATCACTGAATGATGCCATACTGGGAACTCAAAAAGGGCAGAAGCCTGGAGGCAATAGATGATGCAGAGGCCCGGGAGGAGAGCTATTTATTGGCTTGCTTGCATGACTTCCTCAGTATGCTTTCCTGTAGGACCCAGGACCACCTTCCCAGAGGAAGACCTACCAAAAGTGCACTGAACCATCCCACATAAATCACTTATTAAGAAAATGCCCCACAGGCTTGGCTATATCCCATTTTATGGAGGTATTTTCTCAGTTGAGGTTCCCTCTGCTAATAACTCAGGCTTGGTGTTGAGTTGAAACAAAAGCAGTCAGGACAATTTGAGGAACTGCAATTCTCAAAATATGTAATATTTTGGGTATTTTTGTTTTTTTATTTCATCTTTAGATATACAAGACAATAACTTTCCACGTTTCTTATATTACCTAATGAAAATCCATGCCAAATGTTGTGACAGGATTTTTGATATTATTGTCTACTGTAGCAAAATTCTGTCTTAGTACATCTTCTGTTGCTACAAAAAATAATAATATCTGAGACCTATTACTTTGCTTCATGGAGAAATGGACAGAAAAGGATTGTCTGGATCAGAGGTTAGATACCACATAATAGGGCATACAATAATTACTTTAAACAGTGACATCATTGGTTTTTGTTATTTAACCTTTAATTGCAATACACATTCTGGTAAATTACTTTGTGACAAGATATATGCTTTATCTTGAAAGAATTTATTTTGCTACATTAGTTTATGACAATTTCCTAAAGGTCTTTAAAATCTGTTTGTTCCATTGCTCTGGAAATATACAAATCCAAGAAAATACCACCAAGAACTTTCTGGTAAATCTTGAGAGTCTATCTGATATGTCATAATATGCTAAAAGATATCCCAATAAGAGAAAAATTATCCATTCCACCTTAGGTGTATCTCCTGTGGTTTATAAAGGCAATTGCGGTACATTAGTGCCTTGCTGTCCTAATTTTTTTAAGCCTAATACTTTTCTAATATTTCATCCTGAGATCTAAGCAAAGTATGAACTATAGCACTAAATTTCTACACTATAAAATTACTTAGACTAAATTTGAGCCACACAGTTTCTATCCCCTACCTTCCAATAAACATCCTGTGCATATAAAAAGTGAAATGTATTTCATTAAAGAATGCTAATTGTCTTAAGTTCTTTCATCTATTCAGTCTCCCAAAGTCCAGAATGCCTCATGTCTCACACATATGTGAAGCAAAGGCTCCATCTATTTTGAGGCACATACAAGTTATACATGAGTTTGCTTAGTTAAAGCAGAAGTAACCATGTAATGGACAATCAAAATGGTAGAACAAGAAAGGAAATGACGAATATGAGATATTAAATAAGATCCAAACAAAGTATAACAAACAAGATTAATTCATATCTTTCATTCTCTAGGCAATGATGATTATTAGCCCTATATAATTTGGCAAATTTTATACTCTGTGCTATCCAGAGAAAGGACATAAGCCACACCACAGATGGAGCCACTGAAGCAAGACAAAACAGACTCACAACACTTCAGGGAACAAAGATGGAGATCACTTCGGGCACTAAATCAAAGGACAGTTAAAAGGCCTATCCTCTAAATTTCACAAATCAGTTTGCTGTGAGGAGACTTGGCCTATAGGGACTTTCTACTTAAATATTTTAGTTATTTGGAGAAAAGCAGGTACTCTTTACACAAACATTTTTTTCCTAGTGCAAATGTATTTTTTTTAAAAAATAGAATATAAGAGAATGGGAAGCTTATGAAAAATAGGAGGTAGGATTCTAATTCAAGATGAGACATGCTGAAACATGGTGTCAATGCCCCGAATAGACTCTCTTCATGTATTCTAGCAACAAATACTACAATCTAGAGAGGCAGAGAGAGTATGATAGCTTAGGTATTTCAACGTTTTACAAATATAATAAGACAGTGAAGGAAGGCAATGGCCATGTAATGAGATTAAGATGAATATAACATAAGCTATCAACTTGACTGGCCTCAGAGATATATGAAAATGGGTAAAACTTGCTTTTTAAAAAAATGTCATGCATAACAAATTTATTAAAAATGCATTCTAACATCAACCATCCATTTTCAACAATGGAAAATCCCCAGGTATTTTGCATCAACCTAAAATCATCAGAAATATTTTTATTGGTTATTTCATTTATTTACATTTCCAAAGTTATTCCCACCCTGAACGTGCCTGATCTCGTCTTCTTGTCTTCTAAAGTTACAATTAAGCTAAAGTTATGAAAGTTACTGTGTGCAAGAGGAAAACTGATTTGTTGTATGTATCGCATGAATAAAGTCTAGGGTTAAATTCACAATTAAAAACAATGTAATTCATGAGAAGTGGTACTATTTGGCAAAAAAATATATTTGGCTTTCCACACCTATACATAAATCAGGGGACTATTGTAGAAACATAATGAAGGTTTAGAACACAAAGTTGGATCAAACTTAGTTTAACCCTGGTTCACTGCACAGAAGATTTGGATTTATTGTGGGAAACAGATATTCAGAGTAGGCTTTAACATTGTGCATTCATAGACTGTGTGTGCATATAACTAGTCAATTTGAAACTCCCAGACTCCCCAACTTCGTGGCAAAGACATGGGATTCAAAAGCTTAGAAATTAGAATGTTTAAGTGTGTTTGTTATTTAAGGGGAATTTATCTATCCTGGGACACTGCAGAAGGAATTGATTTTACCAATACTTTGAAAAATAAATTTGTAAGAGGATTTTAAAAATTTTTGAGTGGATTAATAATCAACCTCCTCTGCGTGCTAGAGCAAACAGCAGGAACTACAGCCAATTACTGGAAAACATAATGACAGATTGAGAAATCGAATGCTTGGCCGTAAGTTCAAGTTGCCAAACTCTAGTTCAAAGGTTTTGTATTTTTATGTTCAGTTTGATTGTTTTTCCCTAAAGATCTCTATATCCATACTGTGACTATACTATACTATAGAACATATCTATACTATACTATACCATATCTATACTATAAAACAAAATTATATTTCTATATAATATATATAATTTATATATATAATTTATATATATATAATTTATATATATATACATATATATATATATATATATATATATATATATATCATGGTTAATGATTCTCCAGAGGTTGATACAGAAGTGGATGTGTGACACCAAAGAGCAACAAAATAAAATGATAACATATGTAATTTTAAGGGAAAATTTATTCCATTTATTTATGTGATTGAATTAGAGATTGAGTAGTCCTAAAGGGCTTCTTGAAGAGTAGAGTCAGACAAACTGAGCATGTTTTCCAAAGCTCAATAAATCTTGTAGTAAGTGAGTAAAACAAATCCTCCATGAATAACATGAGAGCACTAGCTTGAAATCCAGTAGGAGGACCACTTATATATGTCTGCATTCAAAGTATGAAGTCTATAAGATCTGAAACTCTAGGGACAGAGCGGAAAGTACGTATATGCACAGGTATGCATGTGAGCATTCCTCTTTTCTCCCATCACTCTATTAAGACCTGAGCTGTTACTTAGTGTACTGACCCACATGACAACCTAATACTCTTCTTTATATACACCCTCAAATAAGGCCATCCAGATACTGCTCAACCTAGGGATCCATCCCATCTGCTGACACCAATCCCAGGCATTATTGCTGATGTCAAGAAGTGCTTACTGACAGAGGCCTGGTATAGCTGTCCCCTGAGAGGCTTGATAAAGCTGAAACAATATTGATGCAGATATAAACAGCCCACATTGAACTGAGTGCAGGGGCCTCAGTAGGGAAGTTAGGACAAGGACTGTAGGAGCTAAAGGGGGTTTGTGACCTCATAAAAAGAGCAACAATGTGAACTAAACAGACTAACCCCCAATGCTCGAAGGAACTAAGCCACCAAACAAAGAGAACATAGGGGATACCCGTGGCTCCAGCTAGATATGTAGTAGAGGATTGCCTTAAATTCACAAATTACTCTTGTCCATCTATGACACTACGATGTGACACTGTGAGCAGAAGCTTCCCTGGTTTCTTCCGTCCTTCCAAGTAGTTAATTATCTCATGCAAAGTTTGTACCTCCTTCAGTTTCCAAGGTTCGACTTTCCTAGCCCCTTTGAAACTCCATAAATCCCCTTCCCTTCTTATGCCTTTGGTGTCTTTCTGTAATCTATCTCTATAAAATTAAGATATATTTCAATATCTACATTGCGAAATCATGCCATGAACTGTCATCACTCTTTATAACATAAGAAATACTCACTGGTGTAGAATCGAATTAGCTAAGTGAAGAAACTCCTATATCAAATCAGAAATGCTCATCCTTATAAGATTTGTCTCTATTGTCATTCATGGATTTTAAAAACATGTATTATTCTCAAAGAAATAAAGCTAACTTGTTGAATGCAAAGAAGAAAATCCCTACTTCTCCCTTTATATTTGGCAAGTGGAGATCAGGGGGTGGTGGTGCGGGAGGCTGACATAATTCAGTCTGAATCAAAGTTTTGAAAGACACAACTTTCCATGGCATAACACTGAAGCTGAGACATTGGGCCTAAGAATGGAGTTAGTTCAGTGTTGCTGGGGCAAAATAGCAGTGAGTGACTGTGAATCAGGAACTATGGCTTATGACATGCGCCACAGCAGAAATGAAGAGGAAAAGAGTAAGTCTTCTCTTTGCACTCCTGAAACACTGAAACCTATATACATTGAATGGCGCTTGATTCCATTATGTGGGGTGAATTTTTTGTCACTCAAGTTACCATATTAAGTGGTAGTACCTCCTAGAAAGAAGCACACAACTAGATATAATCCAAAAATAGTGGTCTAGTCCATATCTGAGCATGTCTTAACCCAGCCAATGTGACACACAAGATCAACTATCATAGCAACCATTGCTGAATGTCTGTGTCTGTATCTCCACATCAGCCTGTACCTGGCAAACATAGGTATTCCAGTGAAGATGACAGGAAGAAATTCAGGGAAGACATGATAAAATTTTGCCACTATTGACCTTTGCACAAAAGCTTCACTAATGCAAAAGCTCAGATAAACACGTGACAAAATTCTTCTTGTCACTAAGTAGAGGAAAACAAATTAAATCAAACCAAGTTGGAACCATATCTGAAAAGTAATTTTATTTTTTCATTAATTTATTTATTCACTTTACATCTGGATCACTGCTCCCTCCTCCCAGGCTCCCCTCAGAGGCCTCTCCCATGGTCTTCTCTTTAATATGTGAAAATTAAACTTAAGTAGATAATATTGTATTTGTTTTCATGTCTTATGGAGAAACATGTGCCTTTATAAAATGCATTCAAAGACTACATATAACATTTTAAACACTTAAAAAGTACCTTATTCAATATTGTTAAGTGTTTAATTTGTAAAATTTTAATTATTATTACTATTAATTCTATTTTAAACTATGCAATGCTAATGTATAATACCTAAATCTAATATGCTATTTTTATTATTGGTATTTTCCCAGTGGCATGGATTATTATAACTCAGTGAATTAAATTTGTCTGTAACATGCTTGGAATAAAACTCAACTTTCTAAATTTTTACACAGTTCTTCCCTTGGCCTACATTGCACAAGGTATAACTGTAAAAGAGAAAATAGCCACTGAAGAGACTTGAGGGCGTTGCTCAAATATATTTATCTAAGTTGCAATAGAGGATATTACTTGAAAAAAAAAGCATTTTCAGTCAACCTTGGACTAAACAACCTATCACTCAATCAATCACAAAATGATAATCTCAAAATTACAATCCAGACAACTGTGAAAAAATTGTATTTTGATCTTAAACATATATTTTTATATGTGAATTTCATTAACATCTTATCATAGATCAAGAACACAAATAATGAAGCTTTCTTTTGTAAATAAAGAAGGAAAATAAGTATATCATTGAGAAGAGTAACAGATCAGAACCAGGCATCATAAATACATTGTTTGAATATGTATATATGTGCATGTAAATATATGTGCATATGTCGTGGATAATTTATGATTTAAAGTACTTCATTTAGAAAAATTTTGAGCTAGAATAACAGCCAAAGTTTAAAACAGATTAGTTACATGAAAAAAATGTAGACTATTTTTCAGTTCTTTGAGTTTCTGTACAATGTCGTTTTTTCACAATACTCTTCCTAAATTTTTTCAGAACCATGTCCCTTCTCCTCTGCAAAGTGCCCATATATCTTCTTTTATTTTATTCCATCAAATCCAATTTGTGTGACCATGCACTACTGGATTTTTCTCCTCTTTCCCTGCAGCAGGTCTGTCTGGAAGGGACCACATCCTTAAAGTCTAGTCTCATTCTACCACCAGCTATCAACTACAATAGCTCTCCAACTTTAAGGAAGTTCCTGGAACCATGCAGGACATGATATATATGTCCTATTGAGTACTAAATTAAAGTGAAATTCCAGAATTTATTATTTAAAATAATAATAATAATTTATAATAAAACTCCAGATTGATTTTTATCAATTAAAAAACTAAATATACATATTACTTGATATATTCACATATCTTATACTATTTAAATCACAGTAAGTCTATAATCCATAAATATTTCCTATTATTATGCTATAATATTTTGCATGAATATTTAAGGATTAACAAATTTAAGTTGTAATATTGTTTGCTGCAGCAAGTATACCAGAAATTATGATTCCCAATTATAATTCAGTCCCTACTTAACAAACGTTTTACCAATCTCAATCCCCACAAAGTCTGTAAAATCAAACATTCTACTTCAAATTTTCATACAAATATTGTTTTATTCTACAGTGAGTATAATCATAAATTATTCAGTTTCCTTATCTAGATAATTCTTATATGTAATATAACTGAATATCATCTATGCTTATACAAATTATATAATTTAATTACTTTCATAATCATTGGATTGCATTGTGCAACTGTGGCATATTTTTATTAGTTGATAGACAGATTATTTTTACTTTTGACAACTGTTGATGGAGTTTTAATCATTAAAATTGTGGACATATATGTAAAAACTGGTTCCAGTGTTTTTAGAAAATTACCCTTAATGGAGTGGCTCAAATGTATGGTAGCTCTCATTTTCTTTTCTTTTCTTTTTTTATTAAATTATCTGATAAACTTTTTGTAGTTTGTTTTCCAAAATGAGTGTGCAATTATTCTAACATACTCTACTTTTCTTCATATCTCCACTAACAGTTGTTACTATTCACATTTAAAAATGACATTGTACTCAATGAGGTAGCACTTCATTGTACATTTTTAAAAAAAATTGTCCTGAATTCAAATGGCCTATGCTTTGAAAATATAATTAGGTATTTATATATGTTCAAATGAAATATTTATACCTATGCATATTGCTTGTTTTGTTAATCAGCTTACTTATTTGTTGATACTGAGTTTAATAATCTTTACATTAGTGAATTTTCAGCACGCTGCAAAAAGTTTTATCTATATTTATATTTTTATGGGTTGCCTGTGTACTCTGATGAGTGTTTCCTGTTTTATTAAAAAGATTTAAAGTTTCATGCATGTCATTATTTTTGCTCTTTGCCTCTATTTTCAGGCGCTTTAGGAGTCTTATCTCAAAATGTTCCTCATTTTGTAGTTTTGAAATATTTCTGGATGTTTTACTCAGGTATTTTTATATTTTTCTTTTAAGTGCTTAATTTTTTTGAGTAGGCAATATACTTGATTAGAGATATATAGAGATATATGTACCTTTCCATGTATGATAGTTCACTTTCTGCATCCTACCTACTCATTTCAAATGTGTACTCTAAGCAAATCTATTGAAAAGCAGTTGCATATATATTTATGCTTTCGGTTGCAGGCCCTTTACTGTCTTCCACTGATGGCAGTACAATGCAAAGATGATATGATTAATAGAACCTAGTAATATTCGGGAGTAACACTGAGATTTTTAAGTTTACATTAATATTTAACAACATGTTAGATGTGTTTAATGTATTATGATTACTTTCTCCTCACAGACCTGATCTTTGTTTTTATAATAGCTTTGTATAACCTTCACTGACTATTTATTCTTTTATGATTTATAAATATCTACTGTGCCTAGATAGTTTTCATAATGGAAAAATGTTCTCTGAAAATCTTTGGAGGAGAAAAGTTATCGACCATATTAATAAGTTGTGAATTTTTAACCATACAGAAATGGCTGCCCTGGTAAGATGTTCCCATTGGTGTGATGGTAGCATGGGTGCTTTGAAAGTATCTGTTTTCTAAATGTATTTAATGTCTGTTTCACAAGGTAAATGGTATGCTTGACTGTTAATTGAGGCAAAAACTCCCAGTTGGCTAGGTCACAGACCCTAAGGGAAAACTTTGTATCATTATTTTGCAAAATAGAAATAAAAAAAAAACTATACTCTTAAGTTCTTATCTTTGTACTCAGATTAGCTTCCTTTTGCAGTACATCGTAATTAATATAAAGACCCACAACTATTTAAAGCACAGAGATTGAAGTACTGTTTCCTGTTCAAACTCAATAGAGTTTGTGTGTCATACTAATCACCCAAAGACTTAAGAACCATTACAGAAGAGACTTTAGAAAAACTATACTGACCAGATGATGTAGGTGTTATTAGTGAACTAGTACTTTCAAGATATTATAACACTGTTTCACATGTGAACTTACAGCAGACAGTACTGTGTGCATATGATTTACTCAAAATCATAGGAGCTTAAAAACCATGACAAATATAAGAGGGAATCATGAGTACCATCCCATCTAAGAAGCTGTTAGCAAATAATGGTGTTCTAAGAGGCCATGTGTGTGCCACTGAATAGTCCTACATCTATTCAAATACAAGAAGCAATAAATGAATGCAGCAGGTATTTCCAGCTATATGAAATGAATCACACTAAATATACTTATTCAATGTTTAATGTACCATGTTGATATTGTTATAGCAGTCCTAATTTGTCTCCATAATAGTTATTATAAGTGAGTTTTGAATATTTCCTTGTGTGTTGCTTATTAGCATCTCTTCCTTTCAATATGAAGAACTTGCTTTAGTGGTTATAGCTAGACAGATCTTTAGGAGAAATATTGCCTCACCCTCTCTGTGCATAGTGATGCCTATCCCTCATTAATATCTAAGTATTACTTCACAAGGTTGTGTATTGTTCACTGAGGTCTTACTTATTATTCTTGTTCTGTTTTAGCTTGTTCTTTTGATTTAATCTGGTTGGTTCTCTCTCTCCATCTATCTATCTCAATGTGAAAATTATTTGAATAAAACAGAATGGTCAATCTCATACACACACATAAACATGGTGCAGTAGAACAAGAAGAAACAGAGTAAAAGGCTAAATATAAGGTGATGAATGTGGCAAGGCCATTCTCCTAATAAATAAAGATTTCAGGGGATGCATCACTGGGTGAGGAGTAGCCTGGACTTCCATGTTAGGGTGGGGAAGAAAGAAAGAGTAAAGGGACGAGAGACCTTTGGAAGGGAAAAGAGCTTGGGGTACAGGATGTAATAACCCCTAGTTAGATGGCAGATCCGTTGGGATCCACTGCCAGAGGATTTAACTTACAATGGCTTACCAATTACGATGTTAGTTGTTACACCCAGCAATTGCTTTACCTGTTGATTCTGAACTATGATGGTGTGGTGTTTTCCTTCATGTGGCCAGCTACTCAATTGAGTTCTAGAGAAAGGAATAGGGTACCCCAGCCAGTAGAATTTGGATGCATTGGGCTGGCATAGTATTGGCCACGAGAACTTAGGAAACAGGGTGGGGAGTTTTGGGGAACTCCCAGGCAGAAAGTCTGCCAAGGAGAGAATAGCCATGTGGTCTGCTGGTGCTCAGCATAGTGTGGGATGCCCCATTTTAGTATTTCATGCTACAGATGAAGAGAACTGAATCCATTAATGTGCAAATGTTATGAAAGTGCAAATAAAGCTAATTGTTTTTCTAAGTCTAATCTTGTCCCAAAATTTTTGGTTTTGGTAGAATATAAGAAAATATAATATATTCAATAATGAAAGTATACCTTTTTGGAATGTTTATTCAAGCTCATTGTACTTTGAATGTAATTGGAACCCATAGCCAAATGCAGGGGACACTATTAGGAGGTGTGTCCTTGCAGGAAGACATATGGCAATGTGAAGGAAGTCTTTGAAGTCTCACATAAGAATATATGCACTCCACTCTCTTCAACAATTGCATGCTCAAATCATGCATTGGGCACCAAGTCTGCAGGTATATCTGCCACTAGGCTAAATGCCTTGATGATAATGTACAAAATATTTGAAACTGTAAGTCAGCTAAAATTATATATTTTCCTTTATAAGAGTTTCTGTGGCCATATTGTTTCTTCACAGAAAGAAAATCCTAAGTCATAGCTGTATAAATGTTATATAGATTTGGATCTCATTAATTGTTGTACATGAAGCTTTTATAAGTTTATGAGATTGTTTTCAAACAATAGAGTTTATACACAAATATAAAAAGCATAATTTATATATATTATATAATACATAATATTATATATATTCATATATGAAGATTTATTTGAATAGTTATGACCTCTTTGCACCCGCTATTTGTACTATCTGTACATTTGAAAACATTTACATCATTCTTTTTTGAAAAAACTTCCTTTCCCTTTTGAAATTTCAAGGTCATTCATGAAATCCATTATTTAAGTATTTACTCTTTTTATTTTATCATTTTTTATCTGTATTCCAATTGGTGCCTCCCTTCCCAGTACCCACCTTACAGAGTTCTTCACCCTATCCCCTTTTCCTTATGCCTCTGAGAGAATGCTCCGCATCAACCTACCCACCCTCCTCTCCCATCAACCCATCCCCATTTAAGGTTCTCATTATTTGAATTCTTACTCTTTTGTCACTTCTGAGAATGTGTTTTACTGTATGCTCTCTTTGAGCTAAATATCTCTTTCCTTCCCTAAATCAATCTTCCTTCTGATCTCTTCTACACTTTTCAATTTAATTTATTGCATTTTCAAAGATTTATTTTTGACATTTACATCTCTCTTGTTTAAGAAGCCATTCTGTTTTCAGTTTTCAGGGTATCAGTGAATTCCAAGAAAACAACTATTTCAACTTGTCTGTCTGAAAATATTCCCATTCTGGTTGTATTCATTAACTTTATGAGCCAATTTTGATTGTTAGGTGAGGCTATGCCATTGTAAAAAAAAAAAAAAACAACACAAAAAAACCAACAAAAAAAAAAACAAACAAAACAAAACAAAACAATTCTTTGAGTGTAGCATCTTCTTTTTTAAATTTTTTATTAGATATATTTCTTTACTTTCATTTCAAAGATTATTCCCCTTCCCGGTTTTTTGTCCATAAGGCCGCATTCCCTCCCCTCCTCCTCCCCCATACAGGTATTCCCCCTATACATCCCCCTTATCATCTAAAGACTAAATATTTGTTTACAACTTTATAACTGGCTTTATGCCTGCTTTCCAGAATTCCAGGAAGCTTGCTTATTTTTCTCAGCTTGTACTCATTTCCATATTGTTTAACATGATGTCATATGTGCAGGTATGCCCTAAACCCATAAAATTTACCTCCAGATTGAGATTCATTCTTAAGTATGGCTGAAAAAAATTATAATGTGTCATGGTAATATTGGAAATTAGAGGCATCAAGAAATCACTGAAGACCTACTCTCTGTGGAGAGAATAATATAGAAAAATAATATATAAGATATATTACATATACAAAATTATATACCATATGCACACAAAGACATGCTTGTTAGGTTTTATATGGGTAGATAGCATGGAAAGGATGCTCAAAAACTGAAACAGTTGTTTAGCATAAGGGCTCCTTCAAACAAATGGAGTGCTAACTGATATGGTTAAGAGTGGTCAGACAGTTGTTAAGGTCTTCTGAGAAATACTATATCTATTGCCTAGAAATACCAGTGGGGCTTTGCCATCAGTGCTACCATATTGAAGCCCACTTTTGACCTAAGGTTCTAATCTTTTATCAGTGATAATTCTGGACTTTCACTGTAGGCCCCTGTGGGTTCTTCACAGATATCTTTTATTGGGCATCAGATCTCTAACCTGACTCGTAACAACCATTGCACCCTGTTTGTAACTTTTTACTAGGAAATTAATAAGCTGACTTAGTACTCACAGAGTCACATGCTTCTGACGGAATTTCCTCATGTGACCTAACCCTTTTGCAAACCATTCTGGTGTAAGTATCCCAGAGGATCATTGTTACTCACCTAACTTGCCAAGGTAGAGTTGGGCAATTGAACCTCAAGTGTCTTTAGGGGATTAGGTCTGGTGCTGCTTGTATTGAAATGCTAAGTTCTGTACACCAAGATTTGGTCTTCCAAAAATAGTGGTAAACCATGCTCCTCAATTTAAAGCTATTGGTTAAATAAAACTTGTGACAGCCAACTATTGGGGACAATAGAGGGGTGATCTTTGAGTTTCTGGGATGGTAGTTGCAGGTAGCAGCCACATGGATACAAGAAAAGAAGAAAGAATAGACTGAGAGAGGAAGAAGCTGCCATGAGAAGAGATGAACCAAAACATGGCCACAAGAAATAGGATGTATCAATGGACATATGGCTGGGATGTAAGTTAGAATAGCTCTATGACCCTGCTAATCTAGGCTTAGTGTCTATAAATAAATTACTTGGATTTTATGTGAGCTACCTAGAAATATAACTTTTTTTATAAATTTTCATTAGCTTGCATGTTTTCATTATTCCTTATAGTTTATAAGTTACTGTATTTATAAGATTGGAATTTTAATATTTCATCCCTGCTAGATTTGAGACTTAAAGTGTAGACTTTTGAGTTAAGCAAATAAGTATCAAAATAAACATAAAACCCATAAACACAGTCAGCAAAGAGCTAGAACCTCAGTTTTCTAATCATTTTATACTGTTCCCTTATAAAATATCAATTTTGTATGACTTGGGTACTCTAACTAAAGCTTGGCATTATTAGGAAAAACATAAGTGGTTGCATGTTTAAATTAGATTTTGTTGGCATGAACAGACTTTCATAAGCTTAGGAATTCTTAAGTCTATTATTATACTAGTATATTATTATTATTATTATTATTATTATTATTATCATTATTATTATTATTATTTACATTTCAGTCATTGCCCCTGCCTGTCAATCTTTCCTCATCACATTTCTCCTGTCTCTTGCCTCTAAAAGGGTGCTTCTTCCCACTAGACCTCCCTCTTCTCTGGGGCCTAAAGCCTGAATCTGTAAGTCTGAATATATATGTATATGTATATATATGTATATGTATATATATATGTATATATATATTATCTATGTCTGTATATATGTGAGACAAATATAACTAGGGAATGATCCTTCCTTCTCTAATATATTTGAAATGTCTGGTGTCGTTTCCTTAATTTAGGTAAAATAAAGTAACATAAACCATCTTGCAAGCTTAGTGTTATATCTTTAGCCTAATAAAAATATAATTTTTCAATTAGCCCAAATGCTCAAATTACCCTAGATGTACAGAACACATGAAACTCAAGAAGGATGACCAAAATGCGAATACTTCAGTCCTTCTTTAAAAGGGGAACAAGAATGCCCTTGGGAGGGAATAGGGAGGCAAAGTTTAGAACAGAGGCTAAAGAAACACCCATTCAGAGCCTGCCCCACATGTGGCCCATACATATTCAGCCACCAAACTAGATAAGATGGATGAAGCTAAGAAGTGCAGGCTGACAAGGACCAGATGTAGATCTCTCCTGAGAGACACAGCCAGAATAAGGCAAATACATAGGCGAATGCCAGCAGCAAACCACTGAACTGAGAACGGGACCCCCATTGAAGGAATCAGAGAAAGGAGTGGAAGAGCTTGAAGGGTCTTGAGACCCCATATGAACAACAATGCCAACCAACCAGCGCTTCCAGGGACTAAGCCACTACCCAAAGACTGTACATGGACTGACCCTGGGCTCCAACTGCATAGGTAGCAATGAATACCCTAGTAAGAGCACCAGTGGAAGGGGAAGCCCTTGGTCTTGCCAAGACTGAAACCCCAGTGAATGTGATTGTTGAGAAGAGGGCAGTAATGTGGGGAGAATTGGGAGGAGAACAACCATATAGAAGGGGAGGGGGAGGGGTTAGGGGGATGTTGGCCTGGAAACCTGGAAAGGGAATAACAATTGAAATGTAAATAAGAAATACCCAATTTAATGAAGATGGAGAAAAAAAATCTAGTCTTTTAAAACAAGAGTTGAATCCAAGTTAAATAAATGTAATACTGTTCCAAATTAAGATTTTCTATACCAGAATTTTAATTATTAAACTGTTTTACTATATTTTGGTTTAATTTATTTTCTGCTTGGAGTTTGAGAGAGATATTTTTATACCATACCCTCAAAACCCATATAAAAACAAAGTTTACATATTTTAAATAAACATTAAAAAGATAATTATTCTTGAAAGGAAGGATACATTTATTAAGCTAACAGAAGGAAGAGAGTAATATTTAGAGAGCTGAGCAACTGGTATTATATTTAATCATTTTAATTTTATATATTTTATTTTAAATAATTAAATAACATGAGATAAATGATAATCGGTATTGAAATTGGTTTACCTCTTAATTCTTCTCAGGCACATAGTTTGTATTTCGTAGACTTTTTTTTGCATAATTTCCATTTTTTTTCAACAGATCAATCTAGAAATAATGAACTCCGGTGAACACCTGAACATATTCTTTTTGCTTTTTTTTTTTATTAACATGAGTATTTCTTATATACATTTCAAGTGTTATTCCTTTTCCTGGTATCCGGGCAAACATTCCCCTCTCTCCTCCCCTTCCTTATGGGTGTTCCCCTCCCAACCCTCCCTCCATTGCCGCCCTCCCCCCCACAGTCTAGTTCACTGGAGGTTCAGTCTTAGCAGGACCCAGGGCTTCCCCTTCCACTGGTGCTCTTACTAGGATATTCATTGCTACCTATGAGGTCAGAGTCCAGGGTCAGTCCATGTATAGTCTTTAGGTAGTGGCTTAGTCCCTGGAAGCTCTGGTTGCTTGGCATTGTTGTACATATGGGGTCTCGAGCCCATTCAGGCTCTTCCAGTTCTTTCTCTGATTCCTTCAACGGGGGTTCTATTCTCAGTTCAGTGGTTTGCTGCTGGCATTCGCCTCTGTATTTGCTGTATTCTGGCTGTGTCTCTCAGGAGCGATCTACATCCGGCTCCTGTCAGTCTGCATTTCTTTGCTTCGTCCATCTTGTCTAATTGGGTGGCTGTATATCTATGGGCCACATGTGGGGCAGGCTCTGAATGGGTGTTCCTTCAGTCTCTGTTTTAATCTTTGCCTCTCCCTTCCCTGCCAAGGGTATTCTTTTTCCTCATTTAAAGAAGGAGTGAAGCATTCACATTTTGAACATCCGTCTTGAGTTTCGTTTGTTGTAGGGATCTAGGGTAATTCAAGCATTTGCCTAATAGCCACTTATCAATGAGTGCATACCATGTATGTCTTTCTGTGATTGGGTTAGCTCACTCAGGATGATAGTTTCCAGTTCCAACCATTTGGCTACGAATTTCATATATTCATTGTTTTTGATAGCTGAGTAATATTCCATTGTGTAGATGTACCACATTTTCTGTATCCATTCCTCTGTTGAAGGGCATCTGGGTTCTTTCCAGTTTCTGGCTATTATAAATAAGGCTGCGATGAACATAGTGGAGCACGTGTCTCTTTTATATGTTGAGGCATCTTTTGGGTATATGCCCAAGATAGGTATAGCTGCATCCTCAGGCAGCTCAATGTCCAATTTTCTGAGGAACCTCCAGACTGATTTCCAGAATGGTTGTACCAGTCTGCAATCCCACCAAAAATGGAGGAGTGTTCCTCTTTCTCCACATCCTCGCCAGCATCTGCTGTCACCTGAGTTTTTGATCTGAGCCATTGTCACTGGTGTGAGGTGAAATCTCAGGGTTGTTTTGATTTGCCTTTCCCTTATGACTAAAGATGTTGAACATTTCTTTAGGTGTTTCTCAGCCATTCGGCATTCCTCAGCTGTGAATTCTTTGTTTAGCTCTGAACCCCATTTTTTAATAGGGTTATTTGTTTCCCTGCGGTCTAACTTCTTGAGTTCTTTGTATATTTTGGATATAAGGCCTCTATCTGTTGTAGGATTGGTAAAGATCTTTTCCCAATCTGTTGGTTGCCGTTTTGTCCTAACCACAGTGTCCTTTGCCTTACAGAAGCTTTGCAGTTTTATGAGATCCCATTTGTCGATTCTTGATCTTAGAGCGTAAGCCATTGGTGTTTTGTTCTGGAAATTTTTTCCAGTGCCCAAGTGTTCCGGATGCTTCCCTAGTTTTTCTTCTATTAGTTTGAGTGTGTCTGGTTTGATGTGGAGGTCCTTGATCCACTTGGACTTAAGCTTTGTACAGTGTGATAAGCATGGATCAATCTGCATTCTTCTACATGTGGACCTCCAGTTGAAATAGCACCATTTGCTGAAAATGCTATCTTTTTTCCATTGGACGGTTTTGGCTCCTTTGTCAAAAATCAAGTGACCATAGGTGTGTGAATTCATTTATGGGTCTTCAATTCTATTCCATTGGTCTATCTGTCTGTCTCTGTACCAATACCATGCAGTTTTTATCACTATTGCTCTGTAATATTGCTTGAGTTCAGGGATAGTGATTCCCCTTGAAGTCCTTTTATTGTTGAGGATAGCTTTAGCTGTCCTGGGTTTTTTGTTATTCCAGATGAATTTGCAAATTGTTCTGTCTAACTCTTTGAAGAATTGGATTGGTATTTTGATGGGGATTATATTGAATCTGTAGATCGCTTTTGGTAAAATGGCCATTTTTACTATATTAATCCTGCCAATCCATGAGCATGGGAGATCTTTCCATCTTCTGAGGTCTTCTTCAATTTCTTTCCTCAGTGTCTTGAAGTTCTTATTGTACAGATCTTTACTTGCTTGGTTAAAGTCACACCGAGGTACTTTATATTATTTGGGTCTATTATGAAGGGTGTCGTTTCCCTAATTTCTTTCTCGGCTTGTTTCTCTTTTGTATAGAGGAAGGCAACTGATTTATTTGAGTTAATTTTATACCCAGCCACTTTGCTGAAGTTGTTTATCAGCTTTAGCAGTTCTCTGGTGGAACTTTTGGGATCACTTAAATATACTATCATATCATCTGCCAATAGTGATATTTTGACTTCTTCTTTTCCGATCTGTATCCCCTTGATCTCCTTTTGTTGTCTGATTGCTCTGGCGAGAACTTCAAGAACTATATTGAATAAGTAGGGAGAGAGTGGGCAGCCTTGTCTAGTCCCTGATTTTAGTGGGATTGCTTCAAGTTTCTCTCCATTTAGTTTAATGTTAGCAACTGGTTTGCTGTATATGGCTTTTACTATGTTTAGGTATGCGCCTTGAATTCCTATTCTTTCCAGGACTTTTATCATGAAGGGGTTTTGAATTTTGTCAAATGCTTTCTCAGCATCTAATAAAATGATCATGTGGTTTTGTTCTTTCAGTTTGTTTATATAATGGATCACGTTGATGGTTTTCCGTATATTAAACCATCCCTGCATGCCTCTGATGAAGCCTACTTGATCATGGTGGATGATTGTTTTGATGTGCTCTTGAATTCGGTTTGCCAGAATTTTATTGAGTATTTTTGCGTCGATATTCATAAGGGAAATTGGTCTGAAGTTCTCTTTCTTTCTTGTGTCTTTGTGTGGTTTATGTATAAGAGTAATTGTGGCTTCGTAGAAGGTATTCGGTAGTGATCCATCTGTTTCAATTTTGTGGAATAGTTTGGATAATATTGGTATGAGGTCTTCTATGAAGGTTTGATAGAATTCTGCACTAAACCCGTCTGGACCTGGGCTGTTTTTGGTTGGGAGACCTTTAATGACTGCTTCAATTTCCTTAGGAGTTATGGGGTTGTTTAACTGGTTTATCTGTTCCTGATTTAACTTCGGTACCTGGTATCTGTCTAGGAAATTGTCCATTTCCTGTAGATTTTCAAGTTTTGTTGAATATAGGTTTTTATAGTAAGATCTGATGATTTTTTAATTTCCTCTGAATCTGTTGTTATGTCTCCCTTTTCATTTCTGATTTTGTTAATTTGGACACACTCTCTGTGTCCTCACGTTAGTCTGGCTAAGGGTTTATCTATCTTGTTGATTTTCTCAAAGAACCAACTTTTGGTTCTGTTGATTCTTTCTATGGTCCTTTTTGTTTCTACTTGGTTGATTTCAGCTCTGAGTTTGATTATTTCCTGCCTTCTACTCCTCCTGCGTGTATTTGCTTCTTTTTGTTCTAGAGCTTTTAGGTGTGCTGTCAAGCTGCTGACATATGCTCTTTCCTGTTTCTTTCTGCAGGCACTCAGCGCTATGAATTTTCCTCTTAGCACAGCTTTCATTGTGTCCCATAAGTTTGGGTATGTTGTACCTTCATTTTCATTAAATTCTAAAAAGTTTTTAATTTCTTTCTTTATTTCTTCCTTGACCAGGTTATCATTGAGTAGAGCATTGTTCAATTTCCAAGTATATGTGGGCATTCTTCCTTGATTTTTATTGAAGACCAGTTTTAGGCTGTGGTGGTCCGATAGCACGAATGGGATTATTTCTATCTTTCTGTACCTGTTGAGGCCCGTTTTTTGACAAATTATATGGTCAATTTTGGAGAAAGTACCATGAGGAGCTGAGAAGAAGGTATATCCTTTTGCTTTAGGATAGAATGTTCTATAAATATCCGTTAAGTCCATTTGGCTCATGACTTCTCTTAGTCTGTCCACATCTCTGTTTAATTTCTGTTTCCATGATCTGTCCATTGATGAGAGTGGGGTGTTGAAATCTCCCACTATTATTGTGTGAGGTGCAATGTGTGTTTTGAGCTTTAGTAAGGTTTCTTTTACGTATGTAGGTGCCCTTCTATTTGGGGCATAGATATTTAGGTTTGAGAGTTCATCTTGGTGGATTTTTCCTTTGATGAATATGAAGTGTCTTTCCTTATCTTTTTTGATGAATTTTAGTTGAAAATTGATTTTATTTGATATTAGAATGGCTACTCCAGCTTGCTTCTTCTGACCATTTGCTTGGAAAGTTGTTTTCCAGCCTTTCCCTCTGAGGTAATGTCTGTCTTTGTCTCTGAGTTGTGTTTCCTGTAGGCAGCAGAGTGCAGGGTCCTCGTTGCGTATCCAGTTTGTTAATCTATGTCTTTTTATTGGGGAATTGAGGCCATTGATGTTGAGGGATATTAAGGAATAGTGATTATTGCTTCCCGTTATATTCATATTTGGATGTGAGGTTATGTTTGTGTGCTTTCATTCTCTTTGTTTTGTTGCCAAGACGATTAGTTTCTTGCTACTTCTAGGCTATAGCTTGCCTCCTTATGTTGGGCTTTACCATTTATTATCCTTTGTAGTGCTGGATTTGTAGAAAGATATTGTGTAAATTTGGTTTTGTCATGGAATATCTTGGTATCTCCATCTATGTTAATTGAGAGTTTTGCAGGATACAATAACCTGGGCTGGCATTTGTGTTCTCTTAGGGTCTGTATGACATCAGTCCAGGATCTTCTGGCCTTGATATTTTCTGGCAAGAATTCTGGTGTGATTCTGATAGGTCTGCCTTTATATGTTACTTGACCTTTTTCCCTTACTGCTTTTAATATTCTTTCTTTATTTTGTGCGTTTGGTGTTTTGACAATTATGTGACAGGAGGTGTTTCTTTTCTGGTCCAATCTATTTGGAGTTCTGTAGGCTTCTTGTATGTCTATGGGTATCTCTTTTTTTAGGTTAGGGAAGTTTTCTTCTATGATTTTGTTGAAGATATTTACTGGTCCTTTGAGCTGGGAGTCTTCACTCTCTTCTATACCTATTATCCTTAGGTTTGATCTTCTCATTGAGTCCTGGATTTCCTGTATGTTTTGGACCAGTAGCTTTTTCCACTTTACATTATCTTTGACAGTTGAGTCAATGATTTATATGGAATCTTCTGCTCCTGAGATTCTCTCTTCCATCTCTTGTATTCTGTTGGTGAAGCTTGTATCTACAGCTTTTGTTTCTTCTTTTGTTTCTCTATATCCAGGGTTGTTTCCATGTGTTCTCTCTTGATTGCTTCTATTTCCATTTTTAATTCCTTCAACTGTTTGATTGTGTTTTCCTGGAATTCTTTCAGGGATTTTTGTGTCTCCTCTCTATGGGCTTCTACTTGTTTATTTATGTTTTCCTGGAATTCTTTCAGGGATTTTTGCGATTCCTTTCTGTAGGCTTCTACTTGTTTATTAATGTTTTCCTGTGTTTCTCTAAGGGAGTTCTTCATGTCTTTCTTGAAGTCCTCCAGCATCATGATCAAATATGATTTTGAAACTAGATCTTGCTTTTCTGGTGTATTTGCATATTCCATGTTTGTTTTGGTGGGAGAATTGGTCTCTGATGATGCCATGTAGTCTTGGTTTCTGTTGCTTGGGTTCCTGTGCTTGCATCTCGCCATCAGATTATCTCTAGTGTTACTTTGTTCTGCTATTTCTGACAGTGGCTAGACTGTCCTATAAGCCTGTGCGTCAGGAGTGCTGTAGACCTGTTTTCCTCTCTTTCAGTCAGTTATGGGGACAGAGTGTTCTGCTTTTGGGCGTGTAGTTTTTCCTCTCTACAGGTCTTCAGCTGTTCCTGTGGTCCTGTGTCTTGAGTTCACCAGGCAGGTCACTTGCAGCAGAAAAGTTGGTCTTACCTCTGGTCCTGAGGCTCAAGTTCGCTCGCGGGGTGCTGCCCTCGGGCTCTCTGTGGAGGCAGCAACCAGGAAAATCTGCGTCGCCCTTTCCGGGAGCTTCAGTGCATCAGGGTTCCAGATGGCCTTTGGTGTTTTCCTCTGGTGTCCGAGATGTATGTGCAGAGAGCAGTCTCTTCTGGCTTCCCAGGCTTGTCTGCCTCTCTGAAGGTTTAGCTCTCCCTACCATGGGATTTGGGTGCAGAGAACTGTTTATCCGGTCTGTTTCCTTCAGGTTCCAGCGGTGTCTCAAGCAGGGGTCCTGCCGCTCCTGTGCCCTCCCCCACGGGAGCCCAGAGGCCTTATACAGTTTCCTCTTGGGCCAGGGATGTGGGCAGGGGTGGGCAGTGTTGGTGGTCTCTTCCACTCTGCAGCCTCAGGAGTGCCCACCTGACCAGGTGGTGAGGTCTCTCTCCCACGGGGTCTGGGAGCAGAGAGCTGCTGCAGGCCGGGATCCGCGGGTGTGGGGCTTCCCAAATTCCCTTTTTGTAATCACCAAGTAGTTACCTGACCCAGGACAAGTGCTTTGGAAGAATCATTTAAACAGACATCCTTAGTTCTGGTGCAGACAAGCCAAATCCCATTTCTCTTAGGTATTGAAATTTTTTTTTTTTTGTCTTCCCACCCCTAGTATTCTATTTCTGGGTAGAAGTTTCCCTGAGTTGAGTTATTTACCCTACCAAAGAGTTCCTTTAAAACAAACTTGGAAAATTACAGAGAAACATAATTTAAAATTCAATAAGTAAACAGATTGTAGGTTTCAGAGGTCCTTCAAATTGACAAAATACATAATGGTACCCTTCCCATAAATACATAGCTTAAGTTCTGCTGAGGAAACAGTTATATTGCTGATATTTTTAGAAGTAATTCTTTAGCCAGGGTTCAAAAATAGATGTGTCATTATCCACAAATGGGGTGGGTATTCAGTGATTCTGCCATCATTGAATTTTCTATACTTCTGCAATTAATCCCTCAAACACATTCCTTTAAGTAACCACACTAAGTTTATTCTTTATTATGTTTGAATTTGACAGAATTGTTACATAGATCTATGCTTGACTTCCTATCTGGGTTGACCATTTGTCCCCAGGAATAATGTCACGCATCTATCACTGCATAATTTCACATGGTTCTGAGGAAATTATCATGCAGTTGACAGACTTAAGTACCTATGCCATGTTAGTAGCAGAAATCATGAAATATCAATGTTATATCTCCATCCCATAGTTTAAGTCAATCAAATACTGGGGTAAGACAGACCCACACTGGTATGGGTTCATGGCTTAAGAGAACTGCAGTCACCCTTACAGGATTCTGACTTAATTTGAAGTCTGATCATTTATTATTTAGTGTGTCATTTCATTAAATAAAAACAAGGTATAATGGTGTCACACAAGGGTAACCTACTGCTTTCAAGGTAGTTTACTATGTGGATATATATTTGAACTGGGTGGACTCCGGAGATATTGTTACTAACGAATCATAGTTGAGTACCATATGGCAATATCTTTTTTAGACAAAAATCATCATGTGATTTGATGTGTGTCTATGCAGCTTACTCAGTTGCATCAATTTCAAAGATGAAAATATGACAATTAGTTTCTAGGATAAATACACAAAACCTGCCAATAGAGAAATAATCTGCCAGGAAAACTCTCCTGCCTAAGCCTACAACCCACAGGTAGGACCTGAATTTTTCTCCGTTGAATATCCTAAAAGAGACAAGCTAATAGTGCAAAGGGCAAATGAGCTGCAGTGTAGCCTAGGGCAGGACACTGTAGGGCTCCATCAACACCCAGTTGGCAAGAGGAGAGCATAAGAGAAATAAAGACTAGATGGCATCATTAGAACCCAGTTCTTCCACCACAGCAAATACTGGATATTTCAACACACCAGAAAAGCAAGATTTGGATTTAAAATCACATTTCATGGTGATGATAGAGGACTTTAAGAAGGACATAAATACTTCCATTAAGGTAATACAGGAAAGCATAAGTAAACAAGTAGAAGCCCTTAAAGATGAAACACAAAATTCCCTTAAAGATTTACAGGAAAACACAACCAAACAGATGAAGCAAGGGAACAAAATGATCCAGGATCTAAAAATGGAAATATAAACATTAAAGAAAGCACAAAGGGAGAAAACCCTAGAGGTAGAAAATCTAGGAAAGTGATCAGGAGTCATAGAAAAAAACACCACCAACAGAATACAAGAGATAGAAAAGAAAATCTCCGGGGCAGAAGATACCATAGAAAACAATGACACCATAGTCAAAGAAAATGCAAAAGCAAATAGCTCCTAACACAAAACATCCAGGAAATCCAGGACAGGATGAGAAGTCCAAAGTTAAGGATAATAGGTATAAAAGAGAGTGAAGACTCCCAACTTCAATGGCCAGTAATTGTCGCTTCTGTCTCCATCCCACAGAAAGGAGCGACACCATGACGTTCTTCTCAAAGCAGTTTATTCAGGAACCTTTCTTTCTGCATGCAAGCAGCAATCTCTTTTTTCTCTTTTCTCCTCTCCCTCCAGCCTCCGAACACACTCCCTTATATCCTCCCTCAACTCTGCCTCCTCAGTCCAGACTGCATAATCTCAGTTCATAGGTCCACATCACATGGCCTGATCTTGTGTCATGGTGTGCCTGCGCAGCTCTCACAATGGACGTGGCTAGTTTCAGGTGTTTGAGGAAGTCAGGTGCTAGTCATAAGACTTAGCTGCAGTCCCGAGTGCCATCTTGGGACTGCCGCCACACCCGCTCCCCACAAGTAATTATCTTCAAAAAATTATATAAGAAACTTCCCTAACATAAAGAAAGAGATGCCCATGAACATACAAGAAGCCGACAGAACTCCAAGCAGATTGGAACAGAAAAGAAATTCCTCCCTTCAAATAATAGTCAAAACACCAAATTACAAAACAGGGAAAGAATATTAAAAGCAGTAAGGGAAAAAGGTCAAGTAATATATGAAGGCAGACCAATCAATCACAATTAGAGGAGACTTCTCAACAGAGATTATGAAAGCTAGAAGATCATACAGACCCTAAGAGAACACAAATGCCAGTCCAGGCTACTATATCCAGCAAAACTCAATTAACATAGATGGAGAAGCCAAGATATTCCATGACAAAACCAAATTTACACAATATCTTTTGACAAGTCCATCCTTACAAAGGATAATAGAAAACTCCAACACAAGGAGGGAAACTACACTCTAGTAAAAACAAGAAAGTAATCTTTTGGCAAAACACTCAAAAGAAGACTGCCACACAAACATAATTCCACCTCTAATAACAAAAATAACAGGAAACAATTACTATTCCTTAATATCTCTTAACATCAATAGACTTGATACCCCAATTAAAAGTCATAGACGAACAGACTGGATACAAAACAGGACCCGGCATTTTGCTACATACAGGAAATGCACCTCTGTGACAAAGAGAGACACTACATAAGAGTAAAATTTTGGGAACATTTTTCCAAGCAAATGGTCCCAGGAAGCAAGCTGGAGTTGCTATTCTAATATCGAATAAAATCGACTTTGAACCAAAAGTTATTAAAGAAAATATTCATTGTTATCACAGGAAAACCTACCAAGGTGAACTTTCAATTCTGAACATCTACGCTCCTAATACGAGGGCACTTACATTCTAAAAAGAAACTATACTAAAGCTCAAAGCACACATTGCACCTCACACAATAATAATAGTAGACTTCAACACACCACTCTCATAAATGGACAGATTATGGAAACAGAAACTTAACAGAGATAGAGTAAACATAACAGAAGTTATTAAACAAATGGATTTAAGACACATCTATAGAACATTTCATCCTAAAACAATATAACTTTTTCTAAGCATCTTATTGTATATTCTCAAAAATTGACCATATAATCTGTTACAAAACTGGCCTCAATACATACAAGGAGATTGAAACAGTCCCATGCATCCTATCATATCACCATGAACTAAGACAGGTCTTCAAAAACAACAAAGCAACTGAAAGCTCCCACACACATGAAAGCTGAACAAGGTTCTATTCTATGACAACATGGTCAAGCAAGAAATAAAGAAAGAAATTAAAGACTTTTTAGAACTGAATGAAAATAAAGGCACAACATACCTAATCTTATGGGATACAATGATAGCAGTGCCAACAGGAAAATTCATACCTCTGAGTGCCTCCAAAAAGAAACTGAAGAGATCATATACTAACTGTTTGACAGCACACCTAAAAGCTCTAGAACAAAAAGATGTAAAGACAGACAAGAGAAATAGACTGCAGCGAAAAATCAAACTCAGAGCTGAAAATAACAAAGTAGAAACAAAAAGAACAATACAAAGAATTAACAAAATCAGGACTTAGTTCTTTAAGAAAATCATGATAGATAAACGCTTAGCCAGACTAACCAGAGGGCACAGAGACAGTATACAACTTAACAAAGTCAGAAATAAAAAGAGAGACACAACAACAGAAACTGAGGAAATTCAAAAAATTCTCAGATGCTACTGTAGAAGTCTATACTCAAAAAAACTGGAAAATCTGAAGGAAATTGACATTTTTCTAGGCAGAAACCAGGCACCAAATTTAAATTAGGATCAAACAAACCATCTAAACAGTTCCATAACCAGTAAAGAAATAGAAACAGTTATTAAAATTTTCCCAACCCCCCCAAAAAAATCCCAGAACCAAATGCATTGATTGGAGAAATCTATCAGACCTTCAAAGAAGGTCTAATACCAATACTGTCCAAACTATTCCACAAAATAGAAACAGAAGGAACACTACCCAATTTATTATTTGAAGCCACAATTATGCTTATACCTAATTCACACAAGACTCTACTAAAAGAACTTCAGACCAATTTCCCTCATGAATATCAATATAAAAATACTCAATAAAATTATCGCAAACTGAAACCAAGAACACAAAAGAATGATCATCCACCATGATCAAGTAGGCTTCATCCCAGTTATGCATGGATGCTTCAGTATATGGAAATCTGTCAACGCAATCCATTATAAAAACAAAGTAAAGGAAAAAAATACATGTTCATTTCCTTACATTCTGAGAAAGCAGTTGACAAAATCCAACACCTCTTGATGATAAAACTCTTGAAAAGGTCAGGACTTCAAGGGATAGACATAACATAGTAAAAGCAATATACAGTAAACCATTAGCCAACATCAAACTAAAAGGAGAGAAACTTGAAACAACACCACTAAAATTAGGGACTAGACAAGGCTGCCCATTCCCTCTCTATATATTCAATATAGTATTCAAATTCTTAGCAATTAGATAACAAAAGGAGGTCAAAGGGATAAAAATTGGAAAGGAAGAAGTCAAAATATTACTGTTTGCAGATGATAAGATAATATACTTTAGAGACCTCCAAAATTCCCACAGAGAACTCCCACAACTGTTAAACAACTTCAGCATTGTGGCTGGATATAAAATTAACTCAAAGAAATTAGTAGCCTTCCCCTACTCAAAGGATAATTAGGCTGAGAAAGAAATTAGGGAAACAACACCCTTCACAATAGTCGGAAATAATATAAAACTCTAACAAACAAGTGAAATATCTGTATTACCAGAACTTCAAGTCTCTGAAGAAAGAAATCAAAGAAGATCTCAGAAGACAGAAAGATATCTAATGCTCATGGATTGGCAGGATTAGTTCAGTAAAATGGCCATCTTGCTGAAAACGATCTATGGATTCAATGCAATCCCCAACCATATTCCATCTCAATTCTTAATAGAGTTAGAAAGAGCAATTTGCAAATTTATTTGGAAAAGCCAAAACCCCAGGACAGCAAAAACTATTCTCAACAATAAAAGGACCCCTGATTGAATCACCATTCCTGACCTCAAGCCGTGTTACAGAGCAATAGTGATAAGAACTGTATGGATAGGTGCAGAGACAGTCAGGTAGATCAGTGGAATAGAATTGAAGACCCAGAAATGAACACACATACCTATGGTCACTTGATTTTTGACAAAGGAGCTAAAACTCTTCAGTGGAAGAAATACAGCATTTCTAACCCTTGGTACTGGTTCACCTGGAGTTCAGCATGTAGAAAATGCAAATTGACCCATTCCAATCTCCTTGTACAAAGCTCAAGTCCAACTTGATCAAAGACCTCCACATAAAACCAGATGCACTAAACCTAATAGAAGAGAAAATAGGGAAGAACCTGGAACATTTCCTAACAAAACACCAGTTGCTTATGCTCTAAGATCAAGAATTGAAAAATGGGACCTCATAAAATTGCAAGACTTCTGTAAGGCAAAGGACACAGTCGATAGGACAAAATGGCAAAAAAGAGATTGGGAAAGGTCTTTATCAGTCCTATGTCTGATAGAGTGCTAATATCTAATGTATACGAAGAGCACAAGAAGTTAGACTCCAGAGAATCTAATAATTATATTAAAAATAGGGTACAGTGCTAAACAAAGAATTCTCAACTGGGGAATACAAAATGGCTAAGAAGCACCTAAAGAAATGTTCAACATCCTTAGGCATCAGGGAAATGCAAATCAAAACAACCTGAGTTACCACCTCATATCAGTCAGAATGGTTAAGATCAAAATCTGAGGTGACAGTACATTCTGGTGAGGATGTGCAGAAATAGGAAACCTCCTCCATTATTGGTAGGATTGCAAGCTGGTACAACCAGTCTGGAAATCAGGGTGGAGTTTCCTCAGAAAATTGGATATAGTACTAGCTGAGGACCCAGCTATACCACTACTTGATGTACACCAAAAGATGCTCCAACATATAACAAGGGCACATGCTCCCTTATGTTTATAGCAGCTTTATATATAATAGCCAGAAGCTGGAAAGAGCCAAGATTTCTTCCAAAAGAAGAATGGATACAGAAAATGTGGTACAACTACCAATGGTGTACTACTTAGCTATTAAAATCAATGACTACATGAAATTCTTAGGCAAATGGATAGAACTAGAAAATATTATCCTGAGTGAGGTAACCCAGTCACAAAAGAACACACATAGCATGCACAAACTGATAAGTAGATATTAGCCCAAAAGCTTGGAAAACCTAAGAAAAAATTCAGAGATCATATGAAGCACAAGAAAAAGGAAGACCAAAATGTTGATGCTTTATTCCTTCTTAGAAGGGAGAGCAAAATACTCACAGGAGGAAATACAGGGCCAAATAGTTGAACGGAGACTGAGGAAAAGGTCATCTAGAGACTGCCCTACATTGGAATCCATCCCATATGCTTCCACCACACCCAGTCACTATTGCTGATGCTAAGTAGTGTTTGTTGACTAAAGCCATATATGGGTGTCTCCTGTGAGGATCTGTCAGAGCCCTACTGATGCAGATGAGGAGGTTTGCAAGTAACCACTGGACTGAACGAGGAGACCCCAATGGAGGAGATAGAGAAAAGACTGAAGGAACCGAAGGTGTTTTTTAACACCATAGGAAGAACAACAATATGAACCAACCAGACCCTACCAGATCTCCCAATAACAAAACCACCATCCAATGAGTACACCTGGAGGGATCCATGACTCCAGCAATATATGTAGCAGAGAATACCATTATCCAGTATCAATAAGATAACCCCTTGGTCCTATGAAGGCTCGTTTCCTCAATGTAGGAGAATGCCAGTGCATTGAGGTGGATGTGGGTAGGTAGGAGTGGGAGCATCCTCAGGTAGAGGGTGGAGGGGTTATGGGAAAGGGGGGGGGTTTGGAGTACATTTGAAATGTAAATATATAACATATCCAATAAAAATAAAATTAAAAATATTTTTAAAAGTATGTTTAATGCACTCAATAACTTCTCACATTAATTTTTCTCTGTATGTAGTTTTGTCCTTTCTAAAAGTAAATAAAAGGGACCAAAGTACATACAAAACTGTGATTTCTCAGGTTAAACTTTCTGTGATGGTTCATTTTAATTGTCATTCTGTATAATTAACAACTTGATACAATCTAGACTTTTAACAATCTAGATTCACCTAGAATAAATTATCAGTATGAGACATTTAAAATAAGAACTGATTTGAACATATCTGTAGGGAAACTCTTTTTTTTTATTTTTTTTTCTTAACTTGAGTATTTCTTATATACATTTCGAGTGTTATTCCCTTTCCCGGTTTCCGGGCAAACATCCCCCTCCCCCCTCCCCTCCTTTATGGGTGTTCCCCTCCCCATCCTCCCCCCCTTGCCGCCCTCCCCCAACAATCTAGTTCACTGGGGGTTCAGTCTTAGCAAGACCCAGGGCTTCCCCTTCCACTGGTGCTCTTACTAGGATATTCATTGCTACCTGTGAGGTCAGAGTCCAGGGTCAGTCCATGTATAGTCTTTAGGTAGTGGCTTAGTCCCTGGAAGCTCTGGTTGCTTGGCATTGTTGGTCATATGGGGTCTCGAACCCCTTCAAGCTTTCCAGTTCTTTCTCTGATTCTGTAGGGAAACTCTTAATGATGTTCATTTGTAGAGGGAAGACTACACCATAGTCAGTGGCATTATTGTCTAAGCAGATTGTCCTGGAATGTATAAGAGTGAAGAAATCAGCTGAACCTTAGTAAGCAAACATTAATTTACTACTTTCTGCTCAAGAAAATGGATATATATGTGAACAGTTCTTTTAGACTGCTGTTCTGTGAATCACCTACTGTGATAGACTATAACCTGAAATTGTGAGATAAAACAAGGTTTTGTCCACTTAGGTTTTTGTTTTGTTTTTCTTTTTTTTTTTTTTTATTGTGTTTTGGTCAGAATATATAATCACAGCAACAAGAATTCAAAGAAGACAACTTTGTCTTTTTCCCTACAAAAAACCCTTCTCTGATATCAATCTCATTGAGAATTGTTCAAAGGCAATGGTAACTGAGTATTGTAAGTGCATTTTGTAAATAATCAGACTTTTTTTTTTTCTCACACATTTAAAGGTGGGAAAATCAAAGATACGGTACCTTGTGTGGACTGGACTTACTCTGTATTGTAAATATGGTACCATTGCTTTATCTTCACTCTGAAGAAATGTACAAAGAAATGCTCACTAACATCCACTGATGAGGGCTAATTACATTTATGCGCTTAAGACTGAATGAATTAAGGGCTCCTTTACTTTAGACTCTTATATTTGTTCCAAGTAGGAGCTTTAGGGAGACACTAGTATTGAGACAATAGCAAAGACCATTAATTTCTAGACATTTTGTATTAGTCATGCCTGTAATTTGCTCTATTGACTTTGACTCCCTCACATACCTAGAGCGATGAGAAACATCTGATAAACATTCTTTACTTAAAAGCAAAGGAAATAAACAGAGGAACTACTTAAGTATTAATACATAACATATAGCTATAGTCATTTCTAACATGAATTATAGTGTATAAATAATTTGGTATTTTAAAAGAACTATATAAAAGTATTTAGATAATAGTGAAAATATTAGGCACATAACACAAATTTTAGGATTTTTTTCTTTTATGTACCTATGACAAAAGTCTGTCGAGAGCATGAATAATGTCAGTTTCATGCTTGTTTTCCACTTAAATACTGTTCATTACAAATTTATGTACTTACTACAAACATTTATTTTGTTAAGATATTTACATTTAGATTTGTGTCATCATCACAAAATAAAAACAAGTTTACTCCTGTTTGTAATTAAAATTCTTGAATTTGTGTTTTCTATGAATTTATGTATATATGTTTATGCTTTTCCGGAGTATAAAAGTATTGATCTCAGAGATTGATGACATTAATTAAGGTTTTCTGTCTGAGTTGAGATGTTTCAGTCCATTATCATTTGTCTCTGTTTTTAGGTGGAAATATTGAGGCAGCTGTAACGGTTACGTGTACACGGTGGAGCAAGGTTTCTTCCATCATGCTGACCAGGAGGTAAGACAGAGACTAGTTCAAATTCTTCTCAAGAAGACACACTTTCAAAAACTTAACTCTTACCTCACCCATATTCTACAGTTACTGCAACCTCCTTATAGGACTAGATGTTGGCCATTGTCTTGAACGTGACTTTTGAGGAAATATCTAATCCCAAACATAATGAGTGCTCGTTATTGTTTTAATTAAATTTACAAAGAACCATCAAATGCAAAGTGTGTAAAAGTTTAAACTGCCCTTAACTCAATACTTTAATATGTACTTTCTAATATTGAAATTGCCATTCAAAAGTTACACCTACAAATATGTGATTAACAGCACAGGTTAAAATTGTCAACAACTATAATTGGTAGACATGTCTATTTTATAACTTTTTTTTTGTTCAAAGTGACTTAACAAAGATTAGTCCTAAATATCTTTAGTAACTGTGACTTGCATCCTTCCTAATTTCAATGTCTTACTGGTCACTCCGCTTCAATTGCCTTGACACAATGTTCTTTTGTCTCTCTTGAGACTTATTCTTTGTGTCTGAAATTGAAACATAATTATATCATTTCTCACTTTACTCAACTTCCCCCATGAAACCAGTCTCTTTCTTAAAACAATATCCTTTTTCCCCTTAATATGTTGTATTTCTTTATATTATGTTTTCTGACTTTTATTTACAAGTTCAGCCGCAGACTACTTCCAGATTAAATTCATCAATCTCATGGCTTAATTTTTTTTAAATTAATGTGACACTTTGGAAATAGTAAATGTTATACACATAAAATACCAATGCGTATTGATATCTTGTTCCAGAACCTATATTATTTTCCAGTTAAACTTTTATTTGTAACTCTGAAAGAATGAAATCAGAAAATTATGTGAATGAATTGTTGTTTCTTCAGGCGTAGGATTTGCCTGTGGAGCTATTCAAGAATAAATAGTCAGGTGCTCTTCCTTACCACTCAGAACTTGGTTCTTAGGAAGAGAAAGAAACAAGGCTGAGGGAGTGAATGGGGTAGCACTATGTCAAATACTATGGAAGGTAAAAGAACATAATTGGCTTTCTAAAAATCATTTATGCAGAATGATCAAATTATCTTGTTGTGTCTGATCTATCAGTGGCTCCTGTCTTATGATTATTTCTTACCTCTATTAAGTTGCATGCTTGTTAAAAGTCTGTAAGTTGTTCTCAAACCTATTTTAACCTATGAACATGTATGTAAGCTTCTGCTATGTATAATAGATATACTATGATGTAATATCAACAAAATTAGGTTTATTAGTTATTTTACTCGAAGTAGTTGCTCTGTGTGATGTCACATATCTAGTGTTGATCCCCTGAATGCTGTAATGTGTTTTGATGAGTCAAGATATTGCCTGCATCACCAATTTGGAAAACAGTATAAATTAGTAGACTCACATGAACATTACCTTTCTGCAAGTATTATTAATGCAATGTAAGTGTTTCTCTGGCAATTGGTTTACAAACCATGAGTAATTTACTAATGAGGTAAATACTCCAACATGTCAATTCTAAAATTTTGCTGCATATATTAATAAGTAAGGGAAAATGTAAAGGTAATTTTGGCTTTTTGTATATTATTACAACAGATTAGAGTGATGTTTTTCAAAATAAAGTAATTATAAGAGTGAGCTAACAATTTCTATATCAAATTGAGAAATAAACAAAAGTTTTCAATGACCATATGTTGTATTAATTTCTGGAAGTTTATAATAAATTTCTATACATGTTACATCTACTCTAAAGAATTCAACCTGATTACATGGATTCCATTCACTTATAAGGAAACATAAATATAGTAGCAATTTAGTTTAATCACGAGTAATTATATTGTGTTTTCTCCATTCAACATTTCTCTTATTAATAGAAAAATATATTTGAAATTAGATTTTAAATTGTTTGAAATGTTTGAAATTCAAACTGTTTCTCAGTAGTGGTTGCAAGATTTTGTTTAAGGAACATAGTTATAACACGTGATTTCTAGTTTCTTAAGGGTTTCAGATGATCTATTTTTACTTTGATTTCCATATTTATACTTGCCTTTGCTTAGCTTCCAGCTGTATTCTTTAGCTGTATCAGTGAGAAGATATTGATTGAGAACATTCTATTTGCTTGATAAGATTATTTTTACTAAAAGTATGAAACATTGAAGAAAATTTCTTCTTCGTTCATATCTTATTCTCTCTAAGTTGTGGAGCACCCAAAACTCATTTGAGCAAATCTCTACTGTTTACTTTTTCTATCATAACATGTAGAAAATTTTTTCTTTCCTATCTGTTTAACCTTTTTCTAATTATATTTGTTATAAAATAAATAAAGTAATTGGAAAAGTGATTCATTAATAAAATTGAAAGTATTTGCAGCATGAGAGACAAGGTCTAAGAATAGTCCTTGTCAGTGTCCTAAGTCAAGAAAATAGCTGATTTATAAGTTCAAGTTGACACAGGGAATCTTCACTCCTTTTAATCAAAAACAATTACTGTAAGGAAATGTGAATATGCAGCAAATATAACTTGCATTTGTATGGAGGAACACTACTCATTCTTCTTAAAGCAAAGATATTGATCTGTATTAAAATTTAGGCATATGTATACACATAAATTTCTTACTGGAAATATATATTGAACATAGTATTTTCCATTAATCCCTTACCTCTGTGTCTATTATGCATGTACATAAAATATTACAACTATGATATGTAAAGATACAGAATATACCAATTACATATTTATTATGTAATAGAGTTTTCTGCACCTACATCATTGAATCCATTGAGTATTCTTTTTCTAAAACCCAAGATTAATTTTCTATAGAAATGTCAAATCTACTGAAAATATTTCATATAGTGTACTCTTTATATAATGCAACTGACACAAGACTCACAAATTGTCTAACCAGTAAACACATAAAAACAGAACACACAGGATTCTTTTAGCATACTCTGTCCTTTAATGTGTCTATGTCTCTTTATTTCATGGTGCTTGGCTTACCATTACATGGATGTGTGTGTGTGTGTGTGTGTGTGTGTGTGTGTGTGTGTGTGTGTGTGATATATATATATATTAATATATATATATTACATTTTATATAATATATTGGAGAATTCCTTTTAGGTGGATGTTCAAAATGTCTTGATATCCTGTAGAAAAAATTCAGAAATGTCTTATTCTTTTATGGAGGTTACAGTGCTTCTTAAAGTGTGATTACTAGAGGTCACTTTATCATGAGAGTTTTCTAGCTCTCTTGCTGACTCTTTATAGAATGATTCTTGTCTTGAGTATGATCTCATTTCTTTTTAGATGGCTGGCTTCCAGTTAGCATAGAGCCTATACTAGGAGGTGAAGGGGCCAATGGATGGCAATTGCAACACCAGGGAAGTCTCCATACCATCTTCTTTAGATTTTCAATTATTCTGTCACTCTCCACTTAAAGACTGCCAAACATACTGGTAGTAAAGGAAGCCTCCCAGCACCAAGTCTGGCCTGACAGCTGCAAAGGTCATATTCCATTTCTGTCTGCGTGTTCAATTCCCTCTGAGGTCTTCTATTTCTCCAAACTGACAAACAAATAAAAAGCGCCCACAGATCAAACAGCTCCCAGCGCTGTGATCCTACTCAGTAGCCTTGCTATCTGGAAACCACATTGCCTTTGACTGATGCCTTGGACCACTTCCAAGAATCTTGTGATGTTCTGTCTCAAGGGAGCAACTACCACTTGTAATGAAGCAGCCTTGCTTCACCCTGCCCAGCTCATGTATGCCTTTTAATTAGCCCTGGGTCACACACTCTGTTAGATAACACAGTGTGTTTCTCACATTATGAGAGCAAAGCCCTAAATTGTCGAATAAGGGAGCTAATGATCTTTGAACTAAACAGGCTGGAATTTTTGTTTTGCGAGGATCTACCACTAACCATCTGGGGTTATTTTAAAGCCATCATCTGTCTTCCTAGCAGCTTTAATTTAACAATATTAATGTTAGCTGGTTCTAACTTTAGTTTCATTTCCATCAAACCAAGAGCAAAGGTTAATTTCTTTTGTGGCCTTTGTGCTTTGAAAAGTGAACACAGTGAATATTAAATGAATAAAAATGACTAATCATTGCTTTTCTTTATATATTTAGAGAAAGTTACTTTGAGAACAAATATTAAAACCTCTCTCTGTTTTTTGTTCTTTTAATAGAACCATTAATAACACTAGGTAGAAAGAAAGTATACAACAATGTAATGTTTTTGTTCCATGCTAATTATGTTGTCAGCTTCTTGTCTGAGGGCATAATTGGCTCTGGCAGCAGCCCATATTATAATTTGTAAATGCTATGTGTTGGGACTTTATTTTTGGTGGCCCAGAAAAAGATGCAACCTTAGGAACTGGATTCACTGTTTAGAGAATTTGGTGTAAAAAATTATCAATTGGACTTTCCCAATAGCAACTAAGTACAACTTGGACAAATATTATTGATTCAAAGCTATAGGCAGGATTATACACATCAAAGACAGTCATTCTTTTATTGATCTGTCTCTGTGTTTTTCAAATGTGAGAAAATGCTTGAACAATTAGTATGTATGTGAGGCCAGTGGTGAGAAACACTGCAGTAAATATCTAGGGTATGGTCATATTTCATCAAACTATTGCAAAATAGTATTTCATATACATTTCAAGCAAGTAGAAAACATCAGCTTCTTAATACTTCTTTCAACATGCCCAATCTGTATGTGTTCAGTCCATACTATGCATCTCATGTGTTTGTATGTGTTTTTATGTGGAATTGCAAAACTTAAAGAGTGATAGATTTGTTATCTGACTCCCTCAGATAATGATAAATGTGGCTGTAGGCTTCCTTCTGTTTGACAAAAGTTCAGAATGTTCTCCCTTATACTAAGTACTGAACATCTTTTCATGGATCACTTACTGCAGAATGTTCTTAATTCTTTGTTCTCTTAGGTACATTTTAATAAAAAGACAAGCTTTTGTCTCAGAACCCCGAGCACATTCCTTAGCAATGTCATTTAGTCACTATATCCAGAATTCTATGAAAGGGTAGAAACTTAATCCCAACCCACAACTATCAGCAAACACAAGTGGTCCAATCACATACACCAACCCCCAAATCAACAAATCATTCCATATTTTCTTACAACTCAACTACTATAAAAAATTACATTTCATTCTATAGCAATACCCCAAATAAAACTGTGTTTTAAGCTCTTAGTAGATATAATTTATAATAATTTTAATGCTTTGACACTGACATATAATAATGAATTATCTGAAATCTAGGGAGCTTATGGGTAGGTAAATTGTATTATATGTTTTAGGCTTTTAATTGTGGGAGGAGGGTGTCCTGGAGGAACTGAGAGGAGTGAAGAGATGGAAAACTGTGTCAGATTCTCATGTGTACACATGAGAAAAATAAAAAAAAGAAAGGAAGAGAAATTGATCCCAATAACTACAAAAGTAAATTAAAATAGTAATCCCTCTTAAGGGATAGTTTCAGTAATGAATAATACTTTATTTTGATGGTTTATTTAACAATATATAATGCTGTTTAGTAGGAGCAAACTTTAATTTTAATGTATTTATTACTTGTGTGTATTTGGATGTGTTTGAGCATAAGTTGGAGAATGACTGTAATGTTCGCAGAAGCCAGAAGTGGGTACTGAAAATCTACTTCAGATCATCTGAAAGGGATATGCTCATTTATAAGTGCTGAGCTCTTTTTCCATCTCCCAGATCCTAAGCATTTTCAACAGCCATTTCCATTTTACATGAAGAATTCCTCTTTAATTTAAATTTAAATTTTAATATTTTATTCTGCTGAACTTTGGTCCCCAAGAACAATGACTGAAAGTTAATTTGTTTTCTTTTGAATATGTGTGTGTGTGTGTGTGTGTATGTGTGTGTGTAGTATATACTAATTTAATATACACATTCTGAAAATAATCTAGGTAAAAATTCTGCTATCAGACATTCATTAGTATTTTATTCCTTTTCTGTACCACAATACAGTTGATTATATGTAGAAAAGAGCACCTAAGTTCAAAATGATATATTTAGTGTTATTTACCATGCCAACAATTTATTTTAAAATACTTTTTAAATTTTTAGCATATTTTCTAATTTCACACATTTATATGTTATATTTTAAGATAAATTTTATTAAATCCAATATTTAACAATTTCATATGGGTACTGTGCATTCTGACTTCTGCTACCCTATCTTTGTGCAGAAAACTATGAACTTGGCTTGGACTAGCTGCATTGAGAGGCACAAGGTACAGGCTTTTCAGGTTAGTCCATTGCTCCTGAGGAAAATTGTACCTTCTAGTCCCTGAGAGACCAATGCACTCTGTCAAGCATTGCACTAAACAGGCCTCTTTGTATTTCTTTGTATGTTCCTTTAGTAGTCAGAAAAGCATAGGATCTCGATAATACATTTGATCTATATATTAATCTTGTGTATCCACTATAGGTGAAATCTTCATTGTTTCCTGGCAACTACAACCGTATTGATCATGGCAAGTGCCATCAAATTTTGTTTCTTATTAAGGTATAAAGAGTCTAGTTACACTCAATAAAATTGTCACAACAATTGTGACCCCTCCAATCTGAACTGATTTAAGCCATTTCAGCCAAATCATATTACCTTCGGCCCAGTAAGTTAGCACAGGTAATGGAGGCAAAGCTGTCGTTTTTCCTTCTTCGTTCTACTTTCCCTTCTCCTCTATTGAAGTTCTCTCAGACAAATATGTCTCTCTCTCTCTCTCTCTCTCTCTCTCTCTCTCTCTCTCTCTCTCTCTCTTTTGCTTTATGTTTGACTGTGTACTGGCGGGCTTTTTGTGTCAGTTTGACACAAGCTGGAATTATCATAGAGTCTCTCTTGACCTCCATGAGATCCAGCTGTATGGCATTTTCTCAATTAGTGATCAAGGGTTGGCGGTCCCATTGTAGGTGCCATCCTTGGGCTGGTAGGTTCTCTAAGTTCAAGAATCGACAAATGGGACCTCATAAAATTCAAAGCTCTGTAAGGCAAAAAGACACTGTCATTAGGACAAAACGGCAACCAAAAAATTGGGGAAAGTTCTTTACCAATTCTACATCTAATAGAGGGCGAATATCCAAAATATACAAATAACATAAGAAGTTACGACTCCAGAGAGACAAATAACCCTATTAAAAATGGGGTACAGTGTTAAACAGAACATTCTCAGCTGAGGACTATCGAATGAACAAAAAGCACCTAATGAAATGTTCAACATCCTTAGTCATCAGGGAAATGCAAATCAAAACAACCCTGAGATTCCACCTCACACCAGTCAGAATAGCTTGCCCGGAAACCGGGAAAGAGAATAACACTCGAAATGTATATAAGAAATACTCAAGTTAATAAAAAAAAAAAAAACAACTCAGGTGACAGTAGATGCTGGCAAGGATTCGGAGAAAGAGGAACACTCCTCCATTGTTGGTGGGATTGCAGACTGGTACAACCATTCTGGAAATCAGTCAGGAGGTTCCTCAGAAAATTGGACATTCCACTACCTGAGGACCCAGCTATACCTCTCCTGGGCATATGCCCAAAAGATGCTCCAACATACAACAAAGACACGTGCTCCACTATGTTCATAGCAGCCTTATTTATAAGAGCCCAAAGCTGGAAAGAACCCAGATGCCCTTCAACAGAGGAATGGATTAAAAAAATGTGGTACATCTGCACAATGGAGTACTACTCAGCTATCAAAAACAATGACTTCATGAAATTCATAGGCAAATGAAATGAGCTAGAAAATACCATCTTGAGTGAGGTAACCCCATCACAGATAAACACGCCTGGTATGCAGTCATTGATAAGTGGATATTAGCCCAAATGCTCGAATTACCCAAGATGCAATCCACAGACCATAGGAAGCTCAAGAAGAAGGATGACCAAAATGTGGATGCTCCCACTCTTTTTTTTTTAAATTATTATTAACTTGAATATTTACATTTCGAGTGTTCCCTTTCCCAGTTTCCGGGTAAACATCCCCCCAATCCCTCCCCTTCCCTTTCTTTATGGGTGTTCCCCTCCCCACCCTCCCCCCATTGCCGCCCTCCCCCCAACAATCTAGTTCACTGGGGGTTCAGTCTTAGCAGGACCCAGGGCTTACCCTTCCACTGGTGCTCTTACTAGGATATTCATTGCTACCTATGAGGTCAGAGCTTAGAAGGGGTAAAATATCCACAGGAGGGCATATAGAAGCAATGTTTAGACCAGCAACTGAAGGAACAGCCGTTCAGAGCTTGCCCCACATTGGCCCATATATATCCAGCCACCAGATAAGGTGATTGAAGGAGGTAAAAACTGCATGCTGAAAGGGACCAGATATAGATCTCTTCTGAGAGACACATCCAGAGCATGTCCAATACAGAGGTCAACGCTAGCAACAAACCACTGAGCTGAAAAGAGGACCCCTTTGAGGAGAATTAGAGGAAGAATTGAAAGAGTTGAAGGACCTTGCCACCCCATCAGAACAACAATGTCATCCAACCAAAGCTTCCAGGGATTAAACCACTACCAAAAGATTATACATGGACTGACCCAGGTCTCCAACTGCATATGTAGCAGAGAATAGCCTTGGGGCATCAGTGGACGGGGAAGCCCTTGGTCCTGCCAAGGCTGGATCCCCAATGCGGTAGAATATGGGGGCGGGGGCAGAAATGGCGATGGATGGGGTGGATACCCGTTTGGGGGAGCGGGAGGGGAGGGGATGGGGGCTTATGGACAGGAAACAGAGAAAGGGAATAACATTTGAAATGTAAGTAAAGAAGTATATCTAATTTAAAAGGGGGGGGGAGAAAAAACAAGAAAAAAAAGAAAGAAAGAAAACTGAGCAAGTCAGGGAAAGTAAGCCAGTAATCAGCACCCCTCCATGGCTTCTGCATCAGCTCCTGCCTCCAAGTTCCTGCCCTCTGTGAGTTCCTGACTTCCTTTGTCAATGAGCAGCAATGTGTAAGTTTAAGCTAAATAAACCCTTTCCTCCCCAACTTGCTTCTCGGTCGTAATGTTTTGTCCAGGAATAGAAACCCTAAGATGTACTGATTTTAAAACAGGCTATCTTTGGGACCACCTTCTGAATTATCTGTAAGAACATGATGTGCTCATTGGCAGATACATATCTAAAGCTTTTCATCCATCAGCATGAGCCAATGCTCAATGCTTCACTAATGAGAGTTAGGGCTCCATTAGCCAGGCTCCTTGGTACATGCTTGACTATTAACAAACTCCATCTTTTGCTATCTTAGTGCAGGCAGCATTAAGTGATGTGTCATGTCACTGGAGCTTCTATAAAATACCGTTTCCAAGATTCTATACCTATTTTTCAGCTCTTCTCTAGGAATTGACAACAGTGATAAAAATTTCCTTCTTAATGCCTGAATATTCACCTGTCTCATAGTCTCAACACTTTGAGAAATCATCCCAATGTATGCACTACCTTCCCTAAAAATTCTGCCTCTTAGAGGCGTCTCAAGTGCACTCAGAGAGCGCTTAACTGCATCAACATCACAGTAGTTTCACCACTTTTGCACCAGTGAAAATATCATTCAAGGATGGTCTGTGTTGTAATGCATGAGAGTCATTGTCCAATAAAATAAGTGCTGTCTGCCCAGAAGCCAGCATATTAGAGCATCTTTCAGAATTGTGAAATCTAGATAGCAAGAGGGATGCCTCTCACTCTTTTCTATCTTTGTCTGTATCTCTTCGTGCATTTCGTAAGAAATGCAGCCTGTACTGAAAACATTTTATTTAGTTTTCAAATGTAACTTGACAGTACGAAGTTAAACTTGAATATTTTGTAACAAAAAATGTGAAAAAATTTAAAAATATTTAGAGATTTTTGGAACACCCCATCATAAATGGGATTTCTTCAAACCTTTCCACACACAGCTTAGGGAGCTATGGGAAAAGGGTGTAGCAGGAATGGAAAGATAACAGTGGATGATGACTTTAAGAAAATAACATCTTCTAGATACAACAAGATTGATAATTATGTGACCTCACAGTGACCATGGTAGAGTACACAGGGCCTGCCCTGGATCATGCAAGATGGGTGCCAGCATTGAAAGGGGAAATGGATACAGGCTACTATCACAACTCAAGAAGCTACTTTCAAATGACACCTGTTTGCAAGCAAAGGTTAGTTTGCTTCAAGGGAGTCTCACTGGATATAGGAACCACACATAAGAATAGGACACGCTGTCCCTTAGCCATCTGGTTGTCCTTCATGTTGGCTGGATATTCGTGATGCCAGCAGAACTTCTCTGGGAGGCAGGTAGCCTGGCAATGAATCTGAGAGAACAGGATACTTCTGCTCACCTCTGGTGGTATGTGTATTCCACATCTTGTTAGGTAAGATGAACATGAATTTTAATAAAATCTTTTAGTTATTAATATGACCTCACCAGCTCCCCAACAATTGAGGCAAAGAAATATAGATCTCGTTAATCAGTTTAGTACAAATATTGGGAGATTACCTCCTATCCAATTTTTCTATATGCCAGATGATCTATGTACTTCCCAGTTGCGTTCCTCAAGTACTTGCTATTTTAAGCTTGCTCCATCAGTCATGCTCCTGGTCCATCACTTTTTTTTCTTTTATTGAATATTTTCTTGATTTGCCTTTCAAATGTTACCCCCTGGGAATCCCTTGCCCCATCTCCTTCCCACTGCTTCCATGAGGGTGCTGACTCACCCACCCTTTTCCTCATTCCTCCCTGCCCTGGCAGTTCCCTACACTGTGCCACCTAGACTTCACAGGACCAAGAGCCTCCCCTCCCATTAAGGCCCCACAAGCCCATCCTCTTCTCCATATGCTACTGGAGTCATGGGTCCCTCCATGTGTAAGCTTTTGTTAGTGGTTTAGTCCCTAGGAGCTCTGGGGTGTCTCGGTAGTTGACATTGTTGTACACATGCCTATGGGGTTGTAAACTCCTTAAACTCCTTCAGTCCTTTCTCTAACTCCTCCATTAGGGACCCCTGTTCTCTGTTCAATGGTTGGCTGCAAGCATCTGCCTCTGTATTTGTCAGGCTCTGGGCACTGCCTCTCAGGTGCCAACTATATCAGTCTTGTGTCAGCATGCACATCTTGGCATCTGCAATAGTTTCTGGGTTTGATGGATGCATATGGGATGGATACTTAAATGGGGCAGTCTCTGAATTGCCTTTCCTTTAGTCTTTGCTTCACATTTTGTTTCCCCCTTCTAAGAAGGACTGAAGCATTCACAATTTGGTCTTCCTTCTTCTTGAGCTTCACGTGGTCTGTAAATTCTATCTTGGGTATTCCAAGCTTTTGGGCTAATATCCACTTATCAGCGAGTGCGTACCATGTATATTGTTTTGTGATTGGTTCACTTCTAATGGAGACCTCCTATTCTCTCCATTTCTTTTCCCTTCTTCCAAACTTACTTATGATCCTGTTCTGTGATCCCCACCAGGTAACTGAAAACACCCTACCTCAATTCTCCATAGTAACTGACTGTAGCCACTTTCATTTAACCAGTAGCTTTAAATTTAGGAGCAAGGAATAATCAACAAAGAATTTGGGAATTTGCTCATCTGCTGGCAAACGGATCTAGGGAGTCACTATTTAGCATTTGAATACATAGCAGTATCAGACCAATCCCCAACAGTAAAATAGATACAGGAGCATGTAACAGCTTTTGGGATACCCCTATTCCAGTTATTCAGGATCCACATGAAAGTCAAGCTGTACATCTGTTACTCATGAGCGGGAGATGCCTAAGTCTAGCCTACCTGAGTTTGGTGGTTCAGACTCTGAGATCTGAAAGGGTTCAGGTTAGTTGACTCTGGTGGTCTTCCTATATAATTCTTATCCACTTTGGGGCCTTCAGTCCTTCCACTATTTGTCTGTAGGTGCCTGTATCTGTCTGAGTCAGCTGGTGGGTGGAGACAACATGCTTTTGTCTGCAAGCATAAGAGAGTTTCATTCATAGTGTTAGGGATTGGGGCTTGGCCATGGTTTGGGTTTCAAGTTGGGCTGCTTATACAGTTCTAACTATTAACAGTAAGTTATGGAACTCTTCATTAAACCAATGCTGAGAGAGCAAGGTGTATATAAGAAAACACACACAGACACACATACTCACACACCCACACCCATCCGCCCCCACCCCCCACACATTTAAATGATCATCACCACAAATTGCTTAAAACTTCAATAATTATATAAATCTATAGATTTTCAGTATGTGTGGCTATTGATAAAATCTTCTAAACACCTCTCTTTGAAAACAGGTTTAGTTCTATAATATTGCAGTTAAAATGTTAATTATTTTAAATATTCCTAGACCTTGGATATTAGAAGGAGAAGGCTTAGAAGAAATCTGGGGAAAAAAACACATATAGCATTTTCTCATGTGTCATCCAAAGCAAGTTTTATTTTATTTAGTTTATATCAGAATAATATGTTTAAAGGAAATTCCATCTATAGTCTAACAACTTCATTAGTTAAGGAAACCTGTCTGTATTTCTTGGAAAAATACCATAGAAAAAGTTAGTAATGCTTGTTATGTAACCAGTTTGTAAAAACTGTATTTGTGGGGAGTTAAATCTTAATTCTGCATTTCAAATCTCAAGAGACACTGAATAAGCACCTCACTGCTTAATGCGATGGTGAGAAAAGGTCAGTATGTATAACTCGAATTCCACACATAGACTGTTAGGTGGGTACTTGTGACTGGAAAGTGTAGTACATTATATTTCAGGTAGAGGATAATCTTCAGAAATGCTCAAGCAAAGAAAATTAGAACTACTACTAATGAAAACTCTGCCCTGTAAGAAAGACTTCCTCTCAGTTTCTCATCTTATTACTGCTATCAGACAGCAAGGCTGAATTCTGAACTTGGAATTATCTTTCAATATTTAAAATTATTTTATATGAAATCATATAGCAAGCAACGTTAATAATCCAGACCTTTAAAGCGCTCATATCATTCACAATACTTAATTTACCTAACTGAAAATTCAATATATTCATAATACTTTATATTAATCTTGGGAACTCCATTAGGAATGCCTGTGTTTACTTATATATTTATTTATTTATTGATAAACACAGACACACAAAAATACTCACACAAGTATTTTCTTTTTTTTCTTCATAGATCTCCCACCTATAAAATAGTGCTGTCCACAAGGGTGGATCTTGTCAGCATGGATAAATATCTCTGCAAATAACTTCACAGACATATCCAGAAATCTGACCTCAAAATATTTCTAAAAATTTTGGCTTTACGATTCTAAATGTCATCAATTTGGCAATGAACATTAACCAAAGTATGAATATACTAATTAGATTTATTCTCGCAACAGTTACATTATCTGTCTATTATCTGTAAACACAGCATATTCTATAGTCTAAACATGTAACGTCCATTTATTTCTCGATGAAATAATTAAACAGTGTAGATTCATGGCATAAATGAAAATAATGTAATATTGAGAATACATGAAACTTTTCATTTTTAAGCATATTATTAATTGTTTGAAAATGCCATAGCTATATATTATAATGTATTACATTATTTACCCCATATTTTCTTTTCAATCAGACCCTTGCAACATGCTTCCACTCACAGCTTCATCATATCCTGTCTCTCCTCATTCACCCACTCTGCTTTTCATACCTCCTTTGTCTTCTAGATCTCATTTCAATGAATGAGTGCTTCTCATATTCCCATAGAAGGATGCCATCAGTGCAGCACAAACCACACACCTTACCCACATTCTTAACTACATCAGTGGTTACTTTGTCCTAAACATGGAAGTCTTCTTTATTTTCACTCTGTCTTTTCATTGTCTTCTCCTTACTGTTTGATAAGTGGGAGTAATATTAAGGAATGGTTTTCTTTTTCTTCTTACCAATCATTTACAGTTTTATTATGCTGAAGGATCCCATCTAAGAAGAAAAGGTGAGAGAAAAATTATAAATAATTGAACTAGGGAAGCCACAGAAGGGACAATTTTGAGAAGTGCAGACTCAGCACTATTATGTTGTAAGGAAAGGTCACACATGAAAAAGAGTAATGCCGGGTGTCTTTGAAAGCCCCAAGTCTCCAGGCAGGTTTCTGATGTTCTTTTTCCATGGGATGGCTCTCCCAGGATCTAGTGTCCTATTCCTGAACTCTACCAAGGTAGTTATCATAATGTTATCTGCTGGCAAGTCATCCCTTGACCTAAAGTTAGCCATGCTGTCTTAAAGGAGAACTTATACTCTTTCGTTCACACTAATATTTATAACAAAATCCAGTATATCCAATTTTTATTTTCAGTTAGATAACAATTGTTTTTTACTCAGGTGAGAATAATGTAAATAGGAACAGTTATAACCAAATGATACATACACATTAATGGAAGTGCTATGAACAAACTAAAGCTACTAAAATCATCACTTCTATGGCTTCTCTAGTTTAATTATTTACAGATGCTGTAAAGCATGTAGGATATATCTATTCTAGAGTTGTCCAGGGAATACCTCTCTCTACTTATAAAGGTAAAACACAAAACAAGAATGAAATCAGGAGAGGATTAAAAACACTAAGCAAATAGAGGCAGAACTAAGTATATTAAATTAAAAATGAAAAGGAACTCAGGAAAACATTGATATATCTATGTGTGAATCAGTCTAACCTTTAGCTTAGCCATGGGTCAATAAGATATGTAAAAGTAAAACCATCCTAACAAATATAAAATTGTATAAAAGATTTAGTACGTGAGTTTTCCTTAAGAGAAATATTCAGATATAAAATAGTTGCCAGTATCTTCTTTGCTTTGTTTGAATGTCAGAAGACAATGTTTGTAGGTACAAATATTCCTACAAATTAAGACAGTAATTTTTACTACTAATTAAGATTTAAATGTTAAATCCTTTGAAGTGTCTGACAGGGAAAGTAAATTTGTGTACCTATTCCAGATGGTTAATAAAGAGATTTAAAAATAAATATATTTACCATATACTTGAACTCCTTCCTTCTTAGCAAAAAGAACTCATTAAAATAGTTCTGTAGGGGAGGGCGGCAATGGGGGGAGGGTTGGGAGGGGAACACCCATAAGGAAGGGGAGGGGGGAGGGGGATGTTTGCCCGGAAACCGGGAAAGGGAATAACACTCGAAATGTATATAAGAAATACTCAAGTTAATAAAAAAAATTAAGAAAAAAAAATAAGAAAAAAAAAAGTTAAGGTAACAATAAAAAAAAAAAGAAAAAAAAATAGTTCTGTAAATCTTAAAATGTACTAGGGTGTTTAGGGGAAAATTATTGTTGATGAATCTGGAAACTTTATTTCATGACTGTTTTTAAGTTCCTGAATCCCAATGAAATAATATAATCTGTGTGTGTGTGTGTGTGTGTGTGTGTGTGTGTGTGTGTGTGTGTGTGTGTGTGTGTTTAAATAAGGGCACAGTTATCTGGGATTAGTATCAGTTCATTCATAATATGTTAGTACCTTAAGAGTATATAACTTTCAAAAAGTAGCCTGAAATCAGAAATAAAAATTATGACTGTGTTTCAGATATTTATATTTTCTCAATTGTACGTTATGGCAAAGTTAATACAAAATGATTTAAATATATACAATATATAATTATGATTACTACCTCACTCTTATATTCATTACAGAAGACAGTATACCTTAACAAAGGCATAGAACAAAATGACATCTGTTTAATGTACAGTAAAATTATCAGCTTTATATGCATTTAAATCAATGTGATTATTTAATACTAGATAGCTGGGTAATCATCATTTCTAAAAACAAATCATAACCAATTTATAGCATGAGCTTATCTTGACCTTTGTTCCCTCTTATTTGTCATTTCAATTTAACAATATAATAATAATGACATATAAAGATATAATTCATAGGATGATAAAAAAGAAAATACATTTGGAGTGTGAGGGTGATATGGAAATTTTTCCAATACTATTTACATGATTCACTCAAATGTTAATTTTGATAGTATAATCATTCAGGTAGATGTAAAATTTAGGTTTTAATAAATTAAACATATATAAATTTAAGGTAATATAATGATCTAATTTAAAATTTGACTGATTACACACAATTTCAAGAAGATAAAAATATCAAAGATGCTGGGAGTGTTTGAATTATCATACATGTTATTAATGTCTTTACACTTGTACTACATGTTATTTACATTGGATTTTTAGCTTTTCTTTTGTAACATATCTCTTCTCATTGGGTAACCCTCTTTTTAATAATCAGCTGAATTCTGACCATGCATTCTAAAATGTATAATACTGACTGCAAAGCTGGGAGGAGAGCCGCACAAGTAATCACTTATAAAGCATTGATTCAGTTTTGTAGCACCCACATTAACAACTGGGTGTAGCAGCATGTATCTGCAATGCCAAACGAGGGAAAAATGGAGAGAGGTCGATTCCACAACTCACTCCTACTAGCCAACCACCATCAGTGAGCTCACGTATAGAGAGAGACTCTAGTTCATGAACTAAGATGAAGACCATCTAAGAGAGAATCCAAACATCAGTATCTGGTATCAGCGCATGTATACACACATATTTTTGTGCGCAGGTACACACACACACACACACACACACACACACACACACACACACACACACAAAACCACTGTCATCACCTCCATCAACAAAATAGAATTTATGTATGTAAACATTCATACACACACACAAACACAACACCATTGTTACTACCTCCACTAACACAATATAATGTATGTAAATATTCATACACACAGACACACAAACAACACCACTGTCACTACCTTCAACAAAATATAATGTAAATATATATATATATATATATATATATCATACACACACACACACACACACACACACACACACACACACACACACACACAAATACTGTGGATGCAAACTCTTTTCCGGTACTAAAGTCTAACACAACCAAATTGGCAGAAATAGTTTTATCATGTAACTCTTAGCTCCTTCCTCCTCTTACTAGGGAACTAGTGTGAATTCCATCAGAATTTTTTTCCTTATTTTTTTATTATTTTTTCCTTTATTAACTTGAGTATTTCTTATTTACATTTCGATTGTTATACCCTTTCCCGGTTTCTGGGCCAACATCCCCCTAACTCCTCCCCCTCCCCTTCTATTTGGCTTCCTCTCCCCATCTTCCCTCCATTAACACCCTCTCTCCAACAATCACGTTCACTAGGTGTTCAGTTTTGGCAGGACCAAGGGCTTCCCCTTCCACTGGTGCTCTTACTAGGCTATTCATTGCTACCTATGAGGTCAGAGTCCAGGGTCAGTCCATGTATAGTCTTTGGGTAGTGGCTTAGTCCCTGGAAGCTCTGGTTGGTTGGCATTGTTGTTCATATGGGGTCTCGAACCCCTTCAAGCTTTTCCAGTCCTTTCTCTGATTCCTTCAAAGGGGATCCCTTTCTCAGTTCAGTGGTTTGCTGCTGGCATTCAAGAATTTGGGCTGATAGCCACTTATCAATGAGTGCATACCATGTCTGTTTTTCTGTGATTAAATTACCTCCTCACTCAGGATGATATTTTCCATTTCCAAACATTTGCCTATGAATTTCATAAAGTCATTGTTTTTGATAGATGAGTAATATGCCATTGTGTAGATGTACCACATTTTCTGTACCCATTCCTCTGTTGAAGAGCATCTGGGTTATTTCCAGCTTCTGGCTATTAAATATAAGGCTGCTATGAATATAGTGGAGCATGTGTCTTGGTTATATGTTGGAGCATCTTTTGGGTATATGCCTAAGAGAGATATAGCTGGGTCCTCAGGTAGTTCAATCTCCAATTTTCTTTGGAATCTCCAGAAGGATTTCCAGAATGGTTGTACCAGTCTGCAATCCCACCAACAATGGAGGAGTGTTCTTCTTTCTCCACATCCTCGCCAGCATTTGCTGTCACCTGAGTTTTGATCTTAGCCATTCTCACTGGTGTGAAGTGAAATCTCAGGGTTGTTTTGATTTGCATTTCCCTTATGACTAAAGATGTTAAACATTTCTTTAGATGTTTCTCAGCTACTCAGAATTCCTCAGCTGTGAATTCTTTGTTTAGCTCTGAACCCCATTTTATTTATTTATTTATTTATTTATTTATTTATTTATTTATTTATTTATTTATTTTTAACTTGAGTATTTCTTATTTACATTTCAAGTGTTATTCCCTTTCCCGGTTTCTGAGCCAACATCAAACTAATCCCTCTCCCTCCCCTTCTTTATAGGTGTTCCCCTCCCCAACCTCTCCCCATTGCCGCCCTCCCCCAACAATCATGTTCAGTTTTAGCAGGACCCAGGTCTTCCCCTTACACTGGTGATCTTACTAGGATATTCAATGCTACCTATGAGGTCAGAGTCCAGTCAGGGTCAGTCCATGTATAGTCTTTAGGTAGTGGCTTAGTTCCTGGAAGCTCTGGTTGCTTGGCATTGTTGTTCATATGGGGTCTCGAGCCCCTACAAGCTCTTCCAGTTCTTTCTCTGATTCCTTCAACGGGGGTCCTGTTCTCAGTTCAGTGGTTTGCTGCTGGTATTCGCCTCTGTATTTGTTGTATTATTGCTGTGTCTCTCAGGAGAGATCTACATCCGGTTCCTGTCTGCCTGCACTTCTTTGCTTCATCCATCTTGTCTAATTGGGTGGCTGTATATGTATGGGCCACATGTGGGGCAGGCTCAGAATGGGTTTTCCTTCTGTCTCTGTTTTAATCTTTGCCTCTCTATTCCCTGTCAAGTTTATTCTTGTTCCCCTTTTAAAGAAGGAGTGAAGCATTCATATTTTGATCATCTGTCTTGAATTTCATGTTTTCTAGGCATCTAGGGTAATTCAAGCATTTGGGCTAATAGCTACTTATCAATGAGTGCATACCATGTGTGTTTTTCTCTTATTGGGTTACCTCACTCAGGATATTTTCCAGTTCGAACCATTTGCCTACGAATTTCATAAAGTCATTGTTTTTGATAGCTGAGTAATATTCCATTGTGTAGATGTACCACATTTTCTGTATCCATTCCTCTGTTGAAGGGCATCTGTGTTCTTTCCAGCTTCTGGCTATTATAAATAAAGCTGCTATGAACAGAGTGGAGCACGTGTCTTTTTTATATGTTGGGGCATCTTTTGGGTATATGCCCAAGAGAGGTATAGCTGGATCCTCAGGCAATTCAATGTCCAATTTTTTGAGGAACCTCCAGACTGATTTCCAGAATGGTTGAACCCCATTTTTTAATACGGTTATTTGTCTCCCTGCGGTCTAACTTCTTGAGTTCTTTGTATATTATGGATATAAACCTTCTATTTGTTGTAGGATTGGTAAAGATCTTTTCCCAATCTGTTGGTTGTCGTTTTTTCCTAACCAGTTTCCTTTGCCTTACAGAAGCTTTGCAGTTTTATGAGATTCCATTTGTCAATTCTTGATCTTAGAGCATAAGCCATTGGTGTTTTGTTCAGGAAATTTTCTCCAGTGCCCATGTGTTTGAGATGCTTCCCCACTTTTTCTTCTATTACTTTGAGTGCATCTGGTTTGATGTGGAGGTCCTTGATCCACCTGGACTTAAGCTTTGTACAGGGTGATAAGCATTGTTCGATATGCATTTTTCTACATACTGACCTCCAGTTGAACCAGCACCATTTGCTGAAAATGCTATCTTTTTTCCATTTGATGGTTTTGGCTCCTTTGTCAAAAATCAAGTGACCATAGGTGGTGGGTTCATTTCTTGGTCTTCAATACTATCCCACTGGTCTATCTCTCTGTCTCTGTACCAATACCATGCAGTTTTTATCACTATTGCTCTGTAATACTGCTTGAGTTCAGGGATAGTGATTCCCACAGAAGTCCTTTTATTATTGAGGATAGGTTTAGCTCTCCTGGGTTTTTTGTTATTCCAGATGAATTTGCAAATTGTTCTGTCTAACTCTCTGAAGAATTGGATTGGTATTTTGATGGGGATTGCATTGAATCTGTAGATCGCTTTTGGTAAAATGGCCATTTTTACTATATTAATCCTGCCAATACATGAGCATGGGAGATCTTTCCATCTTCTGAGGTCTTCTTCAATTTCTTTCTTCAGAGGCTTGAAGTTCTTATCATACAGATCTTTTATTTGCTTGGTTAAAGTCACACCGAGGTGTTTTATATTATTTGGGACTATTATGAAGGGTGTCGTTTCCCTAAGTTTTTCTTGGCTTGTTTCTCCATCAGAATTATTAACCTGATGACTTTCAGGGATATTTAAAAGCAGTAAATTTATCCAACTGTCTATTCTCAAGAAATGAAAAGAAGATAAAATGATTGTAGATGGAATATTGAATCATTTAGAATCTATTTGTTTTCCATTTGAAGTGTGCTGTGTGATATAAAACACTACAGTAACAAAATGAAAACGAAGCTCTTCTTTGAGATTTGGAGTTTTATGCGGTAAGTGAGCATGTCCATAGTTTAGTTGTGTCTTTAAGATAGTCTTTGTATAACACCAACAGTAAAATTTATGAAAATGTCTTCATATTAGAATTCCAATGTAATAGTGTGATTAAGATAGAACCTGAAATTATTGTTTACTAAAACTTTCAAAGTAAATAAAACTTGAAATTATTACAGACATGTACATGTGTGAGTGTGAGCATGGTATATGTACACTTGTTGATGAGGAGGTGCCAGAGGCAGATATCCAGTGTCATTAATCTCTGCCTTACAGTTTTTAATTGGCAGTAGGACCCACATGACAATATTTTTATGCTATACTTATTTCTCATGCATAATTATATCATAAACTTCTTTATAAATAGTTGTACTGAAATTATTTAGCATGGCAATGAGAAAGGAGAATATCACACACCAGTGTATTTTAAATCCATGGTCACTCTTCCCTGAAGCAAGTATCTTGCAATAGTCAAGGAAATAAACCAAAGACATAACCATGTTCACTGAGGCAGACTGTACTGTATTTGCTCATTTCATTGAAGATTTAGGTCAGGCTCTTGCATCAAGTTCATAGATACTTCATATGTCATTACTAAGATTTTTTCATGTGTATGCCTTTATATTTTAATCTATTCATTCATAAGGACTTAATTGTTCATCATATAACAAGTACTGAATATTGATTTTAATAACATAAATTAAAACATCCTCCAAAAACAAATTTAGAACAATGGAGTGCTTATGATTAGTCATTAAAATGGAAGATCGTTTTCCCTGTGCATACTATAATACATGAGTAAAATCATGTTTTAAATTCTTCAGACATAGTAAGTTAATGGCTCATGTTCCCATCAACTGTTGTTGCAGGTATTAAGTGGGGTAGAGAATAAGTATGAAATAAGGAAACAGAATGTCCAAGTATTTCAATAAGTGAAATTGTGTGCTTTCCCCTGTACCAGTCAGGAACATAATCTCTCTTTAATTAATAGTAGATTTTAACTCTAGTTCAAGTGACCATTCAATATATTTAGAGGGTGAATACTTTTTATTCAAGCAAGTTATGATAGTATAAAAACTGTCACATAGTTATTGCAGGAACTTAAGTGGGTGCTTGGGTTGCACAAGTCTCAGTAAAATCTTCTACAAAGTTGTGTAACTCAGAGGGTAATGAAAACACACAAATACCTATTTTAACAGGCAAAGTTTTAAAATACAGTCACAGGATATGTTAAATAAATTATTTTAAAATAAATCATTATATGCTTCCCAAAGTATAAAACTATGTTAGAATATTTCATAATTAAATATTTAGCCAAATAAGTAGAGAAGTAAATATAAAATGGTCTACTATTTGAGTAACTTAATAATCAGTGCCATATATTCACTGATTAATAAAGGCTGTAATTTACTATGGAGATAACTATAAACAGTGGAATTATTTACTGTCAATAGTATTAATATGTTAACTGTTGAACCCTTGGAACATTACTACAGTTACAAGAACAGGGACCAAGTTACTCAATGTAATGATGGGAGTAGACTGAGAAGTTTATAGCAGTAAGCACTGACATAAAAGAAGAAATAATTTCAATAATTTCAGTGTCAGGACGACTAAGCTCTGGTTGCTTTGCAGAATATCAGCACTGTACAAAAGGATTTTAGAAAAATAATATATTACAGTGGTTCATGGAGATCTCAAATTAAATTTCAGCTGACTGAATGTGTCCGGGTGCCTCTTGCTGTTGGGAACATTTTGAAATTCTAGAAAAGATCTATTTTAGAATACCATTAAACTCAAGAACTGCCTAGCTTCTCTGCAGAATGTAGCAGCCAGACAGAGACTACAGATTTCAAGATGAAGGAAAGCCTCACATGTTCATTCCACTCCAGAATCTTCCCTCATTTCTTCAAGTACTCTGTTCAGATTTACTTTGTCCACAGGACTGTTAGAAAAAATAAGATTTTTCATGTATAGATGAATGACTATCCCAATGTCCTCTTTTTCAGTTGATTTAGAATAGCAAATGGTAAATAGGTTTTCCACAAAGAGAAAAACTTTAGTAGAATTGGTTAATATTGTATTTGTGATTTACCTCTGTCTGGCATGTTTAGTACTGTTTCTTATAATTAGGACTTCTTACTTAATTAATGATACTGAATTCTATTTAAAACACTAGAAATTTTAGCAAATGTATTAGTCTACCATAATTATACATCAATATTTTATTACATCGATAATCCTATATATAGATATAGGTAGATAGATATAAATATAGATAGATATAGATGCATACATACATGCGGCAAACTATCCCATTAAATCTATAGAAGGATTGTTGGGTATCTTAAGAAGGCTAAATAGTATTTTTATTTTTTATAGTGAAACTTAAATAAGGATCATTAGAAAAAATAAATGTCAGAGAAAACACAATTATACAAATACCACAAAAATAATTTGTAAGAATTTAACTATTAGAATTTACATTTTTAAATCATAACCATTCCTTTTAAGTTTATGATCTTATTTGTACTTATGTGTATAACTGTATTTCTATGAGATACTATATTGGTCTCACCTATTACATATATAATATTAAATTTATTTATATCATTTTTACTTTAAGATAAGCTACATTTAATGATTGATTGTAACTTTTGAGTTAAAAATATGAATTATTTTTAAATTATTCATTTTGTCAAAATTATATATGCATTAAATATTTTATAACTGGAATTGTTTCTTTACTTATACAAAGCAACTTAAGATTCCCTTCATAATATATAATTAGCCATAAAGTTACTGGACTTGAGGCCATTTTTAACTTGTATATCCTGAGAACATACTTCAAGCTTATTTTAATGAATTATATTTGCTGGCATCATAATTGAACTTATGGCCTCTTGAGTGCTAAGCAAGCACTTTACCAAAGAGCTTTGACCTTTGCCCTGCCCATTCATTTCAGAACTAAAAGTCTGCAGCCTGCAGACATTCACCACAAACAATTCAAATATTCTCAATGGAGTCATTTAGAAAGGAAAGAAACTATAGCCTTCTATCATTCTCTAGATTTAACCGTATAAATTCAGAATATATACATAGATTCTTTGCATTGTTCCTTGTAAATGCTTTATTTCATTATATGTGGGCAGATAATATAATTTAGAGAGACACATATAAAGTATGCCTTATGCTAAATATATTAAATTTAGATGATTTTAAGCACACACACACACACACAAAACCAATTGATTCTAGCAGAGATGAAAAGAATTTAGCTACATAAATGTATTTCAAAAATGTAGTAATATGCAGGTGAAAATGTGTTTCAGGTGTATCCTATCAATCAAAAGAAATCAGTTTATTAGAAAAGAATGAAATATTCTATGATGAACAATGAATAACATGAATAAAAACAATAAATATTTAATTAGAAATCATTGAAGGAAGAATCAGTCCAGATAAGCATATGTACCCAAAAACTGGAGGTTATATTTTAACTCCATCCTACAAATGGAAATAAGATAGTGTGTTTGATATGAGAGACTTATAGGAAACCAGAGAGGTCTTATACCTCTGGAAAACTGGGCTGCTAATCGATAAAAGTGCTATTTAAATGAATGAAACCTTTCATCTGTTTCAGCTTCTCTAATTTCTTTCCAATATGCATCTGCAGAAGTTTCTGTGCATGAGATGCAATGCATCAGTAGGTGGACTCTTTCAGGCTTTAAATAAAATGCTTCTCAGGGTACAATACAGTCTAGTAGGAGAGGTCTTCTTATAAGAGGGGCCAATGAATATAAGTAAAATCCTGTCACTAGGACATAATAATGTTAATCAAAGACAGAGGCTTTGGAAAAAATTAGCAACATCCATTGGCTTCTGTCCTTTAGAACTGTCAGAATGCACATGTTGTTATTCCAGCCACTCAGTATGTAGGATTTAAATAGAACAGCCTGGTGCAACTAATGTTCCATTTTTAATGAGATGAGCCTTCATTTAGTGAAAACAACAAACAAACAAACAAAAATAACAAAAAATAAACCCCAAAACAACAAACAAAACAAAACTTACCAGGTAAACTTCTAAGGCAGATGTGAGTGGCCGCTGCTGCCATGTGGTAAGAACAAGCAGGTAAATGACACCGGGACTCACCTAAATCACAGGGACATCCTAGTGTCCACTCATCCCCAGCCAGCTTACCGTGGTCAGCAGGAGTCCTTCCCCCAGCTTCTCCCCTCCCCACCTCAGCAGAGAAACGGACACAAGGACATTGGATGCAGTAGGGGTCCACGTAAGTGCTAACATATCTCCAGGATCCTGGGTGGTGCTAAACTATCTCCGTGTTTCTCATAGTTCTATTAGTGGGTTGTTTTTTATAAGTCTCATCACAAACAACACAGTGTCACCGGGGGAGGGACCCAGCCCCCTTGACCTGCCCCTTTCCGGGTGTCCTTTATCACTTTGGTGGGACTCTTTGGTCTGTAAAAATGATCTGTCTTGGCATGCTTCTAGACTTTAAAATTTGGGTTGTTTTGTTTCATATCTTATGTTTACAGGCATCTTGTATTTCCCTAAAGACTAAATAAAGTTTTTGACCTTTTTTAAAAAAAAAAACAAAAAAAACCAAAACCTCAAAGAGGAATGAAAACCTCAGAGGAATTTTTCCAAAATAGATAGAGTATGAATTCAATTCAATAGCTTAGAAAACCAGAAGGCCCTGGAGTCTGGCCACTTAAAGAAATTTTGAGATTCTTGTCTCCTTTCTCTCTCTCTCTCTCTCTCTCTCTCTCTCTCTCTCTCTCTCTCTCTCTCTCTCTCTCAGAAACATTCAACTGATAATTGAGACAATCTCCTATGTATTTGGTAATAAATCAAATCTAATTCTGAGGAACTGTGTCTCCAGATTTTATAACCAATAGTGTGGGGAGAAGATGACAGTTTTAGCAAGTGCAGGTCACAGCTATCTGATTTTTTGGCTTTATAAATACTTATAAAATAACTATTAAAGAAGAATGTGCAACAGAAGAAAGATCTACGTTACAGTTTCTGGAAGAATACACAGTTGTCTATATGTTAGATCATTCACTAAAACTTTCTATATAAGTTAAATTTATGTATGTGGCTGCAGACAAAGATCTGGAAAATCACTTTATCCAAATATTGATCACAGCCCTCCCATAACTAAAGTCAAAATAAATGCACAAAGCATAAGAAACACCAACTATTCCTATTTTCAAAGAATCTTACTTTGTAAAATAATATCTATAATAAGAAAATTATGACTTTTCTATGGAATTAAATGTACAAAGACTATGGAAAAAAAGAGATATTCAGACATTAAAGCATTTGAGTATTTCTTAGGGGTCTAAGTGTCCAGTTTCTCAACCTTTTTTTTTTTTGCTTACCTTGTTTTATATTCATTCATTGGTAACAACATTTTAAATTATTCACAGAGTAGTAGGAGAAAAATATTTAAGCTCATGTCTGTCCATAATTTTTCAAATTATATTTATAATTAAGTAATATAATTCCCAAATTTCATTATATGTGAGAAAATTAATATAATGAACAGTGATGATATAGTTTGTGAATCTGCTGATGGTAAAATCAATCTGAAATAAAAAAATATCAATCTCTAATTTAAATAGAATCAAAATATATGATTCTAACTATATATGGAGTAATTCATGAACCATAACAAATCAGAAGATACTTCTTTTTTTTTCAAATTTTACTTAATCTTTTTATCAGTCCTGATTTTATCGCCCTCCCGGTCTACCCACTGACTGTTTCTCATTTTATACTTCTTCCCCCCTGTCCCCTGTCCCCACAAGGATGTTCCTACCCTCCTACACCAACGTCATCAGAACTCCCCAATACCTGAGGCCTCCAGTCTCTTGAGGATTAGGTGTAACTTCTCTGACTGAGTCCAGACCCAGTAGTCCTTTGCTGTACATGTGTTGGGGGACCTCATATCACCTGCTGTATGCTGCCTGGTTGGTGGCCCTGTGTCTGAGAGATCTTGCTGGTCCAGTTTAGTTGAGACTGCTGGTCTTCCTTTGGGGTCGGCCTCCTCCTCAGTTTCTTACAGTTTTTACCTAATTCAATGAGAGGAGTCAGCAGCTTCTGTTCCCTGGTTGGGTGCTAATATCTGCATCTGACTCTTTCAGCTGCTGGTTGGGTTTTTCGGAGGGCAGTCATGATAGATCCCTTTTTGTGAGCACTCCATAGCCTCAGAAATGGTGTCATGCCTTGGGGCCTTCCCTTGAGCTGGATCCCAATTTGGGCCTATTACTTGCCCTCCTTTCCTTAGGCTCCTTCTCCATTTTTATTCTTGCAGTTCTTTCAGACAGGGACAATTATGGTTCAGAAACAACCCTGTTTTCCTCATCTTGATGACCTTCCTTTCTGCTACAGGTGGGCACTACCAGCTCCTTCTTCTCTCTGTATAACATTTCATCTAAGGTCCCTCTCTTTGAGACCTGAGAGTCTCTTACCTCCCAGGACTCTGGGACATTCTGGACGGTCCCCCAACCTCCTACTTGCCCAGGTTCCCTGTTTCCATTCTTTCTGATTCCCCTGCCCACCCTGATCATGTTCCCCTCATCTCCTCCCTGTCCTCTTTCCCATCTAGGTCCAGCCCTCCGTCATCCCTTGTGATTGCTTTCTTCTCCCTCCCAAGTGGTATTGAGGCATCCTCACTTGGGCCCTTTTGCTTGGTAACCTTTTTGAGTTCTGTGGATTGTATCCAGGTTATTCTGTACTTTTTTCTTTTGGCAATATCCACTTATTAGTGAATATATACCATGCATGTCCTTTGGGTCTGAGTTACCTCACTCAGGATGATGTTTTCTAATTCCATTCATTTGCCTACAAAACTCAGAATGTCCTCCTACTTAATAGTTGAGGAGTATTCCATTGTGTGATTTCATATTTTGTAGTTTATTCTTTGCTGACTATGTCTTATACTCAAAAGGAGTATAAATTTAAAAACTATGAATAAATATATACTGTAATTTCTCTGTAATTGTTTTTCTCAAAGTAATACCATTTTACTCAGAATACTAAACCACTACCCAAAGACTATACATGGACTGACCCATAGCTCTAAGTGCATATGTAGCAGAGGATGGCCTTGTTGGGCACTAATGGAAAGAGAAGCCCTTGGTTCTGCCAAGGTTGCCCCCCCCCAGTGTAGGGGAATGTTGGAGGGGGCAGGAAGGGGAGGAGGCTGGGGATGGGAACACCCTTATAGAAGAAAAATAGGGAGGTTGGGATAGGGGTCTTATATCCAGGAAACCAGGAAAGGGAATAATATTTGAAATGTAAATTAAAAAATATCCAATAAAAATAAATAAAAAATAAAGTATAAACATATTTCTTCATGTATACAATCATGCACAAAGGAAAAGAGCTAAGTGACTATAATGCTAAGACTTAGATTATGAGAATACCAAAATGCAAGCCTCTAATACATTTGAGCTTGTGAATTCATAAATGCTTCTCTTCTCTCTCTCTCTCTCTCTCTCTCTCTCTCTCTCTCTCTCTCTCTCTCTCTCTCTCTCTCTCTTCAGTAAAAATGTAATTTCTAAAGAAGCCAGGATGGCCAAGATACATCTAATGTAGAACTAGAAGATTCAAGACTCAGCTAAGATCTCAGTGTCCTCCCACTTTCATGTCTACTATGAGTCCCAGAAACACTATGATCTCAACAGTTCATTCAGCAACAGTAAAGGCTTCTCATGGGCAAATCCCAGGAGCCAAGAAGCATCCTTACATCCTGCCTTCTCTTTTGCTCCTAGGAACAAGTTCTGTTAACCATCTTCACAAAATGTCAGCTAAACCCGTAATTGTATCCCTTACCCTCCTTGTCCAGGACCAATTGCATTCTCCTGAACAATGAGTGCTCATTCTGATGTGTATATATTTTGATATGACATCATGCAGCCTTGTATCTGCCTTCATTCAATATACCAAGTATGCAGAAGGACCTCTTAGTGACTTTAATGCTTCCATTGCAGAGAATTAGAGTGAATAATAAATCAACATCTATCTCTGATTTCCTTTTTTATCTTACATATTTATTCATTGTAGAAAACCCTTTCCTTTAAAACTCTTTCTTCTTTTCTTTTCTACCAATGTAATAGGGTGATGGCAATATTTTCCCATTTTTTTTGCCATGAATTTTTCAGGCTTTACATGTCAACTCTGACAGAAATATTTTTCATTTCCTTAAATTATCCTTTGGACATTGTATCCTGTGACCTGGGAAAAGGGTCTCCAATACGGTCAATTAATTCTTTTTTATTTTTGTATATTTACCCTCTTTATGAATCACCGTCAAGTTTCAATCCAATAACACTCTAGCTAAAGTCAATACACTTATAGCTCTTTTGATGTTCTGTGTGTATTTTGTGGATTTACTCTTCCCTAGGTTAGACTTATCCAGCTTCACCTTAGATCTACAGCAATGGTGCTGGCAGTCAAAAGAAAAATCTGCTGGTGTAATCTATGTAAAATTTCTTGCCTTTTAAAACAGTATCATCTAGCATAACGCAGCACTAGTTAGCTATAAGGAATAGAAGGAAATGGAGGGAGGCTCTACTAGACTGCCTAGTTCTACACTCTTTGGTACTGCCTTACACTTGTGACTTTAGCATGATTTGGTGTCTCATATTTTCGTTTTGTTTGCTGTTTGCTTTGTTTCATTTTATATATAATTCTTTAGCTATCATATAGTGACAGGCTTGTAAAAGCTTTCAAAGTTTCCAGGCATGAGAATTAAGTTTAGCACTTGTTCACCTTCAACATCTGTTTTAAACTCAAGATATAAATCAGCTTGTATAGAGACCCCCTTCTTATCATCAGCCTTTAATGGCTGGTTGGAGTACCACAGTTTCTTAATGTCTCCCTGATGGTACCAGCATGACTTAGAAGTAACCTGCTTCTTCTGCTCTTTTTATAGTTTCCACTACCTTGACTCCCATTTTTGTGAATGTCTTATCATCACATCTGCTACAACAGTCTGCTCCGCTGGAACGTTTCCAAGGTAATTTCAAATGTAATATTTAATGGTCGATGGGCTGTCATATGCCAGGCAATCTGCCCCTCACTAAGTGACTGTACCCCAGTTCTAATGTATGCAGAGTTACTCCTTTCCTACCATTCTGATATAGCTTTCATTATTTTTTACATCTTTAATAATCTAATAGATATCCACACTGAATTGATTATTTGTGTTATTCATTCAGGGTAAAAACTGTCTGAGAAAAGTAAGAAAGAGAGAGACAAAAGACTGGAAGAACCCCACATGCACAATGCAGATCTGACTCCAGGTGGGTCAGAGAAAGAGAAGCAAAGAGCAAAGAAAAGCAATTCAGAATGAAAATAGCTCTAAAGAAATAGTAAGGCCATTTTTGAACTGAAGTTAGCTCTGAGGTGAACTCGTGCTTCCAAGAAGCAGAATTAAATATACTTGCTATGCTGCAAGTTTCACTAAAGTCTTGCAAGAAATGTGATTACTGTGAAATGTGAAAACCATAACTTACATAGGACAACAGCTGGAACGTTTAGTCAAATATACTTCCAGTAATCAAAGTATGGATGGGCAGTAATACATGTGAATAATTTTAAGTAGGTATACTTACTCATATGTAATTCTGAAGAATTTAGTGCACTTATATGCATTTATTTAACAGTGAAAGATTTGGGAAAATTATGAGTTATATGTAAATTTATAAAATCTTTATTAAGGCCAGTATATGCATTTACATTTATATAGTAATTCATTATCAGATTCATTGTAGCATAATGGGCAATCACTGGAGGACATAATTAGATACATTTGGAAGGTCATAAGAGTATTCTGGAAGTAACCTAGTAATTAAGGTAAATGGATGTTTTGAGCTTAATATGAGTAAGCTGTAACTATGGTGGGAAATTTTCAATACGAGTATTTTTCTAATATATTTCTCAAGTGATGTAAAATGCACAGTATGGGTATTGACAATATAGTGACAAAAGAGTAATAAAAATGATGAATAAGAAGAGTCTGTAAATAAGAGTAGACAATTTATGAAGACAGCTTTTGGATATCTTATCCCATATAAAAGAATGTGTGGTCATAGGAAAGAGTATACAATTTATTTTATAGACAAGAAACTATATACATATATACACACATATATATATATCTGAATCACTGTAATCCTATGCGAATAACATACAAACTAATTTGGTAACTATTTTCTAGTCTCTTTTTAAATTTTTTCTTTCTCTTCTCTATTGCCGTTAGGTAATTAGAAAATTCAGTTATTCTAAAGAGACAAAATTTGACTGTAAATTTTTATTGTGGAGTTGAGAAAAATTAATTAATAAGAAATAATAATTTTACCACTGAATGGTAAAAACCATGTGTATCAGTAAACAGACTAAAGATACTCTCAGAGGACACTTAAATGCATTGATATTGCATTAAAGAAGAAAATCAAATCTACTTTGAATAGGATTAATTTTATGAAGCATGAACTCAATTTTGAATTATGAATTCAAAATTTAAATTTTCCATTTCTGTATTTCTATCTTACATCTACACCCAACAAACTTCTCTGTTTTATCTTTCTTGACAGCACAAATAATGTTGAATGGTAAAGAAATTACTGTTTTTTGCAAAAACCCTTAACAGTGTTTTATAAGGGAGTAAAGTTATTAACTTCAATTGATAAAAACAGCTAAAATCATTACAAACAAATTTATCAAGCTATATATCTTCATGGTGTTTATAAGTCTTACGGGGGATACTTCTTTTGTAAGATTCCTTTCCACTTGCTGGCTGCTTTTATCACATGATACATATATTATAAAATACAGTATTCATACATACATACACACACATGTATGTACATTATTGGTCAGAAACATCAAAGAGTATATGTTAAGGTTTAATGTATGTATAAGTCTAGGATGTAGTCTTAGAGAAAAAGCAATGGGATGAGTACATGGAAAAGGGTGGAGGGAAGGGGGGAAAGAAAGCTATGTGAATATATTTTAACTTCAAAAAATTATATAATTTTGGTAGTCAAAAATATATAATTTCATGAAACTTCATGAAAAACCCAAGACATAATAAAGCGATTACAGTTTTCTCTTGAATGCAGGATAACTTAAAGACACAATAGCTTAAGGACATATTTTTAAGTGGTGTCAGGATTGTGATTTGCTTTGATGTGGGGTCCGTGAAAATATCAATCTTTTAGGGGCATCAAGAGATGTTTTTAAGAAAGCATATTAGTATGACAAGAGTAGGATTGGAGTTGAAAACATTACAAAAAGTAAAAATATTGTCATTGTCAATGTTCTATTACTGTGAAGAGATACCATCACTATGGATACTCCTATGAAGGAAAACATGTAATTGGAAATGTCTTATATTAAAAAGATTAAATCCATGATTGTTATGGCAGCATGCAGGCAGACATGGTACTGGAGAAGTAGATAGAGTTCTAGATCTGGATTGGTAGGCAGCAAGAGACATTGCTAAGGTCTGTGCATTTGAAACTACAGAGCCCATCTCCAGTGATACATTTTCTCTAAGAAGATTGCACCTATTCCAACAATGCCACAAGTCCAAATCTTTTAACATGTTGCCATTTTGTTCTGAGCCAATGAGGTCCACTTATTTAAACCACCACAGATGTCAAGCTGCATTTTTCTGGGCACTAGTAAAACCAGAGGATGTATCAACTCTACTGCAAAGAACAGAAGGGAAAATTTAAATCCTATAGTAGAAGCGATCATTATATTCGTTCCTTCACTTTTTTGTTTTGTTTTTTGCTGTTGTTGTTGTTGTTGTTGTTGTTGTTGTTATTGTTGTTGTTGGTGGTGGTGGTGTTTTAATTTGTTTGTTTAGGAGAATAGAGAGAATGACTATCATACAACAGTCCAAAGAATATCTCATTTGTAAGGGAGAATTTTTACTCAAAAATGATAACTTATTAATTTTGGAAAACAGTGAACTAGAAAACTACATAAACCGTTTTAGGATTGGTATTCTTTACTAATAAAGAGAATGTTGATTAGAATTGACTTGTGTTTTCCTCATTTATTGTAGCACAAGAAAAGACAGAAGATAAACATCTAAATGCTGGTTGATGCAGAGATAATTTAGAATTTGTTTTTAAAAATATTGAAAATCAATTTTTTTGGATATCAACTTTTGAGAAAGGTGTGTGTGTGTGTGTGTGTGTGTGTGTGTGTGTGTGTGTGTGTGCGCGCGCGCACACGCGCACACACACATAATGAAGCTATTTCCAAAAATATAGAATAAAAACATAGAAAGCACTAGTATTCAGAGGCAGTATTGCAAAGGGAAGTTCTTGAGAATTCATCCTGAATAGACCCTTTAGGTTTTGTTCGTTTCTTTGTTCTTTGTGTATGCACATGGAGAACCTAAGTTGATATCAATAGGTCTCTTCTTATTTTTGGTTTTTTGATTGTGAATTTCTGATGAATCCTTTTGTCTGCCTTCCCAGCACTGGGATTGGAGGTATGCACAAGTAATGCCTAACTCATAAGACAATTACACTCAGATAGACATTGATAATAGAAAGAAAAATCATAATAAAAATACTCAAAACAACGTGTGGGAACAATCAGCATGCTACATTCATAATTATCAGATCATTCCTGAATTCTTTTAGGACAGGAATAAGTTTGTAAATAATATGCTTGTTGACTTAAATATCAAATGCCAAAATGTGCGAAAGGAAATATGTATCCTAAGAAGTTCCCCAGGAGATAAGAGAAAGTCCAGCTCCTTGAATTCTGAATTCACACCACTGCAAATCTGCAGCACACATAACATTCTGTAGTCAGCCATTCTCCATAAATTTTGAATGTGTTCTATTGTTTGAACCTGACTAGGAGAAACCACATTTTACTCTATTGCCATTTTACCATAGTAGCCTTCCATGATTTGAAAATAATCAAGAATTTCACTCTTGTATATAAATAAATAAACCCATGCATTTTTAACCTTTCTGTTGCTATTACCTGTCTTTTGCATGCACTTGCACTCCATTCCATATCAATTAAACCTTTTTCTCAAGGTATAATGTCTTTATTTAGTACTAAGTAACTTCTATATTATAACTAACATGTGTAAACAGAATATTTATTATTTCTACAGCAGGGGATTGAATGACACACTATGTTCACTTTGAATAGGCTTTAGTTTTTCTATAACTGTACACTAGGTGACTACTTACTACTAGGATTTTTTTGTTGAGTACAAGCCTTCCAACATCATGTGCTTTCTGGATAGTGTACAATTTTTTTCATACTAACTACATAAAAAAATAGAAAGCTGTTTATCTCTGTACAGCACACAGAGCTTTGTCTGTGTGCATTTATAACCTAAAAGTCATTTTAATATTTAATTTTTAAAAGGATTTTATGAAGCACTTGGTTTTTAGAAACTTTTTAAACAATTCTAATGAATACTATATTATATTATTTTATGATTTATTAGCTTATAGAAAATAGTGTTTCTAAATGTAATCGCTATTTCCACTTAAATATTATCCTTACTTTTAAAAATCTGCAACTAAGAGGCTGGAGAGACAGCTCAGCAGCTCAGAGCACTGACTGCTTTTCCAGAGGTCCTGAGTTCAATTCCTAGCAACACACATAGTGGCTGACAACCATCTGTAATGCCATCTGATGCTCTCTTCTTGTGTGTCTGAAGAGAGCAACAGCGTACTCACATACATAAAATAAATAAATCTTTAAAAATAATCTACAACTAAAAACTTTCATTACAACTCAATTGAGAAGATACAGAATATAAACTAAAGTGGGAAATTCATAAAGTAATTTGGATGCTGGGATATTTTATATCACGTAAATATAACTTTTATTTACCTGAGGTAAATGTCTTCTTAGAGGCTGACTGCCAAATAGGCTCACACTTTTTAGTTCTTCCTGAACTCTGGCTGTTTGGTTCAATTCAAGCTTTTCTATTTTACCCCCTCTTCAAACTGACTGATTCAATCTGGCTTCTCTCAGCTTCTCACTGAATTGTTCTGCTTGGCTTAAATTAACTGTGGCACTATATTCTAATCTGGCTCCCTATTCTCTGGCTTCAAATGCCTTTGCTGATCTACACTGAACTGGATGACCTAATGATAGAATTCAACTCCTCCGCACAGTACACACTGCACTGACTCCCAACACAGTGACTCTTTCTTCCTTTACTGCTCTGAAATAGCTTCTCTTTCCTGTGCTGTTCTGAGTGGCGAATGTATCTTTGACTCATCCTGTCAAATCTTGCACTTCGTCTGCTCTCAACTAGATGCCATGTTTATATGTGGTTTCTTCCTTCTACAAACCAATTTTGGCTCAAAAATGTTTATTAAAGGAGTGCCTGTACTCTAGACAGAGAGATTAATGGTGTAGGGTAGCAGGTAACAGATCTAGGTCTTCAGATGTGATCACTTGCAAGAGCAGGCATATTGCTGGATTAAAGGTCTTCTAAACTATCAGAAAAACAATAGATGAACTTCATTTTTTATCCTTTATTTACATATTTCCTTAATAGCTTCCTTTTGCCTTATTAATTTTACTATACCTTACTCCTTATAATTTTAAATTATTAGGATGTATCAAGTATTATTGACGAAGCTTCTTTTTGTTTGTTTTCTCCAATGGTATTTTGAATTAGTCTGACTAATTTAATATATAATTATTTCTTAGCCCAAAGTAGCTAAATAAAACAAATTTCTCAGTTTTCTTTATATTAGGAGCCTACCCATCATTAGAAGCATAGACTCTTTTATGAGAATATTAGGCAGTAAAGGCAGCAGAGAATTGAGATGAAGACACAGAACATTAAACTTATCTAAGATGTGTTATTGTTTAAGTCAAGAAAGCAATGGGAGCTATACATCATGACAAACATGTGGCAGATTCTCCATTTATTCCACATGAGGCCTGAAGAACAGGAGTTTTATAAGCTAAGTTTCATGTTGTTTTGTCAGTAAACACCAGCTACTGCCTCTGATTTGAGGGCAATATCTTCCTTTTAGCTGTACCGGAAACTTGGCAAAAAAATATTAGTGAAAATTCGTCAACTATAAATCATACACGTTTTAAGTACCATTTATGAGTAAATCTGTTTTAGTGTTAGTGTTTAGTTATTCACTTATAGAGTGACTGATGTTATCATAAAGAAAGTGGATCGATTCAATCACAACTACATTTGCTGACCTCTATGTTAAAGATTAGTGATAGAGCTTCATTTTTGGTTTTTTGTCTGTTTTGTTTTTTTCTTTTGTTTCTTTGTTTTCTGTATTCTTTAATCTTTTCTTACAATCCAGTCTTTATCTCACCTCGGGTCTGCCCAATGACTATTTTACATCCCATACTCCTCCCTACCCCTTTCCTGCCATTTCAAAGATGTCCCCAGACTCCACCCACACTTCCAGCCCACCAGACCTCCACACTCCCTGGGGCCTCAAGTCTCTTGAGGGTTAACTGTATCTTCTCTCACTGAGTCAAGACCTGGCAGTCTTGTGTTGTATATGTTTTGCGGTCCTCATATCAACTGGTTTATTCTGTCTGGTTGGTGGCTCAGTATCTGAGAGAACTCAAAAATCCAGGTTAGTTGAGCCTGCTGTGTTTTCCTATAGGGTTGACTAATTCTCAGCTTCTTCTAGCCTTTCCCTAATTTAACCACAGGGATCACCAGCTTCTGTCTGATGGTTGTGTGTAAATATCTGCATCTGAATCTTTTAGCTGCTTGTTGGGCCATTCAGGGCAGTCATGCTAGGCTCCTGTTTGTAAGCATAGCATAGTATCAGTAATAATGTTACGCTTTGGGGCCTCCTCTTGACCAGGATTCCAATTTGGGCCTGTCACTGGAACTCCTTTTCCTCGGGATCTTCTCCATTTTTATCCCTATAGGTCTTTCAGACAGGAACATTTATGGAACAGAGTTTTTGACTGTGGGATGGCAATACCATCCTTCCACTTGATGTCCTGTTTGCTAGAGGTAGGCTCTACAAGTTCCCTCTCCTCACTGTTGAGCATTTCATCTAAGGTCCCCTATATTTTAGTCCATAGAGTCTCTCACCTTCCAGGTCTCTGGTACATTCGAGAGGGTACCTCAACTCCTACCTCTTGAGATTGCCTGTTTCCATTCTTTCTACTTTCCGTCAGTACTTCAGTCCTGTCCCTCTCCCTAAAGCTGATCATGTTCCCCTCTTCCCTTCCCTGTTCCCTTTCCCATTTAGGTACCTCCATCCCCTCCCCCTTATGATTGTTTTCTTCTCCCTGACAAGTGGGAGTGCGGTATCTTCACTTGGACCCTTCAGCTTGTTAACATTGAGTTCTGTGGATGGTATCCTTGGTATTCTGTAATTTTGGGTAATATCCACTTATTAGTGAGTATATACACCAAAACAGAAATCAAGTCACTTTACATGTAAAAGCTGAAGAATACTACAAGATGCTACATGATACAATTTTCTATTATCAAAGCAAAATACCTGATACTGAATAATTAATTGTGAATAAAAATCTATTTGATCCAGGATAAGGCGAACGAAAATTTTATTTTTTGTGTTTAAACTAATGACATTTCTTACCTTATTTTTGAGTAACAGGTAATAAATTGTCTTTGAATTTAATAATAGATACAAGAAATGTAAGTCCTGAGCCAATTACTGAAGCCCTAAAAGAATTTGTAGTACTCTTGAACTAATTTATATTCTCTAATTTTCCACTTTCTAAGAGATTGTTTGAGCATCTTACCATATGACTAATTCCTCCTTTTTGCGTCATCACATAATGGAAGATGTCACATAGTAAAAGAAAGCAAGCATGTTACCAAAATGACATTTTATTTTTCTCATAAAGTTTTAATTATTTGGGCATGTTACATGATGAACTCCATGACCTCATTGCCCAGTCCTCCCACGACCCGCCATCTCTTGGTACCTCCCCTCACAACAAAAAGAAGAAGAAAAGTACAGTTTGTATTGTCCATATCCTCACTGGAACATGCTCGAACTCTAAGTGGCCAGCCCTTACGGAAAACTGTGTACTTCCCCACCAGCACTCGCCAGAAGTCATCAGTTGAAGGATGACCAAAATGCGATGCCTCACTCCTTCTTAAAAAGGGGAACAAAAATATCCATACGAGGAGATAAGGAGGCAAAGTTTAGAGTAGAGACTGAAGGAACGGCCATTCAGAGCCTTCCCCACATGTGGCATATATATATATATATATATATATGATAGATAGATAGATAGATATAGATATAGATATAGATATAGATATAGATATAGATATAGATATAGATATAGATATAGATATAGATATAGATATAGATATAGATATAGATATAGATATAGATATAGATATAGATATAGATATACAAACACACACACACACACACACACACACACACAGAGCCATCAAAACTAGATAGGATTGATGAAGCTAAGAAGTGCATGCTGACAGGAACCGGATATAGATCTCTCCTGAGAGACACAGCCAGAGTCAAATACAGTGATGAATGCTAGCAACAAACCACTGAACTGAGAATGGGATCCCTGTTTGAGGAATTAGAAAAAAGATTAAAAGAGCTGAAGGAGTTTCCAAGGAGTAAAACACTACCCAAATACTGTACATGGACTGACTCATGGCTCCAGCTGCATATGTAGCAGAGGATGGCCTTGTTGGGTATCAATGAATGGAGAAGCACTTGGTCCTGCCAAGTGTGGACCTCAGTGTAGGGGATTGCCGGGGGGGAGGTAAGTGGATGTGGAGGGGAACACCCTTATAGAAGGGGAGAAGGAGGGGATGGGGGCTTATGTACAGGAAACCTGGAAAGGCAATAACATTTGGAATGTAAATAAGAAATACCCAATTTTTTTAAAAAAGACATCTTCGATGGCTATCTGCCTAGGCTTTGGAATGGTTTTGTTCTATTTTGGTTTGGTTTCGTTTGGATTGACTTGATTTGTTGTTTGCTTTGTTTTGCTTGGTTGGAGGAAAGAGTTGTCATAGAAGGTTTTTATAGTTTCAGTTAACTGATGAAACATGAACCAACAGAGCAAATACTTTTATGAAGTATGATGGCATATTTGTTGTTCTCGTTCATCTTAAAGAAGTTATAAGCCTTGGATTCTTTATGCATTTTATCTTTATCTTCAACTACCATGACAAAGATTCTTCCTTGTCTTTTTATAATCAGTGGAAGCAATAATCATAGACAACTCTTATATAACAATTTATTTGAGGAGATGCTCAATGTTTCAGTGGGTTAATCAGTTATCATGGTAGAAATTAGACACAATTGGCATTGGAACAATGACTGAGAGATTGATATCCTGATCTGCATGCAGCAAGCAGATAAGACACTGGGCCTGGTATGTGCTTTTGACACGTCAAACATTCTCAGCTTCCAATCAGCATTCCTTCCCCAACAAGGCCAAGTCAAATCCAAAAAGGCTACAACCACTAAGCCCTGTAGTTTCCCAACAAGGAACAAAGCATACAAATACATGAGGCTATGTGGTTGTGGCAGGCATTTTCATTCTAATTACCACAGACTGTTACACAACTATACAAAATACATTTGTCTGTAGTGGTACAATATCAATTCCTTTATGCACTCCTTTCCAAAGTGACTAATGTTTCAGCCATTAATAAGAGATTAATACTTAGTGCTTCAAAATGGAGTTGTTGCTATGTTTTTCTTATGTCAGTATTTAATAAACTTAGTGCCTCAAAATGGAGATGTTGCTAAGTTTTACTTATGTCAGTATTTAATTTCTGTTTTATGTTTAACTTAATGGCATTTGTAAAATTACACAGTAGTAGTGGTATGTAATAAAGTAGCTATGCTTTGTATGAAAGTTACAAAAGTTAGATAAAATGGGGGAACCAACTAATGAAGCTCTAAATGAATTGTGGCACACTTTCAATATTTTAGAGTTCCTTTTTTATTGGATATTTTCTTTATTTACACTTCAAATGTTATCCCCTTTCCCAGTTTCCCCCCTGCAAACCCCATATCCCATTCTCCCTCCTCATGATTCTATGCAGGTGTCCACCTACCCACTCTCACCTCAAATTTAGAGTTCTTAATTGTAAATTTTTCTGTGACATAAACGAGTGAAATATTTTAAAATTTATTCAAAGCTAGGAAGTGATCTTTTATTTACTTAGTTAATGATTTATTCAAATAAATGTATGAGACTAGATTAGAAAGGTAGTTATGTAATGGTCTTATTTTCCATAGAAAATAAGAGTGAAAGACACAATCTCCTTAAGTTGCAGCTTAGAGCTAAAGAGATGAATCTATTGTTTTTAAATTCTACTGTTCATCTGTACACAATAATGGTGAACAAGGCATTTCAATAGTTTCAGTTTTCTGATGAAACATGAACCAACGGAGCAAATACTTTCATGAAGTATGATGGCATAATATTTGTTGTTCTCATTCATCTGTAAAGAAGTTATAAGCCTTGGATTCTTTGTGCATTTTATCTTTAAATATAATCAAGGTATTAAATTAAGCTATGATAAAATTGTACTTTACTTACATTAGCAGTAATATTACCTTAGTACTTCCTCAGAGATAGTACATCTATTTTATGTGTTTGATTGAATGAGTGATAATTTAGTATATTTAGAAAGCAAGCTTTCACAGAATTTATGTTTGATACATGTTTTCTCTAGGTCATCATACCATTTCATATAACAAATTTTGTCTTGGCACATGATACAACATATGTAAAGAAGAAAATCTAAATCATTTCTATATTTATAAATTTTCTTTTGCCATTAATGGATGAGTCCTTATTATAGGTTGCTGATGAAGTATTTTTATTTTCTATGAAGAACCTAGTACTTGTCATGAAGAAAGCTTGGAAAAAGATTCCAAAAACATGTCTTAAAGTTTTTGGTCATCTACAAATTAAATGGGCCCTAATAATTCCAGGCATTAGCTTTCACCAAGGAAATTTTCAATCACAATCATTTTTGTTTTTCTCAAACTAAATAAATCTATAAATTTTCAGGTCAAATAGACATATACTAATTGATTTTTATTGCAGATCACTTTTTAATATTATTTATTTTCTTCACTTTTTGACAACAAGGTATATGAGGAAAACAGAAACATAGACTGATGATTGATAGATGATCAATAAAGGTGGAGATAGGTGTATGCACAGGATATATCATCAATAAGTCTTCATTCACAGCAGTGGAAGCATCATATTCTTATGTACAATTCTCCACATAATATTGGAATAGCTTTAAACTTCTATTTCATGTAATGAATGACAACCTTTCAAAGAAATTTGTATTACACTATAAAGACACGAAAAAATACTGCTTACCATTTTATTCCCATCCCCCAAAATTTTGGCTATTCAGGACTTCAATTCTTAAATCTGTTCAGAAAGAAAAGAATTTCATTATTTGAAATTTATCTATGTGAATTTTTTTATTTAAAAATATGTTTTAGATTTATTCATATGCCTCAGATCAATATGAATGACAAAAAAGGGTCACGTGATTTCTGAGAATAAAATTTGTGCTATAGAAATCTTCTACAACCATGTGAACATTAAGGAAGAATTATATTGCCATTAAAAGACAGACATGATTCACAGGGCTAGTGCCCACACATTGCGAAGAACAAATGAGGTGTTATATGTGCTGATAAAAGAATCAGGTATGTTGGTAAGGCATGTTGGGTATGAACAACAGTTCCTGATATAAGGCCATCTTCCCAATGTGTAACTTGGAAGAAAGTGACCTTAACATTTGAGATACAAGAACCAGTGTGCTAGTCTTGAAGCAGTATCATGAGCCAGAGGTTAAAAATATTATCAATGTATGCAATATCTGCTTCTGTAGGACAGAATTTCCTATTTTTTGCATACAAATCTTAAAAATTGGAGGAACTTTTGAGAACATTCAAGTTTTTTTTAATAATTTAAGGACTGGATACATTACTCGATAAGAAATAAAAGTTCTACTCTTAAAACTCTTAAAAGGAGTATTACTTTCTGATCAAAGTTATTTCAGTAAAAATAATGAGTTGAATATTAGATGCTTAATAATTCAAGATATGTTGTTCCAGGTAATACAATGAGAGCAGAAAATAATCAAAACCATCATAAAATTCCCAACTTGTACTGAGAAAGAAAATGATTAAAATCAACTTTGATTTATGTGAATTTATTTGTCACGATCTTTCAATCGCACACTCTGTTTAAGAACTATTATTAACATCTCCAATCTGGTGTTCCAAATAAAGTAGACAACAACATGCAATTATTTCCACCATAGGTTGCCTTTATAATGCACTTATTTTTAGCACTTAACAATGCATATTAAAAGTCTTAAACATGATGTTGAAATAATAATCTAGGGATTTCTAATAAGAAAGTAAGAATAAAAAAGTAGTTACCTCCTTACCATAAAAACATTATAAAATATTTCAAGTATCTAGCATATCATAAATATATTGTAGATGTTATCAGATGAATGTAGTTTGTAAGATATTATATGCATAATCAAATTATATTTGATATATTTGTTGTAGGTTGAAAAGTATTAAAATATGTTACAAAGGAATAATGATATTAACCATAAGGATCAGGATATGCATCTTCTCGATGGTTGCCATTTTTACTTCTTTTTATTTGGTCATATATACATCAAAATATTTTACATGTGATAGTTCATATAGAACTATAGATTGTGTAATAGCATACAATTATCTTTAGCTCTTGTAAATTATGAACGATGGGTTCACGATGAAAAGATTAATGCTTGATGAATTCCATTGTCTTCAGGAGTGACATAAAAGATGCTTACATCCTGGTACTAAAGTGAGGAATAATATTCTCAGAGGTGCTTTAGAAACAAAGCCTCATGTCAAGGAAGAGACAAACCTGTTTTATAATAGACTTCTAAAGTCATAATACTCAAGCTTGGCACACGTAACCTACACACTTTGAAGTGCATAATTAAGTTTGAATAGCTGTTGTCATTGAAATAACGTGAATAATTATATGCCCACCCACAAATTATTTTATATATCTTCAATATTTTAATCTAAAGGCTTAAATGTCTTAAATATAAAGCATATGTTACAAATTATTTTACAAATTCTGAAAATAGATGTCAGTAATGAAAGTAATTAAATTTGATAGTGAAATAATTAATTCAACATATATTACAAGTTTGCCAACAGAAAACACAGAAAGACTGACTTGATTTGTGCTTTCCCTGGGAGTCATCAGAGACACTTCCTCTTGGAACAGAGGGAACAAATTCAGAGTCCATGGCCAGACATTATGCATAAAGTAAGAGACTTTGAAACACTCAGCCCTAAAAGGGATGTCTCCCTAAAATCCGTCCCTCAGAGTTCAGGAAACTCCCTTTGTCTTACCTTCCACAACTGGGCAGAAGAGGATGGAGAAAGAGCCAGAGAGGATTGAGGACACAAAACAGTCTTGGAAAATCAACATGAACATGCTTATATGAACTCACAGAGATGGAACTAGTAAGCACATTAGTCTGCATCAGGTGCTCTGTCTATCCTGGCTCCAAGTTTAGCACTATTTAGCATTTTATGATTATCCCGAATATGCAAATGTATGGGTTACTGATTTCTTGGGTCTCATCTTTGGCTGCTTTCCTCCTGTTTGTCTTCTCCTACACTGCTGTGAAGCCTGTATTTTTCTAATCAAAGACAACAAAGTGGTGTAAACTCTAATCTCAGGTTTTATTAAGTAAGAAAAGAATATATGTTTAATAAAATTTGAAGATTAATAAAAGCAATGAAAAATATGCAAAAATAATTAACGTGGGTTATAGATATGCCAACAGGAAATGTGACCTTGAGTAAAACTTCACGGAGAAAACATTTACAACTGAAATTCAAAGGTTAATAATAATAATGAAGAAAATAATTCTGTTTTCCTCAAAGTAGAAGGAAATTTTAAAATACAAAAGCAGTGGCTTTTATACAATAATAGTAACATAATTGATGGTAGATATAGCATAATTTAGGAAATAGCTGATAATAGGAATTAGTTTGATGACAACAGGAAAATAACGAGCATTCCTGTGTTTTCATTTAAAATAGTCAAATACAATAAAAAAAGTCATATATCGGTAGGAGAGAGAACTGAATTCCCAGAAGTGCAGACAATCCTGAGACCTCAGGACAGACTGCCACTTCTGCCCACATTTCAGACCCAAGAGGAAACTGCATATTGCCTCTGGATAGAGGAATGTAGAGGCTAAGAGTCAGCCTAAGGAACCTGCTGGTTTCTGCCTGCTCCTGAAACTGAACTGAACCTGTACCACAGCTCCCTGACCCAAATCCCTTGGAAGAGAGAGCTGGACTCTCAGAAGTGTGGAAACTCCTGAAAACTCAGAGAAGACAACTACTTTCTGCAGACATTCCTGACCCTAGAGGAAATCGCCTAGTGCCATCTGTGCCCCCTGGGCACAGGGACCTAGGAGAAGTCAGGGGCAGGACCCTTCAGGTTTCTGCCTGCACCAAGAGATGACAGCCAGTCACCAGGAGCACCAACACACCTGAGAGCAGAGCACTCTGTTCCCAGATCCTGCTGAAAGAAAACATGTGTATAGGAGTGCTGACACACAGGCCTACAGAAGGGTCCCCAGTCACTATCAGAAACAGCAAGACAAGCTAACACCAGAGACAACTTGATGGTAAGAAGCAAGTGCAGGAACCTCAGCAAAAGAAACCAAGACTACTTGGCATCATCAAAGCCCAGCTCTCCTACTGAAGCAAATACTGGATATCCAAACACACCGAAAAAGCAAGATTTAGATATAAAATCATACTTAATGATGATGGAAGATTATAAGAAGGACATAAATAACTCCCTTGAAAATATAGGACAACACAAGTAAACAAGTAGAAGTACTTAAACAGGAAAAAAAAATCTCTTAAAGAATTACAGGAAAACCACCAAACAAGTGAAAGAATTGAACAAAATGGTCCAAGATTAAAAAAACAAAGTTAAAACGATAAAGAAAGCACAAAAGGAGACAACCCTGGAGATAGAAAACCCAGGGAAGAGATCAGGAGTAGTAGATGCAAGCATCACCCACATAATATAAGAGACAGAAGAGAGAACCTCAGAGACAGAAGATACCATAGAAAACATCAACTCAACAATCAAAGATAATGTAAAATGCAAAAAGCTCCTAGCCCAAAAATCCAGGAAATCCATGACACAATGAAAAGATCAAACCCAAGGATAATATGTATAGAAGAGAGAGAGAAGATTCCCAACTTAAAGGGCCAGTAAATATCTTCAACAAAATTATAGAAGAAAATTTCCCTAAAGAAAGAGATACCCATAAACATACAAGAAGTCTAGAGAACTCCAAATAGATTGGGCCAGAAAAGAAATTTCTCCTATCATATAATAGTCAAAACACCAAATGCACAACACAAAGAAAGAATATTGAGAGCAGTAAGGGAAAAAGGTAAAGTATCATATAAAGGCAGACATATCAGATTTGTACCAGACTTCTCACCAGAGACTATGAAAGCTAGAACACTCTGTAGAGATGTCATACAGACCCTAAGAGAACACAAATGCCAGCCCAGGTTACTGTATCCAGCAAAACCCTCAATTAACATAGATGGAGAAACCAAAATATTCCATGACAAAACCAAATTTACACAATATCTTTCTTCAAATCCAGCCCTACAAAGGAAAATAGATGGAAAACTCCAACATAAAGAGAGAAACTACACCCCAGAGCAAGAAAGTAATCTCCTTGTAACAAAACCAAAAGAGGAGAGACAAATAAACATAATTCTGCCTCTAACAACAAAAATAATAGGAAGCACAGTCACTATTCCTTAATATCTCTTAACATCAATTGATTCAATTCTCTAATAAAAAAACATAGACTAACTGATTGGATATGTAAAAAGACAATTCTCTGCTGAGGAATATCGAATGGCTGAGAAGTACCTACAATTTTTTTCAACATCCTTATTCATTAGGGAAATGCAAATCAAAACAACCCTAAGATTATACCTCACACCAGTCAGAATTGCTCAAATCAAAAACTCAAGTGACAACAGATGTTTGCCAGGATGTGGAGAAAGAGGAACATTTCTCCATTGTTTGGTAGGACTGCAAACTGGTACAACCACTTTGGAAATAATTCTGGAGGTTCCTCGGGAAAGTGAACATTCCACTACCTGAGGACCCAGCTATACCACTCCTGGGCATATACCCAAAAGATGCTCCAACATACAATAAAGACACATGCTCCACTATGTTCATAGAAGCCTTATTTATAATAGTCAGAAGGTGAAAAGGAACCTAGATGCCCTTCAACAGAGGAATGGATTCAGAAAATGTGGTACATCTACACAATCGAGTACTACTTAGCTATCAAAAATAATGACTTCATGTAATTCATAGGCAAATGAACTGAACTAAAAAATATTATCCTAAGTGAGATAACCCAATCACAAAAGAACACGCATGGTATGCATTCACTAATAAGTGGATATTAGCCAAAAGTTTGAATTACCCAAGTTGTAATCTTCAGAACACAAGAACCTCAAGAAGGATGACCAAAGTACTGACTCCACTCCTTCTTAAAAGGGAGAACCAAAATATTCATAGGAGGGGATATGGAGGCAAAGTTTGGAGCAGAGACTGAAGCCATTCAATGCCTGCCCCACATGTGGTCCTTATATATACAGCCACCAAAATTGGATAAGATTGATGAAGCTAAGAAGTGCTTGCTGACAGGAGCTGTATATAGATCTCTCCTGAGAGACACAGCCAGAGCATGTCAAATCCAGAGGCGAATGCCCTGTTGGAGGAATTAAGAGAAAGGAATGAAAGAGCTGAAGAGGCTTGCAGCCCTATAGGAACAGCAATGACAACCAACGAGAGCTCCCAGGGACTAAACCACCACCCAAAGACTCTACATGGACAGACCCATGGCTCCAGCTGCATATGTAGCAGAGGATGGCCTTGTTGGGCACCAATGGAAAGAGAAGCCCTTGGTCCTGTCAAGGTTGGACCCCCAGTATAGGAGAATGTTGGTGGGGGCTTGAACGTGTGGTGGGGAGTCAATGGGGAGGGAAACTCCCATATAGAAGGGAAGAGGGACGTGATAGGGGGCTTATATCCAGGAAAGGGAATAACATTTGAAATGTAACTAAAAAAAATCCAGTTAAAGAAAAAATTGAAAAGAAAAAAGATTTATTCAGCAATCATCACAATAGCCTTATTCCTAGTATTCCTAAATCAGAAACACCAGTTGTCTGTCAACAGGAGAATAGATAAAATATAATATATGTGAGGAAGCATCACTTGGCAATAAAACGGAATAAATAATATTTTAAAAAGTCACATATCCAATTTCATGGATGTAGAAATTAACAAATAAAAATTGTGGTAAGCATCAAAGTAGTTAAATATCACATATATAAATCAGACTTGTAGAATAATTGTACTATCCGCTAAAAGGGGTATGTTCTGTTTTGCATGACTGGATGTGATAATAATTGCTACAATCTTTTTTGGATTAGAAAATGTAAGTTCTTTTAAAATACAAGAGAACAAATAATAAAATACATAAAAAGACTCTGCTAAAAGCAACAGAAAATCATGTTATATTTTCAATCACATCTTATGTGACTAAATTTTAGAGATATTTGTGGTCCCAAATTTCAAGTGGCAGTGTCATAAAAAATTAATAATTGATAAAATGACAATTTGCTATAAATATCATAAAACATCAAAATAAAGCAATTAAAAAACCCAACACATATTTTTAGCATAAAATAAAGGAAAGATATACATTTAAAAAATCATAATTTATACCACAGTTTAAAAATGTGTAGAAGTTTTAAGGTACACTTTTCATGTGACTGTCAGTTTAGTGAAATACAGAGTATAAAATAAGAAATGTATTTATTGGAATGGTCATTGGTGTCATCTAACAGAAAACATTTTGCAATCATTAAAATGATCAACATGAGTCCCATAAGGTTTTGAAAAGCACTTAATGTCTTGAAATATATAGGAAGGCCTTTATGTCTGGCTTTGAAAGAAATATTTTGCCAAAGCCTTTAGTATGTTTGGGTAAATCAGTAGAAGCTGAGAAATAGTTTTGAGACTGAACCTTGACAAAATGTTTTCTCTGCACTTGTTGCTATATGAGATCTTGCATCTGCACCACTCTTGGTTCCTAACAAACCTAGAGTTCTTGCATTAGATTAAGGCCAGCGCATTGTCAAAAAGGACTAAGATTTGTGTGGGTTGTCCACTCTCACTGGCAGCAAGGGCACAATAACTTTGGTACAATCTTTCCCAGCCCCAATTTCCTTTGTATAATGTTTGAATATAGTAACAGTAACTGGAGTTAGTTAGCTGGGTGTCAATATTTTCCAAGAAGGTTGAACCACCTGCTCCTTTGCAAAATTAATTATATTAGCAAAAATACAAAATTAGCATCTTGATGAGCTTCTCTTTCTACTCTGTTACCTATGCCCAACTTTAATTAATACTTTAAATGTAGTTCGGTAGCGCAAGGCCCTGGGCTCGGTCCCCAGCTCCGAAAAAAAAAAAAAACAAAAAAAAAATGTAGTTCGGTAAACTAAATTACACTATTTTGTTTAATTTAGTTTTAAATTTATTGAAATTTTAATTTTATACATTTCACCACACCACACTTCAGATATAAACAAAAGTATTCACATCAAATGAAATGGCAGAGGATAACAATTGTGCTACCATTCTTTTCTTACATGTATGCTAGTTAAAGAAACATCTTTTCTGACAGTCTGGTCACTTTATGTATGGAAGAAGATATTACATCAAAATAGAGTTCATTTGATGTAGCTTTACCAAAGATGGACTGAGGGTCACTTGTTTTTTTGTTCTTTGTTAAAGTCAACAAGAGTGATATTCCTTTGTGTCTAGGAGAGGTCTTCTTTACTCCAGCAATATTAATCTAGGAGAAGAAATCTCTTGTTTTGGGAAATATACTCCATGAGGTAGAATTTCAGATAGGTCCTTTAGATCTGTTCAACGCAGTTCTGTGTCATTCTAGTCATAGCAACAAGGAAGTTCCTCTGTAATATTTATAGTAATTTATACCTTTTCTACTCTGTTTATTCACTTATAGAATTGTTTTTCTTTGATATACATAAAATTAATAAATTTTGTAGTGTTTTAAATTTTTAAAACAATTCTACACAGAGTTGATATTATGAAATCTTTAATTTATACTTTGACTATGCCCCATCTAATGCTTATTATTTTTCTCAAATATGTGAATTTCATTTATTGTAGCATTTTCAAAACATCTGAAATTTGACATTAGTTTTTACATTAGTCTTTTTGTTATGTTTTACTTATTATTACTATCATCATATTTACATATCATTATCATCATATCATCATTCATTTCTATAGCATCTTACAAGTTTGTGAGATTTTTTTATTATTGGATATTTTTATTTACATTTCAAATGTTATTCCCTTTTCCTGGTTTCTCTTCCATAAACCCTCTATCCCATCCACTTCCCCTTGTTCTATAAGGATGTTTCCACTCCCCAACCACCCTCTTCCTCCCCTCCTGACATTCCCTGCACTGGTAGGGGTGGGGGGAGGTCCAACCTTTCTAGGACCAAGGAATTCTCCTCCCAATGGTGCCCAATAAGGCCATCATCTGCTACATATGCAGCTGGAGCCATGGGTCTGCCCATGTGTACTCTTTGGGTAGTGGCTTAGTCCCTGGGAGCTCTGGTTCATTGGTATTGTTGTTCTTATAGGGTCGCAAGTTCCTTCAGCTTCTTTAATCTTTACTGATTCCTCCAACCTGGTCCCATTCTCATTTCAATGGTTTGCTGTTAGCATTCACCTCTGTATTTGACATGCTCTGACTGAGTCTCTCAGGAGACAGCTATATCAGGCTCCTGTCAGCATGCAGTTCTTGAATTCATCTATATTATCTAGTTTAAATGTTATTTACTTTTTCATGCAATATATACACTTCTCTTCTTGACATTCTTCTTAAATTTTCAAATCAATTTTGTATTCTTCCATTCTCAAAATAGAAATCTAAACAAACTTCACACACAAAACAACAACAAAATGCAAAACACAAGAACAGAAAATAACCAAAACCATGTAATGGTTCATTTCTTATTGCTTTTTGTACATCTCACAAGTTTGCTAATTTGTGTTTCCATCATCATACCTTGTTAAAAATTTTAACTTTTAAAAACTTAATTTGGTTTTTCAATTTTGTGTATGTATATTGACTGTGTGATTTATGTGTCTGCAGGGGGAAACAGAGCCAGAGGATGTTAGATGTCCTGGTACTCTAACTTCATCCATATAAAGTACATGATATGGATACTGGAAACCAAATGGCAGTACTCTGCAAGGGCATAAAGTGCTCCTAACAACTGCACAATCATTCCAGCCCCTATTATCATTTCCTCTAATACTTCTTCTGAGACTTACAGCTCTATCATTATATCTACATACATGCAACAACTTCCAAATTATTTGTTTGGTTTCTTGTATATACAGACATTTTTAAATAATATCAACTGGCTATTTAATTCAATTAATTTTCATTATTCAAATCATCTTATATAATATGTAACATTTCATATACTAAAAGCTAATATACAGATATACTAATGAAGTTGCTGTAAGACAATTATGGGAGAAAAATCTATTTAGAGTAGCTGTGAGATAAGTATATATAAATAAACTTTATGATAATTTTAATGATAGACTCTTAAAAGTAGTTCAGAATGTCAAGAAATGGAAAGAACTCCCACTACGGACTAATATTTTAAAATAACAAAATTATCTCACCTGATTTGCAGATTCATACAACCATTATCAAAATTCTGCTGAGATCCTTCACAAAAATAGAAACATTTCAGATAGAAATATGGTTCAACGGATAAGAATATTCACTCCTTTTACAGAAAACCTAGATTTATTTCCTAGCACCCATATGGTGGTTTATAACCTTCTATAACTCCAGTTACTCAGAACCTGATACCCCGTTCTGTTCTCTTTAGGTGCTGCAAATGTTTTAAACCTGCATAAATACAAGCAACACATTCATATAAAAATTAATTAAAGTATAAAATGCTCTAAAACTCATATGGACACTTCATTATTGTGATATTTTCTCCCTCAGAGTGAATGTACCTTCTGATAAAAACAAAAATGCACAGAGGTCTTATAGAAAAGCTGTTTTGTCCTGTTTTCTTTGTTTCTATTTTTGTTATTTCATTTTGTTCATTGTTCATCTCCTCCATTGCTGTTTAGATCATCTACTTCCATGTAATCATTATTGTACACATTATGTGCCAATATAATAAACTCCCTTCGTCACATGACTTTGTTCCAGAAAATCTTTTCCTGTGGATGCAATGACTAAAATAGATCAAATCTTTAAATCTCTTATTTCCCTATCTACCTAGGGAGAATGTATGCACCATTTCATCCCCAGAAAAAAAATGGCAACTTATATTAATGTTTCTACTTATTTAAGGAACATGCTTTCATGGGGCTAATTATTGAATTGATCCCAAAGCCATTATAATATTTAAGTCATATTGAAGCCATCAGAGAATCTAAAGGGACAAATGCACTTTTTCAGAGCATAGCTTTACATAGGAATCTACTAGAAGTATAGTGACAACTGTGGCTCTTACAGAAGGAACTCGTTGGAGGGCTAGAGCAGAAAATATAAAAATTGATTCCAGAGCCTTGGGCTGTGTGAGAAAGTAAGACAGTCCTGGACAGCCAACCTGACAAGTCAGAAAATCAAGAATGTCAACAGCTATTTCAAGAGAGAAACATGACCAGGTTAAGGGAAGAAAGATTGAATACTTATCTACAATCAAAAGTATAAAAATATGAATCTATTCTCATGAAATAATTTGGAAAATAAGTGGAAGTGTATAAGTGGATAATATCTGAAAATGACTCAAAGAATTTATGCATCTATTTTAGAGAGTGTAACATCTCAATCGTTAGGTATTGAATACACAAGGCTTTGAGGTCATTCCTTGACTGGATTGAGAAGAGTCTGGGGAATTTGTGAAATATTGCTGAATGTTTATGAGGGTTTTCCACAAAGGACTGAGTGTATGGAAATGCCTGTTCTCAAAGGGGCACTATTTTTTTGAGTAGTAGTGGTCACAGATGACCACTAGAGTAGGAAATAGAAAGCCACTAATAAAGTACTTCCACCTTTTGCAATGACTCTCATGGGTCAATATAGAATATTAGTATGTCAAGGATTTCCATCACGCTGAGATAAAACCTGTGAAAATGTGAGCAACATTAGTTTCTTCTCCTTAAATGCTTACTTGTTCATAATAGTGTGACAGGAATAACAAGCTTGATTGATATGGTAACAGTCTCTAAAAAGTGTAGAAAGAACAATTTACAGAGCCATTGCTCATAGAGAAAGCCCATGTTAATGGCTCGATGTGAGGAAGCTTTGTTTACCTTTGCTGTGTGCCCTTCCAGTGTTCACAACCCTAGACAATGGGAATAAGTTCTAATTAGAGTCTAGAAATGTCTAGAAGAGTCTAGAAAATGTTGTTACATCTTTAGTATAAGAGAATATGTTATTAGATTTGCACTTGAGCATGACAAGTATATTATATGTATAATTCACATGAGTAATTTTTTAAAGAAATAGATATCACACCTTGTCCTAAATTAATTTCAACACATGCACTTATTTGTTTATTTGTTTTACTTATTTAATGTGTGTGTTCATGTATGTGCAAGTGGGCACGTGCACTAGAATTCAGATTAGAGAAAAAATTTTTCAAATTTTTTCTTTTTTTATTTGATATTTTCTTATTTATATATTGAATGTTAACCCCTTTCCTGGTTTCCCATCTGGAAAGCCCCTTTCCCATTCCCCCCCCACACACCTGCCTCCATGAGATGCTCCCCTACCCACCCACCCAGGCTCTCCTACCTCCCCACCCTGGCATTCCCAGTCACTGGGGCATCGAGACTTTATAGGATGAAGAGCCTCTCCTCCCATTGATGCCCAACAAGGCCCATCCTCTGCTACATATGAGGCTGGAGCAATCGATCGCTCCATGTATGGTCTATAATTGAGGGTTTATTTCCTTAGCTCTGGTTGGTTGATATTGTTGTTTGTCCCATAGGGTGGCAAAACCCCTCAGTTGCCTCAGTCCTTTCTCTAACTCCTACATTGGGGACCCTATTCTCCATCAAATGGTTGGCTGGGAGCATTCACTACTGCATTTGTTAGGCTTTGGCAGAGCCCCTTAGGAGACAGCTATATCAGGCTGCTGTCAGCATGCACCACTTGGCATCCCCAGTAGTGACTCGGTTTGTTGACTGCATGTGGAATGGATTCCCATGTGTGGCAGTCTCTGGATGGCCTTTTTTTCAGTCTTTGTTCCAGACTTTGGCTCCATATTTCCTCCTGTGAGTATTTTATACCCCATTCTAAGAAAGACTTTTGTCTTTCTTCTTTTTGAGCTTCATGTGGTCTGGAAATTTTATCTTGGGTATTCTGAGCTTCTGAGCTAATATCCACTTATCAGTGAGTACATATCATCTGTATTCTTTTGTGACTGAGTTACCTCACTCAGGATGATATTTTCTAGTTCCTTCCATTTGCCTAAGAATTTCATGAAGTCATTGTTTTTAATAGCGGAATAATACTCCATTGTGTAAATGTAACAAACTTTCTGTATTTATTCCTCTGTTGAAAGACATCTAGGTACTTGCCAGCTTCTGGCTCTTATAAATAAGGCTGTTATGAACATAGTGGAACATGTGTCCTTATTATATGTTGGAGCATCTTTTGGGTATATGCCTAGGAGTGGTATAGCTGGGTCTCTTGTTTCTTTTGTTCATTTGTTTTTTGCTTTTTGTGTTTTTACTGGAGCTGAGGAATGAATCCAAGGCTTTGTACTTGCTAGGCAAGTGCTCGATCACTGAGCTAAATCTTCAACTCCTATTTTGCCATTTAGGTTCAGAAATCTATTTCAGATCATCAGACTTAGGAGCAAGTATTTTAACCTACTTTACCTTCTTGCAATTAATTTCTTAATATAATTTACTTTTAATTCTTAATTTTTAGACTTATTTAATATGTATGACTATTTGACATGCATGCATATATGTGCATCATGTGAGTGCTTGTTATAGAATTCAGAAGTTATCAGATACCCTGAAACTGGGTAGCATATGACTACTGTGAGTAATTTACTGGGTGTTAGCAATTGAACCTGAGTATTCTACAATAGCAAGTGCTCGAAATCACTGACCCATCTTACTAGCCTCATGATTTATTTTTCTTAATGTGTGTTTTGTGTGTGTCTGTGTGTGTTTTTGTGTGTCTGTGTTGTGTGTGTGTGTGTCTGTGTGTCTGTGTGTCTGTATATTTGGTGTGTGTGTGTGTGTGTGTGTGTGTGTGTGTGTGTGTGCATGCGCACGTTTCTGCATCTATGAAACTGGTATGTGTGGAGGCCAGAACAAGAATTGTTATGCTCTGAAATATCAGTGCAGGTGCGTATGCCATGCCTGGTATGGAATTAAGGAACTAAACTCATGTCTTCTAAAAGAGCAGCAAGAATCCTTAATTGTGATCATTTTCTTGGTAACAAGCAGCATATTCAGCTGAGCCATCTTGCTAAGACTTCACAAATTTATTTCTCTATCATTATTAGGGTTTAAAGTTACATTTATTTTTTTCTGACACATTTGCATTCATTCTTCCAGTTAAGAATGAGCTAATGTTCCTTAAGTATTGCCTGAAACAAATCTGCAGAAGAGTTAATGGATTTCTATCACCCCTGGCATTTTACATCCGTACTAAGCTGAAATTCAGGGTGACAAATTTCCATACAAAATACTATTTAAATTTGAGTATTTTTTCTTTTGGTAAAGATGCCAATTTTGAGAATACCATCGAAGAAATGATAATAGAATCATTTTACATTTTTATTTTGGATTAAGAAATTCAGTACAAATAGAATAATAATTCTCAAATTTGGTAACAAGATCATTCAAATTAGACATCTAGTGCACACTTTAATGTGCAGTAGATCAATATTTTTTTTGATTTTTTGTTTTTTTGGAGCTGGGGACCGACCCAGGGCTTTGCACTTGCTAGGCAAGCGCTCTACCACTAAATCCCCAACAGTAGACCAACATTTTAACCTTAACATGTTCCCATTAGTAACAGTATAAAGGTATTTTCATGTCATATAATCATTACTGCAATCATTGGATAGTTAGCAATATGTATAGTTTAGTAAATAATTTCTTAATTTTCCATTATCAATGACAATATCTTATGTGGTGAATACCCAAGACACTCAACCTTGAATAGAATATTAATATGTAAATATAGCATATACAGTTTAACTTTAAATAAATTTAAAATTGTTACGTATCATATCAAATAATGCAATAATGATGACTTTTAAGATATTCCAATTCAATATTCTCATTGTCTCTTCTCCTATTTAGTTCTAAAAATACAAAATTATATTTAAATACAGTATACATACAAGTGTACAAAAATCCTAAAAGCTATAAAGAATATAAGGTATAAAGTCCAAAGGTTTTTTTTCTCTCTTTCACATGTACATATCCCTGAAGTTGGCTGATTTAATCGTTCTTTTCTACATCCTTCCGGGCATGTGCTCTAGATGTGTGTGAATTCACAGAGAATATATACATATACAAGTACCTTATTTTTACATATTCATATTTTTAAAACTCTTTTGGGCAATCGCAGCATCTCATTAGTCAAAGTTGCTATTTTGTTTTTTCTTGAATATTATTTCCCTTTGGTCCACTACAAAGTTCTTTTAACATGCTCAGAAGGAGCATGGCCTCAAGTCAGGAAAGTAATAATTGGGCTTCTGCTAAACTCTGATAGTTATGGTTTTAAATTATACTGGGGCAAAGATATGTAAATGATGTGTTGTTTCAAAGTGTCTGCAAAGCATTTTGGACCAAGATAACCTGGAAACTTAAGGTTAACTACGAGATTGAACTGAATAATCCTGGTTGAGACTGAAATGCTGACAACGAGATAAAGCCATGCTTGTGGGGACTTCGGCAACTTATGCAGCCTGCAGTCTTGCCTCTATTGATGTACAAAGGGCCAGTTAAATGATAAATATACTATCCGAAGTTAGCAATAAGCAGTTAAGTAAAGTCACCCGAATTATTCCATATCATAAAAGTATAACCATATCTTTTAGACTTTCAATAAGTTGCAAAGTATTTGCTGCATTGATGTGTAGAGGAAATGACAAAAGTTGTATTTTATTTCTAGAATGAAGGATAAATGAGTATATATAATTATATATGTTGCTTTGATGGAGTTATTTTATTTGTGTGAAGCACTTATGCACATACATTTATGTGTTAGTTTTCTAAAGGAAAAGAACTAATTGTGTGTGTGTATATATACACACACATATATAATACATATATATATGTGTATATGTATTATATGTGTGTATATTTATTTGTATATATATAAGTCATATATATATTGTATATGTTTGTGTGTGTGTGTGTGTGGTTTAAAGATAACAGTGTTTCATGTAATCTAACAACGATTTTCTCTTAAACAAAAGGGAAAGATTCACATATGTTCATTGCAAGAGAGTACATGTCTTAACAGTCTTAGTCTGATGGTGGAGTCCCTCGAAATACCTAGAAAGCCTCTGGTTTTCTCCCTCCATGGGAATTCGAAAGAAATAACTTGCAGAAGCAGAAAAAAAAATGTCAAAAACAGAGTAGTTGACTTTAACAGCTAGATTGAAGATAAGCAGGCAAGAACAAAACCTCCCCTTTTCAAATACTTTTCATGTGGGCTACTACCAGAAGTAATGTCCAATATTTAAAATGTATCCTCCTATATCAGATGATCCAATCATGGATGTTTCTCACAGGTGAGAAAACTGCTTGAGACTTAATTGATTGCCAAGGTTAGCCATCAAAAGTCCCTTCCTTCTCAACTTGACACACAATCATTTCAACATGATTGGTAGGTTGTGTAGACAAGAGTCAGGGTTTTTCCTTTATATACTTTTACTGTTTAATGTTATAGATTTCATATTAAACTGAGACTCTCTAAGCAGAGGACCCATATGAGTAAACTCAGCTTAATCCAGTTTTATTTTCTTTACATCATTATCCCACACTTTTAAAAACAGTAAGATTTTAAGTGGTATAATATTTCAACACAAAGACTACTTAATCTATATCTCTGGGGGATATTGAGCCTTAAATCTGGTTATAGATGTAGAGGGAAGCATTGTTGGTCAATGAAGTACATCAGTGTTGACTGTTGTCTCCTTCAGTATAAGTCACTTAATCTTTAGTCTATGCCCAAAGAACTAAATTTGAATACAAGTTCAAGAAGGCCTAATAAAGGAAATAAACAATAATAAGCTTTGAAATGCGCATAACATAATAATAGCTATCAAGTGCTGAAAAGTAAGGGAAATGCTAGGAAATATTGCTTAAATGAAACAGGTTTCAATTAAATTCAAAGAATCAACTCCAGAGATCTGTTACAGAACAGAATTTTATTTAATGAACAAGTAAAGGCTTGGACCCAGAAAATATTTTTAATAGCATGTAAAATTCTAGTACTTATGTGCTTCCATTTTGATTTATAGATTTCTGTTTCCATTCTTGATAGCATCTCTAAATCATTTCAGTAGTTCATAAATAAATTAGTGATTATTGATATATCAGATCTAAGTGAAACTGGTCTGTAAGCTGTCACCATATTTTTGCTTTTAATAATAGTATCCTAGCTACTCAGAAATTACAGGTATCCAAATATTTATTAAAACACAAACAAACACTCCATGTGTGCCCAGAGGTAAGGCTGTCCCACAGTCCTTCAGACATCTGCCCTCAGAGAGCTGGTCTGCGATGAGCACTCTCACTCCCTAGCCCATAGATTGGACCCCCACTTTCTCTTCAATAACTATCCAAAGCGAGACCAACTGGGAGCACTCAGGGCACAGGAACCACAAAGTAGCCTAAGACAGTACACCTCCAGTTTCCATCTGTACCCAGAGCTAAGACTGTCCCACAGCCCTACAGAATCAAAAACAGCCAGAAGAGAGATGTTATGCTATGAGTGCTGTCTCTCCTAAGTCCACAGATAGGACCCCATTTTTTCTCCACTCACTCTTCAAAGAGAGACCTGCCTGGAGAACCTAGGATTCAGGAGCCACAGGGCAGCCTGCAACAGGACATTTCCAATCTCCATCTGCACTCAGAGCTAAGGATGTCCAACAGCCCTCCATACCCAAAAACCTGCACAGACAGAACTGGTCTCCCAGGAGCATTCTCAATCCTAAGATCACAGCTAACCATCTCACAAGCACACAGGAGGACAAGCTCCAGTAAAAGATAAAAAAACAAGCAATATCAGAGATAACCAGATGACAAGAGGCAAGCACAAAAACCTAAGCAACAGAAACCAAGACTACTTAGCATCAACAGAAACCATTTGTCCCACAACAGCAAACACTGGGTATTTCAACATAATGGGAAAGCAAGATTTGGATTTAAAATCACATCTCGTGATGATGATAGAGGACTGTAAGAAGGACATAAATAACTCCCTTAAAGAAATACAGGACAACACAGGTAAACAATAAAAGTCCTAAAAGAGGAAACACAAAAATCGTTAAAGAGTTAAAGGAAAACACAAACAAACAGGTAAAGGAATTCAACTAAACCATCCAGGATCTAAAAATAGAAATAGAAACAATAAAGATATCACAAAGGGAGACAACGCTGGAGATAGAAAGCCTAGGAAAGAGATCAGGAATCAAAGATGAAAGTATCACCAACAGAATATAAGAGATTGAAGACAGAATCTCAGGGGCAGAAGGTACAATAAAAACATTGACGATGAAATAGTTGAAGAAAATGCAAAGAACCAAAACATCCAAGAAATCTAGGACACAAGGAGCTGACCAAAGCTAAGGATAATAGATATAGAAGAGAGTGAAGATATGTAACTTAAAGGACCAGTAAGTATCTTCTTCAAAATTATAGAAGAAAAATTCTCTAACCTAAAGAAAGAGATGCCCATGAGCATACAAGAAGCCTATAGAACTCTGAAGAGATTGGACCAGAAAAAAAATTCTCCCACCACATAATAATCAAAACACCAAATACATAAAACAAAGGAAGAATATTAAAAGCAGTAAGGGAAAATGTCAAGTAACATATAACAACAGATCTATCAGAGTTCTCAACAGAGACTATGAAAGCTAGAAGATCCTGGGCAGATATCATACAGATAAAGAGAACACAAATGTCAACCCAGGCAAAACTCTCAATTACCATAGATGTAGAAATAAGATATTCCTTGACAAAACCAAATCTACAAAATATTTTCCATGAATCCACCCCTACAAAGGATGATATATAGAAAATTCCAATACAAGAAGGGAAACTACACACAATAAAAATGAAGTAAGTAATCTTCCTGCAAAAAAACCCCAAAGTAGATAGTCACACAAAAATAATTCCACCTTTAACAACAAAAATAACAGGAAACAGCAATCATTATTCATAATATCTCTTAACATCAAAGGACTCAATTCCTCAATTAAGAGACATAGAATAAGGGACTGGATATGTAAAAAGGACCCAAAACTTTCTTGCATACAGAAAACACACATCAATGACAAAGAGACACTTCCTAAGGGTAAAATGCTGGGAAAAATTTTTTTCCAAGCAAATTGTCCCAACAAGCAAGCTGGAGTAGCCATTATAATTTTGATTTAAATAAACTTTCAACAAAAAGTTATCAAAAATATAAGGAAGACACTACATATTCATCAAAGGAAAAATCTATCACAATGAACTTTCAATTTAAAACATCTCTGCTCCAAATGCAAGGGCAACCACAATCATAAAAGAAACTTTCCTAAAACTGAAATCATACATTGTAACTCACATAAAAATAGTGGGAGACTTCAACACTACACTCTGAGCAACAGACAGATCATGGAAACAGAAAATAAACAGAGACTCAGTGAAGCTAAGAGATGTTATGAACCGAATGGATTTAACAGATATCTGTAGAACATTACATACTAAAACAAAAGAATATAACTTCTCAGCACCTCATAGTACTGTCTACAAATATAACCATAAAATCAGTCACAGAACAGGCCTCAATATATACAAGAAGATTGACATAATCTTAAGCATTCATCAGATTACAATGGACTAAGGCTGGTCTTCAAGAACAACAAAAATGAGAGAAAGCCCATATATATTTTTGGAAGCTGAACAACACTCAAGTCAATGACAACATAAGCAAGAAATAAAGAAAGAAATTAAAGACTTTTTAGAATTTAACGAAAATGAAAACATGACATTCCCAAACTTAATGAATACAATGAAAGCAGTGGTAACAAGAAAACTCATAGCTGAGTACTTCCAAAAAGAAACTGGAGAGATTATACACTAACAGCTTGCCAGCACACTTGAAAGAACAAGAACAAAAAGGGACAAATTCACCCAAGAGGGGCAGAGGGCAGGAAGTTAAACTCAGGGCTGGAAACAAGCAAGTAGAATCAAAATTAACTATTCAAAGAATCAACAAAACCAGGAGCTATTTTTTTGAGAATATCAAGAAGAAAGATAAATGCTTCACAAAACCAACTAGAAGGCACAGACACAGTATCCAAATTAACAAAATCAGAAATGAAAGGGAGAGATAACATCAGAATCTGAGGAAATTTAAAAAATCATCAGATCCTGCTACAAAAGCCTATATTCAACAAATTGAAAAATCTGGAGGAAATGGACAATTTCCTAGACAGATACCTGGTACCAAAGTTAAATCAGGAACAAATAAACCATCTAAACAACCTGATAACTCCTAAAGAAATAGAAGCAGTAATTAAAAGTCTCCGAGCCAAAAAGAGCCCAGGACCAGGTGGGTTTATTGCAGAATTCTATTAGACCTTCATAGAAGACTTTGTACCAATACTGTTCAAACTGTTCCACCAACTAGAAAGAGAAGAAGCATTACCAAATTCCTTCTATGAAGCCACAATTACATTTATACTTAAACCACACAAAGACCAAACAAAGAAAGAGGACTTCAGACCAATTTCCCTTATGAATTTTATAGTCAATAAAATTCTTGCAAACTGAATCCAAGAAGACATCAAAATGATCATCCATCATGATAAAGTAGGCTTCATCCCAGGGATGCAGGGATGGTTCAATAGGCAGAAATGCATCAACTTAACCCAATATATAAACAAACTCACAGAAAAAAAATAAACATGATCATTTCATTAAATGCTGAGAAAGCATTTAATAAAATTCAACACCCCTTCATGATAAAAGTCCTACAACTGCATAGGTAGCAATGAATAGCCTAGTAAGGGCACCAGTGGAAGGGGAAACCCTTGGTCCTGCCAAGGCTGGATCCCCAGTGAACAAGATTCTTTTGGGGAGGGCTGTAATGGGGGGAGGATTGGGAGGGGAACACCCATATATAGTGGGAAGGGGAGGGGTTGGGGGGTTGTGGCATGGAAACCAGGAAAGGGAATAGCATTTGAAATGTAAATAAGAAATACCCAATTTAATAAAGACAGAGAAAAAAGTCCTGGAAAGATGAAGAATTCAAGGCCCATACCTAAGCATAGTAAAAGCAATATACAGCAAACCAGTTGCTGACATTATACTAAATGCAGAGAAACTTAAAGCAATCCCACTAAAATCTGGGATTAGACAAGTCTGACTACTCTCTCCCTACTTATTCAATGTAGTACTTGAAGTCCTAGCCAGAGCATTCAGAGATGAGGTCAAAAGGATAAAAATTGGAAAGGAAGAAGTCAAAATATCACTATTTGCAGATGATATGATAGTATTCTAAAGTGACCCAAAAGTTCCACCAGATAACTAAGCCCGATAAACAACTTCAGCAAAGTGGTTGGGTATATAATTAACTCCACAAATCAGTAACCTTCCTCTACTCAAAGGATAAACAGGCTGAGAAAGAAATTAGGGAAAAGACACACTTCACAATAGTCCCGAATACTATAAAATACCTCAGGTATGACTCTAACCAAGCAAGTGAAAGACGTGTATGACAAGAACATCAATTCTCTGAAGAAAGAAATGGAAGAAGACCTCAGAAGTCAGAAAAAAACTCCCATGCTCATGGATTGGCAGGATTAATATAATAAAAATGCCCAATTTGCCAAAAACAATCTACAGTTTCAATGCAATCCGCATCAAAATTCAAACTCAATTTTTCATAGAGTTAGAAAGAGCAATTTTCATATATGTTTGGAATAACAAAAAACCCAGGATAGTGAAAACTATACTCAACAATAAAAGAACTTCTGGGGGAATCAGCATCCCTGACCTCAAGCAGTATTACAGAGCAATAGTGATAAAAACTGTATGGTACTGGTACAGAAGCAGACAGGTAGATAAGTGGAATAGAATTGAAGCCCCAGAAATAAACCCATACATTTTTGGTCACTTGATCTTGGACAAAGGAGCTAAAACCATCCAATGGAAAAAAGATAGCATTTTCAAAAAATGATGCTCATTCAATTGGAGGTCAGCATGTAGAAGAATGCAAATCAATCCATTCTTATCACCATGTACAAAGCTTAAGTCCAAGTGGATCAAGGACCTCCACATCCAACCAGATAGAGCCAAACCAATAAAAGAAAATGTGGGGAAGAATGTCGAACACATGGGCTCTGGGGAAATTTTCTTGAACAAAATACAAATGGCTTATGCTCTAAGATGAAGAATCAACAAATGGAACGTCATAAAAATGCAAAAATTCTGAAAGGCAAAGGACACTGTCATTAGGACAAAACTCAACCAACAGATTGGGGAAAGATCTTTACCATCTACTTTTGATAGAGGGTTAATATCCTAAATATACAAAGAACTCAAGAAGTTTGACTCTTGACAGCCAAATAACCTATAAAAAATGGGGTACAAGGCTAAACAAAGAATTCTCAGCTGAGGAATATTGAATGGTTGAGAAGTACCTAAAGAAACCCTCAACATCTTTAGTCATTAGGGAAATGCAAATCAAAACAATCCTGAGATTCCACCTCACACCACTCACCTAAGATTAAATTCTCAGGTGATAGCAGATGCTGGCAAGGTTGTGGAGAAAGAGGAACATTCCTCCATTTTTGGTGGTATTGCAAACTGATACAACCATTCTGGAAATCAGTATGAAAGTTCCTCAGAAAATTGGACATTGAACTACCTCAGGACCCAGCTATACCTCTCTTGGGCATATACCCAAAAGATGCCCCAACATATAATAAAGACAATTCTCCATTATGTTCATATAAGCCTTATTTATAGTAGCCAGAAGTTGGAAAGGTCTCAGATGCCCTTCAACAGAGGAATGGATACAGAAAATGTGCTACATCTACACAATGGAGTACTACTCAGCTATCAAAAACAATGAATTCATGAAATTCCTAGGCAAATGGATTGAACTAGAAAATATCATATTGAGTGAGGTAACTCAATCACAGAATATCACAGATGGTATGCACTCACTGATAAGTGGATATTAACCCCAAACCTCAAATTACACAAGATACAATCCATAGAAAACATGAAGCTCAAGAAAAAGGATTAAGAAAATGTGGATGTATCACTCTTTCTTAGAAGGTGGAACAGAAATATTCATAGGAGGGGATATGGAGGCAAAGTTTGGAGCAGAGACTGAAGGAAAAGCCATTCAGAGCCTGCCTCATCTCTGCTTAGGTTTAATCTTCACCAAGGCTTAACAAGATTGATGAAGCCAAGAAGTGCATGTGGACAGGAGCCAGATATAGATGTCTCCTGAGATACACAGCTGGAGCATGTCAAATACAGAGGTGAATGCTATCAGCAAACCACTGAACTAAGAACGGCCTTGTTAGGGACGAATGGAAGGAGAAGCCCTTGTTGGAATGGAAGTCCTGCCAAGGTTGGACACCATTTGTAGGGGAATGTTGCTAGGTGGGAAGGGGGGTGGATGGGGATGGAAATACCATTATAGAAGAAAGGGGAGGGGATGTTTTAGGGAGCTTATATCCGGGTTACCAGGAAAGGGAATAACATTTGAAAATATATCCAATTTAAAAAAAGAAAGAAAAGGGAGACATAACAACAGAAACAGGAAATTAAAAAAATTATCAGTTCATATTACAAAAGCCTATAATCTTTATAAATTTCTAACAAAATTAGAAAATATGGCCGAAGTTGACAATTTTCTAGATAGATAACTAGGTACCAAAGTTAATGAGGATCAGATAAACCATCTAAACATCTCCCTTAACCCCTAAAGAAATAGAAGTACTCAGTAGAAGTTTCCTAACCAAAAAAAAAAAAAAAGCCCAGAGCCAGATGTGTTTTCTGCAGAATTCTATCAAACCTTAAAAGAAGACCTAATACCAATACTCTTCAAAATATTCCACCAAATTTCCAGAACAGGAGGAACACTACCTAATTTGTTCTTTGAAGCCACAATTATGCTTATACCTAAACCATACAAGTACCAAAAAAAGAAAAAGAATTTTGGACCAATTTCCCTCAAGAATAGTGATGTTAAAATTCTTAATAAAATTCTAGCAAAATGAATCCAAGTTCAGGTAAAAACAATCATTCACCATGAATGAGGATACTTCATCTCTGAAATGCAAGGATAGCTCAATACACAGAAATTCATCAACATAATCCACTATATAAATAACTCAAAGAAAAAATACAGCATGATCATCTCATTAGATCTGAGAAAGCATTTGACAAAATTCAACACCCCTTAATGATGAAAGTCTTGGCAAAAGCAGAAATTCAAGGCCCATAACTAAACATAATAAAACCAATATAGAGCAAATCAGTAGTTAACATCAAGCTAAATGGAGAAAATCTTGAATCATTTCCACTAACATCAGGAACTGGACAAGGCTGCCCACTCTCTCCCTAAAAATTCAACAAAGGACTTTAATTCCTATCCATAACAATTAGACAACAAAAAGAGATCAAAGGGATATAAGTTGGAAAGAAAGAAGTAAAAAAATCACAATTTGCAGATGATATGATAGTATACTTAACTGTCTCCAAAAATTTCACCAGAGAGCACTAAACCTGATAAGCAACTTCAGCATAGTGGCTGTATATAAAATTAACTCAAACAAATCTTTAACCATCTTCTGCTCAAAAGATAGATAGGCTGAGAAAGAAATGAGAGAAATGACACCCTTCACAAGAGCCACAAGTAATATAAAATACCTTGGTGTGACTCTAAGCAAGAAAGTAAAAGTCTGTTTGACAGGAACTTTAAGGCTCTGAAGAAAGAACTTGAAGAAAATCTCAGAACATGAAAAAAAAATCTCCCATGCTCATGGATTGACAGGTTTAATATAGTGAAAATGGCCACTTTGCCAAACTTAATTTACAGATTCAATGCAATCTTCACCAAAATTCTAATTTAATTCTTCATAGATTTGAAAGATCAATTTGTAGATTCATTTGGAATAAGAAAAATATATTCAACACTAAATGATCTTCTGGGGGAATCACCATCCTTGACCTCAAGCATTATTACAGAACAATAGTGATAAAAAAAACAACAAAAAACAAAACAAAAAAACAAAAAGACAAAAAAAAGAAAAGAAAAACCAAAAACAACTTCATGGTTTTGGTAGAGAGACAGGCAAGTAAATCAACTAAATAGAATTGAAGACCCAGGAATGAACCCACATACCTATCTCCACTTAATTTTTGACAAAGGAGCCAACACTTCCCAATGGAAAAAAGACAGCATTTTCAAAAAATCAGGCTGGTAAAACTGGAGATCAGCATGTAGAACAATGCAAGTCAATCCATTTTTATCCCCCTATACAACGCTCTAGTCCAAGTGGATCAAACCACATCAAACCAGATACACTCAACTATAAGAATAAAAATGGGGAAGAGCCTTGAAGATATGGACACAGGGGACATTCTCTTGAACAGAATGCCAATGGCATATGTACTAAGATCAAGAATCGACAAATGGGACCTCATAAAATCTAGTCTTCTGTAAGGCAAAAGACACTGTCAATAGGACAAAATGACAACCAACAAATTTGGAAGAAATCTTTACCAATCCTACATACAATAGAGGGCTAATATTCAATATATACAAAGAATGAAGGAGTTAGATTCCAGACAGTCAAATAATCCCATTAAAAAATCAGGTGCAGAGCTAAACCAAGAATTCTCAACTGAGGAATGTCAAATGTTTTAGAAGCACCTAAAGAAATGTTCAACATCCTTAGTCATCATGGAAATGCAAATCAAACCTCTGAAATTCCACTTCATACTAGCCATAATGACTAAGATAAAAAACTCAGGTGACAGTTGATGCTGGCCTGAATGTGAAGAAATAGGAACACTTCTCCATTGATTTTGGGGTTGCAAGATGGTACAACCACTCTGGAAACCAGTCTGGAGGTTTCTCAGAAAATTGGACATAGTACTGGGGACCCAATTATAACACTCCTGGACATATTGCCAAATGATACTCCAATGTATAACAAGGACACAGTAGCCTTATATATAATAGCCAGAAGCTTGAAAGAACCCAGGTGTCCTTCAACAAAAGAATGGATACAGAAAATGTGATGCATTTACATAATGATTACTATTCATCTATTAAAAACAATGACTTCATAAAATTCTTATGCAAATGGATGAGACTAGAAAATATCATCCTAAGTGAGGTAACTGAGTCACAAAAGAACACACAAGGTATGCACTCACTGATAAGTGGATATTACCCTAAAATTTGGAATACCTAAGGAAAAAAATCACAAATCATATGAAGCTCAAATAGAAGGACCAAAATTTGGATGCTTCTGCCCTTCTTAGAAGGGAGAGCAGAATACTCACTGGGGGTTTGGGGGTGGGGTACCAGGACAAAGAGTGGAGCAGGAACTGAAGGAATTGTCATCCAGAGACTGCCCCACTTAGGGATCTATCCCATATACAACTACCAAACCCACTCACTATTGCTGATGCCAAGAAATGCTTGTTGACAGGATCCAGTTACGGATATGTCATGAGAGGCTCTGCCAGAGCCTACTGATACAGATGAGAACGCTTGCACGTAGTCATTGAACTGAGTCCTGGGACCCCAATGGAGGAGTTAGAGAAACACTAAAGGGGCTGAAGCTATGAAACAACATAGGAAGAACAACAATATCAACGAACCAGTTTCCACCAGAGTTCCTAGTGACTAAACCACCAACCAATGTTTTCACATGGAGGGACCCAGGGCTCCAGAGGAATATGTAGCAGAGAATGGTCAAGGATCACTAAGAGGAAGAGCCCTTGATCCTAAGAAGCTTTGTTTCTCCAATGTAATGAATGCCAGGGCCTTGAGGTAGGATTTGGTAGGTGGGAGTGGACCATCCTCATAGAAGCAGTGGGAGAGGGCAAGGTGTATGGGAGAGTGGGGAAAATGAATAACATTTGAAATGTAAATACATAAAATATCCAAGAAAAATAAAATTAAAAAAATAAAAGCTCATTAAAAAACCAAAATAAACAAAAAATTGTGTGCAGAAATGGTTTTAGATTTTTAGACCATGCACTTTGAGATATGTAAAATATATAAACATAAAGAAAAAATTTATTTTACAAACAAAAAAAATACTGTCTGTATGATAGAAATAAATTAAGTGAGAAACTTTGGAAAGAGTATATTAGTATCATGCAACTTATAATCAGTTTGTAGATATGAATTCTTATGAAGAGTATCATAAGAAGTATGGTTGTTTAATCTTTGTGTTTGTTTAAATAATAGGAATGTTATGATACCCTAGATAAAACAAATATACAATGATATGCATTGTATATCCAGGTGTTGAAGAATGTAAAAGTAACATAGATGATTATGAGTGTTATAGTAAAAATGCTTTGGATACTTTCTGATACATAGTGATAATTTTTAAAAGAATTATTTATTTGTTCTGTGTATATGAGTACACTGTAGCTGCCTTCAGACACACCAGAAGAGGGCATCAGATCCCATGACAGGTGGTTGTGAGCCACCATGTGGTTGCTAGGAATTGAAGTCAGGACCCTTGGAATAGCAGTCAGTGCTTCTAAATGCTAAGCTATCCCTCTAGCCCTAGAGTTATGAATTTTAATCAGTAAAATACATACATTTGACATAGTGTGAAATGCTGATATTTGTATATTTTAGTAAGGCCTAATAAAGTAAATTTTTACATGTTATATATTTCTGTGATGAAACAAAAATACATTTTGTCAATGATTTTCAAGGATATAGTACATTTTATATTTAAATTGTAATCAAATATACATACATACATACATGTGTACATATGTACATTAAGCACACATTATCTAACTTAAGTAAACCATTAAGCTAAGAAACAAGCAGGAGGAACTGTGTGTGGCACAATATCCTGTCCTATCTACTCCACCAAATACCATGTATTAAAAGAAAAATGCAAGGTCATGCCAAAGTTCAGCATGACATATTGATGATTGTGGATGATATATTGAATGGCCATAGGTGAATGAAAAAAGAATAATGGAAAAAAAAAAATGGGCTAGAAAGTAGAAACATTTTAGGACTAAACAAAAAGAATTTGTACTCTAGGAAAAAAAAAACCTTTTAAGGTATGTGACAGTAAGAGAGAGAAAGAATTGCTATTCATTTTCAAGCCAGAATACTTTTAAAAATTGTGTATTAGAATAGGATGGTAGGCACAATTTTGGAAATACAATAAAAACTGCATAAAATTATCCTTATGGTGGGGAAAATAATAATAGGTACACTAATACAAGAAAGAAAAATCAATTTAAAAATTGCATGAGCAGAGTCTGTATATAAATGTATATTTGTCAGGGTAATGGAATTGTTCTGCTGTCATTTGGATAATGTTAATAATGTCAGATGCTAAGTAGCACAGGATTGAACTGAGTGTTTCCACTAAGGACATGTTAATTTGAAATGGGCCAGTTTTTTAGCATGAATATGTACAATTTAAAAGCAAAAACTAAAACAAAGTTGACACCAGTAGGCATGAGCAAGTGTAAAATCCCATGAGCCCAGAACACTACACAGAGGTTTTCTTTTTATAGAGAGTGCTAAAGTCCAGAGACTAAGGGACGATTGACTACTTAGTTCTCAATGGGATATCAATAACACAACACTAGCAAAGGTTCTGGGTTCATTACAGAAGAGGGAATGGAAAGAATGTAAGAGATAATTGTAGTAGAAGTCTGCAGAGAAACAATATTTCCTGTTTATGACAGAAACCTTGCCCATATGAACTTGTAGTCATTGTGACCAGAAACAGAAGAGCTGCAAGAGACCAAGACATCGAATTCCTAGTGTTCTTAAGTATCAAGTCTAATTTAATTGCTATTGTCAACTGATGGATGAAGAGGAGGAAAAATAAATTTCCTACGGATGTAGTCAGTGATGATGTTTCCTGATTGTCAGCGTGACTACATCTGAAATTTACTAAAATTCAAATAGCTGGATTACTCTTTCCAAGTTTCCCACACATATAGTTACTGAAGCCTCTCAGGGAAGCTCAGATGATACTGAAAGGCCTTCTGTGGACTGTTTGTAAACCTAGGGAAGGAGATGCATTTGATTATCCTGATTCACTAGTTCTGAGCAACAACAGATTTGGTGAGTCTGTATAGAAAACTTTTGTCAACTCATGAAAAAATAAGGAAAATTACAATAATAGTCAGGTGCTACTAGCATTTCTCAATAAATTGACAAAGGAAGAAATATGAAATTCAGGAAATAATTAACCAACTTCTAGCATCTCAGAACATGGTAAAAGCAAAATCTACTCAGAGAAAAAATTGAAAGTTGTTGCAAAAACAGTCAAAAAGTCTTAAGTGTGCATTAGAAAAGAATTTTCTTTCCAACTGCCATGAGCTCAAGTTGTGAAAAAATCAAACCACAGACCTTATTATAACTTGATTCAACTACTGCAAAAATTCAAGTCCCAGACTTAGAATGCTGGCTATTGAAAGAAGGGTATTAAGGGATGGAAAATATCTAGAAAGACCCTACTAAAGCTAAGAACATTGAACCTCTCTCCCTGCACTCTGTCCCTCTGGGACAATTAAATCTCAGTGATGAGAACTTTTGTTTAGGTCCATTGAGCTGACTTCAGGGTTCTTTACAGGGGGAAGCACCCTAATAATCAGTCTGAGTTTCGTGATATGGGCCTACTACAAGGAGATTCTCAGTTTAATATGGAAGTCTACACAGTTTTTAAAAATGTCAAAAGTTTATTTGAATGGTTTGCTGAAGTATTTGCCAAAAAGATGGCCTATTGAAAGGAGCTGGGCGTCCATGCTATCAACTGTATCAGTGTTGATGAAGGGACTTAAAGGCTTCGAAAAATTACAGTACTGGAATGGATTTGTGGTGGAAAACCTCATGGGAAGACCCAGAAGATATGATTTTCACTAATCCTATAAGACACAGATTTATGTGATGGGCCTATTCCTTGTGCCAGACCTTAGGTTTAAAGTTGTTGCTGCTCTGTTGTATGGCTTAAATGAAATGGATTTAAGTATCAGGGGCCGGAGAGCATCACTGAATCAAAAAAAGTGTTTGTAGTTATAATAATGGGAAACATAAATGAACCACTGTTATTAGTGGCTTGACCCATTAGTACAGGTAAAGTGAACTTTATGCTGTCATGACTCATAGCAACCTTTATCACTTTCTAATTAATCATGATGTTTCCAGGTATAAAACAGAAGAGAAGTCTATTGCATTGCAATCTGTATAAAGGAAAACATTCTCAAACAATTCAAAGAAAGACTCCACTGGATCATAGCACATAGAAATCATGACTCCTGAGACAATATCCAGACTTGAGCAAGTTTGCAGACCCAGAAGCTCTTGAATGAAGAGATGGTCAGGTTCCCCTGAGGAAGGACCTTGATAAAATATCTAAGAGTTACTGTTACTGTTAACATTTCTTGGGTCCTTCCCCAGAGGTACTTAGCCCTTTTATAAAAATAATTCTAAACTGAGCAAAAGTAACTAGTCAGAATTTCCAGGGTCTATTTGATACTGGTTCTGAATTGATGCTGATTCTAGTAGATCCCAAGAAACATTGTGATCTTCCAGTTGAAGTAGGGCATGTAGTGGTCAGGTGATTAGTGGATTTTTGACTGAAATCTGACTGACAGTAGGTTTAGTAAGTCTCCAAATTCATTCTGTCCTTAATGTATAATTGGGATAGATGGACTTAGAAATTGGCCGAATTCTTACCTTGGTCCCTGACATGAGGAGTGAAGGCTATTATATTGGAAAAGGACAAATAGCTTTTACAGTAGAATCGGCTAAGGACAATAATGAATGAAAAACATTACCGTAACCCTAAAAGAATTGCAGAAATTACTGCCATCATCAAAGATATGAAACATTCATGAGGCATAATTCTTACCAGATCTCACTTTAACTTTTCTATATGGCCAATGCAAAAGGCTAACTCTCAGGTATGTATCCTGTACTATGTCAGCCTGTCTACCACCATTTTCTCACCCTATGATAATGGACTATATCCCTGAGACAGTCAACAAGCCCAAATTAAATGTTTTCTTTTTAAAGAGTTCCCATGATCAGGGAGTCACTTCACAGCAATACAAAACACTGTCCAAGATAGTGCCTAATGCAGAGACCCAAATATGAAAATATGCAAAGAATAAGACAACAGAGTGTTTCTCCACAATGGGATATGAATATAGCACCCCTTCCTTCCTAGATCCTTAGATTTTGGGGAAAGGGGGGAAAATAATGTAAGAGCTAGAGGCAATGAACTATTCTGAGGAGAAAGGTTTTCTGGACATAAAATAGCAGCTGCTCATGTGAACTCAGAATGATGATGAGAACAGGCACAAGGTCTGCACAAGGCTCAACATGACAAGATCCCAGTAGAAAAGGAGGAGGTAGGCAAAATGTCCTACCTTTAACTGAAAACCCCTTAGCAACTGTTGAGGCCAGTCACTCCATTTTCAGATGAAGGGCCCACATCAAAAGTATATGAGCAGCTGAAATTGGACTTGAGGTGTTAAAATAAAAAAAAAAAACAGGAAATTAGCTGAGTAATGAAATATGGATGAATCGCAGAGATGTTGGGGAAGGAAGGTGAATTTGATGAAAATGCATGGTAAGAAATTCTCAAGTAATTACTTAAAATATTATTAATAAGCTACAAATTAAATTACATCTAGAACATTTAAATTTTCCATTAATTAGCAAGAATTAAAACAACACAGTATGGGAAATAAGACTAAAATTGTTTTCTATAAAAAGAGTTTAAAGACTTTTTTAAAAAGTAAACATGTATGAGGATAATAATAGAATAAGTTATTTAAATAGCTAGAATTAATGAGCACTTTTATGAGCTCTATTTTATTAGTAGTGATTAGGTTTGATGGCATTTACTGCATAGTTTTCATAACAGTTTAAAATGTGTTCTGATATAAATGTTAAAATAAGAAGAAATCAAATAAGTACCACAATAAGTCATATTCCATTTCTCTAGGCTACTTCTTCAAGAATTTGATCACATAAAACTATCCTTAAAATACTATCCATGGGAAGAAGTGCTTGCTGACAGGAGCATGATACAGATGTCTTCTGAGAAGCTCTGCTGGAGCCTTACTGATGAGGATGCTTTTAGATAACCATCGAACTGAGCATGGGGACCCCAATGGAGGAATTAGAGAAGGGAATGAAGGAACATAAGGGGTTTGCAACCCCATAGGAAGAAAAACAATATAAACCAACAGACCCCCCGGAGCTCCCAGGGACTAAAACACCAACCAAAGAGTACAAATGGAGGGACCCATGGCTCCAGCTGCATATGTAGCAGAGGATGGCATTGTCTAGCTTCAATAGGAGGAGAAGCCCTTGGTCTTGTGAAAGCTGTTGGGCATTGCCATCTCATTGAGTTTGGGGTGGGTGGGTGGGATTGGGAGCATCTTCATAGAAACAAGAGGATAGGGGCAGGGGATATGGGTGGTGGAAGGAGAAGGGGATAACATTTGAAATGCAAACACATAAAATATCCAATAATAATACAAGAAAATACTTTCCATAGGTGCAGAGATGGCTCAGTAGTTAAGTGCTTGCATTGCATTTGAATCAGACTCAAATTTAGATCCTAAATTCCATTTAAGTTATTCACTACTGGCTGTAAATCCATCTCCTTACTTTACTTACATTAGTTTACAACTAAAGTTTACTAGTTATTTTAGTTTTGAGATTATAAATATATTTAAACTTCTTTCTTTTCTTTTAACACTTCACACCCTTCCTTATAGCCATACTTGTTCTGGTTCAAGTTCATGTCCCTTTTCTTTTCTTTTTTTAATTGGGTATTTTTATTTATGTCTAAAATGGTATTCCCTTTCCAGGTTTCCCAGACATAAGACTCCTACCCCTTACCCCTCCCCTTCTTCTATAAGAGTGTTTCCCCTTCCCAATCAGCCCCCCTTTCTACCCCTGATGTTCACCTGAACTGGGGGTTCCAGCCTTGGCAGGACCAAGGGCTTTTCCTCCCATTAGTGCCCAACAAGGCCATTCTCTGCTACATATGCAGCTGTAGGCATGGGTCAGGCCATGTGTAGTCTTTGGGTAGTGGTTTAGTCCCTGGGAGCTCTGGTTGATTGGTATTGTTGTTCTTAGGGGGTTGCAAGCCCCTTCAGCTCCTTCAATCCTTTCTCTAATTCCTCCAACAGGGATCCTGTTTTCAGTTCAATGGTTTGCTGGTAGCATTCACCTCTGTATTTGACAAGCTCTGGCTAAGCCTCTCAGGAGACAGCTATATCAGGATCCTGTCAGAATGCATTTTTTTTTGCTTCATCAATATTATCTACTTTTGGTGGCTGTATATAAATGGGCTGTACATCCAGGTGGGGAAGGCTCTGAATGGCCACTCCTTCAGTCTCTGTTACAAACTTTGTCTCCATATCCCTTCCTATGAATATTTTGTTCCCCCTTATAAGAAGGACTGAAGCATCCACACTTTGGTTGTCCTTCTTGAGCTTCATGTGGTCTGTGAATTTTATCTAGGGTAATTCAAGCTTTGGGGCTAATATCCACTTATCAGTGAGTGCACACCATGTGTGTCATTTTGTGATTGGGTGACCTCACTCAGAATGATATTTTCCATCCATTTGCCTATGAATTTCATGAAGTCATAGTTTTTGATAGCTGAGCAGTACTCCATATATTCTTAAATTCACCTTCCAAGTCTATGTAACTTATACTTAGGCCTTCAAGTCAGTGCTTTTGAAAACACAGTGTACTCTTTCCTAAGAAAGACTTTCTCCTGCTCTCAGCATACCTTAAATTCTAGTAATTCTTTCTGCATGTTGGAAGCCTCATGAGATTTTTCTGCTTCAACTTAAGCATGTCTTACTTTTTCCTCCTTGTTCTACTCACATTAAGACAATCTTGTTGTTTAGACTCCATGACAATAAACTTATTTTTTCCAATTCTCTATTCTATTTATTTAAACGTTTTAGAATTTTAGTAAAAAAATAATCACAACTTTTTCTCCTGCTTTCTCACTCCAGCCCTCCTGGGTGCTCTCCCTCTGAAATTTCCCCTTCTGGTGCTCACTCCCTCTCAAGTTAATTACTTTTTTATATTTGAATTTTATTGTTACACATTTATACAAATGCATAAAAAACAACCTAGTTCATCTTTTTAGTGTTGTTTTGTATATATCATTTCATGAAAGACAACTTGTTATTGGATAACCAATAGGAACCCACCACCCCCAAAAGAATAAATCCCCTGCTCTCAGAAGTTATTAGTTGTCTAGTATCATCTAGTATTGGGGCTTTGTAAGCTTTCCCTTCAAGGTTAGCTTGTCTATTGATGTTGTTATATTTGACATCATCTTTATGTAAGCCAAATAAATTTTTAAAATAAACATTATTTTCATTAGGAAAATAGAAATCTTTTTCTACAAGAAAATGCATAAATAGAATCTAAACTGTATAAAACTTCCCAAGTATATAGTTTGTAAACACAAGTTAAACTTTTCAATCTTCAAGAGTTAAAAGACTATACTCATGCCCTAAATTTAGTTTAAAAAAAAGAAAAACATGAAAACAATTGTTATGGTACTATTGTTGCTATATCGTGCAAAAAGGGACAGTTTTTGGGTGATAGATTTAAAAATTATTTTTATTCAATAGCTACATAGATGTAAAAGCACTCTTTTTACCTCAAGAGTAATGGTAGCCAAAATTATTCTTCTATTCATTTATCCCCTTTGACAATATTAATGCACTGAATTAATTAATCACTTCCCTGAAGTGAAAACTTCATGCTTCAAAATATGTTGACTAAAGCTTAGGGCTCATGGTAGTGGGTCACCTGCTTCATTGTTGTATATTAAAGGTATTCCCTATTCAGATAAGTGAACATGGCAGAGAATTGTGAATATCTTAATTATTCTGTTTGTTTCATGTTCTTCACATGTCTGAAATTCTATATTCTTCCCACTTTACACAATTAACACATATACTTAAAATATAATCTGAACTATTTTATATTCTTTTCAGATATCTATGACTTTAGTAATTTTTCAAATAACAGCATGTCCAAAATGCTTGTTTTCAAATTGAAAATTGAAACACAGAACTCTCATTTATTAATACATTGCTTTACTTATAATTAACTTGAAATGTTAATATCTAATGTCCTCCCTAATAAATTGTAAAAAAAAAACAATACTTACTTCAGAAAATAACTATGAGACATTCAATTGATAAAAATAATAGCATGTAAAAACACCAAAATATTTTATACAATTATGATGCTTAAAAATAATATGGCATTTGTTTATATTTAAATTATGTGTCATGTCTGATTTATGTTTACACTGTAAAGTGACAACCATAATCTAACAAATGCTTCACGTCATTTTCAACATTTTTTTATCTATGTGTTGAAAACACTTCTGTAAGGAAATTTTAAGCATGCAATGTTATTTTTTTCTAGTCAGCATTCCATACACCATATATACCTGATATATCACAAGTATTATGTAGCTTGTGATTGAAGTTTACATGTCTTTCCCAACATTTTAATCTAGCTTTCTCACTACTTCATTCACACTGTCCTATGCTACATACTCTGTTTTTAACACTTGGGAGATCTTGTAGCATTTGTCTATTCCTGGGTATTTTACTACCAGGAGATTATTGGAGTCAATGTTCATTTGTGTTGCAAATGAAAATGTTTCCTTTTATTATAATTGAAATACATCAGTTACGGGCATATAACATTAGAATATAGATCACTGACACCGTGTGTTTTAAATTATTTGGCTATTAACAATAAGATTTTATGAGCATGAAAGTGTAAGTAGATTGACAATATAGAAGTTTTATTTAATTCTAGTGGAAATAGAAGTCAGTTTTCTAGATTTATTTTAGATTTACTTTTATGTTCTAGGGAACAACTACACTTTGAACAGTGCTAACTCTGCTCTATCAGCTCAGAGTGACAGTTTTCTTTACATAGGTAGCAACACCTTATTCCCACTTTCTGACAAGAGCCATATTCAGTGTTATGAGGCAATATTTTGGTGTGGTTTGTATTTCATTCTCCTAATGACAAGTTAAGCTTAATATTTTTAAAATATGCTATACTTTTTATATATTTCATTCATAACATTGTGTGTGTGTGTGTGTGTGTGTGTGTGTGTGTGAATATGTGTGTTTGTGTGTATTCAGATCCCTGGATCCTCTGTGCATTGATTAACTAAGCTACTAATACTTTGCCATTAAATTGCTACAAGTATTTAAATATTGTATTAACTGAAGGTAAGATACGTGTGTTACATTCTGTTTACTATATGGGTTGCCTTTTAATTTTGGTAATCATTATTTTTTTCTCTACAGACATTTTTCTAGTTCCCTGCTGTCCATTTAATCAACTTTTGCTTTGTTGTCTGTGCTTTTGAAGTCAAACCCAAATATCACTTTTGAGATCACTGTTGAATAGAATTTTTCTATTTTCCTTTAGGATATGTAGTTTGAACCTCAATATTTAATCCCTTAATCCATTTAGAATTGATTTTTTGGAAGTTAGAATAGAATGCTATATTTTTTCATGTGTTTTTTGAGCATTTATAGGTAACCAGACTATAAAAATATATATAGAGAGAGGAAAAAGAGAGTTAATATATAATAGTCAGAAAGACAAACAACAGACAGAGAGACAGATGATAGAGCAGAGACAGAAAAAGTGAGGCAAATTGAGAGTTATAACGTTCTGAAGTCTATTCTGTTTCATTAGGACAAAGTTTAAATCATATAAAAAGAGCAATTGCAAACTATGTAACATTAAAACACAAACAGTGCTTAAAGTTATTTAGTAGAAAGAAAGAAATATGACTGGCATGATGATTCAATGGGTAAAGTGTTTGCTGTGTAAGAATGAAGACCTGAGTTAGATTCCCCAAAACCAATATAAGAGTCAGGTATCATCTCTGCCTGTGATCTCAGGGCTCAAAACTCAGAACCAGGAGAATCACTGATTGTAGCTAGCCAATGTATGCCAATTGAATATCCAGATTTCTGGAACTCTGTCTCAAAAAACTTAAGTTGGAGACCAAATGTAAACACCCAGCATAGCTCTTAGAAGAAACAGAAGACATGCAGAATGGAAAAGGAGAGAGAGAGAGAGAGAGAGAGAGAGAGAGAGAGAGAGAGAGAGAGAGAGAGAGAGAGAATCTCTAAATAAATTGAAGACCAAAAAAAGGCAATGGAAGAAAATACTGAAGGAGAAATTATTTTAAAAAAACAGACAAATATTTACCTAAAATACCCAATAAAGAGAAAACTCCGATAAAGTGGACAATGAGAGAAAGTGGAAGTGATACAACTAGTAACAAATGCTCAAATCTTTCCTGAACATCACTTTAACCAGATAATCTCTACAAAATGAATAAGCTTCTAGATATTTAGAACTTAATAAAAGTATTAGTTTTGCTTCCAAATGATATAATTCCAAGAAGTGCATACAGTTGGGTTTGACTCACAGCAAAGATATGAAGCAAGCAGACCCATTTAAATCAGCAAAAGCTGGAGAAATCTGGTTACCTTTGTAAAATTAGGAAACAGACAGCTATCCTGGACTATATAGAACATAAGGCCTGCACTTCAAATGCCAATTTTATCGGTGATGGTTTGTATATGCTTGGGCCAGGGAGTGGGAGAGACTATTAGGAAGTGTTGCCCTAATGTGTCACTTACTGTACATGTGGGCTTTAATACCTTAGTCCTAGCTTCCTTGAAGTGAGTATTCTTCTTGCAGCCTTCAGATGAAGATAGAGAACTCTCAGCTCCTCCTGCACCATGCCTGCCTGGATGCTGCCATGCTCCTGCCTTGATGATAATGGACTGAACCTCTGAACCTGTAGGTCAGTCTCAATTAAATGTTGTTATTAGAGTTGCCTTGATCATGGTGTCTGTTCCCAGCAGTAAAACCCTAGTTAAGACAGAAGTTGGTACCAGGGACTGTGATAGGCCTGATCATGCTTTTGTTTAGAAGAATGTCAATTTGGGAAATTGGAAAGCCATGGATATTTTATGTTGGGCTTAATGAACTATATTAATAGAAATATGGGAGACTTTGTTAATGTGAGTTATTAGAACTGTGCAGACCTAGCCCAGGAGTTTTCGGTGGACGAGAACTTCAGTATGTGGCCTAGAGACTGTATATTGTAGTGTTTTGGTGAAGAACATGGCTGCTTTTTGCCCTTGTCTGCCTGAGGCTAAGGAGAAGAGACACAGATTAATTGCATTGACAAAGGAAGTCTCAGAAAGGCCCATCTTAGACTTCATTCTCTGGTTAAGTCTCATGGAGAGCATGTTGAATAAACATAGCAAGCTTTAAAAATATAAAATACATAGTTCGAGTATTAAAAGAGCACCAGGGATGAAATGGAGCTGAATCCTGTGTTCAAGGGCATTAAAATGAATTAAGGGAATGGTGGTGTCCTTGGGGTAAGATCCTTCACAGCTAAATTTAAGCCCAGGCAAGGTAGTACACATATTTAATCCCAGGAATCTGAAGCAATGAGATCTCTGAGTTCAAGATCAGCCTGAGACAAAGCAAAAGCCAGATCCAGGCATGGTGGTACACACCTTTAATCTGGGCCACACCTTCTACCGATGGCCTATATAAGGACATGGGAAGAAGGAAGATTGACTCCTTTGCCTGATTGCACTTACTAACCAGCATATTGGTTAGAACCTACTTCTACAGAAGACCAGATGAAACAACTATCCTTGTAGGACTGAGTAACTACTAGATTCTTGGACTTCTCAAACGCAGCAGACCATTGTTGGGTTAGACAGACTACATTAAGTCATCACAATAAACTCCCTCAAAAGAGAGAAGCATTCCAAAAATTCTGTGAATCCAGAGAACTGTGACTATTACATCATCTATTAACTATCACAATCCACAATGTATATAACCTCCAAAACAGCTGTAGGAGCTATGGCCAAGTATAAAACTATGTTATCCTATTGGGGAAATTTAACATTGAACCATATTACTTAAATTAAACATAAGAAAATGGAGAGAATATGAGGAGATTGATATTTTGAATAAAGAATTCATAAGTGATTTAAAATAATCTCCTGTTAAAGCAAAACTGAGAATCTGATATCTGGTGAGCTGAATTATCTTGAAAGTTTAAGTGAATGCTCATGTAAATCCCTGCTCAAATCCTCCAAAGATTTTTTAAAAAGTAAGCATTTCCAAAGTTAACCTAGAGCTCTGATTTTCCTGATGCAAAGCTGGGCACCATTCAGTTGAGAAAATATTTTTTTTAATTTTTTTATTGAAACATTTTTTTTTTACATTTCAAATTTTATCCCCTTTCCTGGTTTCCTGTCCATAAACATCTTCACCCTTCTTTTGTGAGGGTGTTCCCCTTCTGCAACCACCCACCCCTCCCCGCTTCCCTGCCCTAACATTCCCCTACACAGGGGTGTCCAGCCTTGGCAGGACCAGGGGCTTCTGCTACCACTGGTGCCCAATAAGGACATTGTTTGCTACATATGCAGCTGGAGTGATGGGTCTGTCCATGTGTACCTCTTTGGGTAGAGGTTTAGTCCCGGGAATCTCTGTTTGGTTGGAATTGTTCTTATGGGCTTGAAAACCCCTTCAACTCCTTCAATTCTTTCTCTAACTCCTCCAATGGGGACCCCCTTCTCAGTTCAATGGTTGGTTGCTAGCATTCTTCTCTGTATTTGTCATGCTATCAAAAAGCCTCTCAGGAGACAGCTGTATCAGGGCTCCTGTCAGTATACAGTTCTTGGCATCAGCAATTTAGTCTGGGTTTGGTGGCTGTATATATAAAGGCTGGACGCCCAGGTGGGGCAGGATTTGAATGGCCATTACTTCAGTCTCTGCTCTGAACTTTGTCTCCATATCTACTCCTATTAAAATTTTTGTCCCCCCTTATAAGAAGGACTGAAGTATATATACTTTGGTCATCCTTCTTCTTGAGTTTCATGTGGTCTGTGAATTTTACCATTGTTATTTCGAGATTTGGGGCTAATATTCACTTATTAGTGAATGCATACCATGTGAGGCGTGTGTGTGTGTGTGTGTGTGTGTGTGTGTATGTGTGTGTGTGTGTGTTTGGGTATCTCACTCAGGATGATATTGTCTAGTTGTATCCATTTGCCTGTGAATTTTATGAAGTCATAGTTTTGATAACTGAGTAGTACTCCATTGTATAGATGTACCACATTGTCTGTATCCATTCCTCTGTGGAAGGGCATCTGGCTCTTTCCAGCTTCTGGCTATTATAAATAAGGCTTCTATGAACATAGGGGAGCAGGTGTCCTTGTTATATTTTAGAGCATCATTGGGATATATGCCCTATAGTGATATAACTGGGTCCTCAGGCAGTACTGTATCCAATTTTCTAAGGAACCTCCAGATTGATTTCCAGAGTGGTTGTACCAGTTTGCAATCCCACCAACAATGCAGATATGTTCCTCTTTCTCCACATCCTCACCAGCAACTGTTGTCAACTGAGTTTTTGATTTAGCCATTTTTACTAGTATGAGATGCAATCTCAGGTATAATTTGATTTGCTTTTCCCTAATGACTAAGGATGTTGAGCATTTCTTTAGGTACTTCTCAGCTGAGAATTCTTTGTGTAGCTTGGTACCCAATTTTCAATAGGGTTATTTAACTGTCTGGTGTCTAACTTATTGACTTCTTTGTATATATTGAATATAAGCCCTCTATTGGATGTAGGATTGGTAAAGATCTTTTCCCAATCAGTTGGTTACCATTTTGTCCTAATGACAGTGTCCTTTGCTTGACAGAGCTTTGCAGTTTTATGAGGTCCCATTTGTGGATTCCTGGTTTTAGAGCATAAGCCATTGGTGTTTGGTTCAGGAAAATTACACCAGTCTCCATGTAGTCAATAATTTTCCCCATTTTTTTTTCTCTTAGTTTGAGTGTATCCGGTTTTATGATGATTTCCTTAATCCACTTAGACTCAACCTTTGTACTGGGCAATAAGAATGGGTCAATTTGCATTCTTCTACATGTTGACCTCCAGTTGAATCAGCAACATTTGTTGAAAATGTTATTTTTTTTTCCACTGGATAGTTTTATCTCCTTTGTCAAAGATCAAGTGGCCATAGGAGTTTGAGTTCATTTCTGGGTCTTCAATTCTATTCCACTGATATACCTGCCTGTCTCTGTGTCAATACCAACATTTTTTATCATTACTGATCCATAATACTGCTTGAGGTCAGTGATGGTGATTCCCACAGAAATGCTTTTATTGTTGAGTATAGTTTTTGCTATCCTGAGTTTTTAGTTATTCCAAATGAATTTGCAAATTTCTCTTTCTAAGTCTAGAAAAAATTGAGTTGGAATTTTGATGGAGATTGCATTAAATCTGAAGATTGCTTTTGGCACAATGGCCATTTTTGCTATATTAATCCTGTCACTCCATGTGCATAGGAGATCTTTCATTCTTCTGAGATCTTCAATTTCTTTCGTCAGAAATTTGAAATTCTTCTCATATTGATCTTTCACTTCCTTGGTTAGAGAAACATGGAAGTTCTTTATGTCATTTGTGACTATTGTGAAGGGTGCTATTTCCCTATTTTCTTTCTCAGCCTGTTTTTCCTTTGAATAGAGGAAGGCTACATTTGTTTGAGTTGACTTTATACCTAGCCACTTTGCTGAAGCTTTTTTTTTTTTTTAATCAGGTCTAGTAGTTCTCTTGTGGAACATTTGGGATCAGTTAAGTATACTATCATATCATTTGAAAATAGTGGTATTTTGATGTTTTCCTTTCCAATTTGTATCCCTTTATCTTCTTTTGTTGTCTGATTGCTCTGGCTAGGACTTCGAGTATTATATTGTTTAAGTAGGGAGAGAGTGGGCAGCCTTGTCTAGTTGCTGATTTTAGTGGGATTGCTTCAAGTTTCTCTCCATTTAGTTTGATGTTGGCTACTGGTTTGCTGTATATGGCTTTTAGTATGTTTAGATATGGGCCTTGAATTCCTGATCTTTCCAAGACTTTTAACACGAAGGGCAATTGAATTTTGTCAAATGTTTCTCAGCAACTAATGAGATTATCATATGTTTGTTTTTCCTTTGAGTTTGTCTATATAGAGGACTATGTTGTTGGATTTCCCTTTATTGAACCATCCTTGTGTCCCTGTGATGATGCTACTTGATCTTGATGGATGATCATTTTGATGTGTTCTTGGATTCGGTTTGCAAGAATTTTATTGAGTATTTTTGCATCGATATTCATTACGGAAATTGGTCTTAAATTCTCTTTCTTTATTGGATCTTTGTGTGGTTTAGGGATATCACAATTGTGGCTTCAAAGAAAGCATTATGGAGTGATCCTTCTGTTTCTACTTTGTGGAATAATTTGAATAGCATTGATATTACATCTTCTATGAAGGTCTGATAGAATTCTCCACTAAATCCTTCTGTTCCTGGGCTCTTTTTTTTTGGGGGGGGGGAGACTTTTAATAACTGCTTCTATTTCTTCAGTAATTATGGGTCATTTAGATGGCTTATCTGATCCTGATTTAACTTCGGTAAAACTTTGGTATTTGTCTAGAAAATTGTCCATTTCATCTAGATTTTCCAGTTTTGTTGAATATAGCCTTTTGTAGTACATCATTATTTCTGTATAACTTTAATGTAAAACTCCATAGCAACAAACCATGAAACCAAACACACTTTTACACAAAAGATTAGTACACCTTAATCAAGAGAAATGTATCTCTGAGATGTAAGGATATTTAAATTTGTCCAAATCGGCCAATATAACTGATTATGTATTGAGAAACTTCATGAGGATCTTACCTTCCATTCAGGAAAAAAAAAAACTTTCAATATTTGCTAAAGAAATAATGTACCTCAATACAATTAAAGCAACAATTGGCTATAATCTAAAGGCTATCATAGTCACCAGTAATAATAAAAGTAATTTTACTCACCAGAAAAAAAAATGATGTCCTCTGTCATCAACTTTCACTATTCTTCTACAGGAATGTCAACGCACAACAAATGCAAATGACAGTAAATTAAAAAAAACTAATTAAGAATTATGAGATGATATTATTGGAAAAAACAAAATCATCTAGAACTAATGAAACACATATCAATGAAATTTAATAGTACAAACAAGCATAAAAGTCCCAGCAATAATAGTTCAGTAGTTAAGAACACTTTCTGCTTTTTCATAAGATCAAAATTGCTTCCCAAAACCCACATTAGGCAATCACAAGCACATACCTAAATGGATGAATAAGTTAAATAATAAAACAAACATGAAATAAATCATCATATTTTCATACATTAGGAATACATAGTAAAAGTCGGAATTTTAATTTCATAAAATCATAAAAGTAATATGTAAAAAATTCAAAAAAGTATAGCCATTATTTGATGTGTCTAACACTAATGATATAAACTTTAGATCATAGGCACAAATAGAACAGGATTTCTGTGCTGTGGACTTGAATAACTTATTCTCCTAAAACATAGTAGTGAATAAATTAAAATATTAATTAAAAATAATTATAAGCTAAGTTCCAATTGTGCTTCTCATACCAAGACATTAACAGCTAAGGCAGACTGTCCAAAAGATGAAAGAACAGAGCAACATCTTATTTTTATACTGATTGAGAACAAGGTATGTCTGAAATTAAGGGAAAATGAAGATTAAATACCAAAGTCTCTATGAGAAGTTCATATTAGCTTTGTGATAGGCATAATCTAATTCATCAATTTCCCAGCCATATCAACAATTTCTGGAAAAATGCATGTTTTGATTTGAATTCAAATTGCAAACCTATAGAAAATGATGTAGGCTGATATTGATGGAAAGTGCTTAGATTTGTCGTAAGAGTAGTGCTCTATTTGATGCAATTCTGAGAGGGCTTCCAGTTTTGATCATATGATGTAAATACATTGTTCTAAGCATATGTTAGACATACAATTTTTCTGCATTCCTAAATCCCTATGTAAGGTTTGTACCTCAGAGAATGTGGAACATAACAGTAAAACTGCTCCACTTTTTTGAGTTAATATAATCGCTGTTGGAAAATTACAAGTAGTAAATACTGAAATAGAATGGCTGGGATGATGCTTTGATGAGGCAAAAATTATAATGTGTAGGAGTGAAGACATAATACATCTGTTCTTCTCAGTGCTATAAAATAACACTAAGAGTTACCCAAAATTTAGCTTCAGGCTTGATAAAAAATTTGAAAGTTATTTTCTCAGTGATTGTATATATATATATATATATATATATATATATATATATATATATATATATGTGTGTGTGTGTGTGTGTGTGTGTGTGTGTGTGTGTATGTGTGTGTTTGTGTGTGTGTATATGTGTGTGTGTTTAACTGATTATATATTTTATATATTTACATGTGGTACAGTATATATAAAATATATGTTATATTTTCAATAATTCTGAAACCAAAACAATTAGCAAAATACTGAGATATTCATTATATCAGCTTTTAAATACAATCAAATTATTATGTATAATTTGTAATACAAATATTTTGGTGACAAAACAGTACACAAGAAGAGAAAAATATATTCAGCTTTCATGCTATCTTTCTCATGTGTTTTAGAGACATGATTACATAACACACAAAAATAACCTTTAATGCAATAGTATATGATATATTCATGTAAGTCTTACAAACTAATCTCTACTTTTACCGCTGAAAGTAAATAAATGAGTCAATTTTTTTGCATTGTGATTTTTGTGTTATAGACTGATACACATACTTTCATAAAATTTATGTTAAAGTCTTAAAAGAGTCAATACACAAAAATATGATCATTCCTGAAAACTGTCTGGACAAAAGTAACTCTGTTAACAGAAAAGGAAATTATTTTCATGAACCTGTATTCTACTTAATAAGTTCGTTTAAAAAGCAGGAGGGAATGTTTGTAGAGATTGACACACACACACACACACACACACACACACACAGTGGAAAGACAACTTGAAGATGCCTAAAATGAGAGGATAAATCATAATTTTGTTTATGCTAGAAATGTTAGAGATGCTAGAACTGCGAGTTACCTTCCAAGGAGAGCTATAGTGTTTCAATCAAGAAAGTTGAAAGGAATTGACTATTTAAACAATTTTAGCTGATAGAGAGCTTTATTCATACTGTGGTGGTTTGAATAGGAATGGGCCTCATAGTTTCATATATCTGAATTATTGTCCTATGTGTGGCACTATTATAACTTACACAAGACTCTATTCCAAATAGATTAAGAGACTGTTCTTGTGATATTTTGATCAAGAATGTGGCTGTTTGTCTCAAAAAAAAAAACAAAAAACAAAACAAAAAACAAAACAAAAAAACAAAAAAAACCCCTCTACCTGGCTCTAAATTGAAGAGTTTTGGCACAACTTACTTAAGAGTACACAGGCGGTACCCATGGCCCTAGCTGGATATGTGGATATGTAGCAGAGGATTGCCTTATCACTGGGAGTGGAACCCCATGGTCTTGTGGTGGCCTGATGACCCAGGATAGAAGAACACTAGACCACTGAAGCAAGAGTGGGTAGGCAGTTGGGAAAGCACCCTCATAGAGGCAGGGGATAAGGGGCTTGTGGAGGAAAAATTGGGAAGTGGGATAACATTTGGAATGTAAATAAACAAAGTAATCAATAAAAAGGAGTTTTGGATTAATTACTTTGGCAGAAGAAATCTCCAAACACAATACTATTGACTCTATATTGTGATTATTAGTGTTCATTTTCATTTATATTTATAATGAAAATAAACAAGCTGAACAGGAAAAATTACGGAGTTGGGGATTGAGCTCAGTGGTAGAGTGCTTGCCTAGCAAGTGCAAGGCACTGGGTTCGGTCCCCAGCTCCGAAAAAAAAAATGTTCAATTTAAGGAGACAAGGGGCACCAGGAAGAGTAATTGGAGTTAAGTGCTTTTTTGAAAGGCAAAGGAAATCAAACCTCATCACTCAAATCCACCCTGATCTGCACAACAAGTTCCCAGGAAGGTAAGTTTAGACAATGAGAGAAATCTTTAAAAACAGAAAGGGTATGAAGACCTTACTGTATGAAGGTGCCATGTTCCACCGCTAGCAATCAAGCAACAAAACTTGGCTTCTCTGGACATGCAGTTCTGGCTTAGAGTCAAGGGTTAAAGAAAAGAGTGAGAGAATGTTCTTCTGCAATAACAACAACAACAACAACAACAACAACAACAACAACAACACCAAAACCACTAAGGCCAAATGTGATGCAGAAATATGCTTGCATGTAGGCCTAGAAAAGCTATTGTGTGAAATTCTGAACTTGTTCCTGGATTGCTTTGGGAATGTTGGAGATGCCAGAACAATAGGGTATCTGGCAAACAAAGCTCCTAACAGGAAGTGGAAAGAAGCCGAGATTTGGAATTGTATTATTGTCCTCAAAGCTGAAAGGCTTTTGAGATCAGTAGAATGTTTTGACATTAGACCAGGTAATGCAGAGTTTTGAATTTGTCCAGACAATAGATCTTGTTTTGGCTCAGTATGTCCTTATCATATTCCCATTTCTGCCTTTGGAAAGGTGATGTATATCTTGTTCTATCTTATGATAATACTTTGATATACATATACTCTTTCACAGGAATGTCAGGCAGTTAAGGCACCAGGGAATGGGAAGAGATCAGGATTCACTGATGTTAGCATCACCAACAGAATACAAGAGATAGAAGAGAGAATCTTGGGAGCAGAAAATACATAGAAAATATCAACACAACTGTCCAAGATAATGTAAAACAGAAAAAGTTCCTAGCCCAAAATATACAAGAAATCCAGGACACAATGAGAAGATCAAAACTAAGGATAATAGGTATAGAAGAGAGTGAAGACTCCCAACTTAAAAGGCCAGTAAATATCTTCAACAAAATCACAGAAGAAAGCTTTCCTAACCTAAAGAAAGAGATGCCCATAAACATACAAGAAGCCTACAGAACTCCAAATAGATTGGACCAGAAAAGAACTCCTCCCATCACATAATAGTCAAAACACCAAGTGCTCAAAACAAAGAAAGAATATTAAAAACAGTAAGGGAAAAAGGTCAAGTGACATGTGAAAGCAGAACAATCAGAATCACACCAGACTTCTCACCACAGACTATGAAAGCCAGACGACCCTGGACAGATGTCATACAGACCCTAAGAGAACACAAATGCCATCCCAGGCTACTATATCCAGAAAATTATCAATTAAGATTGAGGGAGAAACCAAGATATTCCATGACAAAACCAAATTTACACAATACCTTTCTGCAAATCCAGCACTACAAAAGATGATAAATGGAACAGCCCATACACCCTAGAAAAAGCGAGAAAGTAATCTCTTTGCAACAAAACTGAAAAAAGAGAAGCACACAAACATAATCCCCCCTCTAAATACGAAAATATCAGGAAGTAACAATCACTATTTCTTAATATCTCTCATATCAATGGAATCAATCCCCCAATAAAAAGACACAGATTAACAGACAGTATATGTAAAGAGGACCCAGCATTTTGCTGCCTACAGGAAACACATCTCAGAGAAAAAGTCAGACACTCTCCTAGAATAAAAGGCTGAAAAACCATTTTCAAATCAAACCGTCTGAAGAAGAAAGCTGGAGTAGCCATTCTAATATCCAATAAAATCGACTTTCAACCAAAAGTCATCAAAAAAGATAAGGAAGGACACTTCATATTCATCAAAGGAAAACTCCACCAAGATGAACTCTCACTCCTAACTATCTATACTCCAAATACAAGGGCACATACATTCATAAACGAAACCTTACTAAAGTTAATGCACACATTGCAACTCACACAATAATAGTAGGAGATTTCAACACCCCATTCTAATAAATGGACAGATCATGGAAACAGAAATTAAACAGAGACATAGAGAGACTAATAGAAGTTCTGAACCAAATGGTCTTAATGGATATGTATAGAACATTTCATCCTAAAACAAAATGATATGCCTGCTTCTCACCACCTCATAGTATCTTCTCCAAAATTGACCATATAATCAGTCATAAAACAAGCCTCAACACATACAGAAAGATAGAAATAATCCCATACATCCTATCAGCCATAGACTAAGGCTGGTCTTCAATATCAACAATAAGGAAAGAACATGCACATAAGCATGGGAGTTGAACAATTCTCTACTCAATGATAACCTGGTCAAGGAAGAAATAAAGAAATAAAGACTTGCTAGAATTTAATGAAAGTGAAGGTACAGGCTATCTAAACTTATAAGACAAAATGAAAGTTCTGCTAAGAGGAAAACTCAAAAATGAAACCAGAAATGAACCCACAATGTTATGGTCACTTGATTTTTGACAAAGGAGCCAACAGCATCCAGTGGAAAAAAGATAGCATTTTCAACAAATGGTGCTGGTTCAACTGCAGGGCAGCATGTAGAAGAATGTAAATTGATCCATTCTCTTAATTCCAAATGATCAAGGACTTCCACATCAAACCAGATGCACTCAAACTAACAGAAGAAAAGTGGGGAAGAGTCTTGAATACATGGGCACTGGGGAATATTTCCTAAACAGAACACCAATGACTTAAGCTCTAAGATCAAGAATTGACAAATGGGACCTCATAAAACTGGAAAGCTTCTGTAAGGCAAAGGACACTGTTATTAGGACAAAATGGCAACCAACAGGTCAGGAAAAGATCTTCACAAATCCTACCTCTGATAGAGGGCTAATGTGCAAAATATACAAAGAACTCATGAAGTTAGACTCCAGAGAAAAAATAACCCTAAAATAAATGGGGTAAAGTGCTAAGCAAAGGATTTTTAGCTGAGAAGCGTCTAAAGAAAATTTAACATCCTTAGTCATCAGGGAAATGAAAACTAAACAACCCTGAGATTCTACCTCATAACAGTTAGAATGGCCCTGATCAAAAACTCAGGTGACAGCAGAGGCTGGCATGGATGTGGAGAATGAGGAACACTCCTCCATTGTCGATAGGATTGCAAACTGGTACAACCTCTCCAGAAATCAGTCTGGAGGTTCCTCAGAAATTTGGAAATTGTACTACCTGTGGACCTAGCTATACCCCTCCTGCTCATATATGCAAAAGATGCTCCAACATACAACAAAGACACATGCTCCACTATGTTCATGGCAGCCATATTTATAACAGTCAGAAACTGTAAAGAACCCAGATGCCCTTCAACAGAGGAACGGATACCAAAATATGGTACATCTACACAATGGAATACTACTCAGGTATCAAAAATAATGACCTCATGAAATTCATAGAAAAATGGATGGAACTAGAAAATATCATCCTGAGTGAGGTAACCTAATTATAGAAAAACACACATGGTATGCACTTATTGATTAGTGGATATTAGCCCAGATTCTTGAATTACCCAAGATGTAATACATGGACCACATGAAACTCAAGAAGGATGACCAAAATGCAAATGCTTCACTCCTTCTCTAAAAGGGGAACAAATATATCCAGAGGAGGGTATCTGGAAGCAAAGTTTAATGCAGAGATTGAAGAAATGGCCATTCAGAGCCTGACCCACATGTGGCCCATGTGTATATACAGCCACCAAAAGTGGGTAAGATTGATGAAGCTAAGAAGTGCATTCTGAGAGGAACCGGATATAGATCTCTCCTGAGAGACAGAGTCAGAACATGTCAAATATGGAGGCTAATGCCAGCAGTAAGCTGCTGAACTGAGAAGGGGACCTCGTTTGGAGGAATTAGAGAAAGGACTGATAGAGCTGAAGGGACTTGCAACTCCATTAGAACAACAATGCCTACCAATCAGATCTTCCAGGGACTAAACCACTATCCAAAGAGTATTCATGGACTGACCCTGGGCTCCAACTTCATATGTAGCAATCAATAGCCTTGTTGGGGCACCAGTGGAAGTTGAAGCCCTTGGTCCTGCCAAGGTTAGACCCCCCATTATAAAGGATTGTTGCGGGGGAGGGTCGATAGTGAGAGGTGGATGGGGAGGGGAACACCCATGTAGAAGGGGAGGGTTTAGGGGGCTGATGGACAGGAAAGGGGAAAGGGAATAACATTTGAAATGTAAATAAGAAATATCCAATTTAATAAAAATGGGGAAAAATCACCACATGCAGGGGGTGGAAAATAAAGAAAGAAAGACCAAATATAACCAAATATATGATCTTTAAGAGTCCACTCAAGGGTTGGGGATTTAGCTCAGTGGTAGAGCGCTTGCCTAGCAAGTGCAAGGCCCTGGGTTCAGTCCCCTGCTCCGGGGAGGAAAAAAAAATTCCACTCAAACAAACTATTAAATAAAATTTTAAACACCTCTGTTTAGACAGATAATATGCAGGACAAATTAGTATGCAGTAAAGAAGTATCTCAAATCAGTGAAAAAAATTCCTTATGAAAATAATTGGAGTTGAGCTGACCAAATACATGGAAAGAAATGTAAAACACCAATCAGTTAATTAACTCTACATCAACATATGTTGCAGGTTTGTAAGTAGATTAAATATACATATGCATGGAAATCACATCATCAAGTAAGTGGTAAGTGAATTATTAATAATATACATGCAAAGGAATGTATATAATAAATATTCAAAACCCAGTAATACTAATGAAGATGAAGTTGATTATGTTAAGCACAGTATCTCAAACAGACCATATGGTAATAACAAATGCAAATGCAGATGAAACACTATGGAGCAAAATTCAACATTATTTAAAAGAAATTCTCAAATGTATAAATGCCTTCTAAAACTGGAAAAATAATTCAAAAATAAGTGAAATCAAATGAACAAATGATATGAATATGACATATCAAAAGAGCAAAAATTCACATATATACATAAATAGATATGAATACAGGATTTTAGAATCAGTTATGAAGTGAACATAACATTTCATAGAAATATTATTCATTATATGAAATGTTATGAAAATAAGAAATCTAGAAGTTTTATCTTGTTTTGTCAAGCACATGCATACTCTATACAACTTCATCATGCTATGCAAAGTATGAAAATAGTATTTATCAAAAGTTCACATTCATTTTTCTCTAAAGTAGCAGTCTTACTTTGTGAAAAATTTGAAATAACTTACAAACTTGATCATTCATCATAATATTAGTTAAAATAGCCAATCACCACAAACAATAGATATGCTATTTAAATAACTATTGGATAAATTACCTTTCTTAAACAATGTGCAAAAAATAATCATCCACATGTGTCTATGTTCCTGGAAAATGGAATAAATGCTATACTTTTGTAAGTAGTTAACTGTTGCTGTAAAAATAAAAAGAAATGTAGAACCAGTTCCCACTCATACACTGGTGATCCTTAGTTCTGGCTTCAATGGGCCATTGGAAATAGTGCTAATTTATCTCAGATTAGTATTCCTTCCAGCAGCACTCTGCTAGCCTCAAACTCTGTTTCCACGTACCCAGTAAAATCATGGTTCTAGACATCGAGCAATGGCTGGTCTATTGTGGCTTCCTGCTACGGACTCTGCCCACACCCCCAGCAAACAACCGCCCCATGGTAGTTAAAGTATAAACTCCCAACTACTCAGTAAAATCAAGACACAACAAACCTAAACCCAACAATCAGATTTATATTTTAAATTCTCAATCCACAATACATCCACACAATATCTTCGGATACAATTGATAAGATGTAATTTGTACATCGAAGCAATACAAAATACTATATACACCTATAATTGAAGAATACTTAGAACAGCCTGTAATATGTGCAGAGAGGAATCTTAACATCTAATTCAATGTTCTCTCAGCTCCCTCCTTCTCACTAAGGACTCCTCTGCCTCTCTAAAACGTTTTTCTCTGCCTATCTTTCCTTCTTGTCCAATGACAGGCCTTATTCTATCCTGTATCTGCCCTCACCTGCATACACTTAACTTTAAAAAACAACGTGAAGCAGAAATGAACACACATAACTATGGTCACTTGATCTTTGACAAAGGAGCTAAAACAATCTAATGGAAAAAAAGGCAGCATTTTTAACAAATGGTACAGGTTCAATAGGAGTGTCAACATGTAGAAGAAAGCAAGTTGACCCATTCTGATCTCCTTATACAAAGCTCAAGTCCAAGTGGATCAAAGGCCTCCAGATAAAACCAGATACGCTGAAACTAACAGAAGAGAAAGTGGGAAAGAGCCTCAAACACATGGGCACAGGGGAAAATTTACTGAATAGAACACCAATGGCTTATGCTCTAAGATCAAGAATCAGCAAATGGGATGTCATAAAATTGCAAAGCTTCTATAAGGCAAAGGATACTGTCAATAGGACAAAATAGCACCCAACTGACTGGGAAAAGATCTTTATCAATCCTACATCTGATAGACGGTGAATATTCAATATATAAAAAGAACTCAAGAAGTTAGACTCCAGAGAATCAAATAATACTATCAACAAATGGTGTACAGAGCTAAACAAAGAATTCTCAAGTGAGGAATATCGAATGGCTGAGAAGCACCTAAAGAAATGTTCAATAGCCTTAGTCAACAGAGAAATGCAAATAAAAACAACCCTGAGATTCCACTTCACACCAGTCAGAATGGCTAAGATCAAAAACTCAGGTGACAGTAGACACTGGTGAGGATGTGGAGAAAAAGGAACACTTCTCCATTGTTGGTGGGATTGCAAACTGGTAAAAGCACTCTGGAAATCAGTCTGTCAATTTTTCAGAAAATTGGACACAGTACTACCTGAGGACCCAGCCACTCCACTCCTGGTCATATACCCAAAATATGCTTAACATATAACAAGGACAGATGCTCCACTATGTCCATAGCAGCCATTTTTATACTAACCAGAAGCTGGAAAGAACCCAGATGTCCTTCAGCAGAGGAATGGATACAGAAAATGTGGTACATTTAAACAATGGAGTACTACACAGCTGTTAAAATACAATGTCAAGGTGGGAAGGAGGGAAAGAGTAGATGATTGGGTGGAGGAACACCCTCATAGAAGAAGGGGGAGAGGAGATGGGATAAGGGATTTATGGATAGGAAACCAGGAAAAGGGATAATATTTAAAATGTAAATAAAAAATATTCAATAAAAAAAAAGAATCAAGAACAACAAGAAGAGAAAACCCAATGACTTCATGAAATTCTTAAGCAAATGGATGGAATTAGAAAATATTCTGAGTGAGGTATCCCAGTCACAAAAGAACACACATGGTTGCACTCACTGATCAGTGCATATTAGCGCGAAAGCTTGTTCGAATACCTAAGAAAGAAATTCACAGGTATGAAGTTCAATAAAAAGAAAGACTGAAATGTGGATACTTCAGTCCTTCATAAAAAGGAGAACAAAATACTCACAGGAGGAAAAATACAGGGACAAAGAGTGGATCAGGGACTGAAGGAAAGTTCATCCAGAGAATTCCCCACCTGGAGATCCATTTCATATGCAGATGCAAAACTCAGTCACTATTGCTGATGCAAAGAAGTGCTTGATGACAGGTACTAGATATGGATGTCTCCTGAGAGGTTCTGTGTGAGACTTACTGGGACAGATGAGGATGCTTGCAGGTAACCATTGTACTGAACGAGGGGACTTCAATGGCAGAGGTAGAGAAAGACTGAAGGAGCTGAAGGGGTTTGCAACAACATAGGAAAAACAACAATATCAACCAACCAGACCCTACCACAGCACCCAGGGACTACCAATAACCACTGAGTATACAAGTAGGGACCCATAGCTCTAGCTGCATATATATATATATATATATATATATATATATATATATATATATATATATCAAAGGATGGCATTTTCTGGCATCAATAGGAGGAAAAGCCCTTGGTGCTAAGTAGGCTTGTTTCTGCAATATATGGGAATGCCAGGGCGTTGAGGTGGGAGTGGGACCATCATCATAGGAGCAGTGGGAGGGGGAGGGTGTATGGGAGAGGGGGGAAATAAAATAACATTTGAAATGTAAAGATATAAAATAATCAAAATATATTTAAAAGAAAAAGCATGTGTCGCAACGACTTGGGGTTTCAGTGAGGAACCTGGGATTGGGAACCTGAATGAAATCCCTCTTAGATGCCTGGGTCAGGTTCTGAGTTACAAGTGCCCTCCTTGACCCAAATGCAGTAGGAATTGGTGCCTTGTGGAAGTCCTGTCCTTGGTGCCAGCAACTCATCACCCAAGCTCATAGAGACTCCAGGCCGGGGGCTGCTCTTGGTATTTGACTTGCTGATTCTGCCCTCTGCCTGGAGCCTACCAACACTGGAGCCTTTCACAAATCGCACACCTCAACCCCCAGGAGACAGGTCCAATGCGGGTCTGTCTTCAGAGGCTATTGTAGCCATCACAATGGTCTTTTCCACTCTGGGAGTCCTTCTCATAGCAGTGGAGCTGTTCCTGCTAAGGTGAAAAGTTCTAGAAAGCTGCAAAGAGAGGGCACCTAGGGCCCAGCAGCGAGGAGCAGTTTTCCTACAAAGCTACTGAAGCCCAGGTCCCCCAGGGCTCCCCTGAGCCAGTGTGGGGCTGCCTGCCCTATAGCTCCTCCCCTCCTTTCCTGTCATCAATCTTCCCTTCTTTACTATGTGATTTTGTGGGAAGGCAACACCCTCTTCAGGCAAACAGACTCACACAGTGCTTAAGAATAGAAGGGAATAGGGAGGCAAAGATTAAAACAGACACAGAAGGAACACCCATTCAGAGCCTGCCCCACATGTGGCCCATACATATACAGCCACCCAATTAGACAAGATGGATGAAGCAAAGAAGTGCAGACCGACAGGAGCCGGATGTAGATCGCTCCTGAGAGACACAGCCAGAATACAGCAAATACAGAGGCGAATGCCAGCAGCAAACCACTGAACTGAGAACGGGACCCCCGTTGAAGGAATCAGAGAAAGAACTGGAAGAGCTTGAAGGGGCTCGAGACCCCATATGTACAACAATGCCAAGCAACCAGAGCTTCCAGGGACTAAGCCACTACCTAAAGACTATACATGGACTGACCCTGGACTCTGACCTCATAGGTAGCAATGAATATCCTAGTAAGAGCACCAGTGGAAGGGGAAGCCCTGGGTCCTGCTAAGACTGAACCCCCAGTGAACTAGATTGTTGGGGGGAGGGCGGCAAGGGGGGAGGATGGGGAGGGGAACACCCATAAAGAAGGGAAGGGGGAGGGATTAGGGGGATGTTTGCCCGGAAACCGGGAAAGGGAATAACACTCGAAATGTAAATAAGAAATACTCAAGTTAATAATAATAAAAAAAAAAGAATAGAAGGGAAGAAAGTTCTTCAAAGTCCTTGACTTTGAGACCAAAGGAGGATGGGACTGATCACTTTTTATATTTATATGAAATTGATAGGTACAATAAAGGGATTTTTTTGTTTTTGAAAAAAAAAGAATGCAACTTGGATAAAAATCATATGCCCTTCTTTTGTGTATCAATGAGGAAAGATGCAAAAACATTCAAATACGTATTTGTTTTTTTTTTCCTACTTTTTAAAATTCATTTGAGTCTTTTTTTTAACACTCCAGATTTTAAACCCCTCCCTGCTCACTTACTGACTGTTCCACATCCCAAACCTCCTCCCCCTATCCCCACCCCATTTCTATGAAGATGTCCCTACCCAGCCATTTTCCAACCCACCAGACCTCTCCACTCCCTGGGCCTCCAGTCTCTTAAGGGTTAGGTTCATCTTCTCTGACTGAACCCAGACCGGGTAGTCCTCTGCTGTATATATGTTGGGGGCCTCATTTCAGCTGTTGTATGCTGACTGGTTGGTGGCCCAGTGTTTGCGAGATCTCAAGTGTCCAGTTCAACTGAGACTGCTGATCCTCCTACAGGGTTGCCTTCCTCCTCATCTTTTTCCAGCTTTTCCCTAATTCAAACACAGGGCTCAACAGCTTCTGTTCATTGGTTGGGTGCACATATATGCATCTGACACTTTCAGTTGCTTGCTGGGTCTTTCAGAGGGCAGTCATGATAGGTCCCTTTGTGTGGGTGCTCAAAGAATGAAAACAGGTAACCTTGGGAGGTAGTAGTTGGAAGGATTCTCCAGAATGTCATATAGACTTAGGAGGTGAGGGACTCTCCACACTCAAAAGGAGGCATCTTAGATGAAGTGCCCTATAGTGGGAAGAGAGAACGTGTAGAGTCCACCTCCATCAGAAAGACACAACATCAAGTAAAGAGAGGGGCTTGCCATCCCACAGTCAAAAACTCTGACCCATAATTGTTCTTATCTGCAAAAACTGCAGGAACAAAAATGCAGAGGAGCCTCAGTGAAAGGAGGTCCAGGGACAGGCCCACATTGGGATCCAGCTCAAGGGGAGACCCCAAGGCCTGCTACTATTACTGAGGCTATGGAGTGCTCAAATCTACTTATTTGTAATCTAGAAGTCTTGAAGAAATAGAGTAAATAAAGCAATGAAAAAATTTCTTGTATTAACACATAGAAATAGCCAATAAAATAATAACATAAGCAATAAGACCAACTAACATTTCTAAATCTCTGATCCTGCACAAAAAAAAAATATTTCAGCAAAACAGCAAAACAACTATCCATCAGTTAAACTCACAGAGACTATTACAACACAAGGCACAAAATATTGTATATACTGTTAAAAATAAAGATAAAAATAGTGAAAAAAGGAAAAGAATATATATTTCCTGCTGCTCAACTATATTCATTTTGCATTTGGAGGGATGAGAAAAAATGGGGAAGAGAAGCATCTTTGCAGCCACGGGCACATCGACCTTTTCCACTATCTACATCATTAGAAATAACAGATCCTGAAATAAACTGATATATACGTACATGTACACATATTTTCCAGATCTTCAATGCTCTCATAGACTAAGCTGCTATGAGCTCTATCATTTGAAATTTTAGTCACAGCCATATGTTTTGTAGACTTAGGAATGTGTAGGCATTCGATATTTTCATCTGAGCAACTTTGGTGATACCAATATTCCATATGTTCTACTGTCTTCAGAAGCAGTGTTAAAGCTCATTTTATAATTTGACTCTTTAGAAACAATGATAGTAACTGCATTTCATAGGTAAGAAAGATGGGGTCAAGATGACATGAAAATTCACATCCTGGAATCTAAAGCTTTACTTTCTCAATTCTTATCTCAGGTCTCAGTTGTTACCTATTTCTTTGACAAGAACTTTTTGCTACTTCATGTATTTTCAGGTTAAGCTGACACTATTGATCACCACCCAGAGAAAAGGACCACATGTGTGGTATCCAATCTGATTCTCAAGAACAATTGCAGTACCTTACATTCCCAGGATCTGTCTTTGACCATGTGTTTGATCAGGTCACCCAGAATACAGGAGCCTGAAGATGCTTAGTCTGTCCCTGGCTTCCTTCAGATTAAGTGGCAGAACACTCAGCTTCTCCTGTACCATGCCTGCCTGAATGCTACCATGCTTCCACCTTCACGAAAAGAGACTAAACCTCTGAAATTGTATGCCAGCCCCAAATAAACGTTGTCATTCATGAGACTTGCCTTGGACATGGTATTGTTCACAGCAGTAAAACCCTAACTAAGATACAGGACAATACAGATAAAGAAACAGAAGCCCTAAAAGAGGAAACAAAAAATCCCTTAAAGAATTACAGAAAAAAAAATAAAACAACAACAACAAAGGAAGCAACTGAAGAAAACCATCCAGGATCTAAAAATGGAAATAGAACCAATAAAGAAATCACAAACGGAGACAATCCTTGAGATAGAAAACCTAGGAAAGAGATCAGGAGTAATAGATGTAAGCATCACCAACAGAACACAAGAGAAAGAAGAGAGAATCTCAGGTCATAAACCGTAATATAAACAAACTGAAAGAACAAAACCATATGATCATTTCATTTGATGCTGAGAAAGCATTTGACAAAATTCAATACCCCTTCATGATAAAAGTCCTGGAAAGAATAGGAATTCAAGGCCCATACCTAAACATAGTAAAAGCCATATATAGCAAACCAGTTGCTAACATTAAACTAAATGGGGAGAAACTTGAAGCAAATCCACTAAAATCAGGGACTAGACAAGGCTGCCCACTCTCTCCCTACTTATTCAATATAGTTCTTGAAGTTCTAGCCAGAGCAATCAGACAACAAAAGGAGGTCAAGGGGGATACAGATCAGAAAAGAAGAAGTCAAAATATCACTATTTGCAGATGATATGATACTATATTTAAGTGATACCAAAAGTTCCACCAGAGAACTACTAAACCTGATAAACACCTTCAGCAAAGTGGCTGGGTATAAAATTAACTAAAATAAATCAGTAGCCTTCCTCTACACAAAAGAGAAACAAGCCGAGAAAGAAATTAGGGAAAGGACACCTTTCATAATAGTCCCAAATAATATAAAATACCTCGGTGTGACTTTAACCAAGTAAGTAAAAGATCTGCACAATAAGAACTTCAAGACTCTTAAGAAAGAAATTGAAGAAGAACTCAGAAGATGGAAAGATCTCCCAGGCTCATGGATTGGCAGGATTAATAAGGTAAAAATGACCATTTTACCAAAAGCGATCTACAGATTCAATGCAATCCCTATCAAAATACCAATCCAATTCTTGAGAGTTAGACAGAACAATTTGCAAATTCATCTGGAATAACAAAAAACCCAGGATAGCTAAAACTATCCTCAACAATAAAAGGACTTCTGGGGGAATCACTATCCCTGAATTCAAGTAGTATTACAGAGCAATAGTGATAAAAACTGCATGGTATTGGTACAGAGACAGACAGATAGACCAGTGGAATAGAATTGAAGACCCAGAAATGAACCCACACACCTATGGGCACTTGATTTTTGACAAAGGAGCCAAAACCATCAAATGGAAAAAAGATATCATTTTCAGCAAATGGTGCTGGTTCAACTGGAGGACAGCATGTAGAAGAAGGCAGATCGATCCATGCTTATCACCCTGTACAAAGCTTATGTCCAAGTGGATCAAGGACCTCCACATCAAACCAGATACACTCAAAATAAAAGAAGAAAATGTGGGGATGCATCTTGAACACATCGGCACTGGAGAAAATTTCCTGAACAAAACACCAGTGGCTTATGCTCTAAGATCAAGAATCGACAAATGGGATCTCGTAAAATTGCAAAGTTTCTGTAAGACAAAGAACACTGTTGTTAGGACAAAACGGCAACCAACAGATCGGGAAAAGATCTTTACCAATCCTACAACAGATAGAGGCCTTATATCCAAAATACACAAAGAATTCACGAAGTTAGACTGCATGAAAACAAATAACCCTATTAAAAATGGGTTTCAGAGGGTTGGGGATTTAGCTCAGTGGTGGAGCGCAAGGCCCTGGGTTCGGTCCCCAGCTCCGGAAAAAAAAGAAAAAAAAAAAGGAAAAAAAATGGGTTTCAGAGCTAAACAAAGAATTCACAGCTGAGGAATGCCGAATGACTGAAAAACACCTAAAGAAATGTTCAACATCTATAGTCATAGGGGAAATGCAAATCAAAACAACCCTGAGATTTCACCTCACACCAGTGAGAATGGCTAGGATCAGAAACTCAGGTGAGAGCAAATGCTGGTGAGGATGTGGAAAAAGAGGAACTCTTCTCCATTGTTGCTGGGATTGCAGACTGGTACAACCATTCTGGAAATCAGTCTGGAGATTCTTCAGAGAATTGGACATTGAACTACCTGAGGACCCAGCTATACCTCTCTTGGGCATATACCCAAAAGATGCCCCAACATAAAACAAAGACATGTGCTCCACTATGTTCATAGCAGCCTTATTTATAATAGCCAGAAGCTGGAAAGAACCCAGATGCCCTTCAACAGAAGAATGGTTACAAAAACTGTGGTACATCTACACAAGGAAGATTACTCAGCTATCAAAAACAATGACTTTATGAAATTCATAGCAAATGGATGGAACTGGAAAATATCATTCTGAGTGAGTAACCCAATCACAGAAAAACAAACATGGTATGCACTCATTAATAAGTGTATATTAGCCCAAATGGTCAAATTACCCTTGATCCACAGAACGCCTGAAACTCAAGAAGGATGACCAAAATGCGAATTCTTCACTCCTTTTTTAAAAGGGGAACAAGAATACCCTTGGGAAGGAAAAGGGAGGCAACGTTTAAAACAGAGGCAGAAGGAACACACATTCAGAGCCTAACCCACATGTGGCCCATACTTATACAACCACCCAATTAGATAAGATGGATGAAGCAAAGAAGTGCAGGCCAACAGGAACAGGATGTAGATCTCTCCTGAGAGACACAGCCAGAGTACAGCAAATACATAGGCAAATGCCAACAGCAAACCACTGAACTGAGAACGGTACCCCAGTTGAAGGAATCTGAGAAAGGACTGAAAGAGCTTGAAGGGGCCTGAGACCTCATATGAACAACAATGCCAACCAACCAGAGTTTCCAGGACTAAGCCACTACCCAAGGACTATATATGAACCGACCCTGGGCTCCAACCTCATAGGTAGCAATGAATAGCCTAGTAAGAGCACCACTGGAAGGGGAAGCACTTGGTCCTGCCAAGACTGAACCCTCAGTGATCGTGATTGTTGGGGGGAGGGTGGTAATGGGGGAGAATGGGGAGGACAACACCCATATAGAAGAAGAGTGGGAGGTGTTAGGTGGATGTTGGCCCAGAAACCAGGAAGGGGAATAAAAATCGAAATGTAAATAAGAAATACTCAAGTTAATAAAGATGAAAAAAAAAGATACTATTGAAAACATTGACACGACACTCATAGAAAATTCAAAAGGCAAAAAGCTCCTAACACAAAACATTAGGAAATGAAGAACACAATGAGAAAATGAAACCTAAAGATAATAGGTATAAAAGGCAGCAAAGATTCCCAAGTTAAAGGGCCAGTAAATATCTTCAACAAAATTGTAGAAGAAAACTTCTCTAACCTAAAAAAAGTGATGCCCATGAGCATACAAGAAGCGTATACGACTCCAAATAGATTGTAGCAGAAAAGAAATTCCTTACATCATATAATAACCAAAACATCAAATACAGAAAGCAAAGAAAGAATATTAATATTAAAAGCAGTAAGGGAAAAAAGTCAAACAACATATAATGACAGACCTATCAGTATTACACCAGTCTTCTCACCAGAGACTATGAAACCTAGAAGATCCTGGGCAGATGTTGTACAAACCCTAAGAGAACACAAATGCCAGCACGGGCTACTATACCCAGGAAAATTCAATTAACATAGATGGAGAATCCAAGATATTCAATAACAAAACCAAATTTACACAATATCATTCCACAAATCTAGGATATATACTCCAAAGGATAATAGATGGAAAACACCAACACCAGGAGAGAAATTATAACCTAGAAAAACCAAGAAAATAATCTTCTTTCAACAAATCCAAAAGAAAATATCCACACAAATATAATTTCTCCTCTAGCACCAAAAATAGCAGGAAGCAACAATCACTTTTCTTTAATATCTCTCAACATCAATAGACTCAATTCCTCAATAAAAAGACATAGACTAACAGACTGTATATATAAACAACCAAGCATTTTGCTGCATATAGAAAATTCACCTCACTGACAAGGACAAACACTACCTCAGAATAAAAGGCTGGAAAAAATTTCCAAGCAAATGGTCACAAGAAAAAAGCTAGTGTAGCCATTCTAATATTGTATAAAATCAACTTTCAACCAATAGCTAACAAAACTGATAAGGAAGAACACTTCATAGTCATCAAAGGAAAAAATTACCAAATGAACTCTCAATTCTGAACATCTATGCTCCAAATGCAAGCACACCCACATTCATAAAATAAACTTTATTCACTTTCAAAGTATACATTGCACTATATACAATAATTGTGGGAGATTTCACCGACCCACTCTTTAGCAATGGACAGATCATGGAAACTGAAACTAAACAGAGACAGAGTGAAACTAACAGAAGTTATGAAGCAAATGGATTTAACAGATATCTATAGAATATTTCATCCTAAAATAAAAGAATATACATTCTTCTCAGAACTTCCTGGTATCTTCTCCAACATTGACCATAAAATCAGTCAGAAAACAGGCTTCAACAGAAACAAGTAGATTGAAAAGAGTCCCATGCATTCTATCAGATCACCACAGAATAAGGCTGGTTTTCAACATCATTAAAAATACACATGGAAAACCCACATACACATGGAAGTTAAACAACACTCTACTCAATGATAACTTGGTCAAGGAATAAATAAAGAAAGAAATTAAATGTTTTTTGGAATTTAATGAAAATGAAAGCACAATATATCCAAACTTGTGGGATATAGTGAAAGCAGTGCTAAGAGGAAAACTCCTAGGTCTTAGTGACTCCAAAAAAAAAAAAAAAAAAAAAAAAAAAACTGGAGAGATCATATACTAACAGCTTGACAGCACAACTGAAAGCTTTAGAACAAAAAAAAAAAAAAAAAAGCAAATATACCCAAGAGGACTAGACAACAGGAAATAATCACCTCACAAAGACCAAACAAATCAAGAGAACTTCAGACCAATTCCCCTCATGAATATCAATACAAAAATACTCAAAAAATTCTCACAAATCAAATCCAAGAACACATCAAATCAAGCATCATGATCTAGCAAGATTCATCCCAGGGATGTAAAGATGGTTCAGTTCATGGAAATCCATCAATCCCTTACCTCAAGATTAGTACTGTGTGATCGTGATAAAAAACTGCATGGTACTGGTACAGAAACAGCCAGGTAGATTAATGGAATATAACTGAAAACCGAATGCCAATGGCTTCTGCTCTAATATCAACATTAGTCAAATGAGACCTCAAAAAATTGTAAAGCTTCTGTAAGGCAGAGGACAGTCATGGTATGCACTCACTGATAAGTGGATATTAGGCTAAAAGCTTGGACTACCCAAGATACAATTTACAGATCACATGAAGATGAAGGAAGAACAAAGTGGTGATGTGTCAGTCCTTCTTAGAAGGGGAAACGAAATACAGGAGGAAATATGGAGAAAATTTTGGAGCAGAGACTGAAGGAAATGCCATCGAGAGACTGCTCCATCTGGAGATCCATCGCACATACTGTCACCCAACTCAGACACTCTTGTGGATGCCTAGAAGTGCATGCTGACAGGAAACGGATATTCCTGTCTCCTAAGAGCCTCTGCTAGAGCATGACAAATACAAAGGGGGGTTCTCTAAGCCAACCATTGGACTGAGAATAGGGTTCCCCAAGGGAAGAGTTAGAGAAAGGAATGAAGGAGCTGAAGGGGTTTGCAACCCCATAGGAAGAACAACAATATCAACCAGCTAGACACTCCAGAGCTCCCAGGGACTAAACAAGCAACAAAAAGTATACACAGGTAGTGACTGATGGCTCTAGTCCTATATATATCAGAAGCTGGCCATGTCTGGCATCAATGGTAGGAGAGGCCAGTGGCCCTGTGAAGGCTTTATTTGTCAGTGTAGGGGAATTCCAGGGTGGGTAGGAGTTAGGGAGTGCATGGGTGGGTGGGGGAGCACCCTCAAAGAAGCAGGAAAAGGGGACATGGGATAGGGGTTTGCTGAAGGGTAACAGGGAAAGGGGATAATATTTGAGATGTAAATAAAAATTATCCAATAAAGGAAAAACAAAAGAATTCAAAAAAGCCACATGGTCTTTACAAGTCTTCACAGCCTATACAAATGAAGCATGTGTACTTTATAACCATAATGTCTGGAGCTAATAGTGCACATGAAACCATCGATCTATGTCCTCCCAACCCAAAAGCTACCATACCACAAGCCAGCAGAAACTTCTGTCCAACCACTTGTGGAAAATCACCTCTTCAGAAGCTAGTTTATAAGGTTTGGAGCTAACTGGTACCTTATATTCAAGAAAAAAAATATCATAGCAAAAGGAAGATAGAGAATGTTGAATAAAAAGTATCAGAAACTTTTCTCTTCCAATTATCTGTAATATTCATGAACATATGTGATACAATAAGGATCTTCTTTTCAAAAGTGAAAGAATCATATATTCTTCATGTATTATTTCAAGCTTATTGAATGGACTGAAGACCAATTTCACGGATGTTGTGGTGACCAATGTTTCCCTGTTTAGCATGGAGACATAGCCTGCCCTGCAAATATTATATGTATGATGGTTGCTAAATTTAAATTGCAGTTACCTGCCTGTGAAGTATCTGTGCTGGTACCCACAGACAAATGTAGCCCCTGGCCTTAAGGAGAGATGCCTCTCCTTAGAGTAAAGAGTGGTGAATACAGAAACTCAATGCTACTTAAGATGCAGAGAACAAGCCACAGCTCTGGACTCAACCTTAAAGAAGTCTGTTATACCACATCTTCTAAGTCTTGGGAAGCATTTTTGAATAGGATTCAGGAAGCTAATAAGACCAGAGATAGATTTGAGGGCTATAAAATTTCATTCTGTAGGTACTTTCCAAGTAAAGTAATTATTAAATTATGGTAACTGCAGTCACCTCAATGGAACCCACATAAGACTGAATCCTTGAAAATATAAGGGAGGAGTTTATAGAGACTTATCCTTTTCCTGCTAGATTTTGGCCACTGATAGGGAGGGAACAACTCTCTTTAGTTTGTTCCTTAGCTATGTTGGTTCAATATGTTGATTTTTCACACATACAGCTTCAAACCCTGGGTAAAGGATGTCACAGATACACTAAAAAATGAGTAAAATGAACAAAGGGAATGATTAGTACAAATGGGAGAAGAGGACAAGATATTAGGGAATTAGGAGCTGAAGTACCCCATAGGCAAAGTGGAATACCTATTTGAAATTACAAAAAAAATAAATTAAAACAAAATAATCAAGAAGTGATAAATGTTAAGTGCATAAATACTGGGATAATTTTCATTGTATCAGTCCAAACCAGTCATTGTATGTTACACATTCCCTGCCAAGGGTATTCTTATTTCCCTTTTAAAGAAGGAGTGAAGCATTCACATTTTGATCATCCGTCTTGAGTTTCATTTGTTCTAGGCATCTAGGGTAATTCAAGCATTTGGGCTAATAGCCACTTATCAATGAGTGCATACAATGTGTGTTTTTCTGTGATTGGGTTACCTCACTCAGGATGATATTTTCCAGTTCCAACCATTTGCCTACGAATTTCATAAAGTCATTGTTTTTGATAGCTGAGTAATATTCCATTGTGTAGATGTACCACATAGATGTACCACATTTTCTGTATCCATTCCTCTGTTGAAGGGCATCTGGGTTCTTTCCAGCTTCTAGTTATTATAAACAAGACTGCTATGAACATAGTGGAGCACATGTCTTTTTTATATGTTGGGGCATCTTTTGGGTATATGCCCAAGATAGGTATAGCTGGATCCTCAGGCAGTTTAATATCCAATTTTCTGAGGAACCTCCAGACTGATTTCCAGAATGGTTGTACCAGTCTGCAATCCCACCAACAATGGAGGAGTGTTCCTCTTTCTCCGCATCCTCGCCAGCATCTGCTGTCATCTGAGTTTTTGAACTTAGCCATTCTCACTGGTGTGAGGTGAAATCTCAGGGTTGTTTTGATTTGCATTTCCCTTATGACTAAAGATGTTGAACACTTCTTTAGGTGTTTCTCAGTCATTCGGCATTCCTCAGCTGTGAATTCTTTGTTTAGCTCTGAACCCCATTTTTTAATAGGTTTATTTGTCTCCCTGCGGTCTAACTTCTGAGAATCTTAATGAAAGAATGTTAATGTACTGTGATAAACCATACAAGAAGTGATAGTTAACTAGAAAACAGTTACAAACTTTAAGGGAAATATACCACAAAATGTGAACATAAAATGTCTCTCAAACAGTATTTTTCCTTCCCACGTGTTTTACAAATTATCTGTTCAAAAGAGTTTAGTCTCAATTTTTTGATTAAAAGTGTACATAAGTAGGGAACCAGGAATTGAAAGAAGCCAGAGTTCAAATACAAATAAGGAAAACTAATTTTCAAAATGTAAGTTCTATTTAAAGCATCTAATATGAAGCACAATAATAACAAGAAATGTATAATCCCTTATACAGATTAAAGAAGCCATTAATGAAATAGAGCCGACCATAATCCAGGCTCTAAAAACCGATCACAGATGTAATTTAGTATGTCTCTTTGTCCTAGTTCCAAACTTTGATCACCTTTCTGAAATGTCCGTAGAAAAATGAAGATATTAATTTACAAACATATTTCAATCACTTTTTTCAAATGCATTTTATGCGAGACAACTTATATTAAGAAACTAAAATGATTGATAAAGGCTGATTCTTGTGACCTTGATTTTCTGAGATGAGTGAGACATTTCACATTTGAAGTTTCAGTGATGCTGAGAAAGTGTCACAGGTAATGGTGAGATGCAAAACACCTTTCACAAATATACAAGACCACATACACAAAACATCTTAATATGTTAATGATGGAAGCTGAGTCGACCTAGAAGTATAGTGTGGTACTCTATGGATTATTGGTTCCAATTATAATGAGCATTTTGTAAGCCAAAATAACAAATTTTAAATTATTCAAAGAATCAAGAAAGGTCTGAAAATGAATGTCTAGAAACAATATGTTTTGGAGAATGATGTTGTGAAACATTCAGTGAGTCCTTCTGAAGCGTCAAACATACCCAAGAAAATTAGCTTAACGTTTCCAGGATTTGTTTGAAGCCTAGAGGCAAATACAGTAATAACCTTGCCTGGGATCCTGTAAGAAACAGGATCAAGATGATGGACTTCCAAGTTACTGGGTCTTCCCAACAATGGGCTGGTTGCCCCACTTGCATTGGCATTCTTGTTTCTAAGAGAGATTCTTCTGTAGAAAAAAAGACTAGTTATTTGGAACTCTACATGGTATGCTTTGTGTTTACAAACCCATAGTGGTTCATGGCAGAATACAACTTGGTTGATATGTTGTATCATATGAAAATGTGCTTATATTGTCAACTACCGCAAAAAACAATCACATCACCATTGAGTTTTTCTTATACTTAGAGGGAGATTAGAGAAGTTGGGGGATTAAATATAAGTTCAATAAAATGAAATTATCAAGATTAGAGGAATTTTAGTATAAGAAACAAGGCAGTCTGCATGGTTCCAGCTAATTTTAAGTTTTAATATAATGCATTCCTTTTAATATGTTAAAAGTATGAAGACCTTACGCAACTCCATTTAAGCTCCCTTTAAAACAACTTGAGCATTCATGTTTACCTAATGCATGCACGCACGCACACACACACACTCACACACACACACATTCACACACACACACATATTTACAAATACATATGTAAATCTCAATAAAGGAAACTGAAGTTTATAAGTATAATTAACTTATAAGTTTATATTCAATGACTGAGAACATCAATTCTTTATTTCTACCGCATTTTTAGGTCACTTGCACATAGCTCCAGGAGATTTTTCATTGGATATTTTATGTATTTACATATCAAATGTTATCCCATTTCCTGGGTTCCCCTCTCTCATTCCCCCACCCCCTGCTTCTATGAGGATGCTCCCCCTCCCACCCACCCACTCCCACCTCAATACCCTGGCATTCCCCTACACTAGTGAAATGAGCCTTCACAGGACCAAGGGTTTCTCCTCCTATTGATGTAGAAAATGCCACCTCTGCTACATATGTGGCGGGAGTCATTGGTCCTTCAACGTGTACCAGGAGATTATTGGCTAATATATATGTTGTCTGCTCATAACTAGAAAAATAAAAACCTTAGCTTAAAATTGGGCTACTCTGACTTTAACAAACTGTATATCCATGTTCTCTGTCTCTCACCATAAAACTACTCCACATTAAGTAATTAAAAACAACGACTTCATGAAATTCTTAGGTAAATGGATGGAACTAGAAAATATCATCCTGAGTGAGGTAGCCAATCCCAAAAGAACACACATATTATGCAGTCACTGGCAAGCAGATATTAGTCCAAAAGCTCAGAATACCCCAGATATAATTCACAAACCACATGAAGTTCAAGAAGGAAGGACAAAGTATGGATGCTTCAGACCCTCTTAGAAGGGGGAACGAAAGTATTCACAGGAGAAAATATGGAGACAACGTGTGGAGCATAGACTGAAGGAAAGTCCATCCAGAGACTGCACCACCTGGGGGATCCATTCCATATACAGACACCAAACCCAAACAGTATTGCAGACCAAGAAGTGCATGCTGACAGGAGCCTAATATAGCTGTCTCCTGAGAGGATCTGCCAGTGCCTGACTAGCACTCAGGCAGATACTTGCAGACATTCATTGGACTGAGAATGGAGTCCTCAATGGAGGAGTTAGAGAAAGGACTAAAGGAGCTGTCCCCATGTTTGCAAACCCATAAGAAGAACAATATCAACCAACTAAACCTCCCAGAGCTCCCTGGGACTAAACCAGCATCCCAGGATTACACAGGGATGGAATAATGGCTCCAGCAGCATATGTAGCAAAGGATGGCCTTGTAGGGCATCAATGGAAGGAGAAGCCCTTAGTCCTGTCAAGGCTCTATGCCCTAGTACAGGGAAGTGTCAGGGCGGGGAGGCGGGTGAGAGGGTGCGTGGGTGAGGAAGCACCTTCATAGAAGCAGGTAGAGGACGGATAGAATAGCAGGTTTCTGGAGATGGAACCAGGAAAGGGGAAAACAATTAAAGTGTAAATTTAAAAATTCCTAAGAGGGGGCGAGGACCTATGCCAGACTAAATTTCTTAGTTAAATGATCTACAATGATGAAGATTTTCTCCTGGTCTGAGAAGACCACATGTAAGCTATTCACTTCGAAACCTTATGGTCATGGTTCATCTTGTTAATTCATTTAATTTTGATTTACCATTTTAATTAGTCTCAATGTAATTGCAAAAGATTCAATTGGAATATCAAACACAAATTTATTTGGATGAGTAGGATGATATGACTTTTCAGTAGGGAGTAAATTACTCATTAGACAAAATATCCAAAGAACTATCCCATATGTATTTGTGTACACTAGTTTTTCATTGTATTTTCTACAGATTAAAAATTAACTTGTTTCTTAAAAAATGAAATAATTATTGAAGGTAGGTCATTTTAACTTTGTTTGCATAGACTGCAGAGAAAATCCACAGGTAGCTCTTATATATGAGTGTAAACCAAAAAAAAAAAAAAAAAAAAAAAAAACCAAAAAAACAAAAAACACAGTCTACACGTTCTCATCCCTAATTAATTTTCTCTGATCCCTCTTATGCTTCTTATAATTATAAAATATTTATGTAGTCTAATGATCATCTATAACTGAAACAAATGGAATTATACACTGTTAGCTATTAATTTAATGTGTTATTTCTTTTTCCCAATTGGTTTTCAGAATACCTGATTTATTCCCTTCTTTCGTTCTTCCATCTCCCCTACTGTATTAAAGAGTCTTAACGAATTGGTTACAATAGGGTATTTTGGGAGGAAAGAGTTATTAAATCCTACCACTTGGGAGATGTAAATCCAGGACAATTCTTCTAGGACAGAAATGTTACTTTATTCCCCATACTACCTCTGCGCCAATTTATCTACTTAATGCTCATTCCCAGCTGTGAATAAAATATTTCAAAGTTTATTATTATAGGTTTTAAAAGATTCCTAAATGAGAAGAGGATATAAATTTTCAGCAGAATATAGGATAACGATTAGCATTCAACATTTTGTGAAGACAAAACTCTAACTTCCCAATTTCTATTAACATTGAATTCCCTTATTATTTGTAAAGTATTATCAAATTGCAATGATATTATATTAAAAATGATATTTCCATAAAATATTTTGATTGTAGTTTTCTCTCCACCATTTTTTCATGTTTTCCCATTTCTTCATCCTTTCAAATCCACAAACTTTCTTTCTCTCTCTCATTAGAATCAAGCAAGCAGCTGAAATAAAAAAATATAAAAGAACAACAAAAAAGAAAAGAAAAGGAAAGAAAAGAAAAGAAAAAAGCCAATGAAAAGCCACAAGAAATACATTTAGATTGAGGCAGACATTTATGCACTAGAAAACCCATAAAAACAAAACTGGAAAGTGATATATAAAAATAATCAAAATGATATGTAAGTTTAAAAAATGTCCACACAAAGCAAAATTATACCAAAAAAAAAGGTTCTACAAATATGATTGTTAGTTTTCTGTTGACTATCTTGTGGTGGACATGGGGGCTTCCCTTTAGTGTGGTTTGCATACCCAGTGAGACTCCACTGGAAAGAGAACTAATAACGTATTTGCATGTATTTATCAGTTGAAGATAATTAAAGATAGCTTTTCTATTAGAAATGGGATGCTTGATTCTAATTCCACTATCAACCCTGGGACCCCTTTCTGAGATAAGCTTATACAGGCTTTGTGCATGTTGCCATACTCTCTGTTAATTCACACACATGTGTGTTCTGTGGTATTTTGAAGGCTTTTCTTTGCTGTCTTTCATCACTATTGGGTCTTATACTATGCCTCTTTGTCCAAAATCCTCTGAGCACTAAGGAGAGGGATTTGATAGGAATATCCCACATAGGACAAGGTCTCTTTCTATACATTGTATAGTCGTGGGTTTCTCTATTTTTTCAGATCTAGTACAGGAAACGCTATTTCTCATAATGTGTGAGCAAGATACTGATATATGAGTATAGCAGAAGGTCGTTAAAGGTCATGTATCACTATTTTACTTTATAAGAACATACCTTTTTTAGGCCCAAGTATCTGCCTGCCCAGGTAGTTTCTCATGGTGTGGGGATTAATTATTATTAGAAAGTATTGAGTTACTTTGTGTCACTCATATAGCATTATTCTGTAGGAGGTTCATTTCTTATATCACAGGCTTTGTGTACATTGTATCATAAAGACTAATAAGTAGGTAGAAAAGCTCAAGATAGGCACCCACTTGACTTAGAAGTGTTCATTGAGCTGTTATCATGAGCAATAAAGTCTCGCTATCAATTTTTAGAGTGCAATCTTACCAATATCCTGTTTTTTTTAAGGCTTACCAAGGGGACCCTTTGACCAACAGAGTTAATTCATTTCAGAACTGGTAGTTTCCTTACGGCAAGTGATGTCTTGTTGGGGTTTTGTCACCTTTGCTATTTGGTAATGTCGATTTAGCTTTATTTTTTACTTAAATTATTTTATTTATTTATATTCCAAATGTTGCCCCCATTCCCGATGCCTCTTTACAAAGTTCGTCACCTAAAGGGAGCCCTTTATTTCTAAAAGGGTGCTCCCCATCCACCCATCCATGGCCCTCACCCTCAAACCCACACCCACACCTACCTCACTGTCCCAGCATTCCACTTCCCTTGGCCATCATGTCTTGAAGTGACTATGAATATTCTCTTACATTGAAGCCAGACAAAGACTTCTTCTGCTAGCTATGTGCTGGGGCCATCAACAAGCCCACATATGCTCTTTGGTTGGTCAATTTGGCTTACTCATCTGGACATATGTTTAATGAACTTAAAATGTATTGGTTTTTCATATGACCCCACAGATGGTCCTTACTTCTAATTGTCCTTTCCTGTGTTTCCTCTTTTATCCCCTCTCTTGATTCTCACTCCCCCCAAACTGTTTAGTTTCTAAAAATATTAAATATGCTACATAAAACAAAATTACTAATCTTTAACTAAACTTATATAATAAAATGTATTTTCTTTGGATATTCATTTCTCCTACATTAAGTATTTTATATTATTAGTAATAAAATAATATGTACACTTTAAAAGCTTTTAACATCTTCATGCATCTATAAGAACTTTATTAACTTTAGAAGTTATTTTAATGAATGTGCTTAAATATGTGATGAATAGTTTATAAGAGTATCACTATTATATGATCCTTTTGTTTTATCTCAAATAGAAAACATGAATTTTTGATGAAGGATGATTTTTGAAAAGATAGTGACATTTGGAAGTGATCTGATAGCATGAGCATTTCTTTTTACCATGAACATTAATAAAACAGGAAGTACAATTGTACTTCCTGACTATTATGGTTTAGTAATGTCTAAAATGAGCTACATCTGAAAATTTTCAAGAGAAAACTATGTGAAAACTGGTTAAATTCAGAATCTATGAAGAGGAAATACAGATATGAGAAAAGCTTAACTTTAAGCACATGGGAGAGTTTATCACAGGAGTATTTTATAAATAATAAACAATTATGTTTGCAAAAGTCACTTGAAAAACTACAACGTAATAAACTTCTCTAAAGTTACATAGGTCTACATAATATAGAAATATGTCATATATATAAACATATATATACACAAACACCCACCCATATATCCATAAATATATACATATATTTTATTTATGTATACATAGCAAGATATAAAATATCTATCTGTGGATATCATTTATAAAATTCTAATTGTCAAGGAATAAATGAATGAATATATGTAGGTCCGTATGGATATGGATATGTGTATACAATTTATATATAACATAAATAAGGAACTCCATTAGCATTTATCTAAGATAAAGAAAGTACAATAAGGACAAAAATTATAGGCTATGTTTTTCAGGAAGGAGTAGTATTCCATTGAATGTTTCATAGGCCTAACTGTAAAAAATAATCAGTCAACAAAACAGAACAACTTATCTGCACAGTTTGACAGAAATATTTATTATTTGTTTATTTGTTTGTTGTTTGTTTATTAGCAACTGCTGTTTGAACACAGGGACATAGAAATGCTAGATAAAATTTCTCCCACTGAGCCCATGAAGGGCTATGTATAAGAAAATATATAATGTGTCTATCTGTGGATATCATTTTTCAAATTCCTGGTAGCAAGAAATAAATGAATGAAAGCAGCATTTAAGTTCCTCACCTCCTGCGCTCTACAATTATTATTTCAATAATTGACCAAATATGTTGTTTTTATACAATATTTGCACAAACATTGAAATGAAATCTTCTCATGGAGTATATGCATAAAACAAGAAATAATTAGACACTGAATATAAATCTGCTCTCTATATTGTTAAGCAAGGAGTGCTGAACTGTCATTCTTACACATGTGAAAAACAGCATGATATCAGTGCATAAAGAATACAGTAGAATAAGAATTAAAAATTTGTTTTTCAAAAGATAGATAAAAGCTATTACACCAAAAGAATTTTACATGATATTCACAGGTTTACATTATAAAGACTTTATTTGACTGTAAAATTGAAAAGAATTTGACAACTCAAAAATGTCTATAAAATAATAAACTGTATATCATTAGGGAAGAAAACATAAAATTTACATGTGCTAAGGAAAATAACACTATATTCTCACAATAATCTGAAAATATTAATATAAATGGTATGAAGAGCAAAGTAAACTGCTGTGGAGAATGACATGAACATCATTGGTGAGGATGTTAGGCACAAAATATAACCGAAGTTTTATGTCCTTCACATAAAGAAGATAATACAGGACAAAAACATAACAGGCAAAGAATAAACCATGTGTTAACACCAAAATAATATACACATATACATGATGTTCCAAAAGTATCAGTCAAAGAAATGAATATGTGTATAAAATGAATTTTTAATACTATTATAAAATGATGAAACCTTGAATATAGTGAAAACAATATAACCTAGCAAGTTTAAACAAGACAAAATGGATAAATGTCAGCATAAAGTCAGCATAGAAGGCACCAATGAAAGTTCTAAATAACAGAGTAGAACTGGTTTCAAAACACATCAGCTTGTGTTCAGAGAAATAAAGAAGGACATGATAAATATTGCTATATACCTGTTATGAATATTTTCACACCAAATAACAAAGAATCAAAATATTTATAGCAAACATAGTGGGAAATGATTATATAAATAAAAATGAAAACCTGGAAAAGTGGACTTGCTTTTCACTTTATTGCAGGCAAAATAGAATAAAACCAGAAATGGATGTAAAATTAAAGAAATATCTTTAAAAATCTCAACAACATAAAGTTGTCTTTATTAATTCATTAAGGGTCAAAATACGTATAATTTTGTCATTATATAGGAAAACTTCACCAATGTTAGAAATGTCATAAATAATCCCCAAATAAACCTAATATATCTGTAAATTCATAGTAAACAAATACTGGTCCAACAAGATAGGCTAAAAGCAAGTGTTCACTCTGCTTCTTCAATATTAAATTGAAATACATACATCTTATTATTTTAAAGGTTGTATTTTTCTATATCATCACATAAAAAGAGAAACCTGAATAGTTAGGTCTGAGTTCATAGTTTGAAATATTGTAGAAAAAATATTTTATGTAACAATTAAACCACAAGATTTTCAAATATTTCAGGCTTGTTAATATTTATCAAAAATAATAAGTTGATTTTTTTCAATTTCTTTGAACAGAATGAAAACAATGGGTCTTTCCTCTGAAGATATTTTATAATATGGTCAATTGTGCCTCTCCTTGCAGTGGGACAGATGAATAGCCAACTATGTTTCTTGTCATATAATCTGAGCAAATCACAATCTATCTAGCAGAACTGCAACTGTGCACCGTAATAAGAAATTTTCTTTAATAAATAAATGATATTATATAATTGAATACCAAAGGGATAAAAGTCATTTGAAATGTAAATAAGAAACACCCAATTAAAAAAGAGAAAAAAAGATAAAAGTTCTTACATTCCAAAATTCATGAGTTTCACATTTTTTTATGAAATCATTTCTATTTTTAATATTATTCTGAAATTTAATTAGGTTTACAAGTTACTTATGGCTCTCCAACTATAACCAAATAATGGCTGTGTAAATAACATTATTTTATTTTCTATTTTTAGTTCCTGGAAAACTATTATTCTGAAAATAGCAATTCCAATGGAGAGAAGGAATTTACTTTTAGGATGTAAAAATACATATTGGAGCTCATATTTATACTTGGTTTTTATTATTTATTGTGACAGGCTTTATTGTCCAGTATAATAAATGAAACTCTGTAATACCTTAATAGATATTTGCATGATGGTATGGTAATTATCTTCACCTTTCATGACTTATACATGAACATCATCCAAGGAGATATCTAGTGAATATTTTTGACTAATGAGAGGAAATCAAAGGAAAATGTTAGTAACGTCAATGGATCAGATTAAATTCTGATAATATCATTGGGACTTGGGGACTAATTGAAGACAATAAACTAATGAGAACATGACTTTTAGCTTATGATGACTCTGGCCTTCCCTTCTATCCTTTTTGATTCTTGACGTAAGTATATAACTACAAGTGAAATCACTAAATGTTTGTATTATGTAAATAATTATTTGGTTTAACAGTTTTATTTATTTTGTCTCAAGTGAAATTACCCTCTTCCCTTTTAAAAAGACTAATAGGACTCAATTATTTAACTGAACTATATTTTATTACGTTTTAAAGACCATGACAGTTTAAATTCTTCTTTACACATTAGTTCCACTTCATTCAGCCATGTATAGACAACTGTGGCTACTGAGCCATATAGTAGATGTATTTTTGATTATTTTGGAAAGCTCCATCTTGTTTTGCATGATGGTTGTAGTAAGTTATTTCTGAAAAGAGTTTTTATGGTTTTGTTTGATCTATTCTGAATTATCAGGTAGTGTCTTCTTGTTTTTGATATTACTAGCAAGGTAATTATTGTTTTTATTTCTATCATGATTAATAATGAGAATTTATACATAGTTACAAAGATGTTTTATATTTTCTCTTTAGAAAAAAATAGTGTTGTTAGAGGTGGAATTATGTTTGCATGTCTCTCTTCTTTTAGTTTTGTTGTAAGGAGATTGATTACTCTCTTTTTCTAGAGTGTAACTTCCTTCCTTGTGTTGGACTTTTCCATCTATTATCCCTCATTGGACTGGATATGTAGAAAAATATTGTGTAAATTTGGTTTTGTCATGTAAATTTGGTTTCTCCATCTATGTTATTTGAGAATTTTGCTGAATATAGTCGACTGGGCTGGCATTACGGTCATTCAGAGCCTGCCCCACCTGGCGATCCAGCCCATATATATACAGCCACCAAACCTAGACAATATTGATGAAGCCAAGAAGTTCATGCTGACAGGAGCCTGATATAGCTGTCTCCTGAGAGACTCAGCCAGAGAATGATACATACATACATAAGTGAATGCTAGCAGTCAACCATTGAACTGAGAACTTGGTCCCCATTGAAGGAATTAGAGAAAGGATTGAAGGAGATGAAGGGACTTATGAACAACAACCAGAGTTCCCAGGGATTAAACCACTTCCCAAAGACTGCACAAGTACTGACCCATGGCTCCAGCTGCATATGTAGCAGAGGATGGCCTTGTTGGGCATCAATGGTCCTGCCAAGGCTGGGGTCGCCAGTGTAGGGGAATGTCATGGTGGGGAGAAAGGAAGGAAGGGTAGTTGGAGAGGGGAAATACCCTTATAGAAGAACGGGATAGGGTTTATGGTCAGGAAATCAGGAACAGGAATAACATTTGAAATGTAAATAAAATATATCCAATAAAAATGTATTACACACACACACACACACACATACACACACAGACACACACACACATAGACACACACTCACATGTACACACACAAAAAAAACCCTTATTGGAGTGTGTATTAATTATATTTCTCAATGAAATGATAAAATACCAGGCAAAAGCAACTGGAAGAAGAAAAGGTCCCATCCATTATGGAAATAAAGAGCTAGCAGAAAGAGTTTGAGGCAACTGACTACATTTAATCAGTAGTCATGAATCAGAGAAAGACAGACATTGGTAGTCAGCATGATTTCTTTTATTCTGTCAAGGTCAGAAATCAAAGGAATGGTGCTAATAACAGTGTGGAATTTCAATGTCAGTTTACATAATCTAGAAATTAATATGGGAGAATGCACATATGTTTGCTTTCTAAATTATTACAGATTGCATCAAGCAAATGAATTAGATGAACCAATGCAACTCTAGTCATATGCAAGCATACCACTAAGTTATAATCAAACATCATTTATCTTCATAGACTCATAGACATCTCCTAATATCAAAATACATACAATTGAACTTCAGAAATTTTCAAAGTATTTAACAGTCTGAACAATTTATAAAAGCCTTAAGACCAAAGCCTTGTGTCAAAATGTATTCCTACTCTAAATTGGAAGATGAGAGGAGAAAGAAATCAGAGCAGAGCAGAAGGGAAACAAGTGAAGAAAACTCCCAATCCCAATACTCCATAATTTATCTTACAGCAGCTCTTGTTGGATTCACCTATGCTCCAATGGCCCTGATGCTTCAGGATACAAAACTTTTCTCTGAACAGAACATGTTATCTTTTCTAGGTGAATGTCCTAAATGGCTCTTTCCTAATTGTAGTAGGTTTTCGAAATCTCCTTGCAGAGTCATACACTGTCACAGACTGTCTAACATCAGTAACTTTTTGAAGCTTAAACCAAGTCTCTATGAGCTTTTCTACCATATATTTTTTATGTGTAAAAAACAATTTTACATAGAAAATTTTGTGAAGAACCATTAACTACTAGCCTTTTGTGTCAAACACTGTAAAACAGGCCCACCTGTTTTATGAATATAAATGAATATAACTTGTTTCATTTATCCCACCTTATAAAATGGTTCTTTTTTTTTTTTTTTCGGAACTGGGGACCGAACCCAGGGACTTGCACTTCCTAGGCAAGCACTCTACCACTGAGCTAAATCCCCAACCCCCACCTTATAAAATGATTGTGCAATATTTTATCATCGCCACACCCAGGAAATTTTTCTCTACACAGGATCTCGGTGTTATGAGAACTTAAATAACATGCCCAGACGCTCCTTTTTTCCTACATTTATTGTGAGCCTATTAGCTACAACTAGTCAATCGTAAAAGACTATGAAATTAGCCCTAGCTAATGGGGAAAATACAAAATTAGCACCCATTTCAGATTTAAACATAAGCGAAGTTTCTTTATAGGTGTGCTTGATAGCCGGCTTGGGTTCTGGCACATTTATCTCATAAATAGAATTGTCTTTTATAAGCTATTCTCACCTTGTGCTTCTTTGTATGATACAGGGATCATTCTTTCCCCCTAAGGAAAGGATCCTGCCACCTCCTTGAAGTACAGTACAAGGTCTTTTTGTTCAGACCCTTGAGAAACATTTCCCTAGGTGGTTATATTTGAACAAGAGACTCCATTGTTGGCATTTTGAGCTTAGGATTTCTCCTTTCAAATTTTCATAAAACCAAACTTTCAATGGATGGGGACTTGCTCTCGGGCCAGCTTTTCTATTTTAGCAGGGTAGAACACAAAGGTTATTTTTTTTTTTTTGGTTCTTTTTTTCAGAGCTGGGGATCGAACCCAGGGCCTTGCGCTTCCTAGGTAAGCGCTCTACCACTGAGCTAAATCCCCAACCCGCACAAAGGTTATTTTGAATGACACCAATATCTTTAACAATTATGGTTGCTTTGGTGCGTGTTTTATCTTTAACTTTAAAACTACAAATATTTTTCTTCTTTATCCAACTTTAAATTGTTTACGTAATGTCTTTTATGTTGTGTGTGTGTGTGTGTGTGTGTGTGTGTGTGTGTGTGTGTGTGTGCTCACTTTATGCCTCCATTTTGTCCTCCGCCATTTTAGACTTGGATGAGAGTTCTAGCTAGCTGCCATACCATGTTTTAGATTCCTAAATTCCCTTGATTTTCTACACTAAAAAAAAAAGATATTACATTTTAATTCAACTTTCTACAAGTTTTCATGATATGGCTGAATGAATTGTATTTTTCCTAGATTATGAAAGGATTTGCCTCTTGATTATTTCCTGAAATAATGTGAACTTTGATCCAGGCCTCTACTCTATGTTTCCCCTAGAGTTCTGGATTTCCAAACTGCAACAACAATGTTCCATTAAGCTCCACATACTGTATTCTGGGGCTTTGTAACACAGCACTTTGAACTCTTCTCCATTCTTTCTTTCAATGAATTTCGATCTGCCAAGAATTATGCAGTAAACTTTTCAGATGATGCAAGAGTTAAGAAGATGTTGGGGGTAGGACATAGACACAGAAGTATGTTTATACTGTATTGTTGAAATCTCAAATAATTAACAAAAATGCTGAAAATCATAAATGAAAATAAAACTGTATTAGCCCTTCATGAACATACATACATATATACATGTGTGTGTGTGTGTGTGTGTGTGTGTGTGTGTGTGTGTGTGTGTGTGTAAAATTTATTAGGAGCATCAGATAATTGTCATTTTCACCATTTGCATATGTAAATTAGTTACTATCACATTTTTGTTAATATCAAAAGATGTAGTTCTTTGTTTGTCTCTTTTATGAATCTCCCTAAAATGAAATCTGATGGAAATTCTCTGATCTCATGATATAATCCAGTGGGAGTGACTCCACCATCCACTTGGAAAAGAAGTAAGCATAGATTATTCTTCTTATTTGTAAATTAGTGATGTTTATGTAGTAGCCACACATGGTTAGTTGAAGAAGTATATGAAACAACAGTTTCTCCAAAGAGAATCATCTGCACAGCATTTTAGAGAGTTTACATGAAGGTATTTCTCTTTTGTTTTCTTATGATTTTAGGCCTACTGACTATGTTGCAATATTTTGGAGCTAAGGCTAAGACAACACTACCTCAGAAAGAGAAGAGATGAAACAGATACCAACTGAACCTATGTTTCCAATCATTTATTTTCAAAGAATGCAAGCTCACTTTTACATTTTCTAGGAAGAATTTGCTTTGATACATTAGTCCAGAGCCTTTGTCACAGACTACTCTGTCAGAGATGTAATGTACAATGGCCATCTTAACCACACAAGAATCTGTCACTAGTTATGCATTGTGAGATTGTCTGTATCAGACTGGGAAATGATAACATTCATTCTTCTAGTTGGAAAAATCAATTTCACAATACCCCTGCCAATTTTGGCAATATTAGGGTGGAGCCTGTTTCCCAGGGTCCCCTAAAAAGCCCTCATGAGAAACATAGTTTTGTAAATATACTCTGCTTTTAAAGAATAGGCCCATATCTAGATGAGAATTACAATACTTTGCCATGTCATTATTCACATAATATCTGTATACTTTGCTTTTAAAAGGTGATAGCAACTACCTTCTCCCATTTTTCTAGACATCGTGCTACAAGGAAATGCTGGATTAGTTCCTGAGGGGGAGAAAAACATTACACAGTTCTGACCAAATTAGCAACTGAAATTATACTGAATCAGAAATCAGGGTTTTGAATCATTCATCTCACAGTGAAAACATCATCACTTCTGCAGTATCAGCTTAGTGTTACCCTTGCAAATGAATAGATTTCAATTCTGTGTTCATGCTGGGGATCTTGACATGGAAGAGGAAATTTCATTCAATTTTCAGTAACTCATGGATGATTACAGTTGAAAAGACTTTATGTAACTCAATTGGAACATCTCAGTTTACAGAAGGATGTCTGCTGAAATGCAATCCATTAGATTGGTGAAGTGCATCGAAGGACTAGTAACATCCTGTCTAAATGAGCTCTGAAGGACCTGCTCAAGTCAATGCTTTAGCACTTTTCTCCACCATGTCAGAATACAGACCCTGAATATGTATTACCAGATCATATACTGTAATAAATGAAAAAGGGCATTTTTATTAAATAAAAATTTCATCATCAAAGGGTGAAAACTGGTCATTTTTAAAACTTGTGCTGTTTTCGTGCCCTTTATAGAAAATATAAAATCAAATTGTTTCACAGAATTAGTCACTCAGACAACCTGCTAGATCAGTTTGTGGAGGACCCACTAGATTTTTCCATAGAAATAGGATAATATACTTTACCAGATGGTCACACTGTATCAGGATAAACCACAGTAGCATACTCATGGGCTACTAACTGGCTAGTTCACTGACTACAGAAAAAGAGACATTTAACACTATTGCCTATGTAAGTTGTCATCCATTCCATCTTCCCTGTTTAGAAGCTAGGCTCTAATTCTGTGTGTTAGTTGATGTATCGGGCCATTGTCAGAGTGTCTTTCTTGTTCTAAATCAGTATCCTACCCACAGCAAATTCTGTTTTGTTAACTGTACCTGTGGTGACTATTCTTGGTTGCCCACTTGACCACATTTAGAATTAATTACACCTCTGAGGAATGTTCTTAATTAAATCCCTTGAAGTAGGAAGAGTCAACATTAATCCAGATATATGTATGTATGTATGTATGTATGTATGTATGTATGTATGCATGCATGTATATATGTATGTATCTATACACTCCAGATTTTATTCCCCTGCAGGTCCACACCCCCAAACAGTTTCAGATCCCATACTTCTTCCGAAACCTCCCATTCTCCCCCTCCCCAACCTCCACAAGGATGTCATTCCACCCACTCCACCAAACCTCTAAAATTCCTGGGGCCTCAAGTCTCTTGAAGCTTAGGTGCATCTTCTAAGACTAAACCCAGACCCAGGAATTCTCTGCTGTATATGTGTTGGAGGATTCATCTCAGCTGGTGTATGCTGCCTGGTTGGTGATCCAGTGTCTAAGAGAGCTCAGGGGTCCAGGTTAATTGAGACTGCTGGTCCTCCTACAGGGTTGCTCTCTTCCTCAGCTTCCTTCAGTTTTCCCTTAATTCAACAAGACAGGTGAGCAGCTTCTGTTCATTGGTTGGGTGCAGATATCTGCATTTCACTCTTTGAGCTGCCTGTTGGGACTCTTGGGAAGCAGTCATGGTAGGTCTCTTTTATGAATGCCCCACAGTTTCAATAATGGTGCCAGGTCTCTGGGCTTCCATTGAGCTGGATCCTACTTTGGCCTTCTTGCTGGACCTTCTTTTCCTCAGGCTCTTCTCCATTTCCATCCCTGAATTTCTTTCAGAAAGGAAGAATTATGGGTCAGAGCTTTGGAAGTGGGATAGCAACCCCATTCCTCACTTGATGCCCTATTTTTTCTGCTGAAGGTGGATTCAATAAGTTCCCTCTCCCCACTGTAGGACTTTTCATCTAGGGTCACCCCACCCATTTAGTATTGAGAATCTCTCACTTCTCAGGTCTCTGCAACATTCTAGAGGGTCTTCCCAAGCTTCCTGAGGTTGCCTGTTTCCATTCCTTCTGCTGGCATTCAGGGTTTCAATACTTTTGCCCCATTCAATACCAGAATATGTTCCCCCTTTCCCTCACCTCTATACCCTTTCTCTCCCCTGCCCCCCCCATTTGTGGTTGCTTTCTTCTCCCTTCCTATTGAAACAGATGGTCCTTACTTGGACACTTCAGCTTGTTGAACTTTTTTAATTCTGTGGACTGTATCTTGGGTATTCTCTACTTTTGGTTGTTGGTGGTAGTGTGTCTAATATCCACTTGTTAGTGAGAACATACTGTGCATGTCCTTTGGGTCTGAGGTACCTCCCTCAGGAAGATATTTTACAGTTCCATCAATTTGCCTGCAAAATTCAGGATGTCCTCATTCTTTGTAGTATCCCATTGTATAAATGAATCACAATTTCTGTATCCATCCTTCTGTCATGGGACATCAAAGTTGTTTCCAGTTTCTGGCTATCACAAATAAGGCCACCATGAACATGGTAGAACATGTGAATCCAGATGTTTTGAGTGGGAAGATTCACCTTAAGTCTACCCTATACCTTCTCATGGAAGTCCATAGAAACATATGACAAAAGAAAGTTCTTGGTCCTTGTCAGATTTTCATCTATCATGCTGGCAAGTTCATTCCTTTACTGGCATTGAAACTTAATTATTTTAAATCTAATTAATTTTGGCACGTACTGAATATCAGTTGAAACTGCCATCCCCATGGACTGAACAAATACTTGGTAATTGAACTTTTTTTCTGTAGACAGCCATCTTTGAACTAGTTGGATCATACACTCTTCTTTTAGTATAGAATAGAGTTTATTCAGGGCACAGGGAGAGGAGTAGAGACAGAGAAAGCCAGAGAGAGAGAGAGAGAGAGAGAGAGAGAGAGAGAGAGAGAGAGAAAGAGAGAGAAAGCTGACCATGATCACATGGAGAGAGGGAAGTGGAGAATGGGGAGAGAGGAGAAGCAGGAGCAAAAGGACAGAGCAGGAGCAAGAGAGCAATAGCTGGATCAGATTCTATTCCTCTAGTGAACCATGGCTAATATATTACCTCTCCTTCATTTAATCATATTTCATTTCTGGTTTCCAGAAGACAAAATATTTCACTTAATTTATCTAGTATCTATCATTAGATGAAATGCTGTGGGGAGTGCATATTTATCTTATATTTGATTTTTTTCTTATAGTAGCACCTGCAATTAAGTTAAACTCAGAAAGCCATCTCTCTTCTACAACACTGAGTTCTTCCTGATATGTCTCGACAAATATATACAGACTGATCTATTTCTAGAATGTGAAGTTTCATGACAATCTGTGGAAACAATACTTTCAATTTATCCATCTCAAATTGGGTTTTTAAAAGTAGTATTTAAGGGCTCAAACTTTTTTTATTTATCATTTACTTATTGTTTTCCAGAAGGATAAGACTATAAAGGATTACACAAGGCTACACTTACAAAGGTCTTAAATAAGTAAACTGAATAGAGCTGAAAACAGCAGTAATGACATGGATTGTGCATAAAATATATCAAACGCTGATTTTTAATATGAATTAAAATTGTTAAATTTAATTACCTAGCAATCTAACCATTTGCTGTTATGTTGTAGTCATAACCAACAGACTGATTTGAACTTCTCTGCAAGTTGCCCGAGAATTGTCTATTACAATGTGTAGTACCATAAAAAGTTTTAGTCATGTAGTAGTGGTCCATGCTTTACTCACAGCCATAGAGAGGCAGAGGCATGTGGGTCTTTGTAAGTTCCAGAGCAGCAGCATCTACAGAGCTAGCTCCAGGACAGCCAAGGCTCATCTTGAAAATCAATATAAAAGAAAATAGGAAAAGAGAAGAGAAAGAAAATGAAAAGACAGAAGAAAAGAGAAAACATATCCGTGACTTGATAAATCATTTTAAGCTCCACATACCTCTCAATCCTTTTCAGAACTTCATTTATCAATAAACATACATAAGCAGATGAAAGTAAACCATAACATTTAAAATTTCATAGTTCTTAGTACTAAATCTTGATAATTTTTTGATATTTATATTTACATTCAAATCAAGATTATTAATCATTATATACATAAGGTAGTCTTATTTTTTTAATAAGGTTGCCTTATACTGTTTTAAAATTCAGCATAGTGATAGGCTTAGTGGTGCATAACTTTAATCCCTATAATCTGGATGCAGAAGCAAGCAGGAAAGGATGAGGCTTTCCTGGTCTGCAGAGTGAGTTTAATGACAGACAGGGATGGCTACACAGAGAAATACTTTCTTTAATGAACAAAGGAATAAAAGCAAAACTCAGCACACTTTACAAGGTACTAGATACAATATGTATTGTTTTGAAAGATCTCATGTTTTATCCTTAAATATAGAAGGCTTTAAATATACTTATTTTTCCTAGAAAAGATAGATACAATAACTAAGAAAAAATAACTCTAGTTCCTCCATTCATAAGATTTACAAAATAGAAATACCTAAGATATATATTAACAGATGAATGGATAATGAAAATGAGTGTAAATGTACAGTGTGGTTATATTCATCTCTCAAAAAAGGAAATTATACAATTTTCAAGTAAATATATGGAACTGGAATTAAACCTATAATCTTCTTTCTTATGTGTGGATCCTATCTTTGAATTTTATGTGTGTGTGTGTGTGTGTGTGTGTGTGTGTGTGTGTGTGTGTGTGTGTGTGTCTTAGCCAACAGTGAATTCTATGAGGTACAATATTGATCATCCTGACAAAATATGTCCATTGGTGACAAATAGCATGAATGTGAAAATAGCAACAACCCACTTTCTGGTTTAAGTTAAGGCCTCCTCCACAAGAAGAAACTCAGGCTCAATACTGTTACCTGGACAAAAACTCTGTAGCTGGATACTGCATAGACTGTTGGTAGACCTTACTAACATTTTAATGAAAGTACATTTTACTAAATGTTACTTTCTAAATACTTTACTTTATACAAATAGACTAGTGGACTTCTCAAAGATCATAAGAGGAAAAATTTTATTAAAGCAAATTATGAGTAATAAGACACTCAAATTGCAAAGAATAAGAAACTGTAGAGTGCATAAACTAAAATAGCACATTTATATAAGACCTTTTTCTTTAAGACACAGATATCATCGTGGTAATAGGTAGAGAGATTGTGAAGAGCCTGATATTGAAGATGTGAGAAGTTAGTATATAATATTCAAATATGAAAACTCAGTGCTATTAATTCATTCTCTGTATTAAGGAAGGTATTTTTTAAAAGGTTTGACATGCAGTGAACATTTTCAAGCACCTCTACAATTATAAACTTATGATCTTTCAGGCCTACAATTACATTTCTATTTATTTCTTCTTTGTATTGGTCTTAATGACAAATAATTGTATTAGGTCTATTATTACTTTTTCTATTATATTTGAATTATACTACAGAGGGAACATGGTTGGTAGGATGGGCCAAAATTCAAATCTGAGATGAAATATGAACAATGCAAAAATATCATAAATATTTTTTATCTAATACAAAATTTCGTGAGTTCATACAGAAAATGGGGACAAGTCAGTGATTATGATAGCATATTTTTGTTTTGAAATAGATATGGAGGTAGGTCATAATTGACACTTGTCAGGCTCCTAGCGAGGTGAGACTGGTAATTACTTTTTCCTCAGTTAAACTGTATAGTGCATTGTAGAAGCATGAACACTAGGCACTAGAGAGCTTCCATGAGTAATAGCATGATTTTTCCACACTCAACAACATATTTTCTTCTGCAATAAGAGCTTACCACAAAGTTGTGGAGGATAATCGAAAGTCAATCAATAGCCCATATTACTGAGAGTATCTGTGGGGCCCTCTTGGTCAACATCTTTAAATGATGTAGCACATGTGTGGTTTTTGATAAAGGCTATTTTGTAGCATATGATGTATCATAAGTGAAATGACTGCTCCATTATATGGTGACTTTATTTATACATAATATATAATTGTGTGTGTGTGTGTGTGTGTGTGTGTGTGTCTGTATAAACATCTATATTCGGAGGGTTCCATGTTGCTTTTTCTGCATACTCTTAGAGTTAATTACTCTTGCTTTTTCTATCCTGCCCTTTTATCTTCTATCCACCTAAGTGGCACAAACGTTATTGTAGTTTCCAAATTATTAAAAATTGGATTTCAAATCCACTCCCAAAGTTGAAACTTTATGTCTTTTACTGTCCATGCACTTAAAAACCTGAGACTAGTAGGTCATAGGCCTTAACAAAACTCAGCTAATATTATCCTACAATATTTAAAAAAACAAAAATTCAAATGCCAAATAATTTATTGTTATATACATAAATCAGCATACCACTCCTCAACCTTCACCAGGGAAGCCTTTTCTCTCAAAAGATGGTAATTAACACAGAGATGCACAATTTATTACCATGCAAAATCTTTTGCACATTCAACCCTTCCTGTGATATTTATTGCAATCCGTTCCTCAGAGGACTCAGATCTAAGCAAAATAGGGAACAGAAAGACTGTTAGAGCCAGAGGTGGTGGATGACATCAAGAGAGCTGTTTTACAGAACCTGCATAGAAGGGAGACAATGAAATCACAGAGACTGTGACAGCATTTAAAATACCTGGAAAAGGTCAAGACACACAAATCTCCTAAATTTAGCCAAGAAACTATGTGCATGTGATACCTGCTAAGAAAAGAAAAAACAGTTTTGTCAATGAAATGATACTTAGTATGTCAACCACACTCTAGCACAGGACAAATGCTCAGACATAGTCAGCTAATTCAAACCAGGCTTCATGTTTTGTTTTATTTTAAAAGAAATAAAGAACATGAATTTGCATGGGTAAAGAAGTGGATGAGGATCTGGATATATACTGTATGAAATACTCAAATATATAGTTATTACTTAACAAATGAAGTAATTATAGAATAGCAACGAATATGTGTAAATTAATGATTTCCTTTTCATATGTTAATATTAGGTTTATACAAAGCTGTGAACTAATGGAAACAGACATTCATGTTCTGTTTAATGCTATGTATGTTTATAGTTGCCCATATGATGTTTGCTTGCAGATGTATATTCAATGCCTATTGAGAACCTGAAGTCCAAAAAAAAAAGTATTTAAATTTATATTCATAGAACTGTTATAGTTAATTGATTGATAAAACTCTGGGTTTGCTTTTTTTGCCTTTTAATAGATGGCAGCTGTATAAGTACAGATCATTCAAAATTACCTAATACCATTAAATACATAGATTAACACTATTTAAAGAGACGGTTGTTTCAAGTCAAGCAAGATTATACAGAAACTTTAGATATGATATTACAAGACAGTCACTTTCATTTCCTCACAGAATAATGAGCAAAAAATTATTACTCTATATTTAAAACTTATAGTAGTAAAATATTAAGGACAGAGCTGAATGATAGTATAAAGTATGAATATAATATTTTGTTTTGATATGCATCCATGTTTCTTAAGTTATCATATTAAGAAACATTGTGTATAGTTAAATTTTTTGGTTTTCCCTATTTCATACACTGGCAAATTCTGTAATCAAATGCATACAGGACAATATAGGCAGCTAAGAATGCCTTGAAATAAAACCATATTATTGTTATCATTAGCATATATAAACCACCTCCTCTTAGAGTAAAGATTTATTTACAATTGACAAATTAACTGTAATTGAAAGTACAAAATTGGACTTTTATTCTCTCTACCTTGAGGGATATTTGTTATCAAGAGACATTTAGGCATTTACGATACATTTTCCTCAATTTTAAAATGTGATATTTATATGTCACCATTATAATGAACACATGAAAAAAGTATGAGTTATCATGATGTAAAGTAATGTTTTGAGCATCTCTTTCAACACACAAAATCCTACTTGGTAAGAAACAGCATAAAAGAGGAGACTATATTTGTAATTAGACACTAGACAATCATGAGATTGTTGAATCCCAAATGCGCTGGGAAATCAGAAACTAAACATCAAATTTATTGCTGTGTGATTTCCTGTTAATCTTTTTCTCAGACTTTGGAATTTAACATTTTGGTTCCTCACCACAGTAGGAAGAAATGAGCAAATGAAACCTCTGGGGAACGCCTCTTTGATTCTCTGCTTTAGATCTTGGCTCAGTGTTTGGAATCTATATTGCATATTCTTACTTTGATCCATGCCAGAAGAGACCACTGACAACAGGCATAAACTTTGGTATAAAAAGAAGCAGATAGACACATGCAAAAGTTAAAATATTGTTTGGAATCTTACAGGTATTTTACAATTATCACAATACAGTTAAAAAATCTTTAAAAGTCTAAGAGTCAAAGATTAACAATGGATCTACTCAGATTCTTTTAGTCTCTCCTACTATACACCAGTGTAATACTATATTTGTATTATGCATCAATATTTCCCAAGAGTCAAAAGTAAACAAAAACAACGTTTTCTGGAGGATTCTGAATACCACTTTGCAAAAGCAGACTTCAAAGATGTGATAACATGCTGAAGAAATGTTTCAGGTAGCTCTTGCAACATAAGTCTGCATGTTGACCAAATGCAATCTCACTGCAGAGGATACAGAGACGACAAATAGCTAAAGTAAGCTAGAATGCCAGTTCCCAAAACTACAAACTACAAGCATAGTAAGATATTGCCTCCACAATCACATTGTTTAGAATTAATGGAAGACATCTGATGTCAATGTTGAGGCTTCATAAATACACACATGCATGGACGCACGCATACATACACACACACACGTGCACCACCCACCCACACACACACACACACAGACGCACACACTCACTTGTACTCATATGTATTTCCACATACATGTAAAATTTTTATTCTCATATATTTATGGCACACACACATGTATGTGAAGGGGATGACAAAAGCAATAAATATTTATAAAGATATCAAAATTAGAGAGGGAATGTGAAGAAAGCTATACAGGAAAGTAAGGCAGATGGAAAACCCAGTCACCATTGATGAAGCAGAATGACTTCATCAACCTGGATCAATCTTCAGGGAGTCTAATGTCAGATGGTTCATTGTCAGCATATTTAACATACAGAAGAACTTGAGAAAGTGTTTCCAGGCAACATTCAGTCCAATCAGTCCAACTACAGGCACACAATAATCTTTATTGTGTAACTGCATAAAAACTATTTTACAATCTGCATATGACCTTGATGACAGGCTCCATAGCTGTAATCTCTAGAATCGAGTGTGGTCTCTAACTGACAGCATAGAGGTTAGCAGTCCATAAAATAAGCAAATGTCCTTTATGGCTGCAAAATGCTCTACAGAGGAAAGAATCTAGGATATTCATTCTGAGGAATTTAGATGAGGTCTGCCTCTACAGTAACGGAAGGGTGATTTATGCCTCTTTAGAGAGATCACCAGGTTGCTAACAAAATCTCTTAGATTTCTAGTTAAAATGAAGCTATAGTTTGGAAAAACATGCAATAATAGTTTGAAAATGCAATTTTATTCTTCAATAATAATCCTCAAGTTGAACTAAAATTTTAAAAAAAATTGCCCACACCAAAATCACTGCCTAATTTTATAGTAATTGGCCTGGTGATCTAAAGATTCATATAGAAAGGGTAGGCAATCTTGAAAGAGGTCAAAGTTGAACAAATTTTCATCTCTTCATATTAAAACTAGAATAAGCAACCTGATATAATATCTATATAAAGAAAAGGCATACATTTTGTGGTTTTTGGCTCTCTTTATCAAAGCAGGAAGTGTCCATAGGTGTATGGGTTTATTTTTGGGTCTTCAATTCAATTCCATTGATCAACTTGTCTGTGTCTGTACCAATATAATACAGTTTATTAACATTATTGCTCTATAGTATAGCTTGAGATCAGGAGTGGTGATTTTTCCCAAAGTATTTTTTGGATATTTTATTTACATTTCAAATGTTGTCCCCTTTCCCAGTTTCCCTTCTCCGAGCCCCCTATCTCATCCCCCTCCCCCTGATTCTATGAGGGTACTCCCCCACCCATCCACTCTGACTTTACTGACCTGGCATTCACCTACACTCAGTGCCTTCTCCAGCACCACATGCATGCCTGAACACCCATCATGATGATAATGCACTAAACCTCTGAACTATAAGACAGAACCAATTAAATGTCTTCTTTTATAAGATTTTATAGGTTCAAGGAATCTCTTCACAACATGAGAAACCCCATTCATTGGAACTGAAGGAGCTGAAGGGGTTTGCAACTCCATAGGTAGAACAACAATATCAACCAATCAGACCTCCCAGAGCTCCCAGGGACTAAACCTCCAATCACATGGAGGGATCAATGGCTCCACTGCATATGTAGCAGAGGATGGTCTTATCTGGCATCAATAGAAAGTGAAGCCCTTGTTCCTGTGAAGGCTTGATTCCCCAGCATACTGGAATGCTAGGGCAGTGAGGCAGGAGTGTGTGAGTGGGTAGGGGGAGCCCCTTCACAGAAGCAGGGGCAAGAGGTTGAGATAGGTGATTTTCTGAGGGGAAAGTGGGAAGGGGTATAACATTTGAAATGTAAATAAACAAATTATCCAATAAAAATTTAAAATGTAATTTCTTTTTCCTTTTTCTTAAGGGGTGGAATTATAATATGCAGGAGCCCCTGCAAACACTATGACCAGCAGAAAAGGACATCTGCCTCACAAGGGCTTGGTTAACCAGGCTGATTCAAACATGTACAATCTAACCCTAGTGGCTTATTTTTTACATATTTAACCATGGTAAAACTCTGGGGAAAATGTTCTTGTGACAAGTGTCACTTCCAAGCTTAAGGCATGAAAACATCAAACTCCCTTAAAAAGTACATGCCTTTTGAAAATCATCTGTGACCTCTTCCACAGAAAGAGTTCTATTGACTGAGACACAATGCTCAGGATAAGGGATGATGGAGGAAGGATTTGTAACAAGAGTAATCGCAGACTCCTTTGCAAAATAAACGTGTTCTCTTTTATAAGAGTGTGCTTTTCAGGTGATGACTGGCTGTATACAATAGCAGTGATTACCATGTTATTGACAGATCCAGCTCCGGCCTTGTGGATAGAAACCACATTAACACATCCCTTCTGTTAAAGAGAGAAGTGCATGTTTAACAAGTGTGATTTCTCTACTGGTTTATAGATATATAAACATGCGGACCTCTTGCTCTCTACAATAGTATTATTTCATTCTATCCTTCTCTTTCTTTCCCCCAGATGTCCTACATCTCCTTCAAACTTATGCCCTATATTTTTACTATATTAATAATTAGAAATTATTTAAAACTATAGAGCACATTGAAAATACGTGTGAAATAAGGAGCTACTATAAAACTGATCAATGTAAATTACATATATTCAGTGTTTCAATTGCTTTGCAATGGCTTCATTTTGTAATGATATTCAGATTGACACAACTTTCTAGGAAAACAGAATGAACAGCTATACACTTTCTTTCTTTTCTTCTTCTTTTTTTTTTACAGAGCACATTGGTGATGGTGATAAAGAAGCATCTCACCACAAATGGAGACTTACTCGTTTCTACAGCAGCATGAATAGGGTACACCATGTTATACTTTTTACTATCTATCATTTCCAAAATCAGTCTTCTCAGCTTGAGATTATTTTATGAATATTTCAATCGATAAATTGGTAAAATAGTCTGTTTTTAATCATGGTAAAACTAACCCATAGTAATTTAAAGGAGTTGAATATTTATTTGAAAATTTTTTGAATGTAGTATTTAAAATTTCAATTTTACATTAGCTCTTCAAACACTTATATCATAATTAAGAATATATTTTATTCACATTTTCAAATGTCAGCAGGGTTAATATTAGTTTAAAATTTGACATTTATATTAATTTGTCACAGTTATCAAATTTGCACTAGCTCAAAATGTAGAAATTAATTTTCACTTGAAAAATAAAAATGAAAGTAAAATTTTAATATAAAGAAGTTACTTGATATGTTGTGAGGGCAATAGTTAGATATTACATGTTATAATTGTCTTTAAAATTACCTAAGAATCTAATATACAGGAAAACTTGTGGTTAAGTGTATTTATTGAACATATTTCTAGGAAAGAGCAGGAAGTGGCAATGTATAAATGAACATTTCAGCGAAAAACTTACAGGTAGACTCCAAGCAATAGCTATGAGTTCTGTTCCCTCTTTGTTCTCAGAGAACACACGATTCTCTGGAAGTCTAGTTCCATCCATGCTAAACCATTCACCATCACCTGTGAGACATTATAGCTAAACCATTCACCATCACCTGTGAGACATTATAAGCAAAACTTCTAGTACGTTTGGTAATGCAATCTTTGTTTTCTCACAAACATTTGACAATCTAATCATTACTGGAGAGGTTCTGGGAGTTTCACAACATCCCTGTAACTGCTAGGACCTAGAAAATTTACCCTGCAGACATGTGGTCTTCTTAGATTTATATATTCAAACAAATGAGAATTTTATTTCTTTTTCTTTTTTGTCATTTTTTAAGCAGAGGTTCCCACTTCTTGTATCCTGTTGACTTTTAAATTGTTTTTAATTGTTCTATATGTCAGAATGCTGAATACTGGGGTTATAGTCACATGAACACTTAAAAGAGAATATATTTGAACATTTCAGGTCCATTATACAGAGTCATCTGTACTGTGGGGAGATAGATTAGTGATTTTTCAATGGCCCTGTTTTATGCCTGTTTTAGAAAAAGTCCAAGGGATGTTAGAGTTTTCTGTGTTTTTCAAGTTTAGATGTAGGTGAAAAAAAGAAATAATATGTACTTCATGCAAGACTTTCTGGAATTGATGGAGGTCAATCGTTTCAGGCCATCTGTATAAAGTTTGTTTCTATTGCAGAAAATGTACATTTTAAGAGATGGGACAATAGAAAAAGGAGGTGCATATGGGTCCTGTGTTCACATAATTAAGAATACTGATAATGTATGGTGTGTCCATGTGCATCCATTTCAAAAGAATTTTTCAATTAAGTATGTTTTAAAACAGAGAATTCTATCCCATGAGAACCACGCAGATAGATACAATCTTTTCCTGATCGCAGAAATAATTTAAAACATGAGGAATATGTTCTTCTGGGAACGAATCCTGTAGCTAATATTTGTAAGTTTCTTTTCTTACTTTCTTGCTTCAAATATGTTAATTATAACAGTGCTAATTATTGTTGATTTTGATCTGTTAAATTCAGTTTCTATAATTACAAACAATCAAATGTTTGAGAATTGTTGTCCTGGGAATCCTTGAACATCAAAGTACTTGAAAACATTGCCCTATAAGTCAGTGCTTATTAATTGAATGTAACCTCCATCTAGTGTCAATTTGCAGAAAGTTAAATTAAATGATACCATGTCATTGGGTAACCTGGCATTATAATATTAACTTTAAAATTGTCTTTTCAATTACTTATTCCAGCCTTATCAAATTGTACACGCAACCACATAAGTGATTTCTTCTGGTAATCTCACAGGTTGGCAGGAAAATAGGTATAGATAGGGGTAAACCCTTGAATACATTTATACTTTTTAAAAAAAATATTGGTTATTTTGTTAATTTACATTTCAAATGTTTTCCCTTTCCCAGTTTCCTCCCCCAAAATGCCCATCTGACACCCCCTTCCCCCTGATTCCACGAGGGTGCTCCACTACCCACACACCCACTCCCAGCTCCCCACCCTTGCATTCCCCTACACTGGGGCATCCAGCCTTCATGGGACCTAGGGCTTCCTTGCCCACCGGTGCCAGACAAGGCCTTCCTCTGTTACATAGGCAGCTGGAGCCCTGGGTATCCCATGTGTACTCTTTGGTTGGTGGTTTACTCCCTGGGAGCTTTGGGGAGTTTGGTTAGTTGATATTGTTTTTCCTATTGGGTTGCAAACCACTTCAACTAAAGTCCTTCTTCTCACTCCTCCACTAGGGTCCCCCTTCTCAGTCAGATAGTTGTCTATGAGCATATACATCTATATCAGTAAGGCTCTGGCTGAGTCTCTCGGGAGACAACCATACCAGGCTCTTGTCAGCAAGCACATTTGATTTCAGCAATACTGCCTGGGTTTGGTGGCTACATGTGGGATGAACTCCTACATGGGACATTCTCTGAATGTCCTTTCCTTCAGTCTCTTCTCTACTCTTTGTCCCTGTATTTCCATTAGACAGGAGCAATTTGGGTCAAGTGTGCATTAACTCCAGAAGTTCCTTGGCATAGCAATGCAGTAAATAAAACAGAAACACAATTGCAAACTTTGGATATCTATACTGTTAATATATTGCTATTGGGGAAAATATATTCATCTATTTTTTATAGCACACATACCCTAAATTCTGAAAGTTAGAAGTCAGAGAGGCATGTTCAATTTTCTGTGTCTTTTTGTGTGCATATACACATGAGAATCTATTGCCCACCAAGTCCTGAAGAGATCCTTGGGACTAAAATCACACCAGGTTTGTAGTTGCCTGATGTTAATGCTGGGAAACAAATTGTGGACCTCTGCAATAGTGGTATATTGTCTTAATTGCTGTTGCTCTTTTCAGCTCCAGATTGTACTTATTTAATTACAAAAGTAAAGTAATACTATTGTACAAAAACAGGGAAATCCTTTGAGTTTACATATAAAATAACCACATTTAAAAATTCAATAAATGTGTCTAAATATGAAGACTCAAAGACATTTGGCTTGTCCATATGCTGAAGTGCAAAAAGGTTAATTTTTGTTTGTTTTGCTGTTTTGTTTTGTTTGCTTTTTGCTATGATGATGATATGATGGCTTGTATATGGTCACCCCAGGTAGTGTCACTATTAGAAGGTGTAGCCTTTTGGAGTAGGTGTGTCACTGAGGGTATGGGCTTCAATATCTTCACCCTTGCTGCCTGGAAGCCATATTCTGCTAGCAGCCCTCAGATGAAGATGTAGAACTCAGTTTCCCCTGCACCATGACTGCCTGGATGCTGCCATGCTCTCATCTTGATGATAAAGGATTGAACCTCTGAACCTGCAAGCCAACTTCAATTAAATGTTGTCCTTGTAAGAGTTGCCTTGATTATGGTGTCTGTTCACACAAGTACGTTATGACAGATGAGTAAGGTCAGTTATGGGAAACAACAGAGATGGGAGAACAGCTGGATTTCATTGTAAATGTTTTTCCCTATACAAAGCTTGGACTTGAAACATAAAATAGAATTTTAGATAACAATGCAGGTTTAGAGCCTGAAATGTAAGTTAACTTCCCAGATAATGGATTTGTTCATTGCAATAAAATATTCTATTTATATTTTATTCTCTTTAGAACTTTATAGACAGACTAGAATTAAGTTACTTGAAATGCATAGAGAAACCAAGTAAATGACAGAATAGTTTTGATACCTTATTAAGTTATTTTTAATGAATAATAGTGAGTAAAGGGCTTTTAATAGTCAAATCAATGATTATGTAACAATCCAATTATTAACAATTTTTCATCATATGACAAAGAGACAAGCCAATGATAAGAACAACAAAGACTATTTTCTTTCTGAAAACAACCTATTTTGCCACCAAATCTTACCTTTCTTCCCAACCTAATAGTTATTATTTGGACTTCTCATGAAATTGAGCAAATTTAGCTATTATAAATTTATATGTGTAAAGATATACAATGTGTATATGTCTTTGTTGAGTTGATAGAGATGTTTTTTAATCTCTGAATTTCAGTACACACCAGATTATATTTACATTCACATTCCTGTTATCAAGAATTCTTTAGCATTTTAAATCTGTTTATGAAATCTATATGTTTGTGTACAATGCATTTTTCCATTTTGTATATGCATAGTTGTCAATTTTATTAATATGTCTGTATTACTATATTACTCCACTGTAGTAATACAGGAAATGTGTAATTTTACTTTCTTAGTGGTAATTTTTCAGGAAGCAAAGTTAAAAAGTTTAAAGGACACTGTGCTAGTATTCTTTTCTTTATAGTTGATCATTTGAGTTGGTTTTCATTTCTGTCTGAAATTATTCTTCTACATGTAAGGTATGAAATTATTATTCTTTAAGCTTTTTACTTAAATTTTCCACTTAGATCTATAATTTACTTAGAAGCAAGTTTTATTGCTATGAGGGCATGTGATATAGATGTTCAATTTAGAACAGAGCACTATAAAGAATCAGTTATGAGCCTATAATGAACTATAAAATCATAAATTAATTAATGAATGATATTCTGAGATTTGGTATTTTTGTCTCTAGTGATTACACTATAACATACTACAATCTTGGATCTAGAATGCAAAATATTTGAGCTTTTGCATTTTAATATTTAATTAGATCCTATATCTTTGATATGCTTCAGTATATGTGTTCCATTGAATCATTTCACATTATTCTAAGAAGTTTTGAAAGAACAAGTCTACTTCTACAGCAAATAAAATATGGACATAAAGGATACACATGCTGAAAGTGGTGATACAACATTATTCTGGGCATAGGGTCCTTACTAAGATAGCAGGAATGCCACATTCGTTATAAACCATCTTGTGATAACTCATTCATTCTTGTCCATAGCATATGGACACTTGATTTCATCCCATCTCTCTGTTTCTATGAGACACATCTTACATCAGAACATGATAATCATTTTCAATAATTTCATTATGCTTATTTATTTGTATGCATGAGAACACACATGTACACATCTGTGTCTGCCGTGGCACGTGTGAGGTGATCAGAAGACAATTTACAAAGGGTGGTTTTCTCCTTGTACTCTATGAATCTGGTAATTGAGCACTGGTTGAGTCATTTCAGCAAGTGTCTTTAGCCTCTGCACAATCTTGCTAGCTCCCATGTACAGCAGTTTTAGAGTATCTTCTTTTTGGTAAAGCTATTCTGCCAAGTTTGATATGTTTAGCATCTTTGTTACCATTGCATATTTTCACACTTCTCTGAGAGTTTGAAAGAACAAGACTACGAGTACAACAAAAAAATAGAAATTAATTTAAAAAACTCTGGAATTTAGGGATTTTTGACTCACACTAATGATTACATTATAGCATTCTATCATCTTTGGTACAGAATTATAGTCAATGCAAACATTTGAGATTTCAGTCCTAAATATTGTAATAGGTAGATTTTCATGACATTTATTAAATTTATTTATAGATATACATTTTTTTAAATTTTCAACCAAACAGGAGCAAAGACATTGATTTGTGTGCATTCATCTAGAATTTTGCAGCCTTATTAGAGTTGTTTGTTTATACAAATACATATAAAATTAATTATATAATGATTTTATTACAACTCTTCAACCATTTATCTGACAATATATTTTATATAATTATGTTTTTTAGAAGTTTGCATAACTATGATCAATTCTACTCTCCTGACTGTAGACTTGCAATGTGTATATTTTAGTAAAATTGTAAGAAAACTGTAATTTGTTGACACCTCCATCTTTCAAGATTTCAAAACTAAAAAAAATATACTCTCTGCTTAGCTTATATTAGAAGAGATCCCTTGGTGTGTGAATGAATCTTTTAATAATATATTGACAATGAGAAGATAGTTCTCTTGGCAAAGTGCTTGCCCCATTATCATGAGTACAGAACTTTTTACCATAAACTCCATATGAAAAGCCAAACCAGGTTTGTCAGCATTCTTGTCCCATTGCTGGGAAAGAGACACTGGAGGATTCTCCTGCTCTTTCAGTTCAGCCATTTGAGCTGAATAAGTTTTGAACTGGGTCAAAGGTCTCTATCAAGAAACTAAGGACCAGAGCAATTGGAAAAGACACTAGACATCAATCTCTAGTTTCCAAATTCAAGTACACACACACACACAAACACACACACACACACACACACACACACACACACACACACTGACCAAACCACAACTACCACTACCAAATACACATGAGCACAGAAATACAAACATATATACATAGAAAAGAAATTCTAAAGTCACAACTTCTTGTTAAGATTACATGAAATCCTGGGCTTCTTGTTGTAATTGTTATTGTAGTTGTTGTTGTTAGGCCTTTAATGACTGCTTCCATTTCTTTAGGAGTTATATGACTATTTAAATAGTTTACCTGACCTTGATTTAACTCTGGTAAGTGTTATCTGTCTAGAAAATAATTTAGTTCATTAAGATTTTCCAATTTTGTGGAGGACAGATTTTTGAGGTAAGACCTAATGATTCTTTCTACTTCCTCAGTGTCTATTATCACATCTCTCCTTTCATGACTGATTTTGTTTATTCGGGTACTGTCTCTGTCCTTTGGTTGGATTCGCTAAGGCTTTTTCTATCTTGTTGATTTTTCTCAAAGAACCAGCACTTGGTTTCATTGATTCTTTTTATTGTTTTCTTTATTTCTAACTGATTGATTCAGCCCTGATATTGATTATTTCCTGCCTTATACTCCTCCTTGGTGCTTGCTTCTTATTTTGGTAGAGATTTCAGGTGTACTTTTAAATTGCTGACATGAGAACATCCTAATTACTTTATAGAGGCACTTAGAGGCATGAACTTGACTCTTAGGACTACTTTTGTTATGTCCTATGAATTGGTTATGTTATGCCTTCATTTTCATTGAATTCTAAAAACTTTAATTTTTTCTGTATTTCTTCCCTGACCCAGAGTTCATTTAGTAGATAGTTATTCAATTTCCAAGAGTGTGTAAACTTTCCCATGTTTCTGTTGTTATTGAAGTTCAGCCTCAATTCATATAAGATACACAACATTATTTCTTTTTTCTTGTATCTGTTGAGGTTTGCTTTTTCTTTTAATTGTATTCCTCTTGGATATTATATGTATGTATATTTAATATCCCCTTCTATCCTCTGGAAGATGGAAGGTGGAAGACCGTTACTGCATTGTACGGACTCATCTTCTTTAGCCACAGAGTAGAACCTGCTGGAAAATCAAGGTCAATTCTACCATGAGGATAGCAGAAGACAGGAGCTGAGCATGACTGTCCTCTGAAAGTTTGTACCAGCAGCTGACTAAGACAGATGCATATACTTCCACCAAACCATAGGACTGAGGTCAGGGGATGCCTAAGGTTGAATTAAAGGAAGGATTGGAGGAGCTGAAGGGGTTGACAACAGCATAAAAAGTCCAACAGTATAAGATAACCCAGACTCCTGGAAGCTCCCAGAAATTAAGTCACCAACCAAAGAATATACATAGGCTGGTCCATGGCCCACAGCAAAAATGTAGCAGAGGACTGCCTTGCCACTCTTCAGTGGGAGAAATGCCTAGTCCTGTAGAGATGTGATTCTCTAGGGAGGGGTTAAGTGGAGAGTGTAAGGTAGAGATGGGCAAATGGGTGACCAGGGTCAGTAGGGGATAAGGGCACATTCTTATACCCTAAGTGGAGACTATACTGTTACATATTGAGAGTCTAGTTAGGGATTATACTGGATTTGTAAAGTGGTGGTTGTAGTATCTTCTTGAGATCTATACCATCGCAAACCCTGGGTAGTTGGCTCTGTACTGCATACAATTTCTATTTTGTTAAGATAGTCTTAATGTATAGATAACATATATCAGTGACTAAGACCACCTTACCAAGAATACATTAGTGTTACATTAAGGAGACAAATAAAACTAGTCCCATTTGAAGCCATTTAAAGAAGAATTAAACCGCAGCTGAATTCTCTACTCCATATTCCTGTGTCCTTCCATCCTTTCTGTCATGTGAATGAGTCAGAATTTGTCTTTGCCTTAGGTTGTCTTCTGAATGTATCCCTATGTCTGTGTGTGTCTGTATCTGTCTGTGTATGTGTGATTGGGTGTGTCTACTCTGTGACTATGTGACTACCTCTGTACATTTCTGTTTGTAATAAAGGGATTTGCTTTCTCTTTTATGGAAAAACAAAGAATGCACTGTGTGGGGAAGGAATGGGATATGTGACAGTGGTCTTTATGGAGTTTTACAAATGATTAAGTAACTCCCTCCAACTCTGCTGATAAAAAGCAGTTCTAGAAACATTGGTGTTTTTCAACCAATATCCATAAATGTGCTCAGTGTTCATCTTGAACATTAACTTTACAAAATCACAATCAGCTCCTGCATTTGCTGCTTTTAGCAAATGATAAATAAACATTGTTCCGGGTCTAGTGCATTCTATTTATGTATTTTAATATTATAGTTATTCATTAGCTTGTGTTTGAAGAATGGATTATTAGGGAAAGACAAAGCATGCCAGATTGATTACCCCATTGTTTTTTTTAAAACCATATTAAATTTTCCATGTTCCCAGAACATCGTAAATATTTTCAAAATATTGTATCACGAAATCTGAGTCCAATTAGAAGGTGGTTGATTACCAACATGGTACTACTACTGCAGGTTCCATTACGGAACCCTTAGGAGTATTGTGCCATGCTAGCTGTTTTTGTGGGGGGTAATCTTCAGAGCTGGATAGGATTGTAGGTTGATTTCCTCTTTTTGAAATTTGGATGACATCTTTTTGCATTATGAAAGTTATTCCTCAGAGAAGGCATTCGGCCCAGTTTGAGTTCAGGGAGCTCTGAGCCATATGCCTGAATTTTCTTTAGAAATAGGAACTTACCTTCCACTTCTGAGATAAGTCGAGGGTAATACCAATAGCTTGCATATTTCAAGAATCTCTAACACAACCCTAATGAACAACTCAAAAGGTTTCTCATGCTGGTGTTCGCTGCTTTTATAGGTGAACTTTGGCTTTTGGGGAGAACATTATCAGCCCAGATGAGAAAATGTCTCCTTTCTTTCTCCCTACATTTGCCCAAACAGATCACTTATATCCTACTATAAAATCTAAGTGATGAAGACTTTACACACAGTGTTGACGATACCTTAGTAATAAATCATCTGAAAATGTGAATGGAGAAAACAAAGATGAAAACCAAGAAGCAAAGACAATTAGCAGCAATAACCAACAAGCCCTACCTTGACATCACTTTTAACAAGGTCTGAATCCCACCACGTGTATACTTTTTAGCAGGATAATTTGGGGCATTAAATACCATTAACCACTCTTCGCTCAGGTCCTCTGCTGCTTGAATAGTTGGGGTATCTACCTCTTTCTTTATTCTGTATAATACATACTCCTTTTACCCATTTATATCCTCTGAAAATGTTCCTTTGGTTGGCATTTCAAAATTTCAAAACTGTTAAGTGTTCTCAAGTTTGCACTGAAGGTACATTTATTTCTCCAGATTCTTCTGTGAAATGAGATCACCACAGCTATGTAACTGGATTTGTTTTATCACTCAATCAATACTGCTTTCACAGAAAAGTAGCAAGAGGAATATCTGGGAAAGAAGTGACCTTAAGGGAAATGAGCTTGAATGGAAATGGACATACAAGGGCAGGGAGGAGAATCTTTTCTAGAGTAATATGGAGAAATAAAGATTTATAAGATGAGAATCGTTGCACACAAAAACTTATCTATTTCCTATTCCATATAGTGGTAGTTGTCCTTCATAACTCTGACTACTTCACTTTATGATTATCATACCTATTCCCATTATTTTCCCAGCAAGATTTTCTATTTTATTTTATTGTTAAACTGAACAGCAGGACTGGTGATTTCATCCCTCTTCCGGTCTTCATTTTCCTTTAACGTTTTTCAGCCAAAAGTTAGCAGAAGCACCGAATCAAATTCAGTAACAATAAAAAAAACACTTTCCTGGTATAAATGTATTTACAATAGTGATATAAATATAAGCCAGCCTTTGTATATTCTTTGCAACAATACTGGTAACTGTGCAAAATATATCATCATTGTCAATTGTATTAGCAGCTGCAGTTCATTAAAAATCAACAGTAACTCCCCAACATAAAAATTAAATGAAGAAAATTTCAGGAGTCAATATTAAAACATTTACATATAAAGACATTCAAACACACTCATTTTCCAGGTGATGTAATTCTTCTGTTTTCTTCTACAAGTAGAACTCAACAGGAGAGTTATAAACATAATTGTTCTGTTGCCAAGTCAGAGAGTTTGAGTTCCATGACTCTGGGAACAAAGCCTGTAAGTTCCAACGATGATAACAAGAAAAATATGTTTCTTTACTGTTTTTAATATATGTTTTCACAATTTCTTTATGAACCTATTTCATTATCTTTTGAGTTGTTTTCAATGCCCCGAAACATTAAATCATTCTTTCAAACAATAAAGACAAACTCTAGTTAATTCATAGCATTTGAAAATTGTTCGCAGTGTTGAAAGTAGGTGCACACATGCAGGTAAGTATAGGTAAATAATTTTGGTAAAAATTCTTGCAAATAAAATCCCACAAACAAGAACGAAAACAAAAAAATCATATATGTGTGTGTTTGTGTGTGTGTGTGTGTTTGTGCAAATACACAAATTTTATCTGTTTTTTATCTGTTTTCTCTTTAAATAAGTACTAAAATAAATTTGCAAATTTAGCTAATTTGATTTTAATATGTATTGCTTAATTTATGAGCTCAACAGAAAAGTCTGCTCCCATGAATATGGAATTTTTTAATTTTGGAAAGGGTCTTCCTGAAAAGAAATCCAAAAACCAACTTATTAACCTAGCAAAACCTGTTGGAAGGAGGGTTGAGTGAATAAATTCTTGTCCTCCTGGAAAAGATATTCATCTAATTTTGTTCTTGTACCTTGACATGCCTCAGTATCAGACTTTTAATGTAAGGGGAGATTGTGTGTCTAAAGATTCTATCTTATCTTTTGCAAAAACATATCAAGAGATCTTTTTCCTTTTGAAAAAACAGGGTGCAAAAGTATATTATAAATTCAATCCATCTTTGTATAGTCTCTGTATATTCATGCTCCGTATATCATCATTCATTTTATTATATATGTGTATATATTCATCTATGCACTATGAAATATATAATAGATATTTTTCTATTATTTTCTGTGATGAGTTACAACATGTATAATCAGTATTAACAAATTAATAAACACTACCCATTGTGGAAAAATTGTAAGCTTAGTGAATGTGTGTTTCTATAGTATCTGTAACTTGCTTCTTTTCTAAAGAAAACCATACAAAATCCCAAGGAAAAAAATCTCTATTTTAATTTTCACACAAACACACACGCACGCACACACACACACACATACACACACACACACACACACACACACACACACACACACACACACACGGGGCACCAATGGAAGAGGAAGCCCTTGGTCCTGCCAAGGCTGGACCCCCAGTGAACGGGATTCTTGGGGGGAGGGTGGCAATGGGGGGAGGATTGGGAGGGGAACACCCATATAGAAGGGGAGGGGGAGGGGTTAGGAGGATGTTGGCTCGGAAAGATGAGAAGCGAATAACATTTGAAATGTAAATAAGAAATACCCAATTTATAAAGATGGAAAAAAAGACACATATCTTTTTATGTAATCATCACAATAAATGAATATTATCACTAGTAATATTAGACATGAGCTACTCAGAGCTTTCTGAAATCATGATTCTTAGAAAAAAAACAATGATTCTTAAATATTGCTAGGAGAAATATTATGTTTCATAGTATAATATCACCCTTAATATATGTCTTATTATCCTGTTCAATTATTTATGCATGTATTTACTTTGTAATATTTTATAAAATGATTGACATATCATGCTTATTAATTGGCTTTAGTTATATTGATATTTTTCTTTCCTTAATTGGTATTTACCACAATGAATATCTATATTTATATCTAGATGCCTTAGAGCACTGAGATATCTATTCACTTGTTATGATAATCTGTATATTTTAAGAATGTATAACTTTTTATAAATTCATCTTTTGCAAATAATTATTCATTCGGTTTTAGACTGTTATGTTATGCTATATTATTGTTTTAAATCTGCATGTGTAAAATGATTTTTTAAATTTATTTTCAACTATTTATTTATTTATTTTGCACCTTGAAAATAAGCAATTTATTTTCAAATTGTTGTATAAGTTTCTTGCAATGTACTAATAAATTCTTCCAATTTTGTTAAATTCATTGTAGTTCAAAAAAACACACAATGAAACAGTGTTTCTGTGTTGTTACTTGAAAAAATATTGTTAAAACATTTCATTACAATTTTATTCCATTATAGAGTTTTATTGTAATAGCTTTTAAACACTTTATTATTTTAATATATTTTACAGAATATATAATAAATATAATTTAGTTAATATACAAAATGTATTATACAACATATATAAGATAAACCATTAATCTTCAGGGGGATTATGTAAATAAATAAAAATACTCACAATATTTTAGTAAAATTAAAATAAATATGAGGTAAATCTTTTAACAAAGAATAGGTTCTGACATGACATCATGAGACAGAAACTCCCAAAGATCCTGTTGAGTTGGTCTTCTCTTAGTCATAGACTTTTGGGCATGAGGCCTACTCTTAGGAATATTTTGTGTCCTCACTAAGACTCTTAGTGGAAAGTCTTCATTTGCTTGTGGCTATCAATTGGAGAAAGCTTCTGGGTTAGGAATTGAAACATCTGTAGGTTGCTTCTTCTAGGCCTAGGACCCCATCTTATGCAGACCTATGCAGTCCTTGTGCATGTTGTTTAAGTCTCCGAATTCATGTATGTACCCATACTGCTGAATAAGAGAATGTTGTTTTCTTGGTGTTTCTGCTCCCTCTGTCTCTCACACTCCTTCTCCCTACTCTTCTACAATATTCCCTTTTCTCTGCAGGACAGATTTGATGGAGACCCTTTCAGGCCTGAGTCGTTCTTATATATTTAAATTACTCCCTTAGGAGCAAAAGTAAGTTTTTATTTAGAAAATAGAAATCATATCTGAAGACTGAAGCAAAAGAACGTGTGATTGAATTCCCTAGCTGCCAGTATGCCATACATAAATGGATTGCCTTCCTACATGACTCAATAATTTTAGTGATGTCCAAAACATATGAAAGATTCCAAAGACTCACAAGTTCATTGTCATGTTATATAGACTATTTTCACATCAAGTAAGTCAGCAGCTCATCCTGGGATTAATAGAAAATAAAATTACTGTGCATTGATATTGTATATCAGTGGAACTTAAAATTACCTTGGTCCTTTTTATTTGGAAATATGCTGAAAGTAAGTGAAAATAGTGGTTACCCATAGGTGGCCTTTCTATACTAATCTTCCCACATCCATAGTCCAGGGATTATCAGAGAAGATTAGTCAAAATGATATAAAAGTCAGAAGAAACAGAGGAAAAATATAAAATGTCATCCATTGAACATGAGAAGGCTATTATATGCACTGGTTTGCATAAAATCAAGGCATCAGAACTCTAGCCCTTACATAGAATGGACTTCTAAGCTTCACCTTCTGCGGGGGAGCGAGTAGTGATTGGTGAGTGCTGGAAGCGATACAGTCACTGTTCTTTGAGAGAGTGGTCATTGAGAGTTTTACTGCTCCTTGTGGTTCCCTTTCTTTTGTTTCTTTCCTCAAAGTGTCCAAGTACTGTTATACTCCAGGCAGTTGAGGGTGGAATACAGCAGGGTTCCTTGGTCCTAGCCTTCCCTTGAGGTGTCCAGGCACTAATGCATAGCAGTGGGAAAGGATGAGGGGAAGTGGAACAGGTGGATCAACAGGATCATGGTCAGGCAGGGAATGCATCTTGTCTGAGATTCCAGTGCTACATTTTTTTGAGGCAACATTCAAAAAACAGCTCCCTCATATGGTATTCAATGAAAGAGCTTGTATGCAGATAATTTATTCAGACTGAATCAAGATTAAATGTGTATGTATATGCATACACACACACATACGAAACTTGGAAAATGAGAAGGGGTTTTTCTTAGGGTGAAATTTCACTTAGGTTGGATATTAATGTTCTGGGGATAACTCATTTGCATGGATAGGAGTTCTAGGAAGTGGAAATTATAAATTGCTGATGATTGAGTGGTATTCCTCAAGTATAAGTTTGAGGGTCAGTATCCTCAGATCAGAAAAAGGGGCACTAAGAAAAGGGAGTCTACATTTGTGCTGAGCTCAGGAAAGCTTCGGGATATGGTAGACTAGAAACTTAGTAAGGAGGAGTAACAGCTGCTTATCAGATATTAGACTACCCACACCCATGGGACTATGTGAACAGTGAGAGGACTCAGGGGTTCTTTTTTTTTCTTCTGGTCACTTTTATTTATTTATTTTTTATTATTAACTTGAGTATTTCTTATATACATATCGAGTGTTATTCCCTTTCCCAGTTTCCGGGCAAACATCCCCCTCCCCCCTCCCCTTTCTTATCGGTGTTCCCCTCCCCACCCTCCCCCCATTGTCCCCCTCCCCCCAACAGTCTAGTTCACTGGGGGTTCAGTCTTAGCAGGACCCAGGGCTTCCCCTTCCACTGGTGCTCTTACTAGGATATTCATTGCTACCTATGAGGTCAGAGTCCAGGGTCAGTCCATGTATAGTCTTTAGGTAGTGGCTTAGTCCCTGGAAGCTCTGGTTGCTTGGCATTGTTGTACATATGGGGTCTCGAGCCCCTTCAAGCTCTTCCAGTTCTTTCTCTGATTCCTTCAACGGGGGTCCTATTCTCAGTTCAGTGGTTTGCTGCTGGTATTCGCCTCTGTATTTGCTGTATTCTGGCTGTGTCTCTCAGGAGCGATCTACATCCGGCTCCTGTCGGTCTGCACTTCTTTGCTTCATCCATCTTGTCTAATTGGATGGCTGTATATGCATGGGCCACATGTGGGGCAGACTCTGAATGGGTGTTCCTTCAGTCTCTATTTTAATCTTTGCCTCTCTCTTCCCTGCCAAGGGTATTCTTGTTCCCCTTTTAAAGAAGGAGTGAACCATTCACATTTTGATCATCTGTCTTGAGTTTCATTTGTTCTAGGCATTTAGGGTAATTCAAGCATTTGGGCTAATAGCCACTTATCAGTGAGTGCATACCATGTATGTCTTTCTGTGTTTGGGTAACTAAAATTTAAAATGGAAAATGTGGCTTGGAGTAGTAGTAGGTGTATATAATCAAAACATTGCATACACGTATGAAAATGCTAAAGAATAAATTGTATTTTAGGAAGAAGAATAAGATCTATGGAGTTTCATGTGATGTCAGTATTAACTGTCTCCTTGGTGCACAAGGTCCGTATAATGCAGGAGAATCGAGCATAACACTAAGTACATCACAAGGAGAATAACGGCAGGCTCAGAGTTAGATCTAGCTCTTTTGGTACAAGCATACATTTTAGAGAAAATGAGTCTGTCAATGTCTTATTTTATTTTGAACTTACACTAAGGAATTCATTCATCCTTAATGTAACAATAAAATGAAACAATATATGTCATTTTTATTTATGGGTGCATGTCTCTTTTTCTATTTTCTTTTCTTTCATTTCTGTTTGTTTTTATTTCGTTTTGTTTTGGTTTATTCTTTAATCTTTTTACAGTCCCCACTTTATTCCCCTCCCAATCCACCATCCAAATATTCCACACCCCATATCTCCTTCCCCTTCCCTGTCTCCAAGAGGATGTCTCCACTCCACCCCCACTCCATCAGACCTCGCCACTCCCTGGGGCACCAAGTTTCTTGAGGGATAGGTACATCTTCTCTGTCTGAGTCCAGACTGGGCAGTCATATGCTGTATATGTGTTGGAGATCTCATATCAGCTACTGTATGCCTGGTTGGTTGCGCAGTGTCTGAGAGATTCTGGGGTTCTAGGTTAGTAAAGACTGCTATCTTCCTATGGGGTCACCCTCCTCCTCTGCCTCTTCCAGTTTTTCCGTAATTCCACAACAGGAGTCAGCAGATTCTGTCCATTGGTTGGGTGTAAATATCTGCATCTGACTCTTCAGCTCTTCGTTGGATCTTTTGGAGGGCACTCATGATAGGTCCCTTTTTGTAAGCACACCATTGCATCAGTAATACAGTCAAGCCTTGGTACCTCCCCCTAAGCTGGATCTCAATTTGGGCTTGTCACTGGACCTCCTTTTCCTCAGGCTTTTCTCCATTGTTATTCTTGCAATTCTTTCAGACTGGAGAAATGCTGGCTCAGAGTTTTTGACTGTGTGGACAGGGAACTTATAGAGTCCACCTCCAGTAGAAAGTCAGTAACGACATCTTTTTCTGATTTCATGCAGGGAATGTATACAGAATATTGTTGTAACGTGTTGTTGAGGCAGCTCAGTAAAACTGTGCTTCTTTGAGGAAGAAGGCTATAAGCAAAGCTTGTGCTGTGAAAGAATAGACTGAGGAAGAGGGAAGGAGACTGAGGAGGGAGATGTATTGGGTTGGGTAAAGAACAAACAGTAGGAGATTTCAGAATATAATCTTCTTTCTGGAAATCTATCATGTAAATCATCCTTATCACCTGTCATATTGTATCAGAATAGAAGGCAAATGGGACAAAGTCATTTGGTGGCAAAACAATAAAGATTTCTCATTAGAAAAAGGAAATAGCAGTGATTATTTTACATGGAAATGTCATATTGTCCAGTCAGTTATTCGTTCAATAGGGTTGTACTTTAGATAGTATCACTGTTTAAATACTTGTAACTTATTAAAACCACTCACTTAGGCGCTCCCATAACATGATTTTAGACTATGCCCTCTTGAAACAAAATTGCTACCCTTGTGTAAATAAGACTATGTTTTAGTATAAATTTTTCTGTTTTGTGATTGCTTTTGCTGTAACACAAAGTAAATAATAAAGAAAATAAAAGACACCAGGAAAAGATCATAGATGGGCACTTGAAAAAGTCACACTAACAAAACAACATTCTCCTCTAAAATTGTGGGAATACTCTTACACTTTGCCCTGGTCCAACTCCACACCATAAGAAGGACCATACGATGAACTCTGCTTCCTATTCTCTAATAATTATATCATCATCTATATGTAGCCATTATCCCAAGAAAATTCACTAGTTTGTCCACCAGATTTAAGTGTACACTGATACTTTAGATTTAGAGTTCTGTGGTAAAAAATCTATTATAGGTATAAAGATAATTAACAGTAACCCAGAAGAAGTTTCCTACTGCATAATGGAGATGAGGAGGAATATATAAACAGTCAGATATTTAATTGAGAAAAAGGAGAGAACAAAACATCTCAACTGGGTGATTTTTTGGAAGCCAATATTGAGTGGTCAGAAGTCCATCCTCTGGTACCACATAGACCTCTGGTACCACATAACATTACTATAATATTTAGAGATAAGTTCTCTTCTTTAGCATAGGAAATAGATGATAAGAAATAATTATTGCCTTGTAACAAGAGCATTAGTTGGTTTTGACATTTTCTCTACCGCCTTTGCCTTTATAAAAATTCCCAGCAATTGTGATGAATTGCATCCTCAAAAAGCGAACCCTAAATGAAATAAAATCAAGCTGTTGCCTAAAGTGACTAGAGAATGGTAGGGGCATTTACAGTCCCACTCAGAGCTCCATTGTTGGCAAACTCCATCTAAGTTTGCTTTAGTATTTCACCAGAGTTAGGTTTTTCTTCCAAAGATTTACTGATGTCCTAATAGGACTCTGTGTTTTCTAAAAGGTAATCTCTTTCTGGGAGGGTGACTCATTGACAGGCTTACCTCAGAATTACACTTGCTTTCTATGTGCCACCAAAGTGAAAGATAGTTTAAGGTGTACATGTTCTCATTGAATGAGACAGAGGCTTGATATATCTGTGATCTCATCCTCAAGTGTGTAGTCTATCCCCTGGATAACTTTAACTCACTCATCACATCAATAAAATACTATTTAAATAAATCAGGAACACCCATGCTTCTATCTCTAGTCTCTGTTTCTAAAGAAATTGGTTATTTTCTTTTTTTTCTGATCAAATACCTGGTCAAATGCAATTTAATGAAGAAAAGATTTGTTTTGGCTCACAAATGTATTTGCAGGAATACAATTTATCTTGACAAGCAAGGCAAATATCAGTATCAATGTTGATCTTAATTCCTAAGTGGAGGGTAGTTAAAATGCCTGCAAAAGATAGAATATTTCTAATTAAGGAGCTTATCTTCCCTGCCAAGGTAGAAATGCCACTATTTCTTCTTAACTGATTTTGGGATTTGTTGATGGCTATTTTGGTTCATAAGAAGCATAGATACACAATCCTGATGCTTGTTTCCCTCCTTAGAAAGCTTGCAGGGTGCCTTAGGAAAAAGTTTATCTCCCAAAATAACTCACCAATTAGTTACTCAATATTAAATAATCAGCTTTGTAAACATATGTACAAGTACTTTATAAAGACAATAGGTTGTATTTACATATGTCTGAATATGTTTATATTTATGTAACAATAATAATGAATAAATAATATACCCCAGCATTTTCATGCACATGTTCTTCCCACATGTTTACTTCATGCAAACATGTGTTCATGTAAACACTATTTGGAACAAATGGCATATCTGCATTTTAAATCAGTATGAACATATTTTTTGAAGCATTGTATTTTGCTTTATATAGTACTAGTTATTAACCTCAGCCTACGTATTATTTCAGTGTATTTTTTAATCTTGATTTTAACACCTCTGTTTTGTCTGATATGAGAACCTTTTTAATATTCCATTTACTTGCTCTTCTAAATTCTTAATTAAAATGCTAAACAGGATGTTAAATTGGATGGAGGCAAAGAGTGACCTCCATGAGAGACTATAAGACAAGTTACTTGATATAATGTATTTCTGTTTATCATGTTTCTTGTTATATCCCCTCAAATACTTTCTGTGAGTGTGAAATCAATTTGACATATTATTAAAATAGAGTTTCTGTTTTTGGACCTAAAGGTCATTATTGTAATTTTTAAAAAGAAGTCTTCCATTTTATAAAACCATTCAAGTATTTCACAATAGAGCTGTTTCATAGGAATATGATTTAATAACTGTCTTCCTTCTGGAAATGCCATGGCAAGTTACAATTAATATTGCAAACAAACAGTTGTGACAGCTTTTCTTTTTTTAAGTATGAATAACTTGCAACATTTTCCTCAATACATGCCTTTCTCACTTCATTAGACTCTAATAGTTTCTACTTGAGAGTTCCAAACTTGACATTTTGAGTATTCTGCCAAGACCCTCCCTGCTTACCCACAACCATTAGTTCCTTCCATGCCATAACCAACCTGTCTACCAGGTCAGACACTTCAGATTCTTCAGCAGCATTTAAGAGTTGAGTCTACCTGAACTCCCTCTTTACAACTCTCCATTAACCCTCAAATATAGTTCTGGTTCCACAAAGATTACCCCTTCCTTGTCTAAATATTTTGTCTGCATTTCCTACAATATCTAATGTTACACCAGGAATTTTACCTTCTCTCTGCTTCCAACCTACAGGTCCACCCCATGTCCTATACAACCTCTCCACAATGCTTTGTTCATAAAATTCTTTGCTAGTGTCTGGCTAAGTGAGCACATTTGATTTTGCCCTTTACATACCTTTCCCTTTTCCCAGAACTATCAACCAACATCGTGCTTAGACCAGGACCTACAAACCAATAATGTAACCTTGTATCTAATTCCACACAACCCATATCTAACTGTGAGTTCCAATAAGGCAGTACATCCTGGGTACTGCTCCTAGCCCTTCAGCACATATCATATTGGAAGTAACAAAATAAGTTCATGTGTCAAGATATCATTGAAAAAATGCAAACTATATGAAAATACAAAGCAGTATCTCCCTTAAATCCCAACAAGTTTTAGTGAAAATTTTACTTATGGAATTACCGAGACAAACCTCAGGACACAAAATTTAAAAGAATATTAAACTGCATCAAAGTATTCAAGCAGTTTTTAAAGAAACAACTCAATGGGATTAAAGAGAATGAACTTGAAAACAAAAAATACCAGAGTGATATCCAAGGAAACACAGAGAAAAGTCTGATAGAAATAATGAGGATATTCTACGATTTTAAGTGGAATCAATAGATTTGAAAACATTGAAAAACTGTAGAAGCCATGCGGTGATGGCACAAGACTTTGATCTCAGCACAGACAGACACAGGCAGATATCTAAGTCTCAGGCCACCCAGGTCTATAGAACAAATTTCAAAACAGTCAAGGCTATACAGAAAAAACTTATCTCCAAAACCTAACACCAACAATAAAACTCAAGATAAAAGGAAGATAAAATTGAGATGCCCAATGACCAACTGGACAACTGAAGAGAAAACCCTAAAATTAGAATGAATCAAGCATGAAAAAGTGTATCAGGACTTAAGTAGTAGAGACCTAGTTGAAATAAGAAAATACTTTAAAGCATGTTTAATAAAACACGGGAAGATTAATGTAGAGTAAGTGTGGACTATTGTGTAGATAAAAATCCTATAAGTTATATGAATAAAGGGAAAAATTCTAGATCAATGGCATAGATTAGATCTTCATCAAGTTGACGGATGGAAACTTTCCGAACTAGGGGAAGATATACTCAAACAGACACAGGGATTTAACCAAATAACAAGTAGATAGGAACAGAAAAGGAAATCTTCTTTTCAAATCATAATTAAAACATTAAGTATACAGGACAAAGAAAAAATAATTAAAAGCTAAAAGAGGATAAACAGGAGTCACAAATAAGGGACAGCCCCCCAGAATAGTAGCAGGTGTCTCAGTGGAAACTTGGAATGGCAGAGGAACCTAAAGCAATGCATTCTAAGTCCTAAGTTCTAAAATATCTTAACAGACAGCCTAGACTTTTATACCCAGCAAACATATCTACTACACTCTCAGAAAAAGAACTTTCCATAATATAAAAAAACTAAAGACACTTTCTTAACAAACCAAAGTTAAGAGAATACAGTAGTTAATATTTTGTAATGAAGAAATAACAGAGCACAGGCAGCAGACTATGGAGAAAATAAAGTGCAATTATTCAAACACAACGCACAACGAAGTACTACCAAGAACAGAAACACCATCTTCAAATTTTACATCCAAATGACTAAAACCAACCCATTTTGTAAAGTTACAAAAATAACTTTAAAGATTGACTCAATTTTCCCATCAAATCACATGTTTTCAGAACATATAAAGAAACAAAATCCATTTATCAAGTATAACTAATAAGAAAGCAAATGTTGCTTACTATACTTATAGATCAGTGCTTTGTTCAACTGTTATAAGAGAAGCTTTCTCTTGCACCCGATGGGAATAAAGTTGGAGACCTACAGCTAGATACCACATAGAGACTAAGAGATCTTGAAAAACTCAACCTTAAATTCGGAATCTTGATCAGAACCCTCCCCTTAGATCTCAGGGAACTCTGAGGAAAAGGAGGCATAGTGAACGTGATTGTTGAAGGGAGGGTGGTAATGGGGGAAGGATGGGGAGGGGAAGCCCATATAGAAGGGGAGAGGGGAGGGTTAGGGGAATGTTGGCCCAGAAACCAGGAAGGGGAATAACAATCGAAATGTAAATAAGAAATACTCAAGCTAATAAAAAAAAAGAAAGAATATCAAGAAAACCAGACTCTTTAAATCAACATGAGCAAAACTGATATGAACTTCAAGGAGTGAAGCAGCATCCATAGGACATACACTGGTATGCACCAGGTCTTTTGTGTATATAATATCACTTCCAGTTTACAGGACTCCTGAGTGTGTGAAGAAGTGGTTCTCCCATTCTTGTACCTTCTCTTCAATTTTTTTCCTTCTCTTGGTTTGTCTTGTCTAATTCAATGTGATATTTTTGTTTCATTTTTACAAAGTGATTGACTGAATAAATCAAAACATAGTCATGAGGCTAAAAGTCAACAACTGAGTTGGCACTTACTCATGTTGCTAGAAAAAAAAAACATTTTTCTCCAGTAGAGTAACAGTGTTTATATTAACCACTTCAGAATAGACTTAATTAATGGTCAGGAGTATTTGTCAAACATATAATGGTTGAATAGGTTTTTTATATGTTTTTCTTTGGTTAATGTTTGATGAGTTTTTTGTTTTCCTTTTGCTAATCTTGTTGATTTTTTGTAGTATGGTTTATTTTATTTTCTTATTTTAGAGGGACTATTGATGGTTTTGTTGTTGTTGTTATGGGTTTGTTATTGTTTTGTTTGAGAAAGAATTTAAAGTTTCATGGGTAAGAAGGGGAGATGAATTAGAAAGAATCAGGGGTGGGAAAGAATATGATCAAATATATTTAAGTGTAATTTTTAAAGATAATAAATTATATATTAGGAAAAAGAAAAGAAATAAACCAGAAACAAATATTCCTGATGAACATAAATTTGAAGTATTCAGCTATTAAGAACAAGGACATCATGAGGTTTGCAGGCAAATGGATGGAACTAGAAAATATGATCCTGAGTGAGGTATCTTAGAACCAAAAGGACAGGCATCATATGTTCTCACTAATAAGTGAATATTAATCAAAAAAGCACAGAATACTCAGGTTATAATCCACAGAATTCAAGAAGGTTAAAAAGCTAAAGAGTCCAAGTGAAGATATTTTAATCCCACTAGGGAGGGAAAAGAAACCAGAGGGCAGAAGAAAGGAGGAAACTTGTAGAAAGGGAAGGGGGAGGGACAGAGGAAAAGACTAACATGACCAAATGTTGTGCATGGGGTAGGGGGAGTCAAACCCTAATGGCCAGCGGAATGAATGGAAATATACAACCTCAGGATGGTGGAGGGGGGCGGGGTCTAGAATTTACCAGAGACTGAAGAGGTAAGAGAATCTCAAGACACAAAGGGAGGGACCTTAGATGAAATGTCCAGCAGTGGGGAGAGGTAACTTGTAGAATCCACCTCCAGCAGAAAGACAGGGCATCAAGTGGAGGGATGGGGTTGCCATCATACAGTCAAAAACTTTGACTCAGAATTGTCCAAGTCTAAAAGAACTGCATGGACAAAAATGGAGAAGAGACTGAAGGAAAGGAGGTCCAGTGACTGACCAAACTTGGGATCCATCTCAAGGGGAGGCTCCAAGACCTGACATTATTACTGATGCTATGATGTACTTATACACAGGAACCTAGCATGGCTGTCTTTTGAGAGGCCTCAAGTCTCTCAAGGATAAGGTGCATCTTCTCTCATTCATATTCAACCACAGGAGGCCCTGGCTTTTGTCCATTGGTTGGGTATCTGCTTCTGACTTAGTCAGCTGCTGGTTGAATGTGGGAAAGGCTGGAAGAAGATAAGGAAGAGGGAGGCCTCAACTAGCTTGGAGCCCTGAGATGTCTCAAACCCTGAGCCACCCATGACACATACACAGCAGAGGACTTCTTGGTCTGGACTCAATGAGACAAGATGCACCTTATCCTTGAGAGACTTGAGGCCTCAGGAATGAGGAGGCCTGGCAGAGTGTCAGGGTGTGGGGTTAGGGGTGAGAGGACATCTTCTTGGAGAAAGGAGAAGAGAAAAGGGATGAGGAGCTATGGGAGAGCAGAACTGGAGGTGGATAGTGACTAGGCTGATTGAAAGGAAAAGAAAATGCTTTACAAAACACTCTCAAACAGAATATAGATAAGCATCAAAGATTATCTACCATAACCAAGTTGACATTGTTCTTGAGATAAAGGCATAGTTCATCATATACCTATCAATACATGTAATAAACAATACAGATGAACTTAAAGTCAAAATTAACGGATCATTTAAAGAGGCAAAACATTTAAACAAAATCTAACATAACTTCATGATAAAAGACTGAAGAGAATTATGATTTCAGAAAATTAACCTCAGCAAAATTAAAATTACTCATAGAAAATCCATATCCAACATCATTGTAAAAGGTGAAAGAGCTTGAAGCAATCACACTGGACTGAGGAATGTTTGTGGTGTTATCAATTTATTTTCATTATCATACTTTCTATGTTAGCTTTAACATTTAAGGCAAGGGAATATAATATAGAGTACAAATAAGGAAAAAGTTAAATTATTCGTATTTTCATGCAAAATAATATTACAGGTCCAAAAATTCTACTGGAATCTTCCGAAAATGATAAACAAACTCAGCAATATAAAAGGATACAGATTGTTCTTACAAAAACCAATAGTTTTTCTATAAACAAACAAATAAACAAAAAAAATAAAGAGTAAGTGTTTATGGACATCCACTTTCACTGTAACTTCAATCAAAGGAAAAAAAAGGATCTAGGAACAAAATTAACCACGGATGTGAAGAATTTCACAGTGTAAACATTAAATCTACAAAAGGAATGATAGAGAAAGCCACTAGCGAAAAGGCATCCTGTGCTTATAGATTTTATAATTAATGCAAAGATTAACAATCTACCAAGTCATTTACCAGGCAATGCTATCTCTGTCTTTCACATCTCATTATTTACATAAATAGCAAACAAACAAACAAAATGAGTGCATATAATTGCAGCCATTTAAAAGTTGGCAAAAATGGCAAAACTGTATGCTGGAAAAAACAAAGTATCTTCCCCAAATGATGCTGGTAAATGGGATGTCCATTTGGGAAAACTGAAGTCAGATCTGTGTTGCACAAAAACTAATTCGAAATGGATAAAAGAACTAAATGTGAAACTTGAAAACTGCCAAAAGAAAACCTGGTACATAATAGGATATAGGAATAGGAAAGGGCTTTATTGTTATAAACCCATTTGCTAAGGATTTCACTCCAATAATATCAAGAGCAGGAACTCATAAGAATAAAATGACCTCCTACAATGATAAAGAAACAAGCCAATGAATGAAGCAGAAGCTCATAGAATGGAAGACAGTCATTGGCCCGTCAATGTTCACTGGCAATCTCTTCACAGTAGCCAGGCAACTGAAACAACAGAAATGCCCCTCAACCAATAAAGGGATAAATAAAAGATGGCACATGCACATCATGAAATAATCTTCAGATTTAAATAAAGGAAAATCATAAAAATTTCAGCTTATTGGAAGGGATCACCTAAAAACATAAAAAAAAAAATTACCTCTCCTGTCTCACATGCAGTTCCTAGCTCTCAATCTTCAGATGTAAATGCATAAATTGGGCTAACTGCAGAAACCAAGAAAATAAAAGTGGTTCATTTGCGGGATCAATATGAAGGAAAAAACAGGGTACGGTATACATGAATGTAAGCACTGGATGGACAAGCAGTGACATTTAATTAGGGTTCTGGAGGAAAATAAATATAAATAAAATGGGGGAAGGCAAAAGAAAATCAAGATGTCTAAAAATGTCTTAGGACATCATATTTTAATCTGTCTACCAAAATTAGCATGTAATGAAAATGTCTGTATACACATACAAATAGAGTTTAATTAAAATTTTCCCATTTGATTTGATAATACTTCCCTCAAGAGTCCTAGAAAATCAAACAAAAACTTCATATTAGGCATGTGAAAGCCTGATGGTAGAACTTACTAAGTGGCTGAGAGACTGTTCTTATGTTATTTTGGTAAAGAATGTGTCTGGGTTTTGCCCTTGGCTGAAGAGTCTGTCTGAGGCTAAGGTAAAGTGATTAAGTTAATTGTATTAAGAAAGGAAGTCTCAGAAAAGCACAGTATAAACTTGGTCTTTTGGTTTACTCTCATGAAGAGCCTTTATATCAAACATAACAAGCTTAGAAAAGCAAAATACAATATGCATGGTTTAGTTAATATAGGGACACCAGAAAGTGAAATGGAGATAAAATCTTGTATTGAAGGGTATTAAATGAATTAAGGGAGTAGTGACTTGGGGGACAAGATCCTACCCAGCTAAGTTTATTGTTTATGTGGTTACAACTGAAAAGGGGATAGCAAAATGATGCTAGTTAGTTGGAGCTGAGAGATGAATGGTGATTAAGAAGAAACCAGCAGCATGGAGGTGAAAGCTTCTAGGACGTGTTTTCTGAGGTCTCAAAGAAACTATGTTCCAGAGGTTAAGGTTCGATGTTGTGCTGCAGATGCAACTGTTAAAGTTTAAGTATTAACCAGGTGCTACTGGTTTTGAAGCAATGAACTTGTTACGGAGAACAGCTAATGTTTGACATTGTGAGAGGCCAGGGAAGGTTATTGGTAAAGGTGTAGCCTCAGTTGCAGTTGGTATCTCAGAACTAAAGAGGGGTCATGCAAAGAAGTTGAGGCTTGAAACCATGATAGGAACCTATAAGAGGGTATTGGTGAAACCAAGTTGCAGCAGAAGATGCCAGAATAAGGTAGGTGCCAGTAAAATGGGATAACACCAAGAACATCATTAGCAGTGGAATGGGCTCAACGATAGCCTAGAGTTCTACGGAGGGCAGAGCTAGAGTAGCAACAAAGTTCCTTTTGAGAAGCTCAGGAGAACATGTTTGGATCCTAGACATTGAACTAAGTTGTGAAGGTCAAGTTGCCTTGGAGATGCTAGGATGTTAGAGATGCTAAAGCTATTGGATACTCTTTGAGGAAAGCTGCTAACAGGGAGTAGAACCAGCCCAAAAGACAGAAGTTGCAAGAGTCGACAGAGATGAAGGGGTTGTAGATCTGAAGAGGGGTCTGACATCGGACATGGAGATGCTGAATTTATAGTTTTCCTATCGAGGTTTTTTTTTTTATCGCTTTGCTCCAGCATCTCCCCGCTATGATGTTTTGGAATGGTAATGTATATCCTGTGAAGTTGGAGGTATGCGATCTGCTTTTTGATTTTGATTGCTTGGGGGGGATTACAGTTAATAGATTGCATGAATCTCAGAAGAGACTTTGAGCTATGGACTTTTAACATTTTTGAGGCTATTATATACTATGGGACTTTTGAAGTTAGACTAAATATATTTTGCATTATGCTGTGACAAAGTATGGCTCCTTAGATACATATGTTTGAACAAATCTATGGGGGCAAGTGAGCAGCATGTGTTTGCTTGAATATGCTAAGCCCATAGAAAGTAGCACAATTTAGGAGAGTTGGCCTTACTAGAGGAGGTATAGCCTCATTAGAGGAAATGTGTCTCTGAGAAGGCAGGATTTTGAGGTCTGAAATAAATTCTTAAGACTGTCCAGTGTGATCTAGAATGGCCTTCTTCTGCTGCTTTTGGATGAAGAAGTAGAACTCTCAGCTTCTCCACTGTCACGTCTGCCTGGATGTCTTCATGCTTCCTGCCTTGATGGTAATGAACTGAACCTCTGAATCTGTAAGCTAGCCCCAATTTTATGTTGTCCTTTTTAAGAGTTGCCTTGGTCAGGAAGTCTCCCACAGCAATATAACCCAAATTAATACAATACATAATTTACAGTATATTATATATAATATGTATATATAATACGTATATATATATGTTTTGTGAAATTATATATCATAAATAAATAAATGTATTTCATATACATATGTTGCACACACACACACACACACACACACACACACACATGTACATGAAAAAAGGGGCCAAGAATTTGATAGTGATAGTGAGTATAGTGGTTCACTGACAATGGGAGGAATGGAATGGAGGAAGGAGAAGTAGGAATGTGATCTATTTATGCCATGTTTTCAAATATTAAGAAATGTTATTGTAAGAAAATCCATTTTAAGAAAACTAAGTGAAATTTATTATCAAATTTGGAAGATATCAGCAAAACTATGTCAGTCTTTCAATATAATTTGTGAGTTTCTAATTGCAAACAGTGAAAAAGGGGGAGGTATGTTGTTTTACTTTTATTGGAGCGGGGAGGGTTTATTCAGCTTACACTTCCTCATTGCTGTTCATTACCAAACGAAGTCAAGACAGGAACTTCTACAGGGCACGAACCTGTTGACATGAACTGATGCAGAGGCCATGGAAGGGTGGCTCTTACTGGATTGCTTCCCCTGGCTGGCTCAGCTTGCTTTCATATAGAACCCAGGACTACCAACTCAGGGATGGCACCACCCACAATGGGGTTGGCCCTCCCATCTTAATCACAAATTGAGAAAATACCTAACAGCTAGATCTCATGGAAGCATTTGCTCAAGGGAGGTTTCTTTCTTTGTGATAACTCCAGCTCGTATCAAGCTGACACAAAATCTACCAGTACAACTGACCCCTTGTCAAATTGACCCACTTCCTACAGTAAATGTAAACTTTATGAAATGAAAGGTATATAATCTTCCTCATTTAGAAAATGGAGGAGCACATGTTCTCATGCATGAAACTCTTGTTTGAGGCTCAGAGAGAGAGAGAGAGAGAGAGAGAGAGAGAGAGAGAGAGAGAGAGAGATCCGAATTGTAATGATACCAAAATTATGACATTTCATTCCTTATTTCTATCATCATTCATAGGCTTTTTCTTTCCTTCTTTTACTTTGTCTTACACTAGTAGTGCAGGATAGGGAGCAATGCATAGTCATTACATGTATAGCATGTAGTTATTATAATTACTTCTAATATAATTTAAAAACAAAGTACACGTAACTAGAATTTTTGCTCACATATGTTAGTATTAATATATGTATATATACATTCATATATATGAATATTAAAATTCAAACTCATATAAAAAATCAGTTTAAAAAACAGTGATATAAAACTGTATTAAAACATACCCTGAGGGATTGACATCTGGAAGCATTCAAGAATTGTAAGCTAAATATTTTCAGAATATAATCTCACAATCAAAGTAAGATTAACTATGCCATATATCTCTTGAAATTTCAATAATAAATTACACAACAAATGGCATGTTTTAGAGAATAAAAAATTAATACATGTCTCACTCAAAATAGCATGAACAGCATTTGACACATTTCTCAATATCAAAGTATGTAACCCACTCAGTATTTGTGTAGAGAAGCCTACAGTACACAGGACATTATGATGATAATAATGATAAAATCTTTTCTCCCTACAGATTAAAACGGACAAAGTTTGTCAAGTCCATGATTATATATGAACTTCACCCAGTGAAATATTTTGGAATTATGAGCAGTATAATTGGCTAGGCAATGATTGATGGACTGAGGAAAGTTCCTTATTAAAGAGTACCAGGTTAAAAAAAAACCTGATTTTCACAAAAGTTTTGTATTTAATGAGTAGGAAGTGTATATCATTAAATGGCTGGCTCCGCTAGTTTATGGGAAATTTCAAATCATGTCCATCAAAGACAGGAAGAGCCTGAAGAACTCAGCTATGATCCATGCTAGAAATATTTCAAAACTTGGCACACTGAAAGGCAACCAGATTGAGATATATTACAAATTTAAGCTTTTAAAAGATGTTTTACATCATGAAAAGTAACTGTTATTCCAAAGGCTATATATAAAAAGTTGAATTTAGGCAATAATTGTCATAAAATAACCAAATTTTTGCCCTATCTTGAGCAAGCCCTGGATTTATATTCATAACCACCAAAAACGCAGAGAGAAAAAAAGCAAAAAATTAGATCTACTTAGAAGCAGCATGTGTTTTAACTCCCTTGTATTCATCCTTGTATGCAATATAATACTGCATGTTTTGTGTGTCTTTTACAAATATAAATAGCTTTTCAGCTTCAGCACTAATTACTTCTATTGAGCAAAGGTTATTTACAAAATATTTATATGTACTAAGTATGACAAAAGTAGGTATAACAATAATTTTAAAAAATTAATCATACTTTCCAAAATTTTCCCTTTTTTAATTTTTTTGTTTTTTTAAATTATTTTTGAGTTCTCTATCTCTTGAATCAAGACTACTTAATTACATGTATCATTGGAGTGTTACCCTTTAAAGGAGACAATTGTCAAAACCTGACCACTTTAAGAACAAAATTATCTTTATAGCAGGCTTGTTACATCTAAACCACATTTCCAAGTTCACAAAAATTCTTGTGTACAGGTAATTAATTCGAATTAGATAGGTATATTTTCAAATAGAAAATTCAATTGTAGCATTATAGATTTGGGCTATCAAAAATTATGATATTAGTGACAGTCATATTTATTGACTTTGTGTCTAACTAGAAGTGTAGAAGGTTACTGCAGATATTAAAGAATAGGAAAGGAAACCATAGACCTTTACCATTCCCTCTTAAAACCATTTACCTCATCTCTTTCCCATCTGAGTTCAGCTTTCATATAGTATATCTGTCTGCAAAATGTCAATTTAACCTTCAAGCTTCACAAATTTCATTCATATAAAACTGTATCTCATAAGGACAGAATGTCACTGAGTTTAAATGCATTCTCAACATCTATAGTTATAACCATCTTTATGTCTGAAAAGATTATACTTTATATATATGTAATAAAAATAAGTATTTATCCAGTGAATATATATGGTATAAATATGCTTGATTTCTTCAAAAAAATCACTTAAAATTAGTACATATATATATATATATATATATATATATATGTAGTTGTTTTAATCTGTTGAAGGGAAAACAAGAGATTTGAATGAAATCAGGGAATGGAAAGATCAAGAACAGAGTTCACAGTAAATGATGCCTCTTCTCAGTTAGGGAAATGTCAGATATCAGTTTCAGAACACTGTCTTGAAATTTAGGAACTGAGGCGTGTATGTATATTGGTTAGTATGATGAATATTAAGATTAAGTTCCTCTAGGAATTGATAATAAATCTTGACTGCAGAACAGAGCATTGTTACTTTTGGACATGCACATGCAGCCTTGGAGTCATTTACTCAGGCTGAATGTGAGAGGAGCACTCTTCAGGTGACATTTGACCCTGCAATATCGAAAAAACAACTTTATAGTTCAGCTAGCTTTGTGGGTTTTTTTTCTTTAGCTAAGTCAAGTTCTACAACAAATAAGATGGGCTGGAAATCTGCTCTTCACTTTTTAAAAAAGCTAGCAAAAGAGTTTTATTGATCTGAACTCATGGAATAATTTGAATGTCCTTAATCAGGGAAGTACAACTACAACCACTGACCAATAAAGAAAAATTACCAAGCCCTGTTCATTGCCATCCCTAAGCCCTGTTCCTGGAGGTAGTGTGTAATACAAACTGTCAGGGTTAATAAACTGCATAGGCACCTTATAGAGAGATACACAAGTACATCGGAAATTAATCAGGATTCTTCCAGAAATATGTTGCATCACCTACAATTTCCATGAAACACTAATATTTTAGATCATTTTTAACCTAATATAAAATTAGATTTTATTGCCCTTTTTAATTAGTTGGGACAATACATTTTCCTTTTTTAATGCTGTAATCAAGTTACAGGAAAACAAAGTAACCTTGAAGGCTAGCATGCAGTTAATATCCAGGCAATAGCCCAGAAAAATAAAAACATTTATAAAGAAAAGAAGTCCCAAAGTAACTACATTAAGTAGAAGGAATTCTGCACTTGAGGCAAACACAACATAAAAACAGTTTGAGCACGACTATTTTATTCTTCCTTTTAAGGTCAAATTAAAAATGATTTTAAATGATGGCTGTTTATTATAAAGCATGGATGTGAATAGTTAAAAGTAAACACATAACACTTACAGAGCTTCCTGGTGATACTGTGTACTAGAAGGCTCACTGGTTTTAGTATTAAAATCGCAAGTAAAAGAGTTGGGCGCTAAAATAGTCCTCACTGTACTTTGAAATCTGGAGGTACAGCTATTATTTTTAATGTTTAATTCAGAGGCACAGAATATAATACAGTTCAGAGGGGATTTTCTTCCATATTTGTACTAAGCTCTGTCAGCAAGTGAAATATGTGGACAAATGGGGCTTTGTGCAGAATAGGGGAACATGTGTTAAACGGGAAATCAAGCATGGTTTTTATACCAACAATGCTGAAAACGGCCGGCTTATTGAGAGAAATGCTGTGAATCAATAGACTGATTCTAGTTTTCCTACAAGCCCAAGGGAAGGAGAAGAGAGCATTATTCAAAACGAGGAGATTATATATACTTCCCACTGAAGAGATGGCCCAGCATTGATTTTTGAAAGCTAGTTGGTCCCAGAAAGTAGGGCAGGTTTTGAAGTTATTTTTAATAATATCCTGCCTGTCATGAATTTGAAATAAACAGTTCTAAAATATAGTTGAGGGATTTGAACAGGGCGGCATGCCTCCTACTTATAACTTTAAATCATGACTATTATTTTTTTAACCTTTATATTTTAAGCCCTTCAGAGAAATACTTGTATTTACGAAGCAAATTCCGTTTAGGGAATGAAAAACAGTCCATAAATTGACTGACTATCTATAGCCTGTGTTTTTTACTTACTCACTTGACATTGTATTACTCTTTAGTGTTAGAAAAAGTAATAATGTTTGTTATTACTAACATAAAATTCACTGATATTTGATCATTGTCTATCTGGAAACTAAGTCATGATATAAATCAATATTAACAGTTTGGATTTTATCAAAACATTTTGAAGTTCAGAACATCATAAGTTCCTACACACACCTACATGGAGAACAAAAAAAGAGAGACAAAAAGGAAAGAAAGGAGAAAGATAATGAGATAATTTCTATCTTAAATGACAATAAAAGTATAATAGTGACCCTTAAAAAATCAATATTCAGTGAAGTTTACATAACTGATTTATTTTGCAAAATATTTATGTTAACACAATCTGATGAAATAAGGCTTGTTGCAGAAGTTCACAATACACATTAAAAAAAATGTCAGCTTGGAGATAGAAGGAGATTGTAGATTGTATTTGTTACTATGTTTCAGTAAATGGAAAGTTGTCACAGGTGCTGTTATATTACTTATGAAAGGAGAAATACTGGAAAGGAATGAGGACATGGAATCCAGGATGACCTCCTTACATTTTGCTATTTCAGGGCTTGCCTCAGAATCTTGGAATATATGTCAAGCAGCTAAGGAAGGCTTGGTGACTTTATAAGCAAAAAAGCTTCCCTCTCAAATCCTCTTAACTTTCAGAGTTCTGTCTTCACCCAAACAACAACTTACAGTACTAGGATTATGAGGCTGTAGATGTGTGTCCTAAGGGTTTTCTGTTTTTTTGGTTACGTTTACTTTGAGGCAATGTTTCTGTGTAGTCCATGCTGGTCACTAACTCTGAATTCTTCTGCTTGAACCTTTCCAGATTCTTCCTGTGTGTCTCTCTCTTTCTTTGTATCTCTGTGTCTCTTTCTGTTTCTCTTTCTTTCTCTTTCTCTCTCATACATATATACACACAAGCACCCACATGCATGTGCATACACGTACACATATATACACAAAAAAACCACAGGTGTGCCACTTGTATTTGTTAGCAACTGTTATTCCCTTAACGTGAATAAACCCTGTATTTAGGGTCGCAGATGTTTAAAAGTTACAATTAAAGTACAGTAAGAATTTTGTTTGTTTGAATGGTAATATAATTAAACATATATATATATATATATATATATATATATATATATATATATATAGAGAGAGAGAGAGAGAGAGAGAGAATTCAAAATGTCAATCTGTACACAGGTGTCAAACTATTTTGTAATCGCTGTGCAGAATATTTTTCAATTATTTCTATTGGCTCTAACATATTTTAACTAGAATCAACATGCATTAATTTTAACTGTATTTTAACTATATTTAACCATATTTTAAATATAGTTAAATAATTTATTTATTCATTCATTTATTTTATTGACAGGGAGAGGGCTATTCATAACCAGACGCCCAAATGGGAAACACAGGATACCTCAGTTGTCTTCCAAAAGTGAGTTCCATGGATAGAAATCAAGTCAACAAGTTGAACTATTTTGCTGGCCAAGAAACACGAGCAATTATTTTTACTTTTATGTTCAAATTTAAAAGACTATTTTTAAAATTCCTAGAGAATTTCATGCTATATATTTCAATCCTATTTACTCCAAGTTGCACCCCCTCTTACAACTGCCCAGATGAGCCCCCATCTTCTTACCTCCACACTATGACCACTTATTTTTCTTTCATTATTATCATAATTGGGTATTTTATGTGTTTACATTTCAAACGTTATCTTCCTTCCCAGTTCCCTACTCCCACACACAAACCCCTCATCCCTGCTTCTATGCACCCCTACTTTCACCTGAATCCCCTAGGATTCCCTTATACCGGGTCATCAAGCCTCCACTGGACCAAGGGTCTCCTCTCGAATTGATGCCAAATAAGGCAGTCCTCTGCTACATAAGCAGCTGGAAACATGGGTTCCTCTATGAGAACTCTTTGGTTGGTGGTTTATCTCTTGGAGCTCTGGGAGGTCTGGTTCCTTGATAATGTGGTTCTTCCTATGGGTCCCCAAGCTCAGTCTGATGGTTGACTGATAGCATACACATATGTATTAGATCTTTCATTATTAGTTAATAATGGTTTCATACAATGCTATTTTCTGAGTAAGGAGATAGGGAGGATCTGAGATGACTTAGGGGAGTAAAAAAGTTATGATTAAAAACAAGTGCAGAAAATTCCTCTAAGGCCGGGCACTTCCTGTGTTTACCGGAAGTCCCACACCGGTGGATCCCGGACCGCAGCAGCTCTCTGCTCCCAAACCCCGTGGGAGAGAGACCTCACCGCCTGATCAAGTGGGCACTCATGAGGCTGCAGAGCGGAGGAGACCACCAACACTGCCCACCCCTGCCCACATCCCTGGCCCAAGAGGCAACTGTATAAGGCCTCTGGGTTCCCATAGGGGAGGGCCCGGGAGCGGCAGGACCCCTGCGTCTGAGACACTGCCGGAACCTGAAGGAAATAGACCGGATAAACAGTTCTCTGCACCCAAATCCCGTGGGAGGGAGAGCTGAACCTTCAGACAGGCGGACACGCCTGGGAAGCCAGAGGAGACTGCACTCTGTGCACATCCAGGCGCCAGAGGAAAACACCAGACGTCATCTGAAACCCTGGTGCACGGAGGCTCCCGGAAGGAGCGGCGCGGATTTTCCCGGTTGCTGCCACAGCGGAGAGGACTTGGGCAGTGCCCAACGAGCAAACTTGAGCCTTGGAGCCACAGGTAGGACCAGCTTTTCCCCTGCAAGAGACCTGCCTGGTGAACTCAAGACACAGGCCCACAGGAACAGCTGAAGACCTGTAGAGAGGAAAAACTACACGCCCGAAAGCAGAACACTCTGTCCCCATAACTGGCTGAGAGAAAACAGGAAAACAGGTCTACAGCACTCCTGACACACAGGTTATAGGACAGTCTAGCCACTGTCAGAAATAGCAGAACAAAGTAACACTAGAGATAATCTGATGGCGAGAGGCAAGCGCAGGAACCCAAGCAACAGAAACCAAGACTACATGGCATCATCGGAGCCCAATTCTCCCACCAAAGCAAACACGGAATATCCAAACACACCAGAAAAGCAAGACCTAGTTTCAAAATCATATTTGATCATGATGCTGGAGGACTTCAAGAAAGACATAAAGAACTCCCTTAGAGAACAAGTAGAAGCCTACAGAGAGGAATCGCAAAAATCCCTGAAAGAATTCCAGGAAAACACAATCAAACAGTTGAAGGAATTAAAAATGGAAATAGAAGCAATCAAGAAAGAACACATGGAAACAACCCTGGACATAGAAAATCAAAAGAAAAGACAAGGAGCTGTAGATACAAGCTTCACCAACAGAATTCAAGAGATGGAAGAGAGAATCTCAGGAGCAGAAGATTCCATAGAAATCATTGACTCAACTGTCAAAGATAATGTAAAGCAGAAAAAGCTACTGGTCCAAAACATACAGGAAATCCAGGACTCAATGAGAAGATCAAACCTAAGGATAATAGGTATAGAAGAGAGTGAAGACTCCCAGCTCAAAGGACCAGTAAATATCTTCAACAAAATCATAGAAGAAAACTTCCCTAACCTAAAAAAAGAGATACCCATAGGCATACAAGAAGCCTACAGAACTCCAAATAGATTGGACCAGAAAAGAAACACCTCCCGTCACATAATTGTCAAAACACCAAACGCACAAAATAAAGAAAGAATATTAAAAGCAGTAAGGGAAAAAGGTCAAGTAACATATAAAGGCAGACCTATCAGAATCACACCAGACTTTTCGCCAGAAACTATGAAGGCCAGAAGATCCTGGACAGATGTCATACAGACCCTAAGAGAACACAAATGCCAGCCCAGATTACTGTATCCTGCAAAACTCTCAATTAACATAGATGGAGAAACCAAGATATTCCATGACAAAACCAAATTTACACAATATCTTTCTACAAGTCCAGCACTACAAAGGATAATAAAGGGTAAAGCCCAACATAAGGAGGCAAGCTATACCCTAGAAGCAAGAAACTAATCATCTTGGCAACAAAACAAAGAGAATGAAAGCACACAAACATAACCTCACTTCCAAATATGAATATAACGGGAAGCAATAATCACTATTCCTTAATATCTATCAATATCAATGGCCTCAACTCCCCAATAAAAAGACATAGATTAACAAACTGGATACGCAACGAGGACCCTGCATTCTGCTGCCTACAGGAAACACACCTCAGAGACAAAGACAGACATTACCTCAGAGTGAAAGGCTGGAAAACAATTTTCCAAGCAAATGGTCAGAAGAAGCAAGCTGGAGTAGCCATTCTAATATCAAATAAAATCAATTTTCAACTAAAAGACATCAAAAAAGATAAGGAAGGACACTTCATATTCATCAAAGGAAAAATCCACCAAGATGAACTCTCAATCCTAAATATCTATGCCCCAAATAAAAGGGCACCTACATATGTAAAAGAAACCTTACTAAAGCTCAAAACACACATTGCACCTCACACAATAATAGTGGGAGATTTCAACACCCCACTCTCATCAATGGACAGATCATGGAAACAGAAATTAAACAGAGATGTAGACAGACTAAGAGAAGTCATGAGCCAAATGGACTTAACGGATATTTATAGAACATTCTATCCTAAAGCAAAAGGATATACCTTCTTCTCAGCTCCTCATGGTACTTTCTCCAAAATTGACCATATAATTGGTCAAAAAACGGGCCTCAACAGGTACAGAAAGATAGAAATAATCCCATGCGTGCTATCGGACCATCACGGCCTAAAACTGGTCTTCAATAACAATAAGGGAAGAATGCCCACATATACGTGGAAATTGAACAATGCTCTACTCAATGATAACCTGGTCAAGGAAGAAATAAAGAAAGAAATTAAAAACTTTTTAGAATTTAATGAAAATGAAGGTACAACATACCCAAACTTATGGGACACAATGAAAGCTGTGCTAAGAGGAAAACTCATAGCGCTGAGTGCCTGCAGAAAGAAACAGGAAAGAGCATATGTCAGCAGCTTGACAGCACACCTAAAAGCTCTAGAACAAAAAGAAGCAAATACACCCAGGAGGAGTAGAAGGCAGGAAATAATCAAACTCAGAGCTGAAATCAACCAAGTAGAAACAAAAAGGACCATAGAAAGAATCAACAGAACCAAAAGTTGGTTCTTTGAGAAAATCAACAAGATAGATAAATCCTTAGCCAGACTAACGAGAGGACACAGAGAGTGCGTCCAAATTAACAAAATCAGAAATGAAAAGGGAGACATAACTACAGATTCAGAGGAAATTCAAAAAATCATCAGATCTTACTATAAAAACCTATATTCAACAAAACTTGAAAATCTTCAGGAAATGGACAATTTCCTAGACAGATACCAGGTATCGAAGTTAAATCAGGAACAGATAAACCAGTTAAACAACCCCATAACTCCTAAGGAAATAGAAGCAGTCATTAAAGGTCTCCCAACCAAAAAGAGCCCAGGTCCAGACGGGTTTAGTGCAGAATTCTATCAAACCTTCATAGAAGACCTTATACCAATAGTATCCAAACTATTCCACAAAATTGAAACAGATGGAGCCCTACCGAATTCCTTCTATGAAGCCACAATTACTCTTATACCTAAACCACACAAAGACCCAACAAAGAAAGAGAACTTCAGACCAATTTCCCTTATGAATATCGACGCAAAAATACTCAATAAAATTCTGGCAAACCGAATTCAAGAGCACATCAAAACAATCATCCACCATGATCAAGTAGGCTTCATCCCAGGCATGCAGGGATGGTTTAATATAAGGAAAACCATCAACGTGATCCATCATAAAAACAAACTGAAAGAACAGAACCACATGATCATTTCATTAGATGCTGAGAAAGCATTTGACAAAATTCAACACCCCTTCATGATAAAAGTCCTGGAAAGAATAGGAATTCAAGGCCCATACCTAAACATAGTAAAAGCCATATACAGCAAACCAGTTGCTAACATTAAACTAAATGGAGAGAAACTTGAAGCAATCCCACTAAAATCAGGGACTAGACAAGGCTGCCCACTCTCTCCCTACTTATTCAATATAGTTCTTGAAGTTCTAGCCAGAGCAATCAGACAACAAAAGGAGATCAAGGGGATACAGATCGGAAAAGAAGAGGTCAAAATATCACTATTTGCAGACGACATGATAGTATATTTAAGTGATCCCAAAAGTTCCACCAGAGAACTACTAAAACTGATAAACAACTTCAGCAAAGTGGCTGGGTATAAAATTAACTCAAATAAATCAGTTGCCTTCCTCTATACAAAAGAGAAACAAGCCGAGAAAGAAATTAGGGAAACGACACCCTTCATAATAGACCCAAATAATATAAAGTACCTCGGTGTGACTTTAACCAAGCAAGTAAAAGATCTGTACAATAAGAACTTCAAGACACTGAGGAAAGAAATTGAAGAAGACCTCAAAGATGGAAAGATATCCCATGCTCATGGATTGGCAGGATTAATATAGTAAAAATGGACATTTTACCAAAAGCAATCTACAGATTCAATGCAATCCCCATCAAAATACCAATCCAATTCTTCAAAGAGTTAGACAGAACAATTTGCAAATTCATCTGGAATAACAAAAAACCCAGGATAGCTAAAGCTATCCTCAACAATAAGAGGACTTCAGGGGGAATCACTATCCCTGAACTCAAGCAGTATTACAGAGCAATAGTGATAAAAACTGCATGTTATTGGTACAGAGACAGACAGATAGACCAATGGAATAGAATTGAAGACCCAGAAATGAACCCACACACCTATGGTCACTTGATTTTTGACAAAGGAGCCAAAACCATCCAATGGAAAGAAGATAGCATTTTCAGCAAATGGTGCTGGTTCAACTGGAGGGCAACATGTAGAAGAATGCAGATCGATCCATGCTTATCACCCTGTACAAAGCTTAAGTCCAAGTGGATCGAGGACCTCCACATCAAACCAGACACACTCAAACTAATAGAAGAAAAACTAGGGAAGCATCTGGAACACATGGGCACTGGAAAAAATTTCCTGAACAAAACACCAATGGCTTATGCTCTAAGATCAAGAATCGACAAATGGGATCTCATAAAACTGCAAAGCTTCTGTAAGGCAAAGGACACTGTGGTTAGGACAAAACGACAACCAACAGATTGGGAAAAGATCTTTACCAATCCTATAACAGATAGAGGCCTTATATCCAAAATATACAAAGAACTCAAGAAGTTAGACCGCAGGGAAACAAATAACCCTATTAAAAAATGGGGTTCAGAGCTGAACAAAGAATTCACAGCTGAGGAATGCCGAATGGCTGAGAAACACCTAAAGAAATGTTCAACATCTTTAGTCATAAGGGAAATGCAAATCAAAACAACCCTGAGATTTCACCTCACACCAGTGAGAATGGCTAAGATCAAAAACTCAGGTGACAGCAGATGCTGGCGAGGATGTGGAGAAAGAGGAACACTCCTCCATTGTTGGTGGGATTGCTGACTGGTAAAACCATTCTGGAAATCAGTCTGGAGGTTCCTCAGAAAATTGGACATTGAACTGCCTGAGGATCCAGCCATACCTCTCTTGGGCATATACCCAAAAGATGCCTCAACATATAAAAGAGACACGTGCTCCACTATGTTCATCGCAGCCTTATTTATAATAGCCAGAAACTGGAAAGAACCCAGATGCCCTTCAACAGAGGAATGGATACAGAAAATGTGGTACATCTACACAAGGGAATATTACTCAGCTATCAAAAACAACGAGTTTATGAAATTCGTAGGCAAATGGTTGGAACTGGAAAATATCATCCTGAGTGAGCTAACCCACTCACAGAAAGACATACATGGTATGCACTCATTGATAAGTGGCTATTAGCCCAAATGCTTGAATTACCCTAGATCCCTAGAACAAAGGAAACTCAAGACGGATGATCAAAATGTGAATGCTTCACTCATTCTTTAAATGAGGAAAAAGAATACCCTTGGCAGGGAAGGGAGAGGCAAAGATTAAAACAGAGACTGAAGGAACACCCATTCAGAGCCTGCCCCACAGGTGGCCCATACATATACAGCCACCCAATTAGACAAGATGGATGAAGCAAAGAAGTGCAGACCGACAGGAGCCGGATGTAGATCGCTCCTGAGAGACACAGCCAGAATACAGCAAATACAGAGGCGAATGCCAGCAGCAAACCACTGAACTGAGAATAGGTCCCCCGTTGAAGGAATCAGAGAAAGAACTGGAAGAGCTTGAAGGTGCTCGAGACCCCAAAAGTACAACAATGTCAAGCAACCAGAGCTTCCAGGGACTAAGCCACTACCTAAAGACTATACATGGACTGACCCTGGACTCTGTCCCCATAGGTAGCAATGAATATCCTAGTAAGAGCACCAGTGGAAGGGGAAGCCCTGGGTCCTGCTAAGACTGAACCCCCAGTGAACTAGACTATGCGGGGAGGGTGGCAATGGGGGGAGGTTTGGGAGTGGAACACCCACAAGGAAGGGGAGGGGGGAGGGTGATGTCTGTCCGGAAACCGGGAAAGGGAATAACACTTGAAATGTATATAAGAAATAGTCAAGATAATAAAAAAAATAAAAAAAAAATGAAAAAAAAAAAAAACACAAGTGCAGAGAGAGAGAGAGAGAGAGAGAGAGAGAGAGAGAGAGAGAGAGAGAGAGAGAGAATGAATATTTCAGATGTGGATTGAATTGATAACAAGTTAGATGTTTGTACTTGGAAAGTTGGAATTTTTTTCGGAAGTGTTAAACCAATATGCAAGCCACCCGCAGAGCATGACTATTACAATATATTCCTTTCCTCAAGGGCACTTGACATTGAGAGAGTCAGCCAGTATGTCTGCTTGAATAGTGGTAGCATAGATAAAGTAAGATTTGCCATATTGTTTTTTATTTATTTATTTACATAGTAATCTCAACTTCCACTTCCTCCTCCTCTTCCCTTAGTCCCTCCATCTCACTGCTCCTCTCCATTTCCCCTCCTTTTCTCCTTAGCAAAGGGGAGACCTCCCATGATTACCAAACAGCTTTAGCATATCAAGTTGCTGTAGGACTAGGTGCTTCTATTGAGGTTAGACAAGGCAGTCCATTGGGAGAAAGGGCTACAAAGGCAGGCAATTAAAATCAGTCCACATCTGGCTTTCTTTTTGTAAGGGAACTGACAATGACTGATCTGTGAATTTTCATAGACCTTGTATTTGTTAATTCCATGCTGTAATCATGTCAAATATTTAGTAAATTCAGAATAAGTCAATCAATGTATGTACACAACTGAACACTAGCAACTGTAAAGGAGGAACAAATTTTTCATCCCCACGATGTTGCCCAACTTCTAAACATGCATACTGAGTGAAAAAACAGCGAAGCCCAAAATTTACAAAATGCATTTATACAATTTTCTAGAAAACCACAGTCTCAAGTTAATCAAAGAAGACCAATAGTTTGGGGACTCACAGAGTGCAGAAAGCTGTTCTCAACTTTAAAATGAGGGGAATTTGTGCTGTGTGGTTTCATTCATGTACTTGGACACATGCACTAGCACAATCTGCTATGTGTCAACTCCACCTCAATAAAAGTTTAAAGACATGAACTTTTGTTTTTGAGAAATTCTAAAGAGGAAGCTAAGAGAACTGACAAAATCCTTTCATTTTATATTTTAAAATAAAAAATATTTTTATTTTAGTTTTAAAATATCAGAAATGTCTATAGAATAAAATATAATATATCAGTACTTGCACCATTATTGAATGATTAAATCAGACTAAACCAAAATAGCCTGAAACCATCTATTAGTTTTTCTTTAATGAACGTCTGATTTATTAGTATCATCTTCTCTCAAAAGAACATTTTTTTACTATTTTAATTATATATTTTTTTACTTACATTTCAAAGGTTATTCCCCTTCCTGGTTTTCTGTCCATAAGCCCTCATTCCCTCTCCTCCCCCTCCCCAATATGGGAATTCCCCCTATGCATCCCCGTTATTGTACTCCCACATATTCCCCTGCACTGGGGGTCCAACCTTGGCAAGACCAAGGGCTTTCCCTTCCACTGGTGCCCCAACAAGGCTATTCTCTGCTACACATGCAGTTGGAGAGGTGGGTCAGTCCATGTATAGTCTTTCTGTAGTAGTTTAGTCCCTGGAAGCTCTAGTTGGTTGGCACTGTTGTTTGTATGGGGTTGCAAGCTCCATCAACTCTTTCAATATTTCGTCTAATTCTTTCTAAGGGGGTCCTATTCTTAGTTTGGTGATTTGCTGCTAGGACTGACCTCTGTATTGGACATCCTCTGGATGTGTCTCTCAGGAGAAATCTATATCCAGTCCCTTTCCACATGCATTTTTTTAGGTTCATAAATCTTATCTAGTTTTGGTGACTGTGTGTGTATATATATATATATATATATATATATATATATATATATATATATATATATATATGGGCTACATGTGTGTCAAACCCTGAATAGCCATTCCTTGAGTCACTGCTCTAAACTTTGCTTCCATATCCCCTCCTATGAATATTTTCCCCCTTTTAAGAAGGAGTGGGAACATTTGCATTTTGGTCATTCTTCTTCTTGAGCTTCCTGTGGTCTGTAAATTGCACCATGGGTAATTTGAACTTTTTGGCTAATAGATGGGTTCAGTGCAGAATTCTATCAGATATTCATAGAAGACCTCATACCAAAAATGTCCAAACTTCCACAAAAGTGAAACAGATAGAGCACTACAAAATTCCTTCTATGAAGCCACAATTACTCTTATACCAAATCCACACAAATACTCAACAAAGAAAGAGAACTTTGCCTTACGAATATTGATGCAAAAATACTCAATAAAATTCTTGCAAATTGAATCAAAGAACACATCAAAACGATCATCCATCATGATCAAGTAGGCTTCATCCCAGGGATGCAGGGATCGCTTAGTATACGGAAATCCATCAATGTAATCCACTATATAAACAAACTCAAAGATAAGAACCACATGGTCATTTCATTAAATGCTGATTAAGCATTTGACAAAATTCAACACCCCTTCATGATAAAAGTCCTGGAAAGATCAGGAATCCAAGGATCATATCTAAACATAATAAAAGCAATATACAACAAACCAGTAGCTAACAACAAATTAAATGGAGAGAAACTTGAAGCAAGCCCCCTAAAATCAGGGACTAGACAAGGCTGCCCACTCTCCCCCTACTTACTCAATATAGTACTTCAAGTCCTAGCCAGAGCAATCAGACAGCGAATGGAGGTCAAAGGGATACAAATTGGAATGGAAGAAATCAAAGTATCACTATTTACAGATTATATGATAGTGTACTTAAACGACCCAAAAAGTTCCACCAGAGAACTATGTAACCTGATAAACAACTTCAACAAAGTGTCAGGGTGTAAAATTAACTCAAACCAATCAGTAGCCTTCCTCTACTCAAAGAATAAACAGGCTGAGAAAGAAATTAAGGAAAGGACACCCTTCACAATAATATCAAATAACATAAAATATCTTAGTGTGACTTTAACCAAGCAAATGAAAGATCTGTATGACAAGAACTTCATGTTTCTGAAGAAAGAAATTGAGGAAGATCTCAGAAGATGGAAAGATCTTTCATGCTCATGTATTGGCATGATTAATATAGTAAAGATGTCCACTTTGCCAAAAGCAATCTATAGATTCAATGCAATCCCCATCAAAATTTCTACTCTAATCTTTATAGAGATAGAAAGTGCAATGTGCAAATTCATTTAGAATAACAAAAAACCCAGGATAGCAAAACCTATACTCAACAATAAAAGAACTTCTGGGGAATCACCATCTCTGACTTCAAGCAGTATTACAGAGCAATAGTCATAAAAACTGTGTGGTATTGGTACAGAGGCAAACAGATAGACCAATGGAACAGAATTGAAGACCCAGAAATGAACCCACGCACCTATAGCCATTTGATCTTTGACAAAGGAGCTAAAACCGTCCAATGGAAAAAAGATAGCATTTTCAACAAATGGTGCTCGTTCAACTGGAGGGCAGCATGTAGAAGAATGCAAATCAATCCATTTTTATCACCATGTACAAAGCTTAAGTCCAAGTGGATCAAGGGCATCCACATCAAGCCAGATACACTCAAGCTAATAGAAGAAAAAGTAGGGAAGAGTCTTAAAGACATGGGCACTGGGGAAAATTTCCTGAACAAAACAACAATGGCTTATGGTCTAAGAACAAAAATCAACAAATGGGACCTCATAAAACTGCAAAGGTTTTGCAAAGCAAAAGACACTGTCATTAGGACAAAATGGCAACCAGCAGATTGGGAAAAGATCTTTACCGATCCTACATCTGATAGAGGGCTAATATCCAAAATATACAAAGAACTCAAGAAGTTAGACTCCAGAGAGCCAAATCACCCCATTAAAAATGAGGTACAGAGTTAAACAAAACATTCTCAGCAGAGGATTATCGAATGGCCAAAAAGCACCTAAAGAAACGTTCAACATCCTTAGTCATCAGGGAAATGCAAATCAAAACAACCCTGAGATTCCACATCACACCAATCAGAATGGCCAAGGTAAAAATCTCAGGTGACAGCAGATGCTGGTGAGGATGTGGAGAAAGAATACTCCTCCATCATTGATAGAATTGCAAACTGGTAAAACCACTCTGAAATTCAGTCTGGAGTCTCCTCAGAAAATTGGACATTATACTACCTGAGGACCCAGCTATATATACCTCTCTTGGGCATATACCAAAAGGATGCTCCGACATACAACAAAGACATGGTATATTCATAGCAGCCTTATTTATAATAGCCAGAAGCTGGAAAGAACCCAGATGCCCTTCAGCAGAGGAATGGATACAGAAAATGTGGTACATCTACACAGTGGAGTACTACTCAGCTATCAAAAACAATGACATCATGAAATTCATAGGCAAATGGAATGAACTAGAAAATTTCATATTGTGTGAGGTTACTCAATCACAGAAAAACACCCTTGGTATGCATTCATTGATAAGTTAAACCATCTGTTTTTTATATTTAGTATATATATATATATATATATATATATATATATATATATATATATATATATATATGTCCTTTTAGCTATTTAAGGACATATAACACGTTATTATAGTTACCAAGGTAGCTATCAGTGTTTTATCTTGCAATTCAAACTTTAATTATCTATATGCTCATGGACTACTTCATAATATGAGACAAAGACCTTTCTATCTATTAAAATGACAACACTAAGAGAATATGGCCCATGGAATCAAGTCTTGCTGTGGTTGTCTAGCTAGAGATTTTGAGGGATCCTTAAAAGTGGAAGTGGTAGATATCTCTGACTCTGCCTGCTCTTGGGAGTATTTTGCTTCCTACTGGGTTGCTGAATTTGAATCGTTTAGTTTCTTTGGAAATTAAGTTATGTCAAATGACTGGTGCACACAGGTATAAGGATATCTTGATAAAGCAATCACACAAAATAAAGTTTTCCTGAAGCAGACACAGGTGAAAGATGTTTGGCTATAGCAAACACATGAAAGCAGCCTTGATAAAAGAATATAAGTATGACCCCACAGACAGTTGGAGAAAAGTCTTGAGCCTTGGTTTGCTTTGCTCCACGTCACTATTCTTCACTAACAACACACATATATTGGTTAGCCTTACATGGCCTTGTTGAACTAAACTTGTGATAACACCACTATTTGAAAAACTTGCCCAAGAACTGCTTTGGAGGCTCCTGAGGCAGCTTGCTGCTTCCTCAGAGGCCTTGCAGTTTCTTCAGTATTGAACTCTAGCTGCTAGTGTTTGCCTACCAAAAGGACTGGACTGTAGCTGCCAATTCTTTCTTGTCTATCTGCCTCGAGACCTGTCTGCAGTTGCTAAATCATATTTGGTGTTTTCTAAGTGAACTGCTGTCAAAGAAGGTAGTTACCCCCAAATGACTATTGCTGAAGAGTTCTACTTCACCCATATTCTAATAAAATTTCTCTTGTACTACCTCTGTTCAATGGTAGGTAAAAGAAATGTTGAACCCTAATTAAAAATGGTTAGCAAGAAAAAAGGAAACAAACAAATACAGTTTTTATGCTGCATGTTCTTTAGCTCTATGTGCTGGCCTGTCATGAAAATATAATAATTTTCAAACTAGTAAATCTTTTTCATTTTAGCAATTTTATTCTTTCTAATATTTTATGTTCAGCAGAGACCATCCGTAGTATTTTTAGGATATATAAAAATTATTTAAATTTATAACTGATTTCCACAATCTAAACTCCAAATTTTGGGACATAATTAAGCATGAATATGTTCATAAATTTAACTAAGATGTCCCTATTCATTAGTTAGGCCAGTATTTGAATAATAGAGTTCCATATTAAAGAATTAAGTTAAAATTCTATGTTCATTATTATTATTATCATTACATATAACTGTGGCCTGATGAGTATGTGTCTCTATATTATATAACAAAAAAATAAGGCTCAACGTCTTCCATAGTAAATAAATATGTATAAATCTGTTAAGTACATTGTGATGGTTTGTATATATTTGACCCAGGGAGTTGCACTCTTAGGAAGTTCAGTCTTGTTGGAGTAGGTGTATCACTGGGCACAGGCTTAAGAACTCATCCTAGAAGCCTGGAAGTCAGTCTTCCACTAGGAGCCTTCAGGTGAAGATATGCTTGTACCATGCCTGCCTAGATGTTGCCATGTTCCTGCCTTGATGATAATTGACTGAACAACTGAACCTATAAGCCAGCCCCAGTTAAATGTTGTTCTTAGAAGAGTTGCCTTGGTCACAGTGACTGTTTACATCAGTAAAACCCTAACTAAGACAGAAGTTGGTACCAGGGACTGGGGTGTTGCTCTGATAGGCCTGACCACGATTTTGTTTGGAAGAATGTGGATTTTTGGATGTTGGATTTGGAAAGCAGTGGGATACTTTAAAAGGGGTTTAATGGGCTATCCTAGTAGAAACATGGAAGATATTGTTACTGAGAGTGATTTGAATTGTGTGGACTGGCTCAAGAGGCTTCAGAGAATTTCAATACGTGGCCTAGAGATTGTTTTTGTAGTTTTTTGGTGAAGAATGTGACTAATTCTTGTCTTTGTCTTAAGAGTGTGCCTGAGGCTACAGTGAAGAGACTCAGATTAATTGTATTCACAAAAGAAGTCTCAAAAACACTCATCATGAACTTTGTTGGAGGCAAGATCCTACCCAGCTAAATTTAGATCCATGCATGGATCCATACACACCTTTAATCCCAAGAGGTAAAGACAAGCAGATTTGTAATTTTAAAGCTAACCTGGGACAGAGCAAGTTTTATGTGAAGAAAAGCTTAAATCTAGGCATGGTAGCACACACCTTTAATCCCAGGAGACAGGCATGCAAATCTCTGAATTCAAGGTCAAACTATAAAGTGAGATCCAGGACAGCCAATATTAAACAGTGAAGGAGATGGAAGACAGAAAGCTAATGTGATAGCAGAAGGGGAGATGTTGCAACCCAAGCAAACATCAGTGAAGTGTATCAGCCTGAGCTTAGAGTGCTACAAAGGGCATAGCTGGAGAAGTGACTTCAACCCTTTGAAATGAGAGACCCCGTCTTAGCAGCAGTAATGCCATTTTGTGAGGCTGTATTTAGATGACTGGTTCAGGGAAGGGTCAGAACACTGAGAACACAGCGGCTGCCAAACAGGATGTTTGTAGTTGAGCACCTGACAACAAAAGGGAGAAATGAAAAGCCCCGAGAGAGGTCCCACACCCTAGTGGAGGGCCAAGTCAGCCATTATGTTCTAGGAACTTGCCCCCGGGCTGAACCCTTGCCTCATTAGAATCCACCAATTATGTCCCTGTAAACATGCATCTGCTTCTGTATGCTTGCTTCTGCTCCCCAGAACCCTATAAAAAACCCATCCCTGGTTCCGCAGGGCACGCCAGTCCTCCGAGTTGACTGAAGCGCCCACAGGTGCCTGTGTATCCTGATAATAAACCAAAACCTCTTGCTGATTGCATCCAGTGGTCTCGGTCTGGTCAATGGGCTTGAGGGTCTCCTTCCAGGGGGAAAGTTCTCTCTGAGAAGTTTTCAGAAGGAGCCCAGAAGATAATGTTCAGATACCAGACATTGGAACAAGAAGCTGAATGTTGAAGTTACCTTAGAGGCCCCAAGATATTTGAAATGCTAGAGCCATAGGGTATCTGCTGAGGAAAGCTGCTAACCGGTAGTAGAATGAGCCCAGGAGAAGGAAATTTGTTGCAGTCAACACAGATGAAAAAGGAGTGGAGATTTGAAGACTGCTTTGACATCAGACATAGAGATGCAGAGTTTGCAACTTGCCCAGCTGGTTTCCTGTCTTGCTTTGGGGATTACAGTTAAGTGATTTGGATGAATCTCAGAAGAGACCTTGAAGTTTGGACATTTAACATTGTCGAGTCTGCTATAGACTATGAGGACTTTGGAAGTTGGATTAAATGTATTTTGCATTATGCTATGTTTAGGTATGGCCCCCACAGACTCAAGAGTGTGAAGAAACCTATGTGTGCCAGGGAGTGGAATGTGATAGTTTTATATGCTTGGCCCAGAAAGTGACACTATTGGGAGGTATGGCCTTGTTGGAGTAGGTGTGTCACTGGACATGAGCTTAAGACCTTCACTATCACTTCCTGTAAGTCAGTCTTCCTCTAGCAGCCTTCAGATAAAGATGTAGAACTCTCAGCTCTGCCTGCACCCTGCCTGCCTGGATGCTGCCATGTTCCTGCTTTGAGCCTTATGATAATGGACTGAACCTCTGAACCTGTAAGACAGCCCAAATTAATGTTGTCCTTAGAAGGGTTGCCTTGGTCATAATGTCTCTTCACAACAGTACAACCCTAAAACATATATCGACATAATTTTCTTAGAAAAAATTAGCAGGCTTTAATCAATTAGTCAATGTAATATTTGTCCAAGAAAATATTTAGAGCACTTATATATTCTTTCAATACTGCCATTTGTGGGATCATGATGCAAGGAAATTTGGATGCCCACAAGAATAAAGTGTATCTACTGCCCTCCACAAAAGTCAACTTCACATGGATAAAAAGTTTCAACATAAAAACGAAAACTGCTAGAAGAAAAAACTACAATATATTGATATAGGAATACACTCTGTTTATTGGATTCCATTTATCTAAGAATCAAGGCATACAACTGATAAATAGAATTCCTGCAGCTAAAATTATTTCCTATATCAGCGCAAACAATTGATTGAGGAAAATTTTAACAAGATTGTTATCTAGTATATACAAGAATACAAAATAAATATGAATAAAGAAATAAAAGCAACTCAGTTAAAAATAGGTTATGGATATTAGCAGTTAGTTTTCAAAGGAACAGATGAAAAAACATAAAGAAATACCTTAATTCAATGTCTAACATGCTTAACAATCATGGAAATACAAATGAAAAGTTCATTTAGAATTCATCTTCTTTTGTTCAATAAAAGGGAATTCATGCATAGTAATGTAAAACTAGCCAATTAACCTATTCTAAAGAAGCAAGGCCCTAGAAGACAATATACTAATCAAATTTTCAAAAATTAGTATATATTTTCACTTTATTCTAATCATTCATCCTTAAACCCACAGACAAAAGTCTCAACCCACATGAAATGGGTTTCATTTTACAGCAGAGACTCCTACAGATAAACACAACTTATCAAGATGCAGAGAACAAATAAACATATTCTGATTTCAACTCCTATCTACAAAGCAACACCTATGTCTATGCACCATCTGATATTCAAAACAGGAGGCAGAAAATATTTTAAAAACCAAAAGTTCAAGACAACTAAATATCCTCTACAAAGGGAAACTGCACTTAAGTATATGTCAACAAATCATTGTCTAAATAAGACTTGGAGCATGACATTGCCATTTCACAGGCAAACATGGTGGCAAATTCACCAGGTCCCATTCCTAAATGAAGAGATTGTGTAATCAATTGCTGCTGAGGGAGGAAGAATTGCTTTTCTACTGGAATAAGACCCACGCTAAGACGGACAGTTTTAAGTAGCCAATCCTAAGCATATGTACAAACAGCACTAAATGTGTATGTAAGAGATACATAGAAAAAATTTTAAATGAGGTCATGAATTCCACGTGGATTAGGAAAACACAGAGTGGAGAGAAGAGGGAGGAAAAAATATAATGCTAGTAGAATAAATTTTCAAATAAGTAAAATGAGTTAAAAAAGTAGACAAAACAAAATAAAAAAACATACAATATTAAACTGAATACGAGATTACATTTGGATTTACAATAGAAATATTACCTAAAGATCCATCTTGCATACAAAATTGAGAATGTCTTTATTATTATTATTATTATTATTATTATTAATTATTAAAATTTGTTTGCAGTCTAGTTTTCCTGATTCCCTTCCTGGTCCGCCCTATGACTGTTCCTCATCCTATAATTCCTCTCCCAACTCTAAGAGGATGACCCCATCTACCTTCCCCTAACCCACCAGACCTCCTCACTTCCTGGAACCTAAAGTCTCTCAAGGATTTGATGTATCACTGAGGCCAGACTAGGCAGTCCTCTGCTGTTTATGGACAGAGGGCCTTATATCAACTGGTATATGCTGCCTGGTTGGTGGTTCAGTGTCTGAGAGAACTCAGGGTGTCTGTCTGGTTGAGATTGTTAGTGTTCCTATGGGATTGCCCTCCTCCTCAACTTCTTCCAACACTTATCCCAAATACATAAACAATGTTTCCGAGCTCCTGTCCACTGGTTAGATAAAAGTATCTGCATCAGCTTCTTGTTGGACATCTCGGAGGACAGCCATCCCAGGCTGCTGTTTGTAATTACATACAAACTATCTTGTAGTACACTATAGCATCAGACCTTGGAACCTCCCCATAAGATAGACTCCAAGTTGGCCCTATTACTAGACCTCTTTTCCTTCAGTCTCTTCTCCAGTTTTGTCCCTGCAGTTCTTTCAGAAAGGAATAATTCTGGGTCAGAGTTTTTTTACTGTAGGATTGCAACCCCATCCCTCCATTTGATGTAATCCCTGTCTTTTTACTACAGGTGGAGTCCACAAATTCCCTCTTCCCACTGTAGAATATTTTATATAAGGCCCATCCCTTTGAGTCCTAAGAGTATCTCAATTCCCGGGTCTATGGTACATTCTAGAGAGTCCCCCACCTCTTACCTCTAGAAGTTGCCTGTTTCTATTTTTAATGCTGGTCCTCAGGACTTCAATCCTGTCCCCCCAAATTCCTGATTATGTTCCCCTTCTCCCATCCTTGTTGCCTCTCTCAAATAGGTCCCTCCCTCCCTCTGCCCTTGTGATTGCTTTCTTCTCCACCCCAAATGGGATTGAGGCAACTTCTTTTGGGACCTTCGGCTTGTTAACCTTCTTGAGTTCTGTTGATTGTATGCTGGGAATTCTGTAAATTTTTGGCCAATATCCACTTATTAGTGTGTACATACAGTGCCTGTACTTTTGGAATTAACTCACTTACGATGATATCTTCTAGTTCCATAATGTCTATGACAAACTTTGGAAAACAAGTAAAATAAGACAATGCTTCAAAACAATCACAGAGAAATAGAAGCAATGGTTTAAAAACTTTACAGAAAGAATAGACCTAAAAACATCATTGTCAGCATATATAAAATCAACTCAACAGTAATACAATGTCTAACTAATAAGTTAATAAGAGAAGCCAGCAGAATTTTTCAAAGAGTATGTTGATTGACCCAAGAAACAAGCTTGAGTAGTCATTCTAATATGGAATAAAATTGATTTTCAACCAAAAGTTAGCTGAAAAGATAAGGAAGGGCACTTCATATTCATCAAAGGAAAAAGCTACCACAATGAACTCTCAATCCTGAATATCTATTCTTCAAATGCAAGGGTAACTACATTCATAAAAGAAACCTTATTAAAGCTCAAAGTACATGTTGCAATTCACACAATAATAGTGGGAGACTTCAACACCCCACTCTCATCAATGGATAGATCATAAAAACAGAAAATAAAGAGAGACATAGAGAAATGAAAAGAAGTTATGAACCAAATAGATTTAACAAATAAACACAGATCATTTCATCCTTAAAAAAAAGAATATACCTTCTTCTCAGCACTGCATGGTACCCTCTTCAAAGTTGACCATATAATTGGTCACAAAACAGGCCTCAACAGATACAAGAAAATAGAAATAATCCCATGCATCCTATTAGATCACCAAGGACTAAGGCTGGTCTTCAATAACAACAATAATGACAGAATGCCCAGATATCCATGGAAGTAGAATAACAACTTACTCAATGATAATTTGGTCAAAGAAGAAATAAAGAAAGAAATTGAAGACGTTTTAGAATTAAATAAAAATGAAGGCACAACATACCCAAAATTATGGGACACAATGAAAGCAGTAGTAAGAGGAAAACTCATGGCTCTGAGTACTCCCAAAAAAGAAACAGGAGAGAATATACATTAACAGGTTGACAGTACACCTAAAAACTCTAGAACAAAAAGAAGCAAATGCAACCAAGGGGAGTAGAGGCAGGAAATAATCAAACTCAGGGCTGAAATCAGCCAAGTAGAAACAAAAAGGACTATACAAAGAATCAGCAAAGCCAGAAGCTGGTTCTTTGAGAAAATCATCAAGATAGATAATTCCTTAGCCAGACCAAACAGAGGTCACATAGGGTGTATCCAAATTAACAAAATCAGAAATGAAAAGGGAGACATAACAACAGAATCTGAGGAAATTCCAAAAATCATTAGATACTACTACAGAAGGCTATATTCAAAAAAACTAGAAAATCTGGAGGAAATGGCCAATTTTCTAGACATACAAGGGACCAAAGTTAAAGCAGGATCAGATAAACCATCTAAACAATCCCATACCTCCTAAAGAAATAGAAGCAGTCATTAAAAGTCCCCCCCAACCAAAAAATCCCAGGACCAGATAGCTAAATTCAGATTCTATCAAACCTTAATGGAAGGAGCTAACACCAATACTGTCCAAACTACTCCACAAAATAGAAACAGAAGGAAGACTACAAAATTCTTTCTATGAAACCACAATTATGCTTATACCTAAACCACACAAAGACCCAATTAAGAAAAAGAGAACTTCAGACCAATTTCCCTTATAAATATTGACGCAAAAGTACTCAGTATAATTCTCGTAAACAGAATCCAAGAGCACATCAAAACAATCACCCATCATGATCAAGTAGGCTTCATCCCAGGGATGTACGAATAGTTCAATATACAGATACCAGATACCAAAGTTAAATCAGAAACAAATAAACCATGTAAACAACCCCATAACTCCTAAAGAAATAGAAGCAGTTATTAAAAGTATCCCAACCAAAAAGAGCCCACAACCAGATGGATTTAGTGAAGAACTCTCTCAGACCTTCATAGAAAATCTCATACCAATACTATCCAAATTATTCCACAAAATAGACACCGCAAAAATAATCAATAAAATCCCTGCAATACAAATCCAAGAACACATCAAAACGTTCTTCCTTCATGATCAAGTAGGATTCATACCAGGGATGCAGGGATGATTTAATATACAGAAATAAATCAATGTAATCCACTATATAAACAAACACAAAAATAAGAACCACAGGATCATTTCATTAAATGCTGAGAAAGCATTTGAGAAAATTCAACACCCCTTCATGATAAAAGTCCTGGAAAGATGAGGAATTCAAGGCACATATCTAAACATAGTATAAGCAATATACAGGAAACCAGTAGCTAACATCAAACTAAATGATGAGAAACTTGAAGCAATCCCACTAAAATCAGGACTAGACAAGGCTGCCCAGTCTCTCCCTACTTATTCAGTATAGAACTGAAAAACCTAAGCAGAGTAATCAGAAAACGAAAGGAGGTCAAAAGGATACAAATTGGAAGGGAAAAATCAAATTATCACTATTTACATATGATATGATAGTATACTTAAGTGAGCCCAAAAGTTCCACCAGAACTACTTAACCTGATGAACAACTTCAGCAGTGTCAGGGTATAAAATTAACTCGAACAAATCAGTAACGTTCCTCTCTTCTTCAAAGGTCAAACAGGATGAGACAGAAATTAGGGAAATGACAACCTTGTCAATAGTTCCAAATAATATAAAGTATCTTGGTGTGACTTTAACCAAGCAAGTGAAAGATGTATATGACAAGAACTTCAAGTTTCTGAAGAAAGAATTTGAAGAAATTCTCAGAAGATGGAAAGATCTCCCATGCTTATGGATTGGCAGGATTAATGTAGTAAAGATGACCATTTGCCAAAAGCAATCTACAGATTCAATGCAAGCCTCAACAAATCCCTACTCATTTTTTATAGAGATAGAAAGAGCAATTTGCAAGTTCATTTGGAATAACCAAAAATCCAGGATAGTGAAAACTATACTCAACAATAAAAGAACTTCTATGGGAATCACCATCCCTGACCTCAGGCAGTATTACAGATCAATTGTCATAAAAACTGCATGGTATTGGTACAGAGAGAGCCAGAACATAATTGAAGATGCAGAAATAAACCCACACACCTATGGTCACTTGATTTTTGACAAAGGGTCTAAAACCATCCAATGGAAGAAAGATAGCATTTTCAACAAATGGTGCTGGTTCAAATGGAGGTCAGCATGTAGAAGGATGCAAATTGATACATTTTTACACCAGGTACAAAGCTTAAGTCCAAGTGGATAGAGAACCTCTAAATCAAACCAGATGTACTCAAACTAATGGAAGAAAGAGGGGGGAAGATTCTCAAACACATGGACACTGGGGAAAATTTCCTGTACAAAACACCAATGGCTTATGCTCTAAGATCAATAATCTATAAATGGGACCTCATAAAACTGCAAAGCTTCTGTAAGGCCAAAGCAAATGTCACTAGGACAAAATGGCAGCCAACAGATTGGGAAAAAATCTTTACCAATCCTACAACTGATAGAAGGCAAATATCCAAAATATAGAAAGAAGTCAAAAAGTTAGACTCCAGAGAACCAAATAACCCCAGTAAAAATGGGGTACACAGCTAAACGAAACATTCTAAGCTGAAGAATATCAAATGGGCGAAAAGCACCTAAAGAAATGTTCAATGTCCTTAGTCATCAGGAAAATGCAAATCAAAACAACCCTGAGATTCTCCCTCATACCAGTCAGAATGGCTAAGATAAAAATTCAGGTGTCAGCAGATGCTGGAGAGGATGTGGAAAAAGAGGAATACTCCTCCATTGTTGGTGGGATTGCAAACTGGTAAAACCACTCTGGAAATCAGTCTGGAGTTTCCTCAGAAAATTGGACATTCCACTACCTGAGGACACAAATATACCTCTCTTGGGCATATATCCAAAGGATGCTCCATCATACAACAAAGACACATTCTCTACTATGTTCATAGCAGCCTTATTCATAATAGCCAGAAGTTGGAAAGAATCTAGATGCCCTTCATCAGAGGAATGGATTCAAAAAAATGTGGTACATCTACACAACGGAGTACTACCCAGCTATCAAAAACAATGGCTTCATGAAATTCATAGGCAAATGGAATGAACGAGAAAATATCATCCTCAGTGAGGTTACTGAATCACAGAAAAACACACTTGGTATGCACTCATTGATAAGTGGATATTAGCCCCAAAGCTCGAATTACCCAACATTCAATCCATAGACCACAGGAAGCTCAAGAAGGATGACAAAAAGGCAGATGCTCCCACTCCTTAAAAGGAGGAAAAAATACCCATAGGAGGAGATACGGAAGCAAAGTTTAGAGCAGCAACTGAAGGAATGGTCATTCAGAGCCTCCCTACATGTGGCCCATATATATATATCCACCAAAACTAGATAAGATTGATGAAGCTAAAAATGCATGCTGAAAGGACCGGATATAGATCTCTCCTGCGAGACACATCCAGACCATGTCCAATACAGAGGTCAATGCTAGCAACAAATCGCTGAACTGAGAACAGGACCCCCTTTAGGAGAATTAGAGGAAGTATTGAAAGAGCTGAAGGGGCTTGCAACCCTATAAGAACAACAATACCAATCAACCAGAGCTTCCAGTGACTAAACCACTACTGAAAGACTATACATGGACTGACCCAGGGCTCCAACTTCATATGTAGCAGAGAATAACCCTGTTGGGGCATCCATGGAAGGGGTAGCCCTTGGTCCTGCCAAGGGTGGATCCCCAGTACAGGCAAATGTCGGGAGTTGGGGGTGGTAAGGGAGGTGGATGAGGGGAACACCCATATAGGGGAGGAAGTGGGGATGCGTGCTTATGGACAGGAAACTGTAAAGGGAATTCCATTTGAAATGCAAGTAAAGAAATATATCCAATTAAAAAATTTATATATATATATATATATATACACACACACACACACATATATATATATATATATATATATATATATATATATATATATATATATATATATATATATACAGAAATCCATCAAAGTAATCCAAACAAACTCAAAGGAAAAAAAATCATGTTCATAACATTACATGCTGAGAAACATTTGACAAAAATTCAACACCCCTTCATGTTTTTGTTTTGTTTTGTTTTTATAAAAGACAACATTTAATTGGAAGTGTCTTACAGGTCAAGAGGTTCAGTCCAGTATCATCAAGGCATAAACATGGCAGCATCCAGGCAGGCATAGCACAGGAGGAGCTGAGAGTTCTACATCTTCATCTGAAGGCTGTTGTGGGAGACTGACTTTCAGGCAGCTAGTTTGAGGGTCTTAAGCCCACACCCACAGTAACACTCCTATTCCAACAAGACCATGCCTTCTAGTAGTGCCACGCTTTGGGCCAAGCATATACAAACCATCACAGAGTACTTTGCACCTTTTGGGAGGAATAGTTCATAGGTGTCTGTTAAGTGCATTTGATCTATAATATAGTTTAATTCAGAAGTTTGTTCATATATTTTATCTGGATGGCTTAGATGATGAGAATGATTACTAAGAATGAAATGTTATTGAAGGCACCCACTATTGTTGTTTTGAAGGGTTTTTTTTTTTGGCTTTTAGGACTAGAAGAGTTGGTTTATGATAATGATGTTGTAGTATTGGGTGTATATAATGTTCACTGTACTTGAATCCTTCATCAATATGAATTGGCTATCCTTTTTTGTTTTGTTTGTTTTGCCTTCTTTTAACAAAATGTTTTAAAGAAGCAAAACAAAGTGAATGAGTGAGCAATCAGGAACAGCTTGGAAAAATTTAAATGATAGGGACTGGGGAGATGACTCAGTGGATAAGATCTGCAAGCATTGGACCGAAAGTCAGATCCCTAGCAGAGCTATAAAAGGCTAAGCATAGCTCTGCGTGACTGTAGCCCTGAAGAGGGCAGGAGAGGAGAATTGTAAGAGTTTGTGGCCTTTACCATTGCTGAGAAAATGGAGAGCCTTGTTTTCTGTGAGAGACCATGTGTAAGACAAAGAGCAATAGAGGAAAAGACTCCATGTTCTTCTCTGGCCTCCACATATGTGTACATAAGTTAGCATTAGAGACAAACATACCTATGTACACACTGTGCTAACACACACCTTATGTAAACAATGAGTAAAATTGAAGAAGTAGACATTTGCAGTGACAGAATGAGAAATCTCAGCAAAGAAATATAAACATCTAAAAACAAAACAGAAAACTGAAAGCTACTGTGCCAGACAAAATTCAGTTCTATAGTTTGCATCCTTATATTTTAGATTAATGTAATTTGGAATAAATTGTTCAGAAAGAGAGAGACAGAGAGAAACAGAGATGGAAGGTCTATAACAGAAAGAGACTAAAAGAGGTACGGTAATCTAGTTGTTCTTGATAATTTTTTTTTAAATTAACTTGAGTGTTTCTTTTTTTTTTGATTTATTTTTTTTTATTAACTTGAGTATTTCTTACTTACATTTCGAGTTTTATTCCTTTTCCCGGTTTCCGGACAAACATCCCCCTAATCCCTCCCCCTCCCCTTCTTTATGTGTGTTCCCCTCCCTATCCTCCCCCCATTGACGCCCTCCCCCCAAAAATCACGTTCACTGGGGGTTCAGTCTTAGCAGGACCAAGGACTTCCCATTCCACTGGTGATCTTACTAGAATATTCATTGCTACCTATGAGGTCAGAGTCCAGGGTCAGTCCATGTATAGTCCTTAGGTAGTGGCTTAGTCCCTGGAAGCTCTGGTTGCTTGGCATTGTTGTTCATAAGGGGTCTCGAGCTCCTTCAAGCTCTTCGAGTTCTTTCTCTGATTCCTTCAACGGGGGTTCTATTCTCAGTTCAGTGGTTTGCTGCTGGCATTCGCCTCTGTATTTGCTGTATTCTGGCTGTGTCTCTCAGGATCGATCTACATCCGGCTCCTGTTGGCCTGCACTTCTTTGCTTCATCCATCTTGTCTAATTGGATGGCTGTATATGTATGGGCCACATGTGGGGCAGGCTCTGAATGGGTGTTCCTTCAGTCTCTGTTTTAATCTTTGCCTCTCTCTTCCCTGCAAAGGGTATTCTTGTTCCCCTTTAAAAGAAGGAGTGAAGCATTCACATTTTTTTAACATTATTTTTTTTTTATTTTTTTTTTATTAACTTGAGTATTTCTTATATACATTTCAAGTGTTATTCCCTTTCCCGGTTTCCGGGCAAACATCCCCCTCCCCCCTCCCCTTCCTTATGGGTGCCCCCCTCCCAACCCTCCCCCCATTGCTGCCCTCCCCCCATAGTCTAGTTCACTGGGAGTTCAGTCTTAGCAGGACCCAGGGCTTCCCCTTCCACTGGTGCTCTTACTAGGATATTCATTGCTACCTATGGGGTCAGAGTCCAGGGTCAGTCCATGTATAGTATTTAGGTAGTGGCTTACTCCCTGGAAGCTCTGGTTGCTTGACATTGTTGTACTTTTGGGGTCTCGAGCCCCTTCAAGCTCTTCCAGTTCTTTCTCTGATTCCTTCAATGGGGGACCTATTCTCAGTTCAGTGGTTTGCTGCTGGCATTCGCCTCTGTATTTGCTGTATTCTGGCTGTGTCTCTCAGGAGCGATCTACATCCGGCTCCTGTCGGCCTGAACTTCTTTGCTTCATCCATCTTGTCCAATTGGGTGGCTGTATATGTATGGGCCACATGTGGGGCAGGCTCTGAATGGGTGTTCCTTCAGTCTCTGTTTTAATCTTTGCCTCTCCCTTCCCAGCCAAGGGTATTCTTTTTCCTCATTTAAAGAAGGAGTGAAGCATTCACATTTTGATCATCCGTCTTGAGTTTCGTTTGTTCTAGGGATCTAGGGTAATTCAAGCATTTGGGCTAATAGCCACTTATCAATGAGTGCATACCATGTATGTCTTTCTGTGATTGGGTTAGCTCACTCAGGATGATATTTTCCAGTTCCAACCATTTGCCTACGAATTTCATAAACTCGTTGTTTTTGATAGCTGAGTAATATTCCATTGTGTAGATGTACCACATTTTCTGTATCCATTCCTCTGTTGAAGGGCATCTGGGTTCTTTCCATTTTCTGGCTATTATAAATAAGGCTGCGATGAACATAGTGGAGCACGTGTCTCTTTTATATGTTGAGGCATCTTTTGGGTATAGGCCCAAGAGAGGTATAGCTGGATCCTCAGGCAGTTCAATGTCCAATTTTCTGAGGAACCCTCAGACTGATTTCCAGAATGGTTTTACCAGTCTGCAATCCCACCAACAATGGAGGAGTGTTCCTCTTTCTCCACATCCTCGCCAGCATCTGCTGTCACCTCAGTTTTTGATCTTAGCCAGCATTCACATTTTGATCAACCGTCTTGAGTTTCATTTGTTCTAGGCATCTAGGGTAATTCAAGCATTTGGGCTAATAGCCACTTATCAATGAGTGCATACCATGTGTGTTTTTCTGTGATTGGGTTACCTCACTCAGGATGGTATTTTCCAGTTCCAACCATTTGCCTACGAATTTCATAAAATCGTTGTTTTTTTATAGCTGAGTAATATTCCATTGTGTAGATGTACCACATTTTCTGTATCCATTCCTCTGTTGAAGGGCATCTGGGTTCTTTCCAGCTTCTGGCTATTATAAATAAGGCTGCTTTGAACATAGTGGAGCACGTGTCTTTTTTATATGTTGGGGCATCTTTTGGGTATATGCCCAAGAGAGGTATAGCTGGATCCTCAGGTAGCTCAATGTCCAATTTTCTGAGGAACCTCCAGACTGATTTCCAGAATGGTTGTACCAGTCTGCAATCCCACCAACAATGGAGGAGTGTTCCTCTGTCTCTGAATCCTCGCCAGCATTTGCTGTCACCTGAGTTTTTGATCTTAGCCATTCTCACTGAACACCCCTTCATGTTAAAATTCTTCGAAAGACCAGGAACTTAAGACCCATATCTAAACATAGTAAAAGCCATATACAGCAAACCAGTAGCCAATATTAAGCTAAATGGAGAGAAACTTGAAGCAATCCCACTAAAATCAGGGACTAGACAAGGCTGCCTAATCTCTCCCTACTTTTTCAATATAGTACTTGAAGTACTAGCCAGAGCAATCAGAGAACAAAAGGAGGTCAAAGGGATACAAATTGGAAAGGAAGACGTCAAAATATCACTATTTGCAGTTGATATGATAGTAATTAAGTGACCCCAGACGTTCTACCAGAGAACTACTAAGCCTGATAAACAACTTCAGCAAAATGTGTGGATATAAAATTGACTCAAACAAACCAGTAGCCTTCCTCTACTCAAAGGATAAACAGGCTGAGAAAGAAATTAGGGAAATGACGCCCTTAAAATAGTCACAAATAACATAAAATACCTCGTTGTGACTCTAACCAAGCAAGTAAATGTTCTGTATAATAAGATTTTCAAGTCTTTGAAGAAAGAAATTAAAGGAGATCTCAGAAGATGGAAAGATCTCCCATGGTCATGGAGTGTCAGGATTAATATAGTAAAAATGACCAAATAGGGTCTATGCCATCAGCAGTTAGCCTGCAGATAATAATGAGAGAAGCATTAAAAAGCCCTAAACCTACATTAGCAATTAAGGTCAACTAATGACTTCTTATTTTTTTATCTTTATTAACTTGAGTATTTCTTATTTACATTTCGATTGTTATTCCCCTTCCCAGTTTCCGGGCCAACATCCCCCTAACCACCCCCCTCCCCTTCTGTATGGGCTTCCCTCCCCATCCTCCCCCAAACTAATGACTTCTATGAGAAGGAAAAGCTCTAATTAATCTCAACAAGTCACTGAAAAGGTCTTCAATCCCCAACACTCAGCCTTAAGCACATGTACAAATGGGCAACAACAAATGAACTTCAGAGCATATGTATGTATACAGAAAGCAGAGCTAGAGAGACCATTACTTTGGGATTCGTGGAATGAGTTGTATGCAGAGAGGAAAGTGTGTCCTGTAAATGATGTGCATACAATACACATTTAGGAAGTAATTTACAATAATAAGATGTCTCAAATCTTGTAAAATTTATTCTGTTGGGACTAAAGAAAATTTTACCTTCATGTTTTCTTTAGCCAGAAATGAAATTTGGCATATCAAAATAGTTACCTTTTTCAAAATAATGAAGTTTTAGATTTAATGGTAGTTATAATTAAAAGGAGCTAGTAGGGTTACATCAAGAAGTCTGAAAGCAAGTACAAATAATTTCCAGAATTCCCTTATCTCTGTTTAACTCACTATTTATCTAGTACTTCAAAATATCGTAGGGGACACAGAAATGCACATAATTAGTAAGAATTAATCATACCATACTACTCTCTATGTCAACTAAGCAATTATACCATCATGTCAGGTTGCTTTTGAAAACCTTCACTCTGCAATTAAGAGAGAATAAGTCATTAGCAAGTGTTACTAAAAAATACATTAGACACGAGCTTCTCTGAAAAAACACTATCTCATACTTTCAGATTCAAGTTTTATAGAATAACTGACACTTATTTTTAAATTTATTTTATTTCTTAGAACTTTATTCACTCTGTGGACTTGTTTTAATTTTCAATGAGATCCCATATGTGAGTGGAAATAAAGAAAAATAAGTCTACCCCTGTTAATAAAGTAAGTTTGAAAACACTTTTCTGATGAAAATGCCAAATTATTGATTTTTGCCTTCAATTGTTTAATATTTATTAAATTATACACTATTTCAACTATGATTGATTTTTGTAGTCAAACTATTCATTTTTATTCCACCTATTCTGTAAGAGTTTTTTTTTCTGGATTAAAGTGTTAAATATCTGTTCTATTCATTATATCACAAATTAAAACACAATCTAGATGTGATTTTCCCTGCCTGAAGCACTGTGGTTTATGTTAGCTCCTGGGAGAAGGATTACCACCCTGTGTGGTCAAATACCATTCTCACTATATGTAATAAAACAGTATCTTTCCCTGTGGCTTTTTCAAGCAACCTCTCTTAGTTACTTTTCAATTTTTGTGACAAAACTGCAAGACCAAGGCAACATATAGAAGGAAGAGGGAGTAGCTGTTTCAGAAGCTGCCACTCATGACTTTATCAGAGAGCATGACAGCAGATAGGCAGGCAAGGGAAAGCCACAACAGGTGACAGTGTGTATCCTGATCCACCAGTACCACATAAGGCAGACAGATCTCACTTAGTATACTGTGGACTTTTGACATCGCAAAGCCTTCTGCCAGTGACATAAATAACTCCTCGAATAAGACCATGCCTTCTCATCTTTTCAAACACTTCCATCTTCTGGGAACAAAGTATAAAAATAATGTATCCTGTGGGGATGAGTCCTTTTAAACTACCACACATATTTTATGTATTTTTCCCCTGCCCACTCCATGTTGCCTTCCTTTGCTTTCTTCCCCAGTTAAAATCCTTCTGTCATTTCCTCCCTCCTCACCCACACCCACCTATATTCCTTCACTAAACTGTCTCCCACATCTCCTCTCATGCACCCTTTTTATGTTCCTGGGCTATTAGGTTACTTCAGATTATACATAAAAATATAAAGATTGGATATTATGACCAACAAGAGCAAACATGGATTTTATATCTTCCTTGTTCTGGGTAACCTCACTGAGTATGATATAAACCTATTGCCTTTGTTTTTGCCACCCAGAATTTGAGGTAAACATTGTAGCGGAAGATGCAACACACTTGAGACACATGTCTTAGAAGGATCAATCTGATAGTGGCCAGGAGACTTTCTCCAGGAGCACTAGTCTCATTAGTATAAGAAGCTCTGCTACAAAAGCTACCAAATGAAAAGGTAATCAAATAGTTCCACCTAGATTCCACAATAGTGGCATCCTAGCACATATACCAAATGGTGCAATAATGATATTTATATCTTGGGTATAACCAATAGCTGTCTTTTTAGCCATCTTAAGACCAGCTTAACAGAGAGAACTCATACCTGCTACTGCAAATAGACTCAAATACCAAAGCAACATTGTTGGCCCCAGAAGAGGTTCTCCTAGTTCCAGTTTCCTAGTTAAATACAACCTCTTACTATATGCTAGATATGCAGGCTTTTGTGCATAAACAAGAGCAGTTCTCACCAATGATCATACAAATACATATGCCAATGTAGACTGGGGCAATTTCATAAGGCTTTACCCTTCGATGAAGAGCTACAGGCTGCATTGAGTTAGGGGAAAAAGAATCAGAGTTTTTGTTCCCTTTTACAGTATATAGAGTCCCAAGTGCTTTGTTCTAAAGGCATACACATACATGCAGTTCTAAATGAACTCACAGTTGTATATAAGCATCAAAAACTTAAATAGGAATAGGAGAACTCTGCAGGAGGTGGGTGCAGAAATAGTGCGAGAGAAATGATGGACTGATATATACAGTTCTTATAAAAGCAAAACATATAATAGAAAAAGAGAATAAAATTAATATTAAACTTTCATAGTTCATACACACAAGCAATAATTCACAGTATTTTATAAATTTCTTTATACCATATCGATATGATTTATCTTTAAAATATAAATATATGATCCTTTCAAAAGCTAGCATGTTCAATGTGTATGTGCCTAATTACTTGTGTGCATTTGTTTCTTTACATTATTCATATCTTAAAAAATTCTTTTGCTACATATCCTAATATTTAATTTATCCAAAATTTTATGTTTAGCTTTAGTGAAAAAATGTTTTATTTTGTAAGAAAAAATGTTTTTTTTTAAATATGTGGAAGGGCAATTCTACATTTTCAAGCATAGTCAATTTTAAACACATTTTTAAGCTTATAAGAGAAGTTTGAAATTGAATTAATCAGGGTTCTCCAAAGGAAGAGAACTGATAAAATAAACTAATGTGTTTCTGTGATTTATTAGATATTATAAATTATTAGAGTGTCTTACATGCTGTGGTTCATATACTCCAAAAATAGTTACCTCCTGACAGAAAGGAGAATCTAGTTCAGTCCTTAAGAATGGAATTCTTAGAGTCCCTATGTAAGGCAAGCATTTCAAAAGAGTCCCATTGAGTTGCAAATATTCAGGATACATTGGAATTCCAAAGAAGGATAATGTAATATCAGTGAACGAGTGTCCCAACAACAGATGGGCTTTCCAGTGAAGTTTAGTGCAAACCAGCAAAAAGTAATATCTTCCCTCTTTCATGACTTTTTTTTGTGAGCTGGCACCAGAAAATAATGTTCCAGATTTCAGAAGGGTCTTCTGAGTACAAATGATCTACACTCAAGGTTGGTCTTCCAAATAAAATACTTCAACAAAGAAAAAATTCTTACAGGTATGCCCAGCGTGGGAGAATTAGTTTCAGATGCAGTCATGTTGACAACCAGGATCACAGAAACATTCCACATTTGCATTATAGTTAAGAACTTCTGGGGGAATCACTATCCCTGACCTCAAGCAGTATCACAGAGCAATAGTCATAAAAACTCTATGGTATTGGTACAGAGACAAGCAGATAGATCAGTGGAACAGAATTGAAGACACAAAAATGAACCCAAACACCAATGGTCACTTGATCTTTGACACAGGAGCTAAAGTAATCCAATGAAAAAAAGATAGCATTTTCGACAAATGGTGCTGGTTCAACTGGAGTTCAGCATGTAGCAGAATGCAAATCGATCCATTCTTATCACCTGTATGAAGCTTAAGTCCAAGTGGATCAAGAACTTCTACATCAAACCAGATACACTGAAGCTAATAGAAGAAAATGTGGGGAAGAGTCTCAAACACATGGGTACTGGGGAAATTTTCCTGAACAAAACACCAATGGCTTATGCTCTGAGACCAAGAATTGACAAATGGAACCTCATAAAACTGCAAAGCTTCTGTAAGGCAAAAGACACTGTCATTAGGACAAAACAGCAACCAACAGATTGGAAAAAGATCTTTACCAATCCTACATCTGATAGAGGGCTAATATCCAAAATGTACAAAGAACTCGAGAAGTTACACTCCAGAGAGCCAAATAACCCTACTAAAAATGAGATACAGAGCCCAACAAAACATTCTCAGGTAAGGAATATCAAATGGCCAAAAAGTACCTATTAAATTAATGATAATAGAATAGTCTTAAATTAGAAGTTAAGTGGTATATATATATATATATATATATATATATATCTAATATATATATATATTTGCATATATAGGCATATATTCAGTAATCTTTTTATTATATTTTGATTAGAACTGTATATTTATTTCTGGATTAACATGTATAAAGGTCTTATTGCAGAACTTTCATTCCATAATTTAAATATTTCTATTTATATTTAATATTCATGTGCCACAGAACATACGGGATGGTTGGAGGACAACTAGCAGCAGTTGGTTCTCCTGCCATATTGAAGGATCATGAGATTAAGGTCAGGTCAACAGGATTGGTGTCAAGTATCTCTACTGAGTCAACTCCCTGATCCAAAATAGCTCAATATATAAAATATTATTTGTATTTACTAAATAATTTTGTTTGGAGATAGTAAAAACCTATCTCATTATTTGTGATACAAACAAATATGTGGAATCCTATAATTTCAGATCATTAATTATATCACACTCCAAACTTTCATCATGTTGCCCAAGTAATAGTGGAGATTCCTCTGCTTCTGCCTCTGTAAACAGAAAATGCTGTTATCTCCTTATTAGAATCTCCATCCAATATTGATCATTCTCTTTCACTGTGCTAGTATTAAGAGGACATCATTGAACAATGATCTTGGTAACTATCTAATTCTTATTTCATAGTTTAGGTCTACTGGCAATTGGTCATTATGTATTATTATTTAATAGATTGATTTGATAATTATATCAGAAGTTTCTACAATTTCTTCCTGAGTTTCCAATTCATTAAGGTGGTGAAACCTAAAAAATTCAGTGAATTGATTTACTGTGTTTCAGAATCTATGTCCCCATGACTCTGTCTCTCATTTTAGTTAAGGGGTGTATGAACTCGACTGTCCTTGTGTTCTCTTTTGCATCATTATCCACAGATATTATTTTTGCATATGAAAATTTAAAGGAATCTGGCCACTATTCACTAGGTGCCATCAATGAATAGAAAAAATCAGTTTCCAATGTAAATTATGACCACTCAAATTTTGGCCAGTAAAATATGACCATATATCAAGAGTCAATGCAAATATATAAATGTTGACATTTTTCTACTTACTATAGTAGAATTTCATGTGCTGATACTTACCCAATGTACTGTGCACTATGGACAGTGCAATTTCTTGTTTAAGTTGACTTTGTTATAGATTGCTAATTATAGTAGTTAATAAACTTTCAATCATTTCCATTGTAAGAAGATCTATTGTCCTTGGAAAAGCAAAAATGGAGAAGGGCTCCATTACCAGGCATGTTTATAAACTGTCATTCAGCAGAGCAGTACAAGGGACACCTTGGACATAAAATAGAAAGTAGAAAAGGGAAAAAACCCAACTTTTTGATATAATAAGGAGACAGCTCAATGTCTTACATTTGTTGATAACTTTTAAGCTTCAACCATTTCTCTTTCTTTTCTGCCTCAAGTATAGAAACCTGATGAGATTGTTTGCATATTCCCTTCCTAGTTACTGATAACATTACAAGATATATAAACCACTTCTTACACAAAGGGATCTAGTGTAATCCGACTTCCTGGGATTTGCAAATGCTCGAGCAAGTATCCCTTCCTGATACTTTAGATCCATTTTGATATTGGCTTTGGAAGCCTTCTTGGTCTTCTTTCCTAGAAAACAAATTCACATTCATGGAATATTTTCACATCCACATAGTTAACAGTAGACTCTTACCCTCTTGCTGTTTGGTGTTCTACCATGAGATTTGATATTTGAAATAAATGATGTCCAAGAATTCAAAGGGTCTTCCAGTTTGGGAGAATATCAATGAGGCCTAGTATAGTTTCTGCTTCTATAACCAACTACCTGAGACTAGATAACTTAAAATGTGATACATATTTAATTGGCTGACAGGTAGCAATGGAAGCGGAGAAAATTCCATCTAGACTCCCCATGAACAATCAAATGTATTGTAACACTGAAAGTAGGTAAATCTATAAAATAGGTATTGAGAAGTCGGCTCTACTAACAGTCTCAAAATATATGGTCCAGTCTGTTGAGAATTTGCTCATTTCAACTAGAATCAGCCATGCCCCTTGTAGTTTGATTTTGTTTTGTTCATGCACTTTTTCTGGTTTCTCTTCACAAACACCTCCCACTTCCATTTTCATGTTGAAATCTAGCTAAAAAAAATTCTTGGTGAAAAAAATATAAATCTCTTCAAAGACCCACCATTTAAAACTGCCATGTTTGAAAGAAAATTCAACCTGAATTTCAAAATAAATAAGACATATTCAAGATGCCTTACACACTTTAGAGTGTTTTTTTTTTTGTTCTAAATAAGCACTTTAAAAGCTATTTTTTATCAGCCATGATTTCCTTTGAAAAAGATGTTGTCTGGAAGCTTCTCAGATGTTATGGTTTCATTTACAAAGAAAGGTTTATCTCTGATTGTGAGTATAAAATATTCCTTTTAGTATCATATAAACATTTTAATGGCAATAAAGATATTACATGAGTGCTTACAGCTAAAGGTCTATATTGATAAATTTAAAAATCTAAGAACTATGTTATTTAGTGTTTTAAGGAAATATGAAAAATACGTTGCCCTTAGGCATTGGCTTATACAGTTTATTAAAACGTAGGTTTGTCACATACACCAAACAACTTATTTGATTAGATGGTGTCCACAAAATTATAAAAGCAAGGAAATAGGTGTCTAAAAGCTGTCACTTTTAATTTATACTGTTATATTTCTCTCTGCACCAAGCTTTAACATTTATCTGTGCTTCAAAACAATCAACAAACTGTAAGTATGCTAAACTCAATAATTGGTTTTTAAAGAAAAAGCATATAAAAACATTGTTCTGAACATAAAATTTCTGTTTTATATTGTGAAAATTATCTCACAATATCTTCTGCTATTGACATAGATTAAATTTTATTCAAAGCATTATATTTGTATTATTAATCTCTTTTATTAGGCTATTATATTTAATAAATTGAATTTTTATAGTTATACTAGGGTATTGTAGTTAGTAAGTTAAATATATTTTCTTATAGTTGCACTTACTTTGGCCCTCATTACTCAGTGTATTTGAGTATACCTTCCTCAGTTATAAGCTATTGTAAGAAGTGACTTGGACTGAGACAAGCTAACTCCATGGAAGGTTGCAAAATGGCAGTTCCAGAGACCAGGCGTGAGTTTTTACTTGCAGGAAGTGGTTAAGTCAGAGATGTCTCCCCAGCCTGCAAAAGGACAATTAGCCAAGCTTGGAGCCAAAAAGTCAAGAGATACCCATCCTTGGCATGTCAGTCAAGTATGGTTGAAGCAAGGCTCTATCTAATCATAGCATCCCTCATTTCCCCAGAGATAGAACACACAGATCAAGGAATAGATCACCTACCCCTCCCTAATGCTGCTCTATTGGGTTTTAAAATTGAATCTGCCAATTCAGTGAGGGTCCTTCCATCCCAATGGAACTGGATCTCTGCATGCAGGAATTTGTTTAATAAATGCTCTATGCTTTTACATACTATTTGAGTCTGGGCAATCATTCTTCAGCTACTCATGGACCTTAATAGTACACAGCTGTAGAAATTGTTGGAGACTATTGGAGTGTAGGTGTGCAACTTAATTTCTAATAATTTCATAATTCATGGTAGTTAACTTGTGCAATGCACTTTCTAATATTTTGAAAAACATAGGGATGATTTGCATAATATATACTCATGGTTCGCTTCTATATGCAATATAATGTAGTGTTGCAGTTAATTAATGTTTCCCTGGTTTACTATCAAGAATGTGCTGAAAGTGTCAGTGAATTAATCTGGCCACCATTATGTGTAATGGGCTGAAGTTACATTAATCTACTAAGTGATATTCCAATCAAAGCTTATGAAGGACTAATTCATCTGAGCAGAAACTAGCAGAATTGATTCTATTTCCAACACAAGAGCAGGGTGCATGGCTCTGTAATTTAAAATTAAATTTAGAATACACACACATGCATTTTTCAACATCAGTTAATTTTTTATCAGGTGACGGTTGATGGAAGGTTGTGGTGGGTAACATTTGTTAACATAATTATACTAACCCAAGTGTAACAAATGTAGAGAATGTACTATTATTAATTTTAATGAATAATAAAATATAAATTATCAGTCTATGAGAAGAATATTAAATATCATTTTAGATTTAATTTCATAATTCCTTAGGTTCATTAATAATCTTGTGAATGAGTAATCAGAAGCACTGAGAATACATTCTTAGGCAGAAAAATCACATACAGAGCTGAACTTCAACTTTAATATTCTCTGATGGAATCATGGACACAGCATACCTACACCTGCCCACAGACACATCATCATTCATTTCCTTTAAAATTGCATGGAAACTGCATGTTAAGTTATTAAAACACCTTTGAAACATAAATCTCTTTATTGTGAATTTCTAAAATGCCAATTGTATTTAAATGAACAACGCTTTAGGACTGCAGATTCACCTCTGTGCAACAACAGATTTACTGCTTAGCAAATCCCAGTGTTGACCTAGTAAATGAAAATCTTAAATTGGTGACATATATTTAAAACTATATAATCAGTAAAAGCCATATAGTTAAATCAATATAAAATTTAATCAGAAGATTCATTTACAATGTGGCTTCAAAAACATATTCAGATCAGACATAGTTATTTTTATTCAACTAAGAAACAATTTTATTAAATACAACAAAATAAAATTATTAATAAAACATAAATAAGAAATGTGAGGAAGACTTTAAAACAAAAACTCTAAAATGTAATATTTGGCAAATTTGCAATAGAAAAGTTGAAATATTCTACATTATACAGACCATGAACAAAGTTAAAAGCAAATAAGAATGTTAATTTGATTTTATATATTCTAATTGTATAGCAATTTTAAAAGATAAGTATAAGCTTACACATACACACACACATATATATGTGTATATATATATGTATATATATATATGATATCCTTCCAGACTTTTCTTCTTTCTCTGTACTGTTCATATTCATCATTTCATAGCAGCCTATTATAGACTTTTCTAGATAATAATGTGTAAATTATAATTATCAACATTTAAATGACAGTGGAAAAACACCTTAGAAAGTTTCAGTTCTCAACAGATACAGTTAAACATTAGTATCACTTGCTGTACAAATGTATCTGTTAGCTGTGTGCATAGAGAAATTACCTTGGATGTACATCAATTTGCAAAAATAAATGCACTTTTATGACTTCTGTGTCCTTCTGAGGATCTCAGGGCAATGATTCATTTTCAAAAAGATGGATTCTTTTGTATGCTACCCTTTGGATCATTTCCCTCTTAACAATAGGTCAAGAAATTTGTGATGTCACATCCTCCATCTTATTTCAGTTCAGTTTCAGCCATTTTTGTAAAGCATAACAGAATTAGCCTTAGCATTGGAGTTTCCTCAACTGTGAATACTATTTATCAGTTATACTTTCACAACTTTTGGTATTCTTTCTGTGCCCTTATAACCAGGGAAAAACAGTTCATAACAAACAACAATCAAGGGCATTTACGTATTACTATATAATATTTTTATTATGAATCAATTTAGACTTTTCTAATATTTCACTTTCCTTCTAAATAAAAGAAATTAAGATTAACCACAACTAATGATCAGCACACAAAGGAGAACACTCACAGCAAGTTAAGTAGAATTAATCTGGAAGGCAAGAAAAGACAATAAGTGAATTTGAGATTATATAAAAATCCAAATGAATAATGCATGCCCTGTAGCAACTTTAACTGAAGATGAAATAGTAACTAGCATGCAGTAATGTTTTTGAATTTCCCTTTATTTCTAACATAAAATACTGAAACAAAGAATCAATGGTTTATACTAGAAATAATTACTTTAAATAAAAAGAACACATACGTTTTCTGTCTGTGATTATCATTTTTGCACATGTACAGAAATACATTTTTCTGAATCCACCAGTTGCCTTTCAAACCTGAACTTTAGCCAGAGAACATAGCCAAGTTAATAATGTGTCTTGACATATTTTTTTTAAAATATGGAAAATGCCATTCTATAGTAAATTCATTCTGATATGTTTATTTGTACTTAGAATACAAAATAATGATCTATGTTTGTTACTTCCCATGTAATCAGGATTTACAACCTAAGTGAAATGCATAGTTTAAAGCTTAAACTATGAGTCTTTCACTCCCCGTAACCTAAAATAAGATTGTGTGTGTGTGTGTGTGTGTGTGTGTGTGTGTGAGAGAGAGAGAGAGAGAGAGAGAGAATTAATGAATGTGTGCACAGGCATGTGCATGCTTGTGAATTTGTATAAAGCAGCTAAGTGTTTGAAAGCAACTTTAAATAAAAGAAATATCTCATAAATGTCAGAAAAAACATTTGTTTACATCTTCTAGTACAGCCTGTTAGATTGTATCAGTAAATTCTTTAACTTAGCCTCTCTTAAACATTTCTTTTAAAGTTTTTTTTAATTTTATACCATACCATGGTTTATGTAAGGATTAAAAATGCAAAGCAAATATCTTTATTAAGGAGAGACACTACGGACAGATAGAGGTTATATATATATATATATATATATATATATATATATATATATATATATGACACTGACTATAGTTCACAAATTACAGAAAGCAGGAGTGGAAAGAAGTGGAGGATGCAAGTCTGGACTCACACTTGGTCTAAACTATTCCAGGAAGAAGCCTCTTTCTTCTTTAAAGTTGAATCTATACAAAGGAAGGTACACCATAAGAGTATTGTAAATTTTACAGTTTTAAATAGTTGTGTATAAATACGGTGAGGCATTGAAGTATTTATATTGAGGTAAAAATATTAACTTGATTAATATATATAGCCATGTATATTGGTTGCTCAATTTTGAATATTTTGCTGCTTGAATGTTTCAAACATCTGCAGTTAAAGGCAACAAAGTTGAGTGAAATGTGTATGAGATAAGACAAACTTTCAGATCTATAAATCTCAGATCCTATTGACTACTTTGAATGTAAGGCTCTCTGAGAATTGTTTTACTTTTTTATTTTTTTATTTATTAATTTTTTTTAGAAATTCATATAAGCCCATCTGACAAGGTCAAAAACCAAAAGCTTCATAAAGGAGTTGGCAAGTGCAAAGAGAATTGGAGATCTCTAGGAAGAAAATGTGGCAGATTTTCTGTCACTGTCTCCATGGTACTCTTTCTACTATGCATCATCACACCTTTTCCTAATCATGTCTCCTGAGACACTAGAAACAAAAAATGATTATTCTTATGTCACCAGGTCTAGTTCTTGATTTCAGGGAAGTTTCCCAACTGAATAGCTGTGCACAAAGGAAGGTATCTGCATCAACAGCCTCGTTTAATTTATTTGAGACGAGATAAATCAGTGGGATACCCCAGAGAAACTGTTCTGGCTGCTCCAGTGGACCAGCAGAGGCTCCGTGGGGTTTTCAATTTCCCATCCGGACCTCAGCCATCTGCAGATCACGGCAAGACGGGGACCTCAGAGAGCAGTACTGCCTCACTGAATTAAAGACATGAGGGTATAACATATAATGCACCCTAATGGAAAGAAAAGTATTCTCAGAGGAAGAAATTATTTTACAAAGACAAATAAATTGACCTGAAGATTATGGCAGAGGAACTTGTGCTAATTGCCAGAGAGAGAGAGAGAGAGAGAGAGAGAGAGAGAGAGAGAGAGAGAGCGAGAGAGAGAGGAGAGAGACTCTTTAGAAACAAGAAACAGACTGCCATGACATCTATGACTTACCAGGTAATCATATGCGCACCTGGAACATAGCAAAGTGACGCCTAGCCTTTTCTAGTACTTGAAAAGATAGCAGCTATGACAGGTGCTTGGGAGGAAACACAAAAACAAGAAAGTAGTGTCTGTATATACTTCTAATTTTTTCTGAGTACACAATATATTTCATATCACCATTCTGTGTAAATAAACTATCACATCTGAATCTGTAAATATTGAAAGTAAAGGTTAAATTCACCAAAGTGAGTAAATGTCACAGTCACAAAAGAAAAAAAAAGACTTCACAGAAGACCAAGTTTTCTGTTAACTTCAAACAGTTCCATAAATGCAAACCACCATCTTCAACATGAAAACTGTGTGAATCAAGTTGCATATGCAATAGTAATTTCTTAAACACTTTCCTGTAACTATTTTCAGACATGATGAAAAAGAACTCCAAGTATATCAATGGCAAATGTTTTATAGTACAAACAGGAGCTGAAATATGAGCAGAAGCCTCAGAACCTGTACACCTCTCCAGAGCACTTATGCTGTGGCTTGGAATTCTAAGTGGCAACAGGAAACTGAACTAGAACAAACTGTTACAAATCCCCTCAAATGTGCACAGGCTTTAAGATCATAAATATGCAATCCATTCTCCAGCAGTTTTATCACCTTAATGCATGTTCTTTGTAGAACATTTCCGAAATAAATAGAATGTGCTTTTTCCTGTAATTGAGAAATAAATGTTTTCAGTTCAGATCAGTTTTATTTTCTCCCAAATGTTTCTCTCACCGGCATGGATGTCAGAAAATTATTTCTTTACTTACTGAAAGAAAATTCACTATAAATGGTCACTTCATTATATAAATCCAGAGGAAATACATGTTAGCTTATTTCCATAAATATATCTTATCATTAATATGAATGTAAAAGATTGTGTCCAGTAATACTAATGTTTATATTTTCAGGTCCTGCTCTAAGACGGGGTATAGCATTTCATTTTAATTTCAGATAGTATCTCTTGTATTTACTAAGAAACTAGCAAACACTAACCTAAACCTATATATCTAGAAAGAATTTGGAGGTCCTTTCTTTCCTACCTCATAGTGAATTTTTGAATGAGTCCTCTCCCTCTATCCCTGCCTTTTCTTCTCCCCTTCCCACTTTCCACTCCCAGTCACCCTCTCACTCTGCTCATTTTTATCTTTCTCTAAATTTTAGAATATTTAGTACCAAATGATACCATGTTGATATTGCAAAGGAAATCTGAGTGTTCTGCTCTGGTGAATGTAATGGACAGTGCTGTTTAAAAACCTCTGAGACATGTTGTCACAGGAGCTGTGGCCAGGTTGTCCAGATTATTCATCACACCGAAATCAAACATGCTTTATTATCCAAGTGAGGAGACTTTGCAAGCTTACAGACAGAAAATCCTAGGAGTGGAAATGAGACTTCATATCAGACACTACTCGGTTTTTCCCAAAGGTCTGTGGGCCAGCTTGAGACTTAGGGATAGTTATCAGCCACAGAGTCTCTGACTTAATAAAAGTGTGACTGCAGAAATGATCAGGCTCCACTCTTGGACATACTGAACGGCACACTCAAAGGAGTTTCACTAGATAGTCTCTAAGGCTGCTATGTTAGGATTTCAGTGCTGTAAGTAGAAGGAAAAGAAGCCAACATGAAATCCACCCATCTAATATGAAATTACATTACTTAAGTTACATTCAGCATTTAAAAGCTGCTTTATTTATAATAACCAGAAACTGGAAACAGCGTAGATGTTCCTCAGTGATAAAATACATAAGTAGAATGTGATATATTTTCATAATGAAGTATATAACTCAGCCTTTTAAAGAAAATCATCCTGAAATATGCAGGTAAATGGATGGAAATAAAAAAAAAAATTCACCATGAGTAACACAGATCCAGAAAGATCAATATGGTAAGTATTCATTTATAAGTGGATATTAGCAACTAAATATGATAATCAAGCTATTATCCATAGACTCATGGTGAGCTAGGTAAAGAGGAGTGATTAAGGGAGTATGCATGGAGCTTCCTGAGGGGATGAAGAGTGGTATTCCTCAAGGGACAGGTGGAGATGGGAGCAGTCGATTCAGGTGAGGGTGTAGGGAGAAACAACTGAAATAAGGGGGCATTTGAAGGCTCTTGGGAAAACCCAGTAAAATGGAAGCTTTCTGGAATCTATGAAGGTGATCCTAACTAGGATCTTTAGTAATGGGAATATGGCATTTCAAATAGCCATCTCTTAAAGCCAGGAAAGGCACCCACTGGAGGGAATGGGTTGAATTCAACTGAGTTGTTGGCCACATGTATCCTAGAGAAAGTACCAAGCAACATAAATTGTTGCCAACAAAGTTTTTTTTTACTCTGAATACTGACAGCCATCCTCTCTGCCAGTAACAATACCCATACAACTCACTGAGCAGGGAGCAGTCATGTTGCTGCCTACATGGATCCTTTTCTCTTCCAGCCTCTTTGGTCTGGGAAGTTTCTGTGATGGCTACTAAACGAGAAATGTGGACACCAACCCAGCCACAAAACCTTGAACCTACAATATTTTGGGGGCACAAAACTGGCAGGAGTAGTCAACCAATGCCTGATTTAACTTAATATCCACTACTTGAGGATTCCATAACCAGCATCCGGTAAACAAGAACCACAGACTAGATAGACAGCCTAGAAACCTAGAATAAAACAAAACATTGCTGGGCCAACAAAACAAAACAATAAGAACACGCTCCTAAAGATATTCTGCTATGATCATACCTTATTCAGTCCTTAGACATCCATAAGGCTTTCTGCAACAGAAGATGCAAACAAATGCAGAGAAGCACATCCAGATGTTATGTGGAGAATCTAGGTTGGAGGTCTCTATCAATCCCCTCCCTGAGAACTCAGGGAAGTTCACAGAAGAGAAGGAAAGAATGTAATAGACAGGATGGAAGAAATCAGGAGAACAAGGCCCTCTCAACCCATTAATAAGGTTCAAATGAGCTCATAGAATCAGATAAAGCAAGCACAGGGCCTGCAAGGGTCTGCACCAGGACCTGTGCATATATATTTTAGCTATTAGCTTAGCATTTTCACGCAGCTTCAGATCATGTGCACAAGTGGATCTGTCAGGCTCTTTTGCCTACTCTAGGCACTCTTTTTTTTCTATTGGGCTGGCATGGCCGATTTCAGTGTGATAGATTTACTTCATCTTACTATGTTTTATTTTGTCATGTTTGGTTGCTTTCAATTAGAAGTACGCTTTTCTAATGAGAGACAAAAAGGGAAAAGATCAGGAGGGATGGAATGGGGGAAGAAACTGGAGGCTGAAGGGGAAGTGAATCAGCAGAAAAAAAGGCTGTGAGCCTAAAACCTTGAGGTAGGAAGATTGCTAGAACTTAAGTGTCTCAAGGTCACCATTGGGTTTCAGCCTCAGAGAAAGTTTAAATAAATAAAATGAAGCAAAATATACTCAAAATTCATGTGACTGATGCTATATGCATAAACTTTAATAACAGTGGGATGTAATTACATAGGAACAGTGGCAACAATTCTATTTTTCAAATTCAAATATGAAATAGAAATTACTTTTGTCATTTCTCAGCTACATAAAAGTTTACTTCTACTCTAATTTTCTTTTATTTCAAATGAAGAACTGACACTGAATAAAAGCGGTGTTTTAACCAGTTTTTACCAGATGTATGGATGTAATATCACTATTTTGAAATATGCCAAGTTCCCCTCTAATAACAAGTAATTATGCCCCTGCCCCTCAGGACAGCTCTCTCTTAGTTGAGGTTATCTTCTTTTATGAGAAGGGTAAAGTAAATGTCAGTTTTTTCTTTTTTTTTTTCTTTTTCTTTTTCTTGGAGCTGGGGACCAAACCCAGGGCCTTGTGCTCGCTAAACAAGCGCTCTACTGCTGAGCTAAATCCCCAACCCCAAGTGTCAGTTTTGAATAACAGTATTGCCACTAAAATCCCTCCCCACTTAAGGAAGATTCACATATTATATTGAATCATTGAAATAAAAGTTCCTACATGGGTATGTGTGGAAGTAGTGGAGGTCACAGCTTCCATATGCCGCATTTCGGCGGTCATTGACTGTAATTGTGGTTGATTTTCAAAAGCACAGCTGAAGAGATGTACTTAGAAATATTCAGAAATCTAATTTATGACCGTTTGGTATTCTTCAAATGTCTCTAATGCTTATTGGTTTGGGTAATTTTAGACTTGGTTTTTTTTTTTGTTTTTTGTTTTTTTTTTTGGTTCTTTTTTTCGGAGCTGGGGACCGAACCCAGGGCCTTGCGCTTCCTAGACAAGCGCTCTACCACTGAGCTAAATCCCCAACCCCTAGACTTGTATTTAACAATATTCACCACTAAATATATTCTTTGAAAACCTCCCTTCCTCCTCCCAATAATGTCTCTTTAAGGGGATATGTGTGACCCACTAAATTTAATTAGGGTTGCTTGCTTGAGCATAGTGGATATTGTTTCTCAGTGTCTGACAATGTATTTGTGACTACGTTACTTAAAAATGCATCTTTGCTTCCCCGAGCAATTCTGAACTGCCAATAGCTCCTCACGGAGAGGTTGGGACTCAGGAGCCATCCATCTCCCGTGCAGGGAGGAATGGAGATGTACCCACTCCTCTACAACTTTTGCCAAGAGTTTTTGCATGCAGTTGTCATATTGTATCTAGCTTTTCACAGCAGCCTGCTCACACCCTGGCTCTTCTGATGTTTCCTTCTCTCTCTTCTGTGATGTTCTCAGAGTCTGTCAAATTGACTTCTAAATATCCATGCCGATGTCCACTAAATATCAATCCTTTCTACGTTGGTCTAGAGAGCATAATTTTCGATAGTGAGTGGTTACTGACAAGATACTGATAGGTTGGAGAACCAGAATAAGCTGTTCTGACTGTTGCATTCCAAGCCCTAAACAGGATATTTATATCACCTGCTCTAAGATTACTTTACTACAGCTCTAAAAGATGTCAAAAGCCTTGGTGGAGAAACAGCCTACTCTGTAACCATGTGCAGGGCATCCAAAATCCATCAAGAAAAAGAGCTTCTAAAGTGAACCAAACATATGCTGCACTTCATGAAATAGCAGTAACCTATGATGTATTTTACCTTCATTTGAGTTTAGGGTTATAGATTAATCTTTTCAAATTTTCAGTTCTACATAAGGAATAATAAAATAGAAAGGTGTACATAAAATTTTCTGACTAGACAAATTTAGACTATTTCTTGTTGTTGGATAAGATCTAATAAGTAAGTCACATGAATTTGTCTTAAAGTCACCATTTCTGTCCTTTGGCAAAATATTTTCTTCTACTGGAAGTATGTTTCATGTGTATATGCATGAATATATATATATATATTCTTCTACTGGAAGTGTGGTATATATGCATGAATATATAAATGTGTGTGTGTGTGTGTGTGTGTGTGTGTGTGTGTGTGTGTGTACACATATTCTTCTATGTATTTGAGTGTATGTGCATACATGTGACATTGATACTGGGTGTTTTCCACTATTTTTTTTGAAGCAGGACCTGTCACAACCAGGACCTCCTCTTTTTTGTTATTTTAGCCTTATTGCTTGTGCTGAAGACCACTTGCTTCTGCTTCTTATGCACTAGGATTACACAAAGGTCAACATGATGTTTCCAGTCTATTTATAGTACTGAGAGCCCAAACTCTCTTCTGCATCCTGTACGACAAGAAGAAAGGACACTGCCCACTAAACTTTCACCCAGATACTGTTCTGCAGCTTTAAAAGACTAATTAAAAGTGTTTATTCTACTAGGATTTTAAAAAGGTAAAATATTAAATTATAGAGTAGATTGTATTCTTTTCTGAAAATAGACAAGAACAATAAAAGAAGAGCACCGAGAGCATTCCTCACAAACTTTTCAAAACTCATTTTGTCACTGCAAGTGTTCAGGGAATTTGTAGAGCTGGAACTTTCTCCAGTTTCTGATAGGCACAGCACGTCAATGTAAGTTGCAGGTAGGCACTCCTGTGCATTAATTAGAAAAGGTCAAGCTGTGCAAAGGAAATGAGTGCAGTTCATATGGGTAAGAGCTTAGAAAGAACAAGCTGTGACAATGAATTCCAAATCTTCACTAATTACCGGTGCTTTCTACAAATAAAATGATACTGAATGTGCAAGCATGCTCAAGACAAAACTTTTTGCCTTCCACAGGGGATTGAAGAAAATGAAAATATGCTTTTTAAAGTGATATGCAACTTTTAATACTCCTTTAAAACTTATAATGTATTATTCCAGTGCTGTGAGATGGGTGCGTGCTTATTCTTATTTTAACGACAAGAAGAAATAATATTCTGAGCAACTTGTTAGGATCATGCAGATTGTCACTAACAGGTTGAATGGAAATTTATCTTGTGTTTTCACAAATAATTTCAAATTATGATTTCTTGTAAAAAAACTTGGCATTTTATTTGACTCTCAAAACATATTTTCATATAAGTCTTATGGAGATTCAGAAACAGGTTTAATCAAAGAAGTATAATGCATGAAGTTTAATTCCTTATTAAACCTATACTTTACTACCTTAGGTGTTATCAAAGCTATATTAAGCCAATATGTGCATATAGTCTTATAAATCCCAACCAAGATATTTTAGTAGAACATATTTGAAGTTTACTTATTTTTACAAGTTGTATCAAATGTATAGAAGCACCTACTTCAGTTAACTAATAGTATCTTTGCATATCAGGATCTTTTCCAAACTCACCTGTCAGATCAGTATTAAGCAACTAGGACCTAGAAGAAATTTCTACTATAAATAAATAAAATATTATCTTGGTGATTTATTTCTGTGAAAATAAGCCATGACCATGGCAACTTTTACATTAAAAAATTAGGTGGAGCTGGCTTACAGTTCAAAGCTTTAGCACAAACACAATTGTCATGGCAGGAAGCTTGGTGGCATGCAGTCAAACATGGCAAGTTCTACATTTTGGTTCCTAGGCAGCAGGAAAAGACTGACCCATGGGATGGGAATTGAGCATCTGAGACCTCAAATCCTGCCCTCAGTGACCATTTAGCAAGGCATTACCTACGCTAACAAGACCTTAAAAGGGCTACTCTCTAGGGGTCTCTGGAGGCCAATTTTACTCAAACTATCACAAATACATACAGACAGATGTCTGAATATACCATATAATAAAAATGTAACCTATCCCATAGCATATGTAATTAATGTATAATATATGTTATTTATATTCATATATGTGATAAAATGCAAGATATGATGTGCAGAGAGAAAGAGAACAGAAATAAAAGAAATTTTGTCTCTTCCCTATTATAGCAAGTAGGAAACAAAAGTGAAGAAGGAACAGAAGGTAAAAGTCAGTCATTTGACCTAAATCATCCCAAGCTTTCAGGTGACAACTGGAAAATCATAGAATTTTCTTTCAAAAATTTGGTGTTATTACAACACAGACACCAAGAATTTTTTTTTCTTTTTTCTTTTTTTTTTCTTTTCTTTTTTTTTTTTTTTTGGAGCTGGGGACCGAACCCAGGGCCTTGTGCTCGCTAGGCAAGCGCTCTACCGCTGAGCTAAATCCCCAACCCCCACCAAGAATTTTTTAACTAGCAAGTGAATAAGAATAAAATCTTAGTGTATTAAGATGTCCGTGACTGATGAGCAGTATGACTGATAACTGGCCCAAATGCTGCAGACTCTATGCTTCTCAGGAGGTCTGCAATGACCAAGAACACAGGTTAGAATTTTGCCCAAATACCACACCAGCTGGAATACTCACACAGTTCAGGAGACTTGGGAACTATCTCACCAAACTCCACTCCAAGCCCCATCTCCCTTCTGGTCCACTTCCTCACCAGGAGCAGACCAGTATCCAGATACCACTTAAATTCTACAGCCTGCAATCCTACCAGGAGTTCCACAGTGGTCAAGGGCACGGAAGGCCTGCTCTAACCGGAGAAAAGAAAGAGGTTAACACTAAACAGAAACAAAGCTGCCTGCCTTCAAGAAGACCAGCTCTAACACAAGTTAGAGCTCTGCTTGCCTCCGAGGAGACTAGTTCCACTGAAAGACACTCAGGCCAGTTAATACCAGAGGGAACCAGATGACCAGAGGCAAGCACAAGAACATAAGCAACAAAATCCAATGCATTTGGCACTATTAGAACCAAGTTCTCACACTGAAGCAAATCCTGGATACACTAACATGAATGAAAATCAAGATAATGACTTAAAATTCCATCCCATGAAGATGATAGAGGCCTGTATTTAGAATATGAAGAACTCCCTTAAAGAAATATAGGTACATACAGACAAACAAGTAGAAACCCTTAAAGTAGAAGCAAATAAACCTCTTAAATAAATACAGGAAAGTAAAAATCAAGCAGGTGAAGGAAGTGAACAAATCTGTCCAAGAGCCAAAAATGGAAATAGGAACATTAAAGAAAACATAAAGCAAGGCAATCTTGGAGATGGACAATGTAGGAAAGATATCAGGAGATACAGATGCAAGCATCACTTACAGAATATAAGAGAAAGAAGAGAGAATGTCAAGCATAGAAGATATCCTAGAAAATATTGGCAGGTCAAAGACAATACAAACTGTATAAAGCTCCTAACCTAAAATATTCCAAATATTCAAAATATTTCAGTAAATTCTGGATACAATGAAAAGATCAAACCTAAGAATGATAGAAATAGAAAAGAGTGAAGAATCACAGATCACTGGGTCAAAAAAAATCTTCAAAACAATCACAGAAGGAAACTTCCCTAACCTAAAAGAAGAGATGGCTATAAATGTACAAGAAGTCTACAGAACATCAAAGAGACTGGAAGAGAAAAGAAAATTTTATTGTCACATAATAATCAAAACACTAAATGCACAGAACAGATCAAGAAGAGCTGTAAGGGTGAAACGCCAAGTAACATTAAGACAGTCCTATCAAAATTACACCACAATTCTCAACAGAGACTTTAAAAGCCAGAAGATTTTGAACAGATATCATCTAGACCCTAAGAGAACACAAATGCCAACTCAGGATACTATACGAGTAAAACTCTCAATCATCATAGATGGAGAAACCATGATATTCCATCACAAGACTAAAGTTAAACAATATCTTTTTACTAATTCAGCTCTATAGCAGATACTGGAAGGGAAACCCCAACACAAGGATAACTATACCCAAGAATATACAAGAAACTAAATATTTGACAACAAAAACAAAAGAAGAAAATCATATATGTATAATACTACATCCAGTAACAAAAATATCAGGAGCTAAAAAACCAGCTGTCTTTATTATCTCTCAGCAACAATGAACTCAATTCCTAATAAAAAGATGCAGGCTAATGGACTGCATACACAAAGAAAATCAAGCAATTTGCTGCACACAAGAAACAAACCAAAGTGACAATAACAGAGATGACCTCAGAGTAAAAGGCTGGAAAAAGGTTTCCAAGCAAATGGTCCAAAGAAACAAGCTAGAGTTGCCAGTCTAACATTCAATAAACTGCACTTTCAACCCAAAAGTTATCAAATGAGATGGGGAAGGACACTTGATATTAATCAAAAGGACAGTCTATCAAGAGGAAGTCTCAATCCTGAGCATCTATGCTCCAAATCCATTGGCTCCCACATTCGTAAAAGAAATTTTGCTAAAGTTTAAAATATCCATTGAACCTCACAAAATAATAGTGATATCTACAGAATATTCACCTGAAAACAAAAGAATATAGCTTCTTCTCAGCACATCGTGAAAAATTCTCGAAAATTGACCATATAATCAGTTACAAAACAGGCCACAACTGATACAGTAGTCCTATGCAGGCTATCAGATTACCAAGGACTGAGACTAGACTTCAATAACAACAAAAACAACAGAAACTTTATATACTCTTGGAAACTGAACAACTCTCTGTGCAATGATAATTTGGTCAGGGAAGAAATAAAGAAACTAAGGAATATGGAACTCAATGAAAATGAAGACATATCATACACAAATATTATAGGACATAATGAAGGCAGCATTAAGAGGAAAATTCATAGAACTAAGTTCCTTCATAAAGAAATTGTAGAGATACCATGCAAGCTCCTTTACAGCTCAACTGAAAGTTCTAGAAAGAAGCAAACACTACCAAGAGCTATAAAAGGCAGGAAATAATCAAACTCAGGGCTGAAATCAACCAATTTAAAACAAAGAGAAAAGTATGAAGAATCAAAAAAACCAAAAACTGGTTCTTTGAAAAAATCCACAAGATAGATAAAATCATAGCCAAACTATGTAAGGGCACAGAGACAGTATCTAAATTAATAAAATGAGAATGAAAAGGGAGACTTAACAACAGAAACGGGAGAAATTAAAACAATTCATCCAAACCTACAACAAAATCCTTTACTATTCAAAACTTGAAAATCTAGATGAAGTGGATGGATTTCTTCACAGATAACACATACCAAAGTTAAGTAGATTAGGTAAACAATTTAAATAGTGCCATAAGCCCTAAAGAAATAGAAATAATCATAAAAATAAACTCTCAACCAAAAAAAGCCCGGGGCCAGATGGATATAGTGCAGAAACCTACCAGACCTTCAAAGAAAAGCTAATACCAACACTCCTCAAATTATTCCACAAATAGAAACAGAAGGAACACTACTTGATTCATTATATGGAGCCACAGTTACTCTTACACCTTACCCACACAAAGACCCAACAAAGAAAGAGAACATCAGACCAATCTTGCTGATGAATATCAATGCAAAACTACTCAATAATATTCTTTCAAAATGAGACCAAAAACACATCAAAACCAAAGTTAACTATAATTCAGAAGACTTCATCCCAGGGATACAGAGATGGTTCAATATACAAAAACCCATTTAAATAACATACTATAAATAAACTCAAAGAAAACTACCACGTGATCATCTCATTAGATGCTTCAACACAATACAACACCCCTTCATGTTAAAAGTCCTGGAGAGATTAGGAATTCACAGCACGTACCTAAAAAATATAAAAGCAATGTATAGCAAACCAACAGTCAATGTAAAATTAAATGGAAATTAGAAGCAATTCCACTAAAATCTGGGACAAGTCAAGATTTCTCACTCTCTTCCTGCCTATTTAGTAAAGTACTCAAAGTTCTAGTTAGAGTAATTAGACAACAAAAGGATATCAAACAGATACATATTTGAAAGGGAGGATTCAAAGTATCACTATTTGCAAGTAATATGGTCTTATACATCAAGAACATCCAAAATTCTACCAGAGAACTACTACAGGTGATAAACAACTTCAGCAAAGTGACTGGATATAGAATTAACTCAAACAAGTCAGTAGCTTTTCTTTAAAAATGATACATAGATTGAGAAAGAAATTAGGGAAACAACATCCTTCATAATAATTACAAATATAAAATATCTTGGTGTAACTATTACTCACCAGGTGAAAGATCTGTATGACAAGAACTACAAATCCCTGAAGAAAGAATTCAAAGACCTCAGAAGATAGATAGAGCTCCCATGTTCATGGTTTGATAGGATTAACAGAGAAAATGGTCATCTTGCAAAAAGCAATCTTCAGATTCAATGCAATCCCCATCAAAATTCCAACACAATTCTTTACAGACATTGAAAATTTAACCCTAAACTTCATATGAAAAAAGAGGATAGCCAAAACAATTCTCAATAATAAAAGAACTTTCAGGGGAAATCACCATCCCTGACCTCAAGCTGTACTACACAGAAATAGAAATAGAGATTTAAAAACAACTGATATTGTTACAGAGACAATACTATCAATGGAATAGCAAACCTGTATACCCATGGACATTTGATCTTTAACAAAGAAGAAAAAATATACTGTGGATAGAAGAAAGCATTGTCAATAAGTGGTGCTGGCCTAACTCTCAATCTGCATGTAGGAGAATGAAAATATATACATATTTATCACATTGCCAAAAGCCAAAGTCCTAATGTATCAAAGACCTCAACATAAAACCTGAAACACTGAATCTAATAGAAGAGGAAGTTAGATTCTTGAACTCATTGGCACAGGGGTAAATTTCTGCACCAATGATGCAGGCTCTAAGATCAACGATTCAAAAAAGTGACCTCATGAAACTGAAAAGCTTCTGTAAGTTAAGGTACATAGTTAATAGGACAAATGAGCAACCTACAGATAATGGGGAAAATCTTCACTAACCCTACATCTAACCTGGGGCTAATATTTAAAATATATTAAAAATAAACAAGAAAATAAACCAATTAAAAATTGGGTACAGAGCTAAACAAAAGAATTCACAATAGAAAAATCTTGATTGAATGAGAAGCACTTACAATGTTCAAAGTCCTGGTCATCAGAGAAATCCAAATCAAAGAGACCAAGAATCCACCTCATACCAATCAGAATGGTTAAGATCAAAAACCTAAGTGACATCCCATGCTGGAAAGGATATGGAAAAATAGGAACACTCCTCCATTGCTGGTGGGATTTCAAACAAGTACAACCACTCTGGAAATCAATCTGATGGTTCCTCAGAAAATTGCAAATAGTTCTCCCTGAAGATCAAGCTATACCATTTTGGGCATATACCCAAATGTTGCTCCATCATACCTCAAGGACACATACTCCACAATATTCATAGCCAGAAACTATGTAAGTTACATTGTAAAAGCCAGAAGCTAGAAACAATTCAAGATGTCCCTTGACCAAAGCATGGATATAGCAAATGTGGTTCATTTACACAATGGATTACTATTCATTTATTTAAAATGAGGACACACAAATTTTGTAGGCAAATGTGGATGGAACTAGGAAATATCCTGATTGAGGCAACTCAGACTCAAAAGGACGTGCATGGTATGTACTCACTAATAAGTGGATATTAGCCAAACGTAATGCCTATGATACAACCTATAGACCTTAAGAAATGTAACAACACAGATGCCTAAGTGAGGATGCTTCAATTCCACTTAGAATGAGGAAGGAAATAATCACAAGTGGGTAGGAGAAGGGCAGGGATGGGGAGTGGAACAGAATGAGATGTGATGAAGGGGACAGGAGAGAAGCCCTGAGGGCTAAGAGAATGAATGGAAATAATGATCCTTGGACAGTGGGAGGTAGGGACCCTCTACAAAATAACAGAGATCTGGGAATTGAGAAACTCTCAGGACTCACTTGGGGTGAGCTTAGCCAAAGTGCCCAACACTGGAGAAAGGGAATTGGAAGAGTCCACCTCAAGTACATAGATAGGTCCTCAGTTGGAAGGACAGGGTTGTTAAACCAGAGGCAAATTTAGGACCCAGAATTGTTCTTGTCTAAAAGAACGTCAGGGACAAAAATGGAGTAGAAACTGAAGAAAATGCAGCAATCCAATGATCACCTCAACATGGGATTCATCTCATGGATGGACATCAATGCCTGGCACTACTATGTCATGTATGCTTACATGCAGGAGCCTTACATGGCTGTCCTCAGAGAAGCCCTACCAGCAGATGACTAGACAGAAGCAGATATTTACACCCAATTATTGGACTGAAGTCAGGGACCCCTATGGTTGAATTAGGGGAATGATTGAAAAAGCAGAAAAGGAGAGTGACTCCATAGGAAGTCAAGCGTCCTCAACTAACCCAGACCCCAGGGAGCTCACAGAGACTGAGCCACCAACCAGGAACATACACGGGCTGGTCCAAGGCCCATTGCACATACATAGCAGTGGTCTGTCTGGTCAGGTCTCAGTGGGAGAAGATGCTCTTAATATTTGAGAGACTTAAGGCTGCAGGAAAAGGGGAGGTCTGAAAGGGATGAGGAGGGAGGAAATCTCTCAGAGGCAAGGGGAAGGAGGAAAGTAATGAGGAATTGTGGGAAGGGTATTGAGGGGGCAACGACGAGAATGTAAATAAATAAAGTATTTTTTAAAAGGTGTGCATGGCTATCACATGAAAGAAAACTGTACTGTGCATCTATTTGTTGTTACTGTTGTCAGCACAATTACAGAGTGAAGAGAAGGAACAGCTCAGCAAATATGTATTTGTTTTGTAGTTCACATGAGAGCCTTGTCCTCATGAGTTCTTATTATCATTAATGATGGAGGGTAATTATTGGTCTGAATGATGCATTCCGGCATTCCAAGGCCCCAGTAAAGAGACAGTGTCTGCAAAACGCCCTAGATATATGCAAAGCTAATGTCTAGCACTGAAGCCAGTGGAAAATAGAGCCCTTGAAGGGCAGAGAGTGATGGCAGAGGAGGCACAGTTTGTGACAAAGCATGATAGAAATTTCCCACTGGCCTTGTGCTAAAGTTTGAACATACCAAATCCAGTGAGGACAGAGGATTGTGCCGGTGCAGGAAATATGGGACATCTCATCCAGGGAACAACATGGTTTTCATGGTTTTTCAAGAGAAAGCTTTTTTTTTTTTTTTTTTTTTGCTTTATTACTTTTGATTCTTATTTTTGCCAGTGGTGCTCTTTGCTACTGGAGCAAAACTCAGTAATAAAATCAATTCTAATTATGAGCAGAGACACAAGCTCAGGTTTCTATATATGTTCAACTTCTCTGTCAAACATATAAATTTTATATCATTACCAGTAAGCTATTTATTTTCTGGTTGCTTAATCTGAAATCCTATAGTCTTAATAGTTCTTTTTTTTTTTCGTTAAACATGATACTCTTTCAATTTTCCCAAATTGTACTCAACTGTGGAATGTATAACTAAATAAATAAATTTGGCATACATGTAATTAAATTTAAAATCATATGAAGCCCTCCCTTTCCTACACAATCATCTGTCTCTGTTTCTCTACTTCCTCTCTCTCTCTCTCTCTCTCTCTCTCTCTCTCTCTGTCTCTCTCTGTCTCTCTCCCTCTGTGTGTATCTATGTTTTTTGCTAAAAATAAAACTGTGGATAACTTGTGCAGGACAATATTTCTGAATATCCCAATATAATGTAGAGATGTTTTGTTCATTTTTCATATAAATGTAATTTTTGTAACTTTTAAAGAGACCATGATGATGTTTGCGAATTTTTCTTCTTAGAACTTGTTTTCAATTTACATGTTTTTTTTTGAGAATGATAAGAACCATTTCTTATATAGCACATTGACGTGCAAATGAATAAAATGGTATGTACTACAAAATTTCTAATTTTTATTGGACATGTTTTATTTACATTTCAAATGTCTTTCCCTTTTCCGATTTCCTGTCCATAAGCCCCTTATCCCCTCCTTCTCCCCTCCCCAACCACCCTCCCTTCCCACATCCTCCCCCACATTCCCTTACACTGAGGGTTCAACCCTGGCAGGACCAAGGGCTTCTCCTTCCTTTGGTGCCCAACAAGGCCATCCTCTGCTACATGTGAAGCTGGAGACTTGGGTTATTCCATGTATAGTCTTTGAGTAGTGGTTTAGTCCCTGGGAGCTCTGGTTGGTTGGCATTGTTGTTCTTATGGGGTTGCAAGATCCTTCAGCTCTTTCAATCTTTTCTCTAATTCCTCTAATGGGGGTCCCATTCTCAGTTCAGTGGTTTGCTGCTATCATTCGCCTCTGTATTTAACATTCTCTGGCTGAGTCTCTCAGGAAACGTCTATATCCAGTTCCTGTCAGCATGCACTTTTTAGTTTCATCAATCTTATCTAGTTTTGGTGGTTGTGTGTGTGTGTGTGTGTGTGTGTGTGTGTGTGTGTGTGTGTGTGTGTGTGTGTCTGTGTCTGTGTGTCTGTGTCTGTGTGTGTATACCCATATATATATATATATATATATATATATATATATATATATATATATATATATATATGGCATATATATATATGTCACATGTGGGGCAGGCTCTGAATGACCGTTCCTTCAGTCTCTGCTCCAAACTTTGCCTCTAAATCCACTCCTATGAATATTTTTGTTCCCCTTTTTAAGGAGTGAAGCTCTGAATGGCTGTCTCTTCAGTCTCTGCTCTAAATATAATTGCTTATGTTAGTTTTTATGGTAACTAAAATAAAGTGTATATTGATAAAAAAGAAAAAAGGAGTGAAGCATTCGCACTTTGGTCATCCTTTTTCTTGAGCTTCATGTGGTTTGTGGATTGTATCTTAGGTAATTCGATCTTTTGGGATAATATCCACGTCTCAGTGCCCATTGTGGTTCATGATATATTATTCCCTGTATTACATCCATTTGAAATTACCCTGAAATACTTAGTTAGAAGAGCTGCACATCTTCCATTCTTAATTACTAAGCAGTATACTGCTTTATAGATAATCTGCTGTGGTCATGATACACTACTGAGATAAACACAGAGTTTGTTAAGTGTAAAACTTTAATTCCTAATAAAGTTTTTATATTTTGCTTTTGTTTTGATTTTGTGTTGTGAAAGGACGAGACAGGGTATCATGTCACAGGCAAGATTGCCAGGCCTAAACTGAAACACACCAATCTCATATTTTGATCTCCAAAAAATTGCTAATGTGGTGGTCATGAGCAACCATTGATGGTTATATAACATTAGATCAAAAAAATAACCTTATGACATGACCTTTTTTCCATGGGCATTTCACTACACAATCTGAATTATTTTTATTTCAAACAAATATAAAATTGTTGTGAAGTAAAAGTGAGTTTGTTGAGACATAAGTGTCATACTTTTACCACATTAGACAATTCTGAATATACTATAATATGGAGAAGTGTTTTACTGACAGACAACGTTAATGGAAACGCTGTTCTCAGATTATCTTTGCTGGTACTTATCAATGTCAGCATTGATCACAAATGGTACTGAAACCACAGTGCAATATATTTGCATTGGATAGTAGAGAACAACCTGACTGTGTAATTTCTAAACATGTATGTCACTTATTTAAAATAAATTTTCTAGTATTCTTTTTCGATATCCATTACCCTTTCAAAATGAACACAAAATAATAGTACTTTCTTAAATATAAAATATATAAGTTTTCTGGATGAAACTTGATAATCACATTATAAATATTCATGTCATTTCTTTACTACCTTTACTATTATTATTTTGCTATTACCAGCTTAGTTATGTTTAGTTTTGACATAATTTAAAGCATCAATTTCAAGTGTTTCTATTTTAGTACATCTTCTACTTAAAGAAAATAAACAGTTCTTCATAAATATCTCATTTAAACTTAATCTTTTGATCAAAATAACATAATTTTCTGCTCTTAGTGTCACTCACTAAATAATGTATATGTATTCACTTGACAATAAATAATGCATGTCACTAAAAGGTGCAGTCTCTTGGTAAAGTAAACAAAGTAAAAGAAATGGAAAACTTTGAGGATTAAAAATATTAAAAAGTATAACTTATTTATTTTCTGACATGTCCTCTAGAGTCAACCTCATACTGTATAAAACAAACAAATAAACAAAACATCAGAAATTAACCATGTTTCAAAGTGGTACTCCACTGAAGTTCATGAACCTTTTATTTTGATATAATAAAAGAGTTTTGTCCAGAAACAGACTAACTCACAGCAGAAAATATCCTGGAATTAAATGTTTTCGGGGGGTTTATGATAGTGGTGTTTTTCCTTGTTTGTTTGTTTTGAAATTTGCACTGTTTGTTTCTAAAACTGCGACAAATATACTAAGAGAGGAAGAGGGTAAAGGGGAGGAGAGAATGAGGAAGAAAAAACTATATTAGACTTTACAGACATTCGTTTACTGGCTGCAGATGGTTCAGTACTTATGAATACTGGGTACTCTTCCAGAGAAGACAGGTTGAGGCCCATCAGCAATGTTGGTTTTTCACTCTAACTCTAACTCCAGTTCTGGATGATCCAATGTCTTATGTTTGCCTCTGAAGAGAGCATGAATGAACATGTTACACACAGACACAGACACACACAGACACACACAGACACACACACAAATAACAATTTAATTTTTGTAACTGATTCTTTTGGTGTTACACATTATTTAAACCAGTCTTACATATCCTCTCTTCCCCTCATACACTCACTTCACCTTTGCTGCAGCCCCTCAAAATAAAACAAACAGAAACAACCAAAAGAAGCAACAACCAAAACAGCAAAACAAACCATAGCAGACATCCCATCATTGAAGCCATAATATACAACAGTGTGTCCCAGAATGTATCCTCTTGTAGATACATTTCCAATTGCAAATGTACATTTGCAACTGGTCACTGGAATGGATGGAGATCTCTGGATTCTGTGACACAGTAAATATTCTCTCTTCACTCTGTTGAGGGCAAGAGGTCCAGTCACAAGTAGCAAGCCACTGCCTAGCTGCTTGAGGAAAACCACTCTCTTGCCCCTGTGGCGCCCAGTGAGGATGATCAGTACAGTCCCAGGAGTGATGCTGGAGTGCAACCTCCTCACGTGCTGGCTGAAGGGCTTCTTGCCATGGCTCAGCAGCTTCCGAGGTACTTCTTCAGTAGTATAATACCTAGGCATTTTTCTAAGCTTCACCACCAGGGTGCCACCGTTCTTGTCCCCACCAACCATTTTTGTGATGGTAGCAAGGACCTTTTCTTTCTTCTTCTTCTTCTCCTCCTCCACCTTTGTCTTGACAGCAGAGTATTTCCTTTTGTACAAGGCCTTTCTGGAATACATAGCAGATCGGGAGTACCTGCCAATTCTGCTCACCAGGACAGGGTTTCGGCTGCAAAGGGGCTTACTCTTCCTCAGCTTTTTAGCCTTAGGACTACCCTTTTTGACCGCACCAGCGGGCCGGGCCCGAGGGGGGTGGGGGGCAGCAGCATCACCGCCAGCCTTCAGGGCTGCAGGTTTCTTCTCCTTTTTATCAGGCTTCTCTGCCTTTTCACCCTCCGTCTTGCAAGACGGAAAAGAGCCTCAATCTCTTTCTGTCGGGTAACTGACTCTAGCTAAGTGATGTTTTTGATTAATTTAAAATTTAGAACAAAATGCATAGACTTTTTTGAAAATGACTTAGGAAACTCTGGGTTTTCTTTTCTTCTCAAAAATATTCTCTGTGAGTCCATGTGAGCTTCAGTCTCTGCCAGCCCATGTTTGCCTTGTGTAGTTGAATCTAGGGCCGTTTTCTCCTATTGTTCTCCATCCTCTTTATCACTCTTTCTTCTTACTCTTCAATGAGGTTCCCTAATTCCAAGTGAGGGTACCCAATGAAGACTTCCAGTTTATACTCTGTGCATCATGTCGAGCTGTGGCTCTCATAACATCTGCTGCAGGAGGATGCCTCTCTGAAGATGACTGGAAAAAGTTTACCAGGTTATCCTTATGAATCACATCATTGTTGTTTTGTTTATTTGTTGTGGGTTATATTTTAGTTGTTGTTTGTTTGCTTTGGTTTGATTTTGCTTTTTTTTATTGTTTAGGTTTTTGAGTTTTGCCAGTGTGCTTGGCTCTATCCTAAGTCACTTGGCAATCTAGTCTGTAATTCCTGGTTATCTAGGCCATGTACATCATGTGCTCCCTCTAATGGTAGGGTCACAGGAACAAGGGCTTCTCCTATTATTGATTACAGACAATGCCATCCTCTGCTATGTATGAAGCTGAAGCCATGGGTCCCCCCATGTATACTCTTTGGTTAGTGGCTTAGTCCCTGAGTACTCTGGGGCATCTGGTTGGTTGATGTTCATCCTATACGTTCACAATCTCCTTCAGCTCCTTCAGTCCTTTCTCTAATGCCTCCACTGGGGTCCCACTGCTCACTCAGTCTAATGGGTAGCTGCAAGCATCTTAATCTGTATCAGTAAGGCTTTGGCAAAGCCTCTCAGGAGACATCTATATCGGGTTCTGTCAGCAAGAACTTCTTGATATCAGCAATAGCGAATGGGTTTGGTGACTGCAGATAGGATAGATCCCTGGGTGGGGCAGTCTCTGAATGGCAGTTCCTTTACTCTCTGCTCCACTGTTTGTCCCTACATTCCCCAGTATAGGGGAATGCCAGGGTGTCGAGATGGGAATGGGTGGGAGGGAGGGAGAGAACGCATCCTTATATAAACAGGGGGAGGTGGGAGGGGAGAGGGGGAACCAGGAAAGGAGATAACATTTGAAATGTAAATACATAAACGATCCATAAAAAGAAAAAAGAAACAAGAAACAAATATCACTTGGCCACACCCACAAGTTTTGTACTACCTTTTCCCCAGCACTTCTTATAGGCAGTTCATACTGTAAGTAGAGGGTTTTGTGACTTGGTTTTTGTTCAGGTAATCATGGGTGCTGACCAATTACAAGTCCAACTGAGATTTACCCTGTGGGTCTCAGGAAATTCTTTAGCTTCCTTTAACTGATTACTAACAAAATAGCATTTGATAAGACTCCCTCAGACTTACCATTATCAACTGGAAGTAGTATAAATTATTTTTTTATTGGATCTTTTAAATTTAGATTTCATATGTTATCCTCTTTCCCTGTTTCCCATCCATAAACACCCTATCCCAACCCCTCTCCCCCTTCTTCTAAAGAGTGTTCCCACACCAACCCTGCTCCCTGCCCTAACATTCCCCTACACTGGGGCATCTAGTCTTTGCAGGACCAAAGGCTTCTCCTCCCATTGGTGCCCAACAAGGCCATCCTCTGCTACATATGCAGGTGGAGCCATGGGTCTGTCCATGTGTAGTCTTTGAATTGTAGGAGTATCTGGGAGCTCTGGTTGGTGGGGATTGTTGTTCTTATGGGTTAGAGACTTTCATCTCTCTCTTTTTACATTAGTGTGGTCATTAGTCATTTTTACATTAGTAGCTGCAGTCAGAACAAAATGCTACAAAGTGGGCATTTTAAAAGACAATTCTTGATGTGAGAACTTTAATGAGCCTGTGTAGACCCCAGTGAGGGCTTTCCTTCTATGTCTTCCAGAGTGTTCTTGTTTTTCCTTAGATGAAGGTAGGAGGGAGCATCTTTCTGTATTGTAAAGTAACACATCCTACCAATTTAAGTCTCAATTCAATTGAAAACAAACTGGAAGCTTCCACATCCAATTAGATCAGAATGTGATTTACTTTGGTAAAGTAAGAGTATGTTCATACAGAAAGTAACAAAAACAAAAAGAAAATATGGAAATGGCTAAGTATTAAAATAAATATGTTCTTTTGAGGTTTAAGGAAAGAGAAGACAAAATTGAGTTAATATGTATGATGTTTTCTCATTAACAAATTGTTTTTATATGCCTCAAACAAAACCAAAAGTCTATACCTATGAGTGTTTTAATTGCAGATATGTAAGAACATTGCATGCATGTTTGTACCTGTAGTGGCCAGAAGAGTCTATTTGGATCCTTGGTGCTGATATTGCAGCATGCTGTGAGCCACCTGCTAAAGCTCTTTCTGAAATTTATGAATGGAAGGAAGACCAATTTTTCTATCAGTGGTTTATTGCTAAGGAATGGTGTCAGCTATTTAAGGCCTATTCTTCAACATAATGAATGTTGCCATCTCATGTAGCACAGTGGCATATAAAAAGACAGCTCTGGCCAATAAACTTAAAGTACTTTAATGAAAACTGGTAAACCCTTTACTGCAGAACAACCATAAAAGGTCTTTTAATACTTCCACTTAGTCAAAGGATTTATAGATTTTATATATTGTTACACGTATGTTAAAAATCATCTGGAGAGTGTTATGCAAGATACTTCAAATAATGTAATAAAATACTTTTACAAAATACACACTTATTGATTTTTCAATCTTTGTCTTATAAATATTACACTATAGAGTATCATTCAAGAACTGTTTACTCACATAATTATCTAATTCTTTCATTTGTACATATCTTCCTCTCCCTAATCAACATCTCACTTCCTCCACTCCTTTTCAATTTTATGACCATTTTATTTATGACTACTACTGTATCACACACTCATATCCCACTGAGCATTGTTAGTGTTTCTCCTGTGGGTTAAACACTAACCACTTGAAATTGAGTAACCTATCAGGGCGCTTATTTTCCATCTCTCAACAGCCATTGGTTGATTGTAGCTCTACATTTATTACTTTTACTTCAAAGTAGAAATGAGATCATAGCATTTTACATTTTGAAAACATTTGGCTACAGTTTCTCATTTGAATGAATATCAAAATTCTTTTGTCACTGAATCATTTAGTGAATGAGTGATGATACATGGCATTATTGTTCATAATTTAGAGTATCAACATGCCTATTTCATTTTGCTTCAATATTAGACAGAGATAAACAATTGTAATTATGAAACTAGTTTGAGAAAAGACTGGATAAATTACTTTATCTAAAACCTGGGTTAATCAAAATCTATGAAAAATAAAATAACAAGAACTACTCTCATATATATATATACATATATATACATATATATTTCATTTTCTTTTTAATAAGATACTTTACCTATTAACATCAAATATATTATTCCATACTGACATCTATACTAATGCATGTTTTTGTTTTCTCAGTGTAACTTGCTTCTTCTTATGAGGAAGCCATTATTGGGTTTTTGTTTGGTTGGATGGTTTTGTTATTATTTTACGGTCCAGTCATTACCCCAATGTCAGTCGTCTCTCCTATAGTTCCTCAGCCCATTCCTCCTCCCCCTTGTCTCCAAGAGGATGTCTCTACTGCCTACCCACCCGAACTCCCACCAGACCTTTCCACTCCCTGGGACCTCAAGTATCTTGAGGGTAACGGACAATCATCTTTAAAATCAAAAGAAATGCTTTAACAATTATTGTTCTTCAATAGTCCATCCATCAACTGAATACAGAAATTATAAGAAATGCTGTATGAAAATTATTTTGCAACCAAATTGTAAAAGTAAATATGAATGAAATAAACATTAAACTTAGGCCCATAGAACAAATAACAAGACATAGTTTAATGTATTTACACATGAAAATTTTCAATTCTATGATATGTTTGAATTATTGAATTAATATAGTTCATAGAAAATTATACAAACTTTTAAAATTGTCATAAAACAAATCTATAGCTTCCAGTTTTAATGTTTACATTAAGATTTTACCCAGTAGGTCATTGAAGACACCCCTACAGGCTCGGGGGGGGGTATGTAGAAAATGATGCTTTAAGATTGTGAGAGTCACGTGAACTAAAGGACATCCTTCTCTGTGTGGACAGCTATGAAGAAGCAACCTCACGGTGCCATCTGCAAAGCGGATGCCGCGGCGGTGATTTGCAGAGACAGGACTCAGGTAATACGCAAACTGGATCACTGCCTTCAGACATGTTGGCACGGCAAGCCAACAGTTGGCACCAGAAGGAGTCCTCTTGGACCTGCTCCTTGGATCCTTGGGTTGTAGGATCTGGAGGACCATCAGTTCCCACCGCAGAGCTTACTGTGTATGAACAGCAATGGGTGGTGGTTGGGAGTCAAACCAATGCATTAGGAAAGCCAAAGACAGAAAAGGCTACTCAAGGTGAATTTTCAGGTGATTAGTGCAGGGCTTCCTAAGGAATTGAAGCTTGCGTCTAAGATATTGGGGACACATCTAGATGAAGAACAACTGAGTTCTAAGGTACATACTGCGTTATAAAGCATAGATCCACATCTCTTTTGAGGAATAAACCTTAATAAATCTCTAACCGCAAAAAAAAAAAAAGATTGTGAGAGTCAGAATGGATGAATAATTTCAAGGAGTCGGTGTCTTCTGACCAGAACAGGACTCAAATATGAACTCACAGAGACTGTTACCGTGCATAAAAGGTCTCCACGAATTCAATCAAGGCACGCAGGTTCTCTGCACTGAGAAGAGACATGGACACTGACAACCATCCCCACCCAAGAAACTTTCTCCAGTCAACACCTGCTTGCGATAAAAAGACTATTTTTATTAATCATTTTATTTATTTACATATCAAATGATATCTGCCTTCCCAGTTGCCACCTTTGATCCAATCCTCCCCTTTACCTCTACGAGGGAGCCCTTCATCCATTTACCTACTCCAGCTTCACTGCTCTATTGCCTCCCTAAGTTGGGGCATCATGCCTCCACAGGACCTATGGCTTTCTCTCTCATCCTTGCCAGATAAGGTAATTATAGTGACTATTCCTGATTGTCAACTTGACTATATCTGGAATGAACTACAATCCTGAATGGAAGGCTCATCTGGGATCCTGATCTTGAGGCTGGGAGATATAAGTTTCTGACTTGGATCTTGGCATGGAGATCTTGAAGCATAGTGTCTATGAATCCCAGGCAAGGAGATCTCTTGAACTCAAGATCATCTGAGACAAACCAAGTCCCAGATCCAGGCATTGTGGTACACACTTTAAATCTGGGCCACAGCTTCTTCTAGAGATATACATAAAGACATTGGAAGAAGGAAGACACTCTGTTATTTGCCTGCTTGCTTTGTGTGACTAATCAACTGCTAGATCCTTGTACTTCCATTCACAACTGCTGCTGGACCATTACTGGACAGTTGGACTACAAATAGTAAGTCATCAACAAATTCTCTTACTATATAGAGACCACCCATAAGTTCTGTGACTGTAGAGAACCCGGAGCAATACAGAATTTGGTACCAGTAGTAGGATATTCCTGTGATAACCTGACCATGTTTTGGGGAGGACTGTGGAAGGACTTTGGAATTTTGGCTAGAAGAGCCATTGGGTAGTAAGATCCCTGTGGGATTTTCTGTAGGAGCTTGGAAGACAATGTTAAGAACAGTACAGAAGATGGTGTGTGACTTGTGAAATTTCAGAGGGATGCTTAAAGACTCTTATCAGGACTGTTGCTGTTTTGATTGTAAAGATTCTGAAGTTTTGGTTAGTTGGGGCTAAAGGATCAGCTGAGGTTGTCAAGATACCAGAACTACTAAAACAAAACCTTTGGTTCCTGGGATGATTGATGCTGATCAACTAGAACTAAGAAATTAGTGGCGGCATGCTCACTGGAACCAGATACATATCTCTCCTGAGAGATACATCCAGAACATGTCAAATACAGAGGCAAATGCTAGTAGCTCACTACTAAACTGAGAACAGGACCCCTGTGGAGGAATTAGAGAAAGGATTGAAAGAGCTGAAGGGGCTTGCAACCCCATAAGAACAACAATGCCAACCAACCAGAGCTTCCAGGGACTAAACCACTAACCAAAGACTATACATGGACTGACCTATTGCTCCAACTGCATATGTAGCAGAGGATGGCATTGCTGGGCACCAATGGGAGGAGAAACCCTTGGTCCTGCCAAGGTTGGACTCCCATTGTAGGGGATTGTAGAGGGGTGAGGAGAGTAGGTGAGGAGGGGAGTACCTTTATAGAAGAAGAGGAGGGAGTGGGGATAGGGGGCTTATGGACAGGAAAGTGGTAAAGGGAATAACATTTGAAATGTAAATAAATAAATAAATATCCAATAAAAAAAGGAAAGAAGAAGAGGAGGAGGAGGAGGAGGAGGAGGAGGAGGAGGAGGAAGAAGAAGAAGAAGAAGAAGAAGAAGAAGAAGAAGAAGAAGAAGAAGAAGAAGAAGAAGAAGAAGAAGAAGAAGAAGACAACTTCGACGACGACGAAGACGAAGACGACACCAGCATCATTGAGGTGAAATTTGAAATTTTCTGGAAAGTGATTTCTGAGAGCACAATGAAGCTGTGCTCCAGAGACAGACAAGGTTGTTCCTCATGCTGGACTTGGTAATGTGTAAGAATCACACAGGTAGTACTGGTTTTGAAGGCATGACGTAGTTATGAATGGCAGTTGAGGCTTGGCACTCTGAGAGTCCATGGAAGGCCATTGGTGAAGGTGCAGCCTCAGTTGCAATTTATGACCCAGGACTGAAGGGGTCATGCAAAGGAGTTGAGGTTTGTCACCATTCAGAGAGCCTATGAGGGGCTATTGGTGAAGCCTAGTTGCAGCGGAAAATAGCAGTGTTTTGGAGATGCCAGTGCCATGGGATGACCACCAAGAAGAGCAGCAGCAGTGAAGTACAGACAGCTGGAGACTAGAAGTCAAAGTGCATACTACAAAGCACAGAGCCAGAGAAGAGACCCAAGCTCTTGGAGGAGCCATGAAGACAGTGAATAGATCCCAGACATTGGATGGTTATACTTGGATTTTGCTTTTTATTGTGACTGTGCCCTGATATTTTTCTCTCTTGAAGGAAGAAAGTGTTTTAGTGGAGACCACAGTTAAGAGGCTTTGAATGGTAAAAAGACTTTGAATTTTAAAGACTTTGGATATTTTAAAGGGATTGAATGTTTAATATCTAAGAATTCGTAAATACTGTGGAACATTTAAAGTTATTTAGCTCTTGGGGAAGAATAAGGACATAAGGATTGAGGCTTAATAGTGATGTTTGTGTGTCAAGTTGACAAGGGGTCAATTGTACTAGCTGGTTTTGTGTGTCAACTTGACACAGCTGGAGTTATCAAAGAGAAAGGAGCCTTCCTTGTGGAAATGCCTCCATGAGATCTAGCTGTAAGGCATTTTCTCAATTAGTGATCAAGTGTTGGAGGGCCCATTTTAGGTAGTGGGTTCTATAAGAAAGCAAGCTGAGCAAGGCAAGGGAAGCAAGCCAATAAGTAAAATCTCTCATGACCTCTGCATCAGGTCCAGTTTCCTGCTTGAGTTCCAGTACTGACTTACTTTGGTGATGAACAACAGTGTGTTAAGTAAGCTGAATAAACCCTTTCCTCCCCAATTTGCATCTTGGTTATGATGCAAGGAACAGAAACCCTGACTAAAACAGGAATCCTCTGCTACTTATACAGCTGGAGCCATCATTCCCTCCATGCATACTTTTAGTTGGTGGTTTAGTCCCTGGAGGCTCTGGGAAGGTCCGGTTTGTTGATACTGTTGTTCTTCCTATGGGATTGCCAGCCCTTTCAGCTTTTCAGTCTTCCCACTAACTCTTCCATTGGGGGTCCCTGGGCTTAGTTTGATGGATGGCTGTGTGTGTTTGTATCTGTATTGCTCAAGTGCTGGTAGAACCTTTTAGGGAACAACCATAGCAGGCACCTGTCAGCAAGCACTTCTTGGCATCAGCAATAGTGCTTGAGTATGTGTGTGTGGTTGTCTGCAGATGAGATGAATCCTTAGGTGGGGTAAAATCTGGATGGCCTTTCCTTCAGTCTCTCTTCCATTTTTTGAATCTGCCTTTCCTTTGGACAGGAACATTTCTGGTTTAAAAACTTTGAGATCTGTGGGTGGCCCCATCCCTCTACTAGGGTCTATGCCTATCTACTGTGGAGTAGGCTCTACAGGTTGTATCTCCCCTATGTTGGGTATTTCAGCTAATGTCTTCATCTTTGTTTCCTGGGAGCCTCCTGCTTCCCTGGAGTCTGGGACTTTCTCGTGGCCACTTAAAACTATTAATCTCCAAAGGAGGCTCACTTATGTATATTAGCAACCCCTAGACATAGGTCCCTTCCTAGCAATAAATACTGTCTCATATTTCTTTGTAGGGCATATTTGTCTTACTTGTCTTTATTTTATATATTATGGTTTCCAATTGTGTGATTTTCTGAGTTTTGGTTTGTTTGTGTGGGTTTCTTGTGTTTTATTTTATTGTTTTGCTTTTATTCTTTTATTTTCTTTTATTATTATTTTTGCCTGTTGATTATATAAAGGTAAAGAGAAAACAACAGAACTGGATGCTTTGAGAGGTGAGAAAGTTATGGGAGGATTTGAAAAGGAGAAATTGTGAGGAGGGTATATTTTATGAAAAAAGTATTTCTATTGATGTTTCTAGAAATGTAGGCACACATGCCAATACACAAAGATATATTATGTAACAATAAATGGAAAATAAATCCAGGAGTTTGAAGGAGAACAAAGAGTGGCATATTGACAGTTTAGAGGGACGGAAAGGGAAAAAAGACATGATAACAAATTTTAGAGAACAAATGATTGTCAAAAACAAATAAAGTATTATCAGTATCCCAACAATAAATAAAATTATCAATTTTAATACCCCATCATCTCTTGTAGTAGGTTAGTATTTTTTAGTTTGCTTGAAAACAAGTTTGAATATTCTATTTCAAAGCCTATTGCATATGAGCTGACTTTGTTCTATGACAGATTTCCCTTACCACTTCTGTTTGTTAACCTGGCATTACATTTTTTTGTTGTTGTTCTTTTTTCTTATATATTATTTTGTACTCAAACATACTAGATATTGAAGCATATTTAAATGACTGCACATTCTCTTTTTTTCTTTTATTATTTTTAATTCAGTGACAAAAGGTGTTTCTGGTGTGGGTTTCCCTGTACAATACTCTGACAACAGCTACTAATTCTTGCAATAACTTTTCTTTGGTTACTCTAAGAATCCATTTCTTTAGAAATATTTTCTTTTGATTCTTCTTCCCTTTATAGTAGTAGGCCTGTTTGCACACTGGATTTTCTCTTATGATTGATTCCTGTAATCTTCATGTTAACTATGCCACTTGCTTCTTTTTAATACCTAATTAAGTTTTTAATAAATCAGTATAAGAACAAATGGATGAATATTGAAGTGTACAGTAACCTCAACATGATTCTTTCTCAGTTGTACCTTATCTTTTATTTAAACTTTTATTCCTTTCTGTCTCTTTAGTGTTTGATGGATAAAAGTTAAGTATGAAAACATGGTAACTTTAAAAGTTTCCACCGAAATGAGAAAAATTAAATGTCATCCTGTCCAACATCAGCATCTTTGGGATTTAGCCTGAAGACTTCTGATATCTCATATTATGTGGAAGCTAGCCTGAAAATTGAGTTTGGCGTATGTGCTGAGATTTAAGTGGCAACAGAGAGTTGGAAATTTTCTCTTGGAAAAGCAGGTTTATCTCTTCAACATTAGCAGTAAGTTATATTATATAATCCTGGAATTATATTTTAAAATATTCTTGAATTTGACATGTCCTTGAATGAGTCTGGTCTGAAGAGGTTTCAGGGAAGGTAGTATACACATATGTTTTAACTTTTACTTTCCAAAAGATCAGAACAAACTAGTGGTATTGGGGGAAGATAGAAACTATACACCCTATGATTGAAGCTGTTTCCAGGGAAATTGTGGATGTCTTAGACATAGTAAATAGTAAGCACGTCAAAGAATCAATGAAGTTAGAACACAGAAGAAAGTCACCTAAGGTAATCTAATGTGAAAATGAAAAAAAATAATTTAACAATCCAAATTAAAAAATGATGGTAACAGATGTTAAAAGAATAAAGGAGTTCAAGCTAGCGTGTAGCTCAGTGATAGGCCACTTGCCTTGAATATACAACATTCTGCACTGCATCTCAACACTATTAAGGTCAATGAAACTGTGGAAAACACATGGTCCTTTAATGTGAGCCATAAATTTATGAGAGTCAATGTTTACAGAAATAGACAAAATACTCTTTAGGTAGAGGGTTTTTTTTTTTTTACTTAATAGTGGTGCAGTCAAAATCTAAAAGTAAAATTTATATCAAGAAACAAAGGCATTCTTTAACATTAGACAGAATGTAGAATATATGTTGGTCTTGTGCTAAGTGGAGTGCAGTTGCAAAGACTACATAGGATTGTCAAGTCATGGTCAATAGGTATGGATCTATAATTAAACTCCATCTTTCATCATCTGTGTAGGCTTCTGCACAAGCCTTATAATCCAAGTGACTGTACTATGTGCTTAAAACAAAACTGCAAACACTGTCAGATATAATAAGCATGAAGTTCCCTTAAGGACAAAAATTAGACAAGGGCGACTAACTTTGATGTAGGTGGTGCTGCCTCCCAGTTCCTTGTACATAATTCTGTCAAGCTCTGCTTTGCTAGCTCACAGATCTGATGGAATTTTTCCCTACACTACATTTTCAATTAATTTCTGTGCCTGAGTATACTTTAGATTTGTAAATAAATGTGTGTTTGCTCAGTACAAAAGGATCAATTCTAATTTGAAACAACAGGTAGAAAGAAAAAAACCTGAATAATTCAATTGGCTAACAAGGTCCTTGTTTGCTTTGATCACACTAAACTCTCAAATATGCCTCATTTGAAAATGAGAAAGATTAGGGGAAAAAAAGATGAAATAGAAAGTGAACACTGCTGGCATGATGAACGTGTCAGGCCACACCAGTGTTTTATATTTTAATTCAATTTCAGCAAATTCACATGTGCATGCTTAGGTGGTGATTTGAAAGAGAGAGGTGGCAGTGTGACTGTTTTTTGACAATGTGTTCTAACCCAAATACAGGATTGTAAGGGAACCTCTATTATGTCCATTAGGGCTTTGGATCAAGTAAAAAGTACCACCTGTGATTTGTGGCTCTTAGTGACTTTGCAGCAAGGCTAGATAATGTGATTAGAAGTAAGTGTGGCTTTCCAACACACTTCAGGAGCGTAAACTAATCTTCCTTTTTCATTCCATCATTGTACTCTCATCCGTTTCAAATATTTAGGTCTCAGTTTGTGTCAAGAAATGCTTAATGTAATCTTAGACCAAAACACAGCTTTTATAATGAAACAATTAAATGGAATTGTTGTCAGATATTTCGAAAAAAGGTTTTAAAAATAAAAGCTAAAGCAAATTTTAATTTTAAAACTAATTGGTAATGTTTGAAGAACCAATATCTTTAACAGGAGGTTTTTACACTTTTCCCTTTTCCCAACATTTTCTTCCTATTAATTTCTATTTTAGCTTTCACATTATCCTCACATGTAGTGGCCTAATTGATATTTTTAGACATATTGTTCATTTTTATAATGATATATAGAAATATGGTGTTCCTTAAATCTTCATGAATGAATAGCAGATGTTCCTAATCTGGTTAATAATGATTGGTTTTTGTGTGTGGCATACAGGGTCAGAATTAGTATTATAGGACCAGAAAATGACAATAAGTGTCTTATTTATATAAAGTGTGAATAGTTTATTTATTTAGGAACATTATTCATTCTAAAATTGTACAATACAACTTATCTTTATTTTAATTTTCCTCAATAAGTTTGGTTGAAAGAGAACCCAAACTGTTCTACTCTAGGTGAGTAGTTTTGACTCATGAACCCCTTTTTCCAGCCAAGCATTTATCATCTACAGATTGATGGGTATAGTTAGAGGGTATTGTTCTGGTTTCCTACTATTGCTATGGTAACATAATGATAAAAATCAACTTTGAACAAGGCAGAATGTATTTGGCTTACATTTCCAGGTTGCATGCATTGTTCAAGGGATTTCAGGCAGGAGCTGTGACAAGAATCTGAGGAAGATATTGTGGATGAAAACTGCTTGCAACTTTGACAATAAGCCTATATTTATATAGCTCTCTTATATAGTCCAGAGTGACCTTCCTATAGAACAGTGTTGTCCATAGGGGGCTGGAGTCTTCTACATTGTGTAACACTCACGATAGCCCTCTCCAGATATGCCCAGACTGATTTCTCTTCCAGAGCTTCTAGCCTGTGTCAAGTTGACATTTGAAGATAATAGGACTGACAGTACAGAGCATGAGAAGCTACAGAGTTCTCATGCTGTTATTTTGTCTGTGCCTCAGCAACTCCTCAAGAATAATATAACCATGAGATTCAAGGTGAGCAAGAACTAGTGTACCGACATCAATTGGACTTTCCTAACAGTTCACACAAACAAGCAGTTGTGATGCTCTGACAAATTGCAAATTCAGTATTTTTATTGGATATTTTCTTTATTTACATTTCAAATGGTATCCCCATTTCCAATTTCCCCTACAGAAACTCCGTATCCCATTCCCCCTCCCCCTGTTTCTATGAAGGTGCTCCCCTACCCACACACTAACTCACTCTTGCCTCCCCTTCCTGACATTCTCCTGCACTAAAGAATCAAGCCTTCCCAGGACCAAGGGCCTTTTCTTTCATTGATGCCCAACAAGACCATCCTCTGCTACATATGTAGCTGGAGCTTGAGTCCCTCCATGTTTACTCTTTGCTTAGTGGTTTAGTTCCCTGGAGCTCTGGGGTATCTGGTTGGTTGATATTGTTGTTCCTATTGGGTTGCAAACCTCTCCAGATCCTTCAGCCCTTTCTCTAACTCCTCCATTTGGGACCCCATCCTTAGTTCAATGGTTGGCTGTGAACATATGCCTCTGTATCTGTCAGGATCTGTCAAAGCCTTTCAGGAGACAGCTATATATCAGCAGCTATATATCTCAGTCTCCTATCAGCAAGCAATTCTTGGCATTTGCAATAGTGTCTGGGTTTGGTGTCAGTATATGGGATGGATTCCTAGGTGGAGCAGTCTCTGGATGGCCTTTCCTTTAGTCTCTGCTCCAAACTTTGTCTCCCTATTTCCTCCTGTGATTATTGGTAGCCCAATTACAAAAAAACACATATGGTATGCACGCACTGGTAAGTAGATATTATGCCAAAAGCCCAGAATACACCAGATACAATTTACAGACCATATGATGCTCAAGAAGAAGGAACACCAAAGTTTTGATGCTTTAGTTCTTCTTAGAGGGTAACAAAATTCAATATTCTTAAAAGCCTTTATTATTTATATTTCTTATTTCTTTTTTTATCTCTTAACCTGAACCTGCTTCATGAATAAATCTTTTTCTTTGAAATGATAGATTTTCTTTCTTTCTTTCTTTCTTTCTTTCTTTCTTTCTTTCTTTCTTTCCTTTTACCTTCCTTTCTTTATTTTTTCTGCTTCTCTCCCCCTTTCAGGTAAACATTTCATTCTTGTCTCGTTTTTCTACTCCTGTGACAAAACACTATATCAAAGACAACTTATAAAAGAAAATAATAAATTGAGCTTCCAGTTAAAAGGAATTAAAATCTACGATGTCAGAGCAAATAATGAGCAGCAACAACTGGCAATTCATCTCTTAATCCTCAAACATGGGCATATAGAAAATACTGGAATGACACAAGACTTTTGAAACCTCAAAGGACTTCTCCTCCCGTGTCACATGACTTCTATGTAGAGCATATACCTTGTAATCGTTCCCAAATAGTTCCATAAAATGGTGACCCTCATTTCACAATAGGGCTGCATTGTCATTCAAACCACCACATACAGATAACCTCATGTTTAGAAATATTTAATTTTCATGATACAACTATATGGAAAAATTGACTATTAAATTTACTTCATTGATACAGCAATCTCAAAAAATGGTGATATTTGACAGAAAGAGTAAGCTTGGCTCCCAAGTGGTCACATAGTCCCTAGAGGAAATTAAGGGTATAGTCTAGTGCACTGTGTTAGCAGAATATGAACTTCAATGTGGTATTTAATTAATTTTAATTTACAGTGTGTTCACATTGGAGATAAGCACATAATGAGTCAACAAGTATCTGCCTTTACTTCTTCTCACTAGAATGCACAGCATCTCAATGGTGAGAATACAAAGCAATAAAGGAAATAATATGGCCAGTTTGAAATAAAATAGTTTGCAACTCTTAGATTGGAAAAATATTTTTAGTACCTTTCTAATTTTCTCTCTATTGAAAACATGCTGATTAAACTATCTAGTCACCAGGAGAACATATTCTCCTCACCCACTAAGTTGTGGCTCAAGGGGGATCATAAAAACCAAAAGAACTCTCAAAAGCAGAGTCAAAATCTGTGAACTATGAAGATTCAGGTATTGCTCTCAGGAAGCAAGTTTCCATCCAAGAAAGACAACAGTTCATGGTTACTCAAACTACATATAAATGGCAGCAGGGGAGGGGAATATTCAAAATTCCTTTTAGTGAATAATAACTATTTCTCATTGTGCAGTAATTTTTTAATGTTTTTAATTAATTGGTATCTGAATATGAAGTTACATAATTTTAATATTTTCACAAAGTTTAGACAAGAAGATTGAAATTATTATTCATATAGATTCATTAAAAACCACAGGAATAGTCCTGATATTATGTGACTTTATTTGTATTGAAATTTTATGTATTTGTAACAAGTATCAATATGATGGACTTTAGTTAAATGGAAATCTTTTTTATTTTACCTGCGTTTATATTAATTTTTATTTTATGATTATATTTGTATTTATTTTAACTGTATTTATATTTATTTTCTCTTCTATTGAAAATAGATTATTTTGCCATACAATAAATCCTGATTACAGCAAAAGACCAAACATTAGCTATTAAGTCAGGCTCCAGGTTGAAATAAGAAAAAATATCCATGTTATGATACTGAAATGATTACTGATGTTATATTGAACAATTATAGAGTATAAGCTTGGTGAGAAATGCTTTGTGTCCACTTGCTATGATCTACCATAACTATGCAATATTTTTTAAATAAATGATCAGTCAACAATAAATTAAGTAAATATGAAAGAGACAAGGTCTTAGGTAAATACGTTTTTTTTGTTTTGTTTTGTTTTGTTTTTTACTTTTTATTTTTTTTTTATTAACTTGAGTATTTCTTATATACATTTCGAGTGTTATTCCCTTTCCCGGTATCCGGGCAAACATCCCCCTCCCCCCTCCCCTTCCTTATGGGTGTTCCCCTCCCAACCCTCCCCCCATTGCCGCCCTCCCCCCACCAGTCTAGTTCACTGGGGGTTCAGTCTTAGCAGGACCCAGGGCTTCCCCTTCCACTGGTGCTCTTACTAGGATATTCATTGCTACCTATGAGGTCAGAGTCCAGGGTCAGTCCATGTATAGTCTTTAGGTAGTGGCTTAGTCCCTGGAAGCTCTGGTTGCTTGGCATTGTTGTACATATGGCGTCTCGAGCCCCTTCAAGCTCTTCCAGTTCTTTCTCTGATTCCTTCAACGGGGGTCCTATTCTCAGTTCAGTGGTTTGCTGCTGGCATTTGCCTCTGTATTTGCTGTATTCTGGCTGTGTCTCTCAGGAGCGATCTACATCCGGCTCCTGTCCGTCTGCACTTCTTTGCTTCATCCATCTTGTCTAATTGGGTGGCTGTATATGTATGGGCCACATGTGGGGCAGGCTCTGAATGGGTGTTCCTTCAGTCTCTGTTTTAATCTTTGCCTCTCTCTTCTCTGCCAAGGGTATTCTTGTTCCCCTTTCAAAGAAGGAGTGAAGCATTCACATTTTGATCATCCGTCTTGAGTTTCATTTGTTCTAGGCACCTAGGGTAATTCAAGCATTTGGGCTAATAGCCACTTATCAATGAGTGCATAGCATGTATGTCTTTCTATGATTGGGTTACCTCACTCAGGATGATATTTTCCAGTTCCAACCATTTGCCTATGAATTTCATAAAGCCGTTGTTTTTGATAGCTGAGTAATATTCCATTGTGTAGATGTACCACATTTTCTGTATCCATTCCTCTGTTGAAGGGCATCTGGGTTCTTTCCAGCTTCTGGATATTATAAATAAGGCTGCAATCAACATAGTGGAGCACGTGTCTTTTTTATATGTTGGGGCATCTTTTGGGTATATGCCCAAGAGAGGTATAGCTGGATCCTCAGGCAGTTCAATGTCCAATTTTCTGAGGATCCTCCAGACTGATTTCCAGAATGGTTGTATCAGTATGCAATCCCACCAACAATGGAGGAGTGTTCCTCTTTCTCCACATCCTCGCCAGCATCTGTTGTCCCCTGAGTTTTTGATCTTAGCCATTCTTACTGGTGTGAGGTGAAATCTCAGGGTTGTTTTGATTTGCATTTCCCTTATGACTAAAGATGTTGAACATTTCTTTAGGTGTTTCTCAGCCATTCAGCATTCCTCAGCTGTGAATTCTTTGTTTAGCTCTGAACCCCATTTTTTAATAGGGTTATTTGTTTCCCTGCGGTCTAACTTCTTGGCTCAGCCGTTAAAAGCTAGGCTCACAACCAAAAAAAAATACGTTTTTACTATGCCAAAATAACCTTAAAAATATAGTTGAGGCATATCAATTATGCTATGCAGAAATGAATGAAAAAAGTAAATATCTCGTCTTCCCTTTAGTTGCAATGTGGTATATAATACCATAGATAAGTCATTTGTACAAACTGATAGTACAATAATTTTCTATTGAATTACTTTATAGTATCCATTGAATATTATGATCTGAATGAGTTGTACTGGATTGAACCAGAGCATTGGGGGAAAAAAGACATATGCAAATGAAATACTGAATAAAGACACTTGTCTTGAAAGTATGGGATTAGCCCATGGGTGAGAGAGCTGGACCCTCAGAAGTGCAGACACTCCGGAGAACTCAGAGTCAACAAATACTTTCTGCCCACTTTCCTGACCCAAGAGGAAATCATCTAGTGACATCTGTAGCACCTGGGCAAAGAGACCTAGGAGCCGTCAGAGGCAGGACACTTTGGGTTTCTGCCTGCACCAAGAGCTGAAAGTCAGTTGCCAGGTGCTCCTACACACTTGAGAGCAGAGTTAAGACATACTTTTCTGCTCTAAGAGACCTGCCAAATGGCCCCAGGATACACAAAGGCAGAAGTCCTCTGGTACAGGACACTTCCTGTTTCTGGCTGTACCCAGAACTGAACTGAACCTATCCTACAGCTTTCTGTACCCAAATCCAACCCTCCAAGGTGGGGGGGAGGGGGAAGCAGAACTCCCTGAAGTGCTGACAATACTGAGACCACAGGACAGCCTACCAATTTTGCCCACTTCTGCCAACTTCTGCTCACATTCCTAGCCCAAGAGGAAACTGCATAGTGCCTCTGGATACAGGAATATAGGAGCTGTCAGCAGCAGGAACCAGCTGGTTTCTGGCTGCTCCCTGAACTGAACTGAACCAATACCACAGCTCCCTCCACCAAAATCCCATGGGGGAGAGAGCTGGACCTCAGAAGTGTTGACATTCCTGAGAACCCAGAGACAACAACATTTTCTGCCCACATTCCTGACCAAAGAGGAAATCTCCTAATGCCATTTGTGACCTCTGGGCACAGGGACCTAGGAGCAGTCAGGAGCAGGACCCTTCAAGTTACTGCACTGAGAGCTGAAAACCAGTCACCAGGAGAGCCTACACACCTGAGAACAGAGCTATTTGTTCCCAGATCCAGCTGAAAGAAAACAGGTCTACAAAAGGGCTGACACACAGGCCTACAGGAGGACCAAGACACTTTCAGAATCAGCAAAACAAGCCAAGACCAATGACAATCTGATGGCAAGAGGCAAGCACAAGAAATGAAGAAACAGAAAGACTAGTTGGCATAATCAGAGCCCAGTTCTCCCAACAAAGCAAATACTGGATATCCAAACACACAGGAAAAGCAAGATTTGAATTTAAAATCACATTTTATGAGGATGATGGAGGATTTCAAGAGGGACATAAATAACTCCCTTCAAGAAATACAGGACAACAGAAGTAAACAAATAGAAGCCTTTAAAGAGGAAACACAAAAATCCCTTAAAGCTTTCTCTAAATAATTACAGAAAAGCACTAGCAAACAGGTGAAGGAAATGGACAAAACCATGGAGGATTTGAAAATAGAAATAGAAACAATAAAGAAAGCACAAAAGGAGATAAACTTGGAGATAGAAAACCTGGGAAGAGATGAGGAGTCACAGATACAAAGATCACCAACAGAATACAAGTGATACAAGAGAGAATCTCAGGGCAGAAGATATATAGAAAACATTGACACAACCATCAAAGATAACTGAAAATGCAAAAAGCTCCTAGCACAAAACATCCAGGAAATCCAGGACACAGTGAGAACATCAAACCTGAGGATAATAGGTAAAAATTCTCAAGGTAAAGGGCTAGTAAATATCTTCAACAAAATTATAGAAGAAAACTTCCCTAGACTAAAGAAAGAGATGCCCATAATCATACAAGAAGCCTACAGAAATCCAAATAGATTGGGCTAGAAAAGAAATTCCTCCTGTCACATAATATTGAAAACACCAAATCCACAAAACAAAGAAAGAATTTTAAAAATAGTAAGGGAAAAGGTCAAATAACATATAAAGGCATACCTATCAGGATTATACTAGACTTCTCACCAGAGACTATGAAAGCCAGAAGATCCTAGACAGATGTCATACAGACTATAAGAGCACACAAATACCAGCCAAAGCTACAATATCCAGCAAAACTCTCAATTAACATAGATGAAGAAACCAAGATATTCCATGACAAAACCAAATTTACACACTATCTTTCTAAAAATCCAGCCCTAAAAAAGGATAATAAGTGAAAAACTCCAACACAAAGAGGGAAACTATACCCTAGAAAAAGCAAAAAGTAATCCCCTTGCAATGAACACAAAACAAGAGAGACACACAAGCAGAATTCCAATTCTAACAACGAAAGTAACAGGAAGCAACAATCATTATTCCTTAACATCTCTTAACATCAATGGACTCAATTACCCAATAAAGAGACATAGACTAACAGACCTAGATAAATAAACAGGACCCAGCATTTTACTACATATGGGAAACACACCTCAAAGATAAAGATATAAACTACCTCAGAATAAAAGTCTGGAAAACAACTTTCCAAGCAAATGGTCCCATGAAACATGCTGGAATAGCCATATTAATATTGAATAAAATCAACTTTCAACCAAAAGTTATCAAAAAAGATAAGGAAGGACACGACATATTCATCGAAGGAAAAATCCACTAAGATGAACTCTCAATCCTAAATATCTATGCTCCAAAAACAAGGGCACCTACATTCATAAAAGAAGCTTACTAAAGCTCAAATAATACATTGTACCTCACACAGTAATAGTAGGAGATTTCAACACCCCACTCTCATCAATGGAAAGGTCATTGAAATAAATATTAAAGAGCCATAAAGAAACTAACAGAAGTTATGAACCACATGGACTTAACAGATATTTATAAAAACATTTCATCCTAAAACAAAGGAATATTCCATCCTCTTAGCACCTCATGGTACCTTCTCCAAAATTGACCATATAATCAGTCACAAAAGAGGCTTCAACAGATACAAGAAGATTAAAATAATCCCATGCATCCTATCAGATCACCACGGACTAAGTCTGGTCTTCAATAATAACAAAAATAACAGAAAGTCCATGTATACATGACCGTTGAATAACAGTCTACTCAATGATAACTTGGTGAATGAAGAAATAGAGAAATGAAGTAAAGACTTCTTAGAATTTAATGAAAATGAAGGCACAAGATACCTAAACCTATGAAACACAATGAAAGCTGTGCTAAGTGGAAATCCATAGCTCTGAGTGCCTCCAAAAAGAAACAGGGTAGAAAATACATTAGCAACTTGGCATCACACCTACAAGCTCTAGAACTAAAAGAAGAAAATACACCCAAGAGGAGTAGAAGGCAGGAAATAATCAAACTCAGGGCTGAAATCAACAAAGTGGAAACAAAAAGGACTATATAAAGAAACAACAAAACTAGGAACTGCTTCTTTGAGAAAATTAACAAGATATATAAACTGTTAGCCAGACTAACTAGAAGGCACAGAAACAGTATTCAAATTAACAAAATCAGAAATGAAAAAGGAGACATAACAGAATCTGAGGAAATTCAAAAAATCATCATGTCCTACTACAAAAACCTATATTCAACAAAACTGGAAAATCTAGAGGAAATGAATATTTTTCTAGACAAATACCAGGTACCAAAGTTAAATCAGGATCAGATAAACCATCTAAAGAACCCCATCACTCCTAAAGAAACTGAAGCAGTTATTAAAAGTCTCCCAACCAAAAAGAGTCCAGGACCAGATGGGTTTAGTGCAGAATTCTATCAGACCTTCATAGAAGAGCTCATACCAAATCTGTCCAAACTATTCCACAAAATAGAAACAGATGGAGCACTACCCAATTCCTTCTATGAAGTCACAATTTTGTTTATACCTAAACCACACAAAGACCCAACAAAGAAAGAGAACTTTAGACCAATTTCCCTTATGAATTTTGAATTTGGTCTTGCAAACCATATCCAAGAACACATCGAAATGATCATCCATCATGATCAAGTAGGCTTCATTGGAGGGATGCAGGGATGGTTCAATATATGGAAATCCATCAACTTAACCCACTATATATACAAACTCAAAAAAAAAAAAACACATGATCACTTCATTAGATGCTGAGAAAGCATTTGACAATAATCAACACCTCTTCATGTTAAAAGTCTTGGAAAGTCCAGGAATTACAGACTCATTCCTAAATATAGTAAAAGCAATAAACAGCACCAGTAGCCTACATCTAACTAAATGGAGAGAAACTAGAAGCCTACATCCAACTAAATGGAGAGAAACTAGAAGCAATCCCACTAAAATGAGGTACTAGGTGAGGCTGCCCACTCTTTCCCTATTTCATCATTATAATACTTGAAGTCTTAGTCAGAGCAATCAGACAACAAAAGGAGGTAAAAGGGATACAAATTGGAAAGGAAGAAGTCAAAATATCACTATTTGCAGATGATATGATAGTATACTGAAGTGACCCCAAAAGGCCCACCAGAGAACTACTAAGCCTGATAAACAACTCATTAAAATGACTTGATATAAAATTAGCTCAATCAAATCTTTAGCCTTCCTCTACTCAAAGGATAAACAGAATAAGAAAGAAATTAGGGAAAGAACACCCTTCACAATAGACACAAATAACATAAGGTATCTCGGTGTGACTCTAACCAAGCAAGTGGAAGATCTGTATGAGAAGAACTTCAAGTTTCTGAGGAAAGAAGTTAAAGAAGACTTCAAAAGATGAAAAGATCTCCCATGCTCATGGATTGGCAGGATTAATATAGTAAAATTGGCCATTTTTGCCAAAAGCAATCTATAGATTCAATACAATCCCCATCAAAATTCCAACTTAATTCTTCATAGAGATGTAAAGAGCAATTTACAAACTCATTTGGTGTAACAGAAAACCCAAGATAGTTAAAAATATCCTCAGCAAAAAAAGAACTTCTAGGGGAATCACCGTCCCTGACCTCAAGCAGTATTACAGAGCAATGGTGTAAAAACTATATGTGATTGGTACAGAGAGAGGCATGTAGATCAGTGGGATAGAACTGAAGACCCATAAATGAACCCACACATCTATAGTCACTTTATCTTTTCCAGTGGAAAAAAGATAGCATTTTCATGAAATAGTGCTAGTTCAACTGGAGGTCAGCACGTAGAAGAATGCAAATTAATCCATTCTTGATATCCAGTTTAGTAAGTGGCAAACCTTGATCATCCTGTTCCTATGAGTACATAAATGTTGTGTACTGGGTCTAATAATACTGTGATCACAGTCTTACAATTAGAAGGAATGCAAGTGACCACACATTATGTCTTTATACTCAATAGTGTAGCTTAATTGGTACAACTGATGAATTATGACTTTACAGCAACAAAGTCTGATTATATGTGAGGATGCAATTGAACTGTCACTCTATATATAATTTGAAGCCATTAATTTTTTTCTGTTAGGAGGAGTGGTTTAGTAAATTATTTTGGCACAACAATCACAGTACTTTCTAGATTGAGGCAGAAAATGGCTACAATCTAAATCGCATGACAAAATTATGTTTCTGAAAGATTAAAAATCTTGATGTGGAAGGGAAATTTACCTATATTAATGTGAGTTGAATTCTAGGTATAGATCTGAACTCTTCCTTATGTATTTTGATTATGAAATTGAACACCCAGGTTAAGTGAGTATCCCCTTGCCTGTGTTGTTGCTAGTAGCTCACCACTTTCAAACTACTGCATTTTTGCTAATAGTTCACTGACTTTCTAACAGTGTAATTCTGTGTAAAACCCTTTCAGCCAATATGTATTCACCATGTGGCTCAAGCAATGTCAAATTAAACAGGTGCCCATTAAAATCTTCAACATTCACACCATTTTAAACTTCCAACCTGATAGATCCTGTTAGCAGATATTTTAAGTGTTGTTTAAGTAACCATTATTATGGAAATGATTCATACTGAGTTTGACAATACTGAATTTCAAATATGACATTTTCAACGGACCAACTGCTACCACCTAAAATTATGTACCTGACAGGAAGGACAGGGGTTCTTTAACTAAAAAGTAAGAATGACTGCCCCTTTCACCATCACCTGTAATGACTGAACACTTTGTCCTCCTTGAACTTGTAACTTGTGGTTCTACAAAACAAAACATCCATTTTCAGAAAAATCTAAACTTTTTCTTGTGGGTCCCAATAAAAAAATTCCTCAGCAAGGTGAAACCATTGCTGCTATTTGAACATATTGTTGCTGAAAACAATGTAAATATTTTCTGTGCTTCATAGATTTTATTGAGAACATTTATAAAGTGCTCTGTAATGAGAATGTTCAGTGACATCTATAATGTGTAGACTTCACTCTATCTCAATTCTTTCATGTGTGAACAGAAGTGTGTTGATTGCTATGACTATGTTCTACTTGACAGACAAGTAAGAGGTCAATAAGGTCAGAGCTTAAACTATAAGCCATATAAATCAAGGGCTGTTAATGTAGGCTAGAGCTGTTCCTTTATGCTGAATAGCTTATACTACCTAAAGCTTTGTGTTCAGTGTCTAGTCCTGCAAAGGAGAATGGTCATGAATTGCAACATTCTGATATCTATGGCAAGTATGCTCCTTCAAAGAAAAACAAATATGCCTCAATATTCAGAAGGAAAATCTCTTTCATTTCAAATTAAAAGGCATAAAGTCTAGTAAAAATAATAAGTAAGGGTAAGTAAATTACAGCAAAGAGATAAAAGTGATCTAATGTGTGGCTCCAACTGCAGGAAAGGGACAATAAATTGCATCAGGTAAAGGACCTTTTGGTAGCATCCTTCTAGTTATGATCTTGGAGAGTCATTGATTGGAAAAGAATGAACCTAATTTAAAAAGCATTCATCAACTGGAAAGAAATAAACTAAGAAGAGCTAAAGTTGGTTCACATTCATTGTTACTTATGCAAAGTAGTTCCAGTTTGCCCAGTGTCTTCAACTCTTTCTGTGTCAGAATGTTCTCTGTTTAGAGAACTCAGCAATGAAATACAATAAATCACTCTAGTACGTTTTCTAGATTTGAGACATTCTTCTCAGTATAACTTTGATATTTTTGTCCAATATATTTTCAGTGAAAAAATTATCCTCCTTGGATATGTCTGTGAAGAGCTCGAACTAGATATTGAGGGTCATAAGAAAATAACCATTTATTTCCCTGAGTTCATTGTCATTATTTAATTGCCTAAAAACCACAGCCAGGTGTTGTAAGTTTTCTTAGAAATAACCTTCTAGATATCTCTACAGGAATGCTCTCAGAGGATTTGTGTTTGTTTTGGGTTTGTTTATTTGTTTGTTTTGTTTTCCATCAAAAAGCAATTGCAGATAGTTATAACTATATCCCAGTTGTTAAAAGTTCTTCTCCAGTGTAGGTACTCCACACTGGGTATGGGGCAGCATAACTACTGACATGTCCTTCTAGCTCCTGTAACAGAAGCAAACACTTTGTTATTCATTTTCCCCTATTGATGTTATAAAGCTGAAAGACTTGGTAATTTCCAATATACATCAAAATGTAAACATGGACCCTCACATGTCTATTAAGACATCAATTTGATGTACTCTTTTAGGAAGCATTGTTGAGAGTTTTACCTTCTCAAAACAAATGTTGAGTACCAGGTTTTCTGTGTCTATATTCAATTTGTATCTTATCCCCATATTGGCACGTTCTTAAAACCACGTTCTCTTTCAGTCCTAGCCATCTGAACATTTACCCTCTTTAAGGATCAATTACTGATTACTTTTCTTATGGTTTATACAACCTTTATGGGTGATAGAAATTCATTCATTTGCCTAGATACTGAACTTCTGTCTGTAACACATTGAGTTCTCACTATGAGATTAACAATGCTAGCTAAAAGTCTCCTTTCAGCATCAGAAATGTAAACTTCAAATGGATCTAATCATCTTCATAGTGTGTTCTTGGCAGGACGATTCTTCCATGCTACGCACTACTTCACAGATAACAGACTCTAAAGTCATCCACTGCAATTCTTTCTGTGTGTAATTTCCTTTACCCTGCTCTTGTTCTTCTAATCCTTCTCCAGAGTGTTCTCTCTCTGTTTTCTAAAAATCTTTCTCGGCTGTGTTTTTTAAGTATTATTTCTCAGATGTAACAAGTCTTATCACTCACATTTTTTTACTACCTCTAATTACGCTCAGCATTTTTATCACAAGGAATTTTATATCTTAGGAAATTAGTTGCATCTCTCCCTCGGCCTACTTTCTTTTTCCAATAATACAACATCACAGATTTGGCAAATTACATAGCAAAGAAAGAAGCAAGGAGAATAAAATGGAATACTATTTTCTTCCCCTCTCTGTCCTGCAACCTCTCCTTCTGCTTACATGGCCAGTGTTCAGTTATAGCTCGGGCTTTCACACAAACTTTTCACTGGTAAAGTTTCTAGTCTCATAATTCCTCCCAATAAGGATTTTAGATGTGGGTGCCTTAACATATCCCAATACAAATACCTCTCTGTGTACAGTTCTACTGAATGACTAAGGTTCCAGGGAACTGTTTAAATATTTGTAAAAGGATTACAGAGGCAATCACAGACATAACAGTTATTTGCCCTGTTTAACTACATCACTGACCCCTGGCCCTTTTATACTTTTCCTGTCCAACTCCATGGCATCCTTTGGATTCTATAAATGAGCATCCACCCGACTTCTTCCATGTCCACTATTTTTTTTCTTTTTTTTTTTTTTCGGAGCTGGGGACCGAACCCAGGCCCTTGAGCTTGCTAGGCAAGTGCTCTACCACTGAGCTAAATCCCCAACCCCCACTATTTTTTTAATTGCTAAAATGTCTTTTTTCCCTTTCTTTGGCAAATGCTCAACACACCCTGGTTATCCCAGGCCTTTCTACTAGAGCTTGCATGACAACAGTGTTTCATAAATGATTCTAACAGCATGTGGTTCTTTCAGCTGCTATCCCTTCATTTCACTGTTTTCTTCTAATCACTTTATCCAAAGCTGCAATTCATCAGGTGTCCCTGATGTCTTTGGCACAAAGACTTTTATTGTTGAAACACAATAAAACTATCTTTCTGGAATATGTGTATGTGTGTGTACATATATATATATATATATATATATATATATATATAATCAATTTTAATCACATTTTTAATCAATTTTATTATGCTCACAGCTTTTATTTTAAATCAAATATGATGTACTTGAGAGTCATCATAGTTCTTTAACAAGAAATGATTACTTTTTGTTAGAGTATAGCAGAATGTAATAATATTTTCTTATTATTTTCAAACAAAATTTATATTTTCTTTCATAATTCACATGAAATTATAGGGTCACTGAAAGATAAATGCTGTGAGAGATAATATATTTTAAGAAAGACAAAAATAGAATTGGTTTTAAATAGTTGATTTTTTTGGAAATAGCTAAATCCTCTGCTGTTTCTTAGATGCAAAACAGATTACATAATAATTTTTATGTTTGAACTCCCTCATCTGAAAAGTGGGTAAAATATGAATTATGACCTTCTTGGGGATTTTATGACTATACAATATCAAAATGCATTGGGGCTTGCACAAGTTTGACATGTGGAATCATTCAGTAAAAATGTAATTCTTACAAGTGATATGGTTTTTGGTTGGACTATGAAAATATTGAGTTAGTTAAAAATAAAGCGAGGCATAAAGAAGGGAAAGGAAGCTACAATGGCAGGGTTTTGACTCCAGTATAAACGCTCTCAGGATTCTTTAAAAACAGGAGAGTAATTCCAGTAGAGGGTGCCATTGTAGAAGGTAGAAAAGTAATTTGAAGATGTGGAGTATCATGGATTTGTACACAGAGGAGCTCTGGATGCTTGCATCCCACATCATTGGCTATTGGTTACCAACATAGCTTATTTAGTGTGAAACTAAAAGTAATAATGTTAAAGTATGTTTGCTGTGCTGGTATTATAATGAAGCTTGGTGAATTCTTAACTGTTAAAAAGGGAGAACAAAAATGAAAATGAAAAACGTGAAAATTGGTGCTGCCTATGTCTTTAAGTTAGCAGTCACACTATTCACCCTGAATTATGAGTCCCTTAATTGTGAGTTGTGACTTGGTGCTAAAGGGCACATTGGTATGTTTCCTTCTTAACTGTGAAATTCTTCACTTTTATTGTTTCTCACTCTCACTTTTCAACCTAGCAAATGCTGTATTATTACACTATTATATAACACAATAACTGCTATCTCTCACTTGCCCATGCTGATCTATGCACAGCAACTTCTGTAAAATAAGTCAGGACCCCCATGTCTGACAAAATCAATTCATCAAAACTGCAGGGCTTTCTACTAATCATCTTTCTCACAATGTATTACTAAGGACATTAGCAGCCTTTAGTATTTCAGCTTGGGTGCAGCAAAACAACTTTGTGTTTCACTGCTCTCTTTGCAAAGAAATCAATGGTTTTCAAACTAAACTACTCATGACAAACGTGTTAGATTCATTAGCATCTGCCCTGGTTGTTGGTAAGGAGGTTATACTGCAAACCTGATTTGCATTTTTATCTGTAAGGAGCACAAGGTTTGAATTGCCTAAATGTTTCCTTAATTATTACTTCCATTCTCTTCCACACCCATTCACCTCAAACCTTCCACAAGCAGAAAGCAGGACTAATTAGTATCTAATTGATATTTTTTTCAATAGTGCAACAGAATCACTCTCAATACAAAGAGAGTAATTTCATTATGTGCGGTAGAGAACACTTAATCAGTCATAATAGCAAATATGGGAGTATTTGTTAGGTCTTTAGAAGGATGCATTTTAAATAAGAGGCACCTGGATATCTCTACTAGATTTTTGTTATATAAATAAGGAAAGTTTATAACCACTCATTTATCCTTTGCATAAAACTGGGGCATTATTGTTCATTCACTCAAGTAGGCAATGCAGAAAAGAAAATGAAAAAGATAAAGCATTTCTCTACGAATCCATTAACGATAAGGGAATTTTTTTTGAAAAACATAACTCTCTGAAATTGCAGATTTGTCCAGAAGATCCTACAGTCATGAGAAAGGATGAGTACTGGCAGAAAGATGAGTAAGAGGGACTCCCGGAAGAGGTGTAATCATTGACCTATATAGAATGCAGAAAAGTAACCTCTAGGTTGGAGGAAAGACTGACACATCCACTTAGGCCAATCAGAAATCACTGAAAATATAGCAGCATAAGAAAGTTATTCTCAGTAGTATTTGTCGAATATATTCTATATTCATTAGTTACATTCAATCTGTAGAATAATTATTAACCTCACACTCAACTTAAAGTTAACTGGGCTCCAAGTTAAAATATTAAGGTGTTCTTTAAAGATATATAAGCAAAACATGTTTTTGATTAATTTAATTTAATTTACTTATTGCTAATTCTGAAATAAGTTTCTGTGTCCTCTAAAACATAAGGGAACCCCTCAAACAACACACACACACACACACACACACACACACACACACACACACACACAGAGGCACACACACATACATGGAAAGTTTGTTTTCTTAGGGTTTTTATTTGTTTGTTTGATTGATAGAGTGACTAATTATTTACACTTTTTTAAAAATAAAAAACAGAATTTCTCTCTGTGCCTTCGGCTTTCCAAGAACTGGCTAGATGACTAAGGTGCTTAAACTCAGAGATTCATCTGAGTTGGCCTTCTGAGTGCTAAGATTAGAGGTATTTTCCACCCACAACACAGATTTCCCCACATGTCAATCTGGTGGAGGGATAGAATCAACTGGGATTCCTTCTTTAAAATGACTATGTAGACTGTCCCAAATTGACATAATACTAGAAAACATGGGTACTATTGGAAGAAGGAAGAAAAAAAGCCAGAATATTTATGTATTTTAAGCCTAGGTAAATATGAAAAATAAACTATTTTGTTGACAAGTTCGGTGGTACTCAGAAATGAACTTGATTTGATTTTGTTTTGATTTCTGTTCTATTATCAATTAATATAAATAGCAATGGCTTTCATCAAGCCCTTTGCAAACATGCAACATGTCGCTCACTCCTTTGGCTCCCCACCATGTCCCTGCACCACTCTCCTCCCTCAACTTTGTCCCACTTACAGAGCCATGCCACATGTTTTTACATCACAGCCCCTTTTATTTGAATCCCAACAAGGTAAATTGAATCTAATAGAAGAGAAAGTGGGAAATAGCCTTGAACTCACTGGCACAGGGGGAAATTTGTTAAACAGAACTCCAATGGCTCATGTTCTAAGATCAAGAATTGATAAATGTGACCTCATGAAACTGGAAAGCTTCTGTAAGGCAAAGGGCACAGTCATAAGACAGATCGGCATCCTACAGATTGGGGAAAATTCTTCACTAACCCCACATCTCCTAATGGGCTACTATCTAAAATATATAAAGAACTCAAGAAGCTAACCACTAAAAAAAACAAACAACTACATCAAAAAATAACTAAACTGAGAATTCACAACAGAGGAATCTTGAATGGCTGAGAAGCGCCTAAAGAAATGTTCAAAGTCGTTAGTGGTCAGAGAAATACAAATCAAAATGACCCTGGGATTCCACCTTACACCAGTCAGAATGGCTACGATCAGAACATCAGGTGACAACACATGTTGGTAAGAATATGGAGAAAGGAATACTCCTCCATTGTTGGTGGGATTGCAAACTGGTACAACCACTCTTAAAATCAATTTGGAGGTTTCTCAGAAAATTGGAAATAGACCTACCTAACGATCCAGAAATACAACTCGTGGGGAATGTACCCCAAAGACACCCTACCATGTCACAGGGGAACAAGTTCCACTATGTTCATAGTGGCCTTATTTGCGATAACCAGAAGCTGGATTCAACCCAGAAGTCCCACAACAGAAGAAAATGAGCTTTGTTTATACAATGGAATACTACTCAGCTATTAAGAACACTGACACCCTGAGTTTTGCAGGCAAATGGATGAGGACAAGGAGGTGGGAAGGAGTGGGTGGTTGGGTGGAGGAATAACCTCATAGAAGAAAGGGGAAGGGGAATAGGATGGGGAGATTTATGGACATGAAACCAGGAAAGGGGATAACATTTGAAATATAATAAAAATGCAATAAAAAAAAGTTAGGGAAATGGGGTGGATATCATCCTGAGTGAGATAACTTAGGCAGAAAAGGACATACACATTATATTCTCACTAATAAGTGGATATTAGCCCCCGATAAAGTTCAAGATACCTTATATACAGTCCACAGAACTCAAAAATGTCAACAATCTGAAAAGTGCAAGTGAGGACACCTCAACCCACTTGGGAGGGAGAAAAAAGCAACCACAAAGGGGGAGGGGGACAGTGGAGGGAAAGAGGATGAGGGTGGGGAGAGAGAAGAACCTGATCTGGTATTGGGTGGGAGACATAGACCGAAGCCCTGAGGGCAGTCAGAAAGAATGGAAGCAGGTGACCCCAGGAGGAAGGAGGTAGGGAGGACACTCTAGAACGTACCAGAGACCTGGGGAGTGACAGACTCTAAGGACTCAAAGGGACCCTAGATAAAATGCCTTACAGTGGGGAGAGGGAACTTATTGAACCCACATTCAGCAGAAAGATAGGGCATCAAGTGAGGGATGGGGTTGTTATCCCACAGTCAAAACTCTGACCCATAATTCTTCCTGTCTGAAAGAACTACAGGGATGAAAATGGAGAAGAGCCTGAGGAAAAGAAGGTCCAGCAACAGGTCGAAAGTAGGATCCAGCTCAAGGAGAGGCCCAGAGATCTGACACCATTACAGCCAGAAGCTGGAAAGAATACAGATGTTCTTCAACAGAGGAATGGTTACAGAAAATGTGGTACATCTACACAATGAACAACTAGATGTAATCAGTTACTTTCTTACCTAAACTGAGTGTTCATTGATTAAATTCTTCATATTTCCTCTTCTTACTAAACTTCCCACTATATGATCCAACTGTAATCACAAATTCTTGTTCTTTCTGCTCCACAAAAAAGCTTATCTTAAAGAATGTTCATGTTGTTAACTCATATTGCTAACTATTTTGTAAACTTATAAGGTACAAGAAATCCTCTCAGATCTACCTCTCATGAAGCAAATAGACTCCACCCAGGTAAGTACATCTGCCCAACATTCCCATTTACTCCCTATTCCAGAGTGTAGGATTCCTCTGGGTTTCAAATGTACATATAAGGAAAAACAAATTCTTTCTTCCAAACATACTTATTCTCTACCTATAATAATATATATGTGTGTTTCAGCATCTTGCTCTCTTGCTCCCTCTTGCTCTCTCTCTCTTGCCTTTTTGCTCTTACTCTCTTTCCCCTTTGTCCTTTCTCTCCCAATTCCCCTCACCTCTTTTCTCCATGCTCATGGCTGGCCTCTACTGCACTACTTCTCTACTTCTCTCTCTCTCTCTTTCTCTGCCCTACTTCCCACTTAACTCCCCTTCCATACCCTGAATAAACTTTATTCTATACTTAAAAAAATTGCTTGTTCATTGTAGTCTTTCTAGTTCATGACCTGTATCCACATCACCATGCCCAGCTATGCACATTTATGAATCCGTCTATGAGAGGAAATATGCAATATTTGCCTGAGTCTCCTTTAATTCACCTAATAGAAAAAATACTCAGGTATGTTTGGTTCCCTGACAAGTGTATATAAGTGGTATACTAATGAGCAAAATACCTTTACCTTGGAGTATAAACACACACACACACACACACACACACACACACACACACACACACAAATAGAAAAATACATTTAAAGTTTACCCCTATCTAAGAAGTTACTCGAAAATGATAAGAGCTGGGAAGAAAAGAATCAGTCTCACATAAGTATATGTTCCTGAGTAGAATGAACATTTCTCACTTCAAGGTCAAACCTGCAAGTATTTATGAGATTTCTTGCTTTAAGCAGGGAAAAGAAGGAAAAGAATGTGAGTGTAGAGAAATGGGGATCTGCGAGAAGTTAAAGCAAAATGGTGGATATGATAAAATAAAACACTCTGTATCAAGTGTTCAAAGAATTCAAAAGAAGGAAGGAACCAAATACAAGAAAGCCTGGAGAACAATATAGAAACCTATCTCGGGCCATATCAAATGAGCATGGTGTCACAGTTAGAATGGTTTAGAATTTATAAGACAAAAGTCCTGAAAAGCTTACTTCACTGAATTTGCCAGGTCTATTGACACTATGCCATACTCTTTTATATCCTTAATCATACATTTATATATGACTCTCTGAAAACATGAACTTCATGTGTGATGTTTAATTTTTATCTCTGAAGATGCTGTGCCATGCAACATTTCATTAAACAATTTTGTATCCTATTCTGTTTTTTTACTTGTGCTTGGAATAATAAGCAATAAATCTAGCAGCAAGTCAGAAAAAATATATTATTTTCCCTGGAAGTATCAGGATCATCTTTCAACAAGCATTTAAATGCATGCATGGATATATAAACACACACACACACAAACACACACACACACACACACACACCACACACACACACACACACACACACGTATTCCTGAGATATTTTACCAAAGATTTTGGCTGCATTCTGGCCCTGCTTTAAGAACTTGCATGACACAGAGTTAAATTATAATGAATTAATTGTTTTGGAAGAGGAAATGTCAAGACAGTATAATTTTGACTCTGCAGAGTAGTCATTACTGATTACACCTATGCAGTTCTATAAAGAAAAAGAGCAGCCAATGAGGCAGAAAGAAATGGGAAAAATGTGCTTGTTGGAGAGGAAAAGTTCACTAAGAAACTTAATGCCTCACCAAATCATGATCTGGAAAGAAAAATGTAATGGTTAAATGTATCCATACTATTTTTTTCCTTTTTTTATTGGATTTTTTTAATTTACATTTCAAATGTTATTCCCTTTACTGGTTTCCCAGCCATAAATTCCCTATCCCATCCCATTCCCCTTCTTTTATGAGGATGTTCTCCTGTCCCAGCCACCTCCTTCCCACCCCCCTGACATTCCCCTGCACTAGGGGTGTCCAGCCTTGGCAGGACCAAGGACTTCTCCTCCCATTGGTGTCCAACAAGGCCACTCTCTGCTACCTGTGAAGCTGGAGCCATGGGTCTGTCCATGTGTAGTCTTTGGATGGTGGTTTAGTCCCTAGGAGCTCTGGTTGGTTGGCATTGTTTTTCTTATGGGGTTTCAAGACCCTTCAACTCCCTCAATTCTTTCTCTAATTCCTCCAAAGGGGACCCCTTTCTCAGTTCAATGGTTTTCTGCTAGTACTCACCTCTGTATTTGACATGCTCTGGCTGTGCCTCTCGGGAGACAGCTATCTCAGACTCCTGTCAAGCTTTCTGCTTTGAATTGGAAAGACAGAAGAGTGCCCTACCCTCAGTACAAAAACCCACATTGCTAAAAATACAGTTTATGAAAGAAAGGAGCCTAAATGGTTCTGTGCTCCAAGAAATTAATTTATTGAGGAATCAGAATATGCTGTAAATGTAGTTGAAACAGGAAAAGGTCTATCACACCCTAACAAGGGAACTTGGCAATGTTCTTGTGGTAGTAGCCTGGAAGCTATGCAAGACAGAAAAGTGAAGGACTCATGAATTATTCTGTACTTTCCCTTAGAAATAGGGAGTGTCTCATAATCTCTGCCAGAGAGACTCAGAGGCCAGTGTGTGAAGATATAAGGGTAAATACCCCCCAAGAAAGTAGAGATGCTAGAGCTGTGAGACATCTGCCATAAATTTCTTCATACAGAGACTAGAAGAACCACCCAAAAAACTAAAAAAAAAAAAAACAAAAACAAAAAAAAACCAAAAAACCCCCACTATGTGCTTTGCATGATAAATCTAGAGAATGTGCACAATCTAACCCCTTTAAAAACAGCTCTGGGGCTTCCAGGGACTAAGCCACTACCTAAAGACTATACATGGACTGACCCTGGACTCTGACCTCATAGGTATCAATGAATATCCTAGTAAGGGCACCAGTGGAAGGGGAAGCCCTTGGTTCTGCTAAGACTGAACCCCCATTGAATGTGATTGTTGGGGGGGAGGGCGGCAATGGGGGGAGGATGGGGAGGGGAACACCCATAAAGAAGGGGAGAGGGAGGGGTTCAGGGGATGTTAGCCCGGAAACCGGGAAAGGGAATAGCACTCGAAATGTAAATAAGAAATACTTAAGTTAATAAAAAAAAAATAAAATAAAAAGTTAGAAACAAGAAAAAAAAAAAACAGCTCTGGGACCTGTACACATTAAACCATGTCATTGTGTGTTTTCCCAACAAAATCTTTCTTTAGTCCAACCTTTCCTCAATATGTTCTCATTCCTACCCTTTTCTCCTATAATATATAATTGATATTATTATATGATGTTTATTTGTTTTTAATTTTGTAATAGTGGTCAAAATTAACTTGAATTTCAGGAGAGATCTTGGACTTTTGAACCACACTATGACTATATAAATTATAATTAAGGATTGAAGGAGGTGAAAGGCTTTGCAATCCCATAAAAACAACAATACTAACCAACCAGAGCTCTCAGGGACTAAACCACCATCCAAAGAGTGCACACAGACAGACTGATGGCTCCAGCTGCATATGTAGCAGAGGATGGCCTCGTTGGGCACCAATGGGAGGAGAAGCCCTTGGTCCTGCCAAGGCTGGACCCCCTTGTAAGGCAATGTCAGGGCAGGGAGGTGGAAAGGGGTGGGTGGATAGGTGAGAGAATACCCTCATACAAGAAGGGGGAGGGGAAATGGGATAGACGGGAAACCAGGAAAGGGGATAATATTTGAAATGTAAATAAAAAATATCCAATTAAAAAAAGAACTTTTAACGTTCAGCTAAATCTATTCTGAATCAAGAGATTATTGTAGTCCTCTGGGTTTTGTAGATACCATGCAAATTTTTCAGGGCTAATTGAGAACCGTCTCCCATAAGCTCATGAATTTAACTGTTGGTCCTCAGTTAACACTTTTACTGTTGGGATAGATTACTGAACTTTTTTACTGCAGCCTTGATGAACAAAGTGTATCACTAGTGTTGGACTTTAAGGTCTGATGTCTCCCTTCACATAGTGAGAATTTTAGACTCTTTATTTTATTCCTACAAAAAATGTTGTAGGAATAGGTTTTTGTTTTAATTCCAGGTATGGAATATGGGGTTGCTTCAGATTGTCTACAACAGCTGACTATGGTTAGTCTCATGCTCTACCAGGGGAGTGATTTTCCCAGCTGCAGATAATTTCTACAAATTCTGGGAATGCATTAAAGGATATAAATACTCAAACTATGACAGCTCTTGCTCCTGCTGCTGCTGCTGCTGCTGCTGCTGCTGCTGCTGCTGCTGCTGCTGCTGCTGCTGCTGCTGCTGCTGTTCTGCTGGTGGCTTTGCTGCAGTTGATCAAGTAGTCTTGTGTAAAAGGATGAGAAAAAGAAGTTTGATATCCTAAGAGAGAAGATCACACTTGCCTCAAGGAACTCCATGTTCCTAATCAGCAGGAAGAAGTCTAATGATATCAAAGTCTAATGATATCAAAGTCTAATGATATCCCTTTATCTTCCTTTTTTTGCTACCCATTGTTGTAGGGTGGGATGTAGAATAGGAGTGAAGAAGTGTGGTAGAAAACACAAGCCATAAGTAGTCAAAAATGCAGGAACAACCTCATTCTCTGTTTGATTTGTCTATATTGTACGTGGATAAAGATGTGATCAGCCAGCTGTCTGCGCTGACCACCATGCTATACCATACCTGTCACGATGGACTCTGTTTTCCTTCTGGAATCATAAGGCAAAGCAAACTCTTTCATCTTCAAATTGATTTTGATCCTGCTTCTTTATCACAGAAATGTATTTAATATGCAGTTTTGTCTTGTCATACATGATGGAATCAAAAGATGGATGCTATTTAGTCATTGTTTTTATATATAGTGTTTTTAAAAATAATTAAAACAAATTGACAAAATAATGAGACTTTCTGTTTGTGATCTGTGAGTGTTCTTGATATGGTCTACCACGTGGCCATTGAAAACAATGGCTGTGCTAGATTCATTCATCTTGTAAGGTCTAGCTCCAGTCATTTTAAAAATTTAAAATAGATGAAGTACCTCATGTGTATGTTATTTTATCTTTTTATTCTCATTGTTATTTTGGTTGATTGCTTTACCATTTTGATTTTATATTTACCAGACATAATGGACATTTGCTGACTTTCTGGACAGACTCAACTGATAAATTACAATGCACACAATTACCAATTGCAAAATAATTATGAGAACAACTAATAATCCCTAAAGTCAGAAACGTTTCCTAACATAGATCAAGAAAGTACACATGAAATTGAATTTGAGACTGTTCTAGATCCATGCGTTACTTGCATATAACTATTCATAAATCTTTCTATCCAATCACCACTGTTTATTTCTTGGTTTAAGAGTTCACACCATGAGGTCCCTAGGCAAGCTATGAGAAGAATATACATGGTAATTTAGACAACACTCGCTCAGGGAACTAGACTATTAATTTAGCTTCCAGAGGATAACTTACTCATTTATGATTGAAAGAATAAAATATGTAAGAAAAATTCAGAAACTTTGTTTTAGTTTCCTTACTTTGTACTTGGGAATGTAGCTCCTATAGCATTCATGTAAATGGGAAAAATTCCACGTGGGAGTCCCTGTAAATTAAGCACAGTTGCCTTATGTTATACTCATTTTGTTATATTTAATGCTTGTAATGTTATATGAGCAACGGATATTTTCAACAAATACTGGCTTGAAGAAAAGTCTTCAATGATTGTGCCAGTGAAATTTGTACTCTTGATACTAGAAGAGTAATTTGAATTTCTGTTTTATAAGCAAAGCAAATTAAGCAATGTTTCTTTTTGTTAGTCTTACAATAGGTATAAGGGAGGAGAATTTTTAATCCACCCTAATAATATTTTAATAATCTAGGTCATATTTATAATCAATCCCCCCAAAAACTGTCTTGTTTAGCAATATTCTTTCACAACGGCAATCAACTAAGCATTCTACAATGATCTTATACAATTGAGTGGGGGGCAGTCATGGCTAATTCTGGACCTGACTATACTCAAGGTGGTCTCTAACTTGCCATCATCCTATTTCAATGATTTGAATAGCTAGAATTGTGATGTGTATTATTGCACCTAGCTCCCAATATTCTTCTTTTGTTGGGACTACCAATGGCACATGAAATACCTAAAACTTAATGTGAAATATTTGAATCAAAACATTCAAAATGGCCAAAGCCTCCTCATAAAACTTCCCTACTGTTTGTACAAATATTTGTGGTTTTTATATTTTCTTAGCCTGAATGCTTGGGTAGTAATGAAGAATTTAATTATTTTAGTGGAATTAACCTCTCAACATGGCTATATTAAATAGTGAACTCATATTTCCATACAGAGAGCCTTCTTGACATCAGTTTGGTGTGAGCAATTAAAGCACAGCACTACATCTGAGTATCCCAAATAAATATTTATAGAGCCTGTATTTGGCAAGTCTACTTCCTTATTGGTGGAACTAAATCTAGAGGAATACAGTAATTGACAATGATATATGGGGAACCAAATAAGCTCTAAGCTTATATAAACTATGAAAGGGTCTAAGCAAACCTTTGGAGATGTTACTTTATATTGTGAATTATATTATTCATCTCGGTATTTGACAAGAATTCTTCTCAATTGCAATGTTTATTTAAAAATTGATTTGTTAAGAGTTATAATTTATAGTCATGCATAGAAATTCTTTGTGTTTTTAAAAATAGGAAATTTGCAGTGATTAAAATACATGCATATTAATAAATGTAATTATATATAATTAACTTACAATTACCTTACATCTCTTTTTTTACATACCCATTTTCTTTATTCCTGGATTTGATTTTAGAGACAGAGAGGGAGAGAGAGAGAGAGAGAGAGAGAGAGAGAGAGAGAGAGAGAGAGAGAGACTGATTTCTTTCCATAAATGGGAAATAAGAGGAAAAACATATTGAAATAATCTCATTTGCATAAACATGTAAGTACGTTTACAATTGAAAGGTTTAATTACATAGAAAAATGTATATTATATATATAATATACATGTTCCTATGTAATATATAAAACAGGCATAGAAATAATTTCTTTGTCCATGGACATAAAATTAGGACAATTTATTTCTTTAATATCTCAAAATGTTTATTCTGATTTCAAAAGTTCAAGCCTTTGAAAGAAAAAAATAAAGAATAAAATTTGCAGGTAAATTGATGCATCTAGAAAAGACTTTATGTAATGAGTTAACCAAGACCCAGGATGACAAATGCTGCTTTTAATGTCTCATTGCTGTTCCTAGCTCTATATCATGAGATATAATACCCACCCATCATCAAAAATAGTTCTCGTTACAGAAAATAGAGAGCATCAAAGAAAAACAATACTGGACACAATACAGAAACAATGGATTGTGGGAATTCTAGGCCCATCTACAACCTGATGCTCTTCCTGATTCTACTGCTCAGGAAACTTTGAAGAAAGAGGTAAGTGAGATTGTTAGAACCAGAATACTAGGAAGTCTGCTGTGAAACAGTGTCTTATGGAAATTGCTTTTAGAACAATACCAGTAACAATGGAAACAATTTTATCTTATAAGGGTTTTGTCCATGGGGTCCCAAACCTGGACAAAGAGCTATTGTCAATTCTTTATATATTGTGAGGAGTATGAGCCTATTCTAGGGATGAACCCAACTCATTTGCTGTCCAATGAAGCATGGTCAGCTTTGAAAACACATATCCCAGCAGCAAAAATGGACTCAGTCTATATATACATATATGTGTTTGACTATATCTGTTATGGAAATACACAAACACACACACACATACATACACACACATGTATGCGTATATTTTCAACAGGCTATCAGATTGAGAATGGGAAGAACATAGGGGTGCTACAAAGTAGGGTTTTCGAGAGGGATTGACTGAAGGAAAAAGATTGTATAGTTATATTTTAAGTAGAAACATTTCAAATATAAATACTAATTTCTGTAAAAAGTAGTATGAATATAAATAAAGACACAAGTATATTAGGAGTAGTTGTAAGCAATCATTTATAAACAGGCATTTCTAATAAAAGTATTACTCTAAACTTGCTCCTTCCCAAATACCTTAAAAATATTGTTTGAAATGTGGATCAAGTCTTAGTGAATAGAGACAAGATTCCATCGATCTAATGCACATTAGGTTTAGTCTTTATATTTCATAATCTTATGATTCCTCATATTTGTATATAAGCTTTTGAATATAAATAAAATGATATATTTGGAATGGAAATTTACAACACATGTAATAATTCAATCTGAAATAGTATAACGTGAATGACACTAAAGAAGCAGCTAAAACTTTATCATATGCTAGCATAGAGATAGACCATTAAAAGCATGATAAACAAAATAAGAGTGGTGTACTGGTGAACATTTTCTTCCTCGATGCACTTTAAAAGTGTTCCTAGAAAGTATACAGCCTGTATTATGAACATGTTTATGTTTTAATTATCTTGGAGTAGCTGGCTAATCATTTTCAAAATTTTAAAATTTTCCTGCAATTTTCAACATGCAACAAAATATGAGTTTATATCACATAAAAAATCACACAGGAAACATTTCAAAGAGACTAATGTATTAAGTGAAATGCCACCTAGCCATTTAAAATGACTTCTGTATTTCAAATGCAAAATTTTGTCTACCATTGGTTTAAAGAACTTTCAAAAATAAAAATGTACATTAAAAGTTAAGTTAGATGGCCCAAAGCAACTTCTTTTAAGGGATTTTTTTTCTCATTAGATTTTTGAAGGGGGATGATTAATGATAGTCCACTAAAACTCAGATCATATATTTGAATATTGGTTGAAAGATTCATTAATTTTAAAATATTGAAATGGGAATTTCTAAACATCATGAAATCTCCCAATCATCCATTTGGAAATACTCACTTTCCAGAGGGGGAGAGATGGTTCACTGGCTAAAAAATGCAGTAATTGATAAGTCAATGAGTTTATTTACTTACCATCATTCAGATCAAGCTGTTTATAACTGCCTGTAATATTGGCTACAGGGAATACAAAATTTCAAGCCTTTACGTTCCCAGGTACTCACATGCACCTTCCCACTCATAAATAATAATTAACATCAACAAAAATAAATCTTAAAAAAATACATTTTCTTTTTCAAATTCTATTGTCATAAAGTAATGACTAATGTGAAAATCAACAATAAATTATCCAAACCATCTCTTCTGCTGTGAACTAGAGCTGAAACGTACAATTCCTGCCCTTACTCATTTTCAAGTCCTGGATCAGTACTGTAATTAACCTGCCGCATGGGAAAGGAAGAGAATAAGAATAAGAGACATAATGGAGGGGGCATTACTTAGGCTGAAGAAAGTGTTCTGTGCCTAATTACAGCTCTTTTAAGTGAGTGAGCACACACTCTCTCATTTTCCATTGCGATGAGTAAGCTTGGTGATTTACCACACACACACAAAGAGCACATCTTACAAATAGCCATTACTCATGAGAAGGAATACAGAGAAAATGCTATCCAAAACATTCTAGTTTAAAATATGAACTTTGCTCCGATTTAGTTGCAATTTGACAATACAGACAACTAAAGAATGGAACGAAACTGAAAATTGGATAATGTGCCCTTATTATTATTAAACAAAAATGATAAAAAATTAAAACTACATGTGAGGGATTAAACATTGAAGAAATAGATAAGAAACAAATAGCACTATTTGAAATTAAAGACATTCTCTTGACATCAAGGGTGTAGAACTTAAAAGTCGAATGCAAAAGTGATTTTCTTAACTCCTTCCATTAGGTTTTGGCTCCTTCTGATCTGTTTCGCCATTTTTCAGGTGTCTTTGTTTCCATATCTAGTGTCTCTACCGTCAGATACTTTTTATTTTGTTGGAGAATACAGGGGAGTGACTATGAGTCAAAATTGAGAAGGAGGAAGGTTTATATATTCCCCGCCAACATGCCTGGTCCCAATCTTATGAGAGATGTATATTATCCTGAGGATTAACAAACGCTTGAATATAAGAAGGCTTCCAAAGGCCAGCATAAATTATATGGCAAACTGGGATGCTGCCCTAAAGTCGCAGAAATAAAAACTCTGTTCAGCATCTAATAAATTGGCATATCACTTAATAAATTCTTGCTGAATTCTAGTTAATGGAAAACAATCCAAAAAATTATAGCATAATTCCAAGAATTCCCATAGATCTATAGGCTAATGCTTTAACTGCTAAGTCAAAACTCTGCATCTGAAATTTACCTAGCCCAATGCTCATGAAGAGGGAGGGATCTTGTACTAATCTATTGAATCAAGGGAATAACACTCATATTTTATTTCACATGGAAATACTCCCTTCATTGTTGCATACAGTCCTACCTGGGGAACACTAAAGACTGATTTATTTCTTCTTTTTTATCAAGAGAGTTTGAGACTCACTATACTCTTTGGCTATGTGAATATATGACTATATGCTATATGATCCCTCTCTCATAATAAGTCAGTGATGAACTTCAGTTCCCGACTATCTTTAAATTTCAACTACTATCCAAAATCATGTATTAATTCACTCAATCCTTTTTAAATTTTATTTTTATTAGATATTTCATATATTTACATTTCATATGTTATCCCCTTTCCACCTCTCCCATCATTCCTCCCCCTGCATCTATGAAGATGCTCCCTTCCCACCTCAACACGCTGGCGTTCCCCAACAGTGAGGAAATGAGCCTTCACAGGACAAAGGGCTTCTCCTCCTACTGATGCCAGAAATGCCATTGTGTGCTACATATGCAGCTGGAGGCAAGAATCCCTACATGTGTACTTGGTGATTTAGTTCCTGGGAGCTCTGGAGGGTCCGGTTGGTTGTTATTCTTCCTATGGAGTTGCAAACCTCTTCAGCTTCAAGAAGTGACAGCAAACACTTCTTGGCATCAGTAATCGTATCTGAGTTTGGGGGAGCTGCATAGAGAATGGATCCCTAGGTGGGGTAGTCTCTGGATGACCTTTCCTTTAATCCACGCTCCACTCTTTGTCCCTGTATTTCCTCCCATGAGTATACTGTTCCCCCTTCTAAGAAGGACTGAAGCATCCAAATTTTGGTCTTCCTTCTTCTTGAGCTTCTTGTAGTCTGCGAATTCATTCCAAGCTTTTGAGCTGATATCCACTTATCAGTGGGTGCATACCATGGGTGTTCTTTAGTGATCGGGTTACCTCACTCAGGATGGTATTTTCTAGTTCCATCCATTTGCCTATGAATGTCATAAAGTCATTGTTTTTGATAGCTGAGTAGTATTCCATTTTGTAAATGTACCACATTCTCTGTATCCATTCTTCTGTTGATGTTCATTCATCTGGGATGTTCCCAGCTTCTGACTGTTATAAATAAGACTGCTATGAACATAGGGGAGCATGTGACCTTGTTATATGTTGGAGCATCTTTTGGGTATATGCTCAGAGTGGTATAGTTGGATAGTACAATGTCCAATTTTCTAAGGAACCACCAGACTGATTTCCAGAGTGGTTGTACCAGCTTGCAATCCCACCAAAAATGGAGGATTGTCCCTATTTCTCCACACCCTCACCAGCATTTGCTATCAGCTGAGTTTTTGATCTTAGCCATTCTGACTGGTGTGAGATAGAGTCTCAGGGTTGTTTTGAATTGCATTTCCCTGATGACTAAAGATGTTGCACATTTCTTGAGTTTCTTCATAGCTTTTTGATATTCTTCAAGTGAGAATTCTTTGTTCAGCTGTATACCCCATTTTTAATAGGGGTATTTGATTGTCTGGAATATAACTTCTTTATTACTTTGTATATATTAGATATTAGCCATCTTATCAGATGTAGGATTGGTAAATCTGTTGGTTGTCCTTTTGTCCTATTGACAGTGTCCTTTACTTTACAGAAGCTTTGCAATTTTATGAGGTCTCATTTTTGGACTGTTGATCTTTGAACATAATCCATTGGTATCTCTTCAGGAAATTTTCCCCAGTGACCATATGTTTGAGGCTCTTCCCCACTTTCTCTTCTAATAGTTTCAGTGTATCTGGTTTGATGTGGAGGTCCTTGATCCACTTGGACTTGAGTTTTTTTATAAGGATATAAGAATGGGTCAATTTGCATTCTTCTATATGCTGACCTATATGTTGAACCATTTTTTATTGCCAAGGGTGTGTCTAAATTTTCATATGGAATTACAGAAGATGACAAACAATTGTCAAACTACAATTACCAATCAGAAAAAATTAGTAAATCGACCATGTTTTCTGATAATATATTTTGTTGTACAGCCTCACTCACCAAAAGAAGGATGCATAAAGATATATAAGTACCTTAGTAGAAATAAACAGAAGTCCTTGAAAGAAGCATCAATGTAGTGTCAACTATAGTTTGAAACCTTCACCTATAACACGTGTTGGGAAAAGATAATCTTTTCAGTGAATACTTTTAAGAATATTATGTTACAAAAAAAAAAGAATATTATGTTACAATGTACACAAAAATAAACAAAATTTTAAAATTTTAAATAGCAAACATAAAACCAGGAACCTCTGGTCAAAGCAAATAAGAAAGTCACCTAAAAGTACTTTTGAGAATTTTTAATTTTTTTCATGTTATTCATAGTAGGAAATACGGAGACAAAGTTTGGAGCAGAAACTAGAGGAAAGGCCCTCCAGAGACTGCCCCATCTGGGGATCCAGCCCATACACATACAGCCACCAAACCCAGACAATATTGCTGATGCCAAGAAGTGCATGCTGACCGGAGCCTGATATAGTTGTCTCCTCATAGGTTCTGCCAGAACGTGACAAATACAGAGGCGAATGCTTGCATCCAGCTCAGAAAGGGGTCACCATGGGAGGAATTAGAGAAAAGACTGAAGGAGCTGAAGGGGTTTGCAACTTTATAAGAACAAAAAAACCAACCAACCAGAGCTCCCACGAACTAAACCACCATCCAAAGAGTACATGTGGACAGACCCATGGCTCCAGCTGCATATGTAGCAGAGAATGGCCTTGTTGAGCACCAAAGCTTGACTTTCCGGTGAAGGGGAATGTCAGGGTGGGGAGGCAGGATGGAGTGGGGGTAACTTCAGTAACTGACAGGTCAGGGCTTAACTCCAAGAATGTGTCCTTTGTTGTCATCTTCCTTCCTTGGTGATGGACCAATTTCAGTATTTCCTTCCAAGAGTCTATTTCCAGGGAACACAGAAGACACTGTAAGCTTGTTGGCCAATATGTGGAGGTCTGAGACAAAGTTTACCTGGCAATACTTTGTGAACTATTGAAGCATACAATGCTTCTTAAAAAGTATTCAGCAAAGTCAAGACAAGATCACTAAGTGAATAAAGATAATTAAAGTGCAATGTCAGGTTGATTGCTACTATAGGTGGATGGGTATATAAGCATTTGTGAATAAAATGATGCATCCCGAAACTCCATTCCTGATAAAACAAACAAAAAGCAAAAGTAAAAGTAAAAAGATGGAAATATGAACCTAAAACTCTTCAGCAAACAAATAATAAAGAAAATGAATAGTTAAAATGTGTGTTTAGAAGAAATATTTGCAACTCATGTTTATGGTAAAAGATTAGTATGTGTATACTATATAAAGTATTCATATAACTGAATGTCAAACAATAATCATTTTCACTGTAATTATTATTTATTTTTCCTCTAAAGTTATCTTATAATGGGCATTCTATCAAATTCTTCACAATAAATATTTTTTATTGAAGACATACAAATGGCAAGAATAAATACTAAAATGTATTTAATGTGAAAAAGAACATCTTGATATCAAGATAACCATCAAGTAAATGCAAATCTGTATTATTAAAGATATTAGGGTCATCAGATGTTTCAGATACTTTCTACATCTTAACAGTTGTTGAAATAATTATTTTTTATTTTAAGGAGACAGGTCCTGGCAAAGATTGAAATGAGAAATTCTTTGTATTTCATTGGTAAGAAGACAAATAAGTGTAGTCCTTATGCAAATTGTTGTGGAGGTACCTCAAAATATAAAATAAAATTACCATGTGATATAGCAAACAACGCTTGTTAAATAGCCAGTGAAATTAAAACCAGGATGGCTGTGACATATTGACATTAAATTTCATTGATTGTTGAATAAAGAAAGTATAGCATTACAACCAGTGGACTATATTTAGCCACAAGAAATGGGATATATTACCTTTGAAGAATGTGTATGGATCTTCCTGAAAAGGACATGGTGTTTAGTATAAAAAGCTAGAACAAAGAGCATTAGAGTATGATAATATTTACATATGATATCTAAAAAATTGCAGCCGAAAAACAGAGTTGAATGGTGGCTGTGTTTGTGAAGATAAAGAATGTAAGAAAATGAGGTCTACATCAGGTACAGTTTCACATAAGATATTTCTGTAAATTTGGAATCTACTATAGGATATAACACTTATTGAACTATGAAAGACATTGGGTGTTAATTAACATAAATGGTAAATATTTTTAACTATTAATCAAAACAAACTATCAAAACCAAGACGCAGCAATGGAAGCCATGGCCATTATTAGCAGTGAGGAGGGAAAACTTAAAGAGAAGATGGTGTGTATGTTTTGCCTTATATTGGCAGTTTCATGTTTTTTGTTTATCAACAATCCCATTCAAAAATTTGTACTGATCATACCTAACCTTCATCAATAAAGCAACTTATACATATATTAATTTTTTAAAGATGCCTCTAAATTTGGGAACTCAAAGAAATCTGCTTCTCAAGTCATGTTCTGAGAGGTTACAAAGGTCAGCATGATCTTTCTCTGAAACATAGTCCGGAAGACATGAGCATACAAACTACAAATTCAGTGTATTAAAGATCATCTTCCTTTACACTGTAACATTTGTATGAGATAGGATAAAGACAGAAAAGGTCACACTTGGGAAGCCTTATGAGAACAACCTGGAAATAGTCAACATTTGGCTTTTATTGTTGATAAATTAGTTACATGGACATACTTCATTTAAATGAACAGAGGTAACAAAGTCTGGTTTGATCTTTATTGAATGGAAGGAATATATCATTTGATACTAGTGGCATTTTTTAACTAAAGGAGGTTTCTTTAAAGATATCTTTAAAGCTACATACATACATAGATGTATACAAGGTCATAGATGTTATTGTAAATTTTTCATTAGATCTGAGAATAACTGCCAGTCCTAGTTTTGATGTCAATTTGTCAGTTTTTACATTAACTAATTTTAGGAGTAATTCCAAAATATTATTTAGAAAATTGAGACTGGTGTTAAAGAGATAATACTGAAAGAAAGAGTACTTGCTGCTATCTGCTATTTTAGAGAGTGTGAGGTCAGTTTGACCACTCAGGTCAAGCAGGTCAAAGCCAACTCTAATTTCAGCCCCATTTTAACTTACCTTGCTTCTCTTTGTGGCCATCTGAAAACATGTGGAATACACACAAAGATGGATATACATACACATTCACACAGACACACAGACACAGACACACAGACACACAGACACAGACACACACACACACACACACACACACACACACACACACACACACACACACACACACGTTTTGGTAAAAATTAGTATTTGCTATCAGTTCCTGCATGCTGGTCTGTTCACTCCGGCTGCTACTCTGCCATGTGGTCCACATGCTGCCCTCTCCCAGCTTTCTCCCTTTTAGCCACTCTCTTATATCTAGTTCTGTGGGCCCTATATGTTCTCACTCTGCAGGGTAACAGAACCAGGTAACAGAACCAGGTCCACATGTTCCGACTGCCTCTCAGCCATTTCTTTCACACACTGTCCTCTTTAGCCTAGAAAAATCAAAGTTCCAGAACCTTATAATTTAGCAGTTAGATTTACATGTTAAATTCTCAATCCACAATTCAGCCACACAATAAATTCACTGCTAATTGATAAAGATATAAACCACCCACCTACACAAGGTAAAATTGGTCTAGTTCACCCGAATCTGAACCGTCCTCCTCCACAGACTCCATCTTGACTGCTCTCCGTCCTTAGGAAAGCGTTGTCCCACCCCACTTTCTACTATCCAATCATGTATTGTCTTGACATCAACCTACATATATGCATATGAATAAAAGTTAAAACTAAATAATAACAAAACAAATGTTTAAAACATAGTTTGTTGTCATATGTTTATACATTCCAATTTTAAATACTTTAAGTATTTCAGATAATAGATGAAAATAAACTGTGGTTACTTTTATTTCTTTAAATATTCATGAGTTTCAAAATAGTTTTACAGCGATGATGTGTAATTTTAAAAATCAAAAAAGGTCAGTTATAGTTATAATAGGTAAGCATGTCACTTGAACTACTTTAAATTCAAAATGGGCATCACAGAGAGAGTATTTATGATGAAAAAATGTATTTTTCCATATTCTCATCTGTAGGAAAAAAAGGAACAGATTTTCTTCCCACACGCGAGAAAAAAATCACCTTGGGAAAGAGGCAAAACATGCAACACTTTAGCACAAACCGAGACTTTTTCAGAATCATGTCAGGTTCTGCAAACAGAAGTTTATAATAGAAAGTGTTTAGTAACATTAATCATAGCATTTGGTGCAGTCTTGCCCATTATGTCTAAACATTTATTCAAAGCTCTTGTTGGGTTGTACAAGTACCTATATAAATGGTTCTTGTTGAAACTCAAATTAAAATATCAAAGAACTATGTTTTGCATCTGTGCTGTAACTGATGATAAGAACAAAAATATTCATAAATATGTCAAAATTAGGTAAGTAAAATTTATATTTTTTTGTCTTTGATAATACAGGTAAACCTTAAGAGCAGGGAAAACTAAACATTTTCTTTCCTATTCTTAAATGTAGCCTTACAATTCACAATTTCCTTAAGATTAATATTTGCTACGAAGATAAAAATAAGTAAATGAAAATTTCCTCTTTAAATATTGCTCTACAATTTCTTAGCAAATTTAAATATTATGAGATACTTTGAAATATTTGGAAAAATATTCAATGTCAATAAAAATTGGGTATGAATGTATACAGCTATGTGTTCATGTATATGCATACATATACATATATTCTACATGTATGCAGTCATATAAAAGTACTCAAGACTGGTGGAAGTAACTGTCTAGTCTCATGAATTCCAGGTTGGTGGTGTTGCCTAATTGATAGAGTACTTTCTATTAATAGAACCTTCTGAGGTGAAGCCTGCATATAAAGTTTCTGGCACCCCTGAGGCCACCTTTGTAAATACAGTCAGAAAGTATATTTAAGTAGTAGTCTCCTTAACCTTCATCTTTACACAAATGAAGAGAGATTGTTGCACAGCTATGAACCCATAAAATCGCTACTTTATATTCTCAACAGTCAAGGTGCTCCTATAACAATACAATCACTATATTTTCACACTATAAATTGAAAAATCATCTATTTCTTACACAACAGTTCCTTAGTTATCTTCTGTGGTATATAACAGTTTCTTCATCATTCTAACCTGAGCATTGAAATCAGTTTATAGACTTGTGCTTGTATCAATAAGGTCCATCGTTTAAAGACTCCTTGATATGTCTTGATCATGCCTTCTATTTTCATTTATTATTTAAATGTGGTCTTTTTTTTAAAGCACTTCACACTCTCTAGTCTAAATTTCATTCTTGTGGTGCCATCAAATATAGCGCTCCTTTACTGGATTTTCTATTAACTAAAAATTTGATTTTGATGTATGATAAGATACAGTGAAGTTAAGAAATATGAATAAGCAACACAAGAGGGCATTACGTTTGGTATATTCTGGAGGAAAACTGCGAAGTAAATGAGAACTTGGTTCCCAGGTTGAATATTTTCAAATGAAGTATTGAATTGTGAGAGAAGACAGTGAACACCTTTTCTCCCAATTCATTTAAGCAAGGATGCAGTAATTGACTATACAGAATGCAAGTAAACGGAATGTAAATTAGCATGGCTTTCTGTGTCCTCCTCTTTCTCTCTGGGGACATTCTACATGCAGGTAATGTCTTGTCAGAGTTGGAAAGGCTGCCACGTTATTGTGTTTCCATAATCTTTTTATACTCCAGGTAGCAGCCTCTTCCAAAATGATTTGCACTGCTAATCTCTCCACTGCTCTTAACATAAATATTTATAAATATTAATGCTCCCTGGTAACTAAAGCAGCACAGCAGCAAGAAGGCCATGTCCTCCCAGAAAAAACAGCAGGCTCCCTTCCCAGGTGGCTTAGAGTAATCTCTGCCTTTCTTGGATCCCAGAGAGCCTATTTCCACACAGAATTTCTTCAAAGGCAGGAAGAAGTGACATCAGACATAACTAGGCTTTGTGTCTCTGTTCATTTGTTTTTTTTTTTTAACCGTAAGGCTATATTTTACAGTGTTTTAAAGAATAAATAGTACTGTGACAGATTAGCAATTAATTTACATGAAAGATTACAATGAAATTTTCTCTGTTAAAAACATGAGATCAATTCTATTAGTTCGTGAAGAATAAAACGGCAAGATAATAAGGCTGCCAGAAATGAAATAATGTTGCATATGAAACACTCCGGAAACCCTATTCCATGCCTGTGCAACATGTTTATTAGGTGACAATTGAACATTCCATTCATCTCATGAAAACATTTGGATGAAACTCAATTTTCATTAAAATCTGATAATAGTTAAAAGAATAGAGTGTGATAGCTATTAATATTTTACTACATGGCTTAAATCTATAAAAAGATAGCAGTCACCAAGTATTCAATAAACACTGCATAGAATCATTAAAAAGGCACTCACATATAAGATTCCTATTGAATTTGATGACTTTTTTGAATTTTTCCAATTTTGTCAGTCTTTGAATACATAGTGAAAAGTATCAAAACCTAGCTTCACAACTTTATATATTAAATTGCAAATGATAACATATCTGTCATTTAAAACCTCCATAAACTCCTTGCACTTTACAAAACTCTGGAAAATATACATCCCTTGTGAGTCTTCCTTGAAAACCTACTGCTGAATTGTGAAAACGTATTTTCATTGGAATTAATTGACTATAACATCAATAAGTCTTTGGTTGGTATCTTCTTAATATCATGTTAAGCAATGATTTATGCAAACATCTCAGTTTTATCTATTCATTAAAATTCAATGAAAGGAGAAAGAAATGAACATTCTAGGTGCGGCACTATATATATTTACCAACCAGGAACACTGATGTGTATAGATTTATTTTGGTTTTGTACAGAACAAGTGTTTTTCTGGACAGTGTGAAGATATTTATTGGGAAATAGTATTAATATCTGTATTCATTCCATCATGTGGCTATGAAAGTAAAACTGTATTATTTAAATCAATGAATACTTCTTTCTCATCTTGCTTCAGACAGAATTGACTCTCCTATTCCACTCCAACTCAAGAAGCATTTGTCTCACCTCTTCCTGGTCTGGCAGAGGATTAAGTCACTCTGAAATGTTCCTGTGAATAGAAAGGGTGACAATCAAATTCTAATTAATCTTTCATTCTTTTCATATGACAATATATTTTCCTATGTCCTGTACGTATGGGTGAATTCACTTCCTAAGTTTTTGCCAATTATGTCAAAATACTCTTCTTGTATTTGATCTGCCGTATCTCCCTGAAAGTGGGGATAGGATAGGGAGTTTCCAGAGTGGAAACCTGGAAAGAGGATAAATTTGAAATGTAAATAAAGGAAATATCCAATAAAAGAAAAGAAAAAAGCATGAAGTAAAGATAACATAGTTGCCTTAGACATGTCTTGAGTAACACATTACAACACGAGCTTATGTTATACTCTAAGCTCCTTTGAGTTTTAGTAGTCTAAGTTTCTGATTGTAATTAGTTACAGAATAATATTCTCTTAGGACCAATAGTAAATTAACAAGATCAAGGTTAACTGATGTGGCCAAAGAGAAATTCATCTTAACCAGGGCAGGATAGAGGGGTTTTAGCAAGACTGAGGCTGAGACACGTTTATTGAAAACAATCAGACTTTTCTTTTAATTTCTTTACCAGAAACAGAATATAAAGACATTTGTCAGGATGACTACAATGTGAGTTGCAAAGATAATGATGTTTGTAAGGAACACATGGTACAAATGATTAATATCTGAGATAAACTGCCTTGCCAAAATTTCTACATGGTTTGTTGATTTCTAAGGGAAGACAGAGAATCACTAGGTGGCCTGAATGCCTCAGAGACTGCCTCAGTTTCTCTGGATCTGAAAATCACAGAATACCCCAAGTGTCACAGACTGCAAATTTAAAAACTTACAACACATTCCTCCAAGTGCAGCTAGACCAGGCCAACCCCATTATTCCCAGAAATGTTCATCATTAGTTTCCTATAAATAGAAATGAATGAATAAAACTGAATCAGTAAGATTGAATCTAGAGTTTGTTATGGACACAGCAAATATAACAAGTCTGCACCTGTCGAGGTTGTCAGAACAATAGAAATTAAATAATGAAAAGTGCTAATAGATTGTATCTGAGAGGTTTAAGAAGCATAACACAATCAGAGTAGATAAAATGAGTTAATACTCTTAGAAGATTTAAGTAGCCCTTTGTAGCCAAGTTAAGATATTTCAGTAACATAAGCCTATACTCTTCCCTGTTTTTTCTAAACAAGTGTATATTTTCTATCATTTGTGATTTGAAGAGTGAAGTTTAATATTGACTATAGACTTTGTTGTGATTTTTCCCACAAATCTTCTACTACCATATTTTAACCTTCAAACTTGGAAAATACCATTCAATTTGCTTCCTGTAATTAAAAAAATTGCAACTTTTCTTTAAAATTTCCGAACTTTGATGCCCTTCCAGGAAACAGGCATAATTATGACCCCACTTCTTTCACATGTTCTTGAAGTAGATAGTACTTAATGATATGATTTAATATAAATTAATCTCTAGATGACTTCTGAACAATGTATTTGATTTTAATACACATAAAGACTGCCATACAAATATATGCAAAGGCTTACCTTACCACTTAAAGGGTTGAATTTTAAAAAAAGAAATCACATTTCCCTAGACAATCACAGTACTCACTCTCATGGTAAAGGCTTTATTTTTGAATCATATTTTTAGCCATGGAAATTTCTTAATCCCATCACATACCTGCTGAGCTCTAGAAAATCTCTGTTCTTTAAAAATCAATATTACAAACTTAATTTTTCTTGTTTTCCCACTTTTATTAGGCTAAATCTTATAAGCTCTGGGTTAAAATTAAACTACAAAAACTTCCTGAATCTTATTTTTATTGATTTGTTAAGGCACTGCTCTAAGAATGGATATTCTCTAAATACCATGGAATAATTTTGTCTTACATTTGAGGGCTGAGAGATTGCTTGTATTTGGAGTTATCTATATGAATTTGAATCATAAATATCAGCTTATTAAGAATAAATATTTAAGAATTTAATTTTCCTTATGCTAGATGACAAATCTGTTTATCACAGCATATGTTTACATATATTCTACTTTCATTGTTCTGGACCAAAAGTATTGGTGTTATATAAGATAAAAACTCTAGAAAACTACATAATTTATTTTAAGGGTAACATTAAAATAGGAACTGATCATCTACAAGTATAAACTTATCATCAACTAAAATATTTTGTTGAACAATCAGCCCTGCAGATTTCATAAATGTCTCTATATTAACTCCTTATTGATTTACTCAATAATTATACACAGCTGCTGAATTTACTGTACATTATTGATCTTACTCATGAAAAGTTGCCTCCAGACTCAGCTTAATACTACTGTGAAGTGATTTCACTGACATGAGTTGAGCTGGGACTGTTATTTCTTATCCTAAGGTCTGAATGTTATCTCTAAAAATGTAAGTAAAGTTATTTTGTATTTCAAGAAGCAGAATAACAATGCAGATTAAATTCCTCAGACCCTTGGTTTGCAGGGACTGTTTTGCAATGCTATCTCAGGGTCTTGTGTAGTGAAATCTCATGAACAAGTCAAACTAATAATCAAAACAATTCAGAGGCTTATTCAAAGAGTGTAAGTGAACCCACTGTGTCTCAGTGTATTTCCCAGAACATGATACAGAAGGAAAATCCAATGGAAAGCTGTTCATAAGGATGCTATCTTAAAGTATCAACTTAGTAGGATTTTTTTCCTAATACACCTATCAAATAAGAGCATGACCTAATGCATCGTTTAAAACATGTGTATGGGCATGTACATGTGCAAAAGTGAAAGGCTAATGTGTTCAAAAATACTTTTTAAAAAATAATTTCTGAGAATTTCTTACATGAGTACTGAATTTTCGAATTTTTTCTCCTCTCTTTTATTTTTGGGATGTGTGTGTGTGTGTGTGTGTGTGTGTGTGTGTGTGTGTGTGTGTGTGTGTGTAACTTCTTACTTTATTAGAAGAGACAACCTCACAGCAAATTTCTTGACACTCTAGTTTTTTTTCTTATTTTATTGGTTATTTTATTTATTTACATCACAAATGTTATCCTCCTTCCCAGTTTCCCCTCTGGTAACCCGTATCCTCTTCCCTCCCCCTGCTTTTATGAGGGTACACTCCCACCCACCCACTCCTACCTCAGAACAATAACCTTCCCCTATGCTGGTTCCTCGAGCCTCCACAGGACCAAAGGTCTTCCCTCCCATTCATGCCAGATAAGGCAATTCTCTGCTACATAAGCAGCTGGAGCCATGGGTCGGTCCTTGGATACTCTTTGCTTGGTGGTTTACTTCTTGGGAGCTTTGGGGAGTCTGGTTAATTGATATTGTTGTTCTTCCTCTGGTGTACAAACCTCTTCAGCTCCTTCAAGTCCTGCACCTAACTCCTCCATTGGGGATCAGGTTGTAGTGACACATGCTTGTAGGATTTGCTGAAGGACACTGAAGCAGGAGGATCAAGAGTTCGAGGTCAGCCTGGGCTTCTCACCTCTTAAAAACCACATCCTCAACATGAACATGTCTATTCCTTTCTCCCTTTCAAATTCATATCCAGTCACATACAAGACTCTTGGAATGACCTCTTTTTTTTATCGGATATTTCTTTATTTACATTTCAAATGTTACTACCTTTCCTGGTTTCCTGTCCACGACCTCTTAATATGGATACAGTTACTAGTAAAGGATCAGAGCACTGTGGTAGATGTAAGTAAAAACAAGTATCATTTCATTTCATAGGTGATCATGCTGCTTTAGGCCTTTTAGAGAAAGCTAAAGCTGGTTTTATGGCAACTCATGAATGCCAGAAGTAGCACCCATGATTAACTGAATCAAGGAAGGAAAAGACTGCAATGGGCACAATTAGTAGTCTGTTTCTACAAAGTCCTTCTGAAGCTAGTCTGTCTTTTTTTAATTTATATACAACAGTTGCAAAGGAAAACACTCAATTTAAGTAAAAGTTTCTTGTTCTTGAGAATATTTTAAAAATGAGATAGGGAGGCAAAATAAGGTTTAAAACTGAAAGACCAACTACAATTTGAAGTGGGAATTTTTCGTTTTATTGGAGACTCAGCTGTGTCATGTTATGTTTTTCTGCAAACTGTTTTATGAGAGGATGTTTGGTTGGGAATAGACACATGGTGCTTTTTGTGGAAGTCGCCTGATGAAAGGGTGTGTGTGTTTTGCTGGAGAGGACAGTTGAAAGGCATCTGATGTCTGGAAAGATTCTAAGTATAACCTAACAGACAATAGATGTTGCTCTTGCACTGAATTGTCTTCTACCTCTTTGCAACTCATTGTTGAGCTTTAGTGACACTGTCTTCGCTGATGACACTCTTGCTTTGGTTCACCTTGCTTTCTTCTCTTTACTTACCTTGACTTTGTAGAGAGAAATGCAACATCGAACTTCTGGTGATATCCTAGCTGCTCTTTGCAGCTTTCATGGACTCCAGTGGATCAGTGGGGCCTCGGGGTTTCTTCTGAATAGAAACATTGCTACTGATTCATGTTTGGTACTTTGCGAGTGGACTGGATTGCTGACAACGATTGGAACCACCCCAAAGACTATTTTTTTTATTAACTTGAGTATTTCTTATATACATTTCGAGTGTTATTCCCTTTCCCGGTTTCCGGGCAAACATCCCCCTCCCCCCTCCCCCCTCCCCTTCTTTATAGGTGTTCCCCTCCCCATCCTCCCCCCATTGCCATCCTCCCCACAGCAATCTAGTTCACTGGGGGTTCAGTCTTACCAGTACCCAGGGCTTCCCCTTCCACTGGTGCTCTTACTAGGATATTCATTGCTACCTATGAGGTCAGAGTCCAGGGTCAGTCCATGTATAGTCTTTAGGTAGTGGCTTAGTCCCTGGAAGCTCTGGTTGCTTGGCATTGTTGTACATATGGGGTCTCTAGCCCCTTCAAGCTCTTCCAGTTCTTCCTCTGATTCCTTCAACGGGGGTCCTATACTCAATTCAGTGGTTTGCTCCTGGCATTCGCCTCTGTGTTTGCTGTATTCTGGCTGTGTCTCTCAGGAGCGATCTACATCCGGCTCCTGTCGGCCTGAACTTCTTTGCTTCATCCATCTTGTCTAATTCGATGGCTGTATATGTATGGGCCACATGTGTGGCAGGCTCTGAGGGGTGTTCGTTCTGTATCTGTTTTAATCTTTGCCTCTCTATTACCTGCCAAGGGTATTCTTGTTCCCCTTTAAAAGAAGGAGAGAAGCATTCACATTTTGATGATCCGCCTTGAGTTTCGTTTGTTCTAGGCATCTAGGGTAATTCAAGCATTTGGGCTAATAGCCACTTATCAATGAGTGCATACAATGTGTGTTTTTCTGTGATTGGGTTACCTCACTCAGGATGATATTTTCCAGTTCCAACCATTTGACTACGAATTTCATAAAGTCATTGTTTTTGATAGCTGAGTAATATACCATTGTGTAGATGTACCACATTTTCTGTATCCATTCCTCTGTTGAAGGGCATCTGGGTTCTTTCCAGCTTCTGGCTATTATAAATAAGGCTGTAATGAACATAGTGGAGCACGTGTCTTTTTGATATGTTGGGGCATCTTTTGGGTATATGCCCAAGAGAGGTATAGCTGGATCCTCAGGCAGTTCAATGTCGAATTTTCTGAGGAACCTCCAGACTGATTTCCAGAATGGTTGTACCGGTCTGCAATCCCACCAACAATGGAGGAGTGTTCCTCTTTCTCCGCATCCTCACCAGCATCTGCTGTCACCTGAGTTATTGATCTTAGCCATTCTCATTGGTGTGAGGTGAAATCTCAGGGTTGCTTTGATTTGCATTTCCCTTATGACTAAAGATGTTGAACATTTCTTTAGGTGTTTCTCAGCCATTCGGCATTCCTCAGCTGTGAATTCTTTGTTTAGCTCTGAACCCCATTTTTTAATAGGGTTATTTGTCTCCCTGCGGTCTAACTTCTTGAGTTCTTTGTATATTTTGGATATAAGGCCTCTATCTGTTGTAGGATTGGTAAAGATCTTTTCCCAATCTGTTGGTTGCCGTTTTGTCCTAACCACAATGTCCCTTGCCTTACAGAAGGTTTGCAGTTTTATGAGATCCCATTTGTCGATTCTTGATCTTAGAGCATAAGCCATTGGTGTCTTGTTCAAGAATTTTTTTCCAGTGCCCATGTGTTCGAGATGCTGCCTTACTTTTTCTTCTATTAGTTTGAGTGTATCTGGTTTGATGTGGAGGTCCTTGATCCACTTGGACTTAAGCTTTGTACAGGGTGATAAGCATGGATCGATCTGCATTCTTCTACATGTTGACCTCCAGTTGAACCAGCACCATTTCCTGAAAATGCTATCTTTTTCCATTGGATGGTTTTGGCTCCTTTGTAAAAAATCAAGTGCCCATAGGTGTGTGGGTTCATTTCTGGGTCTTCAATTCTGTTCCATTGGTCTATCTGTCTGTCTCTGTGCCAATGCCATGCAGTTTTTTATCACTATCGCTCTGTAATACTGCTTGAGTTCAGGGATAGTGATTCCCCCTGAAGTCCTTTTATTGTTGAGGATAGTTTTAGCTATCCTGGGTTTTTTGTTATTCCAGATGAATTTGCAAACTGTTCTGTCTAACTCTTTGAAGAATTGGATTGGTATTTTGATGGGGATTGCATTGAATCTGTAGATTGCTTTTGGTAAAATGGCCATTTTTACTATATTAATCCTGCCAATCCATGAGCATGGGAGATCTTTCCATCTTTCTGAGGTCTTCTTCAATTTCCTTCTTCAGAGTCTTGAAGTTCTTATTGTACAGATCTTTTACTTGCTTGGTTAAAGTCACACCGAGGTACTTTATATTATTTGGGTTTATTATTAAGGTTGTCATTTCCCTAATTTCTTTCTCGGCTTGTTTCTCTTTTGTGTAGAGGAAGGCTACTGATTTATTTGAGTTAATTTTATAACCAGCCACTTTGCTGAAGTTGTTTATCAGCTTTAGTAGTTCTCTGGTGGAACTTTTGGGATCACTTAAATATACTATCATATCATCTGCAAATAGTGATATTTTGACTTCTTCTTTTCCGATCTGTATCCCCTTGAACTCCTTTTGTTGTCTGATTGCTCTGGCTAGAACTTCAAGAACTATATTGAATAAGTAAGGAGAGAGTGGGCAGCCTTGTCTAGTCCCTGATTTTAGTGGGATTGCTTCAAGTTTCTCTCCATTAGTTTAATGTTAGCAACTGATTTGCTGTATATGGCTTTTACTATGTTTAGGTATGGGCCTTGAATTCCTATTCTTTCCAGGACTTTTATCATGAAGGGGTGTTGAATTTTGTCAAATGCTTTCTCAGCATCTAATGAAATGATCATGTGGTTTTGTTCTTACAGTTTGTTTATATAATGGATCACGTTGATGGTTTTCCGTATATTAAACCATCCCTACATGCCTGGGATGAAGCCTACTTGATCATGGTGGATGATTGCTTTGATGTGCTCTTAGATAAGGAAGGGGAGGGGGGAGGGGGATGTTTGCCCGGAAACCGGGAAAGGGAATAACACTCGAAATGTATATAAGAAATACTCAAGTTAATTAAAAAAAAAAAAAAAAAGAGTAAAAAAAAAAAAAAAAAAAAAAAAAAGATTCGGTTTGCCAGAATCTTATTGAATATTTTTGCGTCAATATTCATATGGGAAATTGGTCTGAAAATCTCTTTCTTTTTTGGGTCTTTGTGTGGTTTAGGTATAAGAGTAAATGTGGCTTCATAGAAGGAATTCGATAGTGATCCATCTGTTTCAATTTTGTGGAATAGTTTGGATAATAGTGGTATGAGGTCTTCTATGAAGGTCCGATAGAATTCTGCACTAAACCCGTCTGGACCTGAGCTCTTTTTGGTTGGGAGACCTTTAATGACTGCTTCTATTTCCTTAGGAGTTATGGGGTTGTTTAACTGGTTTATCTGTTCCTGATTTAACTTCGGTACCTGGTATCTGTCTAGGAAATTGTCCATTTCCTGTAGATTTTCAAGTTTTGTTGTATATAGGCTTTTATAGTAGGATCTGATGATTTCTTGAATTTCCTCTGAATCTGTAGCTGTGTTTCCCTTTTCATTTCTGATTTTGTTAATTTGGACACACTCTCTGTGTCCTCTCGTTAGTCTGGCTAAGGGTTTATCTATCTTGTTGATTTTCTCAAAGAACCAACTTTTGGTTCTGTTGATTCTTTCTATGGTCCTTTTTGTTTCTACTTGGTTGATTTCAGCTCTGAGTTTGATTATTTCCTGCCTTCTACTCCTCCTGGGTGTATTTGCTTCTTTTTGTTCTAGAGCTTTTAGGTGTGCTGTCAAGCTGCTGACATATGCTCTTTCCTGTTTCTTTCTGCAGGCACTCAGCGCTATGAGTTTTCCTCTTAGCACTGCTTTCATTGTGTCCCATAATTTTGGGTATGTTGTACCTTCATTTTCATTAAATTCTAAAAAGTCTTTAATTTCTTTCTTTATTTCTTCCTTGACCAGGTTATCATTGAGTAGAGCATTGTTCAATTTCCACGTATATGTGGGCATTCTTCCCTTATTGTTATTGAATACCAGTTTTAGGCCGTGGTGGTCTGATAGCACGCATAGGATTATTTCTATCTTTCTGTACCTGTTGAGACCCGTTTTTTGACCAATTATATGGTCAATTTTGGAGAAAGTACCGTGAGGAGTTGAGAAGAAGATATATCCTTTTGCTTTAAGATAGAATGTTCTATAAATATTTGTGAAGTCCATTTGGCTCATGACTTCTCTTAGTCTGTCTACGTCTCTGTTTAATTTCTGTTTCTATGATCTGTCCATTGATGAGAGTGGGGTGTTGAAATCTCCTACTATTATTGTGTGAGGTGCAATGTGTGTTTTGAGCTTTAGTAAGGTTTCTTTTACATATGTAGGTGCCCTTGTATTTGAGGCATAGGTATTTAGGATTGAGAGTTCATCTTGGTGGATTTTTCCCTTGATGAATATGAAGTGTCCTTCCTTATCTTTTTGATGAATTTTAGTTGAAAATTGATTTTAGTTGATATTCGAATGGCTACTCCAGCTTGCTTCTTCTGACCATTTGCTTGGAAAGTTGTTTTCCAGCCTTTCACTCTGAGGTAGTGTCTGTCTTTGTCTCTGAGGTGTGTTTCCTGTAGGCAGCAGAATGCAGGGTCCTCATTGCGTACCCAGTTTGTTAATCTATGTCTTTTTATTGGGGAGTTGAGGCCATTGATGTTGAGAGATATTAAAGAATAGTGATTATTATTTCCTGTTATATTCATATTTCATATGTGGTTATGTTTGTGTGCTTTTCTTCTCTTTGTTTTGCTGCCAAGACGATTAGTTTCTTGCTTCTTCTAATGTATAGCTTGCCTCCTTATGTTGGGCTTTACCATTTATTATCCTTTGTAGTGATGGATTTGTAGAAAGGTATTGTGTAAATTTGGTTTTGTCATGGAATATCTTGGTTTCTCCATCTATGTTAATTGAGAGTTTTGCAGGATACAGTAACCTTGGTTGGCATTTGTGTTCTCTTTGTGTCTGTATGTCATCTTTCCTGCATCTTCTGGCCTTCATAGTTTCTGGCAAAAAGTCTGGTGTGTTTCTGATAGGTCTGCCTTTATATGTTACTTGACCTTTTTCCCTTACTGCTTTTAATATTCTTTCTTTATTTTGTGCGTTTGGTGTTTTGACTATTATGTGACGGGAGGTGTTTCTTTTCTGGTCCAAACTATTTGGAGTTCTGTAGGCTTCTTGTATGCCTATGGGTATATCTTTTTTTAGTTTAGGGAAGTTTTCTTCTATGATTTTGTTGAAGATATTTACTGGTCCTTTGATCTGGGAGTCTTCACTCTCTTCTATACCTATTATCCTTAGGTTTGATCTTCTCATTGAGTCCTGGATTTCCTGTATGTTTGGACCAGTAGCTTTTTCCACTTTTCATTATCTTTGACAGTTGAGTCAATGATTTCTATGGAATCTTCTGTTCCTGAGATTCTCTCTTCCATCTCTTGTATTCTGTTGGTGAAGCTCATATCTACAGCTCCTTGTCTCTTCTTTTGGTTTTCTATATCCATGGTTGTTTCCATGTGTTCTTTCTTGATTGCTTCTATTTCCATTTTTAATTCAACTGTTTGATTGTGTTTTCCTGGAATTCTTTCAGGGATTTTTATGATTCTTCTCTGTAGGCTTCTACTTGTTTATTAATGTTTTCCTGTTTCTCTAAGGGAGTTCTTCATGTCTTTCTTGAAGTCCTTCAGCATCATGATCAAATATGATTTTGAAACTAGATCTTGCTTTTCTGGTGTGTTTGGATATTCCGTGTTTGCTTTGGTGGGAGAATTGGGCTCCGATAATTCCATGTAGTCTTGGTTTCTGTTGCTTGGGTTCCTGTGCTTGCCTCTCGCCATCAGATTATCTCTAGTGTTAGTTTGTTTTGCTATTTCTGACAGTGGCTATGCTGTCCTATAAACCTGTGTGTCAGAAGTTCTGTATACCTCTTTTCCTGTTTTCTTTCAGCCAGTTATGGGGACAGAGTGTTCTGCTTTCAGGCGGGTAGTTTTTCCTATCTACAGGTCTTCAGCTGTTCCTGTGGGCCTGGGTCTGGAGTTCACCAGGCAGGTCACTTGCAGCAGAAAAGTTGGTTGTACCTGTGCTTCCGAGGCTCAAGTTTGCTCGTGGGGTTTTGCCTACGAGCTCTCCATGGCGGCACAACCAGGAAGATTTGCGCTGCCCTTTCTGGGAGCTTCTGTGCATCAGAGTTCCAGATGACATTTGGTGTTCTCCTCTGGCATCAGAGATGTGTGCAGAGTGCAGTCTCTTCTGGTTTCTCGGGCGTGTCTGCCTCTCTGAAGGTTTAGCTCTACCTCCCACAGGATTTGGGTGCAGAGAACTGTTTATCCAGTAGGTCTCTTCAGGTTCTGGTGGTGTCTCAGAGGCAGCGGTCCTGCTGCTCCTGGGCCCTCCTCTATGGGTACCCAGAGGCTGTCAAGACTATTTTTAATAAGGTTCATAACCCTCTTTCCAATTAGCCTTCTTTTCCCCTATCTCTAATGTGTGACAACAATTTGACTTGAGTACTTAAGTATTCTTTTATGATTCAAAATATAAGAAAGAATTTTGAACATATATGCCCTTGTAACTGAAGGCAATGGGTTGTGCTCCTCATTGACAAGGTTTAATTAGTTCAGTAGGTCTAGTTTTTTTGTTACATTCTTCAAAACTAGAAAATAATCATCAACTCAACATGTTTAAATTAACTGAATGTATGAAAGGTATGTGCAATCCAACAATTATTCTCTGAAAATAAAAGGAATAAAAAATGAATTTAAACTGAATAAAGAGTAGCATGTTGTAGAAGACAGTACACTCGGTTGAATATTTCTGACAAGATAGACTATGCCATATATTGCATTCCTTTGAAAACTAAGAAAAAGTGACAACATTGACATTAAGTCTATTATCAGTTTATTTCTTCAAAAACAGTCTATTGAGATATGTCAAATATAAATATTAATATTAGTCATCACTGAAATAGTAGCCTTTATCTAATCTTACCGAATTCATTATTTTTACTGTTGTTAAAATAAACTATTAATCTCTACCACATGAATTCTTTCAAATATTAAAAATTATATTAACTTTCTTCTCTCAGGTCTAATTTTGTAAGTAATGCCTTCTATCATCTACTATCATATCTCATTCACAATTGAGTCTCATTTCTCATGTGTTCTGTTTTCTTTGCCATATTTACCAAACTGAGAACATCTGGACAGGTTTATGAGACTCGTGGCTATTTCATGATAACCATGACTATTTTATAAGAGCCACAGCTATTTCTTAAAGAGCTGTACAGATCCAGAACAGATATCCAATACACAGCTAAGCTCTATGAGGATAATTGTTTAGGGCCAATTTTCCCCCAATTTTTTCCTGAGTAAATATAGGAGGATAAAAGATAAAAGAAAACAAAAAGTAAGACTAAAATTATTTGATTTTAGAGTCTCCCCAAAATGAATTTTTGATAATGTTTAAGGAGTTGAAGTGATGCAATTTGCTTGATTTGAAGTAATGTGAATATAGGAAATATTGGTAAAATATATACATATTTTATGTAGATGAATATATATATGTATATATATGATGGGTCTGATAGGTGTAAAAGGACATATGATATGCTCACAAACACAAACGTACTTGTACCTTGTACATGCACACCCACACACCCTCATAGTACCATATATAGCCAAATAAATGTTCTCATGGGCTATAAGATTTTTAGGTATATAGAAAATATTATTATGATTTCTTGCTTTTGATTATCTGAAAAAAAGGTTTCCAAAGATTGAATGTTTCATAGGCTTAAAAAGACACCGAGATAAAAAGTTTAAGAATATGAGCATTTACTGCACTATTTCTCTGTGCCAGGAACTGACTACATAGTTTGCATTCCATTTAATCTGTATATTAATTCCTTACAGTAATTACAATTAGTTTTTATTATTTCCTGAAAATTATGATTAGAACATAACTTTTTGAACTTACTGACAAAAAATTTAAATGTTCAGTTGAAGAACATAGAGCAGAAGTTTATCAACATAAAACAAGCTACTTGCAAGCCTGTGATTTATAAGTAAAGAAGCTCAAGAAAAACAGGATGCATTTGTATTGTTTAACAAACTTGGATTTAGTCATATGAGAAATAGTCATTGATTATTTTCAATAACAAATATTTCAATATAAAGCTGTGTATTCCTTATTATTTCTTCCATAGGTGGCAGATATTAAGAATACTGCATAATTGGAGGAAATAATAGGAACCGTGTAACATGAGAAAAAGGAAAATTAGTCACTGTATACATAATGGCTTCTCAAATAATCATGTCTGAGTAGATAGTATATTTAAATAAATCCTTGTGTTTTCAACCCCAGTACAAAGTATCAAATGAATTCATCACTTTACTAAAAGAAAAAAAAATCATGTTCAAAAAAGTCACCAAGAAGACAGATTAGATGAACTTATTATTACAGAATACAAGTTAATGAGGAAACTTCATTTTCTTTAACACCACAAAGAATTAAAAGCACAGAATTACAAATCACACCTTTTTAATTAGGAAAATATTAATTACTTACAGTGGGAGAAACAATTTCCCCACTACTTCATTTTCTCTAAAATTACATATTAGATATTATATGTATTTGTAGCTGGAAGTATAGATTCTGTTTATTAATATTTGTTGTCAACTACTGTATATCATCCATAATTCTTGGTTATTAAATTCTTGAAGCATGCAACACAGCATATTTAATAGATTTTATGCAAATTATTACATAACAGAACAAAAGCAGATGGTACTCATCACAACAGAATCTTACCATAACACTTTCCTACTCTGTTAAAACTAAACAAAATATAAAATTACCTTTGTGGTCTTATTTTATTTTGATCCATTATTTATAACAAAATTTTATGTGTAACAATTTTATGTATGTGTCCAACGCTATACACCAAATAATGTTTAAAATTTTAGTTCAGTATCTGAAGTTCAGTTAACTGATGTTTTTCCTTTGTTACTAGAAACTACAAGAAAATTTGTGCATAGAAACAATTTAATTAAAACAATTATAGAGGATAAAAGTCGAGTGTGAAACATAGCATAACTATTAAAGTACAATTAATACTTAAATGCTGGGTTAGTGGTGTTATATTTGGAATGCTGAATATATGAAGTAAGCATATATAGACATATGTAACATATATATATATATCACTTTTCACTAACATACTAATTTTATTTTCATGAAACACAATATAGGGGAAATTGTTTCAAGAGTAGTTATTGTAGATAATTTATTTGAATGTAGCACCCCTTTACTTTCATTTTAAAAAGTTTTAAATTAGTCCTTTTCTGATACCCAAGGGGCAGCAGGCAACCTCAGGAGGAAGGAGGTTGGGGGGACCCTCTAGAATGTACCAGAGTCCTGAGAAGTGAGAGAGTCTCAGTACTCAAAGTGGGGATGCTAGATGAAATGCCCTACAGTAGGGAGTGGAAACTTATTGAACCTACCTCCAGCAGAAAGACATGGCATCATGTGAGGGATGGGGTTGCTATCCCACAGTCAAAGTTGTGACCCATAATTCTTCCTATGTGGAAAAAATGCAGGTATGGAAATGGAAAAGAGACTGAGGAAAAGAAAGTCCAGTGACAGGCCCAAAATGGGATCCATCTCAAGGGGAGGCCCAAGATCTGACACCATTACTGAAGCTATGGGGCACTCACAAAAAAAGACCTACCATGACTGCTCTCCAAAAGACCCAACAAGCAACTGAAAGAGCCAGATGCAGATATTTTCACCCAACCAATGGACAGAAGCTGCTGAACCCTCTGGCTGAATTAGGGAAAAGTTGGAAGAAGCTTAGGAGAAGGGTAACCCTGTAGGAGGACCAGCAGTCACAGTTAAACTGTATCCCTGAGATAACTCAGACACTGGATCACTAATCAGGCAGCATACACCAGCTGAGATGAGGCCTCTAACACATATACAGCAGAGGACTCTGGGGTCTGGGTTCAGTCAGAGAAGATGCACCTAACCCTCAAGAAAATTGAGGAAATTTAGAGATCTGGTGGGGTGGGTGGTGTAGGCACATCCTTGTGGCCACACAGGTGAGGGAGAAGGTATGGGATGTGAACTGTTGGGGGTGGGGGTGAACCAGGATGGAATAAAATCTGGAGTGTAAAAATAAATAAATAAATAATTTTAGAATTTTAATTATTTTATTTATCTACATTAGAACCATTGCTCCCCTCCCACTCTCCGCTTGCTCCCTAGTTCTTCATCCCACTCCTCCTCCATCTTGCCTCAGAGACCATATCTTCTCCCAACCAGGCCTGCCCCTTCCCTGAAGCCTCAAATCTCTAGAGGATTAGGTGTACCTTCACTTCCTGATGCCACACCAGGCAGTCCTCTACTCTATATAACACCCATTGTCTGTAATGACATGACTTTACAAATGTGAAAGCTTGATGACCAAGTGTAAGGGAATGCCAGGGCAGGGGGGATGGGAGTGGAAATGGGTAGTTGGGTGAGGGAGTACCCTCACAGAAGCAGGAGGAGAGGGCATACATAGAACAGAGGGTTTGCAAAGGGAAACAAGGAAAGGGGATAACATTTGAAATGTAAATAAATAAAATACCCAATTAAAAAAATGACAATTAGAATAAAAATGAGGTAATTTGTAAAAGGAAATCTTTATATACTTCCTATTTAGAAGATTAGTGAAAATATTTAATTAGGGGAAAAGAAGAACTTAGATCCTCTCTCTCTCTCTCTCTCTCTCTCTCTCTCTCTCTCTCTCTCTCTCTGTTATTACTTTCTTAGGTAAGTCAGAAGATCCTCTTGCCCATTCACTGACTTCCTCAAAGCATGCTGATGCAAGGGCAGGGAAGCCATCTATGTGTCACTGTGAGCATATCTTGTGATTTTTGCCTTTCATGTGTAAGTTAGAGCTGAGGTATAATAATAAAAGAAAGGGAAAGGCATATATATATTTTTTAAAAGATTTATTTATTTATCTTATGTATATGAGTACACTGTAGCTGTCTGCAGACACACCAGAAGAGGGCATTACAGATGGTTGTGAGTCACCATGTGGTTGCTGGGAATTGAACTCAGGATCTCTGGAAGAGCAGTCAGTGCTCTTAACCGCTGAGCTGAGCCATCTCTCCAGCCCCAGGCATATATATTTTTAAGACCATAGATAGATGGTAAATTAATCTTATTTATTTCCTCCATGGAAGCCAGCCAAAGATGTGCTGTGGGACATTTTCTTCAATGCAATTCTGCATCTAGAATATTAGCACATGTGTAGTTATATATAAAGTATATCAAAATGTTTTAAGTATCTGATAGAGGAAAAGCCACACAGAAGGTTTTCAGACTCACTAGGCATTAGGGAATTGCAAGTAAATAATAAAATGCTGCTGTGTACCTTCAAATAATGAATGAAGTTGAAACAATAAAGAAAGTTGACCCTATTTAGTATGACAATTTGGGAAAACAATGGGAGCTGCCATTTTTTGGAAAGAATGAGTTACTTTAAATTTCTCTAAAAATGTATTAAGTAGTTTCGTACAAGTCTAAATATACATCTTCAATATAGTCTATATTCCCTTTTCCAAGATATTGTTGAACAGAATGAAAACTGGGGATTATTCAAAGAATTTAGGCAAATGCTTATGATGTCTGTATTCATAACAGAAGAATATGCAAATCTCACACCAGGAAATAGATCAACTGTTTGTTCATACAAAGTAATAAAATGGAATTACCTAAACATATTTACATCAATAAGAATAAATCTTGGATCATTACGTATAGAATATAAACTCAAAAATTTAAACAAATATTCAGAGTATAATATGAGCAAATCCTATCCAAGAAATATGAAAGGAATAGTATTCTATATTCCCAATGTCAAAATATGGCTCTTAACTTTAACCAAGGGCAAAAGAAAATAATAGATCATATAAACAGAATCAGATTTTAAATGATATAATTCTTTTGACAAAAGAATATGGCAATTAAGAATGGGGACAATTTCTCTACTTGACAAATGTGTGAATTTTAAAACCCAAATAGTGTATTCTCAACAATTAAGGTGAAAGAAAACAAATTAAGAAAAAAATGCTTTTCTGTCACTTCAGGTGAGCCAACCATTCCTGAGACAACCCCCACCCCCCAGCTTGGTCCCCATGAGAGAAGCAGAAAGATGTGTGCACAGCAAAGAGAACCAGAACTAGAGCCTTAGGGGTAGTGTAGAACAGCCCATGTGAGTAGCTGGCAAAGCCATGTAAGGATATCTTGAAGTTCTGGCCCACCATTTTGCAGAGAGCCAAGTCTGGGTCTGCGGCCTTGAAGAACATACAGATGTCCCTGGTCTGAGCTACTACCTGGTGCAATGTTGATGTCTGAGGGCTATGCAGATCTGGGCCCGCCCAAACCTGTACACTGTAGGTAATCTGGTCTTGAGAGTAAGAGAGCTGGCACCACACCTAGGAATGTTGCAGTATTCCTGAGAATGGAGCCCTGGTTTTGGGAGGGCAGGTATGTGAGGGGACAGGGGGTTGTCAGTAGCTGAGTCAGAGAGTTTGAGCATGGAAGAGCTAGTTCGGTCTGCTACTCCTCTGTCTTGTGGTGTCACGGGTGAGGGAGAGATGCTCCCTACCTCACTCCTCACCATATATGTCAAGGGAGAAAGCCGTCCTTAAGATCATAAGAGTAGGAGGGCTGTCACTGTTCCTCTTCAGTGCAGCATGTGGGAGAACAGGCCTTGTACCTGGGCAGTAGAGCTAGAGCAAACACTCATTATGGGGTTATAGGTTGAAGAGAGGGCCTTGCACATCACTTGAGCAGCACAATAGAGCTGGCTCTGCTAGCATGGGGTCAGCTGAACCTGCCCCTTGTGCATGAGAGCAGGAGAGCTGCCTCTGCCCCTTGCAGGTGCAGCACTGGGTAAGCTGGCAGGGGCAGTGCTAGAGAGCGCAAATTAGTGGTGTGCCTATGGGAGTTCTTTCTGTGAAGGGACACCATGGCCAAGATAACCCTGATAAAGGTAAACATTTAGTTAGTGCTGGCTTACAGTTTCAGCAGTTTAGTCCATTATTATCATGGTAGGAAGCATGACATTGTGTGGATAGACTTGGTGATGGAGGAGCCAAGAGTTCTTAAGATTACATCTTAATCTTAAGGCATCTAAGAAGCGACTATTCTGTAGGCAGCAACGAGGAGGTTCTGAATCAGATTGGGTAGAATTGAGCATATATATGAGACTCCAAAGCCCCATCTTCATAGGAACATACTTCCCCTAACAAGGCTATGCTATCTCCAATAAGGCCATATGTCCTAATAGTGCCACTTCCCTTGGACCAAGCATATTCCAATCACCACATAATCATTATATTGAATTTTTTTTTCAAGTTGTATTTTGTTCTACTCTATGTGTGTGTTTGTTGTCCTGTCTTTGGTTCTTAGCTATCCAGGCAGTGTCAGAATGTCAGGCATGGCCTCCTTTTGTGGCATGGGTCTCAAGTTGGACTAGTCATTGGTTGGCCACTCCTGGAGAGGGTAAAACAAGGATTTGTATACACAGATAAACATTGGAGAAGCTAGGAAAATTAAACAAACAGCTTACCTCTTTAATGGAATGAGGTGCATAGCTCTACTTCCTGGAATGGCAGTAGTAATATGGTTTTACAACCCAGTGATCCTTTGCTGTCTGATGAAAGAGGCTTTGCTTGTATCTCCCAGAAGTTTTGGTTTTATTCATCTCAGACTTCTTTCCCTTAATACCCGGAGAAAAGCATTTAATCCATAAAACCCATTCTTATGAGTGATGTCACTTGTGCTTTACAAGAGTCTAAGTAACTTCTATGTTATTTGAGAGCCAGGTCAATCCTGACACCCACAGGAATTATGTTACTCAAGTCAAGCTCCTGAGATCCTAAATCTTTGGCACTACTCTGAGTCGACGGTACCTATTTTTCTATAGAAGCCAGGTGTACTGTGTAAAAATCTCAACATAAACACATCTTCAATTGTTTTGTCCTTGGGATTAAGTTTTTATCTGAATCATTTTTTTCTAAATTGTGCTGTGTGCAAACATAGCTAATGTAAAATTATCTGGGCCAGACTCTAGAAGTCCTGGTTCAGAGTTAATTACAATAAACTGGGCTTTATCCTGATCTTTTTTCCCTGTCTGCTGTAAATCCTGCAAGGAAATCACCACCCACTCCTGCTATCTGTGTACCACCATTATCCCAGCACATCTTATAAGCAGGCAATGGTAAGTCAAAGATTTGGGGACTGGGTGGATGTACAGCTACCAGTGCTAGGAGTTTTGCCTGGTATTAGAAGTTGGTCAGTCTGGGTTCCATGTCTCCCTTACCACTAGATTTTACGAGGGTCACTCTGTAAATTCCAAGGAGTTTCTATTGTACTAGGTTTCTCCATTGTTTCCCAAATATCTCCAGTTCCAGTCATCTATACCAGTACTCTCTATTTTCATTCCTCTCACCACCTGTTTTCTATTTCCATACCCACATACCGCAAGTTCATCCACAAACTTCATAATATTTCCCTTTCCCAAGGAGATCCACCTCTTTTTTAAATACTCCTCCTTACATAACTTCTCTGGATCTGTGAATTATAGCATATTTTACCTTTACTTAACAGCTAATATCCACTTATAAGTGAGTACATTCAATTTTTTTGAGTCTAAGTTACCTCACACCTAAATAGTCTATAATTGGTTCCACCATTTGCCTTCAAATTTCATGATGCTGCTATTTTTAATATTTCAGTAATACTTCATTGAGGAGATATACTGCATTTTCTTTATAAATTTTTCTGATGAAAGACATCTAAGTTGTTTTCAATATTTAACTATTGTGACTAAACATGGCTTAGCAAGTGTCCTGTTGTAGGATGGAGAATCCTTTGTGTATATACTCATGAGTAGAATAACTGGGTCTTGAGGCAACTCAATCCAAATTTTATGAGGAACCACCCTTGGATTTTTCTATTGGCTGTATAAACTTGTACTCCCCCAATCAATGTAGGAGTGTTCACCATCCTTACCAGCATAAGAAGTTGCCTGGGTTTTTAATCTTAACAATTCTGGCAGGTGCAAGATGGAAACTCAAAGTAGTTTGATTTGCATTTCTCTGATAGCTCAGGTGTTGAACATTTCTTTTAGTGTTTCTCAACCAATTGACAACAGAAATCCTATAAACTCAAGGAGTGGAACAACTCTCTAGTGAATAACTGCTGGACAAAGAAAGAAAGAAAGAAAGAAAGAAAGAAAGAAAGAAAGAAAGAAAGAAAGAAAGAAAGAAAGAGACAGAGAGAGAAAGAAAGAAGAAAGAAAGAAAAGGAGAAGGAGGAGAGGAAGAAGAAGAGGAGGAGGAGGAGGAGAGAGGAAGAAGAAGAAGAAGAAGAAGAAGAAGAAGAAGAAGAAGAAGAAGAAGAAGAAGAAGAAGAAGAAGAAGAAGAAGAAATAATTTAGGACTCCCTATAATTCAATAAAAATGAATGCAAAACATGCCCAAACTTATGGTTTACACTGAAAGTGGTCCTAAGATGAACGTTCATAGCACTAAAGCACCTACATAAAGGAATGGAAATGATCTCATACTAAAGTCTTAACAGCACATCTGAAAGCTCGATAACAAATTGAAGCAAAGACATCGAAGAAGGGTAGATCGCAGGAAATAATCAAACTTCGTACGATAATATAAAACAAGTGTATTTAAAAACAGGATAGGAATGTGTCCACTGAAGTTTTTGATATTAAATGAATAAATACAGAGTAAATGCTTACTATATTTTATCTGAATGCTTATATTCACAGATGTAAACAAGGAGAAAAAATATTTCTACAGGAATATTTTCAAATGTTAGTTCATTTAAAATTAACACTATTATACTGTACTCATAACTAATAAGATATGATTATGAAAAATAAGCAAAGTGCATGAGATACCACTACAAAAATCCATGAAGGTGAAGCTCAAGCTACTAAACAGACAACAGAAAATTGAGGATGCCAGAACCATGCACAGTTTTTAAGGAACGCTTGAAATATAAAGTGGAACTTTTCCAAAAGAAGAGCTATGTTGAGTAAGGACTACTCAAGCCTTTTGGGGCATGAGTCCTAGATAAACATAGAGGTGTACAAATTGGTATTGACTCTAATGGTTTCAGTTAGTTTGGATCTAATCTTTCCTTGCTACTTCTACATTATTTAATTGTGTCATGGGAATATCTGCTCATTGCATATTGGAATAATGTACATTGTTTTGTATTTAATAAAACCTTACAGTTAAGAGAGCCTCCAGAGTCTCGGGAGATATTCAGGACTTTGGAGTTTTATAGTGTTCAGTCTCTTGAACACTATAAAGATTTCTGAATTTGAATTTTTTTGTACACCTCTGGGGAGAAGAAGTAGAAGGTCATAGGACTATTGGCAGGGAATAAAGAGGCAAAGATTAAAACAGACACAGAAGTAACACCCATTCAGAGCCTGCCCCACATGTGGCCCATACATATACAGCCATCCAATTAGACAAGATGGATGAAGCAAAGAAGTGCAGACTGACAGGAGCCGGATGTAGATCGCTCCTGAGAGACACAGCCAGAATACAGCAAAAACAGAGGCGAATGCCAGCAGCAAACCACTGAACTGAGAATAGGACCCCCGTTGAAGGTATCAGAGAAAGAACTGGAAGAGCTTGAAGGGGCTCGAGACCCCATATGTACAACAATGCCAAGCAACCAGAGCTTCCAGGGACTAAGCCACTACCTAAAGACTATACATGGACTGACCCTGGACTCTGACCTCATAGGTAGCAATTAATATCCTAGTAAGAGCACCAGTGGAAGGGGAAGCCCTGGGTCCTGCTAAGACTGAACCCCCAGTGAACTAGATTGTTGGGGGGAGGGTGGCAATGGGGGGAGGATGGGGAGGGGAACACCGATAAGAAATGGGAGGGGGGAGGGGGATGTTTGCCCGGAAACCAGGAAAGGGAATAACACTCGAAATGTATATAAGAAATACTCAAGTTAATAAAAAAAAGAAAAAAAAAGATGTTTACCTGATTTTGATTTAACTTTGTTACATGTTATCTATCTAGAAGATTATCCATATAATTTATATTTTCTAATTTTGTAAAGTACAGGTGTTTGAAATAAGACCTAATGATTTTTTGAATTTCCTCAGTGTCTTTTATTATGTCTCCCTTTTAATTTATAATTTTATTAATTTTGATATTGTCTTTTACCTTTTAGTAGTTTGGTTAAGGTTTATCTATCTTGTTTGCTTTGTCAAAGAACCAGCTCTTGGTTCTGTTGATTCATTTTATTGTTCTCTTTGTTTCCAATTGATTGATTTCAGCCATGAATTTAATTATTTCCTGCTGTCTTCTCCTTTTACGTGTGTTTTCTTCTTCTTCTTCTTCTTCTTCTTCTTCTTCTTCTTCTTCTTCTTCTTCTTCTTCTTCTTCTTCTTCTTCTTCTTCCCTTTCCTCCTCTCCTCTTCGTCCTCCTCCTCTCTTCTTCCTCCTCCTCCTTCTCCTCCTCTTCCTCCTTCTCCTCCTCCTTCTCCTCTTTCTTCTTTTCAGGAGTTTTCAGGTGTATTTTTAAAGCATTACTATGAGAACTGTCCAATTTCTTTATGGAGGTGCTTAGTGTCGTGAAAAGGTCCTCTTGGACACAGGAGGGAATAGAAACTCCACAAGAGGTACAACAGAGTCAACTAACATGGATGCTTGGGGGCTCTCAGGGAGCAAACTACCAACTAAAGGACATACCTAGTGACCTAGGACCCCTGTACAAATGTAGAATAAGTGTGGCTCTTTATTCATGTGGATCACTGAACAATGAAACAGGGGATGTCCATAACATGTTCCTGTCTGTGAATTCTATTCTCCTTACTGTGCTGCCTTCTCTGGCCTTGGTGGAAAATGATGTATCTAGCCCTGCAGAGTCTTGATGTTCAGGGGCAGTGGAGGTGGAAGGCAGAGATTCTACCCTATCAGGGGAGAATGGGAGGGAGATGGAGGGAGGTACTATGTGAGAGGTAAGTGAGAGGAGGGGGCCACAAACCTTTTGTGACACCATTCCATTACCTGGGGTTCTGGACCAAAAAAGAAGTAATTGAGTAGCAGCCTTTGTCTCTCTATGGTACTTAACAGTAAGCAGCTGTCTCAAAATCCTGTGTCCAAGACTCATAGTCATGGTAGACTCTGCATTTCAGCTGTGACCAAAAATGAACATTTCCTTAAATTACTTTGCTAAGTAATTGTCAAAGCAACAAGTAGTATAACTAAAAATATCTGAACAGAAAAGATACCAACATACCATAAGATGTAAAACTAATCACTATCAACCATAAAAATTAAAATCAACAGTACAATTAGGATACTTTCCTCATCATAGTTACAGTGGAACATGAAGGCCTAAATTGGCTTTCAAATGAGAGAGCAAGATCAAGAAAAGATCTTAAGGAAGATACTTAAGAAGGAATTTAATAATGCCAAATGGAAAACTACATGCATAGAATTTTTCTGAAAATATGAGTATTCATGGAGAAAAGAGTTTAATACATTTTTCTTGTTATGGGGGTGATAATCCCTTTCCTAGTCACCATAGGCTTTCAGAAAAGAGCAAGTCCAGTAATAGGTATGAGCCATTTCTTTTCAAGTTTTTTTTTGTTTGTTTCTTTGTTTGTTTTGTAAAGACGTCTTCTGTATTTCTCCATCTAAAACATTGTCATTGCTCTTGTTTAACCTCCACAACTACAGGGTAAATACTATAGCTGAAGATAAAATATATGTGAGTCCTTAAACATCAAGAAATGAAGCTTATATTCACCAAAACCTTTCATTTGTATTCTGTGACTTTCATACAGATGGGAGACTCTAAGCATGCTACCCAAGGAAAAATTAATAGCAGTATTCCCCAGCTGTGAGTCATGAAAGAAACAATAACTTATGATCTTACAAGATATGCCCACTGGTGCAATAGTGGTTTTATATTATGGGAATAACCAACCACAGTATGATTGGATTGAAGTACATTTTCATGTGATGAAACTCATTACTGGTACAATTTCTGAGGCCAAAATCTGTGGCTGAATAAGTCATAAGCCCTAGGAGAGAGGTTATATATTCATTTTGACAAGTGCACATAAGGTGAAACTTTTTTCTAAATACTTATCAGTATAAAGTTTGGTGTACCTTTCTACTGTGATCTGAGAAGCTCATTTATATGGTTAAAGCAGATGCCCACAACTGGTCAACTTGCAGAGAATATGAGCACATGGATTGCTCAGCTCTACAAAGGAATTTATACCACACTGTAGCCTATAAGTCTCAAGACGATCTAAGTCTCAAGACGATCTAGAAATGGAGAGCTGAAACAGGAAATTAATATATATATATACATATATATATATATATATATTCTTACTTTATAATGGAAAAGTATGAGTAGCCTATCCTAGGTTTGCAGCTAAGAATGGTGATATACCACGGGTCAAATAAGGATTAGAAAAGAGATTAGCAGTATATCAAAACTGATTACCTCTAATTTAAAGCAGTTTTTGAAAGCAGTGTTCATTTTAATAAAGGAAAGGAGGAGTTGGAAACAAATTAAAGTACCACATGCTGTTGAACTAGGGAAAAATAATGAAGGTAAAATATATTTACATTTTCTCTAAGAAGTAGAATGATGACTATAATTCAGAGCAAATATAAAGCTGATCAAAAGTGCTTTCTCCTCAAAGTATTTGACTATTCTTCACACAATGAATAATTCTTGACCTTTTTCTAGAATGTTCTATATTTAAAATTGCCTTTTATATGAGTTATTTAAGACAACTTTCTCCTAAATATGTTGATTTCATGTTTTCTCATTTGTATGCAAATATTATGTTTTGCATTGTTTTCACATTCTGAGAAATAACTATTTTTATTAGCTAATTATTCCTCCAAGGAAGAAAAGTCCCAAGGCTAAACAAAGCAGCAATTTAAAGTTAAAATAAAATTATGAATTTCAAAGTGTTATTTAAAAGTTATTTACATGTACACTTTTCTGGTCTTGGCTAATAAGACCAAGATAAAAATCTGGCTTCCCCCCCACCCTGTTTTTACAAGTTAAATTTTTAAAAATCATTTAATTAATTAAGATCGTTTCTTTTAATTTTATATCTCAACTGAAGCATCCTTTCTCCTATCCTCCCATTCCTTCCTAACCACCTCCTAGGGTCTTCCATCCACTCTTCTCCTTAGCTTTCAGAAGAGGGAGGACTCTCTTGGATATCAACCAGCTCTTATATACTAAGCAATTTAGCCAAACAGTAACTGATCCAACCATGGACCCATGCCATAATCCCACCTTTGATACTGTACAGATGGGCAGGAGAATCTAGATAACCCAGAAACCTAGGGTACAACTATGCATAAATAGCAAAAAGATAAATAAAAGGCAATAAAATGATTCCTAATTATATCTGGTATACTCATAAATTAGTGTCTAGGTCAATTGTCAGCAGGGAGGCTTCACCCAGCAATGATAGAAACATTGGGAACAGATGCAGAAACCCACAGTAAACATTAGAGAGAGCTTGAGAAATTCTGTGAAACACTGAAGAAAAGATTGTACGAGCCAGATGGGTCAAGGATACTACAAGAAAATTCATAGAATCTACCGTCCTCGGCCAGTGGTGGGATGCCCAGAGACTGAACCACCCACCAGAGATTCTGCATGGGACTGACCTAGCCGTCTGCATATATGTTACAGTTGTGTAGCTTGACTTTCATGTGGGAATCCTAACTCTGGGAACAGGGGTTGGGTATATGGTACAGTTTAATTATGACAAAATCTTATTACTTAAAAATAATGTAGCTATGCTTAGATATGAGGCTGATAATATCAAAAATTAATTTTAATTAACAATGTATAACTGATTTAGAATATAGTTATCAACAATATTTAATTGGAAAACAGAAGGACAATGCATTTTCAATGTATATGGGAGCTGATTTATTGTTAATTATTATGTATTTAACTATATAAAGTTTGTTATCAATCACACAAAACTACTTTTGTTCAATCAACATGCCAATATTATTTATCTTGACCCAGTATGGAAAGGTCCACACCTTACTCGGAATCCCAAGTATATTTACTATCTGATTAGTCTTGAGATGAAGGGTTTGATAGTTATATGTTATTAAATTTCCTATTTTTCCTCACTTCAGATCCTCCAGAAGAATGCAAACCTACATGCTTTGGAAACACTTGCAAGATTTACAGTCAAGGACAGTTAGTGTTTCAGGTTGCATGTTTATAAATAATAAAACAAATGCAAAAGAACTTTAGGAAAAATACAGTAAATACACTTATGGAGTCCCTAGAACTCCTACTGACATGGTTTTAAGGAATATAGAAAGTTTTGCGAGGGTCCACGATTTGCTGAAGAATGATCAAATAATATGCAGAAGCAAAGAGCATTTTATTCTATGGAAGTCCAGCATGCTGGGGTCTACCACCTACCAAGACACAGACACCCACATAAGCTCAAAGGCCCATTTTAGAGCACATTAAGGGAATTCCAGGGAGGGGTAGGTGAGCATTATATTAATTGGTTGGCTTCATCTAGGGACATTACAGAAACCTTTCTGGAGGGTAGGGGGCTGGAAACTTGCTGGGGAAGCTTAGAAACTGTAGCTGACCCACTGCCCTTTCTCCAGGCCAGGTGGTGGGGTAGTTTCTGATTGGCTGCCCAAGGCCTGGAGTTTTGCCATTAACTGACTTGCCTAGACTTGCCCAGTTCTTTTTTTTTTTTAATTTACATTTCAAATGTTATTCACTTTCCCGGTTTCCTGGAATTAAGCCCCCTAACCCATTCTGCTCCCTTCTGATATAAGGGTGTTCCACTACCCATCCATCCCTCCCATTCCCCACCCCACCCCCGACATTCCCCTACACTGGGGGCTCCAGCCTTGTCAGGACCAAAGACTTCTCCTTCCTTTGGTGCCCAACAATGCCATCCTCTGCTATATATGCAGCTGGAGCCCAGGGTCAGTCCATGTATAGTCTTTGGGTAGTGGTTTAGTCCCTGGGAGTTCGGATTGGTTGGCATTGTTGATCTTATGGGATTGCAAGCCCCTTCAGCTCTTACAATCCTTTCTCTAATTCCTCCAAGTGAGAATCCTGTTCTCAGTTCAAAGGTTTGCTACTAGCAGTCACCTCTATTTGACATGCTCTGGCTGTCTTGGAAAGAGATCTAGGCCTAGCCCCATGAACTGCCAATTTGAAGCCTGTATTGAAGTCAGCCAGATTCAGTCCTCTCATGTTCAGGCTTGATTAGCTGCCTAGCCTGGTGTGGCCCTGGTGGGAATGTAAGGCTCAAAATGAGTCTTAGCTACTGGGATACCCTCCCCCACAAGTGACACACAAGAACAGAGTTTGATGCAGATGTAAGAGGTTTATTTTTCCAGTGTGTGAGGGTCGACCCTCAATCAGTCCCTCATGGCAAGTGACTAGAAGGCAACCCCTAATGGCTATAACAAGCAGTTTTTATAATTTTTAGGGGTACAGGTTTCATCAACAAAGTTACAGTTTAAACTGATTGGCTAAGCATATTACCGTTTGAATCTATTGGCTAGAAAGCATATGGCATGCATTCAAACTCTGTATGGAACCAGGTGACTATCAGTCAGTACATACTGTGGCTTTTCAACAATGTCCCTGCCCTTCCTGAGGACTGTAGGTGGAGAATGGAACTTGGCCTAGTCTTGACCTGAGGCAGGAAGCTGGTACCTGTGTCTAAACTTGACCTGAGGCTGTGGGTGTAAGACTGGCGAAAGCCCCTAGGGTCCTTCAGGAATATAGTGACATGGTTCCTGTCTTTGAGACAGATCCCCATGTGAGCCTCCTCTGCTGTTGATGGCTGCAGTGGGCATAAGGCTTATTTGTGTAATATTGTACATGTTCTTCCAAGGGTTGGCCTTTCTGTCAATGTTAATGATAATCTGAGACAGTGTGAATAGAGGCAAAGGCGTGGCTAATGTCTCAGCAAAATAAGAAAATGCTAAAACTTTCAGGAGAGTACTTAAGGCTATGGAAAAGAGCTCTTTGAACATGAGTTCAAAATATATAATTTCTCAATTATGCAAAATATAAAAGTGCAATATGAATTATGGGGGCCTTCATGAATCTTAAGGAACAAAGGAGGCTACGATCTGAACTGGCTTGTCAGAAAGATACAAAGGCAAACAGATTCCTGAATTCAAGGTCAGCCTACAACTGAGCAAGGAGGTTAGGACCAGGTGTGGTAGAAATGATAATTTCAAGGCAGGGCCCCACCCAATTAGTTCATCATCTGTGCTTAACAAAGGCTGACAGAACTTTGTATTCTTCTGTAATGCAAGGGGAAAAATTATGCTTGCTGTCTCTTAAGAATTGGAGTAAATGACTGGATTGAAATGTAAAATAAAAGACTGGAATTACATTCTGCAGGAGATGAGATACCCAGAGAACATTTTAGGATAAAAAGAGAACTGCTTGGAGAACTGACAGACACAGACACACACACATACACAGACACAGAGACAAACTCACAGGCAGACCCAGAGACATACAGACAGACACACACAGAGAGAGACATACAGACAGAAATAGATACACACATAGACAGGCAGACAGACACACACACACAGAGACAGTCAGACAGACAGACACACACACACACAAATGCACATACATACACACAGAAGCAGGACATAGACAGAGAGATCTCTTAGTATAGCAAGCAAGCAGAATATCAATAGAGAAATCTCCAAAGAGAAAACTGAACATAGAAAGAAGCAGACTTGAAAAACTATATCAAGCAGAACATAGGTAGTCAGCTTGGACCCACAGTTTGACTTTGAGTCTTTTCTCAGTTCCCAGACACCTGTTCTCTCAGAATTTCTCTCCATGTAGAAACTGGTCCTTGGCAACTAGCCATTCCAAAAATATGATTCTATAACAGCATTCAAAATGACTTAAATGATATTGGGTTGCTCTTTAAATGTTGCATTTATGGTTTAGTTAAAATTTAAATTATAAATTTAAAATGTCTAACATTACAAGTATAGCTAATTAAGACAAATTAAAAGTATTTCCTTACTGAAATGCATAAGGCAAATTCTGATGTTTAAATTCTGTTTTCTCATAGATCTAGAGAGTTAATATGACTGAAATGAACATGTAGTTTAACAAATCAATAACAATAAGTGGGAAATATTGGTCTAAGATCAGCTCAAATGACCAAGAAATCATCTCAGTATGAGCCTGTTTTTGTAATATTTCCTGAGAATTACCATTTGTGGTTTCATAAATAGAAAATTGCCCTTCACTTTGAAAGTAAAGAGAAATTGATTTTACTGCATAATTATGCACATCACAGACTAAAATCTCATGTAGTTACATCTATGATAGAGCATTCAAATAATTTCATCAGATTTTGAGTTATTTAAATTTCATGTCTATAATGCCCAAATAAGCTACAGTTTATGTCAACGTATTTTAAATTTTTAATAAAATGTATTTGGTAATATTTTACGTAAGCAATTCATTTTTAAATGATTTATATTTTTTAAAACTACTTACATATGAAATCATTCTCACTAATAAATCAAAGTATAAGTCAAACAATCATCTGTATCAACTATTTCTTCATATTGACATAACATATCAAAATGTAACACATTTACAAGTACCAGGAACAACTTTGTGCCCAAATTTCACTTTTAATAAACATCATCAAGCTTTTTTCTCTATAAGTTATGGTAGTGAATATCATATATGTTGTGGGTCATCTCTTCTATAGGATAAATGTTGATAAATTTGTTGATTCATGAAAATTTCCATAAATATTGCATAAAGATTAGGATCCAGGGAAACAGCTCAGTGTTAATAGTATTTGCCATTTACTCTTGAAGATCTAAGTCTGGTTCTTTGGAACTTTCCCTATATAAAATGATATATAGGGAAAACACATGTGATGTTAGTATTCCTTATGCAAGGTGGAAAGCCAAGACAGGAGTATCCCCTAACGGTTATGATTCAGATACCCTGATATGCCCAGCAGTGAACAACAAAGAAATCATATTTCAAACTACTTGGAAGGTGAACATCAACACCCACACTTGTTCTACAACCTCTGCAACTGTCCATGACCCTGTTCAAAGATAGTTGCTCATACAAAAATAAATGAATAGTAAATAAATCATCTGTGATTTTTACTTCTGTTCAGTTTATTTATGTTAACATCTCTCAAGAATAATAAAAACCTCTGGGCTGGATTTCTTGATTATATTTAGAGCATGCTGTAGCTTGTTGATTGCTTTCATGCAACAATTATTTCTATGGATAGTTTATTTGCTATTCATAAATAAAACCAACACTAACTTGACAGGTATCAGCATACAATTACCCTAATTTCAGGCATTTTCTTTGTATCCATACACTTACCATCTCTATAAAATGTTTCTCAGTATTGCGGTTTGAATATACTTGACCCAGGGAGTGGCACTCTTTGGAAGTGTGGCCTTGCTGGAGTAAGTGTGGCCTTTTTGGAGGAAGTGTGTCATCGTGGGGCTAGGCTTTGAGAGCGTCCTCTCAGCTTCCTGAGGATGCTAGTCTTCTCCTGTTTGCCTTCCAGACAAGATGTTGAACTCTCTGATTCTCCTATGCCTGCCTGGGTGCTCCTATGCTCCCACCTTGATGATAATGGACTGAACTTCTAAATTTATAAGCTAGCACCAATTAATCGTTGTTCTTAAAAGATTTGGCTTAGTTGGGGTGTCTATTCACAGTAGTGAAACCCTAACTAAGACACTCAATTTCTCCTAATCTTGAACTTCTTTGAAAAATAGTAGATTTCATATGCTTATTTCAATTCTTAATCCTAAATATTTAACAAAAGGTTTTACTAATAAAATAAGTATTTTGATAATGAGTTTTAAAAGTACACAACAGCAGCAGCAACAACGAAACCAGTGGCACAGCGATAATTAGAGCTTAGGCTTAATATCTTTAATTGCACAACTCAGACCTCAGAAACTGTCTTTTCTGTTAGGTACTTTGAACACACTGTGCTATAACCAATACTGAAGTTAATTATCATTCTCTCCTATGTACAATTACTTGAGAGTCTATATTAGCCCATTTTTCTCCCAGTGTTGTGTGGCCTTATTGAGAAGTCATAATAAATGCATTTCTTGTATATAATCCTGTGATTATTTTCATACCACAAGGAATAGTGTGTGTGGGATTTGTTTCCTTCAAATAGTACAAGAAAGAAAAAAATGCCAAGCAGCAGTCGCATAATTGATCAGATCACTCTTAAACGAGTGAATAAAAAGGCAAATACCAATAAAATGGTTTAAATAAAAGAGCTTAGGACTTATTATAATCAGAAATGAGAGCCATACGTAGAACCCGCACAGAAGGAGAACAATAAAAGAAAAATAACAGAAGTGATAAATATCTATATCTTTTAAAAACAGCTTATAGTATTTTGGAATTTTAAAATGTTGCATATAATAAATTACTGTAGTATTTACTTTAGATTGATCTTCAGTCTATATTTGGATATATGATAACTAGGAAGGTAGAAGAATTCATCTCAAAAATATTTTTCAGATAGTAGGAGGATATTGATAACTCTGAAGGCTACTTTACTTGAGTGTTGTTAGAGAAACATGGAAACCAACTTAAATAAAGAGAAAGTAAAAACCTTGGACTACAGTGCACAACACTAGAAAAGGTGTTCAGAGCTGAAAATGTGATGCAGATATCTAACTATCTAACTGCTAGGTATGTGGATGGGAATTCATAGATAACTAACTCATGCACAACCATTTTAAAGTATACTTTAGGTGAACTGAATAATTGTTATATTATCAAAAGTTAGTAACATAAGGGATATAGGACAAACCCTCCCCCCAACACACACACCTTTTATTAACTAGACATGGAGGAAAGGGCTGGCATGACAAGCAGCTATGTACCAGCTATGGAAGAGTAAGAACCTGAGTTTGAAAATACAGAAACCACAGAAAATCTTGCACAGTAGCTTGCATTTGTAATACCAGGATTGCTAAGGCCAGACAGAAGGCAGAGACAGTAATATCCATAGTCTCTCATGGGCTAGTTAGAAAGGTATATAGAACAGTAAACACATACAGACTCAGTGTGTATATAAGACAAGGAACAATATTTAATACTTTACTTCAACCTCCACAAATGGACCATTACACACATGTGTCTACATTTTCATACAAGGATGTACATATACAGATACATATATAAATTTCATACATACTGTTGACTAATACTATTTCTGAGAATCCTGGAATCATATCTAGTAACATTAGGTACTTCTCAACAGATTAAATCATAGATACTATCACACTCCAAATTTTTGAATGCATAAGATTTATTTGGGTTATATAGAACTATGGGTAAGGGATTATTTACAAGAGCAGAAATGGCTCAAACACATTGGCATTACCAAAGTGTACCCCAGGATGGGTGACGGCTCACAAAATTTAGATACCTGTAGTCTGCAGACATCTCAACAAGTTGCAAAGGAATGTTCTTTCTGGGTAAATTGGTTTGCCTGGCCCTCTTCCAGGCAATCCAGCTGCTCTTTGCTTCTTCTAGACAGATCACCAACTCTAAGAGTCACTCTCAGAAGCTTTTACTCCTTATATTCTTTTAGGGATGGACAAGCTTAATGAACCTGATAAACTTCAGAAACTTCCTGAACCTGCGTGGAATTGTTTACTTTCTGAGCTGAAGGAGCTTCCATTATCCCACATAAATAATTTTATAAAGGTGAAATTATTTAGCTACTCTTAGACAATATAAATATCTTTTATTCCATCATAGTTTTAACATCTTCTGATTATCTTTGAGTCCTACACTATACATTCTACAGATGACAAACATAACTTCCTATTTCTATAATGACACATACATTTTCACTAAGAATTATACTAAATGATGTTTTCTCTATTTTGACAAGTTTTGTTTAACTGTATCATAACAATTTCATGCATTTTGGTCTTACTTATGGGTTATAGTTCAATATTATTACTATTTACATTCCGTCTTCATGTTTCCTGACTTCAGTACTCCATGAAGCGTCTTCTTCTCATTTTGTATCACTTCCTCTTTTGTGAATCATGTTCTTTTTCTTCTTTTGAGATTGTTATTCTTTTAAGTATAACAGTGCTTTGCCCACATGAGTTCTATGTAATATTTGTGTCTGTTACCAACAGGAACCAGAAAACCTTGTTCCTACAACTTCTTGGTATTGAATTTATGGATGTTTGTGAGCCACCATGTGGTTTGTGGGGACTGAACCAAGCTCCTAGGCAATATCAAAAAGGGCTCCAAATTCCTGTGCTATCTCTGCGGCCTTCTCATTAAGGTTTTAATGGATAAAACTGAAGATGATTTCAATAGAATGACATTCAAATAAAGTTTAAAGTCCCTTAGAGATTAACATGAAAACAAAAGGCAAGTGACGGGGAATTGACTAGATAAGATTTCTTTGGCTTGTGATAAAACAAGTTATTAAATAATTAATAGAATGTTAATATGTATACTTACAAATCATTGACTGGGTGTGGTTGTTAATACATTATCTTCAAAGCATTTGGGAAGTTGAATCAGGAGAAGTGCCTGAAAATGAGGCTAACATCGGCTACCTCATATATTTAATCTTTTTGAACTACAAAACCATTATATTTTTTAAAAAGTATACATAAAATATTAATATGCAATTCACATTAATGTCATGAATTTCATAAACATATGATACTTCTTTACTGAAATGTTCTTCACTAAACATAACTAATACAACATAGTTAAATTTCATGTAATAAAATTCATGTACATACCTTCCTAGCAGTTATCTCTTTTTTAATTTTTTGTTGGTTATTGTCTTTTTTTACTTTTCAAATGTTATCCCCTTTCCCGGTTTCCCATCTGAAAACTCTTATCTCACCCCTCTTCCCCTGTTTCTATGAGGGTGTTCCTCCACCTACCCACCCACTCCCGCCTTAGAGCCCCAGCATTCCACTATGCTGAGGCATCAAGCCTTCATCACCACTACCCACCACCCCCACTGATGCCATACTCAGTTATGCAGCTGGAGCCATGGGTCCAAGCATGTATATTCTCTGGTTAGTGGTTTATTTCCTGGGAGCTATGGGGGTTCTGGTTGGATGATTATTGTTCTTCATATGGGGTTGAAAACCCCTTCAGCTCCTTCAGTTTTTTCCATAACTGCTATATTGAGGTCCCCATGCTCAGTCCGATGGTTGGCTGCAGTCATCGGCATCTGTGTCTGTAGGGTTCTGGCAGAACCCCTCAGGAGACATTCATATCAGTCTCCTGTCAACAAACACTTCTTGATAGCAGCAATAGAGTCTGGGTTTGGTGGCTGCATATGGGATGGGTCCCCAGGTGGGGTAGTCTCTGGATGGCCTTTCCTTCAGTCTCCTCTCCACTCTTTGCTCCTGTATTTCCTTTAGACAGGAGCAATTCTGGGTTAAAATTTTGAGAAGTGTGGTTGGCCCCATTTCTCAAATGGGGGCCATGCCTAATCTCTAGATATGGTCTCTACAGATTTTCTCTCCACTTTGTTTGTATTTCAGCTAATGCCAGCCCCACTGGGTCCTAGGAACCTGTTGCTCTCCTGGCAGCAGGAACTTTCTGATGGTTACTTCTAGTTCCCCATTCCTCACTGCTACACACCTCTGTTCAATTTCCTGACCCTCTGTAAATCCCATTGTCTCCTCCTGAACCTGATCCTGCCCCCCGTTTTTTCCTCTCCCTCTCCTCTCTTCATCCAAAGTCCCTTCCACCCTCAACCTCCCATGATGATTTTCTTCCCCCTTCTAAGTAGGACTGAAACATCCACACTTTGGTCTTCCTTATCCTTGGGCTTCATATAATCTGTAAGTTGTATTATGATCATTCTGATCTTTTTTCCCTAATATTCATTTATCAGTGAGTACATGCCAGGTGTGTTCTTTGGTGACTGCGTTACCTCACCCTGGATGGTATTTTTATAGTTTCATCCATTTTCTTGTAAATTTCATGTTATTGTTTTTAATGGCTGAGTAGTACTCCATTGTGTAAATGTAACACATTTTCTGTATCCATTCCCCTGTTGAGGGATATGTGGTTTGTTTTCACCTTTTGGCTATTGTAAATAAAGCTGCTACCCTTCCTCTACTCAAAGGATAAAGGGGCTGAGAAAGGAACAACACTTTAAAAATAGTCACAGATAATATAATATATCTTGGTGTGACTTGCTTAGGCAAGTGAAAGATACATATGACAAGAACTTCAAGTCTCTGGAGAAAAGAAGTTGAAGACCTCAGAAAATGGAAAGATCTTCCAGGCTCGTGCATTAGCAGGATGGCCATCTTACAAAAAGTAATCTACAGATTCTGTGCAATACTAACTCAATTCTTCACAGAGATAGAAAGAGCAATTCTAAGATTTATTTGGAAAAACAAAAAACCCTGGTTAGCAAAAACTATTCTCAACAATAAGAGAACTTCTTGAGGAATGACCATCCCTGACCTCAAGCTCTACTGCAGAGAAATAGTGATAGAAACCATTTGGTCTTAGTATAGGGAGAGACTTGTAGATAAATGGAATAGAATTGAAGACACAGAAATGAACCCACACAAAATTGTAATTTGATCTTTGACAAAGGAACTAAAACCATCCAGTGGAAAAAAGACAGCATATTTAACAAATGGTGCTGGCTTAAGTGGAGGCCTACATGTAGAAGCATGAAAATTGACTCATTCTTATCTCCATTTACAAAGCTAAAGTCTAAGTGGATCAATCTATTAGGTAAAAAAGTGGGAACATATTGGCACAAGGGTAAACCTTCCTGAATAGAAGACCAGTGTCTCAGGCTCCAAGATCAACTATTTACAAATGGGATCTCATAAAGTAGAAAAGCTTCCATAAGGCAAAGTCCACTGTCAATATGACAAAATGGCAACCTCCAAAATGGGAAAGATCCTTACAAACTCTACATTCAATAGAGGGCTAATATCCAATATATACAGAGAACTTAAGAAGTTAGACTCCAGAGAACCAAATAACCTTATTTAAAAATGGGGTACAGAGCTAAACAAGGAATTCTCTACTCAGGCATATCAAATTGTTTAGAAGCACCCAAAGAAATGTTCAAAATCCTTCATCATCGGGGAAATACAAATCAAAACAAACCTGATATTCTACCTCATAGCAGTCAGAAGTTCTAAGATCAAAATCTCAGGATACACAGATGTTGGTGAGGATGTGGAAAAAAGAGAAACACTCCTCCATTGCTGGTGGGATTACAAGCTGGTACAACCATTCTGGAAAACAGTCTGGCAGTTCCTCAGAAAATTGGGCATAGTCCTACTGGAGGACCCAGCTATACCACTCCTGGGCATATAACCAAACTATGCTCCAACATATAACAAGGACACCTACTCCACTATGTTCATAGCAGCCTTGCAGTTATTTCAATATTTAAGAAAACAAGGGGAAGTAGTAAACTTTTAACAATTACATGAGCAAGCTATAAGGTGATATTTTCTATTACACAGAAATTATTTCAAAACAAGGTATTTATGATAATGTATTGATAATCTAGTAAAATGACTGATATTGTCAGCTTAGACTGAGAGATACTTACAGGATTATTAAAGTGTACATTTGGGTTAATCTAGGAGAGCATTTTGAGAAATATTTGATGCCCGGATACCAGACACCTGCCCTCTACTCTTCATCTAGCTTCCAGGATTCAATATTGAACAATGGTTTCATTATCAACCTCTTTGTTGGATTGTCCATGAATTCTCATATTTCCTTTAGAAATCCTTGGCAAATAACCAGATTCTGAGGAATACATATGTGTACTCATGTGTACTCATGCTTCTGTGTACCCATTTGCATATGTTCCTACAGATCATAAATACACACTATGTGATATATCAATGTTTAGAATCAGTTTATTCCAGTGTTAAAGAACTTTAACACTTAGTGTTTGATTTATTATTTATTATTTGCTGGCCTATTTGAATCCTTCTCCATTACTTTGGATGTACTCTAATTCTAGCAGGAAAAACACTTTTTTCATCTCTAGTTCTGCTTAAGAAAAAAAAATACAAATAGTAGCAAAAGTTCACTAATTAGCCTAGAGCTATCACAGATAAATTAGTTTAACAGTTTTGAATCTCAAATTCTCTACAATGTATTAAGAAATAAAATTCTATACTCTTTCTGAGCAATGGAAATGTAAGAAGGAACTATTAGAATAGAGGGAATCAATTCAAATGATGATACAATTAATATATCTCAAATTATAAAGATGAAAAGTAAATCAGACAGTCTGGGTTCAATTTTACATTAATTTTAGTTTTAAACAATTGAACTCAATTCTGTTCCTATATATATTTGTGTCTCTGAAATTATTTAATTTTTAAAATAGTATTCCTAGAAAAAAATTTGTGCATAGAATTTACTAATGTTATTAATCAAGATATTTTCTAAAAATTATAGTTACTTAGCAACTACTCCAAGATTTGGTAACTATGAAAAATAGTTTTCTTACAGATTTATTCCATTGTATTAAAAATAAGGCACAATCATTCAGCCCAGAAAGCAGAAAGTCACAGATATAAATCATATACAAAGGGCAACCAATTAATCTCAACTTTTAACCAGAGTTAAACTAATGGTAATGGTTAGATTTCAAAGTGATTAAGAATAATTTTATGTAGAACATCAAATTCTGCAATTAAAAATTCTCACAAAATCCTGAGTCTCCAGGTTTAAACTATTTGCATATATGTGACTTACATTTACTTAAGCCCTTTAGAAGAGTATCTATAATAGGTTTTATGGTGACCTTCTGTGGGTTTATGACAAAGATTCATATTACATGAACAATTTATACCTCAGTATAATATAGTCTTGAAAGCATCTTTCTGATTAACACTTTAACATTGATTGCATTGTTTTGTAAGATGTAAAAGTCATTGAGATTACTTTCTTAAACAAGAAGTTAATAAGAGACAATGCAAAGAGCAAGGAGATTGCTTCTGGCTCTTGTTCTCTCAGACACTACAGTATATTGAACTCCACAGAGACAGTGTGGTGGCAAGTGAGGGCCTGATTGGCACCTGGGTAATTCTGTGCCTCCCAGAGGACAATCAGCTAAAAGTGGGCAAACTGAGATCTGTTGCTAATAAGCAGAGAGGCAAAATGGACTCCTATGTGTTCTTTGCACAAACTTGCAGGGGTTTGGGGTGGGCAGAAGACAAAGCACCAGGATGCCTTTTTCAACTTCACAGAGTTCCTCAAAAAGTGCTCAGAGAAGAGGATGACCATGTTTGCTAAAGAAAAGAGGAAATATGAAGACGTGACAAAGGCTGACAAAGCTGGTTATGAAAGACAAATGAAAATGTACATCCTGTTAAAGGGGAGACCAAAAGGAAGTCCAAGGACCACAATGCACCCAAGAGGCCAACATCTGCCTTCTTGTTCTGTTCTGAGTATCATTCAAGAATCAGAGGAGAAGATTCTGGCTTAGCCATTGCGGATATTGTAAAGAAACTAGGAGAGAAGTGGAAGAACATTGCTGCAGATGGCAAGCGGCCCTATGTAAGGAAGACTGCCAGCTGAAATAAGAACACAAAAAGGATAGGAAACTAGAGGAACTACAGAACTAAAGGAAAAGCTTATGTGGCAAAAAGCAGATAAAAAATCGAGAAAGAAAAAAGAAGATGAGGAGGAGGAAGAAGAAGAGGAAGATGATGATGATTATTACAACGATGACAATGATGACGATGACGGTGATGGTGAAAAAGAAGAAACCAGTTCTAGGTAAGTTGTTTTCTTCTTGTTTATAAAGGGTTTAACCCACCTATACACAACTCACTCCTTTTATAGAAAAATATTGAAAGGTAAGGCTGTGTATGATTTGATTTTATACTGTAGAGTGTTGGTTTCTGCCTGCACCAAGAACTGAAAGCCAGTCACCAGGAGCAGCTACACACCTGAAAGCAGAGTTAAGACCAATTCTTTTTGCCAAGCAAACCACCTGGAGGCTTCAGGTCATACAAACCCAGGAACAGCGCTCTGCTCTCAGATCTGGCTAAAAGAAAACAGGTCTACATGAATGCTGACCCACAGGCCTACAGGAGGGTCAAGCCACTGTAAGAAACAGAAAAACAAGCTAACACCAGAGACAAACTGATGTCAAGAGGCAAGTACAGGAAACTACACAACAGACAACAAGACTATTTGGCAACTTCAGAGCCCAGTTCTCCTACCACAACAAATAATGTATATCCAAACACACTGGAAAAACAAGATTTGAATTTAACATTACATTTTATGATGATGATGTAGGACTTTAAGAAGAACATAAAAACTCCCTTAAAGAAATAAAGGACCAAAAAGGTAAAGAAGTAGAAACACTTAAAGAGGAAACACAAAAGTTTCTTAAAGAATTAGAGGAAAACACAACAAACAGGTAAAGGAATAGAACAAAAAACATCCAGGATATAAAAATGGAAATAGACAAACAGACCGGATAAACAGTTCTCTGCACTTAAATCCCGTGGGAGGGAGTTCTAAACCTTCAGAGAGGCAGACACGCCTGGGAAACCAGAAGAGACTGCACTCTGCATACACATCTCTGACGCCAGAGGAAAACACCAAATGCCATCTGGAACCCTGGTGCACTGAAGCTCGCGGAAACAGCGGCACAGATCTTCCTGGTTGCTGCTGCCACAGAGAGCTCGTGGGCTGCACTCCGCGAGCAAAATTGAGCCTGGGGACCACAGGTAAGACCAACATTTCTGCTGCAAGTGACATGCCTGGTGAACTCAAGACACAGGCCCACAGGAACAGCTGAAGACCTGTAGAGAGGAAAAACTACACACCCGAAAGCAGAACACTCTGTCCCCATAACAGGCTGAAAGAAAACAGGAAAACAGGTCTACAGCACTCCTGACACACAGGCTTATAGGACAGTCTAACCACTGTCAGAAATAGCAGAACAAAGTGACACTAGAGATAATCTGATGGCGAGAGGCAAGCGCAGGAACCCAAGCAACAGAAACCAAGACTACATGGCACCATCAGAGCCCAATTCTCCCATCAAAACAAACACTGAATATTCAAACACACCAGAAAAGCAAGATCTAGTTTCAAAATCATATTTGATCATGATGCTGGAGGACTTCAAGAAAGACGTGAAGAACTCCCTTAGAGAACAAGTAGAAGCCTACAGAGAGGAATCGCAAAAATGCCTGAAATAATGCCAGGAAAACATAAATAAACAAGTAGAAGCCCATAGAGAGGAGACACAAAAATCACTGAAAGAATTCCAGGAAAACATAAATAAACAAGTAGAAGCCCGTAGAGAGGCGACACAAAAATCCCTGAAAGAATTCCAGGAAAACACAATCAAACAGTTGAAGGAATTAAAAATCGAAATAGAAGCAATCAAGAAAGAACACATGGAAACAACCCTGGATATAGAAAACCAAAAGAAGAGACAAGGAGCTGTAGATACAAGCTTCACCAACAGAATGTAAGAGATGGAAGAGAGAATCTCAGGAGCAGAAGATTCCATAGAAATCATTGACTCAACTGTCAAAGATAATGCAAAGCAGAAAAAGCTATTGGTCCAAAACATACAGGAAATCCAGGACTCAATGAGAAGATCAAACCTAAGGATAATAGGTATAGAAGAGAGTGAAGACTCCCAGCTCAAAGGACCAGTAAATATTTTCATCAAAATCATAGAAGAAAACTTCCCTAACCTAAAAAAAGAGATACCCATAGGCATACAAGAAGCCTACAGAACTCCAAATAGATTGGACCTGAAAAGAAACACCTCCCATCACATAATAGTCAAAAGACCAAACGCACAAAATAAAGAAAGAATATTAAAAGCAGTAAGGGAAAAAGGACAAGTAACATATAAAGGCAGACGTATCAGAATCACACCAAACTTTTCGCCAGAAACTATGAAGGTCAGAAGATCCTGGACTGATGCCATACAGACCCTAAGAGAACACAAATGCCAGCCCAGGTTACTGTATCCTGCAAAATTCTCAATTAACATAGATGGAAAACCAAGATATTCCATGACAAAACCAAATTTACACAATATCTTTCTACAAATCCAGCACTACAAAGGATAATAAATGGTAAAGCCCAACATAAGGAGGCAAGCACTACCCTAGAAGAAGCAAGAAACTAATCGTCTTGGCAACAAAACAAAGAGAAGAAAAGCACACAAACATAACCTCACATGCAAATATGAATATAACAGGAAGCAATAATCACTATTCCTTAATATCTCTCAACATCAATGGCCTCAACTCCCCAATAAAAGGACATAGATTAACAAACTGGATATGCAATGAGGACCCTGCATTATGCTGCCTACAGGAAACACACCTCAGAGACAAAGACAGACACTACCTCAGAGTGAAAGGCTAGAAAACAACTTTCCAAGCAAATGGTCGGAAGAAGCAAGCTGGAGTAGCCATTCTAATATCAAATAAAATCAATTTTCAACTAAAAGTCATCAAAAAAGACAAGGAAGGACACTTCATATTCATCAAAGGAAAAATCCACCAAGATGAACTCTCAATCCTAAATATCTATGCCCCAAATACAAGGGCACCTACATACGTAAAAGAAACCTTACTAAAGATCAAAACACACATTGCACCTCACACAATAATAGTAGGAGATTTCAACACCCCACTCTCATCAATGGACAGATCATGGAAACAGAAATTAAACAGAGATGTGGGCAGACTAAGAGAAGTCATGAGCCAAATGGACTTAACGGATATTTATAGAACATTCTATCCTAAAGCAAAAGGATATACCTTCTTCTCAGCTCCTCATGGTACTTTCTCCAAAATTGACCATATAATTGGTGAAAAAACAGGTCTCAACAGGTACAGAAAGATAGAAATAATCCTATGCGAGCTATCAGACCACCACGGCCTAAAACTGGTATTCAATAACAATAAGGGAAGAATGCCCACATATTCGTGGAAATTGAACAATGCTCTACTCAATGATAACCTGGTCAAGGAAGAAATAAAGAAAGAAATTAAAAACTTTTTAGAATTTAAGGAAAATGAAGGTACAACATACCCAAACTTATGGGACACAATGAAAGCTGTGCTAAGAAGAAAACTCATAGCACTGAGTGCCTGCAGAAAGAAAAAAGAAAGGGCATATGTCAGCAGCTTGATAGCACACCTAAAAGCTCTAGAACAAAAGAAGCAAATACACCCAGGAGGAGTAGAAGGCAGGAAATAATCAAACTCAGAGCTGAAATCAACCAAGTAGAAACAAAAAGGACCATAGAAAGAATCAACAGAACCAAAAGTTGGTTCTTTGAGAAAATCAACAAGATAGATAAACCCTTAGCCAGACTAACGAGAGGACACAGAGAGTGTGTCCAAATTAACAAAATCAGAAATGAAAAGGGAGACATAACTACAGATTCAGAGGAAATTCAAAAAATCATCAGATCTTACTATAAAAGCCTATATTCAACAAAACTTGAAAATCTGCAGGAAATGGACAATTTCCTAGACAGATCCCAGGTACCGAAGTTAAATCAGGAACAACCCCATAACTCCTAAGGAAATAGAAGCAGTCATTAAAGGTCTCTCAACCAAAAAGAGCCCAGGTCCAGATGGGTTTAATGCAGAATTCTATCAGACCTTCATAGAAGACCTTATACCAATATTATCCAAACTATTCCACAAAATTGAAACAGATGGAGCACTACCGAATTCCTTCTATGAAGCCATAATTACTCTTATACCTAAACCACACAAAGATCCAACGAAGAAAGACAACTTCAGACCAATTTCCCTTATGAATATCGACGCAAAAATACTCAATAAAATTCTGGCAAACCGAATCCAAGAGCACATCAAAACAATCATCCACCATGATCAAGTAGGCTTCACCCAGGCATGTAGGGATGGTTTAATATGCGGAAAACCATCAACGTGATCCATTATATAAACAAACTGTAAGAACAGAACCACATGATCATTTCATTAGATGCTGAGAAAGCATTTGACAAAATTCAACACCCCTTCATGATAAAAGTCCTGGAAAGAATAGGAATTCAAGGCCCATACCTAAACATAGTAAAAGCCATATACAGCAAACCAGTTGCTAACATTAAACTAAATGGAGAGAAACTTTAAGCAATCCCACTAAAATCAGGGACTAGACAAGGCTGCCCACTCTCTCCCTACTTATTCAATATAGTTCTTGAAGTTCTAGCCAGAGCAATCAGACAACAAAAGGAGGTCAAGGGGATACAGATCGGAAAAGAAGAAGTCAAAATATCAGTATTTGCAGATGATATGATAGTATATTAAGTGATCCCAAAAGTTCCACCAGAGAACTACTAAAGCTGATAAACAACTTCAGCAAAGTGGCTGGTTATAAAATTAACTCAAATAAATCAGTAGCCTTCCTCTACACAAAAAAGAAACTAGCCGAGAAAGAAATTAGGGAAACGACACCCTTCATAATAGACCCAAATAATACAAAGTACCTCGGTGTGACTTTAACCAAGCAAGTTGAAGATCTGTACAATAAGAACTTCAAGACACTGAGGAAAGAAATTGAAGAAGACCTCAGAAGATGGAAAGATCTCCCATGCTCATGGATTGGCAGGATTAATATAGTAAAAATGGCCATTTTACCAAAAGCGATCTACAGATTCAATGCAATCCCCATCAAAATACCAATCCAATTCTTCAAAGAGTTAGACAGAACAATTTGCAAATTCATCTGGAATAACAAAAAACCCAGGATAGCTAAAACTATCCTCAAAAATAAAAGGACTTCAGGGGGAATCACTATCCCTGAACTCAAGCAGTATTACAGAGCAATAGTGATAAAAACTGCATGGTATTGGTACAGAGACAGACAGATAGACCAATGGAATAGAACTGAAGACCCACACACTTATGGTCACTTGATGTTTGACAAAGGAGCTAAAACCATCCAATGGAAAAAAGATAGCATTTTCAGCAAATGGTGCTGGTTCAACTGGAGGTCAACATGTAGAAGAATGCAGATCGATCCATGCTTATCACCCTGTACAAAGCTTAAGTCCAAGTGGATAAAGGACTTCCACATCAAACCAGACACACTCAAACTAATAGAAGAAAAACTAGGGAAGCATCTGGAACACATGGGCACTGGAAAAAATTTCCTGAACAAAACACCAATGGCTTATGCTCTAAGATCAAGAATCGACAAATGGGATCTCATAAAACTGCAAAGCTTCTGTAAGGCAAAGGACATTGTGGTTAGGACAAAACGGCAACCAACAGATTGGGAAAAGATCTTTACCAATCCAACAAAAGATAGAGGCCTTATATCCAAAATATACAAAGAACTCAAGAAGTTAGACCGCAGGGAGACAAATAACCATATTAAAAAATGGGGTTCAGAGCTAAACAAAGAATTCACAGCTGAGGAATGCCAAATGGCTGAGAAACACCTAAAGAAATGTTCAATATCTTTAGTCATAAGGGAAATGCAAATCAAAACAACCCTGAGATTTACCTCGTACCAGTGAGAATGGCTAAGATAAAAAACTCAGGTGACAGCAGATGCTGGCGAGGATGCGGAGAAAGAGAAACACTCCTCCATTGTTGGTGGGATTGCAGACTGGTACAACCATTCTGGAAATCAGTCTGGAGGTTCCTCAGAAAATTGGACATTGAACTGCCTGAGGATCCAGCTATACCTCTCTTGGGCATATACCCAAAAGATGCCCCAACCTATAAAAAAGACATGTGCTCCACTATGTTCATCGCAGCCTTATTTATAATAGCCAGAAGCTGGAAAGATCCCAGATGCCCTTCAACAGAGGAATGGATACAGAAAATGTGGTACATCTATACAATGGAATATTAATCAGCTAACAAAAACAACGACTTTATGAAATTCGTAGGCAAATGGTTGGAACTGGAAAATATCATCCTGAGTAAGCTAACCCAATCACAGAAAGACATACGTGGTATGCACTCATTGATAAGTGGCTATTAGCCCAAATGCTTGAATTACCCTAGATGCCTAGAACAAATGAAACTCAAGACAGATGATCAAAATGTGAATGCTTCACTCCTTCTTTAAAAGGGGAACAAGAATACCCTTGGCAGGGAAGAGAGAGGCAAAGATTAAAACAGAGACTGAAGGAACACCCATTCAGAGCCTGCCCCACATGTGGCCCATACATATACAGCCACCCAATTAGACAAGATGGATGAAGCAAAGAAGTGCAGGCCAACAGGAACTGGATGTAGGTCGCTCCTGAGAGACACAGCCAGAATACAGCAAATACAGAGGCGAATGCCAGCAGCAAACCACTGAACTGAGAATAGGACCCCCGTTGAAGGAATCAGAGAAAGAACTGGAAGAGCTTGAAGGAGCTGGAGACCCCTTATGAACAACAATGCCAAGCAACCAGAGCTTCCAGGGACTAAGCCACTACCTATAGACTATACATGGACTGACCCTGGACTCTGACCTCATAGGTAGCAATGAATACCCTAGTAAGAGCACCAGTGGAAGGGGAAGCCCTGGGTCCTGCTGAGACTGAACCCCCAGTGAACTAGACTGTTGGGGGGAGGGCGGCAAAGGGGGGAGGGTTGGGATGGGAACACCCATAAGCAAGGGGAGGTGGGAGGGGGATGTTTGCCCGGAAACCAGGAAAGGGAATAACACTCTAAATGTATATAAGAAATACTCAAGTTAATAAAAAAAAAGAAAAAAATGGAAATAGAAACAATAAAGAAAACACAAAAGGAGACAAGTCTGGAGATAGAAAACCTACAAAAGAGATCAGGAATCACAGATGCAAGCATCAGCAGCAGAATACAGGAGATAGAAGAGAATAACAGGGGCCAAAAGATACCATAGAAAATATCAATACAAACATCAAAGATAATGCAAAATGAAAAATCTCCAAACCCAAATTATCCAGGAAATCCAGGACACAATGAGAATATCAAACTCAAGGATATTATGTATAAATGAGAGTGAAGACTCCCAAATTAAAGGGCCAGTAAGTATTTTCAACAATATTATAGAAGAAAACTTTGAACTCACAACTGTAGCTGTCTAACAGCTCTCTTCCTCAGATGCAGATAATGGTGCTGGTGTGGCTGATTGTCTTGGCTGCATGACAAAGTAGTAGAGATTAGGGTCTGAGACAAAGAAAGTCAATTCTCTTTCTGTCTCCTGTGAGGGTGAGTGCCTCCAAAAAGAAACAGCAGAGAGCACACATCAGCAGCTTGACAGCACACATAAAAGTTCTAGAACAAAAGGAAGCAAAAACACCCAAGAGGTGTAGAAGGCAGGAAATAATCAAACTCAGGGTTGAAATCAACTAGGTAGAAACAATCAACAGAACAAAAAGCTGGTTCTTTGAGAAAATCAACAAGATAGATAAACCCTTAGCCAGACTAACCAGAGGGCACAGTGAGTGTATCCAAATTAACAAAATCAGAAATGAAAAGGGAGACATAACAGCAGAATCTGAGGAAATTTAAAAAATCACCAGATCCTACTACAAAAGCCTATATTCAAAAAACTGGAAAATCTGGAGGAAATAGACAATTTTCTAGAAAAATAGCAAGTTCCAAAGTTAAATCAGGATAAGATAAACCATTGAAACCATCACATAACTCCTCAAGAATTAGAAGCAGTTATTAAAAGTCTCCAAACAAAAAAGAGCCCAGGACCAGATGGATTTAGTTCAGAATTCTATCAGACCATCATAGAAGTCTTTATGCTAATACTGTCCAAACTATTCCACAAAGTAGAAACAGATGGAGCACTACCGAATTCCTTCTATGAAACCACAATTACTCTTATACCTAAACCACACACTCAACAAAGAAAGAGAACTTCAGTCTAATTTCCTTATGAATATTGATACAGAAATACTCAATAAACTTCTTGCAAACCAAATCCAAGAACGTATCAAAACGATCATCGATCATGATGAAGTAAGCTTCATCCTAAGAATGCAGAGATGGTTTAATATACAGAAATCCATCAACATAATCCACTATATAAACAAGCTCAAACATAAGAACCAAATGATCATTTCATTAGATGCTGAGAAAGCATTTCTCAAAATTCAACACACCTTCATGATGAAAGTCCTGGAAAGATCAGGAATTCAGGGCCCATTCGTAAACATAGTAAAAGTAATATACAGCAAACCAGTAGCCAACGTTAAACTAAATAGAGAGAAACTTGAAGAAATCCCACTAATGTCAAGGACTAGACAATGCTGCCCACTCTCTCCCTACTCATTCAATATAGTACTTGAATTCTTAGCCAGAGCAATCAGAAAATAAAAGGAGGGCAAAGGCATACAAATTTGAAAGGAAGAATTCAAAATATCACAATTTGCAGATGTGATAGTATACTTAAGTGATCCCAAAAGTTCAACTAGAAAACCAATAACCCTGGTAAACAACTTCAGCAAATTAGCTGTATATAGAATTAACTCAAACAAATCAGTAGCCTTCCTCTACTCAAAGGATAAACAGTCTGAGAAAGAAATTAGGGAAACGACATCCTTTACAATAGTCACAAACAACATAAAATACCTCGGTGTAACTCTCAAAAAGCAAGTGAAATATCTGTATGATAAGAAGTTCAATTCTTTGAAGAAAGAAATTGAAGATCTCAGAAAATGGAAAAATGTCCCATGCTCATGGAATGGAAGGATTAATATAGTAAAAGTGACCATTTTGTCAAAAACAATCTAAACATTCAATGCAATCCTCATCAAAATTCCATGTCAATTCTTCAATTTGCAAATTCATTTGGAATAATAAAAAACCCAGGATACAGAAAACTATCCTCAACCATAAAAGAACTTCTGGGGGAATTATCATCCCTGACCTCAAGCAGTATTACAGAGCAATTGTGATAAAAACCATTATGGTATTGGTACAGAGACAGACAGATCAGTGTAATAGGATTGAAGAACCACAAATGAACCCACACACCTATGGTCATTTGATCATTGACAAAGGAGCTAAAACCACCCAGTAGTTAAAAGATAGCATTTTTAACAAATGGTGCTTGTTCAGCTGGAGGTCATCATGTAGAAGAATCCAAATTGACCCATTTTTTTATAGCCCTGTACAAAACTTAAATCCAAGTGAATCAAGGACCTCCACAAAAAATCAATTACACTCAAACTGATAGGAGAAAAGGAGGGGAAGAGCCTTGAACATAGGTACACTGGGGAAGATTTCCTGAATAAAACACCAATGGCTTGTGCTCTAAGATCAAGAATCAACAAATGGAACCTTGTGAATCTGCAAAGCTTCTGTAATGCAAAGGACACTGTTATTAGGACAAAACAGTGACCAACATATTGAATAAAGATCTTTACCTATCCTACATCTGATAGAGGGCTAATATACAAAATATACAAAGAACTTAGGAAGGTAGACTCCAGAGAGCCAAATAACCCTTTTAAAAATGAAGTACAGAGCTAAACAAATTCTCAGCTGAGGAATATCGAATGGCTGTGAAATACCTAAAAAGATCCTCAACATCCTTAGTTATCAGGGAAATGCAAATCAAAACAACCCTGAGATTCCACCTCACACCAGTCAGAATGGCTGAGATCAAAACCTCAGGTGACTACAGTTGCTGACCATGATGTGGAGAAAGAGGAAGACTCCTCCATTGTTGGTGGGATTGCTAACTGGTCCAACCACTCTGGAAATCAATCTGGAGGTTCCTCAAAAAATTGGACATTGCAATACCTGATTACCCAACTATCACTCTCCTTGGTATATACCCAAATGATGCTCTAACATACAACATGGACACATGCTCCAGCTATGTTCATAGCAGGCTTATTTATAATTGCCAGAAGCTGGAAAGAACCCAGATGCCCTTCAACAGAGGAATGGATACAGAAGATGTGGTACATCTACACAATGGATTACTACTCAACTATCAAAAAAATGACTTCATAAAATTCATTGGCAAATGAATTGAACTAGAAAATATCATTCTGAGAGGGGTAACCCAATCACAAAAAAGGAAACATAGTACGCACTCAGTGATAAGTGGATATTAGCCTCAAAGTTTGAGTTACCCAAAATAAAATTAACAGACCACATGAGGCTCAAGACGAAGGATGACCAAAATGTGGAACTTCTGTCCTTATCAAAAGGGGAAACAAAAATATTCATAGGAGGGGACATGGAGACAAAATTTGGAGCAGAGACTGATGGAATGTCCATTCAGACTCTGCCCCACCCAGGTCTACAGCCTATTTAGATATAGACACCACAGTAGATAATATTGATGAAACCAAGAAAAGCTTGCTGACAGGAGCCTGATATAGCTGTCTCCTGAGAGGCTCAGCCAGAGCCTGTCAAATCCAGAATCGAATACTAGCAAGAAACCATTGAACTTAGAATGGGATCCCCGTTGGAAGAATTAGAGAAAGGAACTGAAGGGGCTTGCAACCCCAAAAGAACAAAGAAACCAAACAACCAGAGCTCCCAGGGACTAAACAACTATCCAAAGTCTATACATGGGACAGACTCATTGCTCCAGCTCCATATGCAGCAGAGTATGGCCTTGTTAGTCACCAGTGTGAAGAGAAGCCCTTGCTCCTGCCAAGGCTGAACTCCTAGTGTGGGCAGCGTGGGAAGGAAGGATTTTGGGGAGGGGGAACACCCTCATAGAAGAGGAGGGTGATGTTATAGGGGGCTTGTGGCCAGCAAACTGGGAAAGGAAAACATTTTTGAAATGTTAATAAAAAATATCCAAAAATAAAATGGATATTAATAAAACAAACACTAACAAGCCAAAACAAACAAACAAACAAAAAACAACTGTACAGTGTCTTTGTGTGTGTATCTGTATGTCATTAACTCACTACCGATTGTGGATTTAGATAGCCCTGTCCTGGTGGGCTAGTAAATTTGCCTGTACAGTCTGGGGGCTGTAAACTGACATGGAAATATCATGTTCCTGTTGATGTACAGCACAAATTAGTTAGATATGGGGACAGTCGTTTCATTTTTCTTTCGTTGTTATAGGTTGTGGTGGTGGTAGTCTTGGTAGTTTTGTTGTTTGGGTATTTTCATCTTCGGTTGTCTGAGATGCAGCTTATACAGAGATGATTGCTGTCCTCTTAACTGAATACCATTCTGTAATTGCAAAAATACAAAAAAAATAATAATGTGGCTGTTATGTCGACATTTTGAATGCTGCTAAGTAGAAACATAATTTTGTTTTTTAAAAAAGTTAATAATTAACAAAGCATGACCATGCTCAGTCTGGCATAAAATTTCAGATTTAGATTCATGGAATTCACTAAATTTTATATTTTATAAATGAGGTTTTGAGAACAATAATTGTGTAATTCAATTCATGTGACTATGGTATCAAATATGCATATTGCCTAAAAAGCTGACTAGAGCACAATGGTAAATTACCCTAAAATATATTATAATTCTAGTTAACATAATGTTCTGTCACTATGTCCAGGGCATGACAACAAACTCTGTAAATATGAGTCCTATGGTAAGTATCTTAATATTTCATATCACCGATTAGACAAGCAGGAGACATTTTTGATCCAGGAAAGCCAGCAAATAATGCAGCAACTGCAGCAAGAAAAGCAAAAGCTTGCTCTCCAAACTAGTAGGCTATTTCAGCCCACTGACTGCATAAGAGCAAGGACTACAGAAATATGTTAATTTCCAATAACGCTTCAATAGGATACCCAACCTGGGTTTCTTCAGGTCCAACACACAGACAAAATCATAAGAGAGACATATTTTCACACAGGTGCCACCTGCTCAGAAATAAAAAAAATCAACAAGGAACCAAGTAATTAAAAGCAAAGAAAAAATTTTTGAGACAAGAGAAGTCATTTCTAAAGGTCTGGAGGAGACAGATATTTTGGGGAACTTTTTGTTTGAAACCATGGCAAATAAAGGTAAATAAAGAAGCATGCCATTCTAAGTCTGCTATAAGAATTATAAATTATTTAAACATGAATTATTTCTTCTGTCTTGGTCACCATCTCCTGCTTACAAAAATCATGTGTTTCCTAAAAAAATTCTTCTGAAAAGAAAGCTGTAAGTGATGCTTAATAGTTAAACTAATATTTTCTCATTTAAAAAAATCAGTCAATTTCTCAACAATTTGATAATGGGCACTGATTTCCTTCTTTCTCCAAGGAAGTCTCAGATGACATCTTCCTCTAATGAGATCTATACTCAAGTATAGGTCTGCTGCTCATGTGGGCAGCAGAATGTGTTGCGTTAGACACATTTCTGAATAGCTTCTGTATCCTCCACATTTGGTGGTCTGTATACTGGAAGCTATCTGTAGAGATCTCTGTCCTGGTCACGTGGGAGGATTCAAGTGAAGGGGACAGGGCATGAGCAGGGAGGGAGAAATGCCTCCCTGCCACCAATGCTGCTGCTGCTGCTGCTGCTGCTGCTGTTCTGGTACAGCTGCTCTTGCTCCAAGATGCTGCACTGCCTGTGCTGAACCCAGTCACCTGAATCAGAGGGGTCTGTCTAGCCAGTAAGAGGACTGCAGGGGAGCTTCTGGTGGAGAAAGCTTCAGAACATCAGCTCTCTTCTCCAACAGTGTTACAGCTCTTGTGACAGATGCTCTCAGATGAAGGAGTAGTTCTTACATACCTTTATTTCTTCTGGATAGGCTCTTCTATACAGTGTTTGGGATGGGGTGGAGTCTGAATGTAGGTGTGTCTTATTGGTTTACTCTGAGATCTTAGGGATGCCTTATCTACATGTGAAGGGGATTGCTGGAGTGTGCTAGCCCTAAATGACTGATGGCAACAATTCTCTCTATGGGGGGCTGTGACTACATAGCAGGAATCTGGTCTGAGAATACACAGTGAAACTTCTACCATCCCTTCAGGGTCCCTAGGGTTTCGAGCATTAGCTTCAGACATCAGGCTTCCCCTCATGGTTCACCGTCCCACGATTACTAGCACTGGCTTCTTCAACTTGAGCTCGTTTATTGTTATGATTTCAACTTCTTTCCATACTCTGCTGTTCACCTGAAATATTCCCTCACAGAGCAGCCACCATGGTATTTATTTACTCAATTAGGATTTTATATGGATACTGTCTATGGCACCTAAATTCATGTGATCTACTGTTGCAGAATATTTGATCACATTGTGAACCCTGAAATTTTTTGTTTACTGGGAAAACCTGTTTCCAGTTGTAGTGTGGTCCAGCCTTAGTACACACCTTTAATCCCTCTGGCTGGAATATAGACACACTTTTAGTTCTAACCTTTAATCCCAAATGATGATGTTAAAGTGAAGTGGAAACTTGAGAGTTCTTTGGAAAGTCAGTTGGATGGTGTTTTACTGGGGTAAACAGGAGGAGTAACATTTGGTTAAAGTGGACGCAGGTTTGAAAGGCTAAAGCCGACTCATGAAGAAACATTTGCTGAAGCAGCCACGTGAAAGGACATGTGAAGAAGGATTCTATGCTATCAACATACATGTATTCTTCTGCCTTACACTGTGTAGTTGAGCTGCATTCGTCAGGATTCCATAGAAAGAAATGCACCAAAAAGCATCTGGTGGTGTGCTGGAGTTTCTTGCAGCTTTCGAGGACACAGGCTGATTGGAAGCACATGCTGAGGCAAGACTCGTGTTAAGGCAAAGCACATGGAGGACACTTGGAATTTGGAGGGTAGAAATAGGACCTGATGATGGACAGTGATGGAGGCAGAGCTTGGCTTGCTGGTACAGCTAGCTGTGCAAAACGTGTGCATCTTGAGTCTTCTTTGATCTTCACTTCCCTGAGAGAGAACAGCGGAGTACTTCTGGTGTCCCTCCAGGCCTCCTGAGGCCTGGCTGTTGCTGCTAGGTCACTGTTGCTAACCCAACTCTCCCTATCTGAACTGCTGGTGTATCAGTGAAGTGTTTTTAATGGATCTAGCTCCCATTGCGTGCTAACCTATGAGCTGAACTGTCAATTTCCAAACAAGACAGACAGGAGTTGCTCCAAAGAACCTTTCTAAACAGGTCCACATCCCTGTATCCTTACTTTTCCACTACCTCTGGTGGGTAGTAGGCAACAAGGGAGGTTAAAGCATTTAAGAATCATCATTAAAAATAAGGTTTGAAATAATTAAAGATACAGTAAAGTTAGTTTGTAAAGGAAAGCACCAATGTTTAAAAGAGATGTCTAATTGAATGAAAGACAGACTAGCCAACCAGAGAAAGATTTGACAGGATAGAATTTGACCAACTGTCAAGAAAACAGAAAATATAGGCTACTTAGGACAGAGCAATACAAAAGAGAAAAAGCACTTGTACTGGGACAGGTGTACAGAAAGAGATTTTAGAGAGAATACAGACTAGACATAGGTGAAGACAGAATAAGCCAGACAATGAGAAAGGTCAGAAGATTTTAAAAATATACTAGAGTTAGTTTGAGACCAAGCTGGTAGACATGACCCATAGGACCCATTTTATAGGTGGTCTTAGAATAAGGAATAAAATTGTATCATGTAGAAATGATTTTATTGTTATCCAAAGACACCTTTTACATAACACACTGGTTGGTATAATTTGAAATATTGAAATTTTCAATATATTTTGAAAAAGACAAAGTAGTCTACAAATTTCTTGTGTTTGTGTGTGTGTGTGTGTGTGTGCGTGTGTGTGTGTGTGTGTGTGTGTGTGTGTGAAAGGAGTCACTTGTCACTTGATATAGGTTAGTAAATGAAAAGATATTTGGAATTTTGTTTCTTATCTAAACACATTAATTTCAGTGGAAAACATGAACATAAAACCTGAACCTCTCTGGATTTGTTCTAAATCTATATAGAGAAAGTAATATTTATCTAGTACCAGAAGCTTTTGAATGAAGGAAAGAAATACCTGAGTATGTCAGATAGTAACTGCTCAGGCTGTAAGTGACTAATGATAGAAATTTGTTCATACACAAATTTCCTTCACTCAATTTTGTAGGAGCAAATTAACTTACCCTATACTTAAATATTTGGCATTGTTATGATATATTATAAACAATATTGGGAATTTTACTTATTTTATTCTTTATTTGTGTTCATAATAGATTTTTAGTATCATTTTAGACATTTGCAGTTTAATCATTTGGCACCAAGTAATATAATATCTTATCAAATAAAATACTATTTTATTTCAAATTTTCAAATGACAAAGTATGTCTATAAAAATTATAAATCTGTTTGAATCTTTTCTAATTTTCCATATTTACTGAATTTATTAGGCACACATTTTAATATAATAACTGATAGTTTAAAACTATTTTTTATTTTATTTATTTATTTATTTATTTATTTATTTATTTATTTATTTTTTGGAGCTGGGGACTGAACCTAGGGCCTCGCACTTGCTAGGCAAGCACTCTACTGCTGAGCTAAATCCCCAACAGTTTAAAACTCTAAAAAATATACTAGGATTAATTTTTTATCTGTTTCCACCCCTTAATTCAGTCTTTTATGATGAGTAATGTTGCCTTCTGATTTTCATAGTTTATCTATATTTTATCAGCTGTTCTCTTTATTATTAATACATCTAACGTTCTATATAATTTATCAACAATAATAAGCAACTCCAGAGTAACACTGTACTTTATTCTCTATTTTAAATCTTACAAAATATTGCACTTCAAAAGGAATTTGGTTGCTTTATTTGTAAATAAAGAGCATTTTCATTGTAGTGTTAATAATTTGTGGAAATTTTAAAATTTTGTTGCAATCACAGAAAATTTTGAAAAACATCACTAGTATTAATTCTGAGTTAATTTAAGGCTAACACTTAAAATTGAAATTTTATGAAGTAAATATTTGCTTTTTCATTTTATTTCACTTTCTAATCTAAGGAGAGGTGAAATAATTTAGTAAAGTGTCTGCCTTGCAAGTAGTAGCACCATCATATCCTGGAAAACCATGGAGAACATTAAGACCACTCTCTTATGTAGGGGAATTTTAACTGAGCAACTTTGCCGCTCCCGCAATGGATCACATCTAAAGACCTTCTAGGTCTATATAATCCAGGTGTAAAGCAAGCATGCACTGGATTACAGTTTGATCAGGCTGAAATGCAAATACGCCCTTCTATACACATTAAATCCCTAACAATGAAGGTGAACTAATTTAGAGAAGGAAGATCTTCGGAAATGACTTCTCATTGAGATGCAGACAAAGTGACAAATCAGAGACAGATTTGATAGTATAAGTAAGAGATAGGATACTGCCTAACACTCATATGAACAGACAGGAATGAGGGGAGACTTAAAAGAGTAGAAATGAGACAGAGAGGGAGAGAGAGAGAGAGAGAGAGAGAGAGAGAGAGAGAGAGAGAGAGAGAGAGAGAGAGAGGGTTTATTGGGACAGACTCATGGAGACAGGTTTCAGGTGAAGATAGAAGGAACCAGAGAATGCTAAGAAGCCAGAAGATTTAAACAGATTTTTCAAAGTTAGTTGAGGCCAAGCAGACCATTTCAGTCAAAAGCTGAGAGAAACCACTTTGAATTGGTCAGCTTGGAGAGAAGTTTGAACCAAAAAAAGTGAGTTGAACCAGCCAGCCAGTGTACATAAGAGCTAAAAGGGGAGAACTTATTCAACAGTACGTATTCAAGATGCCAAATATATCTGGACAATAAAAGTTACCTTTACACTGGTGGCTTATGCATGCAATCTCATGTTCAAGTGTAGAGGCAGTCACATCCTTGAAATTCATTGATCAGCCAACTTGGCATGGTTGACATATATATATATATATGTATATGTATATGTATATGTATATGTATATGTATATGTATATGTATATGTATATGTATATGTATATGTATATGTATATGTATATGTATATGTATATGTATATGTATATGTATATGTATATAGTGCATGATATATAATATGTGTGATATATTACATATCATATACAATATTGCATATATATGTGCTGAAAATCTGCACCTAACATTGTCCTTTTAGCTCTACATACATGTACACATACACATACTTACATTCATCCACATTCATTCACAATATGTGTTTCATTAGAAAAGCTTACAATGAAATAGGAGTAATAATTTTAAAACATCACTGAACTAAAACTAAAATTGCTTATTATATTTTATCAATATTTTATGTTTGGCAAACTAATATTTTTAAAAGAAAAGGACAGAATTGAAATCAGTTCCGACTCCAGTCAGAGCTTCTTCATTCACCTGAAGTATTCTTAATTCTACTTTTCATATTAAAACTACCTTTAATAAAATGAAAAACTAGCCTATGGTTTTTAAAGTGTACATAGTTTTATAGTGTGTATAGCATTAATATATTATAGAGAAGTATATAACATATGTATAATAACTGTGGATAAATGAATTAAATGTTAATTATATGTAAAAATTACCAAATAACATGTAAAAATATTAAAGAAAGGGGAATAATGTGTCCTGAGAGTAGAAGACTACTATTCTTTCTCTTCTAGACATGTTGTAAACTTCTTAGAATAACAAAACAATTTTTAAATCATTTACTACTATAACTAAAGATGTCACTAATTTTTTATTCATTCTATTTCTACCCAAATCCATTTTATTATTTTAAACATTTTATCGTTAATGTCACATATATATATATATATATATATATATGCATGCAATGAATGCCTAACACTCATTTAGCATTGTTTTCCTCTCCTTTGCCTTGTATATCATCCTCTGTGTTTCCTTGATCTGTACTGCCATCAACAAGCTACCAATGGTTTTCCAGATTGATTTAATGTTTGTATGATTTGACGACACTGAAATTCAACAGAAAATGCTCTACACTTCTGTCTATAAATGTAATAGCCTAAATGATGTAATCTCTTTGGCTATGACTATACCAACACTAATTACTACTCTTCCTCCTTTATTACCTCCCTTCTGACTAATAGCAGCAAAAGTTACATTGAGATGAGATTATCCTAAAATATTTTTGCTAGAAATATTTTTGATGACCTTTCACACAGCATATTTTCTCTCAAATATTCATTGCTACATTCACAGGCCACGTGGAATATTCTATTTTTTGCTGCATTATTTATTTTGTTTAATGTGATGTAGGTACATGCTGGGAAGTCATTTGTGACAACCAAAATTTGAAATATGCCTTTCCAAATATTTTTACTTCATTACTTGTCATTCTGACACTGTTCATAATTTGTATATTTTTTAAACTTTTCATTGTAGCACAGCAATATCTACTGCACCTGCAATTTGTATAAACATTCTTAATGTTTACTTGAAATTTTAACATGTTTTTCAATCATCGGTACCTTTACAGTTTGAATTTTTTCTTGTAAAACTTTAGTTTTTGTGTAAGTTTATCATCGTAATACTGTTGAATAATTTATTAAAGAGCAGTTCATCACTAATTTAAAATGCAGCCCTTGGTATGAAATACCCATATATGCTTGAATATCTTTTCAATATCTCCATTTTCTATCATATTATTTTGTCTAATTGCATGCCAGTTATATATTCTACATATGTTAACTTTATATTACATATATTGAGTAGAGTCAATCATTGCCAGCTACATTTTTCTTCAAAATATTGCCATAACTGTGATATGATCTTTCTTTACAGGATGCTTATTAATATGCTGACATAGTTATAAGACTAAGATGGAAAAAACCCAGTACACTGCAATTCTAAGTAGATTGCATCATAATAAAAATAGTAATTGGTGATCACTATGTTACTATCAACTTCTCTGCCTAGTGAATTATTAAACATTACTAATCCTTAAGTATTACATATGCCATAAATTTTCACATATTGATCTTGTTATAAATAAGTTTTCTCTCCATTTCAATTAATGATATTTAAGTTATTATACAGGAAATAAGCATCATATATACACAAACGTATTCATGCATACCTTTGCATATATTAGTTATTTTAGCCAGGTTTAATTAGATATGAATAATATATTCAAAAGTAATTTTTATCATTATTTCAATTATAGTGTTTACTGAGATTTTTTCAAGCATAATGTGTTAGGTCTTAATCTCTATAACACAGATTAATTCTGATGCAGTTGGCAATAGTCAAATGATGTTGCTTTGTTCCTCTCCACATTTTTCTGTGTTTTGTCATTCCCAAATTAAATGGGAACTTTTTCTACTATCTAATTACCATAAGTACCATTATTACATGTCTGCCTTGGCAATTAACCCATATGGTCATCTTTGCCAGCTGTAAGCTCTTTTTTTTTTTTAAACAAAGCCAAATAGCTCCCATTTAGGCACTGTGAAACGCCAGTGGAAACAATATTCTTAAAATGCATGAGTCCCCACATGGACCTTCAGTCTTGTACTCTGAATTTCTGTATGATTTCATTATCCTTGTCTAATATCTTGAATGAACTCAGGCAGAGGTTATATAGAAGCAGGGAAATAGGGAGTCATCACACTGTGATGGTCTGTTAACTGACAAGGTAACAATCTTTCACATTTCCTGCTCTATCTGAAGTCTTTGCTCTCTAAACATCACAAGTCCTTTTCAGTATCTACAGTGTCAGTGTGACAATAATTAGAGTACTACTAAGGGATACAAGTGCACATAAACAAGGTGTGTCTCTCACACCACAGTTGAGTGTCTCTTACCAATGAAATGACCCTTGACACATGTCTTTTCTTTTGAGCCTCTCTCAATCATGAAGTCAATACTTCAATGTTGTTTAAATATTATGAAGTATGTTCTAAAACATCAAGGGGGATGATTGACAAGTCTATGTAAAAGGTATAAAGGTTTGAAAAGAAATATTCACACATGTCAAGTGAAAGTGTAGCTAGGTTCAAGAACTTTATCTCATTACATCATAAAATCAAGTATTCTCCTTCCTCCACTTCAGCAATCTCACTTTTGTTTGCATATCTGAAAGAAGCCAGAATGTGTGTCCTCCAGAATGTGTTTGCTCACCTATACTATAGCATTCACATGGCAATTTTATTCACATAATGAAAAATTGAAAATAAATCTAGTATCCAACAATAGTAGAATGGATAAATTAAATGTGTAATATAAAAGTAATAAAAAGAACCAAGTACAATAACACGGATACATTTCACAGCCAATTGGTTGAATGGAAGAAGTTTCTTACAAAAGAGGACATCCTGTATTACTTATCTCTATGTCAAAAATGTATCTAGTTCCAAAGTGACAGAACTGGGATAGTTGTGTATCTTGAGAAAGGACAATACAGAGGATACAGAGGACAGAGTTGTTTAAAAAGCTTCTAAGAAAACTTTCCTTAGTAGCATTATGACAGATTCTAAATGTGTTCTGTTTAGTATGTTTTTAGGTATCTACAGCTATAGGATTGTTAGATAGTTTAGTAAGTTTAGCGTATGCATTAGGTTTGATGAACTTCAGGGTTAAGACAAATGTATACGCCCTGCATAGTAAGAACAAAATGTGAAGGTCAATGGCTCTCAACATAAAAGTAGTAATTGTTCCAGCTGAAATGGAAATGAAGGAAAAGATGTTCTTACCTGAAAATTCTGTTTAAAGCATCAGGTTCCCCATACTGCAAAGCCCAAGTAAGTTGTTTTATAAAGAGAAATTTAAGGAGGGCACTAAATGAGTCCAGTTACAGATCACAGAAAGATGAAGGACAGACATGACACTGTTTATCTATTACTGTAATTTTGCAACTATGGGGCAGATGTTAGAGATGGTACTAACAATTTGTGGACAGTGATTGTTATTAGTTTTTTTCCATCTTTATTAACTTGAGTATTTCTTATTTACATTTCAATTGTTATTCCCCTTCCAGGTTTCCGGGCCAAGATCCCCATAACCTTCCCCCTCCCCTTCTCTATGGGTGTTCCCCTCCCCATCCTCCCCCCATTACCACCCTCCCCCACAACAATCACGTTCACTGGGGGTTCAATCTTGGCAGGACCAAGGGCTTCCCCTTCCACTGGTGCTCTTACTAGGCTATTCATTGCTACCTATGAGGATTGTTATTAGTTTTAAATGAGTCCTGTGTCCATTGATAGCATCCTGTGACATTTATACTTTCCAATGTCACAGAATATATGAACCTTCAGAAACACTCTGTCTTAACAGCTCTAGAATCTAAAAGAAATTTGGCTTGTTTCCAACAGGAAGGAAAAAAAACTCCCATGAAGACTTGTAAGGAGGATGATGTATTTTAAGAAAGAAATCTTTTCTCCACACACTTTTTCAGAATATTTATTATTGCTACTGATGATGATGATGATCATGATAATGAAGAAAGGGGTGCAATTGGTACAGTGCAAATATCAAGGTGTGAGGAGAACTTGTAGATTTTGGTCTTATTCTTCCCTTATGCAAGTTCTAGGAATCTCTTATCAGGCTTTTCTTCTGTTTATTTAATATATTTTTATTATTTTATTAAATAAATGTGTAACATTCACTTGTTCTGATTTACTCTTTAATAAGAGTCACCTTTGCATTTAAGTAAGTGTCCCATATGAAAGCTTTTGTTTCTATTTTTAAATTATCCTGGTGTCCTTAAACATATTCTCTCATCATTAATTCATTCTCTCTTTGTTCTTGGTCATAGCAGCTTCATTGAGATGGGTTGTGAAATTGCTTTAAACTCACTTGTTCCCCCTAATATGTTTTCATTTATTCAGACTCTGGTTTCCCTGGTAAATGCTAGTGTTAGAGAACTGCCTGTTTTGCTCACATCCCTGGAAACTTCCTGTTCAATTTTCCTCCCTTTCAGTGTGCTATGATGTCTGTGTTTACTTCCTTCTATGTTTCCTTTTGATGTGCAAATCTTTGTGTCTAAACCATTCTACTATTTATATCCTGGTAGCTGGACACTTACCTCCATTATTGTGATTCTGATTGTGGCATGTGGATGAAGTCAATTTCATCTGCTTGATATTTGCTATGGTTTAAGAACAATCAGAGCTTGCAGAGCCAGTGTTCAGTGTGTCTGAGGACAGTGTCTGCTCCTATTACTCACATTTGTTCTGGTTCTTCAACAAATTTTAACAGTGCTCCCAGGTTTAACGTACATCACATCTTCAGTGAGCATGACAGGGCAATTTACTTGTGTCAGAATGACTTGCCTTGCTTTTTATTACTTGTTCTCGTGAATCTCTTAATGGTCAAGATTGTGCCGCCCTGGCTCTCACCCCAGCCCTGGTGGAATGTGCAGTGTGTTCACATCTGCTGACCTCCTTCTGGTTTCATGGCTATCAAGTGGAATTTCATGGGTGCTGAGGATTCATGATAAGTGGTTTGAAGCATAGGAAACTTTTAAAGCTTCACTTAGTTATCTACTCTGTTTCAGAGTTTTCTAAATTATTCATAAAATACTTCAAGAATTGTGCCACTAAAACATTTCTTTTTCTCTTTTGATGTAACTGAACCTTTGGTCAGAGTTTAAATAAAATTCCATGTATTTATTGTCTCTTTATCATGTATTGAAAACAATTTTATAGTTTCTATTGTTTTGATATTAAATCTTAAGTTTTAATGGAAATATATACAGTCTTAGGTAACACAGAATCATAATTGTTTTTGGCTGTTTAAAGAGATAAAATTAATAGATGTTTCTTTGATAATTTTGGACATTTTTATGACAAGAGTAGGATACATTTATTTTGGATTATAAACAGATTTGAAACAAATCAGGTTTACTTCACATACATTTTTCCAGGTGATTCAGAATATTAAAAATATTCCCTTTAAACATAGTTTCAATATGTTTAAATATTATTGGAGTATGCATGTTTGTGAGTGTGTGTATGTGTGTGTGTGTGTGTGTGTGTGTGTTTCTGTGTGTCTCCAATATTGTCTCTATGTATTTTCCTCTGTCATTGTTCATTGATGTTTAGACAGTTACTCTTGCTGAACCCATAACTCACTCACCCTTTCAGGTAGAATCTATAGTTAGCAAGCTTAAAGGATTGGTCTATCTCTACTTCTCAGTTTTGAAGAAGGTCTTAAGGATACTGGTGAACCAAACATGTATCCCTGCGCACTAAACACTGTACTTATGCAACGTTCTCTCAAGTCTTACACATAAATATTAAGGCATGACAATTATACATTATATTTCCATGGGATACCAATTAATGTCAATCATAAGAAAGAAAGCAACATGGCTTAAGCTATAAGATTAAGAATAGACAAATGGGGGTTGGGGATTTAGCTCAGTGGTAGAACGCTTGCCTAGCAAGTGCAAGGCCCTGTGTTCAGTCCCCAGCTCCACAAAAAAAAAAAGAAAGAAAGAAAAAAAGAAAGAATAGACAAATGGGATCTCATAAATTTTCAAAGCTTCTATAAGGCAAAGAACACTGTCATTAAGACAAAACGGCAACCAATGGATTGGGAAAAGATCTTGAACAATCCTACATCCAATTGGCTAATAGCCAATATATAAAAACACAAAAAGTTTGACTTCACAGAGACAAATAACCCTATTAAAAAATGAGGATAAGAGCTAAACAAAGAATTCTCAACTGAGGAATATTGAATTGCCATGAAGCACCTAAAGAAATGTTCAGCCTCCTTAGTCATCAGGGAAATGTAAATCAAAACAACTCTGAGAGTCCACCTCATAGTATCAGAAGGGCTAAGACCAAAAACTCCGGGGACAGCAGATAGTGGTGAGGATGTGGAGAAAGAGGAACACTCCTTCATTGTTGGTGGGACTGCAAGCTGGTACAACCACTCAGGATATCAATCTGGTGGTTGCTCAGAAAGTTGAACATTGTACTACCTGAGGACCCAGCTTTACCATTCCTGGGCATATACATAAAAGATGCTCTAAAATATAACAAGGACACATGCTCCACTATGTTCACACCAGCCTTATTTATAATAGCCAGAAGCTGGAAAGAACTCAGAAGTTCTTCAACAGAGGAATGGATTCAGAAAATGTGGTACATCTACACAATGGTGTACTACTCAGCTATTATAAACAATAACTTCTCCAGGGACTAAGCCACTACCCATGGACTGACCCTGGGCTCCAACCTCATAGGTAGCAATGAATAGCCTAGTAAGAGCACCAGTGGAAGGGGAAGCCCTTGGTCCTGCCAAGACTGAACCCCCAGTGAACATGATTGTTGGGGGGTGGGTGGTAATGGGGGGAGGATGGGGAGGGAAACACCCATATAGAAGGGGAGGGGGAGGGAATAGGGGGATGTTGGCCTGGAAACAGGGAAAGGGAATAACAATCGAAATATAAATAAGGAATACTCAAGTTAATAAAGATAAAAAAAGAAATATCTGGGCAATTTTTTTACTCTATATAGGGAAACTGCCTTGATATGAAAACAACATGACTTTAAGTAAAAGCCCACCTGGACTTTGCTTCATGAATGAATGTTAATTTTAATATCTACTTTAGTAGATTTTAATTTTAAATTAAATTTTTTCATTTTTTTCAAAAAAAAAAAAACCCCAATAACTTCATGGAATTCTTTAGGCAAATGGATGTAACTAGAAAATATCATCCTGAGTGAGATAACCCAATCCCAAAAGAACACACATGATATGCACTCACTGATAAGAGGATATTAGCCCAAAATCTTGAATTCCCCAAGATGCAATTCACATACAACACGAAGCTCAGGAAAAAGAAAGACCAAAGTGTGGATGCTTCAGTCCTTCTTAGAAGTGCAGGACATACAGAGACAACTTGTGGAGCAGAGACTGAAAAAAAGGTCATCTAGAGACGGCCACACATGGGAATCCATCCCACATGCAGTCACCAAACCCAGTCGCTATTAGGGATGCCAAGCGGACAGGAGCCTGATATAGCTGTCTCCTGAGAGGCTGTGCCAGAGCATGACAAATAAAGAGGCAGATGCCCGCAGCCAACCATTGGACTGAGAATGAAGTCTACAATGGAGGAGGTAGAGAAAGGACCCAGTCACAAAAGAACACAGATGGTATGTACTCACTCATAAGTGGATATTAGGAAAAAAAGCTTGGAACACCCAAGATACAACTTAAAAACCACATGAAGCTCAAGAAGAAGGAAGAAAAAAAGTGTGGATGCCTCAGTTCTACTTAGAAGGAGGGAACAAAATAATTACAGGATTTAATCACAGAGGGCAGGAGGGACTTGGGAGAAAAGAAAGAGGAGGAGAGCAAATAAGGAGCAGGATCAGGTATGGGAGGGCACAGGGTAGATGCACAGATAGTCAGGAAATTGAACAAAGGTATGTGGCAGTGGGGGATTGGAAACTAGGGGTAGCCACCAGAAAGCCCCAGAAGCCAGTAAAGCAAGAGGATCCCAGGACCCAGCAGGGATGACATTACCTGTAATACCCAACAGTAGGGAAAGAACCTGTAGAGACCATTCCAGAGGTTAGGCATAGCCCCTGATGGAGGGACGGGGCCATCCTTCCTTCTCAAAAATTTAACCCAGAATTCTTCTGTTTAAAGAAAATACAGGGAACGGACTGGAGCAGAGACTGAAGGAAAGGCCATCCATAGACTGCCTGACCTGGGGATCCTTCCCACATACAGACACCAAAACCCAGACACTATTCCAGATGCCAAGAAATGACAGGAGCCTGATATAGCTGTCTCCTGAGAGGCTCTGCCAGAGTCTAAACAACCCCCCATGGACTAAACAACCAACCAAAGGCTACACATGGAGGGACTCATAGCTACAACTGCATACGTAGCAGAGGATGGCCTTGCCTGGCATGAAAAGGAGGGGAGGCCCTTGGCCCTTAAAGGCTTGATACCCCAGCTAAAGGGAATGCTAAAGCACTGGGGTTGGAGTGGGAATGCTAAGGCAGTGGGGTGGAAGTAGGTGAGGGAGCACCCTAGTTGTGCCAGGGGGAGGGGAGGTGTGATGCGGGGATTTGGATTAGAACCTGGAAGGCAGATTACATTTGAAATGTAAGCACATAAAATAATCAATAACAACTTAAACAATAAAACAACAAAAAAGATTTCTTTCTTATTTAGAGTAGATTCCTGCAATTATTTGTCTCAAATTTCTTAACAAAGACTTACATCTTTGCCAAGGAAAAAACATAACAAGACAGACTTATCTCTGTGTTAAAGAGTTTTAGTACAAAGGAAATACAGACCATATCTGTTCAAACTTTTGTAGAGAAGTAGGGATGCGGCCCAAATCATATGTGGGTAAGATAAAATTATAATCTTGGAATTTTAAGTAAAAGGGAATTAGTTATCATAAATTAGAAGCAATAAAATAAATTCTCTTAGAATGAAGCAGTACCTGAAGCTATTAAAGTCATGAGAAAGAAATAAAGCCTACCAAAGCAGCTTTGGCACATTTGCTTAGAACTCTTAAGTTGTATCCCAAAAGTTATTGAACTTTTACTGAACTGATCCCAGTATGAAGATTACATGGGTTGAACATTCATTTTAGTTCAACTATCAGCTCTTCTATTTACTACTTTACATATTTGATTCAAAGTTTTCAATAACAGTTTGCCGCATAATTATAAGGAAAACAACATTGCCAAATTTGTGGTTGCATAGAATAATAGTAGTAAATATAATCATTTAACATGCATTTGTTTACATAGTGGTTTAAGTTGATGGATTTCCATATATTGAACCATTCCTGTATCCCTGGGATGAAGCCTACTTGATCATGATGGATGATCTTTTTGATGTGTTCTTGGATTTGGTTTTCAAGAATTTTACTGAGTATTTTTGAGGCGATATTCATAAGGGAAATTAGTCTAAAGTTCTCTTTATTTGTCGGGTCCTTGTGTGGTTTAGGTATAAGTGTAATTGTGGCTTCATAGAAGGGATTTGGTAGTACTCCATCTGTTTCTATTTTATGGAATAGTTTGGACAGTATTGGTATGACATCTTCGATGAAGGTGTGATAGAATTCTGCACTGAACCCATCTGGACCTGGGCTCTTTTTGGTTAGGATACTTTTTTTTTTCCGGAGCTGGGGACCTAACACAGGGCCTTGCGGTTGCTAGGCAAACGCTCTACCTTTGAGCCAAGTCCCCAACCCCTGGTTAGGATACTTTTAATGACTGCTTCTATTCCTTTAGAAGTTATGGGGTTCTTTAGATGCTTTATCTGTTCCTGATTTAACTTTGGTACTTGCTATTTTTCTAGAAATGTGTCTGTTTCCTCAAGATTTTCCAGTTTTGTTGAATATAGGCTTTTGTAGAAGGATATGATATTTTTTTAAATTTCCATAGATTCTGTTGTTATACATCCCTTTTCATTTCTGATTTTGTTAATTTGGATACACTCTCTGTGACCTCAGGTTAGTCTGGCAAATGGTTTATTTATCCTGTTGATTTTCACAAAGAACCAGCTTCCGGTTCTGTTGATTCTTTCTATGGTCCTATTTGTTTCCACTTGGTTGATTTCAGCCCTGAGTTTGTTTCCTGCCTTCTACACCTCTTCAGTGTATTTACTTCTTTTTGTTCTAGAGATTTTAGGTCTTCTGTCAAGCTGCTAATGTATCCTCACTCCTGTTTCTTTTAGGAGGCACTTAGGTTAAGATTTTTCCTCTTAGCACTGCTTTCATGTGTCCCATAAATTTGGGTATGTTGTGCCCTTATTTTCATTAAATTTTGAAAAGTCTTTAATTTCTTTATTTCTTGCTTGATCAAGTTATTATTGAGTACAGTGTTGTTCATCTTCCATAGACTTTCTGTCCTTTTTGCTGTTATTGAAAACCAGCCATTGTCCGTGGTGATCTGATACAATGCATAGGATTATTTCAATTTTCTTGTATCTGTTGACGCCTGTTTTGTGACCGATTATATGGTCAGTTTTGGAGAAGGTACTGTAAGGTACTGAGAAGAAGGTATTTTCTATTATTTTAGGATGAAATGTTTTATAAATATCTGTTAAGACTATTTGGTTCATAACTTCTGTTATTTTCTCTATGTCTCTGTTTAATTTCTGTTTCCATGATCTCTCCATTGATGAGATTAGGGTATAGAAATTTCCTACTATTATTCTGTGAGGTGCAATGTGGGCTTTGATCTTCAGTAAGGTTTCTTTTATGAATGTAGGTGCCATTGTATTTTTAGCATATATATTTAGATTGAGAGTTCATCTTGGTGGATTTTTTTCTTTGAAGAATATGAAATGTCCTTCATTAACTTTTTTGATAACTTTTTCTTGGAAGTTGATTTTATTCCATATTAGAATAGCTACTCCAGCTTGTTTGTGAGGATCATTTGCTTGGAAAATTGTTTTGCAGTCTTTTACTATCAGGTAGTGTCTGTCTTTGTCTCTAAGGTATGTTTCCTGTATACAGCAAAATGCTGGGTCCTCTTTACTTATCCAGTCTGCTAGTCTATGTCTTTTTATTGGGGAATTGAGTCCATTAATGCTATGAGAAATTAAGTAACAGAGATTGTTGCTTCCTGTTACTTTTGTTGTTTGAGTTGGAATTTTGTGTGTCTCTCTTCTTTTGGGTTCATTGCATTGAAATTAGTTTCTTGCTTTTTCTTTGTTGTAGTTTTCCTCCTTGTGTTGGAGTTTTCCATCTATTATCCTTTGTAGGGCTGGATTTGTAAAAAGATGTTGTGTAAATTTGGTTTTGTTATGGAATATCTTGGTTTCTCCATCTATGCTATTTGAGACTTTTTCTGGATGTAGTAGCCTGGGCTGGCATTTCTGTTTTCTTGGGGTCTGTATGACATCTGCTTAGGATCTTCTGGCTTTCATAGTCTCTGGTGAGAAGTCTGGTGTAATTCATATAGGTCTGCCTTTATTTGTTACTTGACCTTTTTCCCTTATTGCTTTTCGAAAGCAATTCTTTGTTTTGTGCATTTGGTGCTTTGACTATTACGTGACAGGAGGAATTTCTTTTCTGATCCAATCTCTTTGGAGTTCTGTAGGCTTCTTGTATGTTTATGGGCATCTCTTTCTTTAGGATGGGGGAGTTTTCTTCTATAATTTTGTTGAAAATATTTCCTGGCCCTTTAAATTGGGAGTCTTCACTGTCTTCTATATCTATTATCCTTAAGTTTGATCCATTGTGTCCTGGATTCCTGGATGTTTTGTACTAGGAATTTTTTGTCTTTTACATTATCTTTGATGGTTGTGTCGATGTTTTCTATAGTATCTTCTGCTCCTGAGATTCTCTCTTCTATCTCTTATACTCTGTTTGTGATGCTTGCATCTATGACTCCTGGTCTCTTCCCTATGTTTTCTATCTCCAGGGTTGTCTCCCTTTGTGCTTTCTTTATTGTTTCTATTTCCATTTTAAATCCTGGATGGTTTTGTCCATTTCCTTCACTTGTTTGGTTGTGTTTTCCTGTAAATTTTGAAAGGATTCTTTAAGGGATTTTTGTGTTTCCTCTTTAAGGGTTTCTATTTGTTTACTTGTGTTGTCCTCTATTTCTTTAAGTGAGTTACTTATGTCCTTCTTAAAGTCCCCCATCATCATCATAGTGTGATTTTTACATCCAAATCTTGCTTCTCTGGTGTGTTTGTATATCCAGTATTTGCTTTGGTGGGATAACTAGGCTCTCATAATGGCATGTAGTCTTGATTTCTGTTGTTAAGTTTTCTATACTTGCCACTAGCCATCATGTTGTTTCTAATGTTGTATTGTCTTGCTGACTCTGAAAGTGGCTTGGCCCCCCTGTAGTCCTGTGTGTCAGCATTCCTGTAGACCTGTCTTCTTTCAGCCTGATCTGGGAACATAGTCCTTTGCTCTCAATTGTTTAGGCACTCCTGGGATCTGGCTTTCAGCTCTCGGAGCAGGCAGAAACCCAACGGGTCCTGCCAGTGACTGCTCCAGTCCCTGTGTCTAGGGGGCACAGATGGCACTAGGCAATTTCCTCTTGAGTCACAAATGTGGGTAGAAAGTTGTCTCCTCTGGGTTCTCATGAGTGTCCTCACTTCTGTGGGTCCAGCTCTGTCCCCCACAGGATTTGGGTGCAGGGACCTGTGGTACTGAACTAGTTCCAGGCATAGCCAAAAACCAGCAGGTTCCTGCAGCTGACAGCTCCTATATTCCTGTATCTAGAGGCACTATGCAGTTTCTTCTTGAGCTGTGAATGTGGGCAGAAGTAGACAGAAGTAAGCAGAAATGTCCATCTGCCCAGAGGTTTTAGGATTCTCTGCACTTCTGGGAGGTCAGATCTCTCACCCATGGAATTTGGGTACAAGGAGCTATAGGATCTGTTCAGTTCAATTCTGGGCACAGCCAGAAATTGAAAGTGTCCTTCCCCAGAGGACTTCTGCCTTTGTGTGTCCTGTTGCCACCAGGCAGGTGACTTGGAGCAGAAAAGTTGGTATTTCTTCTGCTCTCAGAGGTGTAGGGGCTCCTGACGACTGGCTTTCAGCTCTTGGAGCAGGCTGAAACCCAAAGGCAATTTCCTCTTGGGTCAGGAATGTGGGGCGAAAGTTTTTGATGACTCTGGGTTGTCGGGAGTGTCCACACTTCTGAGGATCCAGCTCTCTCCCCCAGTGGATTTTTAGAGACTATTTTAATAACAATAGGAATGCAATATGGTATCCAGATTATTTTATCGATTTTTAAAATAATTTATAATAAGTCTTATGATGTGCATACTAATGTTGTTTACTGTGATATATCAAGAACATATTTTTTTCTTTTTTGATCTTTTTATTGGTTATTTTATTTACATCTCAAATGTTATCCATCTTCCCGGTTTCTCCTCCACAAACCCTATCCCCTCCTTCTATGAGGGTGCTCCCTCACCCACCTACCCACTCTTGTCTCACTGCCCTAGCATTCTCCTACACTGGAGCACAAGCTTCCGCAGGACCAAGGACCTACCCTTCCATTGATGCCAGATAAGGGAATCTTTTGCTACATATGCAGCTGGAGCTATGGATCCCTCCATGTATACAAGTTGGTTGATGTTTTAGTCCCTGGGAGTTCAGGGACGGGGGTGGAGTGGAGTGGGGGGAGGAAGGATCTGGTTAGTTGATATTGTTTTTCTTCCTATGGGGTTGTAAGGCCCTTCAGCTCCTTCAGTCCTTTTCTTAACTCTACCATTGTTGTTCCCATGTTAAGTCCAGTGGGTGACTGAGAGCATCAGCATCTGTGTTTATCAGGCTCTGGCAGCGTCTCTCAGGGGACAGCTATATCAGGCTCCTCCCAGCAAGTGCTTCTTCATATCAGTACTAGTTGTCTGGATTTGGTGTCTGCAGATGGGATGGATGCCTAGAATAGGCAGCCTCTGGATGGCCTTTCCTTCTGTCTCAGTTTCACTATTTGTCCCTCATATTCTTTAGATAGGAGCACTTCTGGGTTAATATTTTAGAGATGTGCAGGTGGTCCCATCCCTCAAATGGGGCTGTGCCTAACCTCTGAATATGGTCTCTAGGTTCTCCCTCCACTTTTTTGGTTATTTCAGGAAATGGCATCCCAGTTGGGTCCTGAGAGCCACTTTCATTCCTGAAATCTGTGGTTTTCTATTAACAACCACACCATCCCCTACTGCTATACATTTTTATTCAATTTCTAGACCCTCTGTACATCTCCCTTGCCCACTCCCACACAGAATCCTGCCCTACTTTTCCTGCCCCACTTCTCTCTTCTTCCCAGGTCCCTCCCTTCTCCCTTCTTCTACCTCCTGTGATTATTTTGCTCCCTCTTCTAAGTAGAACTGAAGCATCCACACGTTGACATTCCTTCTTCTTGAGCTTCATATGGTCTGTGAGTTATATTGTGGCTATTCAGAGGTCTTTTCCTAATATCTACCTATCAGTGATTATATACCAAGCCTGCTCTTTTTTTAATTTTTTAAATTAGATATATTTCTTTACTTACTTTTCAAATGTTATTCCCTTTCCTGGTTTCCTGTCAATAAGCCTCCATTCCCTCCCACCCTCTCCTCCTACATATGGATACCCCCCCATCCATCCTCCTTACTATACCCCCTAATTCACCTGCAGTGAGGGGTCCAAACTTGGCAGGACCAAGAAGCCTGCTCTTTTATGACTGGGTTACCTCACTCAGGATATTTTTTAGTTACATCTATTTGCCTATGAATTTCGAGAATTCATTGTTCTTAAATAGCTAAGTACCACTCCATCATGTAAACGTATCACAATTTGTGTATCCATTCTTCTGTTGAGGAACATGTGGGTTATTTCCAGCTTCTATTATAAATGAGTCTGCTATGCCTATATTGGACCACATTCCAATTATATGGAGTTATATGTTGGAGCATCTTTTTTGGATGCATGCCCAGGAGTAGTATAGCTATGTCCTCAGGCAGTACTATGTCCAATTTTCTGAGGAATGGCAGACTGATTTCCAGAATGGTTGTATCAACTTAGCAATCTCACCAACAATAGAGCAGTGTCCCCCTTTCTCCACATCCTCCCCAGCATCTGCCCTCACATGAATATTTTGATCTTAGTCATTCTGACTGATATGAAGTAGAATCTCAGAGTCATTTTGATTTGCATGTACCTGGTTAATCAGGACGTTGAACATATCTTTAGGTGCTTCTTGGCCATTAGACATTCCATAGTTGAAAATTCTTTGTTTAAATTTCTCTATTCTACATTTTTGATATGACTATTTGATTCTCTAGAGTCTAACTTCTTTAGTTCTTTGTATGTATTTGATATTAGCCATCTATTGAATGTACCGTTGGTAAAGATCTTTTCCTAATCTGTAGGTAGTTCTTTTGTCCTACTGAAAATATCTTTTACTTTACAGAAGGTGTTCAATTTAATGAGATCTAATTTGACTATTGTTGATCTTAGAGCCTGAGCTATTTGTGTTCTGTTCAGGAATTTTTCCTGTGTACTGATGTTTCGAGGTTCTTTCCCACTTTCTCTTCTATAAGATTCAGTCTATCTGATTTTGTGTAGAGGTCCTTGATCTACTTGGATTTGAGCTTTGTGCAAGGACTAAGGTAGCTGATGGTCTTTTCAACCCCAGAAGAAGAACAACACTATCAAGAAACCAGACACCCCAGAGCTTCTAGGGAATAAACCACCATCCACAGTGTATGTATGGAGGGGCCCATGGCTCCAGTGGCATATGTCGCAAAGAATGGCCATGCTGGACTTCAATGGAAGGAGAGGCCATAGTTTCTGTCAAAGCTTGATGCCCCAGTATAGTGCAATGCCAGAGCAGGGAGGGGGGAGGAAGTGGGTGTGTGGGTGGGGGAACTCTCATGGGGGGTAGGGTGTGGGCAGGTAGGATAGGGGGTTTCTGGAGGGGAAACTAAGAAGGGGGATAACATTTGAAATTTTGATAAAGAAAATATCCAATACAAAAAGAAACAAAGCAACAAATTCCTTTCACTTGCAATCAAAGATAACCACATTTACCAGTGTTAATTAAATTCTCTCATAGTTTCAGGTGAATTATAGTTGGTAAAATATGCTCTATTTGATGCAATAAAATAAGCGATAACATAACAATTACTATGAAAACTTCCAAGGAAGCATTTCACAGTATTGACATAATAGGAATCACTATATATTTACTTTCACATTCTACAGTACTTTTTTTCTTTCTGTCTTCAATGTAATAGTCATTAAAGAATAAGAATTTTATCATCTTGAGTGAGGTAACCCAATCACAGAAGAACACACATGGTATGCACTCATTGATAAGTGGATATTAGTCCAAATGGTTGAATTGCCCTAGATGCACAGAACACATGAAACTCAAGACGGATGATCAAAATGCGAACGCTTCACTCCTTCTTTAGAAGGGGAACAAGAATACCCTTGGCATGGAATAGGGAGGCAAAGATTAAAACAGAGGCAGAAGGAATACCCATTCAGGACCTGTCCCACATGTGGCCCATACATATACAGCCACCCAATTAGACAAGATGGATGTAGCAAAGAAGTGCAGGCCAACAGGAACCGGATGTAGATCTCTCCTGAGAGACACAGCAAGAATACAGCAAATACATAGGCGAATGCCAGCAGCAAACCACTGAACTGAGAACGGGACTCCCGTTGAAGGAATCAGAGAAAGGACTGGAAAAGCTTGAAGTGGTTTGAGACCCCATTTGAACAACAATGCCAACCAACCAGAGCTTCCAGGGACTAAGCCACTACTCAAAGACTATACATGGACTGACCCTGGGCTCCAACCTCATAGGTAGCAATGAATGGCTTAGTAAGAGCACTAGTGGAAGGGGAAGCCCTTGGTCCTGCAAAGACTAAACCCCGAGTGAACGTAATTGTTGGGGGGAGGGCGGTAATGGGGGGAGGATGGGGAGGGGAACACCAATATAGAAGGGGAAGGGGAGGGGTTAGGGGGAATGTTGGTCCGGAAACTGGGAAAGGGAATAACATTCAAAATGTAAATAAGAGCCTGGTTGCTGCCTCTGCAGAGAGCTCTTGGGCAGCACCCCGCGAGCAAACTTGAGCCTCGGGACCACAGGTAAGACCAACTTTTCTGCTGCAAGAGACCTGCCTGGTGATCTCGGGACACACAGAGGCAGAATTCCTCTAGGACCGGGCACCTCCTGTGTTTACCGGGAGTCTCACACCCTCAGATCCCGGCCTGCAGCAGCTCTCTGCTCCCAGACACCGTGAGACAGAGACCCAACCACCTGGTCAGGTGGGCACTCCTGAGGCTGCAAAGCAGAAGAGACCACCAACTCTGCCCACCCCTGCCCACATCCCTGGCCCAAGACGAAACTGTATAAGGCCTCTGGGTTCCCGTGGGGGTGGGCCCAGGAGCGGCAGGACCGCTGTGTCAGAGACACCACCTGAACCTGAAGGAAACAGACTGGATAAACAGTTCTCTGCACCCAAATCCCGTGGGAGGGAGAGCTAAACTCTCAGAGAGGCAGACACTCCTGGGAAAAGAGAAGAGACTGCACTCTGCACACACATCTCGGATGCCAGAGGAAAACACCAAACGCCATCTGGAACCCTGGTGCACTGAAGCTCCCGGAAACGGCAGCACAGATCTTCCTGGTTGCTGCTGCCGCAGAGAGCTCGAGGGCAACACCCAGCGAGCGAACTTGAGCCTCGGGACCATGGGTAAGACCAACTTTTCTGCTGCAAGTGACCTGTCTGGTGAACTCAAGACACAGGCCCACAGGAACAGCTGAAGACCTGTAGAGAGGAAAAACTACACGCCCGAAAGTAGAACACTCTGTCGCCATAACAGGCTGAAAGAAAACAGGAAAACAGGTCTACAGCACTCCTGACACACAGGGGGTCAAGCCACTGTCAGAAACAGCAGAACAAAGTAACACTAGAGATAATCTGATGGCAAGAAGCAAGCGCAGGAACCCAAGCAACAGAAACCAAGACTACATGGCACTATCGGAGCCCAATTCTCCCACCAAAACAAAAATGGAATATCCAAACACACCAGAAAAGCAAGATCTAGTTTCAAAATCATATTTGATCATGATGCTGGAGGACTTCAAGAAAGACGTGAAGAACTCCCTTAGAGAACAAGTAGAAGCCTACAGAGAGGAATCAAAAAAATGCCTGAAAGAAATCCAGGAAAACATAATTAAACAAGTAGAAGCCCATAGAGAGGAGTCACAAAAATCCCTGAAAGAATTCCAGGAAATCATAAATAAACAAGTAGAAGCCCATAGAGAGGGGTCACAAAAATCCCTAAAAGAATTCCAGGAAATCACAATCAAACAGTTGAAGGAATTAAAAATCAAAATAGAAGCAATCAAGAAAGAACACATGGAAACAACCCTGGATATAGAAAACCAAAAGAAGAGACAAGGAGCTGTAGATACAAGCTTCACCAACAGAATACAGGAGATGGAAGAGAGAATCTCAGGAGCAGAAGATTCCATAGAAATCATTGACTCAACTGTCAAAGATAATGTAAAGCGGAAAAAGCTACTGGTCCAAAACATACAGGAAATCCAGGACTCAATGAGAAGATCAAACCTAAGGATAATAGGTATAGAAGAGAGCGAAGACTCCCAGCTCAAAGGACCAGTAAATATCTTCAACAAAATCATAGAAGAAAACTTCCCTAACCTAAAAACAGAGATACCCATAGTCATACAAGAAGCCTACAGAACTCCAAATAGATTGGACCAGAAAAGAAACACCTCCTGTCACATAATAGTCAAAACACCAAACGCACAAAATAAAGAAAGAATATTCAAAGCAGTATGTGAAAACGGTCAAGTAACATATAAAGGCAGACGTATCAGAATCACACCAGACTTTTCGCCAGAAACTACGAAGGCCAGAAGATCCTGGACTGATGTCATACAGATCCTAAGAGAACCCAAATGCCAGCCCAGGTTAATGTATCCTGCAAAACTCTCAATTAATATAGATGGAGAAACCAAGATATTCCATGACAAAACCAAATTTACACAATATTTTTCTACAAATCCAGCACTACAAAAGATAATAAATGGTAAAACCCAACATAAGGAGGCAAGCTATACCCTAGAAGAAGCAAGAAACTAATTGTCATGGCAACAAAACAAAGAGAAGAAAAGCACACAAACATAACCTCACATCCAAATATGAATATAACAGGAAGCAATAATCACTATTCCTTAATATCTCTCAACATCAATGGCCTCAACTCCCCAATAAAAACACATAGATTAACAAACTGAATACTCAACGAGGACCCTGCATTCTGCTGCCTACAGGAAACACACCTCAGAGACAAAGACAGACACTGCCTCAGAGTGAAAGGCTGGAAAACAACTTTCCAAGCAAATGGTCGGAAGAAGCAAGCTGGAGTAGCCATTCTAATATCAAATAAAATCAATTTTCAACTAAAAGTCATCAAAAAAGACAAGGAAGGACACTTCATATTCATCAAGGGAAAAATCCACCAAGATGAACTCTCAATCCTAAATATCTATGCCCCATATACAAGGGCACCTACATACGTAAAAGAAACCTTACTAAAGCTCAAAACACACATTGCACCTCACACAATAATAGTGGGAGATTTCAACACCCCACTCTCATCAATGGACAGATCATGGAAACAGAAATTAAACAGAGATGTAGACAGACTAAGAGAAGTCATGAGCCAAATGGACTTAACAGATATTTATAGAACATTCTATCCTAAAGCAAAAGGATATACATTCTTCTCAGCTCCTCATGGTACTTTCTCAAAAATTGACCATATAATTGGTCAAAAAACGGGCCTCAACAGGTACAGAAAGATAGAAATAATCCCATGCGTGCTATCGGACCACCACGGCCTAAAACTGGACTTCAATAACAATAAGGGAAGAATGCCCACATATACGTGGAAATTGAACAATGCTCTACTCAATGATAACCTGGTCAAGGAAGAAATAAAGAAAGAAATTAAAAACTTTTTAGAATTTAACGAAAATGAAGGTACAACATACCCAAACTTATGGACACAATGAAAGCTGTGCTAAGAGGAAAATTCATAGCGCTGAGTGCCTGCAGAAAGAAACAGGAAAGAGCATATGTCAGCAGCTTGACAGCACACCGAAAAGCTCTAGAACAAAAAGAAGCAAATACACCCAGGAGGAGTAGAAGGCAGGAAATAATCAAACTCAGAGCTGAAATTAACCAAGTAGAAACAAAAAGGACCATAGAAAGAATCAACAGAACCAAAAGTTGGTTCTTTGAGAAAATCAACAAGATAGATAAACCCTTATCCAGACTAACGAGAGGACACAGAGAGTGTGTCCAAATTAACAAAATCAGAAATGAAAAGGGAGACATAACTACAGATTCAGAGGAAATTCAAAAAATCATCAGATCTTACTATAAAAGCCTGTATTCAACAAAACTTGAAAATCTTCAGGAAATGGACAATTTCCTAGACAGATACCAGGTATCAAAGTTAAATCAGGAACAGATAAACCAGTTAAACAACCCCATAACTACTAAGGAAATAGAAGCAGTCATTATAGGTTTCCCAACCAAAAAGAGCCCAAGTCCAGACGGGTTTAGTGCAGAATTCTATCAAACCTTCATAGAAGACCTCATACCAATATTATCCAAACTATTCCACAAAATGAAACAGATGGAGCACTACCAAATTCCTTCTATGAAGCCACAATTACTCTTCTACCTAAACCACACAAAGACCTAACAAAGAAAGAGAACTTCTGACCAATTTCCCTTATGAATATCAACGCAAAAATACTCAATAAAATTCTGGCAAACCGAATCCAAGAGCACATCAAAACAATCATCCACCATGATCAAGTAGGCTTCATCCCAGGCATGCAGGGATGGTTTGATATACGGAAAACCATTAACGTGATCCATTATATAAACAAACTGAAAGAACAAAACCACATGATCATTTCATTAGATGCTGAGAAAGCATTTGACAAAATTCAACACCCCTTCATGTTAAAAGTCCTGGAAAGAATAGGAATTCAAGGCCCATACCTAAACATAGTAAAAGCCATATACAGCAAACCAGTTGCTAACATTAAACTAAATGGAGAGAAACTTGAAGCAATCCCACTAAAATCAGGGACTAGACAAGGCTGCCCACTCTCTCCCTACTTATTCAATATAGTTCTTGAAGTTCTAGCCAGAGCAATCAGACAACAAAAGGAGGTCAAGGGGATACAGTTCGGAAAAGAAGAAGTCAAAATATCACTAATTGCAGATGATATGAGAGTATATATAAGTGATCCCAAAAGTTCCCCCAGAGAACTACTAAAGCTGATAAACAACTTCAGCAAATTGGCTGGGTATAAAATTAACTCAAATAAATCAGTAGCCTTCCTCTACACAAAAGAGAAACAAGCTGAGAAAGAAATTAGGGAAACGACACCCTTCATAATAGACCCAAATAATATAAAGTACCTCGGTGTGACTTTAACCAAGCAAGTAAAAGATCCGAACAATAAGAACTTCAAGACACTGAAGAAAGAAATTGAAGAAGACCTCAGAAGATGGAAAGATCTCCCATGCTCATGGATTGGCAGGATTAATATAGTAAAAATGGCCATTTTACCAAAAGCAATCTACAGATTCAATGCAATCCCCATCAAAATACCAATCCAATTCTTGAAAGAGTTAGACAGAACAATTTGCAAATTCATCTGGAATAACAAAAAACCCAGGATAGCTAAAGCTATCCTCAACAATGAAAGGACTTCAGGGGGAATCACTATCCCTGAACTCAAGCAGTATTACAGAGCAATAGTGATAAAAACTGCATGGTATTGGTACAGAGACAGACAGATAGACCAATGGAATAGAATTGAAGACCCAGAAATGAACCCACACACCTATGGGCACTTGATTTTTGACAAAGGAGCCAAAACCATCCAATGGAAAAAAGATAGCATTTTCAGCAAATGGTGCTGGTTCAACTGGAGGTCAACATGTAGAAGAATGCAGATCGATCCATGCTTATCACCCTGTACAAAGCTTAAGTCCAAGTGGATCAAGGACCTCCACATCAAACCAGACACACTCAAACTAATAGAAGAAAAACTAGGGAAGGAATCAGAGAAAGAACTGGAAGAGCTTGAAGGGGCTCGAGACCCCATATGTACAACAATGCCAAGCAACCAGAGCTTCCAGGGACTAAGCCACTACCTAAAGACTATACATGGACTGACCCTGGACTCTGTCCTCATAGGTAGCAATGAATATCCTAGTAAGAGCACCAGTGAAAGTGGAAGCCCTGGGCCCTGCTAAGACTGAACCCCCAGTGAACTAGACTGTTGGGGGGAGGGTGGCAATGGGGGGAGGGTTGGGAGGGGAATACCCATACAGAAGGGGAGGGGGGAGGGGGATGTTTGCCTGGAAACTGGGAAAGGGAATAACACTCGAAATGTATATAAGAAATACTCAAGTTAATTAAAAAAAAAAAAGAGATTGCAGACTGTTACAACCATTCTGGAATCAGTCTGGAGGTTCCTCAGAAAATTGAAAATTGAACTGTCTGAGAATCCAGTTAATAAAAAAAAAAGAACAAGAATTTTACAAAGTTTTAATAACGTTATAGAATAATGCTACTTATCTGCTAATTTCTGTTTCTAAAATGTTTGTTAAATATTTGCTAAATTCCTGGGATGCATAGTTTTAAGCAAAGTGGTACCACTACTTTAATGTATAGTAATTGTTGATGAGTAAAGTTGCAATTTAACACATATAAATCCTAGAAATCTCATGGGTATAGATTATGAAAGGTTTTCAGTATTAAAATTTATAATACCAATACTAAAATATCTGTTTAACCTATAAAATTATAGATTCATAAAATAAAGAGCATTTAGCAGACAAATTTCTGATAGAATTTCTTCAAGTCAGGTGACACTTCTTCTCCAGCAATATATAACCCAAAGACCATACTCTTTAAGACCTTTAGTCTAGTTTCTCAATATCAGGCAATCTGATGTTTCATCATACTTCAAAATTCTGTAGGGTCTCATTCTTCTTTACAAATCATGAGTCATTTATAATGCACATTTTAGTATATTTATTTATATTTTACTAAGTATTTATTTACTTCACATCCCAAACAGAACTTCCCTTTCTCCACTCTTCCCAGTCCCTCTTTCTCAATTTTTCTACCTCATCCACTATTTCTCCATTTCTTCTCAGAAAACTCTAATGATTGGAAGATAGAATCTCAGTCATTTTATTTTGCATTTCCCTGATCACTAATGCTGTTGATCATTATTTTGAGTACTTATTAGCCATTATAGATTTCTCTACTGAGAATTTTCTGTTTACATCTCTACCTCATTTTTTTAAATTAGATTATTAACAAAAAGGACTATACAAATAATCAACAAAAGTAGGAGCTGTTTCTTTGAGAAAATCAACAAGATATATAAGCCCTTAACCAGACTAACCAGATGTCACAGAGAGTGTATTAAGAAAATCAGAAATAAAAAGGGAGACATAACAACAGAATCTGAAGAAATTGAAAAAATCATCAGATCCTACTACAAAACCCTATATTCAAGAAAACTGGAAAATCTTGAGGAAAAAGACAATTTTTCTAGACAGATACCAGTTACCAACGTTAAATCAGGAACTATAAATCATCTAAACAACCAAATAACTCCTAAAGAAATAGAAGCAGTTATTAAAAGTCTCCCAACCAAAAAGGGACCAGGTCAAGATGGGTTCAGTGCAGAATTCTATCAGACCTTCATAGAAGACCTCATACAAATACTGTCCAAACTATTCCACAAAATTGAAACAGACAGAGCTCTACCGAATTATTTCTATGAAGCCAAAATTACTCTTATACCAAAAGCGCACAAAGACCCAACAAAAAAAGAGAACTTTAGACCATTTTCCCTTATGAATATTGATGCAAAAATAAACAATAAAATTCTTGCAAACCGAATCCAAGAACACATCAAAACTGTCATTCATAATGATTAAGTAGGCTTCATCCCAGGGATCCAGGAATGGTTTAATATATGAAAATTCATCAATATAATCCACTATATAAACAAACTGAAAAAAAAAAAGAACCACATGGTCATTACATTAGATGTTGAGAAGGCATTTGACAAAATTCAACACCGCTTCATGATAAAAGTGCTGGAAAGATCAGAAATTCAAGGCCCATATTTAAACATAGTAAAAGCAATATACTGCAAACCAGTACTAACATCAAACTGAATGGAGAGAAACTTGAAGCAATCCTACTAAATTCAGAGACTAGACAAGGCTGCCCACTCTCTCCCTACTTATTCAATATAGTACTCAAAGTCCTAGCCAGAGCAATCAGACAGTGAAAGGAGGTCAAATTGATAGGGAAGAAATCAAAATATCACTATTTGCTGATGATATGATAGTGTACTTAAGCGACCCCAAAAGTTCCACAAGAGAACTCCTTAACCTGATAAACAAATTCAGCAAAGTGTCAGGGTATAAAATTAACCCAAACGAATAAGTAGCCTTCCTCTACTCAAAGGATAAACAGTCTGAGAAAGAAAATAAAGAAATGACACCTTTCATAATAGTCCTAAATAACATAAAATATCTTGGTGTGCCTTTAAACAAGCAAGTGAAAGATCTGTATGACAAGAACTTCAAGTCTCTCAAGAAAGAAACTAAGGAAGATCTCAGAAGATGGAAAGATCTTCCAGGCTCATGCATTGGCAGAATAAATGTAGTAAAGATAGCCATTTTGCCAAAAGCAATCTACAGATTCAATGCAATCCTCATCAAAATTCCTACACAATTCTTTATAGAGATAGAAAGAGCAATTTGTAAATACATTTGGAATAACAAAAACACAGAATAGCGAAAACTATACTCAACAATAAAAGAACTTCTGGGGGAATCACCATCTCTGACTTCAAGCAGTATTACAGAGCAATAGTCATAAAAATTGTATGGTGCTGGTACAGTGACAGGCAGGTAGATCAGTGGAACACCCAGTGAAGACTCAGAAATGAACCCACACACCTATAGCCATTTGTTCTTTGACAAAGGAGCTAAAACTATCCAATGGAAGAAAGATAGCATTCTCAACAAAAGGTGCTGGTTCAACTGGAGGTCAGCATGAAGAAGAATGCAAATCGATCCATTCTTACCACCATGTACAAAACTTAAGTCCAAGTGGATCAAGGACCTCCATATCAAACCAGATACACTCAAACTAATAGAAGAAAAAGTGGGGAAAAGTCTCAAACACATGGGCACTGGGGAAATTTTTCTGAACAAAACACCAATGGCTTATGCTCTAAGATCAAGAATCGACAAATGGGACCTCATAAAACTGCAAAGCTTTTGTAAAGCAAAAGACACTGTCATTAGGACGAAATGGCAACCAACAGATTGGGAAAAGATTTTTACAGATCCTACATCTGATAGAGGGTTAATATCCAAAATATACAAAGAACTGAAAAAGTTAGACTCCAGAGAACCAAATAACCCTATTAAAAATGGGGTACAGAGCTAAACAAAACATTCTCAGCTGAGGAATATCGAATGGGCAAAAATCACCTAAAGAAATGTTCACTGTCCTTAGTCATCAGGGAAATGTAAATCAAAACAACCCTGAGATTCCATCTCACACCAGTCAGAATGGTTAAGATAAAAATCTCAGGTGACATCAGATGCTGGCGAGGAAGTGGAGAACGAGAAACACTCCTCCATTGTTGATGGGATTGCAAACTGATACAACCACTTGGAAATTAGTCTGCAGGTTCCTCAGAAAATTGGACATTCCACTACCAGAGGACCCAGCTATACCTGTCCTGAGCATATACCCAAAAGGTGCTCCAACGTACAACAAAGAGACATGCATCACTATGTTCATAGTGGCCTTATTTATAATATCTAGAAGCTGAAAAGAACCAAGATGCCCTTCACCAGAAGAATGGATTAAAAAATGTGGTACATCTACAAAATGGGGTACTACCCATCTATCAAAAACAATGTCTTCATGAAATTCATAGCCAATTGGAATGAACTAGAAAATATCATCCTGAGTGAGGTTACTCAATCACAGAAAAACACACTTGGTATGCATTCATTGATTAGTAGATATTAGTAAAAAAGCTCAAATTACCCATGATGCAATCTACAACTCAAGAAAAGGGATAACCAAAACGCAGATGCCCACAGTCCTTCTTAAAAGGGCGAAAATATTCATTGGAGAGGATAAGGAAGCAAAGTTTAGAGCAGTGACTCAAGGAATGGCCATTCAGAGCCTTGACCCACATGTATGAAGATATAGATAAAGATAAGATTGAGGAAGCTAGAAAATTCATGCAGAAAGGGACTGAATATAGATCTCTCCTGAGAGACACATCTAGAGCACGTCCAATATAGAGGTCAGTGCTAACAGCAAATCACCAAACTGAGAATAGGAACCCCTTTGGGGGAATTAGAATATTGAAAGAGCTGAAGGAGCTTGCAACCCCATAAAAACAAGGCCAACCAACCAGAGCTTCCAGGGACTAAGTCACTACCAAAAGACTATACATGGACTGACCCAGGCTCCAACTGCATATGTAGCAGAGAATAGCCTTGTTGGGGCACCAGTGGAAGGGAAAGCCCTTGGTACTGCCACTGTTGGACTTCAATGCAGGGGAATATGGGGGAGGGCAATGAGGGGATGTATAGGGAGAATACCTGTGTGGAGGAGGGGGAGGAGGAGGGGAAGGAATGGGGGATTAAGGACAGGAAACCGAAAATAGGAATAACCTTTGAAATGTAAGTAAAGAAATATATAATACAAATTTTAAAAAAAGAAAAAGAAAAACCAGAAAAAAGATTATTTGGTTTATGAAGTATAATATATATGCTCTGTTGGGTGTAGGGTGAATATTTTTTCCCATTTTGTTGGCTGTTGTTTTGTAATTTTTATGGTGTCCTTTGCATTACAGAAGAGTTCAGTTTAATGAGATCCAATTTTTTAACTCTATCTTATGCCAGAGTTATTAGTATTGTGTTTAAAAAGTTGTCTCCTGGGATTGGGGATTTAGCTCAGTGGTAGAGCACTTGCCTAGCAAGCCCACGGCCCTGGGTTTGGTCCAGGAAAAAAAAGTTGTCTCCTGTAGCTATATATTCAAAGCTACTCCCTTTCCTTTGTTTTAATCCTTTTAGGTGTGCTGTCATGCTCATAGTGTATGCTCTTTCCTATTTCTTTTTGAAGGCTCTCAGGCCTATGAGTTTTCCTCTTAGCACTACGTTCACTGTGGCCCATAAGTTTGGATATGTTGTGCCTTCTACCAGCAGGAAATAACCAAACTCAAAGATGAAATCAAGTAGAAACAAAATAACTATACAAAGAATCATCTAGGACATGTTTCTTTGAGAAAATCAACAGATAGATATGGGTTCATAGCTAGACTTACCAGAGGGCACAGAAAGTGTATCCACATTTACAGAATCAGAAATGAAAAGGGAAGCATAAGATTAAAACATGTGAAGAGTCAAAAAATCATGAGATACTACTACAAAAGCCTATATACAACAAAACTGGAAAATCTGGAGGTAATGGACAATTTTGTGGACAGATCCCAAGTACCAAAGTTAAATTAGGGTCAGATAAATCATCTACACAGTTCCTTGACTTCTAAAGAAATAGAAGCACTTATTAAAAGTCCCCCAACCAAAAAGAGGCCAGGACCAATGGGTTTAGTAATTCTATCAGACCTTCATAGAAGACTTAATGCTAATACTGTCCAAATTATTCCACAAAATAGAAGAAGGAACACTACCCAATTCCTCCTATGAAGCCACAATTATGATTATACCTAAACCACACAAACACCCAACAAAGAAAGAGAACTTCAGACCAATTTCCCTTATGAAAAATGACACAAAAATACTAAAAAAACCCTCACAAATTGAGTCCAAGAAAACATCAAAATGATCATGCATAATTTGCTCAAAATGCATTTAACAAAATGTAGCACCCCTACATTTTAAAAGACTTGAAAGGATCAGGAATTCAGGTGCCATACCTCAACATATTAAAAGCAATGTACGGCAAACCAGTAGCCAACAACAAACTAAATGGAGAGTAAGTGGAAACAATCCCACTAATATCAACGACTAAACAAGGCTTCTCTCTCTCTCTCTCTCTCTCTCTCTCTCTCTCTCTCTCTCTCTCTCTCTCTCTCTCTCTCTCTCTTTCTCCACCTATTCAATACAATACTCGAAGCCTTAGCCAAACCAGACAAAAAAGGAGGTCAATAATTTAGAAAGGATGAATTCAAATATCACTATTTGCAGAAAATATGATAGTATACTTAAGTGACCCCAAAATTTCTACCATTCAAAAAATATGGTACATCTACACCTGATAAATGACTTTACCAAGATGACTGGTTAAAAAATTAACTCAAAATAAATCAGTAGCCTTCCTCTACTCAAAGGATAAACAGGTTGAGAAAGAAATTAGGGAAATGACACCCTTCACAATAGTCCCAAATATGAAAATTACCTCACTGTGACTCTAACCAACCAAGTGAAAGATCCATTTGACAAGAACTTCAAGCCTCTAACGAAAGAAGTTAAAGATCTCAGAAAATGGATAGATTTCCCATACTCATGGATTGGCAGGATAAATATTGTAAAAACGGCCACCTTGCCAAAAGAAATCTATAAATACAATGCAATTCCCATCAAAATTCTTAATTCTTCACAGAGTTAAAAAGAGCAAGTTGAAAATTCATTTGGAATGACAGAAAAATCCCAAGACAGGGACAACTATCCTCAACAATAAAGGATCTTCTAGGGGAATCACCATCCCTGACATCAAGCAATATTACAGAGCAATAGTGATTAAAATCAGTATGGTATTGGTACAGAGGCAGGCAGGTACATCAGTGGAATAGAATTGAAGACCTACAAATGAACCCACCCATGTATCGTCACTTGATCTTTGACAAAGGAGCTAAATACATCCACTGGGAAAAATAGCTTTTTCAACAAATGATGCTGGTTCAACTGGAGGTCAGCAGGTAGCAGAATACAAGTCTATCCATTCTTATAACCCTGTACAAAGCTAAGTCCAAGTTGATCAATGATTTCCACCTAAAACCATATGTACGCAAACTAATAGAAGAAAAAGTGGGGAAGAGCCTCAAACACATAAGCACTGGGGAAATTTTCCTGAACAAAGACACCAATCATCCTCTAAGATCAAGAATTGACAAATGGGACTTCATAAAACTGCAAAGCTTCTGTAATGAAAAAGACACTGTCATTAGGACAAAAAGGCAACCAACAGATTGAAAAATATATTTACCAATCCTACATTTGATAGAGGGCTAATATCCAATATATACAAAGAACTCAAGAAGATAGACCCCAAAGAGTCAAATAACCTTGTTAACAAATTGGGGTACAATGGTAAAAAGAAAACCCTTATCTGAGGAACATCAAATGGCTGAGAAGTACCTATAGAAATGTTGAAAATCCTTGGTCATGAGGGAAATGCAAACCAAAACAACCTTGAGATTCCACCTCATACCAGTGAGAATGGCTAAGATCAAAAACTCAGGTGACAAGAGTTGCTGGCCAGGATGTGGAGAAAGAGGAACACTCATGCATTGTTGGTGGGATTGCGAGCTGGTACAAACACTCTGGAAATCAGTCTGGAGGTTCCACAGAATTTTAGACTTTGTACTACCTGAATACCCCGCTATACCTATTCTGGGCATAAAGCCAAATGATGCTCCAACATACAACAAAGACACATTTTCCACTATGTTCATTCCAGCCTTATTTATAATAGCCAGAACCTAGAAGGAACCCAGATACCCTTCCACAAAGGAATGGATACAGAAAATACTCAACTATTAAAAACAATGACTTCATGAAATTCATAGGCAAATGGATGGGACTAGAAAACATCATCCTGAGTAAGGTATTCCAATCACAAATAATCACAAATGGTATACACTCACTGATAAGTGGATATTAACCCAAAAGCTTAAATTACCCAAGATACAATCCACAGATCACATGAAGCCCAAGAAGAGGGATGACCAAAGTATGAATGCTTCAGTCATTCTTAGAAGGGGCAACAAAAATATTTGTAGGATGAGATATGGAGACAAAGTTTGAAGCAGAGACTGAAGGAATGGCCATTCAGACCCTGCCTCACCTGGGTATTCAGCCCATATACGTACAGTAACCAAACCCAGACAATATTGCTGGTGCCAAGAAGTACATGCTGACAGGAGCCTGATATGGCTGCTTCCTAGGAGACTCTGCCAGAGTATGACAAATATAGAGGCAAATGCTAGGGAGAAGAATGCTAGTAGCCAACCATTGAACTGAGAACTTGGTCCCATTGGGAGAGTTAGAGAAAGGATTGAAGGAGCTGAAGGGATTTGCTACCCCGTAAGAACAATACCAACCAACAAGTGTTCCCAGGGACTAAAGGACCATCAAAAGAGTACACACGGACAGACCCAAGGCTCCAGCTGCATATATAGCAGAGGATGGTCTTTTTGGTCCCCAATGGGAGGAGAAGCCCTTGGTCCTGCCAAGGTTGGACACAACAGTGTAGTAGAGTATCAGGGCAGGGCATCAGGAAGGGGTGAGTGGATGATTATGGGAACACCCTCATACAATAAGGGTGAGGGATAATGGGATTGAGGTTTTATGAATGGGAAACCAGGAAAGAGAATATTATTTGAAATATAGATAAATACATACATACATACATACATACATACATACATACATACATACATACATAAATCCAAAAAACCTCCAGCTATTCGCCACTTTCTCCTCTATCAAACTGTGTTTTCTGCTTTATGCTGTGTTTTATGTATCCATTATCCACGTGGTCTTGATATTTGGAATAATAGATATAGGTCAATTTGCATTCTTTTATATGCAGGCATCCAATTATTGATCAGCAACATTTGGAGAAGATGCTTTCCATCTTTATTTTATATTTTTTATTTTTTTGGTAAAATTCAAATGTCCATAGTTGCATGAATTTACTTCTGGGCCTTTGATTTTATTCTATTTACCTACCTATCTGGTTTCATAACAGGGTCATACAGTATTTACTATTATTTCTCTGTACTATAGCTTGAAATCAAGGATGGTGATATCTATTAACGTCCTTTATTGTATATGATTTCTTTTAGCTGTCCTGGGTTTTTTATTTGTTTGTTTTTCCATATTGAGCTATGTATTGTTCTTTCAAGGTCTGTAAATAATTGTGTTGGAATTTTGATTGGAATTCCTTTCAATACATAGATTGGTTTTGGTTGGTTGGCCATGTTTTCTATGTTAATTCCATGAATCCATGAGCATGGCAGATATTCCCAAATTCTTCTATCTTTTCCATCTTATTTATTTAAAGATTTAAATTTCTTGTCACATAGATTTTTTCACTGGTTTGGTTAAAATTACACTAAGAAATGTTACATTATTTGTGGCTTTTATGAACATTGATTTTCCCCCCTAATTTCTTTTTCAGCATTTATATCATATGTATGTAGAAATTCTACAGATTTTTTTAGTTAATTATGTATCAAGTGACTTTTCTGAAGGTGTTTATCAGCTGTCAGAGTTCTCTTGTAGAAGTTTTTGGGTTCGTATATATCTTATCCTATCATCTGTGAATAAAGATACTTTCATTTTTTTCCTTTGCAATTGGTATCCCTTTGATTTCCTTTAGTTGTCTTACTGCTCTAGTAAAAAACCTTCAACCACAATATTGAATTGATATAGATACAGTAGAGCAACCTACTCTTGGCACTGATTTTAGTGGAATTGCTTTGAAGTTTTTCTCCCTTAATTTGATGCTGGCTCTTGGCTTACTCTATATTGCCTTTATTGTGTTCATGTTCCTTGTATTTGTGATCTCTCTAAAACTTTTATCATGAAAGTGTCAATGGTTTTTCCAGCAGCTAATAAGATTATCATGGTTTTTTTTCTTTCAGTTAATTTATATTTCAGTTGCATTGATTGATTTTTGTATGTTGAACTATCTCTGTATCTCTGAAGGCAACATGTGCATTTTGTGATGTGTTCTTGGGTTAAGTTTGCAAGTATTTTATGGGGTATCTTTGCATCAATGTTTATAAAAGAAATTGGTTTGAAGTCCTCTTTCTTAGTTGAGTCTTTGTGTGCTTTCAGTATCATTAAGACTGAAGCCTTATAAAATGAATTTGATTCATTGTGATACTGAGAAGAAGGTATGTTATTTTGTGTTTTGGTGAAATGTTCTATAGATAGCTATTAAATCAATTTGATTCATAAACTTAGTTTCATTATTTCTCTGCTTAGTTTCTGTCTTAATGACATTGGTGATATTGCAGTGATGAACTCTACCATTATTAAAGAACGAGGTTCAATATATGAGTTAAGCTTTAGTAATGATTATTTTATAAAAATAGTTGCCCTTCATGTAGAAGAATGCAGATCGATCCATCCTTATCACCCTGTACAAAGCTTAAGTCCAAGTGGATCAAGGACGTCCACATCAAACCAGACACACCCAAACTAATAGAAGAAAAACTAGGGAAGCATCTGGAACACATGGGCACTGGAAAAAATTTCCTGAACAAAACACCAATGGCTTATGCTCTAAGATCAAGAATCGACAAATGGGATCTCATAAAACTGCAAAGCTTCTGTAAGGCAAAGGACACTGTGGTTAGGACAAAACGGCAACCAACAGATTGGGAAAAGATCTTTACCAATCCTACAACAGATAGAGGCCTTATTTCCAAAATATACAAAGAACTCAAGAAGTTAGACCGCAGGGAAACAAATAACCCTATTAAAAAATGGGGTTCAGAGCTAAACAAAGAATTCACAGCTGAGGAATGCCAAATGGCAGAGAAACACCTAAAGAAATGTTCAACATCTTTAGTAATAAGGGAAATGCAAATCAAAACAACCCTGAGATTTCACCTTACACCAGTGAGAATGGCTAAGATCAAAAACTCAGGTGACAGCAGATGCTGGCGAGGATGTGGAGAAAGAGGAACACTCCTCCATTGTTGGTGGGATTGCAGACTGGTAAAACCATTCTGGAAATCAGTGTGGAGGTTCCTCAGAAAATTGGACATTGAACTGCCTGAGGATCCAGCTGTACCTCTCTTGGGCATATACCCAAAAGATGCCTCAACATATAAAAGAGACACGTGCTCCACTATGTTCATCGCAGCCTTATTTATAATAGCCAGAAAATGGAAAGAACCCAGATGCCCTTCAACAGAGGAATGGATACAGAAAATGTGGTACATCTACACAATGGAATATTACTCAGCTATCAAAAACAACGAGTTTATGAAATTCGTAGGCAAATGGTTGGAACTGGAAAATATCATCCTGAGTGAGCTAACCCAATCACAGAAAGACATACATGGTATGCACTCATTGATAAGTGGCTATTAGCCCAAATGCTTGAATTACCCTAGATCCCTAGAACAAACGAAACTCAAGACAGATGATCAAAATGTGAATGCTTCACTCCTTCTTTAAATGAGGAAAAAGAATACCCTTGGCAGGGAAGGGAGAGGCAAAGATTAAAACAGAGACTGAAGGAACACCCATTCAGAGCCTGCCCCACATGTGGCCCATACATATACAGCCACCCAATTAGACAAGATGGATGAAGCAAAGAAGTGCAGACCGACAGGAGCCGGATGTAGATCGCTCCTGAGAGACACAGCCAGAATACAGCAAATACAGAGGCGAATGCCAGCAGCAAACCACTGAACTGAGAATAGGTCCCCTATTGAAGGAATCAGAGAAAGAACTGGAAGAGCTTGAAGGGGCTCGAGACCCCAAAAGTACAACAATGCCAAGCAACCAGAGCTTCCAGGGACTAAGCCACTACCTAAAGACTATACATGGACTGACCCTGGACTCTGACCCCATAGGTAGCAATGAATATCCTAGTAAGAGCACCAGTGTAAGGGGAAGCCCTGGGTCCTGCTAAGACTGAACCCCCAGTGAACTAGTCTATGGGGGGAGGGCGGCAATGGGGGGAGGGTTGGGAGGGGAACACCCATAAGGAAGGGGAGGGGGGAGGGGGATGTTTGCCCGGAAACCGGGAAAGGGAATAACACTCGAAATGTATATAAGAAATACTCAAGTTAATAAAAAATAAAAAATCAAAAAAAATAGTTGCCCTTGCACTTGTGGCATATGGTTTCATAATTGTGATGTCATCTTGGTGGATTTTATCTTTGATGTGTATGAAATGTTCTTTCCAATCTCTTAATTTTGGTTGAAAGACTACTTTATTAAGTACTAGAATGGCTACATCAGCTTGATTCTTTGGGTCCATTTGCTTGGAAAATATATTTTTCAGACCTTCACACTGAGGTAATGTCTATGTTTGATGTTGAGTTGTGTTTCTTATGTAGATCAGAAATATAGGTCCTGATATTGCAAATATTCCTGTAGTCTATGGTTTGGGGATATTGAGTCCATTGATTTTGAGAGGTATTAATGATCAATTATTGTTAATTCCTGTTATTTTGACTTTGGTGGTGGTAGAGTGTGTGTGTGTGTGTGTGTGTGTGTGTGTGTGTGTGTCTTTTCATGAATCTCTTTTAGTGTGCTTCCCTTCTTTTGTGTTTTCTGGTGTAAAAATATTTATTTCTTTTGTTTTCTTGGGTTAGTTCGCCTCCTCAGGTTGTAGCTTTCTTTATTATCTGCTGTATGACTGGATTTGTGAAGAGATGTTGTTTAAATTTCATTTCGTCATAGAATATTTTGTTTTCCTCATGTATGGGTATTGAAAATTTTACTGAGTATAGTAGTCTGGGCTGGCATCTGTGGTCTCTTAGAACTTCAAGACAACTGCTCAATCCATTCTGGATTATAAGTCTCTCTTGAGAAATCAGATGTAATTCTAATAAGTTTGCCTTAATATGTTTGTTGGCCTTTTAAATTTATAGCTTTTAAAATTCTTCCTTTGTTCTATACAATCAGCATTTTGATTATTATGTGGCAGAGGATTTTCTCTTTTGCTCCAATATATTTTGGTATTCTGTGTGCTTCTTGCACTTTTATAGCCATTGATTTTGGTTGGGAAAATTTTCTTCTAGGATTTTATTGAAAATATTTCCTAGGCCTTTGAACTAGGAGTATTCTTTTTCCTCTATTCCTATTATTTTTAGTTTGTTCTTTACAAAGTGTCCTAAATTTTCTGTTTATTTTATCTGAATAATGTTTTAAATGTAGCATTTTTCTTTGACAGATATATCATTCACTTATATTGTACCTATTTGGCTTATGTCTTTATTCTCACTCTTGTATTCTGTTGGTGATGCTTGTGTCTGTTGTTTCTGCCTTCATAACTATGTTTCCCATCTCCAGGATTCCCTTCATTGTGTTTTCTTTATTGCTTCTCTTTCTCTTTTCAGGTTTTGAACAATTTTATTCATTTCTTACCTATTTGATGGTATTTTCCTTTGTTTATTTAAGGATTGATTGATTTCTCTTTAAAGACCTCCTACTATCTTCGTGGAATTTAATTTAAGGTCATTTTCTGTTCTTCAGCTGTGCTAGGATATCCGAAGCTTGTTGTAATCAAATATGTGTGCTCTGTCAGTGCCATATCCCTCTGATTGTTGATTTTGTTCTTAAGCTGGCTTTTAGCCATCGGGGTTTTGCATTTATTATAAGTTTGGATGCTGCTTTCTGAGTTCATCTTTGTTATTTGGGTATTACTTGGATGTTTTTCACTTCATTTCTGCTTCCTTGGTTTCCGATATGACTGGCCTGGGGTTCTTCTGTTGATTAAGTCTTCAGATCCAGTAGGGTTTACTTTTTTATCCTGTATTGCCTTCAGGGTTTCGGTGCTAACATTTACTCTGGGGTCCTTATTATAAGCATGGACTAGTGGCCAGGGTGATGTTGGGCCTCAATTTGAACTGGTGGATTTGTGGGACTAAAAATGGAGTCTGGAGGTTAGGATGAATATGATCTGGTGTTCCTCAAGGTGACTTTGCAGTCAATGACTTGTGGAAGGGTGTTATCTAGTTGTCCCTGTATTGACAGGCATCTGAAAAGCAGACAGAGTTATGGGTCTGAAAATGGAGCAGAGGGGACATTAAGAAGCAGATTCTTAATTTGAGCTACTGAGACATATCAAGATGTAATGGGTGAGAAAATATGGACTGACAAGAAAAATCTGTCTATAGTTCTAAATCATGAATTTTCTCAGATATATTAAGTATTGAAAACAACTATAAATCATTTATCATAATTATTTAAAATTGTAAGAAGTACATTAGTAGTAAATACTCTCTCATTTTGTATTTTCTATTGTAGCTCTTTCCTGCAGATATATTGCTTTATTTTAGCACAAAAATGTAAAATATTTAAGGTTTTTTTTTTTTGTTTTGTTTGGTTTGGTTTTTTTTTTTCTGTCTTTTTTTCTTTACTTTTTCACTTTACAAGTCACTCAATCCCATCCTCCCTATCAGCCTGTCAGCTCCTCAGCTCCTTCTACAATCCTTTCCTCCTTCTCCCCTCCCCTTCCCCTCTGAGCAAGTGGGCAGCCCCCCTGGGTATCTCTCCACCATGGCACATCAATTCTCTGTAAGATTAGATGCATCCTCTCTCACTGAGGCAAGACAAGGCAGTACAGCTAGAAGGACATATCCCACATACAAACAACAGCTTTTGGGATAAGCACTGTTTTTTTCTATGTTGCTCTGGACCCACATGAAGACAAAGCTGGACATCTGCTACATATTCTTGGGGAGGCCAACATCCAGCCTCAGTACATTCTTTGGTTCATGTTTCAGTATCTGAGAGCCTCAAGGGTCCAAGTTAGTTGACTATGTTGGTCTTCCTGTGGAGTTCTTATCCCTTCTGGGGCCTGCTATTTTTCTTCCTTTTCTTCCTTTTCTTCCTTAAGAGTCCCCAAGATCCATCCACTGTCGGGTTGTGGGTGTTTGTATCTGTCTGAGTCAGCTGCTGGGTGGAGCCTTTCAGAGAACAGCCATGCTAGATTCATATCTGCAAGCCTAAAGAGTATTAGGGATTGATGTTTGCCCATGGGATGGGCCTCAAGTTGGCCTGGCAGCTGATTGGACATTCCTTCAGGCTCAGGTCCATCCCCATCCCTGCATTTCTTGTCAACAGGATAAATTTTAATTTGAAACATTAGTGGGTGAGTGCGTATCCCTGTATTTCTCATGGGGATGCTGCCTGGCTATTGGTGGTGGCCTCTTCATATCCCATATCGCTAGTGATGTGACTCACAGTTTAGGATACCCCATTAGTTCTTGGATGCCTCCCTTATCTCAGTTCTCTGTACATCTACACAATGGGATACTATTCAGCTATGAAAAAAAGACATCATGAATTTTGCAGGCAAATGGATGGATCTTAACAATGTCATCCTGAATGAGGCAACCCAGTCCCAAAAGGAAATGCATGGTATGTGCTCACTTATATGTGGATATTAGCCATAAAATACAGGATACACTCCACAGACCCTAAGAAACTAAACAAGAAGGAGGGATCAAGAGAGGAAGTTTGAAACTTGCTTAGAAGAGGAAACAAAAGGGAAGAACCCATTAGTTACCTAACACAAAGTGGTAAGCCCTAAAATTACATACATACCAGGAACAGCATATGACTCATCACATTGTTTTTATATACTTAGGAAGTGTGTGTGTGTGTGTGTGTGTGTGTGTGTGTGTGTGTGTACATACACACAAATGGGATATATAGGAAGACTTATAGGGAGGAAAGAGGGGGTGAAACTATATTAAAAAATGTTGTTCTTTTAAACAAGTGAATCTACAAAGAGTAAAAAAGCAACAATGGTGAAGATGTAGAAACATAGTCTTTCTTAAAACCACCTCTAAACCAGGGTTGAGCAAACTCTTCCCATAGGGGGTCAGATGACACACATTTTAGGCTTTACAGAACTTTCCAGTGTATTGTACATTGTAAAGAGAAACAAGAAACAGCATGTGGATGAATAAATTGTCATGCTCCACTAAACTTTATTTGTGGATATTAAATTTGGATTTCATAGGGAAAAAGAGGCAGATAGAAGAAGAAACTGGGTATAAGAAGAGATGGGGAGGGGAATGGGGGTTGCAGGATCGGTTATTTGGAAGGTTAGGAGGGTGGCCACTTGGCCATGAGAATGAATGGAAAATTGAAACCGACAGGGGGAGGAGGGAAGGAACATCTCCAGAAACAAATGAAAATTTTATTGACACTTTGAAACAAAATACCAAAAGGGGTAAAAAGTCTACTAATATAAATACTACTAAATATTAATTTCTGTATAGTTTGCTGCAGATGAATGAGAATGATACAAACAATGGTTGTTACAAATCAATGGTGTGTTTTCCTTGTCATTTTGTAATAGAGTTATTTTGCACTTATCACATAACTGAAACATGGAAATATCTCCACACAAATTTATTCAGGATTTTTTTTTAAATTGGAGAATGTACTTTACCAATTCTTTGAAATTTTTCTTCCAATTCTAAGAATAAATAATGTCTCTTCTTTGATGTTTGTATCGGACAAGGTAAATGTATGCTTTCAGAACAATTAAGCATTCTTCTGCTCTCCCTTGCTAATAGCATTAGGGTTTTCAAATCTTTTGCATCCTCAATTCAGAGAGTCTATGAATTATGTCACCATATAACAGACTTCAGAATTAAGTTTCCATTCTTTTCTTTTTAATATATGTATACGTTTTTTTCCATTTCTATTTGCACTTTACACCCAATAACTTGTGGATCAGATCTGACAACTTATAAATGGCAAACATTTTATGTTTTGCATGAACAGTACTTAATCTATAAATAAGAACATTAGTCTAATTCTTTCAGAAGCTTGGCTATTAACTTAGTTTAGTTCTGCAACCTGTGTGTGAAACAAGAGAAAAGGTGGAAACTTTCTGCCTGGTCTCATTCACATCATTATTTTCTTCTTCATAGCATTTAAAAATGTGTAGCAACTGTATCCTCCTCCAATTACCTCTGTCTGGCACTGTCCAGGTTTCTCCTTGATTTCTTCCCATCCTTTTAGCGCTGAGATCATATTTATGTTTCCCAAAATTTTTTGACATCTATTGCACCGATAGCTCAATGGTATTCTTTGCAATATCCTGGGCTATAAAGATTTTAGGAGTTCTTTTAGATTAGTAGTTGGACGACATTTCTAGCACCATAAAATTTTCTAGCTGTTCTAAACTTTTTCATGTGGAAAAATACAAGATGTTTAAAATAAATATTTGTTCAATTTCTTATCAGGATCTAGTTTGACTTAAGTTTTCTATGTTGATCTTGCTGCAACTAGTAGTAGTTGCTGCAAAATTCTATAGTTTCACAGTTAACATGATTGGCCCTTATTCATTAAGTCAAATGAACATAATATACGTACCATGATACCAATGCTCAATGTGTAGGTCCTCCATTAATGTACAAATTGTATCTTTATTCTGAATTCAGGACCAGTGGGTTGGAGAGAATAAAATAAAACTCAGATGGCTAAGCTTATATTATTACATTTTACCTTCAAGGTGCCACTTATTAGAGAGTATTTTAGGAATCAAACTGTAGAGATTTGCTAATATAATCATATACATTTGGATGGTATACCTAGGAATTCTCATATGAAAAAAATGACAATATGAGTTTTAAAAATGATTCCATATCGGGAATCATTCCATAGCTCAGTGGTAGAGCGCTTGCCTAGGAAGCGCAAGGCCATGGGTTCGGTCCCCAGCTCCGAAAAAAAGAACCAAAAAAAAAAATGATTCCATATCTAATTTGGTTTCCACAAAGAAATATGGTATTTAAACATAAAGTAAACTTCATTTTAATGAAAAGAAAAACCAGTAACATCTTGATTTTCTGTCTTCTCCTGCTGGCTTTGTCCTGGACTAGCCAGAATTTGTTCTTCATGTTTGTTTTAGTAATTTCCTTTTAGAGAAGTTTAGAAGGAGTAAAGAAAGCAACCAAATAAACAGCAAAGAAACATACAAACACAAATGTAATAAACAATTTACAAGATAATCTCCATGTCCTTCATCAATGACCTGTTATGTATAAGGTACCAGAACTTAGTTGCTCACACTTTCCATTTACTATAAAAACAAAATCCCTCACTATTATCTCTCCACCTTCTCTTTTATTATTTACTAAATTCACCTCTGTCTTAAAATTTTTATATTATCTTTATTAATGTAAAGAATTAAAATTCACTAACCTGCAATGCATACTGACCTGAGATACATGTAACTTGACCTGAGTGTTTTAAAACAGAAATTTGTTTCTTTTATTTTCCTACCTCTAAGTTTTAATTAGTCAAGATTCCAGTTGTCTAATTTCTAGGCTCATATAACTTAAATGCATGTCATAGTTTTCTGAGTTGAGAAATCCTTTGGAGTTTCTCTGAGTCTCTCAAGGAAGGGAACACTTGATTTTATACTGACCTGCATTATAAAGAGTTGTAGATGATGAGTGTCAATTAATAAATATTTCAACCCTTACACACTAAAAAGGATCAAGAATGATATTATCAGGCTGCTTGCATACCAGAAGGACATTTAGCATGGCTAAGTAAGTGGTCTTCCACAGGGGTGCACAGGGTACCTTATGGTGGAGAATATATAAGGTGATAAAGCTAATATCTGAGTAGCAGCTACAGAGAGATTTCATGCTCTGTCTAGTATTTCCTCATTTTGTTGTTCGACAGGAGAGAACTCTGCTTGTTTCTACCTTGGTACTGATGTGACAGCAATCATATCAGTGACTTGGTAGGATCAGAAAGGAAATAAGTATGGAGGATGTGTGACTGAGTCAATAGATCACCAGATGTCAAAGCTCACACAGAATCTGACTCTAGGATCATCCGAGGATACCATAACAACTACATATTTACTACATACAACATATTTAGGGAAGCATTCACAAAGCATTAAGTATTTGATTAATAATCATTTCTATTTTTATCTACGATAATCTATGATAATCTAAAAACCAAATGGTTCTTCAACTTTAGAAGAAACATTTGATAGAATAACTAAGCTGGTTCTCAAGAGTTTTGTGATTTTGTTTGTTCAGCTTCCTAACCACAGAGTATCCTGATGTCCCTGAACACAGCCAATATTAAAACATATTATGTTCAGAAGAGTTGTAACACTAGACTATCTGGGCATCAATAATTTCTTCCCTTATCAATCTTTTCAGATGCCATTTTAATATTGATCAACTCCATCTTTCTTACTAAATGAGACAGACATCATTTTAATTATTCCTAGCATCATGATTTTTTTTTGATTTTCTCTTTCTTGTTTTTCAAAACAATTTCAGTCACATCAGAAACAGACATTGTTTTACTTGTTTGCTCTCTGTACAAACATATTATAAATATCTTTGTAAAACATGTAAAAATTTACATGTTTCTATTTACTTTTATTTCCCCATAAATTGAAAAATGAAAAATCCATAATTGTAATTAATGAATATATCAGGATTATAAGGAAAAATTAAGAGAATTTTAGTTCTGTATATGAACCATCTATCTATCTATCTATCTATCTATCTATCTATCTATCTATCTGTATCAAATATATAGATATCAGGAAATTATACTACTTCCAAAATATTTTATAAAAATCTAATATTTATATCATTTTAGTGCCCATAAAATGAATAAATATACCATTTAAATAACAAATTCATCTGTGAATCTCAAGGAATCACATGTCTTTTTCTTTTCCCATTATGCCTATATGAAAGTATTATTAAATATTTAATGATAAATTATTTACTCTTAGAATGTCATAGTCACACAAACCGGCATACATAGAATTGCTTAATTTAAAAATGTGATGCAATAACTATTTAAAAATATTAATTGGTAATATGACTAGGGAACATATTAGTTAATGGATACATATTAAATATACCTAAACTATTAAAGATGATTTTACAGGCTGGAGAGATGACTCAGCAGTTAAAAGCCTAAGCTCACAACCAAAAATATAAAAGATGATTTTATTAAACATTTACCAACTGCTTTAAACTAAAGTACTGTTTGGTAAATCATAAACATCACAAATATTTTAAGTCAAATTGTATTTTGCATTATATTATAAACCTATGATATTTAAATTTATGACTGAGATTACACAATGATCACACTCCAAAAAAATGATGTGTTAAAATTTTGTTCAGCTAACTTCAAAGAAATATATCTCTCTTGTTTTCCTTAATTAGCACTACAGAATCATTAAAATTTAGTTTATAAACATATTAAAGTTTTCTTGTGTTTTCAATATCTTACCAGATATAATGGGGTTAACAACCTATTTCAAAGTTAAGAGGCCTATGAGAACTATGCAGGTGATCTACTGACTCATGAATTGAAAATAATACCTGAGTTCACATTTGAGAGGAATTCAAGTCCAAGGCAATGGTCGTTTATCTATTCACTACTCTCTCTGTTTTCATAACAGTTTTCCTGTTTACCTTATGAATCTTTTCAATGTTCTTATTCATAATTTTAGGGCTGGAGAGATGGCTCAGTGTTTAAGAGCACCCGACTGCTCTTAACACTCTTTTTTTTTTTTTTTTTTTTTTTTTTTTCCGGAGCTGGGGACCGAACCCAGGGCCTTGCGCTTCCTAGGTAAGGACTCTACCACTGAGCTAAATCCCCAGCCCCCCCTTATTCATAATTTTAATTTTATACAAATATTTATTTTTTCATGTGAGTATTGTTTCTTCATTTCATCCATTTTCCTTCTGCTCAAATTTCATACAATCAGTATTGTTTTATTAATATAGTTAAGCATCATGATATATTTACATTCTACAATATGATTGAAAACTTAAAACATTCTCCCAGAGTCTCATAACCAATTGTGTCACAAAACATTTCATTTACCAAGTGGTGAAAGATTGTGTCACGGCTCAGCTCATAGGCTTGTATGTTTTATTTATGTGGCCTAAAACAAATCTTTGAAATGGATTTGCTGTCTTTGCATAGGAAGAATAATCTAGCTCATATAGTATGTTGTAATTTTGTTTTACTTATATGTTTGTAAAAATGTTTTCTGGTATAGAACACAGAATATTGCCTTTAAGACAGCTAGTATCTGTTCAGTTTTATTATTTTCACTATAATTGACATACTGTTCTTGTTGGATTTCAGAAGAATTATATTTTAATATTTGAAAAACAATGACTATCTGTTGGTATTGAATATTTTGCATTTTAAACTAGTGTAACATTCACTCTAAACACACCTTCATTCATTCATTCATATCAGTGCTTCTGTAAAAGTGAACACATTCATTTTTATTATGGAGATACTTATAGAACCCCTGTTCCCTGTGTTTTGAAAAGCTATTTATATATTTTAGCACTCTCCAACATACATATTCTAAAAATATTTTTGTTAATACATTCAGTTATTTATATACATTTCTTTACCACATCAACATATGTCTCCCAGAGCTGTCCATTCATTTCCTCTTAGTATTGTTTTTAAAAGGAAATCTGTAATTTTTTTTCCATGAAAGAAGTCCTTAGAATCATCTGGCAACTCTTGCTCTTTCAATCTTTCTACTCTTTTACACAGAACTCTACAACTTTTGGGCTATACTTGGAGGACAGGATGAAGACATCCCGTTTGGGGCTGAGACCTGTAAAGTCTCTCCCTTTTTTTTTACAGCCTTCAGTTGTGGGTTTTTAAATTTCTTCTTATCCTAGAACTTTCTTTGATGAGAACTGAGTCATGTAGAGCACTGGCTTATTCATGTAGTAATGTTATTAAGAGTCATTTTATTGTTATGTTTTTCTCTAGAATAATAGTATTAGGTTTTTTCCTAGCCCTATGCTACTCTCGGGATTTGGGCTGCATGAGCAGGATTAGGTATGGTTGTACCTTATGGAGTGAGCATTTTATCCAATTGGGGAAAACATTGTTTGTTCCCATAGATTTTTGACACTGATACATCAACATATCTTGCAGTCAGGTTGCTGTTGTGTGAAACTTTTAGCTGGTTGAAATTATTGATTACCTTTGATCTCCATTGGATCATGCAGAATAATTTGTATTATTCAGTATATTTTTATAGGGATAATATGAAAATATAACATGTCTTCGGCGATGAATGGTTCACCTAAGAATTTTTGCATGTCAAATTATGTAGAAGCTATATACATTCAGCAGAATCTTCACTATGGTGTCGAGTAGGGAGCATGCAACAGCTACAGTTTAACTAATGATGTAAACATGAGGTTGTTTATCCTGACGTAATACAATAGAATGTCATGTCGTAAGTGTGCCAATGATATAAACACCTATTAATTTACATGCACAAGCAGAGTAAGTTCTTTTCTTTTCAATTTCTCCAAATTTAGATGTTATATTTTCCATGATAATCATATTTAAACTATCTTCATAGTATTCAAGTGATATTAATATGTTTTCTTTCACTTTAGCCTTTCTGTGGGTATCTGAGCTTTTACTATAAAATATAATCTTGCAAAAGAAAACAAATACACTATGCAATCATTATCATTTCTGTGATTCAACTTAGTTTTTTTAAAACAACTTGTATTTTCTTTGCATTTATGAGAGCTAGTCTAAAAATCAGGTAAATAAGAACTTTTTCATACATAGAAATTTCTTTATAATTTCCTTGCAGATCTGTTGTTAATGATTTTTGTATTTGCTTCCCCCATCATTGACATTTTTTTAAAAATTTGATTGTATGTATATAATATTTATATTACTTTCAGAGGGTAACTCGTTATCTGTTTTCACTTATTTTATTCCAAAACTATTTCTCTTGCTCAAATGTATTCAATATAGCAAAGATTAACCCAAAGAAATCACGTTATATTATGATCAGTATGATGGGATTAGAAAGGGAGTATTAACACTAATCAAGGTAAATTCTTACAAAAACAAACTAAATTATTTCTGTATGTGTTACAGAAAGTCTCCTTATTTTTTTTGAAAAAGCAAATTGAACCTCATTATAGACCTAGTACTGATCCAAAGATTGCATCATTTCACCTCATATTTCTCAGAAACATAATGGATATGTTGTTTTCCTGGGCCTTTTTTTCTGGCTGAATGAAATTTAATGCATCAATTTTGACTCTCTCTTTATCTAGTAAAAAAATTGAAAAAGTTTATTTTTCTCTTGCAATGTCTTGAATGTCTGGAACATTATCAAAAGAAACCTAGCAGTTTGTTATTTGTTGTTTGTAAAGTAGTAGCCAGACTAAAATTAGTCCATTTGTACAGACAGTGAGAGCATTGAGTGATGACTACACTTGTTTAGGATGCTTTTAGATTTGTTCATCAATGTAAGGGAATGAGAACATTAAATAGCTTGTAGCATATTTCTATTTAATGTACTCGTAAGCCTATCAAGGTGAATGCTTCCATTGAGCATGAGTAAAATGCTTGTGAATATTAAATTGATAGTTTCATTTTCTATATAAAACTTATAAATCTCTCTGACATATACTTTTATTTTTCTGATCCAAGAAAAAGAAGTCTAAAAATACTTACATTTAGCTGACATTTATCTTAAAATTTCTGCATACATTTTAAAATTCTTGTCCTTTATATAAATTAATTTCTCACATTAAATATTATCAATAAAGCAAATGTTGAGTAGTCTCACACTATATTGTTGTAGTAAGAAACTGAGAGTCACATAAATATCTTGTATGCATTACCTGAAAATTACAAGTAGTCTTTCGTTTGTGCAAGTATATGGATCAAATCGTAATATAGATGTAACCACATCAGACAATACTTTGTTTTGACAGTTACTAAAAGTCCTTTTCGGGGTTGGAGATTTAGCTCAGTGGTAGTGCGCTTGCCTAGCAAGCACAAGGCCCTGGGTTCGGTCCCCAGCTCCGAAAAAAAGAAAAAAGAAAAAAAAGTCCTTTTCCACAAATTAGAGTTTAAAAATCATTATTTAATATACTACAAAATGAATGTTTGCTAAAAATCTTTTTACAGTTCGTTTAATATATAAGATATTAAAATATAGAAAATATGTAATGACCACATTACATTGTTTATATTATATTTATATTATATTATTAAAGTCTGGAATGACTATATACTGCTTTGACTTTTACTCTTCATGCTCTTTGTTTAACAAGTGTAATAGATGGGTATTGAATCTATTTTCTAAATAATTTCTCACTTTTCATGAAATATAGAGGGTATTTAGTGAGTTTCCAAGTAGGGAAAGGAGAAAGAGGTTAATTGTGAGTGAGTACAACAGAGGATAAAGTATTTTAAATACAAAGTGCTTAATCTGAGAGATTATTTTAGAACTGTTTTTCCCCAAGGCTGAGAAAGCCTCTTAATGTCACAGATATAGGAACAGAGTGATGTGTTTATCCAAATATATATAAATTCATTTTCCTGTAGCATGAACTGAAAGCTGAATAAAAAGAAAGATAGATCATCTCATACCACATTGGTCAATGTATTCCCCAATCAAATGGCTAGGAAGTGAAAGGGGAAAGGTTCCAAACTAGCAGTATTTACTGCGAAAGCTTAAAGAAAACTTTAAAAAGTAACCACTTGTTCATTTGCATTACTGTTCTAACATGTTCAGGTAATATTTTAGAAATTGACTATTCCTAAATTATCTGGCATACATGTGTCTTTTGCATTAATTATTAGGTCACACACTTATTAAGTAGTTAACCCAGAAAAAATAAGGTTTTCAGGAGAAAGCGTTTTCTACTCACATATATTGTTGATAGGTCTAATTTATTTAATTATCTTCATAAGAGTTAAAAGTATACAAGGAACTAACAAGAAGAAAATGTACTCATATCAAAGAAATGAAATCTGTAAATCTGTGTTAGTATAACACACTATTAATATGAGAATTTTATACTACTAGTCATCTTTCTAAATATATTTATGGTTTGGGAATGTCATAGGTTCTTCTAATGTATTTTGATCAAATCCACCCAAAATTCTCTCTCATCCAGTGAATAATACGTAAAGTTATCCATATCTTCAGAAGACTGTCACAGCCCAATACAATCTACAAATAAGGTTACTCCTAATAATCTTGCAAAATAAATATTAAAATTCATACTTTTCAGATCTCACTGACACCATTATGTATATATGAGTGTATATGCAACCATATTCCAAACTCTAGGCAAAATGCATGGAAAAGATTCCAAACTGTCTTCATACAAGCTTAAAGGACATGGGGGAGTACTTTTGGTTCTAGAAGAGAAAAATCATCACCTTTTAGCTTCTCTAAAGAATGTCCTTTCTAGTCATAGGTCTCTTGTTGATTTTCTCAGGTCTAAGTAAAACAATGCGTTTCTCCAAGGAACCAGAAAATTGTACAAATAAAATGATTAACACACCTTGAACATAGTATCAAACAAAGAAGTCAACTCATGCTTAGGGAAATCAAGGATTGATCAGCATCATTTTATAATAGAGTTTTCGGCTATATAGAGGGTTCACCGGATGCTGAATATCTGTCTGGTTACTACCCAGTCATGGAAAAATGACCACAAACTTATTATGAAAACTGCCTGAATTTATGTCAAGTATCAGATCTATACATTGTCAAATCAATGCTCTATTTGCTAAAACAAACAAACAGAAACAAAAAAACAAAAACAAAACAACAACAACAAAAAACAACCTTCTTATTCTCTCCAAACAGTTTAGAATTTCACTTTTCCTGAGAATGTCAAATCCTCCTGTGGTAGTTTGAACAGATTTTGTTCCTCATAGACACACGTGTTTGAATGCTTGGCCCAGAGCTAGTGACATTCTTAACAAGGCTAATAGCCTTGTTAGACTATGTTTAGCCTTTTTGAAGAGACAGTGTAGGGCATTTACAGACAGCCTCTGAATCCAGCAATGTCTTCCCTAAGTGACAAGGATTCTCTTGCATCTGTTGCCATGGCAACCGACACACCCTCCTATGTTCACCTCACCTATGCACCAAGCCTCACCTGTGCACTGGGGTGCACCTGATTACCTGGTATCTATGTTATGGCCTGAATAAAAGACAGAGACCCCCATCCCTCGCCCCTTTTTCCTCTTTTTTTTCTCTCTTTCTCACTTTCTGGCATGAGGCTGGTCTAGAGCCTTACTGATACAGATGTGGATGTTTGAGCCAAACATTGGACTGAGCAGAGGGACTGCAATGGGGGAAGGACTGAAGGAGCTGAAGGGATTTGCATCCCCATAGGAAGAACAACAATATCAACAAACCAGGACCCCCAGATCTCCCAGACACTAAACCACCAACCAAAGAATACACATGGAGCGACCTATGACTACAGCTGCACATATAGCAGAAGACGGTCTTATCTTTCATCAAAGGAGGGGGAGGGCCTTGGTCCAGTAAAGGCTTGATACCTCAGAATAGGGGAAAGCTAGGGCAGTCGGGCCGGAATGAGTGAGTGAGTGAGTGAGTGAGTGAGTGAGTGAGTGAGTGAATGAGTGAGTAAGTGAGTGAGTCTGGGAGATTAGAGGTGCGTGGGAGGGGGGATTTTAGACAGGAAACCAGGAAGGGGGTTAACATTTGAGATGTAAATAAACAAAATGACCATTTGGGGGAACAATAAGCTTCTCCTGGGTCTGTGTTGGCCTGGTGTGATTTGTTCATAAAAGAGCCACCTTTTTTTTTTTTTTTTAATTAACTTGAGTATTTCTTATATACATTTCGAGTGTTATTCACTTTCCCGGTTTCCGGGCAAACATCCCCCTAATCCCTCCCCCTCCCCTTCGTTATGGGTGTTCCCCTCCCCATCCTCCCCCCATTGCCGCCCTCCCCCCAACAATCTAGTTCACTGGGGGTTCAGTCTTAGCAGGACCCAGGGCTTCCCCTTCCACTGGTGCTCTTACAAGGATATTCATTGCTACCTATGAGGTCAGAATCCAGGGTCAGTCCATGTATAGTCTTTAGGTAGTGACTTAGTCCCTGGAAGCTCTGGTTGCTTGGCATTGTTGTACATATGGGATCTCGAGACCGAGACCCCGTAAGAGCCACCTTTTAACACAAGAGGCTTCCTTTGCTTTTAAACTCAATCCGGTGTGGAATCAGAACCTTGTGCTGGCTGCCTGCAGAAGACAATCTCCTCTTGGCTACTACTGGGTTGAGCACCAGATCTGCCTGGATGCTGCCATGCTTCCTGCCACAACAATACCAGACTAAACCTCTGAAACTGTAATCCAGCCCCAACTATGTGCTATCCCTTCAAGGGCTTTGTTCGTGGTGTCTCTTCACAGAAATAAAACTCAAGGTAAGACACAGACCCCACAAACAATACAGATATATTCCTGGGTTTATAATCAGTGTCATGTCTATTAGTCTTTCATTAAAAGATTCAGTTTTCCCTGCAGCTAAAAAATGCTGATTGTGTGAACTTGAGTAAATAGGATGACTGACTTATCTTTCTTTTCTACCTCTCTAGACTTTTATGCTAATATCTGTCATTTGCTAATCAGGAGACTGTCAATCTGTATTATTCCTTGGAAGGAAGCTGTCTTTCAAATTATCACTGACGTTTCCTGAATGTTAAAACATTTTAATTATCATTCCTGCCTTACAATTTATTGATACATTTGCACTGACCTTGTCAACGGAGTTCAAGGTCCAGTGACTGTTCATCAGCAGTTTTGAATCCATATATGACTGGGATTTAAGGAACCAAAGATTATGGCAACTTTCTTTGGAAAGTCCAATCCAATAAGTAAGCCACATTGCTCTCTAGAAAAAATGCCTCTGCCCTTCTTGTCAAGGTCTATCTCAATGCCCAAAAGACAATGCAATGAATGTTCCTTGTATAGAGTTTGGCTCATTTGGTTTTATGGTTAAATCCAGGCTCCTACTGAAAATATAAGGATTCCTTATAAAATCTTTCTTTTATTTCATCCCTCTTTGTCTAGCACTCTTAGAATACATAGCATTTCCACACATGAATGTTGGACTCCTTTCAACTGAAGCTAGTGAAAATCTGGAACTTTTCCGTAAATAGATTCTTCCTGGAGCCAACTTTGTTTGCCTTTGGCACACATTGGGCAACTCTCATGTTCCTGAATGTAATGAGGAGTATTGATCACCACTTTCTGTGGGAGAAACAAGAAAATTATTTATGAAAGGACAGTCTGGGTTCTTCAGAGAGGATAAGAAGTTGTGCCTGTACTTGCAAAGACTAAAGCATAGGCAGAGAAGAAAGATCATGTTCCCCAGCTTTCTGTACATCCTCCCAGCTTCACCATCCTGTTGTTCCAGGTCCTATTATTTCTCTTATGTGCTGTGAGTTGACACTGCAAATATTCCAACTTCCTCAAGCTCTAGTGAGTTCTTTTCGGCGGTATAACAAACAAAAACAGGGGAAGAAAAGCACAACTTCAAAGAGGCACTGACAGTTTAAAGCTTTCCATTTCTTATCTGAGTTAAAGTCTCATTTTTTTTTTTTACTTAAATGGGTTTCTTAAAGCATAACAAACTAAAGTAAATGTGCTCATTGTTATTAAGCACATAACTCAATTTCAAAGTTTATGTTTTGGAAAAACTTGACTTTTAAAAACAATTTTTATATTTATCGCCTGTATTTGTTTGTGGTATTAGGGGCAGGCATGATATGCATATGCACGCAGTTACTGTGGAATCTAGAAGAGGAGAATATCAGACCTATGCTATAGTGTACAGAAATCAAGTCCTCAGAAAAAGTAGTACACCCCTTAATCACTGGGCCATTTCTCTAGCTTCTTGACCTATATTGCAGCTGAATTTCTTCTAGTGCTGATATGAGAGGCTTCTTGACAATTTCAGTGCCATCATTTCTCAGAACTTACCTAGGAATAATTTCTCTAGAAGTAATTTTATTTATGGATTCTTCAATATGTTTACAAATCAATATCATAATCCTATTACTAGAATTTGTTTTAGGAAGTCATTTCTGATATCAGTTACTCTGTCAGTCAAAAATAAACAAAAGGAAAAAAAAAGATGGCTTTAAAATCAATAGGCTGTGAAAGATTTAGCAATGAAAATGCCTTTACAAGTTTGTATATGATTTGGGGAATTAAAAGGAAGGAGTCAATTGAGAGAGATGGAAACATAGCATCTGTTGATGCAGGAGCATGTCTAGATATTTTCAATATCTCTGAAGGTATGGAAGAAACATTCCAAAATACTAATTTGTAGGTATGTTATTCTGCATGTTAAAAGACTCACATGACTGACACCAAACTGTCAGTCCCAACCCAGGGAGTACAGATTGGAAAGCAAACTAACATTAGGCCAATGACAACAAGAGAATTAGCAGTTTCCTACAATGAGAAAAATGTTCTCGTTTGAAGAATCTTGTGTGGTAAAAAGAATGCTGTCTTTTCTCCTGAAGAGATGCATGACTGTGGGAATAAACACCCTAACAATTGATCCTCTCATTCGGCAGTGTCAAACATGCACCAAACCCAAATGGAGCACAAAACCCAGGGAACCTACACAGTGCAAGGTATAGAGGTCAGTATCTCAGACATAGGATATATGGGAGGGAAAGAGTTCACAGAGGGAATCACACCCACACATATACTACAACAACAAAAAAAGTGCTTTTCTCTCTCTCTCTCTCTCTCTCTCTCTCTCTCTCTCTGTGATTTTGTGTGTGCATGTGTGTAGAATATACCAACAGTCTGTAATGTTGGCCCTTGCCTCCTACTTTGTTTGACAAACTTTTCTGTTTCTAGGTGGCTGCTTAGATATTTTAGCTTGCGGACCCATGAGCTTCTGAGATTTCTCCAGGCCCTACTTCCCATCTCAGCTCACCACAGGTACATGGAATGATAGATGTTTGCTCCATGCCTGACTTTAAACATGGATTCAGAAGATTCAATCTCAAGTTCTCACTTTCCCATACATCTCATATATACATTTTCCCTTTTATGTCACAGTTATTTGGGGGCACTAAATATTTTGAGCATCATTTTATTTATACATTTGAATAAAATTATTAGATCTGCAGGTAGTCAAAGTAACAAATTCCTATATTGTGTGTCCCTCCTAAAAAGTGGAAGTCACTGAGTTGTAAATGACATTTGAACAATTTGAAACAAAATTCTAAGTGGTTGTGTGAACATGATAAAATCTAAAAGCCTGGGGAAATCTGAGTGGTGATTGTTCTTAAGAATGACCACCTCTGACTTGTTACCTGACTGCTATGTGGTTGAGTCGCTTGTCTTTTCTTTTTCACTATAAGAAAGGCAAGTTTATCTTATTCAAACTCTTATTTTTCTTCTTCTGGGTTAATAATGATATATATGGGATATAATTATCTTATGTTTATGATTTAAGAAGGTGCTCATACAAGGGAAGTTTTTAGGGAGTAACTGAATTACTGATTAGTCATAAACTACAGGAACCACTTGAATATCAGAGACAACAAATTACCTGAAATAACTGAACCTGAGCAACTGGGAAAGAAATGGAGTCCTCAGTGGAGCAGCTTCCTTAAGGTTTTATAGAGATTAGCAGGTTGGTACTAAATTGTTGAACTAATTCTTTTTTTTAATTATTTACTTTATTTATAGATGGTTGTGAGCCACCATGTGGTTGCTGGGAATGGAACTCAGGACCTTTGGAAGAGCAGTCAGTGCTCTTAACCACTGAGCCATCTCTCCAGCCCCCGAACTAATTCTCTAATACTCATATTTCTGTAAACTTCAAGGTATTTAAAATGAAAGGGAAGCAAAGGACACTGTTTTCTGCAAAGAGGAACTTCAACAAAAACATGGCTCTTACTTGCCTTGGTCCTGGCTTATTCATCATGATTCTTACGTGCTCCATTCTCCACTTCTATAGTCTTCTCTTTCCTGCTTTCACCTTAAACCTCTCATCAAAGTTTTCTCCTTTCATTTTATATTTACCAGACAACTCACTGAGTGCCACTGTTCCACCACACATTGCTTGCACTGCTGCCATAACTTTAACTTTTCTTTTCTCTCATTTTTAGGATTGTTGGTTTTGAAAGACCCACGGTGACCATAAACTCTTGATCCTGTTGCCTCAAACTCTCTTGTACTGTGTATGTGTTATTAAAACTAGAAAAAGCCTAGATTTCAAAGTCTTAATTCCAATGGAAAATTGTCAAGATGAAAACAATTATTTGACAATTATTTTCTCAGTCATTCATTAAAATGAAGATGTAAAAAGAATTAAGTAGATGGCTATAGGGGTTATTAGTGTTCTCATTCAAAATATTTAAGTGAATCATACATCATTGATGTAGGTCACATTACCAACTTATTCTTAACAAAAATACCTTAAAATCAGCATCTCCTTGCAATTCATGAGACTCATTTATAAAAAGTGCATGGAGTTAATTTATTCCTTTTGGTTTGGTTTGTTCTTGTATTGATTGATCTTCAAACAATAGGAAATCCATAAACTCTTAGATAATTGAAATCATTGTCTTCTTTACTTATGAACTTTTTCTGAAAAAATATTTTTAATACATCCTCACTATGTCAAGTAAAATTCCCAAATTTTAAATCTCAGTGAAAAAAAAGAAAAACATTTCCACATAGAACAAAATTCAGCTCTTAGTTCTTTTTCCCAAAGGTTGCAATGGACCATAACCTGGATTCTGGAACATTCAGTGTCTTTCCTTCTCCTTTCAGGAAGAGTTATTTTTCTTTTTCTGGGTTAATAAAATATACCACTGAGGAAGCCACTTCTTATTTCTTTTCTTCACATATTCCATTTACTAATTCTTCAACTAGCTGTGCAATTCCAAATGCTTTGGAAAAAACATGAGACCAAGACACAGCTACTGCAAACGTATTTCCAGATTTGTTTGAGGATGTGATGTCCAAATTGATAAATGTGTCCTTATTGTATTGATTGCATGTCTCAGAATAGCATTTGCTAAATCTTCCTCTTAAATATAATTACATGTCTTTTCCAGCAAATTAATGGAGGCAGATGACTTAAGAAAACTGTCTAGGATTTCTTTTTTTTTTCTTTTCTTTTTTTCGGAGCTGGGGACCGAACCCAGGGCCTTGCGCTCGCTAGGTAAGTGCTCTACCACTGAGCTAAATCCCCAACCCCCTGTCTAGGATTTCTTGAAAGCAGAAAATATCTCCTCACCATCCAGACATATATAACAAAGAGATGGAGAACAGATAGCAGACATCAACATGTTCTAAGTAGAGAGATACTTACATTACATGGAGTCAAAAATGTGTTAATCTCAAGCAAAAGAAATGAACACATTTTTCTATAGATTGGGGGAAAAGGTGGAACAAGGGATTAAAATAGCCAACACACTTGTGAAGTACTTGTCAGAACAATGAGAAATTAGTATTAATGAGTAGTAGTGAAAAATGGAAGCTAGGGGATGTAAAGGAGAGATGATTGGGATATTTATGGAAAATAAATGAAATTAAAGATTAAAAAAGCTAAGATAGATTTATTGGTCCACTTTTCACCACTATAACAAATTGTCTATGTCCATTAAATTGGAAAATAAAAAATATTTACATTGTTTTCAATTTTCTAGGCTGTAAAAAGAAGGGGCAGCATGGATCCTCAGTTTCTTTTAAGGAAGTATTGGGAGATGAGGAGACAGAATTACTAAAGAGGACATTTTGATACCAGAAATGTATTTACCCATTTCCAGGCATGAGGAGTTTCAGAGAATTTAAAATAAATTTAACTTCAGAAGGTTTGAGAAATCATGATTTGTTGACACAGTCTCTGAGAATGAGTACAAATGAGTAGAATGGGGGAAGGAGGTCTTCAAAGAAGAAAGAAAGAAAGGTCACATCTTCATTAGGAATTCAGAAAGCAGCTCAGGGAACAGAATCTGGAATTTATAACCATCCTTTTACAGAATGTATCACATTTATACAAACTCTCTCTCTCTCTCTCTCTCTCTCTCTCTCTCTCTCTCTCTCTCTCTCTCTCTCTCTCTGCCTTAATCCATTTTGAAGGAACATGTCAATTGACCTTGGAACACAATTGAACTCTTAAAGGTTTCAGTATCTCTTTAATCTATTGAACTAGATATCAGAATTCTAAAACATCAATTTTAATTTTATAAGGGGTCCATGGTATCTAAATCACAGCAGTTTACAGGTTGGTGAGTAAAAATAGGAAGAGACTGAACTAGAAAGGAGAATAGGTATGCTTGAAACCTTGAGGAATCTCAAGAACCCTTTGTGAGAAATAACTGGAATTTGTCATGTGTGAAATAGTGATTTCAGAGATGTTAAAATGCATTCTGAGGCTAAAGAGATAGCTCAATTGTTATGAGCACTTACTGTTCTTCAAAGGAACTGAATTAGTTAGGTCCCTGAACTCATATCAGATACCAAGCGAACACCTCTAGCTTTAGCATATGGCTTCCACATACATTTTCTCACATGTGCATGTTTGCACACATACATATATAAAAATTAAAAATAATTGCTCTAAATTCCTGACCAAATATGATGATGGCAGACTTGTATGACAGTTATTGACATGAAGAACATTGGGGTCCTAATATATAATTTAGATGCAGTGGCCTTAGGAATGCAAAGTCCTTGAAACAGAAATCTGTGTTTGGGACTAAAGATTGTTATCTATGTTGACAAATTTACATTGTTTTCAATTTTCTAGGCTGTAAAAAGAAGGGGCAGCATGGATCCTCAGTTTCTTTTAAGGAACTATTGGGAGATGAGGAGAAAGAATTACTAAAGAAGACATTTTGATACCAGAAATGTATTTACCCATTTTTAGGCATGAGGAGTTTCAGAGAATTTAAAATAAATTTAACTTCAGAAGGTTTCAGAAATCATGATTTCTAAAGTAAAGATGTTGGGGTTGTGCTTTGAATGCAGGGTTACTTCTACTCTCTCCACTCTGAGCTCGTTCTGAAAACTTGAAAATCAATTTCAGTCTGTTTTAGCATGGTGGAGTGGACGTGTTATTTGGCTCTAGTGATTGTTTCCACTGGGTAAATTCTTTTAGATCAAAGGCTGTACAAAGAGACTAGACTTTCTGCGTGCAAGAGATAGAAACAGAGAAATAGTAAAAGGAAGAGGCAATTTCTGAGTCAACATCCTTCACCGTGTTTGTCTTTCTTATCTCTCTGATAAAGAGCTTTAGACTGCACAATAAATTTTGGCTTTATAAATAATTCAGAAAAATAGCAGCCATATATATATGTATATGTACATATATATATATATATATATATATATATATATATATATATATATATGTCACTGAGAGAGAAAATAGTATGCATCATTTCCATGGAGCTTTCTTTAAGATTTAGCATGTATAATTGAAAAAGCATGAATCAAAGTACAGAGGTATCCTCAAATTAGTCACCCAGTTTCCAAGAGAGTTACAATTCCCTATGTAGTGATTTCACTGCGAACCTTTTCAAAATATTACATTTGAGTTTATGCTAATAATTTGTCTTGGAGCAAGGATTTCTACATAATCTCTCTATGGGCTGGCTAACAAAAGACAAAATAACTAAATGAAGCAAATTTCAGAAACGCCTATGGTTGAATTAGGGGAAGGATTGAAGAAGCTGAAGGGAAGGGCAGTCTCAAATTACTCGGACTCCACCCCACACCCCACAACCCCCACCTCCATGAGCTACCAGAAACTGAGTCACCAACCAAGCAACCAGGGAGCATACAAGGACTGCTCTGAGGCCCTGGTACATATATAGCAGAGTACTGGCTGATCTGTCCTCAGTGGGACATGTGCCTAATCCTTGAGACTTGAGGCTCCCGGGGACAGGGATGCCTTCTCTGGAGAAGCACCCTCTCAGAGGCAAAGGGCAGGAGGAATGGGATGAGGAACTGTGGGATGAGGGACCAGGAGAAAGCAACAACTAGAATATAAACAAATAAAATGATCTAAATTAAATAAATGAATAAAGAAATAAAGTAAGGCTTAAGACTGAGCTCTACATATATTTGATAATGCTATTTCCAAAGATCCATGTCTGTGAATACAAGATTACAAGATGGTAGAGATAGGGGTTCTGAGGTAGGAAAGAAACGCAGTGCACCATCCACCATCTCATCTCTTCTTATGCATGCATGTTTTAGCTAATCTTGACTGACATATATTAATTCAATATTGCAGTAAATTCTGAGATATTTTTCAAAATATGAAATGATAAGACAATTGTGGAAATTTCATAATTTATACTTTTTTGTGCTTCAGTAAGGACAGTAAAGACAGTTATTTTTATTTGACAGCTATAGTATAAACAATTGGGCAAAACTAAGCTTTCCAACATGGTATCTAGTAACTTCTGGAGGTGTCAGAATTCAATTGTACTGTTGGATATTCAGTTTGAAGAGTACATAATTTTCGTGGGTCATTTACTAAGGTGGAGTACAACAAAACAGACCAAGTGAATAAAAGTCTATAAAAATATTGGGACTCTAACATTAGTTTTCTTGCGTTTAATAAATGATTCTGTTTATGTTTGTGTACGTATACATCTTGCCACAGTGTATGGGCAATGAAAACACATCTGTGGAGTCACTGTGCCCTTCCACCATATACTATACAGAACGGAACTCAAGTCTTCAGGTGTGGAGGCCAGAAGCCTTACCTGCTGAGTCATCTCACCAAACTCAAAATACGAATTCTCTTGTTTATTAAAATACAAAATTGGATACATGTATTTCATCTAGGAAGCATTATAAGCCTGTATGTATAACTGGTGTCCTGATTAAAAAAAAAGTACTTAATGTTTCTTTAAATGATTAGAAATCCTCTGACCCTGTTATGGAAATTTATTTTGTGATAAGACAAATCCATCATTAATTAGAGCCTTAAGGTAAGTCTTCATGTCTCCCCATACAAAATTACCTTGAGGAGAAAGTTATAGCAATATGCAAACATATCTCCTTATCTAAAGGCCAGTGAAACAAATATTAATGATCAGAAATTACAAAACCCCTGCAAAAAGGCAGACAGCTATTAGCCATAAGCCAACATTGTCTTGAGTGGTATATGGATAGGACACTCTGAAAGAGTCAGTAAACAGTGAACACATGGTGCCAAGTACTTGGGAAAAAGTAAAAAATAAACACACATGTATTTACCTGCATTTCATTTATATTGGATTTAAATACCATATGTTACTTTGCTCAGAGAGAGGCTGTTTGTTAGTTGTATGCTTATGCTTGTTATTCTTTATTTTTATTCTCTTTTTAATCTTTTACGTGCCATTACATGTGATGCTACTAAATGGAATTCAACATCTGAGTTAAGTAGCAGAAGAGTGGGATTGAGCTCGTCCAGCATCCTTCCTTTGTACTGTACTTACTTTAAATTCTGTTTCCTATTGTAATCTCACTTGGAATGTGATACCACAGCTCTTCTTGCCCCTGAATCAATCAGGTTGATTTCCATGTCAGTCTAGTGACTAAGACAGTCTCACAGGCATCTTAAGCAGGTTTGTAAAGGATAGCAATTCCAAAGAGCTCAGAGCTATAAATTAACACAAAGCTCCAGTCAGCTTCAGTCCTTGAAATGCTAATGGGGAGACATGTTCATGGAAACAGACCTTAGTGTCAGAGTGCATACATCATATAGAAAGCAAAAACAAATGTGGAGACAGGTCACTAGGTAGCTTTTATTTGGATGTATCTACATCTTGCTCTCGGTGAGCAGATTTTAAGGGGATTTTAAAAGACGGAATTTGAGCCAAGCAGTCCATTTATAGCTCTGGACAAGGCAGTCATCCCATTTCTCTGTCTATATTCTTTTGAAGAGAAAATAAATTAGACAGTTTGGAAGAAAATCAGCTCATCTTTTCATCTTTCCTTGAGCCAAAAGTCTAGCAATTATCCAAGCCCACTTAACTAGTTTCAATCATTTTTCCAACATCAATATATATACATTATCTCATTGAAGATCTTTTCAAAGTACAAGAATAAAGATTAAGCATACCCATCCCAAAATATACCCAAAGCACTGGATCCACAGGTATTTCACTGAGGCTACTTTTGTAACCCACTCATTTTCCCTAAAAAGGACTTTAACTCACCAATTATTACTCACAAATCAAGGTAGAAACGACAGTAAATTTTATCTTTAATCTTGCTGCCCCACCATGTCTTAACACTCTCATCCTGCTTAAGATTCATTCATGAGGATATATGAATGTTTTTTATGTGATTAGGTGTGTGTGTGTGTGTGTGTGTGTGTGTGTGTGTGTGTACTTATATATGTTGGTTTAACATTTTATGCATTGACTCTCAGCATTTCTCAGTTCACTGGTTGCAACACCGTTGGCAACTGTCATCCCTCAAAATATTTACATTATGACTCATAACTGATGTAGAAAAATTATAGGAACAAAAAATATGGCTGGCACCACAACATGAGAAACTGTATTAAAGGCTCTCACCATTACAAAGGTTGAGAACCACTGCCCTGGGAGATACTGAGCCATTTATAGAATACTGATTCTTTATTTCACAGATTTACAAAAAGAATATCATTTAGTCATCACTGTGAAAGGACTGCTTACATGTAACAGAAAATTGCCTCCAGAATTCTGTTAATTCTGTGGCTTTTGTCACAATGTTTACATGCGCACACAGTGATCGTTCCCTGACTTTTGTGTAGAAACATCTCTAGAGTCTGTTGTTAAATGCTCTATCCAAATTTATCTTAAGCCCCTCAACAAACTAAAAACGTAAAACATATTTATTCTATGCTACAACTGAAGAAATAAGTCTTATAAATAAGTGCTAATGGAATCCTCTATAGCAATTAATCCATGTCCAAGTCGGAATGGGTTCATATTACCCATTTAGTCTTGTCTTTCTTTGGCAGTTAGAAGTTTTCAGAGAGAAATAGTTGGAGCTTCTAAATATATTTATTTGATTGAAAATGTACAAAAGGAAAGTATAAAAATTCTTGAATTCTTTAAAAGTTTGGATGGTATCATATTTCAGGGGAAGGTAGTGACAGCAGCCTTAGGCAGGCCTGCTTACAGTGCCTGTCTCTCTTTTACAAAAAAAGCAAGGAAATCTAACTTGAGAGTAGAGGCCAGAAAAGATAAGATCCACAGTCCTAAAAACTGGTGGCTGAAAAGATAAGGGAAGAATATATAAAGTTTTGAGGATTGTATTGGTATATTGAACACTATAAATGTATAAACTTGGTATAGGGAGGAGTTTACAACAATAAGAGAGGAGAAGAGTAAAAGAGATATAAAACCAGAAAATTACGCATATTCTCATCTGCCTGTACGGGAGATAATGAAAATGATCTGTAGTTCAAAGAGAAACTAGAAGCATTGTAATATGATGAAACATTTAGAGTTGGACTCTTTTTTGTAACTTGATAAGTGGGATATTTAGAGAAAAATAAAACCATCTATTTTATATTCAAAGAGATAAGTGTTTGTATTTTTTGTGCATAAGTCAAAAAGTTGTTTAATAAATAGGACAGTTGTATGCAATCTTGATTTCATACCAAAATTATCTGGAGTATTTCTGAAAACACAGTATTGGATACTCCTTCTAGAATCAGTGGTATCTAGACGGTACTGTGTAGAGCCTACAAGTATGCATTTTAACATGTCTGAAGACGATGTTCATCATGCTGACCTCAAACGGATAATTCCAAACCACCGAAAATGCCTTATCGCTTTTAATTACTTTAAAATGTGTTTCTTGTCAAATCTCTAGGCTCTACAACTGCAGGATCAGTATTATATGTAAGATCCAATCTCTGTATATCATATCATATTTGACCTTTCATTATAAAATGCATAGAATTTGTAGGTTGAAATTTTAACTTACAAGCTTCCAGGGGCATGTTATGCCAGGAGCACAGATGCACTTCATTTTTTCTTTCCACAATGTCATAATTTCTTGAATAACAGAAAACTTATATAGAGAGAAGTTTCAAAGACAGCAGTTTAATATATTATCCCATTCTGACAACCCTGATATAGACAAAGATAGGTACTTTTATTTCCTTATCAATTAATAACAATTCAACAGCACATCATACAGTACACATTAAATATGTGTGCAAGTGTTTCTTTATCGAAAGAATGTTAGTTAATGAGGCTCAGCTGAGTTCAAGAATTTTTAAAAGACTGATAGAAATGAGTATAGGCTCTGTCTTGCTAGGAGAAGGAAATAAAATCAGCTCCAAGAACAAAGCCATTTTTATAGATATCATTGTGGAGATGAATGATGTAGACAGTTTTAGGAACAACATGTGGAAAATCGCTCCATGTCTAAAAGCAATCTAATAGGCCTTGTCAATGCACCCAATCCAAACTGAAGCTCAAGAACAGTCAAAACTTCCTATCACTTTGTCCTTCAAACACACACCAATTATCAGACAATATAATTGTAGGGATCATTGTCCTCGTGCTTGCTGTATGTCCATTATTTTGTAAGGTATGTGTACTGATCTATACTTTATCCTTGTGAAATAAACTACACATTTTTGATCTGGTTTCCTTGGTATGATTTACAATATCAATGATTCCCTATAGTCTCAAATCATCCAAGTAGATTTATAGGTTATTACATTTTTGACTATAAGAACCAGTCATTTTTGAGTCTGCACTTCTTTGATGGGCCTCCACAGATGGTCCCCAAAGTGTGAAACAGACTGAAAAACATTAACACAATGGAGGATAATCTAAGAGCAGGAACTAGCCTTATCACATCCTATCTAAGAGCTTAAGTTAGAAGTTCTTAACTTTAATAGACACAAACTCTTCTGATACATTACATGAAGTTGCGCCTTTAATTTTAGATGAATCAAAGAAAATTATTCTGAATCTATCAATTAGTTGATTAGTTTCAACTATGTTTCCCTCTGTTCCCAATGCAACAGAGTTCTGAAGTGGTTTTGACATTGGTATTTATGGATTGAAGATTTAAATGAATTAATTTGGAATATAAAATGATTTAAAGTTAGCAAACTGATTATTTTTGGTCTCTTGCTTTCCATAACCCGCTCACATTTCAAATATGAACAAGAAGAATTTGCTGGACTCCACCATTTTAACATTACACTTTTCAGTATTTAAGAACTATAAGAAGATAAATTCCTTTTCTTTGTGCCACATAGGTTGTGATGTCCTGTTATAACAACAGAAAATAGGCTATACCTGTAATCTTCTTAAAATATAGTTATGAAAGCAACACACAAAAAGTGGACACACACACAGTTACTGTGAAGACATTGGTGTAATATCACATAATATCATCATCTGTTTCATCCTCTTAAAATTGGCCACAAAAGCCATAGGAAATGTGCCTCGTATTACTAAGAGAACAAGAGGAATGAGATTGGGTAAGAACTGATATATTTCCTTCCAAGAAAGCAAACTATTATTTTGAAATATAATGTAGACTCTTAAAAATAAAACAGGAACATAACATTTCAAGGTTTTTAAGAAAAACATAAAGTTTACAATATTCATTTTCATTTTCTAAAAATGATATGGGAAAATACTGTTTGCCTGGGAAATACTTCAAATCATGTCAACCATTATTTTGAACATGACTGAAAAAAATCTCAAAAATAAAACTGTCCAGATATTAAAAAGATAATTTGAAAATTGAAAAATGTATATTCATTGAAATAATACCTATTATAATAACTTAATTTTCCCAGATAACTGCTGCCAATTCAAGAAACTACAGAGAGTTCACTCTATAGTTTTGTAGAAAAGCAAGAGAAGCATCAAAAAGCCAACTAGCTCCAGTCATTTTATTCTTTTAAATAATTTATCAATGTGTACTTAGAGAGAGAGAGAGAGAGAGAGAGAGAGAAAGGGCAAATGATTGTGTGGTTTTTGGAACACTCTAATTCAAACTTGGTTAAATGCTTAATTTGTTTAAAAATTCATTGACATTATGTTAAATCTGTATTTAAATATACTTTATGCCAAGGAATGTCATTTCATTCCCCAGAGTTCCATGTGGCAACATACTGACTGTGTAGGAGACAAGAATCTTGTATTGGGCTCAAATTCTAAATCACTTAGAGACCTATGTAAGGTCAAATTCCTATTTACTTTTATCATTTTCTGATTTTTAATTAAAGTTGACATAAAGGATTGACATTTCAATATTACTAGTTAAGCTGATATTGAAAATTTAAATTATGTGTGATCACTATGATTAAGATCATGTTGAATTAATTGTTTCTATGTAAACTATAGAACAAGTTTGGTTTCTGTTTATTTATATGATGTTTATAAGTGCAAAGATAAAACTATGTGCAAACAATTTACATATTGGTGCTAAAAAACCTCATAGATTAAATACATTTGTTATTTTCATACACACAAAATTACAATACACAGTTTATCAGTATGAATATAAGCATTAAAGTTGAATGTTTAAAATAAAAAAATTAATAATGTCCTACCTATAATTATAGTTTGAAAAATTCTTTGAAATATTTTTATATTTATATACTTGCTTATCTAGCTTCTATCTATCATCTATCTATCTATCTATCTATATATCTATATATCTATCTATCTAAATACATATGCATTTGTGTGTGTTTGTGTGTATGTGTGTGTGTGTGTGTGTGTGTGCATGCTTGTGCATGTGTGCCACATGATATAAGTAGATGTTAGAGGGTGACTAATGACAGTAAAATTTTTCTAACTCAGACCATCAAGTCTGGTCGCATTCTTATTCAGTGTGTCACCTGACCATCTCTTCTTCCTTAATACTCAAATATGAAAATAGAGTAGCCCTCAAACAGTAAATGTGTGAAATTGTATTACATATCACTCAGCAAATAAAAAAATGCAAGTACATTTAACAACTCAAGTCAAACATTACTTTTTAATGCAATTTTTGGGAAAGGAAACAATGATTGAGCTCAATATCACAGCTTTCAAGAAAAAGAGAACTAATAAAAATCTACAAAGTAAATACATGATGTGAATACTAACAATGTTGCTTCAAGTAGATTGTTTTCTTTAACAAATCTTATATCATTTTTTGTAGTAGTGGTGATGGATCATTGCTGGAAACAATAAACTATTCAATAATGTAAAACATTTAAATTTAAATCAAGTGATTTTTGTATGTAGAGTAACAGGAAAAAGACATGTTTAATTTAGAGTTGTACAAACATAATTTGACCATATTACCATATATGAACAATCAAAATTGACAAGAAAAATAGTTTATGAACATGAAAAAATATATATTACTATTGACATATTTGATATATATGAAGTATTTATTTGATAATATATATATATGTATATATCTCAAATCAATAAAGAAACTTCCATCTATCATCAAACTTTCTGGTAAAATAATGAACCCTATTCACACTAAGCTTAGAGTGCTTACTATTAACATTGATTTTTAAAATTATTATCGACTATACAATGCACTGAGAATGTTGGCAAGTGGATAAAAACATATAGATTTGAAAGTGGTGTCTGTCAAGATTCAAGTTCTGAAATAGTAGTGTTAATTAATGAAATATAGATTTGTGTGTTATTATAAATTACAAATGGGATGTCAGAGGGTATAAGATTACCATATGAGGAACATGTGAATTTCTTTTGATTCACAAACTAGAGTAGGCATGTCTTACTTCATGTGGTTTCTCACAAACTTGGAAAGAACAGGAAAGGAAACAAGTACCTTGCATATGCTTTTACCAGATAAATTATCAGCTATAAGTTGAACCCAAGATGTTGTATTATCATGGATTAATATAGGAATATGGTCTCCACTCCATCACTGAGTCATCATTCTACCTGTATTGAACTTGTGCTTCTTGAAGAAAGTGACTAACAGAATATGTCTACCAAGAGCAGTTATTAATTCAAGATAATGAAGACGCAGAACTTCTACTATATGATCTCACCATTTCAATAGTAATCAAAACCTTAATTGTCAGGAAAAATTGGGGCAAAATGCAGAATGAGACATATCTTTCACTCTGGGATGTTTTTACAGTAAACTATACCTTATAATTTGCACCACTTTCTAACAAATTATCTTATTATAAATCCGTCAAAGGACTGATCCATTGGTTAGGTCAGAGACCTCATGACCCAATCACCTCTCAAACATTGAATCTAACATTTTGACTTCTCAGACTTCAATACATGATCCTTTGGGGGAAGCACCTCGAAACAAGTTCCTCCACCCAAGTTCATGAGTTTCTATGTAGTTGAACAGGATGTAGATCGCTCCTGAGAGACACAGTCAGAATACAGCAAACACCTAGACGAATGCCGTCGTTAAACCACTGAACTGAGAACTGGACCCCCGTTGAAGGAATCAGAGAAAGGACTGAAAGAGCTTGAAGGGGCTTGAGACCCCATATGTACAACAATGCCAAGCAACCAGAGCTTCCAGGGACTAAGCCACTATCCAAAGACTATACATGGACTGACCCTGGGCTCCAACCTCATAGGTAGCAATGAATAGCCTAGTAAGAGCACCAGTGGAAGGGGAAGCCCTGGGTCCTGCTAAGACTGAACCCCCAGTGAACGTGATTGTTCGGGGGAGGGCAGTAATGGGGGGAGGATGGGGAGGGGAACACCAATAGGGAAGGGGAGGGGAAGGGGTTAGGGGGATGTTGGCCCGGAAACCGGGAAAGGGAATAACAATCGAAATGTAAATAAGAAATACCCAAGTTAATAAAGACGAAAAAAAATTTAATAGTTTATATAGATTGTCAACCTGGCAGGATGTAGCATCATCTTCTAAAAACAAATATCTGGGTATGTATATGAGGGACTTTTATAAAAAATGAAGTTAATTAGAATGGTAATATCCATCCTAAAATTGATCTGTACAATCATAGGCTGACCTTGAATATAAAATCCTCCAGCCCACTTCTTCCCAGAGCCCAATAAATAAGTGCACATCTCCATTCCTGGTAATAATTTGCTATCAGAAAAATTTAATTTTTGGAAGAATTTTAAATTACCAAGTATAATTTAATTAATATTAACCAAGAAGATTCAGGTGAGTAAAAATTAAATCTAAGTAACAAAAGATGTAAGAAAAGATTGGTGAAACCCTTCATCGCTCATCAGATAGTAAAATTTCTGAGGAGTAAGGGAAATGACTATAAATTAAGTACGTTTATGCTCTGAATTCACAATCTTTCTGTATGGCCAGGTAATGTATAGATAATATAAGATTTTTTAGGCATCACTTACTAAATAGTTTTATTTTTTTGTCTTCCATATTGGTATTTCATTGAGAGATCCCATTTTACAGTATAAAAATTGTGAGGGACTGTAATCCTCTGGTGGATATTTACCTTAAACATGGCAATGTAAACACTGAGCAGTAAGACCGCCCACTTTCCACTAGTGTCTTAGACTCAGCAGACATGAAGTGTGAATATTCCACTCAATTAAAACTAAATGTCATTTAACCAAGTTTGAAATTAGTGAGAGCTATGATATTTGTCAACCAATAAAGAAAACCCAAAACATATTCTTATGTAGGTCTTTAATATTCAGTATTCACCAAAAGAGTTTGTAGAATCTGGTAAATCATTTAGTATGAAAGATGAAGAAAAATGAAATAACTCCAAATAAGAACAAAACATTAAATGTGGGAACTCAGAAACAAAATGCATTTTAAATGGAATGCCTCCATTAATATATCCATTAAATTTATGAAAATATTTCAGAAAAATAGAATGAAAAATTTATTTATCAGATAAAGATAAAGAACTGGAAAGATATCAGAATATATAATTTTTAAGTGGAGAGAGTTTTTAAAAAGTGTAAAATGGGATGTAGAAGGGAAGAACATATTAAAGGAAGAAAATAACAACACTTGCCCTATTTGAGAGGAACTGAGAGTGTACCTTGCAATCAACACGACCCTCAAAGAATAAAATTCTGAAACCTATTATCATCTGTATTGAAATTCACAAAGATAAAAGCTCCCAGAGAATGAAAAATGGCTTAGTATTTGTATTTAATCGGACTGATAAAAAATAACAGCACAAATATACAGTTAGAATACGATTGACCAAAGTGCTACTGCATCTTATTATGCATGCAGGTAAGAAATGAAATAGATTTTAAGAATGTTAACGTTAATGTTCTTTAAAACAAGTTAGAGTTATTTTATGATATATTATTCAAACATTAAAACTTAACCTCCCAAATACCACCACTTTGCAACAGAGGAATTCTGGCTCTGTACCTTTGGTCATAAAGCTATCAAATGATAGCATCACTCTAAACAATGCTAGTGAAAGAAAAGAGCAAAGCAGAAAATGATAACTTTTTTATTTTTTAGGATATTCACACTATAGACCTCAGAGATCAGCCTGCATCTGCCTCGTGAGCAGTTGGATTAAAGTCTTGTACCCATCATTGCCCTGCTTCAGTTTTAACTCTATTGAATGCACACTGATTTCTTGTCACAATAAAGTAGTAAAATAATGGCCCTAGGCATATATTTTGTTAAAAATAAAATAAACCATCATTAAATTAGATTAACCAAAATATTTAAAGAATCATAAAATTTAAAAGACATCGAAAGCTCGAGCTAGACCTTAGTAGAGAGAGTTTTTGCTGACCAGGCACAGTAACTGTAGTACTGCACTAGGGATTTGGAATCTGAAGGATCAAAAGGTGAAGGTCATTCCTAGATTACTGCCTGTACCTGAGTTTCATTCATCAGAATAATTGCGTCTACCTTTACTCATTTATCTGTGAGTTTCATATTTCATTTTCAGCAAATGAATATTTTCCACGTATTGCAGTTTCATTATCGATGTACCATGTGCTGAACATCTTGGCCATTTCATTTCATGCCTACTGTGAATAGAGCAGCACTGAACATGGACCAGCATTTATGTCTACCATAGTACATAGGGTCCTATGCCTTTATATTTAAGTAGTTAATCCTGATCGTAAAGGTGATCTATTTCTAGATTTTAAATTTTATTTATTTTATTATTTTATGTGTTTTATTATTTTATGTTTTGTCACAATCCTTTGCATGAGCAACTAACCCTAATAACAACTAAGGCAATTCTCCAGCTCCTATTTCCAGATTTCTTTGAGATATCTTAACATTTATTTGAATAGTGGGAGCATTATTTGATGCTGCCAGCAATGGTGGATATATATTCCTCTTCTGAACATATAGGTGAATATTTCTCATCTTTTTTCTTTTTGTTAATCTTTGCCTTTCTGATTGGAATAACACAAAATCTTAGATATTTTTTAATTACATTTTACTGATACCTGGAAATGGTAAAGTTTTTTTTTTCTGTAATGAAGAAAGACTTCAAATGAAGGGATTGGGACACCAATGTGGTCCCTTTTTGCTAAGCTTTGTAACATTTTTACCTTAAATTTTATTCATACTTTTTTAAATAAAATTTTGTAACACACTCAGAATGTTGTGTCATATTACATACATTTCTCCAAGGCAATAGATTATCTCTGATTCTCATATAAAATTGGAGATATTAACTGAAGCAGATATCTACAGAAGAATGAGGAAGAAGAAGAATACAATGAAGTAAAAAAAAAAAAGATTATAAAGGACTGAAGCCCTGAGGGCTAACAGAAAGAATGGAAACCGGTGACCTCAGGAGGAAGGATGTTGGGATGACCCTCCAGAATGTACTAGAAACCTGGGAGGTAAGAGAATCTCAGGACTCAAAGGGGGTGACCCTAGATGAAATGCCCTACAGTGGGGAGAGGGAACTTGTTGAGCCCACGTCCAGCAGAAAGACAGGACATCAAGTGAGGGATGGGGTTGTTATCTCTGTAAACTCTGACCCATAATTCTTCCCTTCTGAAAGAAATGCAGGGATGGAAATGGAGAAGAACCTAAGAAAAAGAAGGTCCAGTGACAGGCCCAAAGTGGGATCCAGCTCCAGAGGAGGCCCCAAGACCTGACTCCATTACTGAACTTATGGGGCACTCACAAAAAGGGACCTATCATGATGTTCTCCAAAAGGCCCAACAAGCAGCTGAAAGACTCAAATGCAGATGTTCAAGCAATGAACAGAAGCTACTGCCCCTTTTGTTGAACTTGGGAAAAGCTGGAGGAAGCTAAGGAGGAGGACAACCCTGTAGGAGGACCAGCAGTCTCAATTAACCTGGACCCCCGAGATCTCTTAGACACCGGATCACCAACCAGGCAGCATACACCAGCTGATCTGAGGCCCCCAACACATAGACAGCAGAGGACTCCTGGGTGTGAGTTCCGTCAGAAAAGACGCATCTAACCCTCAAGAAACTGGAGGCCCCAGTAAGTTTTGAGGTCTGATGGGATGGGTAGGTGGTAACATCCTCTTGGAGACTGGGGAGGGGGAGGTAAGGGGAAGAGTGAGAAGGAGGTATGAAATAGGGAACAGTGGGGGGGGGATGACCAGGAGAGGAATAAAATCAGGAGTGTAAAACTAATAAATAATAATAATAAATAACCTCAAAGGCAAGCTGTCTAGTATCTGTGCTTGCTCACTGAGGTCTCCATACCTTGGACACTCTGCATATAGGACATAGGACTTTATTGTTATTAGCATTTTTAATATGCTTATTCATTTTATTTCATCTTGGGAGTAGCCATTTAATTGCTTGATATTTTGTATATAAAATATTTTTTCATGCATTCTCATATATTTATGTGTAGTGATAATTTTTGTGCAGTATGTCAATATTATCTTTGCATTATTAATCTGGAGTATAAACATAAATAAATAAAATTATAAAAATATGAGTATAAAGCAACCTCAATGAAGTTTTTTTTCCTTAAATTTTTCCTTTTGTATTGGATATTTTATGTATTTACATTTCAAATGCTATCCCCTTTACTACCTCTCCCATCCCCCTTCATCCCTTCCCCCTACTTGTATGAAGATGGTCCCCCACCACCCATCTACTCTTGCCTCCCCACTATGGTATTTCCCTTCAATGGAGCATTAAGCCTTCTCAGCACCAAGGGCCTCTCCTCCCAACGAGAAGGAGTCATGGGTCCATCCATGTGTACTCTTTGGTTGGTGGTTTAGTCCCTGGAAAGTCTGGGGATTATGGTTGGTTGATAATGTCGTTCTTCCTATGGGGTTACAAACCCCTACAACTCCTTCAGTCCTTTCTCTCACTCCTCAACTAGGGACTCTGTGTTAAGTTCAATGATTGGCTGTGAGCATCCACCTCTGTATTTGTCAGGCTCCAGGAGATAGCTATATCAGGAAACTTTCAATGGAAACAAAATTATACATTGCACATGGAGTCTATCGCATCATATCAATAGTTTGTCAACTGCTTCTGCATTTAAGCAAGAATCATATACACGTGATTATGAACACATTTGTTCCAATGTCCTCTTAAAGCCTATGTGGCACATAAACGATAGCAGAGAAATCAGGTAAGTTAGGTATATTTACCATTCTTATGTAAATATACCTAACTTTCTCCCTGATACCCATCCTTCATTGACAAACTATAAATTTGATAGCCAGAGCTCAAGTAATCTGTGTTATAGGAAGCTGAAGAGAAAGCCAAGAAAATTGCAGAAATCTCAGCCATGACTCTTGAGTCACTGATATAATCGTATTCTTTTAATTGTCTGCAGAAAAGTAACACCATGATTATTTAAGCAAGAAGTGAACAAGTTTTCTGATTCTCACAGACAAATGTAATCATCCACTTCACCAACTGCCACGGCTCTCCATGAAGTCTCCACCTAGCTGCTAGAAAAACATTTCTAACACAATGATTCTCTCAGCTGGGGAGGAAAACAGTCCAGATGCCAAGAACAATTTAAGATGTGCCATCTCCCACAAATATTTGAAAATTCAGTCATTTCCATCTTTCCATGGATGTTCCTAGGGCAGTATGTGAAAAATGTTCCTGAATTTGGTCTCTCTATTTCCACCCACTCTAGGAATCTGGCAACACTGTCAGCAAGCTCCACTCTAAAATAAGATGCATTGTAAGTTTCAGGCACTGTAAACTTTGTAAGGCTACAGATAAAACTCAGTGGTAGATCCCTTCCAGAGCCACATGCTCAGGCGCATGCCACACACACAGGCACACACACTAGCACACACGCTTGCACACATGCATAGACATGTATACAGGCACACATGTACCCACATGGACTAATACACAGGGGGAGGAACAATATTTTGTAATAGAGGGATTACATGAGGAAGTTTTTCAAACTCTAACTCTATCCATATCTCACAAAGAAACTCTAAACATAATCTTTTTATATCCAGAATAAAGCATAAATGCAAGACATTCTTAAGTGATATAGGATGGATTGAAAGTCTCTTGAGAGGCTTTGCCAAATCCCTACATATACAGATGAGAATGCTTCTAACTAACCATCAGACTTAGTACAGGGACTCCAATGGAGGAGTTAGAGAAAGGACTGAAGTAGCTGAAGGGGTTTCAACCCCATAGAAAGAGCAGTAGCATCAACCAACCAGAATTTCCAGAACTCCCAGGGACTAACCCACCAACCAAAGAACACATATGGGAGGACCATGGCTCCAGCCAGATATGTAGGAGAGGATGACATTGTCTGGCATCAATAGAAGAAGCCCTTGGTCCTGTGAAGGCTCATTTTCCCAGGATAGGGGAATGCCAGGGTGTTGACTTGAGAGTGGGTGGGTAGGAGTGGGAGCACGGCCATAGAATCACAGATAGGGATTGAGGAGAATGGGAGAGGGAGAAAAGGAGATAACATTTTAAATGTAAATACTTGAAATACCCAATAAAAAGGTTGTTAATTAGTAAAAATGAGCCTGTGTAAGATTCTGTGTAAATGAATGTCCAAAAAATAAAAAACAAAAAACAAAGAAAGAATGAAGCTCTCAGAGTAAATTAAATTTTGTAGAAGTTTTTGTAAATATAGTCCTTTAAAGTATAATCTTAGTTTCTGTGTGTTTTCATGGCATACATGAAAGTGCTTATCCATTTGTGTGTGTGTGTGTGTGTGTGTGTGTGTGTGTGTGTATGTGTGTGTGTGTGTGTGTGTGCTTATATCACTTGGTAGTTTGAGAAATAATGATGCAGAAGTTAATGCTGAAAATAAAAACTGTACGGCCCTGAAAACAAAATATTTGCAATTGCTTTATATAGTTTTTACATTTTTAAATATTTGGGTTAAAATCATTATAAATTTGCACACAAGTATACTTCAAATATGCAAATTGTTATAACCCGTTTATCTCTCAAGTTGCTTTGGCCAGTGTTTTTGTCAGAATAGCAACAGAAAGCAAGCAGTGGCCATGATTGAGAACTTAGTGTCTGAAGCAGTTGTAGCTGTGCCTTGAAGCATTACCTTCTATCAAATAGTCTACAGTTCGATTTTTATGTCTTTGTCATCAAAATACATATTTTAACACTCATTTTCTAGGAGTAACTCACTTTTTAATTGGTGCATTAAAATGTTTAATTTTATATGTATAAATGTTTGCCTGCATGTATGTCTGTATGCCACATGAATGTTTTGTGCCCACAGAGGTCAGATGAGGATATCTGATACACTAGAAGTAGAATTACAGCCTGATGTGAGTTACCATGTGGATATTGGGAATTGAACCTGGGAAGAGTAGCCCGTACTCATAACTGCTGAGCCACCTCCAGGATTCTAATGAGAAAGTTGCGTATGCATTTAACTTTAACATTGAAATATGATCATATCCCTTCTTTTCTTCTCTTTCTTTCCTCTAATCCCTACCAGGTTACCACCTTCCAATATAACCAGTTGGAGGGCTCATCCATGGGAGAGGTAATGCTTCTTAGTAGCCATCTCTATTTTTTTTTCTAGGAGTGGGGCCCTTTGTGGTTTTTCCATTCTTTGTTAGCATATCAGTTGATACTGTCACTGTCACTGTTTAGGGCATGTTTCTATAGCCATATTGTTGATATGTGCAGCTTTTCAGTCATTCCTAAGAGAAACAATCTTACAGCAGACTTCCTTTTGCAATCTTTCCTCCCTATTCCATGGTGTTTCCTGAGCCTTGGGTGCAGGCAAAGTGTTCTGTAGGATCTGTTGCAGATGGATTCCCTAGGATCTGTTGATCTCTGCAGTTGTAGTATTCTGTAATGATCTCTGCTGTAAAGAGAAGCTTCTTTGATGGTGTGCATTTTAGTTAGGATTTCTGTTGATGTGAACAAAACACCATGACCAAAAACAACTTGGGGAGTGAAGGGTTTATTTTATCTTTTATAAAAATGTGTTTATTTTCATTTGTATAGTTTATGTATTTACGTTTCAAATGTTATGCCCTTTCCAAACTCTCCTTGCTTCTTTTTTTAAAAATTTGGATGTTGTTATTGGATATTGTTTATTTATATTTCAAATGTTATCCCATGCCTGGTTTACTGTTAATAAACCCCCTATATGATTCCCCCTCCCTCTTCTTATATACCTAGCCACACACCCCTTCCTGGCTACCTGCCCTGATATTTCCCTACACTGGGGAGTCCAGTCTTGGCAGGACCAACGGCTTCTCCTCCCATTGGTGCCCAAGAGGCCACCCTCTGCTACATATGCAGCTGTAGCCAGGGGTTTGTTTGTGTGTTCTCTTTGGATGTTGATTTAATTACTGAGGGGTCTGGTTGGTTGGCATTGCTGTTCTTATGGGGTTGCAAAATACTTCAGCTACTTCAATCCTTTTTATAACTCCTCCAATGGGGACCCTGTTTTCAGTTCAATGGTCAGCTGCAAGCATACGTCCCTGTATTTTCCATGCTCTGGCAGAGCCTCTCAGGAGACAGCTGTATCAGGTCCCTGTCAGTATGCACTTCTTGGCATCCCCATTAGTGTCTGGGTTTTGTGACTGTATGTATATGAGCTGGATCCTCAGGTGGGGCAGTCTCTGAATGGCCAGTCCTTCAGGCTCTGCTCCAAACTTTGACTCCTTATTTCCTACTATGAATATTTTTGTTCCCCCTTCTAAGAAGGACTGAAGCATCTGTACTTTGGTCATCCTACTTCTTGAGCTTGATGTGGTCTATAGATTGTATCATGGGTAATCCAAGCTTTTGGACTAATCAACACTTACCAGTGAATGTATACCATGTATGTCTTTTGTTATTCGATTACCTCAATCAGAAAGATATATTCTAGTTCCATACATTTGCCTATGAATTTCATGAAGTCATTGTTTTTAATAGCTGAGTAGTACTCTATAATTATAAATAAGGCTGCTAGAACATAGTGGAGGAGGTGTCCTTCTTACACTTTGGAGCATATTTTAGGTATGTGCCCAGGAGAGGTATATCTGTGTCCTCAGGTAGTACAATGTCCAATTTTCTGAGAAACCTCCAGACTGATTTTCTGAGTGGATGCAATCCCACCAACAATGGCAGAATGTTCTTCTTTCTACATATCCTCACCAGCATCTGTTGTTACCTGAAATTGTGGTCTTAGCCACACTGTTTGGTGTGAGGTGGAATCTCAGGGTTGTTTTGAATCACATTCTTCCCCTATGACTAAAGATGTTGAGTATTTCTTTAGGTACTCCTCAGCCATTTGATATTCCTCAGCTGAGAAGTCTTTGTTTATCTCTGTACCCCATTTTTAATAGGCTTATTTGGCTCTCTGGAGTTTGACTTTGTGAGTTCTTTGTATATTTTGGATATTAGCCCTCTATGGGATATAACATTGATAAAGATCTTTTCCCAATCTGTTGGTTGTTGTTCTGTCCTAGTGAGAGTGTCCTTTGCCTTACGGAAGTGTTGCAATTTTAAAAATTCCTTTTTGTTGATTCTTGACCTTTGAGCATAAGCCCTTGGTGTTCTGTTCAAGAATTTTTTCCCAGTACCCATGTGTTCCAGGTACATCCCCAGTTTTTCTTCTATTAGTTTGAGGGTATCTGGTTTTATGTCACGGTGTTTTCCTTGACCACTTGGACTTGAACTTTGTACAGGGCAATAAGAATGGACCAATTTGCATTCTTCAACATGCTATCTTCTAGTTGAACAAGTGCCATTTGTCGAAAATGGGGGTACTGAATTTTGTCAAATGATTTCTCTGTATTTAATGAAATGATCATATGTTGTTTTTTCCCTTGTGTTAATTTACATACTGGATTAGATTGATGGATTTCCCTATATTGAACCATCCTTGCATCCCTGAGATGAAGCCTACTTGATTATGGTGAATGATCATTTTGATGTGCTCTTGGAATTGGTTTGTGAGAATTTTATTGAGTATATTTGCATCTATACTCATAAGAAAAATTGGTCTGAAGTTCTCTTTCTCTGTAGGTTCTTTGTTTTAGGTATAAGCATAATTGTGGCTTCTAAGAACAAATTGAGTAGTTTTCCTTCTGTTTCTATTTTGTGCTGTAGTTTGGACAGTATAGTTATTAGCTCTTCTTTGAAGGTCTGATAGAATTCTGTACTAAACCCATCTGATCCTTGGCTTTTTTTTGGTTGGGAGACTTTTAATGGCTACTTCAATTTCTTTAGGGGTTCTAGGACTGTTAAGATGGTTTATCTGATCCTGATTGGTAGCTGTTATCTATCTAGAAAATATTCCATTTCATCCATATTTTCTAGTTTTGTTGAGTATAGGCTTTGGTACTAGCACCTGATAATATTTTTTAATTTCCTCAGTTTCTGTTGTTATATCTCACTTTACATTTCTGATTTTGTTCATTTGGATACTGTCTCTCTTCCCTCTGGTTAGTCTGGCTAAAGTTTATCTATCTTGTTGATGTTCTCAAAGAACCAGATCCTTATTTTGTTGATTCTTTTTATAGTTCTATTTGTTTCTACTTGTTTGATTTCAGCTCTGAGTTTATTTCCTGCCTTCTAAACTTCTTAGGTCTACATTCTTCTTTTTGTTCTAGAGCTTTTAGGTATGCTTTCAAGTTGTTAAATCCACAAATTACTTTTCCAGTGTGTTGGGGTATCCAGGATTTATAGTGGTGGGAAAACTGGGTTCTGATGATGCTAAGTAGTCTTGTTTCTGTTACTTAGGTTCTTGTGCTTGCCTCTTGCCAACTGTACATATATGGCATTAGTTGGTCTTGCTGTCTCTTACTAGAGTTTTTGCCTCCTGTGGTCCTGTGATCCTGTGATCTTAGGAGTGAGAATGCTCTTGGGAGACCAGCTCTCTCTGGACAGGTTTTGGGGCCAGAGTGCTGTGTGTCAGCCTTAGCTCTGGGAACAGATAGAGACCAGCAAGATCCTGTTACAGACTGCCTTGTAGTTCCTGTGTCCTATGTGCTCCTGGAGCATACCTCTTAGGACAGTTATTGGAGCCAAAGTACAAACTCACCTGTGGGCTTAGGAGTGAGAGCACTGTCTTCCCTCTTTCCGCCTATGGTCTCTGAGACATAGATGCAGGGACTGTGACATAAATGCATCCATGAGAACTGGGCTCCCCAAGATTTGGTGATTCTGCATTGTTCTCATTTTTAGTTTTCTGTAATTGTCTCTATTTGCTGTAAAGAAAAGCTCTTTTAATGAAGTGTAGTATCTATCAGTGGATATGTTAGAATTTAGAATTTAGTTAAAAGCATGCTCATCTAGCAAAGTAGCATATAAATTTCTGATGTCTATGACAATGCTGGCCCCAGAAACTTGGCTAGATTTTTACCATCAGAAATGATTTCTTTTCTTGTATGTGGATATTCAGTCCAGTTAGACAGCTGCTGTTCACCACTGATATGTGTGTCATTTATTGCATTTTTATGAATACCTTGCCATGCCACAGGTCACAGTTATGTAAGACTGTTTAATTGCTTCTTTCCCTTGGTAGTTTGTACACTGCTTTCTGAAATGACAGAAGATATATTGAAGAAGGAAGGCTTTCAGGTTAGATAAAGTTTAAATTGTCTGAGTTCTATGTCATAAGTACACAACTCTTTCATTGATTAGATTCACATCTGGAAGGGTCTAGAGTAAAAATGACTAAGGCCAGTCATGCAAAGAAAGTGAGGCAGGGAGAGGAAAAGAGGAATCCAGGTACAGCACCCAAGAGAGCTTAAGTCCATAAGTGGTCAACATAACCAAAATGGCTGGTCAAATTATATAAGGAAGAGTACCTAGGGAAAGAACATCCAATCCTCTGGGCTGTAGAGTTTACAGTAGGGTTGTGGTATGCCAGCCAGGAGGATCCTGTAGCAAGGTGGAACTGAGGGATGATGGGAGAACCTAGTAGCCAGTGCCTGGATGTTAATAGACACCTCAGCTTTTAATACCAAGTTTGAGCTAACATTATCTTCAGAATGTAGTCATGGTAGACAGTGTGTCATTTTGCTGAAAGACATAAAAATAGAAATTAACTAATATTAGCTGTTGTTTACTGTTTGATAGAAAGTACAAAATGTCATCAATGTAAAACATTAATATGATAGCTCATCCTAAGGAAGGTGACCAAGTTCCATGTTAACAAAATACTAGCATAAGACCAGAGTGCGAAAATACATACAGAACAAAGTGATGGCTTTGTCAACTAAGAGTAACTGCTTATAGTCATTTAGTTCTTACTTTTAAAATCGTTTGAATATTCAGTTATTTTATTTGTCTGTGTGTGCACATGATATCCTGGTGAAAGCCAAAAAATAATTTGTATGAACCAGAGGTAGTGAGTGGCTACCACAAAATGATGTATTTAGGCCTCAGCAGGACACATGTGAACTAACATGGATATGCTTGTTTGCACAAGCCTACCAAGGACCAAGCCAGCCGAAGTCTCAACATAGGGACTTGTGATGTTTCCCTTCTAGGTTAGGGAATGTTGGAAATTGGTGACTAATATAGCAGGAAGAACCAGTATATTCAGTCATAAAGTTTCATGCTACGATTGATGTCTCTATGCCCATACAAAATCAGGCTGTGCTAAGTGAGACTACTGGATTTTTTTAAAAAGGAAAAGTTCTGGCCTCAGTGAAAGAACATGTACCTAACCCTCATGAGACCTGAGACCCCAAGGAGTGAGAAAGTCCTGTAGGGTGAGCAGTTGTGGTGACATCCTCTTGGAAATGAGGGAGGAGGTATGGGATAAGGAACTGTTGGAGGGTATACCAGGATGGGGATAACTACTGGACTGTAAAGAAGGAGGAGGAGAAGGAGGAGGAGGAGGAAGAGGAGAAGGAGGAGGAGAACAAGGATGAGGAGGAGGAGGAGGAGGAGGAGGAGGAGGAGGAGGAGGAGGAGGAGGAGGAGGAGGAGGAGAAGAAGAAGAAGAAGAAGAAGAAGAAGAAGAAGAAGAAGAAGAAGAAGAAGAAGAAGAAGAAGAAGAAGAGAAAAAAGAAAAAGTTCATAAAGTTGACAGGGAAAAGTGGTGTGATAATAAAGAAGGACTTAGGGGATACAAATTGAGTATGGATTTGGTCAAAATGTGTGTGTGTCCATACCTAAATATAATAAGAGCAATATACACCAAACCAGTAGCTAACATCAAAATAAATGTAAAGAAACTTGAAGCAATCCTACTAAAATCAGGGACTAGACAAGGTTGCCCACTCTCCCACTACTTATTCAATGTAGTTCTCCAAGTCCTAGCCAGAGCAATCAGACAAGGAAAGAAGGACTAAGGGATGCAAATTGGAAAGGATGAAGTCAAAATATCATGGTTTGCAGATGATATGGTAGTATACATAAGTGACCCCAAAAGTTCCACCAGAGAACTACTAAGCCTGATAAACAACCTCAGCAAAGTGGCTGGATACAAAGTTAACCCAAACAAATCAGTAGCCTTCCTCTACTCAAAGGACAAATAGGTTGTGAAAGAAATTAGGGAAAAGACACCCTTCAAAATAGTCCCAAATAATATAAAATATCTCAGTGTGACTTTACCCAAGCAAGTGATAGATCTGTATGACAAAAACTTCAAGTCTCTGAAGAAAGAAATTGAGGAAGATCTCAGAAGATGGAAAGATCTCCCATGCTCATGGATTGGCAGGATTAATATAGTAAAAATGGCCATTTTACCAAAAGCGATCTACAGATTCAATGCAATCCCCATCAAAATACCAATCCAATTCTTCAAAGAGTTAGACAGAACAATTTGCAAATTCATCTGGAATAACAAAAAACCCAGGATAGCTAAAACTATCTTCAACAATAAAAGGACTTCAGGGGGAATCACTATCCCTGAACTCAAGCAGTATTACAGAGCAATAGTGATAAAAACTGCATGGTATTGGTACAGAGACAGACAGATAGACCAATGGAATAGAATTGAAGACCCAGAAATGAACCCACACACATATGGGCACTTGATTTTTGACAAAGGGGCCAAAACCATCCAATGGAAAAAAGATAGCATTTTCAGCAAATGGTGCTGGTTCAACTGGAGGGCAACATGTAGAAGAATGCAGATCGATCCATGCTTATCACCCTGTACAAAGCTTAAGTCCAAGTGGATCAAGGACCTCCACATCAAACCAGACACACTCAAACTAATAGAAGAAAAAGTGGGAATAGTCTTGAACATATGGGCACTGAGGAAAATTGCCTGAACAAAACACAAATGGCTTATGGTCTAAGATCAAGAATCAACAAATGGGACCTCATAAAACGGCAAAAGTTCTGGACACTGTCGTTAGGACAAAATGGCAACCAACATATTGGAAAAAGATCTTTCCCAATCCTACATCCGATATAGGGCTAATATCCAAAATCTGCAAAGAACTCAAAAAATTGGACTCCAGAGAGCCAAATAACCCTATTAAAAATGGGGTACAGAGCTAAACAAAGAATTCTCAGTTTAGGAATATTGAATGGCTGAGAGGTACCTAAAGAAATGCTCAACATCCTTGGTTATCAGGGAAATGCAAATCAAAACAACCCTGAGATTCCACCTCACACCAGTGAGAATGGCTAAGATCAAAATCTCAGGTGACAGCAGATGCTGGTGAGGATGTAGAGGAAGAGGAGCACTCCTCCATTGTTGGTGGGATTGCAAACTGGTACAACCACTCTGGAAATCAGTCTTGCGGTTCCTCAGAAAATTGGACATTCCACTATCTGAGGACCCAACTATACCTCTCCTGAGCATATACCCAAAAGATGCTCCAACATACAACAAAGACAAATGTTGTTGTAAAAATATAAAAAAATAAAATGCTGTCTTTTACCTCACTAGCTTCAGCACTACAATGCCCCATGATATCTGATTGATATCTTAAGCCTCAGTCAGCAAAGCTTCTTACCTGTTCTGCTCCATCCTATGTCACAATACCGAAGGCCTCTCTCTGAGCCTGGCAGCAATCTATCTAGTCCCAAGGCAGGTTTCCATGCCAGAAACACACATCCTAACTGACGCCCCAGAGCAGCAGCAGCAGCAGCAGCAGCAGCAGCAGCACACTTTCTTACACTTAAATCGCTACATGAAAGAATGCACAACACAATAACCTTTGGCCTAATTGATAAGATATAATTGCCCACCTAAGCAAACAAAGCCTTGTACACATCCATCCCTTAAGAACATTTACAACAACCTGTAATGCTACAGCATGGAATCTTAAAGTCACCTGCCATATTGTGCTGCCACGGCTTCTCTCCCTCTCCCTCCTATCTCTCCCTCTTTTCTGTTACAATCTCCTCCTCTTCCTTTAAACTTCTCCCCTCCCCATCCTTCCTTCTCATTCAATGACAGCCCTCCTTCTATCCTGTACCTGCCCCTCACCTGTAATTTACAAATTAAATGGGCAGAAGGTTCAAGTGAAGTCTCCTGAGTCCTGAGTAAGTGACTAGGCAGCTGTCCTTGGGGCAGTGGAATTAGCATCAAAATACAGATAACTCCAGGGCAAACCACAACAGATGTGCTTCACTATGTTCATAGCAGCCTGATTTATAAGAGCCAGAGGCTGGAAAGAACCCAGATGTCCTTCAACAGAGGAATGGATACAGAATTGTGGTTCATCTACACAATGGTGTACTACTCACCTATTAAAAACAGTGACTTCATGAAATTCATAGGCAGAGAGAATGAACTAGAAAATAGCCTGAATGAGGTAATCCAATCACAGAAAAACACACAAGATATGCACTCTTTGATAAGTGGATATTAGCCCAAAAACTCAAATTATGCAATATGCAATACATGGACCACATGAAACTCAAGTAGAAGTATGACCAAAATGTGGATGCTTCCTCCTTCTTAAAAGGGGGAGCAAAAATATCCATAGGAGGTGAATTGGAGGCAAAGTTTAGAGCAGAGATGGAAGCAACAGCCAGAGTCTGCCCCACATGTGGCCCATATATATACAGCTACCAAAACTAGATAAGATTGAGGAAGGTATGAAGTGCATGCTGACAGGAATCAGTTATAGATCTCTCCTGAGAGCCACAACCAGAAAATGTAAAATACAGAGGCGAATGCTAGCAGCAAGCCATTGAACTGAGAATGAGATTCCTATTGGAGGAAATCATGAAAAGCAAGTGAGTAAGCAGCACCTCTTCATTGTCTCTCTTCCTCAGTTCCTGCCTCCAGAATCCTTTCATATTTGTCTTCTTATCCTGAGTTTCTATGCGGAAGAAGTGTGATATGAAAATATAAAGTGGAAAAAAAAACCTTTTACCCCAAGTTTCTTATGTCATGGTGTTTTATCACAGCAATAGTTACCCTAAGACAAGCATAGGCCCTAGACATCATTAAATAACAAAATTCATCTTTTGTTTTATTTTCTTTTTTTTTTTTTTTCTTTTTTATTTTTTTTTATTAACTTGAGTATTTCTTATATACATTTCGAGTGTTATTCCCTTTCCCGGTTTCCGGGCAAACATCCCCCTCCCCCCTCCCCTTCCTTATGGGTGTTCCCCTCCCAACCCTCCCACCATTGCCGCCCTCCCCCCATAGACTAGTTCACTGGGGGTTCAGTCTTAGCAGGACCCAGGGCTTCCCCTTCCATTGGTGCTCTTACTAGGATATTCATTGCTACCTATGGGGTCAGAGTCCAGGGTCAGTCCATGTATAGTCTTTAGGTAGTGGCTTAGTCCCTGGAAGCTCTGGTTGCTTGGCATTGTTGTACTTTTGGGGTCTCGAGCCCCTTCAAGCTCTTCCAGTTCTTTCTCTGATTCCTTCAATAGGGGACCTATTCTCAGTTCAGTGGTTTGCTGCTGGCATTCGCCTCTGTATTTGCTGTATTCTGGCTGTGTCTCTCAGGAGCGATCTACATCCGGCTCCTGTCGGTCTGCACTTCTTTGCTTCATCCATCTAGTCCAATTGGGTGGCTGTATATGTATGGGCCAAATGTGGGACAGGCTCTGAATGGGTGTTCCTTCAGTCTCTGTTTTGATCTTTGCCTCTCCCTTCCCTGCCAAGGGTATTCTTTTTCCTCATTTAAAGAAGGAGTTAAGCATTCACATTTTGATCATCCGTCTTGAGTTTCGTTTGTTCTAGGGATCTAGGGTAATTCAAGCATTTGGGCTAATAGCCACTTATCAATGAGTGCATACCATGTATGTCTTTCTGTGATTGGGTTAGTTCACTCAGGATGATATTTTCCAGTTCCAACCATTTGCCTACGAATTTCATAAACTCGTTGTTTTTGATAGCTGAGTAGTATTCAATTGTGTAGATGTACCACATTTTCTGTATCCATTCCTCTGTTGAAGGGCATCTGGGTTCTTTCCATTTTCTGGCTATTATAAATAAGGCTGCGATGAACATAGTGGAGCACGTGTCTCTTTTATATGTTGAGGCATCTTTTGGGTATATGCCCAAGAGAGGTATAGCTGGATCCTCAGGCAGTTCAATGTCCAATTTTCTGAGGAACCTCCAGACTGATTTCCAGAATGGTTTTACCAGTCTGCAATCCCACCAACAATGGAGGAGTGTTCCTCTTTCTCCACAACCTCGCCAGCATCTGCTGTCACCTGAGTTTTTGATCTTAGCCATTCTCACTGGTGTGAGGTGAAATCTCAGGGTTGTTTTGATTTGCATTTCCCTTATGACTAAAGATGTTGAACATTTCTTTAGGTGTTTCTCAGCCATTCGGCATTCCTCAGCTGTGAATTCTTTGTTTAGCTCTGAACCCCATTTTTTAATAGGGTTATTTGTTTCCCTGCGGTCTAACTTCTTGAGTTCTTTGTATATTTTGGATATAAGGCCTCTATCTGTTGTAGGGTTGGTAAAGATCTTTTCCCAATATGTTGGTTGCCGTTTTGTCCTAACCACAGTGTCCTTTGCCTTACAGAAGCTTTGCAGTTTTATGAGATCCCATTTGTCAATTCTTGATCTTAGAGCATAAGCCATTGGTGTTTTGTTCAGGAAATTTTTTCCAGTGCCCATGTGTTCCAGATGCTTCCCTAGTTTTTCTTCTATTAGTTTGAGTGTGTCTGGTTTGATGTGGAGGTCCTTGATCCACTTCGACTTAAGCTTTGTACAGGGTGATAAGCCTGGATCGATCTGCATTCTTCTACATGTTGCCCTCCAGTTGAACCAGCACCATTTGCTGAAAATGCTATCTTTTTTCCATTGGATGGTTTTGGCTCCTTTGTCAAAAATCAAGTGACCATAGGTGTGTGGGTTCATTTCTGGGTCTTCAATTCTATTCCATTGGTCTATCTGTCTGTCTCTGTACCAATACCATGCAGTTTTTATCACTATTGCTCTGTAATACTGCTTGAGTTCAGGGATAGTGATTCCCCCTGAAGTCCTTTTATTGTTGAGGATAGCTTTAGCTATCCTGGGTTTTTTGTTATTCCAGATGAATTTGCAAATTGTTCTGTCTAACTCTTTGAAGAATTGGATTGGTATTTTGATGGGGATTGCATTGAATCTGTAGATTGCTTTTGGTAAAATGGCCATTTTTACTATATTAATCCTGCCAATCCATGAGCATGGGAGATCTTTCCATCTTCTGAGGTCTTCTTCAATTTCTTTCTTCAGTGTCTTGAAGTTCTTATTGTACAGATCTTTTACTTGCTTGGTTAAAGTCACACCGAGGTACTTTATATTATTTGGGTCTATTATGAAGGGTGTCGTTTCCCTAATTTCTTTCTCGGCTTGTTTCTCTTTTGTATAGAGGAAGGCAACTGATTTATTTGAGTTAATTTTATACCCAGCCACTTTGCTGAAGTTGTTTATCAGCTTTAGTAGTTCTCTGGTGGAACTTTTGGGATCACTTAAATATACTATCATATCATCTGCAAATAGTGATATTTTGACCTCTTCTTTTCCGATCTGTATCCCTTTGATCTCCTTCTGTTGTCTGATTGCTCTGGCTAGAACTTCAAGAACTATATTGAATAAGTAGGGAGAGAGTGGGCAGCCTTGTCTAGTCCCTGATTTTAGTGGGATTGCTTCAAGTTTCTCTCCATTTAGTTTAATGTTAGCAACTGGTTTGCTGTATATGGCTTTTACTATGTTTAGGTATGGGCCTTGAATTCCTATTCTTTCCAGGACTTTTATCATGAAGGGGTGTTGAATTTTGTCAAATGCTTTCTCAGCATCTAATGAAATGATCATGTGGTTCTGTTCTTTCAGTTTGTTTATATAATGGATCACGTTGATGGTTTTCCGTATATTAAACCATCCCTGCATGCCTGGGATGAAGCCTACTTGATCATGGTGGATGATTGTTTTGATGTGCTCTTGAATTCGGTTTGCCAGAATTTTATTGAGTATTTTTGCGTCGATATTCATAAGGGAAATTGGTCTGAAGTTCTCTTTCTTTGTTGTGTCTTTGTGTGGTTTAGGTATAAGAGTAATTGTAGATTCGTAGAAGGAATTCGGTAGGGCTCCATCTGTTTCAATTTTGTGGAATAGTTTGGATAATATTGGTATGAGGTCTTCTATGAAGGTTTGATAGAATTCTGCACTAAACCCATCTGGACCTGGGCTCTTTTTGGTTGGGAGACCTTTAATGACTGCTTCTATTTCCTTAGGAGTTATGGGGTTGTTTAACTGGTTTATCTGTTCCTGATTTAACTTTGATACCTGGTATCTGTCTAGGAAATTGTCCATTTCCTGAAGATTTTCAAATTTTGTTGAATATAGGTTTTTATAGTAAGATCTGATGATTTTTTGAATTTCCTCTGAATCTGTAGTTATGTCTCCCTTTTCATTTCTGATTTTGTTAATTTGGACGCACTCTCTGTGTCCTCTCGTTAGTCTGGCTAAGGGTTTATCTATCTTGTTGATTTTCTCAAAGAACCAACTTTTGGTCCTGTTGATTCTTTCTATGGTCCTTTTTGTTTCTACTTGGTTGATTTCAGCTCTGAGTTTGATTATTTCCTGCCTTCTACTCCTCCTGGGTGTATTTGCTTCTTTTTGTTCTAGAGCTTTTAGGTGTGCTGTCAAGCTGCTGACATATGCTCTTTCCTGTTTCTTTCTGCAGGCACTCAGCGCTATGAGTTTTCCTCTTAGCACAGCTTTCATTGTGTCCCATAAGTTTGAGTATGTTGTATCTTCATTTTCATTAAATTCTAAAAAGTTTTTAATTTCTTTCTTTATTTCTTCCTTGACCAGGTTATCATTGAGTAGAGCATTGTTCAATTTCCACGTATATGTGGGCGTTCTTCCCTTATTGTTATTGAAGACCAGTTTTAGGCCGTGGTGGTCCGATAGCACGCATGGGATTATTTCTATCTTTCTGTACCTGTTGAGGCCCGTTTTTTGACCAATTATATGGTCAATTTTGGAGAAAGTACCATGAGGAGCTGAGAAGAAGGTATATCCTTTTGCTTTAGGATAGAATGTTCTACAAATATCCGTTAAGTCCATTTGGCTCATGACTTCTCTTAGTCTGTCGACATCACTGTTTAATTTCTGTTTCCATGATCTGTCCATTGATGAGAGTGGGGTGTTGAAATCTCCCACTATTATTGTGTGAGGTGCAATGTGTGTTTTGAGCTTTAGTAAGGTTTCTTTTACGTATGTAGGTGCCCTTGTATTTGGGGCATAGATATTTAGGATTGAGAGTTCATCTTGGTGGATTTTTCCTTTGATGAATATGAAGTGTCCTTCCTTATCTTTTTTGATGACTTTTAGTTGGAAATTGATTTTATTTGATATTAGAATGGCTACTCCAGCTTGCTTCTTCTGACCATTTGCTTGGAAAGTTGTTTTCCAGCCTTTCACTCTGAGGTAGTGTCTGTCTTTGTCTCTGAGGTGTGTTTCCTGTAGGCAGCAGAATGCAGGGTCCTCGTTGCGTATCCAGTTTGTTAATCTATGTCTTTTTATTGGGGAGTTGAGGCCATTGATATTGAGAGATATTAAGGAATAGTGATTATTGTTTCCCTTTATATTCATATTTGGATGTGAGGTTATGTTTGTGTGCTTTCATTCTCTTTGTTTTGTTGCCAAGACGATTAGTTTCTTGCTTCTTCTAGGGTATAGCTTGCCTCCTTATGTTGGGCTTTACCATTTATTATCCTTTGTAGTGCTGGATTTGTAGAAAGATATTGTGTAAATTTGGTTTTGTCATGGAATATCTTGGTTTCTCCATCAATGTTAATTGAGAGTTTTGCTGGATACAGTAACCTGGGCTGGCATTTGTGTTCTCTTAGGGTCTGTATGACATCAGTCCAGGATCTTCTGGCCTTCATAGTTTCTGGCGAGAAGTCTGGTGTGATTCTGATAGGTCTCCCTTTATATGTTACTTGACCTTTTTCCCTTACTGCTTTTAATATTCTTTCTTTATTTTGTGCGTTTGGTGTTTTGACAATTATGTGACGGGAGGTGTTTCTTTTCTGGTCCAATCTATTTGGAGTTCTGTAGGCTTCTTGTATGCCTATGGGTATCTCTTTTTTTAGGTTAGGGAAGTTTTCTTCTATGATTTTGTTGAAGATATTTACTGGTCCTTTGAGCTGGGAGTCTTCACTCTCTTCTATACCTATTATCCTTAGGTTTGATCTTCTCATTGAGTCCTGGATTTCCTGTATGTTTTGGACCAGTAGCTTTTTCCGCTTTACATTATCTTTGACAGTTGAGTCAATGATTTCTATGGAATCTTCTGCTCCTGAGATTCTCTCTTCCATCTCTTGTATTCTGTTGGTGAAGCTTGTATCTACAGCTCCTTGTCTCTTCTTTTGGTTTTCTATATCCAGGGTTGTTTCCATGTGTTCTTTCTTGATTGCTTCTATTTCCATTTTTAATTCCTTCATCTGTTTGATTGTGTTTTCCTGGAATTCTTTCAGGGATTTTTGCCATTCCTCTCTGTAGGCCTCTACTTGTTTATTAATGATTTCCTGTGTTTCCCTAAGTGTGTTCATGTCTTTCTTGAAGTCCTCCAGCATCATGATCAAATATGATTTTGAAACTAGATCTTGCTTTTCTGGTGTGTTTGGATATTCCATGTTTGTTTTGGCGGGAGAATTGGGCTCCGATGATGGCATGCAGTCTTGGTTTCTGTTGCTTGGGTTCCTGCGCTTGCCTCTCGCCATCAGATTATCTCTAGTGTTACTTTGTTCTGCTATTTCTGACAGTGGCTAGACTGACCTATAAGCCTGTGTGTCAGGAGTGCTGTAGACCTGTTTTCCTCTCTTTCAGTCAGTTATGGGGACAGTGTGTTCTGCTTTCCGGCGTGTAGTTTTTCCTCTCTACAGGTCTTCAGCTGTTCCTGTGGGCCTGTGTCTTGAGTTCTCCAGGCAGCTTTCTTGCAGCAGAAAATTTGGTCTTACCTGTGGTCCCGAGGCTCAGGTTCGCTCGTGGGGTGCTGCCCAGGGGCTCTCTGCAGCGGCAGCAACCAGGAAGACCTGTGCCGCCCCTTCCGGGAGCTTCAGTGCACCAGGGTTCCAGATGGTCTTTGGCTTTTTCCTCTGGCGTCCGAGATGTGTGTGCAGGGAGCAGTCTCTTCTGGTTTCCCAGGCTTGTCTGCCTCTCTGAAGGTTTAGCTCTCCCTCCCACGGGATTTGGGTGCAGAGAACTGTTTATCCGGTCTGTTTCTTTCAGGTTCCGGCGGTGTCTCAGGCGCAGAAGTCCTGCTGCTCCTGGGCCCTCCCCCACGGGAGCCCAGAGGCCTTATACAGTTTCCTCTTGGGCCAGGGATGTGGGCAGGGGTGAGCAGTGTTGGTGGTCTCTTCCGCTCTGCAGCCTCAGGAGTGCCCACCTGACCAGGCGGTTGGGTCTCTCTCTCACCGGGTCTGGGAGCAGAGAGCTGCTGCGGGCCGGGATCCGCGGGTGTGGGACTTCCGGTAAACACAGACCGTGCCTCCTAGAGAAATTCTGCTTCCGTGTCCCAAGCTCACCAGGCAGCTTTCTTGCAGCAGAAAATTTGGTCTTACCTGTGGTCCCGAGGCTCAGGTTCGCTCGTGGGGTGCTGCCCAGGGGCTCTCTGCAGCGGCAGCAACCAGGGAGACCTGTGCCGCCCCTTCCGGGAGCTTCAGTGCACCAGGGTTCCAGATGGTCTTTGGCTTTTTCCTCTGGCGTCCGAGATGTGTGTGCAGGGAGCAGTCTCTTCTGGTTTCCCAGGCTTGTCTGCCTCTCTGAAGGTTTAGCTCTCCCTCCCACGGGATTTGGGTGCAGAGAACTGTTTATCCGGTCTGTTTCTTTCAGGTTCCGGCGGTGTCTCAGGCGCAGAAGTCCTGCCGCTCCTGGGCCCTCCCCCACGGGAGCCCAGAGGCCTTATACAGTTTCCTCTTGGGCCAGGGATGTGGGCAGGGGTGAGCAGTGTTGGTGGTCTCTTCCGCTCTGCAGCCTCAGGAGTGCCCACCTGACCAGGCGGTTGGGTCTCTCTCTCACCGGGTCTGGGAGCAGAGAGCTGCTCTTTTGTTTTATTTTCTGTTTAGTTATTTATTTCATTTTTAAAAATATTTTTGTCTAATACACAATGCCACAGGTCATATTCTATATTTTTTCTTTTCTTCTTTTTTATTAATTATTCAATTCGTTATATCTCAAATGATATCCCACTTCCTGACCAGATTCCCTGAGCTCAGTTTGATGGTTGGCTCCAAGAATCCATGTCTGCATTGATCAGTTGCTGGCTGGACTTCCTCAGGGCCTGCTAAACTAGATTCCTGTCAGCCAGCACCTCTGGACCATGGCAACAGTGTTGGGTTTCGTGTCTGCAGATGTGAGGGATTGCCAGGTGGGGCAGTCCCTGCTTGACACTACCTTCAGTCTCTGGTCCACTTTTTGTCCCTGTTCTTCCTTTGACCAGGGATAGTTCTGGGTTAAAAACTTTGAGATTGATGGGTGTCCCTCTCTCTCGACTGGGAGCTGTGCCTATCTGCTGGAGGAGGTCTCTGTAGGCTCTAGCTCCCTCTTCTCTGCGCATTTCAGCTAAAGTCATCCCAGTTGGGTCCTGGGATCCTCACATTCCCTGGTGTCTGGGACCCTCCGGTGTGTAGCCCCAGTTCCTCATCCCCATCCCTGCTGCTACATATTTTTATTCAATTTCCTGATCCTCTGTACCTCTCTCATATCTCCTCCAGATCCTGATGCTGCCACACTTATTTCCTCCCCATTTTTTCTCCCTCCCCGGTCCCCCTTTCACTCCATCTCCAACAATTGTCTTGTTCCCACCTCAATGCAGGACTAAAGCATCCACACCCTGATCTTCCTTCCTTCTATGTTTCATATGACTGTATTCCATACCTTTCTTTTGGAGGTTTGATTGGATGTCAATTACTTATAAATAAAAAAAAAAAACAAATCAAAACCAAATACACACACACACAAAATAAACCAAACACACACAAAAACCAAGAGGGCAAGATTGCTCAGAAAAGTTCCTGATGCCAATTTTTACTACATAAATCTAATCCCTACAGCTCACAAATTAAAAAGAGAGGGTGACTCCACACATACATCCTGGGATTGGTCATGAGGGAGGCCACTACAGTTACGAGTTAAGATAGGGTTAATCTCCTCAGTTGCAGATGATAATAAGATCAACTCTGTTGTGAACTACTGGTTGGGATTTGATATTGTAGACATCTACTTACACTGATATACAGAGGTCATGTCCAAAAACAATATGGAAACCTTTTTTAATTGATTCAGTAGAATTCAGGAGCTTAGCATGACTCATTTTATTAGTCTTCCTTCATGTGTTTCTCTTTTACCTTAGGCTAGCTCATTTCTTTCCCAGTAAGTGTCTTCATTTTAATAATAGATATCCTGTAAGTCTGGGAACTCAAATTGCATTGAAATTCAGCCATTGTCAGAAAAAAAAAGACTATGGGCTTGATTTTGATCAATTGCTTGTGCTACAGGAAATATGGGGCTTCTTGGGGTCATACTTAAATGCCTTCAGGTCATTTATATAGCACTTATGATAGTAATTTGAATCAATAAACTCATTCTTTTCTCTCATCACTTTGTCCAGCAACATTAGGAAGAGTCAATCAACATCATTACGTTTGTTTGTTTTCCAAAAATACTTGAAAGTCTGTAGTGTCACGCAGTGCCTTTCTTCCTGTAAGTGGTTTACTCAAAACATTCAATGGAACTTTGTATACAACACAACTGCTAAAATGCTCCATGAACTGCAGTGATCTCTTTACTATGAGGAATGGAACTATTAGACTCTTTAAACTTATCAGAATAGAGAGCTAGTGCTAGAAACCCCAGAACCAATTAAAATAAACTCTTCCAAAATCTGTTTCTCTTAAGTTACTTTTAGTACAAGAATTTCAGTAAATTTTGTTTTCTAGAATAAAACATGAAGAAAAGATTGTGTGTGTGTGTGTGTGTGTGTGTGTGTGTGTGTGTGTGTGTGTGTGTGAATCTGTTATATATTCTGGACCATGCCTAAACTGACCCCAGGACTTAATTCAGATGACTGAATTACTAACTCAAGTTCACCATGGAGAAGTTTTATTCTTCCTATCTCTTTTTGTTTAGTTTATTCTTTTGTGACTGGTTGACTGAGTCCCTTTAAGGTTAGGAAATAAATAACGTTTTAGTCAGATTTCAAATTCAATTGTCAAGCTCACATAGTAACCTTACAGAATAACTTTCAGACATATATTTCAGTATGAAATAACTGGGTTGGTAGTGCATGTTTATACATTATATATGCACATAGACCTAATATAGTTTTGTTCATAAACATACACACAGTGGCTCAAATGCATGTTGTTTTTTATATATGTGATTTATAATCACATAAAAGGAGCAATAAAGGAAATTGAACAAATTACTCATGGATTTATATTCATTATTATGTACTGTGATTTAATTTGTCTCATAGTGCTTTCTTGAATTAAATCATCATGAAGCTATGAAGAACCTACTGTCACTCTGATTTTAAGCATTCTCTATTAAAAGAGAAATCACATATTGACATTTTACTTTTCTATAGTTACACAGCTACAGTGTTAGCATTACTAATATGGCACTAGAGCAGTTATTACTATCATACAGTGAATATTTTTCTTTGTGTTATGTGAACATACTATCACCACCCTTTGAAGTTAAGAATGATAATGGTCACATGCAATGTTCCATGAAGATAAATATTTCAAATATGGGTCATTTTGCTATGACCTTTTCTTATTCTACAGCAAGTCAGGCAGACATTTGGTTAATCATTCTGAGTGCCTGGTTCTTCAAATCAGTGTAAGACCCCAGGATATCTCATCTTGTTTCATACCTTTAAAATAAAAGAATGTTTTCTTTGTGCATCAGTAATTTTTAGAACTTTAGGGAAATATAACAAAGACCATTCTAGCTATTTAATAATCAAAAGATTAACCTGCTCTAATACAATAAAAATGCTTTATGTGATTTTTCTTCAGACATAAAATACTAAAACACTGCATAAAAATTGATCACTGAACAGAGAGTATACAAAGAAAATATATGTGAAGACAAATATCAGAGTAGGTTAGCTTGACATAACAAAATACAAGACTGTGACTCTTTCATTCTGTGGCTGGACATGTATTGGGCATCACTTCAGTTAGGCTTAAATCTTGGCATCATTTTATGTTTTTACAATGGATAATGTGTCTCCAAGGTTAGAGTCCAGAATCACTATAAATGCCTGGGTTCTGCTTCAAACCACCATTAAATTTCAATGAGAGCACAACATCTCTTTCCTTATGAGTGAGAGCAGAACTCTAGAAAATGCAACACTGTCTCTCCAGTGATATTTAAATTTTACTTAATGTATCAACTAATTAATAGATATGCAACTTTGAATCACTGAAGTTATTCAGAAAAATAAGTTTTTATAAGGTTAAAATTGAAGTATTTTCATCTCATTTCACCCAATAAAAAGATAGTAGATATCTATACATTAATATGTAATTTTGCTATTTTTAATCATGACATTGAAAGTAAATATCTTACTTCTATAGCTGTGTCCTTTTGACTTATGTAATTTCTTTTCTATCCCCATTATTCAATTTATATATTATACTTTCAAAATAAATATATTCATTCAATAAAATAGTAAATTCTGATCGGTCATAAATTTTTGAATTATAGAGATGTTATTTGATTTTTCTTTTTGTATTCTTGGTTCTAATAGCATATTCTATGTAATATAAATTTGCTTAACGTTTCCTGACTATGGATTGAGTGTTATTTTTGTACAGATTTAATTTTTCTGCTCTGGACACCATCTACAGTGTATTAGAACATTGATAATCTATAAGACTTATTTCTCAATCTCCTTTATTATATTAACTGTAAGCATAATGAGCCTAACAATACATATACTAAACAATTTGATAAGGCTATGTTTACTCACCGAAAAAGTTTCCATAAGAGTGGGGAGAGAAATATGTATGTGTCTATTCATATGTATCTGTACAAACTACTTTTATCTTAGATTTCTACAATTCTTTTCTGAAGAAAATAACTGAAAATAGTTTTATATAAATCTACAACTCTGGGACTTCAAAATAATTCATGAGTAAATTGTAAAGTCTATTGGTATTCAAAAGTTGAAGTGAGATGTTGCCAGAGAAATGGTTACTTAGCTACAAAATGGTGAGTGGGATGGAGTTTTATTAATTTGGAACTAGGAGATTCGCCACTGGAAACAGTGATGGTGGAAAGTCAGATTGCACCAGGGATCACTGTGACAGAAATGGTGGCCCTATGAGAAGCTAAAATGTGAGAGCAGAATGAAGACTTGGATGAATTATTATGCTGTCTAAAGCTAGTCATGTTCAACTAGGTGACCTAAAGAGATACTACAGAATACTATAATTATTATGATTTATCTTTTTCATAGTATGAATAGTCATCAGATATATTCATGGCAGATGTGCAAGTCAAACATATAGCAAAGTTTATTCCAAAGACTGAGACTTCCTGTAGAAAGACAGAAATGCAATGTCTCTGCTCTGCTGAGAAGGACATGACATTCACTTGTTTTATGGATTATCAAATAGAGAAATGATGAAATTTTAAATACTAAGGCCAAACTAAAGAGTGGGAGAAGGTATGCCCTTATCTAAATTAAGAAAATGAGATTAATATGATGGTACATGAGCACAATCCCAGCCCGTGGGAGGTGACATAGAGATGGTCAATAGTTTTAGTTCAGCATTAGCTACAGAGAGTTGGAAGGCTGTAAGATTTAGAGGATAAACTCTTTTAAAATTAAATACAAATATTTGCAATATTTATTAATAGTACTACAATGCTTGCATCCCTTATGAAGTTCCATTTTGGTCCAGATATTGCTCCTTTGATTCAGAAGAAAGCAGAATTAATCTAGAAATATATTAGAATTTTTTAATTCAAAAACTAATGCATCAAGGTTTACAAGTACGTAGTTTTCACTTGTTCTTCATACTGTAAAGTCAAAGGTATTTTGAATTTTTAAAGTAAGATGTTTGAAATAGTTTATGTATAATGCCAATCAACAAAATTCTAGGGAACTAATCCACATCAAAGAATGAATTTTTACCTTCCTTTCGATTTTATTGAGAGTGTTTGGAATGATTTGTTCCTGGTTTGTAAGAAGTGAAGCAGGTTGGAATGGAGAGAGTAATTTCTCTTCCAAGGTTTCTGAAAAAGCAGCTTTTAAGTCTTTTCAATAAAGTAGAGTAATAAGAACCATTCTGGACAAACAGAAGCAATATAGAGAGACGCTATAAAATAAAAGAGAAAAGCAGAAAAACAAAGGCTGTTGAACAAAACAGCAGAACAGAAATTTAAAGTTCTCTGATCCTTATTCCTAAATGACAAATAGTAGCACACAGTTCTTTTTCAGACACTCCTTTTGGACTCGGTTTTAATATATTCATGTCCAATGAATGGGAAAAGTATTCTTCATATTTGATGCAATCAAATCAAGTTTCTGAAAGGACTGAGGCCCCATGCTTGTTGCATACAGTGAATAAACACCATCACATTTTCTGCAATGGAGACATTTTGAGATATAAATGTTTATATCTTATCACTATAAGAGCATTGATATTTTAAAATGTGGGGAAAATTTAACATAGATGTGTCTGTTGTAGGACTCCTTTATTAAATTATGTTGGATTTTTTCCCCCTCAGGAATGAAGCCCAAAGCAAAAGTAGTTTCTGTTCTGTTTGCCTGGACTAATAATTGGAACTTTATAATTAACTGCATTCAGTTAGTACATAAATCACAGAAAACAGCTCTACTCCAGACTCTCCTTTGAGAGGAACTCTGCCTCCATTGGCTAGGGTCATTAAGAATGTAATGGCCTTTTAAGCCTGAAATCTAGAAGAGTGAATCAGAGTGTCCTAATGCACTGGTTAATGATGCCTTCGTACTACCAATTACTAGCAAACCCATTGCATTAAAATGAACAGTCTTAGATTAAATGTTAGTGTGGATACAGCAGTTTGTTCATAGCTATATACTGGGAGAGAAAAAATACACGTATTCTTTAGAAAGTAGAACTTGATAAGTTAAATGAATAATTAAATGACTGGTTTAAGCATCTCATGGGATTCTCAGTGAATGTCAAAATATTTAAAAACTTAAATATTTGTAATGTACATTGCATAATTTATAAATATTGTATAATTATGTTATTTTAAATGTGTAATCATTTAATATTACAGTATTGCACCCCAGAAATTTATAATTTAAGCAAGAAAAATGCATCAAAATTGCTGGTTGACTCATTTTATAAAACATTTGACCAGCATCCTTTTAAACTAACTCAGAAACAAAAAAAGGAAAAGGATAAGAAATTGTCATAGCCAAGAAGGTGTAAAGAACTTGTCAGGTAAACATAATGTAGAAAGGCACATGGAATACTAGACCAGACAAAGGGACATTCAGGAAAATCTAAAGCAGTCAAAATAAATTTTGGAGTTTATCTAAATAATGCACTGATGTTGCTTTTTTTTTCATACTGGCCAATATACAGTACTTATTGTTACAGTGTATTTTCCTTCTGTACCACACAACCTGAACCATCTTACCACCATCATGGAGCGGAGATCACCTTAGAACTGAGTAAATGAGCTATACTGGGTTGAATACAGCATTGCTAGCTAGTGCTACAATCAAGGTAATTAGGTTCTTACCACCTTCTAACAGAAGAGAAGAGGGAGGCTCACTATACTCTCAGAATTATATCCACTATTTCATCTCACATTTAAGATAAATATGATCTGAGGGTGGAGAAGGCTAGAGTAAGATAGAAATGAAAACCTACTAAAGCTTGGATTCAATGATGTTCTATCTGTGAGTCCATTACCAGCAGGGGATGAGACATTGTAGCTATGAATCTATTTTTGAGTTGTTTATGCTGCTACAACCAGGTCCAACTGATTCGTTTAAAAGGTCTGACTTCAGTGATTGGTTTCCTTTGGAAACATAAAGTTGATCTAGATTGTCAACTCAATCTGGAATGAACTGTGTGACATTACTCTGGTTGGGTCTGTGAGGACTTTTCTTGGAGATATTAAGAATAGAAGAATGCCCTCCCACACAGAAGATGGCACCTTCCAGATTGATCCAGATAAAGAGAACTCTGAGGAGAAAAGAAGTACAGTTTGTTTGCCTGCCTCCTGCCTTTACTCCTTGACTATATAAGTGATATTGCTTCAGCTCCCTCCAACACCAGCCTCTGCTGACATAAGAAGCCAATTTTGTCTGCCTTTATTTTTTAAATAACATAAATCATTTAATGGAGCCTTGCTTACACTTACAGAGGGTTGACCCGTTCTATGTCAAAGAACCACTAACACATCTGGAATTCCCAAGTTCCTCTCTCTCATACTCTGGGGAAATTTTGAGGTTGAATACCCATTATGATCTCAGATATATGTTGAAAGTTCAATAATATTTTTCTTCTCTTTTTTATTGGCTCTTTTATGTATTTACATTCCAAATACTATTCCCTTTTCCAGTTTTCCCTCCAGAACTCTCTATCCATTCTCTGTCCCCTGATTCTATGAGGGTGCTGCTCCTCCAACATACTCACTCCCACATTACCAACCTGGCATTCCCCTACACTGGGGATTCAAGTCTTCACAAGACTGAGGGTCTTTACATCTATAGTCAGACAATGCCATCCTCTGCTGCATATGTGGTTGGAGCCATGGGTCCTCCATGTGTTTTCCTTAGTTGGTGGTTTAGTCCCTGGGAGCTCTGGGGGATCTGGTTGGTTAATATTTTTATTCTTCCTATGGGGTTGAAAACCCCTTCAGTTCCTTCAGTCTTTTCTCTGATTCCTCTATTGGGATCCCAGTGTTCACACCAATGGTTGGCTGTGAGCATCTGCCTCTGTATTTGTCAGGCTCTGGAAGAGCCTGTCAAGAGACAGCTATAGCAGGCTAGAGTAGGTAAGCACTTCTTGGCATGCACAATAGTATCTGGGTTTGGTGACTGTATGTGGGATACCCCAGGTGGAATAATCTTTGGGTGGCCTTTCCTTAAGTCTCTGCTTCACACTTTTTCCCTGTATTTCCACTGGACAGGAGCGATTCTGGATTAAAATTTTGGAGATGAGTGGATTGGCCCATCTTCCAGATGGGAGCCTTGCCTGACCTCTGGATATGGTCTCTACAGGTTCTTGCTCCGGTATTTGTGGCATTTCAGCTAATCTCATCCCTGTTGGGTCCTGGGAGATTCCTGCTTTCCTGGCATCTGGGACTTGCTGGTATCTACCCCCAGTTCCCCATTACTCATTACTACACACCTTTGTTCAAATTCCTGACCCTCTAATATCTTCTCATTCTTCTCCCATATCATATCCTCTCCCCTATTCTTACCCCTTCTCCTCCTCTCTTCCATCTAAGTCTCTCAAACCCTCTATCTCCTATGAGTATTTTATACCCCCTTTTAATAAGTAATGAAGCATACACATTTTGGACTTCCTTCTTCTTGAGCTTCATATGAGCTGTGATTTGAATCTTGTGTATTCAGAGCTTTTGGGCCAAGATCCACTTATCAGTGAGTGCATATCATGTGTGTTCTTTTGTGACTAGATTCACTCACTTAGGGTATGCTGTATTTCTGTTCATTTGCCTAATAATTTCATGAAGTCATTGCTTTTAATAGCTGAGTAGTAATTCATTGTGTAAATGTGCCACATTTTCTGTATCCATTCCTCTGTTGAAGGACATCTAGATTCTTCCCAGCTTCTGACTATTATAAATAGGGCTGTTATGAACATATTGGAGCATGTGTCCTTGTTTTATGTTGGAGCATCTTTTAGGTATATGCCCAGGAGTGGTATAGCTGGGACCACAGTTAGCACTAGATCTAATTTTCTGAGGAACCAAAAGACTGATTTCCAGAGTGGTTGTACTAACTTGCAATCTCACCAACAATGGAGGAGGGTTTCCGTTTCTCCACATCCTCACCAGCATCACTTGAGGTTTTTGTCTTAGCCATTCTAACTCTGTCAAGTGAAAACTCGGGATTGTTTTGATTTGCATTTCTCTGATGACTGAAAATGTGAAACATTTCTTTAGGTGCTTCATGGCAATTTGATATTCCTCAGTTGAGAATTCTTTGTTTAGCTTTGTACTCCACTTTTAAATAGGGGCATTTGGTTCTCTAGAGTTTAACTTCTTGAGTTAGGATTGGTCAGGATCTTTTCCCAATCTGTTGATTGCCATTGTGTCCTCTTGACAATTTCCTTTGCCTTACAGAAGCTTTGCAGTTTTATGAAGTTCCACTTGTAGATTGCTGATCTTAGAGCATAAGCCCTTAGTAGACAATCAGAAAGGCAGATTAGATAGTAGATAAATAGATGGTAAGTGTATGAGAGGTAGTTGATAGATACATAGGTGATAAATGTAAGATAGATGATGGATTTATAAGAGATGGATGGATAGATAAAAGACGGAAAGATAACATCACCTAATATCTTTATATAAATTCTTACCAATAGATAAAGATGTATGAACTGTTACAGAAACACAGAAATTATTTTTATTATTATATAGCTGTTTGTTAAAACAAAAAAACTTTTATAGATAAAGGCTTTCTTAAAGCTAAGCTATTAATTTAAAATTACTGTAGACTGTAATTTTTCCCAAACTACTAAGAAACAGAAAATTGATGAGTATACATAAAAAAGGCAACACTTTCACACTAATAATATAAAACAAAACATTAAATTTAATAAATCAAATATGGGAAGCATATAAGTTATTTTGAGATTGATTATTAATTAGCCCTATTTAGTGTGAGTTTTCACTTTATTCTACATACTATAAAATGCTAGTTATTGCATATTAGAAAGTATGTCATTTTAAATATGTGTTGTTCTTCAGGGAAAATCTGTTGGTACAATTTTAGTTATACACAGAAATCAAAATTAGCAAGTTATTTTATAACACAATCCCTCCATGAGGCTATTGGTAGTGATAATTTTATAAATACAGTTCAATAAAATTTATGACAATGAAATAAATAATGTGGTTACTATTTTTCTGTAGTATTTATAGTACTTTATAAAAAATACTGTATATTTCTATTGTATAGAAAGATAAATAATTTGTTGAACTTTTTGTTAAATATGTTCTATTAGCTATAAAACAATATGTAGTTATCTTAATTTTTATCCAATGAATATTTAAAATATTGCCTCGTATAGAGATGCAAATGTTTTATAAAATATAAATCTGTTTAATGTTAATATTTTCTGAATTAGTTATATGTCCTGATATAATGATAAGAAATAATACCATTTTAAAGCATAAAACTGTATTAAAATTCAAACACTAAGTATGGTTAATTTACATATTAATGAGTGTATTTTCTTTATATTCATAGCTAATACTGGAACTCAAATATCTGTGTAGTGTTAACCCCTCACTGCCACATGTTTGAGAACATGTTACATGAGTATCTATGTGAACACTGTAACATGAAAGTTAGAGACAAACTTTCTGAATAGAATGAAGAGCTGCATTACTCTAATATTCATACTGTCTGCACAATAAAACTTCAACATTCTTATAAATTGCTATAAAGTGGCAAAGGAACAAGAACAAATAATTTAGCAACAGCAAATGATCCATCTCCTGAGGCTGTGATGACAAGAGCTTCCACAAGGCTGACAGCTGCAAATGTGAAACCATGTCAAATCCTATGCTGTTGAAGTGTCATTCACATTATTGTCATTAACGGTTTTTAACAATTTTGCTAAGTGCATCCCTAAATATATTTTCCTCAAATGTAAGAGCCTATGAAATCAGGCATATTCTTATGTTTAATTGGTAGGACCATGGTTTTCTGGATTGTGGACTGGTAGAAATAGTTAATATTTACTGAGTCATACATATTAAAATATACTGTTAATAAGTTAGCTTGCACCTTTCTCCTACTATGTCAGTTATATATCATTGTTAGTAACTCATAATGTAGTAGCTTAAAGCAACAAATATTTAATATCCTATAGACTCTCTGAGGGTCAAGTATTTAAGAATCGTTTTGTCCGTAGCTCTGCTTCAGGGGACCTTATGAAATGGAAGTTCATTTGCTATCTGTAGCTGTAGTCATCTAAAGCATGGCTAGAGAACTTGCTTCCCAGCTGGCTCACATGACTATGGGAGGATGATTTGTTCCCTGGTTGAGTGCTGAATGTGTAGTACTAAGAGCTGCTTATGGTAAGGTTTTTCCAGAGTGAGCAGTGGGGTGTGTGTGTGCGTGTGCGAGTGCAGGTTGTGTGTGCGTGCGTGCGTGCATGCGTGCGTGCCTGTGTGTGTATGTGTGTGTTTGTGTGTGTGTGTGTGTAAGAAGAGAGAAAAGAGAAACAGGGAGACCTAGAGACAGAGAGCGAAAGACAGAGATTGAGACAAAACAGAAAGACTGGCAGTCAGAGAGACAGAGACTGAGTCCCAGACAGAGTCAGAGATAGAATCAGAGACTGAGAGGCACAGACACATAGAAACAAAGGGACAAAGCTAAAGAGCAACCTGGCATGCAAGAGAAACAAGAAAAATATTCAGTCTTTAGATATAATGTTATATCTATTGACTTTCTATCTATTTTGCCACTATCTAGGGGGTCACACAGCCTAGAGATATATGATGTATTTTTTTTATTGACTTGAGTATTTCTTATATACATTTCGAGTGTTATTCCCTTTCCCGGTTTCCGGGCAAACATCCCCCGACCCCCTCCCCTTTCTTATGGGTGTTCCCCTCCCCATCCTCCCCCATTGCCGCCCTCCCCCCAACAATCTAGTTCACTGGGGGTTCAGTCTTAGCAGGACCCAGGGCTTCCCCTTCCACTGGTGCTCTTACTAGGATATTAATTGCTACCTATGAGGTCAGAGTCCAGGGTCAGTCCATGTATAGTCTTTAGGTAGTGGCTTAGTCCCTGGAAGCTCTGGTTGCTTGGCATTGTTGTTCATAAGGGGTCTCGAGCCCCTTCAAGCTCTTCCAGTTCTTTCTCTGATTCCTTCAACGGGGGTCCTATTCTCAGTTCAGTGGTTTGCTGCTGGCATACGCCTCTGTGTTTGCTGTATTCTGGCTGTGTCTCTCAGGAGTGATCTACATCCAGTTCCTGTCGGTCTGCACTTCTTTGCTTCATCCATCTTGTCTAATTGGGTGGCTGTATATGTATGGGCCAAATGTGGGGCAGGCTCTGAATGGGTGTTCCTTCTGTGTCTGTTTTAATCTTTGCCTCTCTATTCCCTGCCAAGGGTATTCTTGTTCCCCTTTTAAAGAAGGAGTGAAGCATTCACATTTTGATCATCCGTCTTGAGTTTCATTTGTTCTAGGCATCTAGGGTAATTCAAGCATTTGGGCTAATAGCCACTTATCAATGAGTACATACCATGTGTGTTTTTCTGTGATTGGGTTACCTCACTCAGGATGATATTTTCCAGTTCCAACCATTTGCCTACAAATTTCATAAAGTCATTCTTTTTGATAGCTGAGTAATATTCCATTGTGTAGATGTACCACATTTTCTGTATCCATTCCTCTGTTGAAGGGCATCTGGGTTCTTTCCAGCTTCTGGCTATTATAAATAAGGCTGCTATGAACATAGTGGAGCACGTGTCTCTTTTATATGTTGAGGCATCTATTGGGTATATGCCCAAGAGAGGTATAGCTGTATCCTCAGGCAGTTCAATGTCCAATTTTCTGAGGAACCTCCAGACTGATTTCCAGAATGGTTGTACCAATCTGCAGTCCCACCAACAATGGAGGAGTGTTCCTCTTTCTCCACATCCTCGCCAGCATCTGCTGTCACCTGAGTTTTTGATGTTAGCCATTCTCACTGGCGTGAGGTGAAATCTCAGGGTTGTTTTGATTTGCATTTCCCTTATGACTAAAGATGTTGAACATTTCTTTAGGTGTTTCTCAGCCATTAGGCATTCCTCAGCTGTGAATTCTTTGTTTAGCTCTGAAACCCATTTTTTAATAGGGTTATATGATGTATTTTAAGAAACTTCAAGTACCTGAACCTGGGTTGCAGGGATGACAGCTGAAGCCTTGATTCTGTTCCAGATCTCAAGCTTTTTAAAATATGCCCCATTCTTTGTAAACATATTGCAACCTGGTATATATGGATGAGAATTTTTCTAACATCTTAGTTTATAAAGCAACAGGAGATAGTAATTGTAATCCTTATATTATTCCTAAAATTTGATGGAATATCAGTACTGAAAAAGAACACAATATTCTTCCTATAAATAAAGTTTTTGTTGGTAAATTTTAATCAAATATCATGAAATCATGCATAAAGCAGTCTTTATTTAAGGATAGTCTATTACTACCTGATCACTAAACAAACATACAAAGCAATCACTTAAGAGTAATTACTTAAACACGTAGCATTCAATTAGATAAGCTAAAAAGTTATGAATTACCTACTATCACTGAACAAATCTAATTTCTGAAAATTGTTAGCCATATAATTATTGTGCTACTAAAATATTCATCAGCTAATTATTTCTTATAAGGTCTTAGTAATTTATCAGAAATATCACATTGTTCTGGGCTGGAAAAGGTCAAGTTGTTTTAAATGCAATTATTTAAAAACATACATGAAGTGATTGACAGCTGCAAACTCTGAAATTTCCCTTGAACAAAAAATTAAAGAACTAGCTATCCAGAGCTTTATTCAAATGTATGCTTTAAGGTATAATACTTAAGAACTAGCAAGGTCATTGCAAAACAAAGCAAAGTAAATAACCTTCAAGGATTTGTGGCATTACAATAGCAATTTTGAAAAAACAAGCAACACAATAAAAATTTCAACCTAATGTTTCCAAACCATGTGTTTCTTATATTGCCATGTTCCACTGGTACACTGATTTCCACTATGGGGAATTTTTTTTAAAGAACAGGTATGAGCTGTTTCAAGAATTCAATAACCTGGCAGCCTGCGCATCATGATGGTTAGAGTCATGCTAATCATTTCGGAAATAATCCGGATATCATTTTATGATGCCTGTGAGAGTGGAAGTGGCAGTAGTTCTATATTGTTTTAAATCCATAATTAAGTAATTGAACTTGGAACAAATATCTAATACTTCCGTTTTAATTAACATTTCACTGCGAAGCTATAGTACTAACTGAAAACAGTTTTCTGCACAGAGTCAATTATATTATGCACTACTAAAGTAATAAAATGTTTTACTAATCAAACATTTATGTTGATCAGACATTTTTATGCAGTAGCAATTAGAAGAAAAGGAATCAGGTTACCAGTGATGAATGTTCTTAATTAGACTTAAATATATCCAGATTAGTAATAATTTGTATTCCTATTTATAATTCTCTGTCCTTAAAGAAGTTGATATCATATTAAGGAGTCATTGAAATATTTCAAAGATTCTACCTCAGAAATAACAAGTTCATTTGTTACTCTACTGTGATTATTTGATTTTATTTGTAGAATGGCCAGATTTATTTAGATAGCAGCACAGTTTTGTTCCAGCATAAAGCATTATGAGTTATAAAGTGTTAGAAATCTTGTTTGCATTTTTAATTTAGAACATTATTTGGCTCAGGTTACAGATACAATAAAAACATCACTGAAGTACTCATAAATATTACAGAAAGTAATAGGTAGTATTCATCTCTATGATACACAAGGTACACATGAACAATCTGCCAGCATCCTCTGTGGTAAAAGGATGAGTAGCCTCTAGCTGCAAGTGAAAACTCTTGGTTCATTCAGAATTTTTTTTTCATTTTTAGATATGAATGTTTTGTAAAAAGACACAAAATATTTTCCTTCAACAGAATTTTATAATTTCTTGCATTTTGGCATTTATATCTTTTCTTATATGTCAAACTAATACATGAGAAAGAAACACTTCACATTCCAGAAAAACATGTTAAATTTTCTCAGATGTGTTTGTTTATATATTTATGCAAATATACATGGCATATAGACATACAGATGGTAGATAGAGACAGAGAGAGAGAGAGAGAGAGAGAGAGAGAGAGAGAGAGAGAGAGAGAGAGAGAGAAAGAAATAGAAAGGTATAGGATATGAAGAATATGAAATTAGAACAGGACTCTCTAGTAGCCCAGTGAGTTCTGATACCACGGAGAACACAGAACAGGAAAGAACTATAGGAATATGTCCACTGAAACACCCAATAAAAATGTCTATGTGAAATTCATCACTTTATGCAAATTATTTTTTTAAAAAGAATTGGTAGTGAGGAAGAATCAACCATGACTACATAAGAACACACAGATGAAACTGACAGATGCAATGTTTAAAGAAAAAAAGAAAATTTTAGAATGCCTGTCACTCATGTGAATTATAAACTTAAAGAAGAATAAGTACATTTTGTGGAATATTAGAAATGCATTTTGTTTTCTGACTTTTTAAAATTAACATTCATGTAAACATTTTTGGGGTGCAGATGCTAGATTAAAAGGTCTTAACATGTTTCAATTGTGCTTTATTATAAAACTAAATAAAATAAAGAAACAACAAATTGAAGAGACTAAGATAACTTGTCCCTCATGTGACATTGTCAGAGTAACTCTGTCTAGACTTTTTCTTCATAAAATGTTCTTAGTAACTTACACAAGAACTAAACAGAATTTAAATTAGGTTCTGAAGAGTACAGTGCAAGTAGAGGGAAAGAAAGATGAAAACAAAATAAATGCAGCATAATAAAGTATTAAATTTGGAAAAATTTTCAAAGCATTCACAGATATTAATAGGTATATAGAAGCAAATAAATCACATGCATGAATAAATATGGATAATGTAGATTTCAAAGAGACAAAATAAAAAATGTTTCCGTTTGAAAACATTCATCAAACATATAATACATTTGTAAGACTCTTTATTATAAAAAACAGTGAGAAAATTTCCATAGACTAAATATATAAAAATATATGTCAGTTTCTGCAGGCAATGTAAGCATAAAAAAGGAATATTATGAAGAATTTCTAAAACAAATGTATATTTTTTCATTAATTTATTCACTTTACATCTGAATAGCAACCTCCCTCCCTCCTTTCTTTACAATTCTACCCTTACAAATTCCTCCCTCCATTATCCCAACCCCTGTTCCTCACAGAAGAGGAATTCCCCATTAGGTGCTCCATCACCCTGTGACATCCAGTCCTGGCAAGAAACAATGTTTTAACTGACTCCAGCTAATAAACCTAAGTTGAGATAAATAGAAAAAAATACAACATATCTATATTTAATGATGATTCAAATCTATAATGATAAAGTATTTGTCAATGTCAGTCCTAGATAGTTGTGTTTAAGTATATTTAAGAATAAGTCACAGCTGAAGCATTTGGAATGAGAATTGTTCCAATTCTCAATTGTTCCAAGGCTCAAATATTTGAAGGTTTGATCCTTGGTGGTTGGAACTGTTTGGGAAGGATGTAGGGTATGTTTTACTCTGGGTGGGCTTTGAGGTTTTTAGAAGCCCACATCATTTCTAGCTAACTCTAGGTCAATCTTTGTCTCATGCTTATGGATCAGATGTGACCTGTCAGTTTCTACTCTACTATCATGCTGCCTGGTAGCTGCTATGCTCCGTACCAGGAAAATTATGAACTCTAATCTTCTGTAAATGTGAGCCCTCAAATTAAATTCTTTCTCCAAAAATTCACTTTGCCCTCATGTTCATCCTGTCAATAAAATTGTAGCTAAATCACAAGTTGGTTCTAGATAGTGTGCGATTTTCCTGGCAAACCTGTCCACGATATTTTTTGGAGAAATATAGAAGATTTTAGGACATTGGACTTGCTATTCAGTCCAATGTTTTAAGCATGTCTTAATGGGCCACCCTAGTAGAAGCTTAAACGCCAGTAGTACAGAGAGCATTTTACAATTTGGAGGCCAAGTTTAGGAGGTCTCAGAGGGCAACAATACTAACAAGAGAAGAATTGCTAGAAGCAATTTTTGGGATGTTTTAGCACAAAGTATAGCTGTAATTTGCTCTTGTCCTAAGAATGTTAAGATTGAACTAGAGTTTGAGCTAATATCATTGACAAAGAAGATATCAAAACAGTCTAATCTTGATAGTATTATGTGGCTATTTAGTGATCAGTCTTGTGAACATTGACTATGAAAAGGAGCTACTTGGGGAAAAATACAAAATGCACAGTTTGAAGAGAAAAAGAGGACCAGGAAATGTAATGTAGGACTCTTGGTTTGGACTTAAAGAGATAAGAAATAAAATAAGGGAGCGGTGTCCTTAAGGTCAGACCCTACTGAGGTATCCCTGACAGTTGTGGGACTAAAAAGCCTAAGGACTTTCTTGTTCCTAAAGATCAACAACAATCTTTTGCTATGAAAATGCATTTGTTATATGCAAAGCAAAAGTGTGTGCAAATGTAATTCACGGGATCAGAGGTGGCCAGGTGCCGTATAAAGCAAGCAGCAGATTCAGCTATATGACTTTGACTTTAAACTCATAAAGAAAACAAGAATATAGGGGTGGTGGAATGCTCTGATGCTTAGCAAAGCTTCTGCATTCTTGGGTACATTGGGAGTTCCTGTTTCAAAGATCAGAGAGACCACTGTGTCATTCAGGAACTAAAGCCTGGATTGTATTAGAGACTAGATGTTCAAGGTACCAGAGCCATGGCACCACAGACTGCCTAGGACAGCTGCTAACAGGGTGTGGAGCCAGCCAAGAAGAGAAGTATGTTTCAATCAGCAAAGCCAGAAAGGTGAAACCAGCTAAATCCTTTCACATCTGAAAGAAGTTACAGAATTTGGAGTTTGTCCTGGGTTTTGTTTTAATTTTGGTCCAGTATTTTCACACTATGCCTCAATCCCTTCTTTTATAAATTTTGTGTGATGTTGTTTGTTGGAAATATGTAATTTGCATTTTGATTTAAAAGGAGTTTGCAATTAGAAATTGCCATAAGTCTCAAAGGACATTTTGTACTTCTAAATAATCTCAATACTGAAAAGCAACAGGAAGACGACTAAATACGTTGGTTTCTTTACATAGCAAGAGAAAAGTTATTAAGGCACTAGCATTGAAAATAAAACAAAACAAAAAACTCTACAAGCTGGCTCCAAGCAGTCTGAGCTCAGGGAACCTGGTTGGGGAGCCGGTGGTGGTGGTTGGGGCACTGGAAGAATAGAAGGAGATTGCAACCCCATTGGAAGAACAACATAGGCTGGCCTGACCACCCAGTTCTCCCAGAGTCTAGACCACCAACCAAGCAATATACCTGGAGGGATCCATGGCTCCAGATATGTATGAAGCAGTGGGTGGCCTTGCCTGACAGCAACTGGAGGGGAGGCCCTTGGTCCCAAGGAGCTCGATGCCACAGCATAGGGAGATGCTGGAGCGATGGGGCAGGATAGTGTGGATGGGTGGGGAAGCACTCTCATACAGGCAAATAGGAGGGGGAGGGCAGATGTGGGATTGGGACAGGGGCGGGGTGACTGGAGGAGGGGTAATGGGGAAATGGGATTTCATGGGATAGGGGTTGGTGCAGGGTGTAACCGGGAACTGGGATATCATTTGAGATGTAAACAAATGAAATGATAAATAAAAAAATGAAAAATAAAAAACTCTAGAAGTTAAGATCATTCAATAGCTCCAAATTGTATATGACTTTTGTATCTCTTACATCTGTCTCAATAAAGAAAATCAAGAGAAGAAAGATGACAAGAAATTTTTAGAACAAAAGAAACTAAGAAAAAGATGACATCTAAGTCTTGAAAATAAAAAAACATATTCAAAAAACATTCACAAATCAAATGAAACATCTACGGGTACCTGATAATATAAAGTTATCAATAATATTATAGCTTTCAAAATGTCATTTTGTATATAGGGAAAGTCATGTACGTTTCGCATTGACAGGATTTGGGACTATCACAAGAGATAGTTAATGTATTTGGCATACTTAATATACCTAATGAAAACTAAATACTATAATGAAAATTCATAGATTAATGCTAAATTAGGAAATGAGGATCTGAATTACCATCAATTATACACACACACACACACACACACACACACACATACACACACACACACACACACACTACTGTTTCAGTTACTCTTTAATACACTTTGCACAGGCAGGAAGATACTTCTCAAAACACTCAGAAACAATTAAGAATCCTCATGACAAATTAGAAATGTATTCATATGGAATAACTCATGGCATATTCTGCTAGAATTATTGAGTAAATTAAGGAAAGTTACCTGTCAATAGAGGAAGTTATAGTTCATGATCTGGGAAGTGGCTCAGAAGTTAAATAATACATATTATTTTTCCAGAATAGTCAAAATCAATTCCTACCTCACCAACTCAAGCTGCAGGAGACCTTCAACCTCTGCTCATGATGATATGCATGTGTGTAAGTTTGTGTGCATGCACATATAAAAACACACAAACATATACATATTAAATATAATAATATTTTAAATCACATTTCAAATAATAGTAACAAAACTCAAAAGTTATTTCAAGGTAAGTGCATTGAATTGAAAACACATGAGTCCAGAACATTTATTTATATGTGTTGACGATATACTATATTTATGAAGTTTTAAATAAAATATTAAGTGGTGTATTAAGCAAAACACAAACAAAGGCATTACAAGGGCACTTTGAATTATTAAAAGAAAATATTTCAAAAGACTGAGCTAAAATGTATTAGGCTAGTAAGTTAAAATATTCAATGTTTTATAGGACAATAGTCAATATTTATTCTGCAGATCTCATGCTTTCTGAGGACAAAACCTGGAATTCTCTTTTTGTTGATGATCATGGATAAGATTAAAATGTGTAGATAAAAATTTAAGTAACAAAGATTACTTAAACAAAAAACCCTAAATAATATAATTAATTATAATAATAATTATAGTTTATAATACCTAGGAATATGTTATTATATGGTAGAATTAAAATAGATTAAATAGAAAAGATAAAACAAGGATAGTTATCCATTTATTTTTATAAATTTTCAGATCATTCCTTGGAGGGTACATGGTACATAAAAAAAAAATTTAAGGCCTTCTAAGACAAACTGTAATACTAACATAAAATACATATTTTAATGTAATCTGTGTAAAAACTATGAAATTTCTAAAACTGACCAGAGAGTATCTTAATGGTATAGAGGCATTGTAATGAGAATGCCTGACTAATTTTCTAAAAGGAAAATCTATTAAATTGGTTTCATTAGATTTAATACATCTTATCCAGACAATGAAAAAAAAAAACAGCAAAATAGTAGCCAAAACTTTAGAGACAATGCTTATGTTACCTATCTCAGCAGACTCACATAAAATTATAATGAACTCACAGAAATCAATTGTTACAAAAAGCAAACACAAATGAAACAGACAACAACAGTATATGAAACATCTCAGAAAAGAAGATAAAAGACAATTTGTAAGCAAATTCAACTCCATGCAATGTCCTGAGTCATGCAGGAAACGAAGCAAAGATTATGCTTCCCTCAATATTCACCAGGAAGATGAAATAAAGAATGCTGCAATTGGGATGTAAAGCGAACGAAAGAACGAACAAACAAACAAACAAACAAAATTTTTTTTCCCATCTTTATTAAATTGGGTATTTCTTATTTACATTTCAAATGTTATTCCTTTTCCCTGGTTTCCCTGGTTTCCAGGTCAACATCCCCCTAATCCCTCCTCCTCCCCTTCTCAAATGCCCCCCCCCCCCGGAGCTGGGGACCGAACCCAGGGCCTTGTGCTCGCTAGGCTGAGCTAAATCTCCAACCCCTCAAACTTTTTTTTTTTTCAGAAAGACACCTGTTTATTTATGAATTATCAAGGCAATTCCCACACAATTGCAGCTGCGCTTTAATAAGTTCATTCATTCAATTAAATGTAGGCAAGACTTAAACATGACCAACACTGAATAATTCTCAGTCCTCTTTCCTTTTCAGTAATATAGACACAACCAGGAAGTAACTTTGTCATATTTCATCAAGGAATAAAATGTCTAAATCCTGAAATCCCAGTTCAGCCATAAACCAAGCTCTCACTGTATAAAAGGATCCTATTTCTGTGATAATGGAAACTCCTCATTGCCTGCGGGATAATGTGAAAGATCCTTTTTCTTTTATTTTATTGGATATTTTCTTTATTTACATTTCTTTTTTTTCTTTTTTTTTTTTAGAGGTTTATTTAAATTTATTTATCCGCGGGTGTGGGACTTCCTGTAAACCTCAAACTTTTTTTTTAAACTGCTGCCAAATTTAAAATGTAGGACCCGCGGATCCCGGCCCGAAGCAGCTCTCTGCTCCCAGACCCGGTGAGAGAGAGACCCAACCGCCTGGTCAGGTGGGCACTCCTGAGGCTGCAGAGCGAAAGAGACCACCAACACTGCTCACCCCTGCCCACATCCCTGGCCCAAGAGGAAACTGTATAAGGCCTCTGGGCTCCCATGGGGGAGGGCCCAGGAGCGGCAGGACACCTGCCTGAGACACCTCCGGAACTTGAAAGAAACAGACCAGATAAACAGTTCTCTGCACCCAAATCCCATGGGAGGGAGAGCTGAACCTTCAGAGAGGCAGACAAGCCTGGGAAACCAGAAGAGACTGCTCCCTGCACACACATCTCGGACGCCAGAGGAAAAAGCCAAAGACCATCTGGAACCCTGGTGCACTGAAGCTCCCAGAAGGGGCAGCACAGGTCTTCCTGGTTGCTGCCGCTGCAGAGAGCCCCCTGGGCAGCACCCCACGAGCGAACTTGAGCCTCAGGACCACAGGTAAGACCAAATTTTCTGCTGCAAGAAAGCTGCCTGGTGAACTCAAGACACAGGCCCACAGGAACAGCTGAAGACCTGTAGAGAGGAAAAACTACACGCCCGAAAGCAGAACACTCTGTCCCCATAACTGACTGAAAGAGAGGAAAACAGGTCTACAGCACTCCTGACACACAGGCTTATAGGACAGTCTAGCCACTGTCAGAAATAGCAGAACAAAGTAACACTAGAGATAATCTGATGGCGAGAGGCAAGCGCAGGAACCCAAGCAACAGAAACCAAGACTACATGCCATCATCGGAGCCCAATTCTCCCACCAAAACAAACATGGAATATCCAAACACACCAGAAAAGCAAGATCTAGTTTCAAAATCATATTTGATCATGATGCTGGAGGACTTCAAGAAAGACATGAACACACTTAGGGAAACACAGGAAAACATTAATAAAAAAGTAGAAGCCTACAGAGAGGAATCGCAAAAATCCCTGAAAGAATTCCAGGAAAACACAATCAAACAGTTGAAGGAATTAAAAATGGAAATAGAAGCAATCAAGAAAGAACACATGGAAACAGCCCTGGATATAGAAAACCAAAAGAAGAGACAAAGAGCTGTAGATACAAGCTTCACCAACAGAATACAAGAGATGGAAGAGAGAATCTCAGGAGCAGAAGTTTCCATAGAAATCATTGACTCAACAGTCAAAGATAATGTAAAGCGGAAAAAGCTACTGGTCCAAAACATACAGGAAATCCAGGACTCAATGAGAAGATCAAACCTAAGGATAATAGGTATAGAAGAGAGTGAAGACTCCCAGCTCAAAGGACCAGTAAATATCTTCAACAAAATCATAGAAGAAAACTTCCCTAACCTAAAAAAAGAGATACCCATAGACATACAAGAAGCCTACAGAACTCCAAATAGATTGGACCAGAAAAGAAACACCTCCCGTCACATAATTGTCAAAACACCAAACACACAAAATAAAGAAAGAATATTAAAAGGAGTAAGGGAAAAAGGTCAAGTAACATATAAAGGGAGACCTATCAGAATCACACCAGAATTCTCGCCAGAAACTATGAAGGCCAGAAGATCCTGGACTGATGTCATACAGACCCTAAGAGAACACAAATGCCAGCCCAGGTTACTGTATCCAGCAAAACTCTCAATTAACATTGATGGAGAAACCAAGATATTACATGACAAAACCAAATTTACACAATATCTTTCTACAAATCCAGCACTACAAAGGATAATAAATGGCAAAGCCCAACATAAGGAGGCAAGCTATGCCCTAGAAGAAGCAAGAAACTAATCGTCTTGGCAACAAAACAAAGAGAATGAAAGCACACAAACATAACCTCACATCCAAATATGAATATAAAGGGAAATAATAATCACTATTCCTTAATATCTCTCAATATCAATGGCCTCAACTCCCCAATAAAAAGACATAGATTAACAAACTGGATACGCAACGAAGACCCTGCATTCTGCTGCCTACAGGAAACACACCTCAGAGACAAAGACAGACAATACCTCAGAGTGAAAGCCTGGAAAACAACTTTCCAAGCAAATGGTCAGAAGAAGCAAGCTGGAGTAGCCATTCTAATATCAAATAAAATCAATTTCCAACTAAAAGTCATCCAAAAAGATAAGGAAGGACACTTCATATTCATCAAAGGAAAAATCCACCAAGATGAACTCTCAATCCTAAATATCTATGCCCCAAATACAAGGGCACCTACATACGTAAAAGAAAGCTTACTAAAGCTCAAAACACATTGCACCTCACACAATAATAGTGGGAGATTTCAACACCCCACTCTCATCAATGGACAGATCATGGAAACAGAAATTAAACAGTGATGTCGACAGACTAAGAGAAGTCATGAGCCAAATGGACTTAACGGATATTTATAGAACATTCTATCATAAAGTAAAAGGATATACCTTCTTCTCAGCTCCTCATGGTACTTTCTCCAAAATTGACTATATAATTGGTCAAAAAACGGGCCTCAACAGGGACAGAAAGATAGAAATAATCCCATGCGTGCTATCGGACCACCACGGCCTAAAACTGGTCTTCAATAACAATAAGGGAAGAAGGCCCACATATACGTGGAAATTGAACAATGCTCTACTCAATGATAACCTGGTCAAGGAAGAAATAAAGAAAGAAATTAAAAACTTTTTAGAATTTAATGAAAATGAAGGTACAACATACTCAAACTTATGGGACACAATGAAAGCTGTGCTAAGAGGAAAACTCACAGCGCTGAGTGCCTGCAGAAAGAAACAGGAAAGAGCATATGTCAGCAGCTTGACAGCACACCTAAAAGCTCTAGAACAAAAAGAAGCAAATACACCCAGGAGGAGCAGAAGGCAGGAAATAATCAAACTCAGAGCTGAAATCAACCAAGTAGAAACAAAAAGGACCATAGAAAGAATCAACAGAACCAAAAGTTGGTTCTTTGAGAAAATCAACAAGATAGATAAACCCTTAGCCAGACTAACGAGAGGACACAGAGAGTGCGTCCAAATTAAAAAAATCAGAAATGAAAGGGAGACATAACTACAGATTCAGAGGAAATTCAAAAAATCATCAGATCTTACTATAAAAACCTATATTCAACAAAATTTGAAAATCTTCAGGAAATGGACAATTTCCTAGACAGATACCAGGTATCAAAGTTAAATCAGGAACAGATAAACCAGTTAAACAACCCCATAACTCCTAAGGAAATAGAAGCAGTCATTAAAGGTCTCCCAACCAAAAAGAGTCCAGGTCCAGACGGGTTTAGTGCAGAATTCTATCAAACCTTCATAGAAGACCTCATACCAATATTATCCAAACTATTCCACAAAATTGAAACAGATGGAGCCCTACCGAATTCCTTCTACGAAGCCACAATTACTCTTATACCTAAACCACACAAAGACACAACAAAGAAAGAGAACTTCAGACCAATTTCCCTTATGAATATCAACGCAAAAATACTCAATAAAATTCTGGCAAACCGAATTCAAGAGCACATCAAAACAATCATCCACCATGATCAAGTAGGCTTCATCCCAGGCATGCAGGGATGGTTTAATATACGGAAAACCATCAACGTGATCCATTATATAAACAAACTGAAAGAACAGAACCACATGATCATTTCATTAGATGCTGAGAAAGCATTTCACAAAATTCAACACCCCTTCATGATAAAAGTCCTAGAAAGAATAGGAATTCAAGGCCCATACCTAAGCATAGTAAAAGCCATATACAGCAAACCAGTTGCTAACATTAAACTAAATGGAGAGAAACTTGAAGCAATCCCACTAAAATCAGCGACTAGACAAGGCTGCCCACTCTCTCCCTACTTATTCAATATAGTTCTTGAAGTTCTAGCCAGAGCAATCAGACAACAAAAGGAGATCAAAGGGATACAGATCAGAAAAGAAGAGGTCAAAATATCACTATTTGCAGATGACATGATAGTATATTTAAGTGATCCCAAAAGTTCCACCAGAGAACTACTAAAGCTGATAAACAACTTCAGCAAAGTGGCTGGGTATAAAATTAACTCAAATAAATCAGTTGCCTTCCTCTATACAAAAGAGAAACAAGCCGAGAAAGACATTAGGGAAACGACACCCTTCATAATAGACCCAAATAATATAAAGTACCTCAGTTTGACTTTAACCAAGCAAGTAAAAGATCTGTACAATAAGAACTTCAAGACACTGAGGAAAGAAATTGAAGAAGACCTCAGAAGATGGAAAGATCTCCCATGCTCATGGATTGGCAGGATTAATATAGTAAAAATGGCCATTTTACCAAAAGCAATCTACAGATTCAATGCAATCCCCATCAAAATACCAATCCAATTCTTCAAAGAGTTAGACAGAACAATTTGCAAATTCATCTGGAATAACAAAAAACCCAGGATAGCTAAAGCTATCCTCAACAATAAAAGGACTTCAGGGGGAATCACTATCCCTGAACTCAAGCAGTATTACAGAGCAATAGTGATAAAAACTGCATGGTATTGGTACAGAGACAGACAGATAGACCAATGGAACAGAATTGAAGACCCAGAAATGAACCCATACACCTATGGGCACTTGATTTTTGATAAAGGAGCCAAAACCATCCAATGGAAAAAAGATAGCATTTTCAGCAAATGGTGCTGGTTCAACTGGAGGTCAACATGTAGAAGAAAGCAGATTGATCCATGCTTATCACCCTGTACAAAGCTTAAGTCCAAGTGGATCAAGGACCTCCACATCAAACCAGACACACTCAAACTAATAGAAGAAAAACTAGGGAAGCATCTGGAACACATGGGCACTGGAAAACATTTCCTGAACAAAACACCAATGGCTTATGCTCTAAGATCAAGAATCGACAAATGGGATCTCATAAAACTGCAAAGCTTCTGTAAGGCAAAGGACACTGTGGTTAGGACAAAACGGCAACCAACAGATGGGGAAAAGATCTTTACCAATCCTACAACAGATAGAGGCCTTATATCCAAAATATACTAAGAACTCAAGAAGGTAGACCGCAGGGAAACAAATAACCCTATTAAAAAATGGGGTTCAGAGCTAAACAAAGAATTCACAGCTGAGGAATGCCTAATGGCTGAGAAACACCTAAAGAAATGTTCAACATCTTTAGTCATAAGGGAAATGCAAATCAAAACAACCCTGAGATTTCACCTCACACCAGTGCGATTGGCTAAGATCAAAAACTCAGGTGACAGCAGATGCTGGCGAGGATGTGGAGAAAGAGGAACACTCCTCCATTGTTGGTGGGATTGCAGACTGGTAAAACCATTCTGGAAATCAGTCTGGAGGTTCCTCAGAAAACTGGACATTGAACTGCCTGAGGATACAGCTATACCTCTCTTGGGCATATACCCAAAAGATGCCTCAACATATAAAAGAGACACGTGCTCCACTATGTTCATCGCACCCTTATTTATAATAGCCAGAAAATGGAAAGAACCCAGATGCCCTTCAACAGAGGAATGGATACAGAAAATGTGGTACATCTACACAATGGAATATTACTCAGCTATCAAAAACAACGACTTTATGAAATTCGTAGGCAAATGGTTGGAACTGGAAAATATCATCCTGAGTGAGCTAACCCAATCACAGAAAGACATACATGGTATGCACTCATTGATAAGTGGCTATTAGCCCAAATGCTTGAATTACCCTAGATCCCTAGAACAAACGAAACTCAAGACGGATGATCAAAATGTGAATGCTTCACTCCTTCTTTAAATGAGGAAAAAGAATACCCTTGGCAGGGAAGGGAGAGGCAAAGATTAAAACAGAGACTGTAGGAACACCCATTCAGAGCCTGCCCCACATGTGGCCCATACATATACAGCCATCCAATTAGACAAGATGGATGAAGCAAAGAAGTGCAGACCGACAGGAGCCGGATGTAGATCGCTCCTGAGAGACACAGCCAGAATACAGCAAATACAGAGGCGAATGCCAGCAGCAAACCACTGAACTGAGAATAGGTCCCCTATTGAAGGAATCAGAGAAAGAACTGGAAGAGCTTGAAGGGGCTCGAGACCCCAAAAGTACAACAATGCCAAGCAACCAGAGCTTCCAGGGACTAAGCCACTACCTAAAGACTATACATGGACTGACCCTGGACTCTGACCCCATAGGTAGCAATGAATATCCTAGTAAGAGCACCAGTGGAAGGGGAAGCCCTGGGTCCTGCAAAGACTGAACCCCCAGTGAACTAGTCTATGGGGGGAGGGCGGCAATGGGGGGAGGGTTGGGAGGGGAACACCCATAAGGAAGGGGAGGGGGGAGGGGGATGTTTGCCCGGAAACCGCGAAAGGGAATAACACTCGAAATGTATATAAGAAATACTCAAGTTAATAAAAAAAATGATAAAAAAAATGTAGGAAGAAAACTTTAACTGTCCCTACTTGCAAGAGTATAATGCAGTTAGAACACTGTAAATTGCACACCCTTTTGTTTTTGTTTTGTTATTTTTTGTTTTGTTTTGTTTTTCACTGACTAAAACTAAATGTGTACTTTGACTTAGTAATTGCATCCCTAGGTACTTTTCCAAGAATGAAAGGATATATCAACCAGTTAACTTGTACATGTTTGACTTTTGCAAAATTATCTCCACAGCCTAAAGCAGGAATCAAAACAATGCACAGTCAATAAAATATAGAAAAATATATTAAATTGAGTGAAAGTGTCAGACTCATTGTTTGTCCTTGCTGCTAGCATATATCTGAAATAAATTAAATCTGTATACTTTACTTGTTAAGTGAACAGTTTATGATTTAAATGTTGATCAGGAAGGATCCTATACAGCAATAGAATAGAATTTTTGTGTTTCATGCAATTACACTAAATGAAAAGATTTTAAGAAAGTACAAGTGTATATTCATTGCTTGGGAAATGAAAAAGAAATAAATAGTAATATAGCATAAAGAACTAGAACAAATAATGTTTACTCTGATGAGATTTCTTGTAAAAGACATGTAGACAAGATATTTAGGCTAATTAAAATCTTAACATCTCAATTGTATTTTGATTGCATTTACCTAAACTCATTGAGGTATAGATGACATATGAATGCTTCAGCTATAACGGAACACTTACAAGGTCATTGACTTCTTTCTAGAAAATACTGGAAAATGAATGTGGTGCACAAATTATTTTTATAAACAGGTAACAGCTAATAGAAACAGAATACAGTTCTATTGCATATGGCTCCATGCTCAAAACTCAGTAATCCAAAGAAATCCAGGAAATCAAATGACGAGTACATTTTGAGACATTACTTCATTTTATTTTTTTAAAATATTTTTGGAGAACTTTGAGTTCTCAAAAAGGTTGCCTCCGTTCCACTTGGGAGGAAGAAGAAAGCAAGTGAGGAGGGAGGGAGGGATAGAGGAGAGAAAAGGGATGGGGTCGGAGAAGAGGGGAACATAATCTGGTATTGGGTGGAGGTAAAGGACTGAAGCCCTGAGAGCCAGTAAAAAGAATGGAAACTGGCAACCTAAGGAGAAAGGAGGTTGGGAAAATCCTCTAGAATATACCAGAGACTTGGAAAGTGAGAGACTTTCAGGACTCAGAGGGAGGGACCCTAAATGAAAGAACCTACAGTGTAGAGAGGGAATTTATTGAATCCACATCCAGTAGAAAGACAGGGCATCAAGTGAAGGATGGGTTGCTATCCCACAGCCAAAGCAATGGTGGAATTATCTTTACAATCTGAACAGCAATTTTTTGACTTTGTATTCTTCTAAACTTGATATTTTAGAAATAAGTGACCAATTATATTAATAACAATCTTACTGAAAATTCATTTTGGTGAGGTAGGTGGTTCTCTAAATAAAGATAAAGTTCATGTTAATCTTTTATATTTCTTTTCTGCTATCCAACCAATGGACTGATGCTGCAAAACCCTTAGGTTGAATTTGGGAAAAGCTGGAGGAATTTATCTGGTAAATTTTTAATAGAATTATACAGGAGTCTAGCATAGGAGGCCTCTGAGAAGCTCTATATAGCAGCTGACTGAGACAGATGAAGCTAGTCACAGTCAAACACTGGGTGGCGTCAGGGACTCCAATGGAAGAGTTAAAGGGAGCATTGAGGCCCTCAAGGCGATGGCAATCCCACAAGAAGACCAACAACATCAAATAACTTGGATACTTCCATGGTCCCAGAGACTGAGACACTATAAACAAAGAGCTATACCCAGGCTAGTTTGAGGCTCCTGGAACATATGTAACAGAGGGCTGCTATATCTGGCTTTAGTGGGAGAGGATGGGCCTAATCCTGCAGAGTCTTGATACCCTAGAGGATATGGTCGCGGGGAAGGCTACTTTCTCAAAGGCAAAAGGGAAAGGGATAGGGGAACAACTCTGAGGGGGGACAGAGGGCCAACATTCAAGATGTGAATGAACAAATAAATAAATGTGTAATGGTGACACTTCCATATGTGCATGTGATGAATTTCGGTTTTTGTCCTTGCTATTGTTTGTTGTCATTAGCTCTTAGAGAATTTTGTACATTATGTTTGGGTCGCCTTCATTTCTTCCCAAACTCCTTCCATAACCACCCCACAATTTCCTTCTCCTCTCCTCCTCCTCCCTCCCCCTCCCCTCCCCCTCCACATCCTCCTCCTCCTCATCTTCCTTCCCAACAAGTCCAATTTGCATAGTGTGTACTCTACAATATGTGGTGTTCTACTGGAGTGTGGTTGAGTTACCAGAGAACACACTCTTAATGAAAACTAAGTATTTCTCTCCCTGAAACTGCCAACTGGAATTATGTCTTTGGTTGAGGGTAGGAATTTGTACTCATTTCCCCTTTCAATGCTGAGGTTATTTCTGGCTTGAACTATTTTTCTATGTTCTCATCCTTTCTGTCACATCACCCATGAACATTCCATATAACTCAACCTTTATTTCATGTTGTAACCTCTACATTCCACACATGTGAAAAAAAATAACATGTGATATCTGTCTTAGTGGGCCACATTTCACTTAAAATGATAATCTACAGTTCTTTGTATTTTCCTAAAAGTAAGATATTTCCATGAGTTAAATTTCAACCTGGAGAACACAGCCTAACATTAAAGGTGAAAGTGTCTAATTGCAAAAAGTTGGCATTCTATAATTCTCAATGCCTCTCCTGACTATATTTGAATTAAACTTCACATGGGAAGAATAAACCATTCAACTTTGTTCCTTTTATCTGGGTTTTCTGTGGTTTGAGTGATAAAATTAATTTGAGTCATTATAGATGAGTTGTACAATGTGAGAAATTATACCTGGATTGTGGAATCAGAAAAAGTGATGTGAGAAAAAAATATTTATCCACAAATGCAGCAGAGAAAGTGATTAGGGACATGCAAGATAATTATTGCTAGCTGGTTAGTACTGATAAAGCTCTCATTTTAGTATGTAGTCTGTAATATTTTGATGTGGATTTTTTGATAAATAAAAGATGATACATATGTAAGGTGCTTAAGTTAATACATGCATATGTGTTTCAATAACAAACTGTCCTCACAGCAAAAAAGGAATGCAAACATGATATTTTCTAAATGTTCTGTGAGTTGTATTGTACTTATCTGTAATATATTTGTATGGAGACTTACATTATGAGTGTGTGTGTGTGTGTGTGTGTGTGTGTGTGTGTAGTAAAAACAAAATGTGAAATATATTCTCTTAAAATTAGAGATTCAAAACAAGAACATTAATTACGGACCCTGCATTGTACAATATATGTCTTTGGAATGTTGCACAGCATAACTACAATATTTTGCTAGTTTCCTTCCATGGTATTTATACATAAATATATAGGAATTCAAGGACCCTGAGTAGACCAGAATCTTTTGCAAAATATCGTCAGCTCAGAGAAATATTCAGCCTACTTCAGCCAACCTCCTGGTGCAATGACAGAGACATCACAGAAATGCTTAAGAAGCATAAACAGTTACTCAGCATTAAATCCTGTTACCTCCTGTTTGTGCTTCCTTCACAGGATACTTAATGATACAAAGATCTTAGAGCAAAACTGTAACACGCATGAAGTAACAAAGGCAGATAAACGTATTATGAGCTGTATGGGGTCCTAAGAAGCATTTGACTTTTGTTCGGCTATGTTAAGTGCATTTGAGATAGCTGACATAGACAGTGCTATGACTGTGGGATGTGTACTAAATCTTTATGGTCAAATATTAAGATGATGGGAAGTAATCTAAATATGACAATCACCATATAGGTGTTAGAGCTTTGGAAACTGTTTAGTTATTTTCTATGTCTAGTTGTTCTTTGGAGGTACAAAATCAAATATGAGGAGGGCCTTTATGAATAAATGACTATATGCTTCACCTTCCATGTTTAGCATTCCTTGAAGCTTACCATGTAATACATTACACCACTGCAGTACTCTGATAATAAGGAAGTTATCATCAAGTACGGTACCAAGACTTCTATCTTCAAACTTTAAATTCAACAGAATCTATTTATTTTCATTAGGAACATGCCCAGACTCATGAGTAATGTTATAGCAAATGGTAAAGGAATAAGGTAGACAAGAGCCACAGTGATCCTTCAAGTAAGACTTAATGCCAAAACACAGGCAGAAGCTCAGGGTAAAGTATAGAAGTTATGGTTAAGAACTAAAGAGAGGGGTTGGGGATTTAGCTCAGCGGTAGAGCACTTGCCTAGAGAGCACAAGGCCCTGGGTTCGGTCCCCAGCTCCGGAAAAAAAAAGAAAAAAAAAAGAACTAAAGAGACTGTTAGCTAATATAGTTTCCAAGACTAATGTATGGTGCATGAGACTTGTCTCTTTAAGGAAGGAAGAGCACACACACAGAAAAACCCAACACATGTGCATTGTGTTGGCATTACATTAGTTATTTCTCTCTACTATGCTAACATATCTGAGAAAGAAAAAGAGTTTGCTTTAGTTCACAGCTTGAGACAATAGCAGATCATGTGAGAAAAGGCAAGGAGATGCCTCTTTACATCATATCCATAATAAGGGTACTGAGGGATACAGGTTTGTACTCACCTTGCTTTTGCTACTGTTTTTATTGAGCCTTGATCTTTGCCTATGAAAGGACACCAACAGCATCTGCGTTTTGTCTCCTTTCCTCAGTTAAAAGTCCTCAACGATAACCTCACAGAAAAACCCACAGATGTGCCTCCTATCTGTAAGCTATGGGGTTGGCAGTACTGATAAATCACTACATGTTTTAAGAGGTCTACTGGGTGCAGAGAACATAACAGCTGTCAGGGATCATCAAAGGGAGACATTATGAACAAAACTTACTAAATGAAACATATGTTTAGTCAGAAATAGTAAAGAGGTCATGAAAAACAAGATTTTGACAAAGCAAGGTATTTATCACAAGGAAACTGCAGGTATGACCATGAAATAAATGTGATTAAAACTAAATGATCAAAGAGGAGAAAGAAATCAATGAAACTTCAAAGAGCAGGATTTTGCCCCAAATTCAAGACAAATGATAAAGAAAAAAATCATTGGCTTATTCAGAATTTTAGAGGTAGAAGTGAAATTTTATTGCTGAGGGAGTTAAAGCAATCCTCTTTTTTTTTTCTTTTAATCTTATTTTTATTTTATACGCAGGTGTTTTAGCCTGCATGTGTGTCTGTGTGAAGTTGTCATATCTTGGAGTAATAGACAGTTGTGAGCTGTCATGTGTGGTGCTGGGAATTAAGCCCAGGTCCTCTGGAAGAGCAGTCAGTGCTCTTTACTGCCTAGCCATCTCTCCAGCCTCAGCATCCGCGGCGGCCATGGCCCGGGCCCGCAGCGTAAAGCAATCCTCTTAAATTTCGAATTTCTCATTCATAAATTCCTTCACATTAATAAACAGAATCATCAGTGACTTCTTTGTTCATAGCTTAAAAGTTGCAAACCCTGAACAAGTTAAAACAGCCTGAGTAATTTAGACCCTATCTTCATTACAATCTTTTTTGCCAAATCTGGGGAAATTGATGAGCAAAATAAGTGAGATTTTAGAAAGCAAAAACAATTTATGGAGATTTTGACTTTCTTTCAAAATATGCATGATCGGCTATGTTATTGAGGGTTAGCAAATTATTTTGAATTTATTGTTAGTAATTCTTCAACATTTTAATTTTTCACCTTGAGACAGGTTTACATATATAATTTATGTTATATTTTAGCAGAGAATTTTTTCAAATCTTCTGAGATATAAGCATCGTTTCCTAGATGTTTTCAGCTAAGGTGTATTGTATTATCATGGTTCTAATTATATCTCTCTTGTAACTTTTACAGGCAGTCCATATACGGCACACAGGCATCTTATTCCTACAAACTTTGTTGCTTGTGTTTCTATATGATGTTTTAAAAATTAAACTTATACATAAATTGAATAACATTTTCTATTTTGGGCTTTTGTAAATATTTTACAATGCCTTTTTTATGTGTGTACACTCATGCCAGGGCAGGCATATCGAAATCATTGGTCAGCCTCCATTGATCAGTTGGTTCTGTATTTCATTATGTGGGTCCTTAAGTCATGTCCTCATGGTTGACAGCAAAAATCATTACTCATCAAATCATCTCAGTAACCTTTCTTACTAAGTGAAATGCACATTTGATCAATTACATCCTTATGGTAGTTTGATATGAACAAAATATTAAGTTCCTTGTTGGCTAATTTTATTTTGGAAGAGGATTTTTGCTCATGACAATTGAGTCTTCAGACAAAGTTTTCTAAAAGTATACTTAATTATAACAAATTATGTCAACTGGGTCATTTATAAATAGCAAAAGAACTTAGTTTGGAGGTTAGGGAGTTTAAGATGAAGCTGTCAATGAATTCATGGTTTGTTCAATCATCACTGTTACATGGATAGTCATTCTTATGTATTCACATTATAGAAGGAAAAGGCAATGCCTTCAGTCTCTTTACAGGGGTATATTACTCACTTCTCAGAAGATCTTATAGTATATATCCATCATGATAGGATTATTTTTCTTTTAATTACTTAATAAGTAACAGGGTGTCATTATGTAGCCCTCTTTGACCTGAACTTCATTGTGAGAACCAGGAAGGTCAAAATTCAATAATACCCAACCTCCTTTGTACCTGTGGTATTAGAATTAAAATTGTTTGCCAGAAGAGCAAGCCAGGAAAAGTTTTAACTCATGACTTGCAGAAAGACATATTTGGATAAAAGTTAGAAATAAGAACCTAAGGCTCTAAACTCTACCACAGTAAACACTAGAAAAGAAGAAAAGGGGAACAAGAATACCCTTGGAAGGGAATAGGGAGGCAACGATTAAAACAGAGGCAGAAGGAACACCCATTCAGAGCCTGCCCCACATGTGGCCCATACATATATAGCCACCCAATTAGACAAGATGGATGAAGCAAAGACGTTCAGGCCAACAGGAACTGGATGTAGATCTCTCCTGAGAGACAAACCCAGAATACAGCAAATACAGAGGCGAATGCCAGCAGCAAACCACTGAACTGAGAACAGGACCCCCATTGAAGGAATCAGAGAAAGGACTGGAAGAGCTTGAAGGGGCCTGAGACCCCATATGAACAACAATGCCAAGCAACCAGAGCTTCCAGGGACTAAGCCACTACCCAAAGACTATACATGGACTGACTCTGGACTCTAACTTCATAGGTAGCAATGAATAGCCTAGTAAGAGCACCAGTGTAAGGGGAAGCCCTGGGTCCTGCTAAGACTGAACCCCCAGTGAACGTGATTGTTGTGGGGAGGGCGGTAATGGGGAGAGGATGGGGAGGGGAACAACCATCTAGAAGGGGAGGGGAAGGGGTTAGGGGGATGTTGGCCTGGAAACCAGGAAAGGGAATAACATTAGAAATGTAAATAAGAAATACTCAAGTGAATAAAAAAAAAAGAAGGTATGCAAAAACAAAATAAAAAATCAGGTAAATTTAGGAACTGGTTTGCAAACCACAGAGAATACATGTTAACCTAATTGAAGAAAGGAGTATTTTTGTTTTGCTTTGTTTTGCTTTGTTATGTTACTTTTTACCTATTATTCTCATTGCTGATGCACACTACTTTAGAACACAAAAGACAGAAATGCTGAGAGAGATTAATAGGAGTTAATTGTCTCAGAATATACATTTCTAAAAGTCAGATAAAATATACAATGCAATAAATTCCAAAAGAAAGAAACTTAGGTACATGGAAGGCATAAGAAATTATATGTAATTCATTTTATTTGCAAGCCACCTGAATTCTACTTGTAAGAGGTTATGCTTATGAAGGGTCAGTTACAAAATTGCTACACTTAATTTAGCCAATAAATTTTAAATCACTATCCATGGGCTTCAGACTCTTAGAGACCCACTATGTATGACTATAAAGATTTTTCAGTCTTGTGTTAAGTTCTACTAGTTCTGAAAGTCCATCTCCCTGTGCAAAATCCAAAGAACTCCTGACTAGTTTTCAGTAAATGTCAACTATATGATTCCATATGATTTGTCCTAGAAGGAAGGGTGTTTTATCCTAAGAAGTTTCTGTTCTGAGAAAGAAGAAAAATGTACTTAAGAATGGGGAAAGTTATGTTAGATTACATATTTACAACCAGTTCACTGTTGTTATGGTTTAAACAGGTTGAGAAAGAAATGGGAATTACAAGATAACATACACGGGGAATTGTCCCAAGGGTATGATATGTATGACATATAAAGTCAATTTCATAATAAAAAATTACTAGTAAATTAATTTAAAACACCACAGAGTTTTGATTTAGAGGAATATGTCTTTAGAGAAAACTGAGTCATTGAACCCCAAAGTAGAATTTTCTGATCTTTTTTCCTCAGGTTTGGTGATGTTATTCTAAAGCCTAATATGTTATTATAAGTTATTTTCTGAAAGTAAGCTTGCATTTGTGATATTTGGCTTGGGCTATACATTGAATGAGTTGTAAGATGTAAAGGGTAGATGACCAGGACCATATCCTCTACTGAGACCTGTTAGTCTTTGGACATTTTCAAATTTAGAAACCTGAGACACTGACATGAAAGTAAAATACACTTAATGCTCCAAAAAGACATTCCTATTTATGAACGATCTGGTTATATGCAGAGAGACTGCAAAGCACACATTCTATCCAGGCCTTCAGAATTGGAGGTATGAAACCAATCCAAGTGTGAAGACAGGGAAAGAATATGCCTTGCACATTTTCATTCATTTGTAACTATACCTCAAATACATAAGAAAAATTAAATTTGGATTTTTGCTTTTGGGGAATAAACTTTAAAAAGAATTGAACGCTTGTACTTTAACATTTCTGAAATATGTGATATTAAAAATTTATGCTTTAAAACCCATACCAATTTACTGGGACTTCTATCAGATTTCTTTTGAAGATTTATGATTAGAATATCATTTTGCATCATAATGTTTGTTTGCACCTTCATAGAAAATATGATGAGACTCCCCCAAAAAAGAGAAAGTAAAAGAAAAAGAAAAATGCATGACTTAATGATGAGTATTTGGTAAATTAGTGAAATATATTCTATTTATACATTCTAAAAATTCAAGAATCAAAATATTCACCACCTCCCACCTTACAGGAGGATATAGACAAATGGATTATTGGCTTATGAGAATAATTATCACTGGTAGAAGAAGAGATATGCCTTCCTGCAATTCCACATCTTTAAACAAGGTTAACCACAGACTCGTTCAATATTGTTTAACATCAACTAGAAGTCCAACCATATGAGTACAGTATAAGTCAGGATCATTTGGTCTCCACCTCAGACCAAAGGAAAGGATATTATATAGTAAACACATACCAGTTCCCTTAGGAAATATATTCTACCCAAATAAAATAAGAGGGAGTAATAATGAGTGACATATTAAACTCTAACTTAATACATTCATCACACTTCAGGTTCCCTGGATTATGTGAAAAACAAACTAGGCTATCTTTTATTTCAGAGGTAGTATTTTCTCATTGTTTTCCTAATTGACAACTTCATTAGATGCTTGACTACCGAGGTGTCCACTCAGAATTAAATTTCTCTGAAAACAAAATCTACAAACACAAATATATACAACATTGTATAATAAATGTGATTTATGTAGAATACAATTTGGTTATTCCTTAACTATTTTTTCCACTAGAGGGAAGAGATAAACTGTATACTGACATCTTAGGGATCCAAATTATGATTGGTCTGCTCCAATGTGTTACACAGGTACCATTCCCATATTCATAGAGGCAATTGTGTATGGAAGTCAAATATAATAGGAAGTTAGAAAATAAATACATTGTATTCTAAAATGTTAGCTAAATCACAAATATTCAAACTAAGATTAATTAATGTTATTGTTATTACTATTACTCTCATTATTTCATTACAAAGAATGGAACCCACAGCATTGTTCATGCTTGGCATGCTTTTTATAACTGAGATAAATTTTCAGACCCTACATCAGATAATTTGAAACTTAATTACTAAAGTTAGTTTGTGATTAGATAGTAAACACAATCATTTGTTTCCTTTTCCATTTTGCTAAATGCTATAAGCAAGAAGCAAAGAAAAATTATTAGCAGTCTTTGAAATGAAGAAGTAATGTTCATGCCTAAATTTAATGTGGCCCCAGAAAGGGCTACTGATGAAAAGCTTGCTTGAAATGAAGGAAAGTGCTTACAAAGATAAATAGGATACTTGAGTACAAACAATGAAGAGAGTATAATTGAAAAGACTATAAAATGTCAATATAATGAATCTTTCTCTCTGACATTAGATATTCTGTGAGCATTTTTTATTTTTACAAATGTTCTGAGTTTTTAAATCTAGAAAAGGCCAACAATGAACAAGAGGCACAATGGAGAAATAAAATCAAAGAAAATTAAACAGATGAGTAAGAGAAAGAATAGCTTGAGGGTCAAACATCTAAACCAATTAAATCCATTGACTAACTGCTAAACTCATCAGTGTTGATGAGCTCTTTAGGCAGAGCATAAAACTACTCCATGACTCTGAAACATTACATTTTGGTCTATCTGATTCAAAATCGTGTGTGTGTGTGTGTGTGTGTGTGTGTGTGTGTGTGTGTGTGTGAGAGAGAGAGAGAGAGAGAGAGAGAGAGAGAGAGAGGAGAGAGAGAGAGAGAGAGAGAGAGAGAGAGAAATTTCAAAGCATTCAGAGATGCAAAAATGGCTATTTAAGAAATTAATACTGGAAGAAAATAAAAATGTAATCAAAATTGACAATAATTAATGCAATACATTCTACCAAAATAAGAGAAGAAAAAGAACGAATGTAAAAATATCAAATATGTATGGTTTGATTTAATTTTCTTTTATCTGTATTGCCTGAACATATATGTGAATACTATGTGATTTACAGGCTCCTGAAGTATATAGGGCATGCAGAGTGTAGCTACAGATAGATGGCTGTGTAAGGCCATGACTACAGGGAACTAAATCCACGTCTTCTGTGCTCTTAAGCACTGAGCAAACTCTCTAGCTATGCACAATCAAATATAAAACTAACACAATTAAACTGAATACAACAAAATACACAAATAGAAGAAAAAAAGAAAAAGAAAGAGCACAATGAACACATATAGACGTAGAGACATACAGATTTTCCAGAAAGTATGATTCCATAAATTAAACTAAGAAGAAAAAAAACTTGGAAACCATAATACATGGGAATAAGAAATTGATCAAGTTTTTAAAAGGAAGTTTTCTTTCATTTGCTACAGAAAATGTTGCACTATAAGTCTAGCAATTTGCAAGAATCACTTTTCAAGCCTTTATGACAGCTACTTTTTGTTGATTTGAGCTCCATCTGTCTTAGTAAGCAATATATAGCTGAATCCTTAAAAGTAATGTTATACATGACTGTTCGTATTCAGTAGTTAAATTCAGATTTATTTGTTTGGAATCTTGAGCAATTATATTCCTACTGGAATTCCTTTTAACTTTGTTTGTCCTATTTTTCTCTAGATACCTTTTTAGATAGAAAACAAAATTTTCCATAGTTTATTCTGCTCAACTCTTCCTCACCTTCATCCTTCCCAGGTACATCTCTGCTGCATACTATTCCAATACCACACCCTTTTCTTGTACATCTCTTTAAAATAGTTGGCCTGCTATCTCCAATTGATAACTTCTCACATACACACACATGAAAAAATGCAAGCAATGGAGAAGTATTCCTCTTTCTCCCCATCCTTGCCAGCATCTACTGTCACCTGAATGTTTGATATTAGCCATTCTCACTGATTCGAGTGGAATCTCAAGATAGTTTTGATTTGCATTTCTCTGATGGCTAAGAATTTTGAACATTTCTTTAGGTGCTCCGTGGCCATGAAGTATTCCTCAGTTGAGAATTCTTTGTTTAGCTCTGTATCCAATTTTTAATAGGGTTATTTGATTCTCTGGAGTCTAACTTCTTAACTTCTTTGTATATATTGGATATTAGCCCTCTATCAGATGCAAGATTGGATAAGAGTTTTCCCAATCTTTTGTTTGCCATTTTTGCCTACTGACAGTGTCCTTTGCCTTAGAGAAGCTTTGCAATTTTATGAAGTCCTATGTACAGATTCTTGTTTTTAGAGCATAAGCCATTGGTGTTCTGTTCAGGAAATTTTCCCCTGTGCTGAAGTGTTCAAGGCACTTCCACACTTCCTCTTCTATTAGTTTGAGTATATCTGGTATTATGTGAAGGTCTGCGAACCACTTGGTCTTGCATTTGTACAAAGAAATAAGAATAGATCAATTTGCATTCTTCTACATGCTGACCTCTACTTGTACAAGCATCGTTTGTTGAAAATGCTAACTTTTTGCACATTGCACTTTTTTTAGCTCCTTTGTCAAAGATCAAGTGACCATAGATTTATGGGTTCATTTCTGGGTCTTCAATTCTATTCCATTGATCTACCTACCTGTCTCTATACCTATACTATACAGTTTTTATCACGATTGCTCTGTATACAGCTTGAGGTCAGGGATGATGATTTCCCAAGAAGTTCTTTTATTGTTGAGTATAGTTTTTGCCATCTTGGGTTTTTTGCTATTTCATATGAATTTGCAAATTGCTCTTTCTAATTCTATGAAGAACTGAGTTGGAGTTTTGATGGAGATTGCATTGAATTTGTTGTTTGCTTTCAGTAAGAAGGCCATTTGTATTTGTACTATATTAATCCTGCCAATCCATGAGCATGGAAGGTCTTTCGATTTTCTGAGATCTTTGATTTTCTTCTTCAGAGACTTGAAGTTTTTGTCATATAGGTCTTTCACTTGCTTGGATAGAGTCACAACAAGGTATTTTATAGTATTTGTGGGTTTTGTGAAGGGTGTCATTTCCCTAATTTCTTTCTCAGCCTGTTTATCCTTTGAGTAGAGGAAGGCTACAGATTTGAGTTAATTTATACACAGCCACTTTGATGAGGTTGTTTATCAGCTGTTGTAGTTCTCTGGTGGAATTTTTGGGGTCACTTAAGTACATTATCATACCATCTGCAAATAGTCAGGCCTTGACTTCTTTGCCAATGTGTGTCCCCATTATCTCCTTTTGTTTCCTAAATGCTCTAGCTAGAACTTTGAGTACTATATTAATAGATACCAAGATGATGGGCAGCCTTGACTTGTCCCTAATTTTATTGGGATTACTTCTCTCTATTTAGTTTGATATTGGCTGTTGGTTTGTGTTTATAATGTTTATATTCATAATGTGTTTATAATGTTTAAGTATGGGCCTGGAATTCCTGATCTCTCCAATACTTTTAACATGAAGGACTGTTGTATTTTGTTGAATATTTTTTCAGCATCTAATGAGATGACCATGTGATTTTTTCTTTGAGTTTGTTTATAGATTGTAATAGCAATATTTGTTGAGCAAGTTCTTTTTCTGAGTCTTCACTTTGTTTTAACTTTGTTTTAGATGAGATATAACATTGAATCTTTCTTTCAAAGAAAATAAATAAGTGGTAAATTATCACTATTATTTGAATATCTGCAAACACATTGATTACATGATGTGAACTTAATAGCTTGATTAAGTATGAGATTCTAGATAAACACTTTTCACCTTAATGAAATTACAATCTCATTATGCACTTAAACCATCGATTTGAGATTATGACTATGTGCTCTGAAAACATTAATACATTTAAATGTAATTCCCATATATCTGCAAATATCTTAAGTTCCTCTGTTATAAAGTTTACAATTTTATTTAGGATTCTTAAAGTAATAGGAGGGTATTTTGTTCTGTCTGGTTTTGTGTGTGTACTTGTTTTCATTGTAACTACATTTTGCATGAGATTCTGCTCTTCCTTGAACCTGGTAAAGATGATTACTAGCATCTGCAAATCTGTAGGATACAGAAGATGAAACAGAGTGTTAAAGAATGAACTATAAGGTAGAGATCCAAGTACTCTTCATTTACCTGTCTTTAGCATACCTTTCTAACTAGGTAACACCTAGTCATTATTGACTCTTCTGTCTATAGAAACTGGGAAATTCCCATGGACAATGACAATGAAGTATAGTGCATCACTATGCTTAAATATCTTGAGAGTCAGAGATAAAAGTATTTAACCTTAGAAACTATGTTTTATATTTTTATTGCTATTCAGTAGTTAATTTCATACTATCACAGTTCTAATCCCATAACACTATTCCTATTCTCTATGGCCAAGGATAGATTTCTCAACTTCTGCATGATGCACATTCAAATGCTCACAGAATATCACTAACACTTTCCCTCAACCATAGTTTTCTTTAAGTTTGGGTATGTTGTGCCATTATTCCTATTAAATTCTAAAAAGTCTTTAATTTCTTTCTTTATTTCTTCTCTGACCAAGCTACCCTCAAATAGATAGTTTTTTGGCTTCTATATGTATGTGGGATTTCTGTCATTTTTGTTGTTACCGAAGAACAGCCTTAGTCTGATAGGTGATCTGATAGGATGCATGGGATTATTTCAATCTTCTTGTATCTGTTGAGGGCTGTTTTGTGACCAATTATATGGTCAACTTTGGAGACGGTACCATGAGGTGCTGAGAAGACAGTATATTCTTTTTTTTTTTTATTAACTTGAGTATTTCTTTTTTTTTTCTGCAAAATTTTTTTTTATTAACTTGAGTATTTCTTATATACATTTCGAGTGTTATTCCCTTTCCCGGTTTCCGGGCAAACATCCCCCTCCCCCCTCCCCCTCCTTATGGCTGTTCCCCTCCCAACCCTCCCCCCATTGCCGCCCTCCCCCCATAGACTAGTTCACTGGGGGTTCAGTCTTAGCAGGACCCAGGGCTTCCCCTTCCACTGGTGCTATTACTAGGATATTCATTGCTACCTATGGGGTCAGAGTCCAGGGTCAGTCCATGTATAGTCTTTAGGTAGTGGCTTAGTCCCTGGAAGCTCTGGTTGCTTGGCATTGTTGTACTTTTGGGGTCTCGAGCCCCTTCAAGCTCTTCCAGTTCTTTCTCTGATTCCTTCAATAGGGGACCTATTCTCAGTTCAGTGGTTTGCTGCTGGCATTCGCCTCTGTATTTGCTGTATTCTGGCTGTGTCTCTCAGGAGCGATCTACATCCGGCTCCTGTCGGTCTGCACTTCTTTGCTTCATCCATCTTGTCTAATAGGGTGGCTGTATATGTATGGGCCAAATGTGGGGCAGGCTCTGAATGGGTATTCCTTCAGTCTCTGTTTTAATCTTTGCCTCTCCCTTCCCTGCCAAGGGTATTCTTTTTCCTCATTTAAAGAAGGAGTGAAGCATTCACATTTTGATCATCTGTCTTGAGTTTCGTTTGTTCTAGGGATCTAGGGTAATTCAAGCATTTGGGCTAATAGCCATTTATCAATGAGTGCATACCATGTATGTCTTTCTGTGATTGGGTTAGCTCACTCAGGATGATATTTTCCAGTTCCAACCATTTGCCTACGAATTTCATAAACTCGTTGTATTTGATAGCTGAGTAATATTCCATTGTGTAGATGTACCACATTTTCTGTATCCATTCCTCTGTTGAAGGGCATCTGGGTTCTTTCCATTTTCTGGCTATTATAAATAAAGGCTGCGATGAACATAGTGGAGCACATGTCTCTTTTATATGTTGAGGCATCTTTTGGGTATATGCCCAAGAGAGGTATAGCTGTATCCTCAGGCAGTTCAATGTCCAATTTTCTGAGGAACCTCCAGACTGATTTCCAGAATGGTTGTACCAGTCTGCAATCCCACCAACAATGGAGGAGTGTTCCTCTTTCTCCGCATCCTCGCCAGCATTTGCTGTCACCCGAGTTTTTGATCTTAGCAATTCTCACTGGCGTGAGATGAAATCTCAGGGTTGTTTTGATTTGCATTTCCCTTATGACTAAAGATGTTGAACATTTCTTTAGGTGTTTCTCAGCCATTCGGCATTCCTCAGCTGTGAATTCTTTGTTTAGCTCTGAACCCCATTTTTTAATAGGGTTATTTGTTTCCCTGCGGTCTAACTTCTTGAGTTCTTTGTATATTTTGGATATAAGGCCTCTATCTGTTGTAGGATTGGTAAAGATCTTTTCCCAATCTGTTGGTTGCCGTTTTGTCCTAACCACAGTGTCCTTTGCCTTACAGAAGCTTTGCAGTTTTATGAGATCCCATTTGTCGATTCTTGATCTTAGAGCATAAGCCATTGGTGTTTTGTTCAGGAAATTTTTTCCAGTGCCCATGTGTTCCAGATGCTTCCCTAGTTTTTCTTCTATTAGTTTGAGTGTGTCTGGTTTGATGTGGAGGTCCTTGATCCACTTGGACTTAAGCTTTGTACAGGGTGATAAGCATGGATCGATCTGCATTCTTCTACATGTTGCCCTCCAGTTGAACCAGCACCATTTGCTGAAAATGCTATCTTTTTTCCATTGGATGGTTTTGGCTCCTTTGTCAAAAATCAAGTGACCATAGGTGTGTGGGTTCATTTCTGGTTCTTCAATTCTATTCCATTGGTCTATCTGTCTGTCTCTGTACCAATACCATGCAGTTTTTATCACTATTGCTCTGTAATACTGCTTGAGTTCAGGGATAGTGATTCCCCCTGAAGTCCTTTTATTGTTGAGGATAGCTTTAGCTATCCTGGGTTTTTTGTTATTCCAGATGAATTTGCAAATTGTTCTGTCTAACTCTTTGAAGAATTGGATTGGTATTTTGATGGGGATTGCATTGAATCTGTAGATTGCTTTTGGTAAAATGGCCATTTTTACTATATTAATCCTGCCAATCCATGAGCATGGGAGATCTTTCCATCTTCTGAGGTCTTCTTCAATTTCTTTCTTCAGTGTCTTGAAGTTCTTATTGTTCGGATCTTTTACTTGCTTGGGTAAAGTCACACCGAGGTACTTTATATTATTTGGGTCTATTATGAAGGGTGTCGTTTCCCTAATTTCTTTCTCGGCTTGTTTCTCTTTTGTATAGAGGAAGGCAACTGATTTATTTGAGTTAATTTTATACCCAGCCACTTTGCTGAAGTTGTTTATCAGCTTTAGTGTTCTCTGGTGGAACTTTTGGGATCACTTAAATATACTATCATGTCATCTGCAAATAGTGATATTTTGACCTCTTCTTTTCCGATCTGTATCCCTTTGATCTCCTTTTGTTGTCTGATTGCTCTGGCTAGAACTTCAAGAACTATATTGAATAAGTAGGGAGAGAGTGGGCAGCCTTGTCTAGTCCCTGATTTTAGTGGGATTGCCTCAAGTTTCTCTCCATTTAGTTTAATGTTAGCAACTGGTTTGCTGTATATGGCTTTTACTATGTTTAGGTATGGGCCTTGAATTCCTATTCTTTCCAGGACTTTTATCATGAAGGGGTGTTGAATTTTGTGAAATGCTTTCTCAGCATCTAATGAAATGATCATGTGGTTCTGTTCTTTCAGTTTGTTTATATAATGGATCACGTTGATGGTTTTCCGTATATTAAACCATCCCTGCATGCCTGGGATGAAGCCTACTTGATCATGGTGGATGATTGTTTTGATGTGCTCTTGGATTCGGTTTGCCAGAATTTTGTTGAGTATTTTTGCGTCGATATTCATAAGGGAAATTGGTCTGAAGTTCTCTTTCTTTGTTGTGTCTTTGTGTGGTTTAGGTATAAGAGTAATTGTGGCTTTGTAGAAGGAATTCGGTAGGGCTCCATCTGTTTCAATTTTGTGGAATAGTTTGGATAATATTGGTATGAGGTCTTCTATGAAGGTTTGATAGAATTCTGCACTAAACCCGTCTGGACCTGGGCTCTTTTTGGTTGGGAGACCTTTAATGACTGCTTCTATTTCCTTAGGAGTTATGGGGTGGTTTAACTGGTTTATCTGTTCCTGATTTAACTTCGGTACCTGGTATCTGTCTAGGAAATTGTCCATTTCCTGAAGATTTTCAAGTTTTGTTGAATATAGGTTTTTATAGTAAGATCTGATGATTTTTTGAATTTCCTCTGAATCTGTAGTTATGTCTCCCTTTTCATTTCTGATTTTGTTAATTTGGACGCACTCTCTGTGTCCTCTCGTTAGTCTGGCTAAGGGTTTATCTATCTTGTTGATTTTCTCAAAGAACCAACTTTTGGTTCTGTTGATTCTTTCTATGGTCCTTTTTGTTTCTATTTGGTTGATTTCAGCTCTGAGTTTGATTATTTCCTGCCTTCTACTCCTCCTGGGTGTATTTGCTTCTTTTTGTTCTAGAGCTTTTAGGTGTGCTATCAAGCTGCTGACATATGCTCTTTCCTGTTTCTTTCTGCAGGCACTCAGCGCTATGAGTTTTCCTCTTAGCACAGCTTTCATTGTGTCCCATAAGTTTGAGTATGTTGTACCTTCATTTTCATTAAATTCTAAAAAGTTTTTAATTTCTTTCTTTATTTCTTCCTTGACCAGGTTATCATTGAGTAGAGCATTGTTCAATTTCCACGTATATGTGGGCATTCTTCCCTTATTGTTATTGAAGACCAGTTTTAGGCCGTGGTGGTCCGATAGCACGCATGGGATTATTTCTATCTTTCTGTACCTGTTGAGGCCCGTTTTTTGACCAATTATATGGTCAATTTTGGATAAAGTACCATGAGGAGCTGAGAAGAAGGTATATCCTTTTGCTTTAGGATAGAATGTTCTATAAATATCCGTTAAGTCCATTTGGCTCATGACTTCTCTTAGTCTGTCGACATCACTGTTTAATTTCTGTTTCCATGATCTGTCCATTGATGAGAGTGGGGTGTTGAAATCTCCCACTATTATTGTGTGAGGTGCAATGTGTGTTTTGAGCTTTAGTAAGGTTTCTTTTACGTATGTAGGTGCCCTTGTATTTGGGGCACAGATATTTAGGATTGAGAGTTCATCTTGGTGGATTTTTCATTTGATGAATATGAAGTGTCCTTCCTTATCTTTTTTGATGACTTTTAGTTGGAAATTGATTTTATTTGATATTAGAATGGCTACTCCAGCTTGCTTCTTCTGACCATTTGCTTGGAAAGTTGTTTTCCAGGCTTTCACTCTGAGGTAGTGTCTGTCTTTGTCTCTGAGGTGTGTTTCCTGTAGGCAGCAGAATGCAGGGTCCTCGTTGTGTATCCAGTTTGTTAATCTATGTCTTTTTATTGGGGAGTTGAGGCCATTGATATTGAGAGATTTTAAGGAATAGTGATTATTGTTTCCCTTTATATTCATATTTGGATGTGAGGTTATGTTTGTGTGCTTTCATTCTCTTTGTTTTGTTGCCAAGACCATTAGTTTCTTGCTTCTTCTAGGGTATAGCTTGCCTCTGCATGTTGGGCTTTACCATTTATTATCCTTTGTAGTGCTGGATTTGTAGAAAGATATTGTGTAAATTTGGTTTTGTCATGGAATATCTTGGTTTCTCCATCAATGGTAATTGAGAGTTTTGCAGGATACAGTAACCTGGGCTGGCATTTGTGTTCTCTTAGGGTCTGTATGACATCAGTCCAGGATCTTCTGGCCTTCATAGTTTCTGGCGAGAAGTCTGGTGTGATTCTGATAGGTCTCCCTTTATATGTTACTTGACCTTTTTCCCTTACTGCTTTTAATATTCTTTCTTTATTTTGTGCGTTTGGTGTTTTGACAATTATGTGACGGGAGGTGTTTCTTTTCTGGTCCAATCTATTTGGAGTTCTGTAGGCTTCTTGTATGTCTATGGGTATCTCTTTTTTTAGGTTAGGGAAGTTTTCTTCTATGATTTTGTTGAAGATATTTACTGGTCCTTTGAGCTGGGAGTCTTCACTCTCTTCTATACCTATTATCCTTAGGTTTGATCTTCTCATTGAGTCCTGGATTTCCTGTATGTTTTGGACCAGTAGCTTTTTCCACTTTACATTATCTTTGACAGTAGAGTCAATGATTTCTATGGAATCTTCTGCTCCTGAGATTCTCTCTTCCATCTCTTGTATTCTGTTGGTGAAGCTTGTATCTACAGCTCCTTGTCTCTTCTTTTGGTTTTCTATATCCAGGGCTGTTTCCATGTGTTCTTTCTTGATTGCTTCTATTTCCATTTTTAATTCCTTCAATTGTTTGATTGTGTTTTCCTGGAATTCTTTCAGGGATTTTTGCGATTCCTCTCTGTAGGCTTCTACTTTTTTATTAATATTTTCCTGTGTTTCCCTAAGTGTGTTCATGTCTTTCTTGAAGTCCTCCAGCATCATGATCAAATATGATTTTGAAACTAGATCTTGCTTTTCTGGTGTGTTTGGATATTCCATGTTTGTTTTGGTGGGAGAATTGGGCTCCGATGATGGCATGTAGTCTTGGTTTCTGTTGCTTGGGTTCCTGCGCTTGCCTCTCGCCATCAGATTATCTCTAGTGTTACTTTGTTCTGCTATTTCTGACAGTGGCTAGACTGTCCTATAAGCCTGTGTGTCAGGAGTGCTGTAGACCTGTTTTCCTCTCTTTCAGTCAGTTATGGGGACAGAGTGTTCTGCTTTCGGGCGTGTAGTTTTTCCTCTCTACAGGTCTTCAGCTGTTCCTGTGGGCCTGTGTCTTGAGTTCACCAGGCAGCTTTCTTGCAGCAGAAAATTTGGTCTTACCTGTGGTCCCGAGGCTCAGGTTCGCTCATGGGGTGCTGCCCAGGGGCTCTCTGCAGCGGCAGCAACCAGGAAGACCTGTGCCGCCCCTTCCGGGAGCTTCAGTGCACCAGGGTTCCAGATGGTCTTTGGCTTTTTCCTCTGGCGTCCAAGATGTGTGTGTAGGGAGCAGTCTCTTCTGGTTTCCCAGGCTTGTCTGCCTCTCTGAAGGTTTAGCTCTCCCTCCCACGGGATTTGGGTGCAGAGAACTGTTTATCTGGTCTGTTTCTTTCAGGTTCTGGCGGTGTCTCAGGCTGGTGTCCTGCCGCTCCTGGGCCCTCCCCCACGGGAGCCCAGAGGCCTTATACAGTTTCCTCTTGGGCCAGGGATGTGGGCAGGGGTGAGCAGTGTTGGTGGTCTCTTTCGCTCTGCAGCCTCAGGAGTGCCCACCTGACCAGGCGGTTGGGTCTCTCTCTCACCGGGTCTGGGAGCAGAGAGACAGTATATTCTTTTGTTTTAGGATAAAATATTCTGTAGATATCTGTTAAGTCCATTTGGCTCATAACTTCTGTTATTTTCTCTGTGTCTCTGTTTAATTTCTGTTTCCATGATCTGTCCATTGGTGAGTGTGGAGTGATAAAGTCTCCTACTATTATCATGTGAGGTTCAATGTGTGCTTTGAGCTTCAATAATGTTCCTTTTACATATATGAGTGCCCTTGCATTTGTGGCATAAATGTTCAGAATTGAGAGTTTCTCTTGGTGGAATTTTTCTTTGAGTGGTATGTGGTGTTTTTACCCATCTTGGAATTATGCTTGTGTGGTTCTCTTTTTTAGGGTTTGTTATGAGATTGTTTTCTTGCTTTTCCTAGGGTACAGTTTCGCTCCTTGTTTTGGAAATTTCTTTCTATTAACCTCTGTAGGGCTGTATTGGTGCAAAGATACCGTTTAAATTTGGTTTTCTCATGGAATGTCTTGGATTCTCCCTCTATGGTAATTGACAGTTTTGCTGAATATGATAGCCTGGGTGGCATTTTTGTTCTCTTAGGGTCTTTATGGCATCTTCCCAAGATCTTCTCACTTTTATAATCTCTGTTGAGAAGTCTGATGTAATTCTGATGGGTCTCCCTTTATGTTACTTGACTTTTTTTCCCCTACCACTTTCAATATTCTTTCTTTTTTCTGAGCATTTGGAGTTTTAATTAATATTCGATGGGAGGAATTTGTTTTCTGGTCCCATCTGTTTCATGTTATATAGGCTTCTTGTATATTTATGGGCATCTTTTTCTTTAGGTTAGGAAGGTTTTCTTCTATAATTTTGTTGAAGATGTTAGCTGGCACTTTTACTTGGGAATCTTCACTTTTCTTATATACCTATTATTTTTACTTTTGGTCATTTCAATGTGTCCTAAATTTTTTGAATGTTTTGAGTTAGGAGTTTTTTGCTTTTTGTTTTTCCTTTCACTGTTGTGTCAATATCTTCTAGGGTATCTTCGACTGCTGAGAGTCTCTCTTCTATCTTTTGTATTCTGTTAGTGATGCTCTTGTCTGCGACTCCTGATCTCTTTCCTAGGTTTTCAATCTCAAGTTGTCTCCCTGTGTGCTTTCTTTAAGGGTTCTATTTCCATTTTTAGACCCTGGATAGTTTTGTTCAGTTCCTTTACCTGTTTGATTATGTTTTTCCTATATTTCTTTAAGAAATGTATTTGTGTCCTCTGTAAGTACTTCTACCTGTTTACTTGTGTTCTCCTATATTTCTTTAAGTAAGTTATTTAGTTTTTTCCTAAAGTCTATTATTATCATAAGATGTGATTTTAAGTTTGAGTCTTGCTTTTCTCATGTGTTGGGGTATACAGGACTGGCTGTAGTGGGAGAACTAGGTTCTGATGATGCCAAATAGCCTGGGTTTCTGTTGCTTATGTTCTTGTGCTCGCCTCTAGCCATATGGATAACTCTCAGGCTAACTGTCCTTTCTGTCTCCGACTAGATCCTATCCCTACTGTGTTCCTGGTTGTGTCAGAACTCCTTGGAGTCCAGCTGTCTCTGTTATCCTGTTATTCTGTGATCCTGTAATCCTGAGATTCTGGGTGTGTCAGAGTTCCTGGGAAGCAAACTTTCTCTAGGTTCTGCAGGAGTGAGAGGAGCCAGAGTCTTGTGTCTGCACCTACTGGATACAGCAGCAAGCCAGAAGGAACTTGTGCCTCTGGCTGGGTAGGGTTTTCTGCTACCCTGGTTCCTGTGTTTTCCCAGTTATGCCAGGTATTGGGAAAGAGGTTGTGGCCTCAACTGTGATCTTGAGTATGTCAGACCTCCAGTCATCCTGGGTGTGTGCAATCTCCTCCAAGTCGAGCTTCCTCTGTGATCCTGTGGTACTGTGATCCTGGACATTTCAGAACACCTGGGAGTTGGGCGCCTTCTGGGTTTTGTAGGAGTATGTGCATAGCCAGAGCCCCCAGATCTGCTCCGGATGCATTTCAAACTGAAAGGAACCCGTGCCACTGACTGGGTGGAAGTTCCTGTATGCCTGTTATCCTAGGGTCCCAGTTACTCCAGGTGGTGGAGCAGATGTTGTGGCATCACCTGTGATCCTGTGTGTGTTAAGAGCACCCAGGGTTCAAGTTTCCTCTGAGTGTTGTAGGAGGGAGTGGAGAGCAAGTTCCCCAGGTATGTTCTAGGCACAGGTTCAAACCAGAAAGACTAGAATGGCCATTTCTTACTGTGGCAGCTTATCAATACACAAGCATTGCAGATTTTTCCATCTTTTGATATCTTTTTCAATTTCTTTCTTAAAATTCTTGAAGTTTTTATATACAAGTCTTTTATGTTCTTAGGGTTACCCTAAAATATTTTATATTATTTGAGGCTACTGTGAATGTTTTGTTTTCCTGACATCTTTTTGTCATTTTATATGGAAGGCTATTGATTTTTGTTAAAAAACTATACTCAGATTAAATTTTATCATAAAATAATCTATGTTTTATAAAATGGAAAATATATTCAAAATATATTCTGCATGACTTAAACATCTCCATGAAATATTTTAATATTGTAAATTTTGCCATAATTTCATCACTCAAAGTATACTTTTGATGGTTTAATTGCTTAGTACACTCTTCCAGTTCATAGTTTTTCAACTGTGCTGATTTCTTTAATCTGAATTGAATGACAGGTGCATTTATTCTTCCTTTGTCTTAGAATTAAAAATCTAGGACCAATAGTTTCTTAGATTTAAGACTAAGAAGGTAATCATATACTTGCCTTCCTCTTCCTATTATAATAAATACCATTTTAAATCATGTAACAAAGTATTTCCAAGTTCCTTCCTATTTCTACTCATTGAGTTAGTTATTAAATTTCATTGAAGCTATCATTTAAAGCAGTGATCATAGGACATTGTCTTGAACTACATGCTGTGATCAAGGTGCATTGTGTTATTCTTTGATCTGAAGTCATTGATGTGGTTATACTGTGTTATCTCACAGATAGTTCCCTCTTCCTATCATGTAAAGTTGAAGTTGATCAAGACTTTACCTGGATGGTTCCTCCTAAGAGTTTGCTGCATGGGTATAATAGTATTGGACTTTAATTTTGAAATCCCATATAAATGAGGATCTTAAAATGCCTCTTACTAAAATTTATTTGGTACAGATTTGTAGGACTGAATTTTGAGCATACAATGCCAACATGAATAACTAAAATCTACCATAAAAGGTTTGTAAATTTTAAAATTATTTTATTTATTTATATTTCAGCTGTGTCTCCACTTCCCAGTACCCCTCCCACAGTTCTTCATCCAATTCTTCCTCCCTCTAGCCTTCTAGAGGGTGATCCCCCTCTTGTGCCAACAGATATCACCCTTGCCTGAGGCCTCAAGTATCTCAAGGATTAGGTACATCTTCTCCGACTGAGGTCAGACCTGCCAGTTCTTTGCTATATATGAGTTGAGGGACTGAGACCAGCCCTTGTATGCTGCCTGGTTGGTCTCTCAGGCTCTGGGAGTTTCCAGGCATCCAGGATAGTTAAAACTGTTGGTCTGCTGATGAGATTCACCTTCCCTTAAACTTCTTCAATCGTTCCCCTATTTCAACCACAAAAGTTACCTACTTCAGTACAATGGTAGGGTAAAAGTATCTGTTACAGTCTCATTCAGATGCTAGTAGGACCTCTCAGAGGAGAGTCATGCTAGGCTCCAGTCTGTAAACACATCACAACATCAGTAATAACATCAAAACATCAGTAATTCGTGCCCTCCTCAAGTTGGCCAGACAGTAAGTTGGACCGGTCCAGTCACTGCACTGCTTTTGAGACAAGAACAGTTCTAGATTAGAAATTTTTGATTGTGGGTTAGTAAGTTTCTCCTTCTACTCAAGGCCCTGTCTATTTATTCGAGGTAGACTCTCTTCTAGTCCCATCTCCTGAGAGTCTCTCACCTCCCAGGTCTCTGATACTTTCTAGAGGGTACCCCATCTTCCATCAGAGAGGCTGGATATTTCCATTCATTTTCCTGACCTACTTGGGTTTTCTCCTGTCACTCTGCAATGCCTGATCCTGCTCCCCTTTTCCCTTTCCCCTCCCCCTTCCACCAAGGTTCCTCTCTCTCTCTACCTCCCATGATTAATTTTCTTTGCCGTTTTAAGTAGGATTGAAGCCTCCTCACTTGGGTCTTTCAACTTTTTATTTATTCTGGTCAGTGGGTTGTATCTTAGGTATTCTGTAATTCTTTGCCTAATATTCACTTATCAGTGTGTACATACCATGCATGTCCTTTTGGGTTTGGTTTACCTCACTGAGGACAATTTTTTCTAGTTTCATCTATTTGCTTGCAAAATTGATGATATCCTCATTGTTAATAGCTGAATAGTATTTCATTGTGTAACTGAATGACATTTTCTGCATCCACTCTTCGTTTGAGGGACATCTGGGTTGTTTCCAGCTTATGACTATTACAAATAAGGCTGCTATTAACATAGTGGAGCACATGTCCTTTTGGTATGGTGGGGCATCTTTGGCATGTAGCTGGGTATTCAGGAAAAGCTATTTCCAATTTTTGAGGAAAGTTACAGACTGATTGCAGAGTGGTTGTACCAGTTTTCGATTCCACCATCAATGCAGGAGTGTTCCTCTTTTCCACATCCTTGCCAGCATTGGCTGTCACTTGAGTTTTTGATCTTAGCTGATTGGTGTAAGATAGAATCTAAGTACCATTTTGATTTGCATTTCTCTGAAACTACAGGCTTTGTTTGAACATTTCTTTAAATTCTTCTTGGCCACTTGAGATTCTTCTCTTGTGAATTCTGTTTAGTTCATTACCCTGTTGTTTTCTTTTTTCTAAACTATTTTTCAAGATTTATTTACTTATTTTTCCTTTTTTTCCCTCAAATATATTTTTATTGGATGTTTTTTATTTATGTACATTTGAAATGTTATCCTCATTCCTGGTTTTCCAGCCATAAACTCCCTAAACTATTCCTTAAACCCCTTCTTCTATGAGAGTGTTACTCCCCCAATCCACTACCCCTACTTGTCTTCCCACCTTGAAATTCCCCTACACTGGAAGGCCTTGGCAGGACAAAAAGCTTCTACTCCCATTGGTGCCTAACAGGACCATCGTCTCCTACATACACAGCTGGATCTATCTGCCTGTTCATGTGTATTCTTTGGATGGTGGTTTAGTCCCTGGGAGCTCTGGTTGGTTGATATTGTTGGTCTTATGGAGTTGCAAACCTGCTCAGCTACTTCAATCCTTTCTCTAATTCCTGCAATGAGGACCCTGTCTCAGTACAATGGTTGGCTGCAAGATTCTGCCAATGATTTTGTCATGTTCTGGCAGAGCCTCTCAGGAGACAATTATATCAGGCTCCTGTCAGCATGCACCTCTTAGCACCCCAGATAGAGTCTGGGTTTGGTGGCTGTATGTATGTGAGCTGGATCCCCAGGTTAGGCAGTCTCTGAGTTGCCATTCATTCAGTCTCTGCTTCATACTTTGTCTCCTTATTTCCTTCTATAAATATTTTTGTTCCTCCTTCTAAGGACTGAAGCATCTGCACTTTGGTCATTCTTCTTGAGTTTTATGTGGTCTGTGGATTGTACCTTGGATAATCCAAGCTTTTGGGCTAATACCCACATAACAATAAGTGCATACCATTTTTGTGATTGGATTACGTCATTCAGGATTATATTTTCTAATTCCATCCATTTTCTTGTGAATTTCATGAAGTCATTGTTTTTAATAGCCAAGTAGTACTCCATTGTGTAAATGTACCATATTTTCTGCATCCATTCGTCGTTTGAGGGACATTTAGATTCTTTCCAGCTTCAGGAAATTATAAACAGGGCTCCTATGGACATAGTAGAGCATGTGTTCTTGTTATATGTTGAAACATACTTTGTGTATATGCCATACTTTGGTATAGCTGGGACCTCATCTAGTACTATATCCAATTATCTGAGGAAACTCCAGACTGTTTTCCAGAGTGGTTAAACCAGTTTGCAATCCCACCAACAATGGAGGACTGTTGCCCTATCTCCACATTCTCACCAGCATCTGCTGTCACCTGAGTTTTTGATCTTAACCATTCTGACTGGTGTGAGGTGGAATCTCAGTGTTGTTTTGATGTGCATTTCCCTGATGACTAAGAATGTTGAACATTTGTTTAGGTACTTCTTAGCCATATGATATTCCTCAGTTGAGAATTCTTTGTTAAGCTCTGTTACCCATTTTTAATAGGGTTACCTGATTGGATATTAGCCCTCTATCATATGTAGGATTAGTAAAGATCTTTTCCCAATCTGTTGGTTGCCATTTTGTCCTAATGACAGTGTCCTTTGCCTTACAGAAACTTTGTAATTTTTGAAGTCCCATTTATAGATTCTTCATCTCAGAGCATAAACCATTGGTATTCTGTTTAGGAAATTTTCCCTAGTGCCCATGTGTTTGAGGCTTTTCCCCAATTTTTCTTGTATTAGTTTGAGTGTATCTGGTTTTATGTGGAGGTCATTTGTGGGATGATATCATACAGGTGAAGGCAAGTACAATATAGAAAGAGGCCTGTCATTGGATGAGAAACTAGGATGAGTGGGAGAAAAGTTTGAGGGAAGAGGAGAAGACTGGAAGGAAAGGTGACTGAAAAGGAGAACCTTCTGAGAGAACATGGAAGCTGATGTTAAGATTCTACTTAAGAGATGGATGTGTACAGGGCTTTGTATATTGAGGTAGGCAATCATATCTTATCAATTGGATCAGAGGTTATGGTGTTGTGTGTTCTTTCATGTGGAGATTTAAATTTAAGATAGTATGTGACAACAGAAGACACTAGGCCACCATAAAATTGGGATGTATATTTCAGGCATGGTGGCAGCCTGCCTTGGGAACTCGGTGGGTAAAGACATTGTTGCTGGACTCAGAGAGAGGCCATAGGCACTGTGATATAGGATAGAGCAAAGCAGATGAGAGGTTTTGCTGACTGAGATTAAGATATCTATCAGGTATCTTGGAACACTGTGATATAGGGCCTAGTGAGGGGTAAAAGACAGAATTTATAAATTTTTAGAATTTTAAAATCATTGGATGCTAGGTGCATGAGTTCAGGAGAAAGGAAGAGAATTAGGGCAGGGAAGGGAAGAGCACTTTGCAGCCTTCACTGGTATTGTTCTGCCTCCTTTCGGTATGGGCTTACTCAGCAGTGGACTGACTAGCTCGAAAGGGATACAGAAGGGTTTCTGGCAGTGATTTTGGGAGAGCAGATCTCTGTCCCAAGTGGTGGTGTTACAGCTTTTATGACAGAAGCTCTCAGAGGACAGGGTGATTATTGCACACCTTCAGTCCTGAACAGGATTCAGTTTTGAAAAATTTTTTATTAGATATATTTCTTTACTTACATTTCAAATGTTTTCCCCTTCCCAGTTTCCTGTCCATAAGCTCCTCACCCTCCCCTTCTCCATATGGGTATTCCCCCCATACATCTCCCTTACTGCCCACCTCCATAATCTGCTGCACTGGGGGTCCAACCTTGGCAGGACCAAGGGCTTCCCCTTCCACTGGTGCCCCAACAAGGCTATTCCCTGCTACACATGCAATTGGAGCCCTGGGTCAGTCCATGTATAGTCTTTCGGTAGTGGTTTAGACCCTGGAAGCTCTGGTTGGTTGGCATTGTAGTTTTTATGGGGTTGCAAGCTCCTTCAACTCTTTAAATACTTCCTCTAATTCCCCCCAAGGGGGTCCTATTCTCACTTCAATGGTTTGCTGCTAACATTGACCTCTGTATTGGACATGCTCTGAGTCTGTCTCTCAGGAGAGCTCTGTATTCAGTCCCTTTCAGAATGCATTTTTTAGCTTCATCAATCTTATTTAGTTTTGGTATATATATATATATATATATATATATATATATATATATATATATATATATATATATATATATATATATATATATGGGCACATGTGGGGCAGGCTCTGAATGGTCTTTTCTTGATTGGCTGCTCTAAACTTTGCTTCCTTATCCCCTCCTATAGATATTTTTCCCCTTTTAAGAAGGTGTGGGAGCACCGTCACTTTGGTCATCCTTCTTCTTGAGCTTCCTGTGGTCTGTGGATTGTATCTTGGGTAATTCGACCATTTTGGCTAATATCCACTTATCAATGAGTGCATACCAACTGTGTTTTTCTGTGATTGAGTTACCTCACTCAGGATGATATTTTCTAGCTGAACAGGATTCTTAAATCCAGTTTTTGGATAGGTCATTGTCTGATAGCAGGTACTTCCTATTGCTTTGACCTGAAAGCTTGGGAAGACCTCATCTATATATTTGGGGGAGGGGGGTGGTCCTGCTTCTAAGACTGATCTATCTTGAGTCTAGAATCTATGTAACCTGTGGTCACGCGTCCTCACCTGTGGAGGAGGAGCGTAGAGCATTGCCCTATGTGACTGGTCTGTCTCAAACCTCTCTATAGGGATCTTTGGAGGCTGCAGCTAGTGAGGCCTTGATCTATTGGGATACCGGGAATATGCCTGCCATCCCTTTAGGTGATAAATATAGATTTATTTTCATTCTTTTACAAACAAAACACCAGTTATACCAGCACCATTTATTGAAGATGCTTTCTTTTTTAAACTGTATGTTTTCGATTCCTTGTCAAATATCTAGTGTCCATAAGTATGTGGGTTTACTTCTGGGTCTTTGATTCTATTCCATTGATTGACCTGTCTGTCTATGTACCAATTCCATGCTACCTTTTTCATTATTGCTTTGTAGTACAGCTTGAGGTCTTGGATGGTGATTCCTTCAGGAGATCTTTTATTGTTAAGTATTATTTTGGTTACCTGAAATTTTTGTTTTTCCGTATGAACTTGAGAATTGCTCTTTTCAAGTCTATGAAGAATTGCGTTGGAATTTTGATGGGGATAGCCTTGAATCTGTAGATTGCTTTTGGAAAAATTGCCATTTTCATTATATTAATCCTAGCATCCCTACCAATGAGAATAGGAGGTCTTCCTATCTTTGGAGGACTTCTTTGATTTCTTTCTTCAAGGATTTGAGTTCTTGTCATACAGATCTTTCATTTGCTTGGTAAGAGTTACTTCAAGATATTTTATAATATTTGTGACTATTGTGAGTGTGTTCTTTCCCTACTCCCTTTCTCAGCCTGTTTACGATTTCTATAAGGGAAGACTACTGATATGTTTAAGTTAATTTTTTTGTCTTGTCACTATGCTGAAGTTGTTTATTAGCAGGAGTTCTCTGGTGCCAATGAAATTGAGGTTCTTTCTTACTTTCTTTTCTAACAAATTCTGTGTATTTGTTTTTATGTTTAGATGCTTAATCTACTTGGACTTAAGCTTTATATAAGGTGAGAAAGTTTTTTTTTCCACTCTATGTTTATGGCCTTTTCTGTCTTTAGGTTAGGGAAGTTTTCTTCTATGATTTTTTTGAAGATGTTTTCCGGCCTTTAGAGCTGAGATTCTTCACCATTTTCTTTTCCTATTTTCTTAGGTTTGGTCCTTTTATTGTGTCCTGAATTTCCTGGATATTTTGAGTTAGGTGCTTTTAACACTTTGCGTTTTCTTTGACTGATGTGTCAATACTTTCTATGCCATTTTCTACATCTGAGATTATCTCCTCTATCTCTTGTACTTTGTTGGTGATGCTGGCCACTGGACTCCTGAACTCTTTTCTAAGTTGTCTATCTCCAGAGCTGCCTCTCCCTTTGTGTTTTCTTTATTGTTTTTACTTCCATTTTTAGGTCTCGGACCATTTTGCTCTATTCCTTCATCTACTTGATTGTATTTTCCTATATTTCCTTAAGGCAGTTTTTTGTTTCTTATTTAAGGGCTTCTACCTGCTTGCCTGTGCTATCCTGTATTTCTTTAAAGGAGTTACTTATATCCTCCTTAAAGGCCTCTGTCATCTTTGTGAGATAGGATTTTAGGTCATAATCTTCCTTTTCAGGTGTATTAGGGTATCCAGGACTTGCTATGGTGGGAGAACTAGGTTCTGATGGTATCTAATTGCATTGCGTTTTGTCACATATGTATGTGATTATGCTTGCCTCTCACCATCTTGTTACCTGGTGTAAATTGGCCCGGGTGTCTCTGGAGCAGACCTCCTTTAAAGCAGGTAAAGCTCCGTGACATGGGTTAGAGGCAGCCTCCTGGGAGGCTCTTGTTTGTACAGGGTTCCTGAGTCCCTGTTTAGGGCAGACCTCCTGTGTTCCTGGTTAAGTGAACCTCCTGGGAGACAGGGAGGCTTTGGGTTCCAGGGGCAGAATCTGTCCCAGGTGCAGTTGAAGGTGCAAACAGAAGGACTATGCCCCTAGCTAAGGCAACCCTCCTTTGTCCCTGGTTATTGCAGACCTCCTGTGTGAAAGGCAGGGCATTTGCCTGGTAGAGTCGTGCACTGGGAAGTCCTACATCAGCTGTGTTCTTTGAGTGTCCCAGCTGGCATGGGTATATGGGCTGGAGTCTCACCCGTATCCCTGGTCTACTGCAACTCTCCTAGGAGACAGGCAATCTTAGGATATGAGAGAGTCAGTTTGTAATTTTTTTATGTTGACAATAAGATACTTGAACTAGAGAGATGGTTCAGAGCTTAAGAGCACTAATGCTTTATCAGAAGTCCCGAGCTTAGTGAACTAGACTGTTGGGGGGAGGGCGGCAAGGGCGGGAGGGTTGGGAGGGGAACACCCATAAGGAAGGGGAGGGGGGAGGGGGATGTTTGCCCGGAAACCGGGAAAGGGAATAACACTCGAAATGTATATAAGAAATACTCAAGTTAATAAAAAAAAAAAAAGATTTTGAGACAGAAAAAAAAAAAAAAAAGAAGTCCCGAGCTTGATTTCAAGCATTCAATTGGAGCTAACAAACGTATTGAACTCCACTCCCACAGGACCAACATATTCTTCTCCATCCATCCTTCCAGGGACACAGATGTGATGAAGAGACATGCTTGCAGGTAAAATACCCAAAACAAAGATTTTTAAAAATTAAATTTTTTAATGTTAGAGTAAATATGTAAAGATTGTGATGTATGGTATAATCTTACATATTGGTTTATACATAAATTTTTCAATTAAAACTATTTTTATTCTAAACATTATAAAATTATACAAAATAATAAAATTATTTTCTGCTTTTGTGTGGACTGATTTCTGATGATTGAAATGAGAGGCTTTAATTATCCCAGGAAGAGTTACAGATATCTTAATTTTTAATTGCAAATATCAGGCATATATCATAACTAATCCTTGTTTTCTTAAATAATATCCCTTGATTCTCACATTATATTTCATGATACGTTAATTAGTGGTCCATATTTTTTTCCAAAAGATACAAGGGAATAAAATACATCTCAGTTGTAATAGCCTACAATCCCTTTATATATGGAACTATGAGAGCTGAATGAAGTGAATCTTTTAAATCAAATAAATGATTGAGAGGAGCAACTTCATGCTGAGAAGAAGTGAGCTTGAGGGGAATCCTTTAGGGGAGAAAGTATTCATCTCTTGTGTCAAAGCTGCACTAAAGAAAATGATGCCCTGTTTAGAGCACATTCAAGAGGAAGAACACTTACTGTAAGAATGTAAGGTTAGGACCTTCCTTTTCGGTCTCAGTAATAAGTTGCAGTAAAATCTAAATCAGTCAAGTACTTCTGGAAAGGACATTAAGCAAAATGTAACGTGCAATTTGCAAACTATAAAGACAGAGATGAAAGTTTGGTTTTGCTGACATACAGCATCTGTATCAGAGCAGTCAACATTCAGAAACTAAAATAAGGTGGTAACAGAAAGTTCCTTTAATCAAAATATTTGTCTCCTTTCAAAGCAAAACTAATTTTAATAGTCTTAATGAACATATGTTCTGTACCTCCTGAAGAGCTGTTTATTAGAAAATTAGGAAGCCTAATTCAGAACATTTTATAAAAGCCCAATTTGCAAGACACAGATGCAAATATTTAATATACATAAGAAAATATTTAGCTGTGATACCATTAAAATTTTTTGTTCCTAGTAGTACAGCAAGAAATCAATTTTTTACAAAATTTACAATAATGATAAATAAGTTTTAATAATTAGGATCAGTTATCTATAATACTTCTAGAGAGTACTATTGGAAGCTTCAATTTTATGTCTATCCTTGAGACAAATTTCCCCAAGTCTTAGGGCTAATTTTTTACATTCTTGGAATAGCTTACAAGATAAAATTTATATGCAATATGGCAATAATTTCTTTATTCCTAAATATTTAAATATGAACTGATTTGAAAAGTTATAGAGAAAACTGAGAAGGGGATAACATTTGAAATGTAAATAAATGAAGTAGCCAATAAAAAAGTTATAAACCAGTCACAATTACTTGCAGTAGTGACATAAATAAAGAATTTGCTTTATGCCAATAAATATTTAATTTGTTCTTTAATCTTTTTTTTTCAGTCCAGACTTTATCCTCCTTCAGGTCTACCTTGTGACTGTTCTGCATTCCACAACCACCCGCCCCTTACACTGTCTCCAAGAGGATGTTCCAAACCCCCACCCTACCATATCCCCCACTCCCTAGGGTCCCATGTCTCTCAAGGTTAGGTGCATATTCTCTCACTGAGTCCAGACCTAGCAGACCTCTGCTGTATATGTATTGGGTGTCTCTTATAAGCTGCTGTATGATCCCTGGTTAGTGGCTCTGTGTCTGAGAGATCACGGGTGACCAGGTTAGTTGAGACTGCTGGTCTTCCAATAGGGTCACCCCACTCCTCAACTTCTTCCAGCTTTTCCATAATTAAACCACAGGGGTTAGCAGCTTCTGGCCATTGGTTGAATGTAAATATCTGCATCTGACTCTTTCAGCTGCTTGTTGGACCTTTTGGAGTGCAGTCATCAATAACAGTGTGAGGCCTTGGGGCCTCCCTGAACTGGTTTCAATTTGGGCCTAGAACATGGATATTATTCTGTGGCAATTAGGACTGTATAACATAGTTGCAAGAAAGTAATATTTATTATAGATTATGGCAAGATTGAATACAAGGGTTCAAACATTTAGGAATACATATTTGCAACTACATTAGATTCTTCCAGATGGCAATTTATCCATTATCCTAAGAAAACTGTTGAGTTCAAATTTAGAATTACTGGCAGTCTGATCAATAGATTGTAATGATTTTCCTTCTGGGAGAGAAGAAACTGGAAATGTCAGAGGTTAATTTAGTTAAGGTCTTTGGTTCATGGTGTTGCAAATGAAAAAAAACACTAGATATTCTTTCTTGTGATTTGATTTGATAGAGTTAGAATTGCTCAGAATTTGCTTTAAGAAGGTAAATTCACATTTGGCAAAATCATTGAATTGTAAAGATTAAGTGATGTAAGTGTGCTTAGACATCATCTTAGAAGAGTGTTATGGCTGTCTTATGACGAATAATTGTGATCTAAACAGTAGAAAGAAAACGGGGGGGGGGGTAAAAATGAACAAAAAGACATGTATAAAAATAACAAAAATTAAAATCACACAGGTTTCAAACAAAATCGAAAATATATATTTAGGGTTTCATTATCCAAGTTCATCAAATGGTTTCAATAGAGTTGGGCCATTGGGCCATTAACTGTCTCTTCCTGCAGGACAGTCAATGAGCATGCAGAGGGTACCTGGAAGAGAATGGGGGACAAGAGAATGAAGAAGGATGCCAAGACAAGAGTCTAATCAAGGCGACAATTTTAATTTTTCCCAAGGCTGAATTTATACCATAACAGGGGTAATAGAGAGACAGGGGAAGTGGGAAACATTTCCGCAGGCCAAGGACACAGCTCTCTTGTGGCCATCTGATATGAACAGGATGTGGGTCTTTCAGAATGGTTACAGGTTTGTCATATCACTAGTCAGCAAGATGTTGGTATTTCACAAAGGTTACAGGTCATCACATTGGGCATCTTGACGTCAGATGCATTTCTCAGCAAGGTCACAACTTTATCATATCATTATTCATTCTGACCACCAGATTTGTATTAGTCTTCTGCAGCTGTCTGGGGATTTTCCATGAACCCAGTCATACTTAACTCTAGCTATACTATTAACATCAGTAATGGAGGGTTTTATGGACATCGCTCCCAACAGTTAACTACATGTTTGTGTTGTTTGTTTGTTTCAATATTTAAAATCAAAGCCAGGCACCTACGCATAGTAGAAAAGGACCTTCCCTCTGAAGTACATGCCCCACCCTCAGTTCTCAACATCCAGAAGTTGGGTCCTTCTAGATCTTATAGAATATTTTAGGGAGAGGGCTAGAGAGATCACTCAGCAGTTGAGAGCTTGGGCTACTCTTTCAGAAGAACTCGATTTGACCCAGCACTGACATGGCAGCTCACAACTGTCTGTAACTTCAGTTCCAGAAGATATGGTACACTTGCACAGATATAGGTACAGGAAAAATACTCTTGCACATACAAATAAATAAACTGTAAAAAATGTTTTAACAAAGAATTACGTTTTCAAATCTTTTGTTTGTGGTTACTTTCAGGATTTGTATAGGTGCATTAAGTTCTAATCTTTTTAGTTGTCAAATGAAAAACCAAATGACAGATTTCCCAAAGTTTCATCATTGTAACTGTTACTAGTATGTGATAAAGTCTCTTCTAATGATATAGAAGAGTTGTTTTCCTATGATGTTACCTCTAATAGAATTTCCTCATGAAATAAGCATGGTGTGATGTTTTATGAAGATACTTGATGATGACACAAGTTAACAGAATGTCAAGTCCCTTGCCATGACATATCAGAAGAATATGGAGGTAAAAATATAAGCAAATCTTCATTAATAAAAGTCCTGAGAGGTATAAGGTAAATTACTTAAAAAGTAGATGAAATGATGTGTGTCCTTATAGGAACACTTAGCACTGAGGATATTCAGAAATGCCTTAACATTTTGACATTTTTTTCATTAATTTATTTATTAACTTTGCATCTTGAGAGCAGTGTCTCCTTTTCTCATCCTGATGCCTCCCATATACAGTGCTTCCTACATCCTCTTTCCCATTCTCCCCTGAGAAGGGGAAGGCCCCTCTGGTTTCAACCCCCCACCGCAGGCACATCAAGTCACTGCAGGACCAGGCAAACCTCTTCTACGGAGGCCAGGCAAGGAAGCCCAGTTATAGGAATGGGTTCCACAGGAAGGCAACAGATTCATAAACAGCCCACACCCCAATTGTTGAGAGAACCTTATGAAGACTCAACTGCACATCTGTTACATATGTATGGGAAGCCTACATTTTGACAAATCAAAATCAAATTTTGATTCCAGAATTCCATTAATTCTTCCATCCTTTCCAGAATACTTTGACAAAAATTCCAGTTTACTTCTTTGTGAGTGTGCGTGTGTGTGTGTGTGTGTGTGTGTGTGTGTGTGTGTGTGTGTGTGTTGCACTCATGCAATACATTAATAGGGAGGTGCATGTATACATATATACAAATCCATGTAGAGTTCAGAGGATATCGGTAGTTTTCTCTAAGCGCTGTGTATATTTTAGGATGGAGGTTTCTGTCACTGGGCTGCAGCTTGCATCCTAGATTTTTGGACTGTCTTACCAATGAGACTCACATCTCCAGTTCCATGATTCCAAATAAAAGCCACAGTTCCCACCTTATAATCAGTATCATCTTTAATAAGCTGCAGCCAATTGATTTCCCCATTCATTTCAGATTAAGTTTTATGTGCTAAAGACTAGACACAAAAATTAGCAGCTTTATTTTAAAGTTCAGAATTTCATTAAGAAAAATTTTCCCATTGGTCTGAAATTGAAATAGTATAACTAAAACACATCCAATCTAGGAGACTTGCTGTTATGTAAAATCCACTTGATAGTGTTCAGAGGGGCTTTCAAGCTCTGTTTCTTCATCTACACAATTTTACAGAATTATGTATTTGACAGCTGACACAAGATATTAAAGTATCTTCAAGTACTTTTTCAAAAATTTCTCATACCAATGTTCGCTTAATGTACCATAAATTTGTTTCTAGTACAGTGAATATTTCAATGGAAAAAATTAATTTCTATTTGTTATAAATATGTACCCATGGATTGATTATTTAGAAAATGGTAGAGGTTATTTATGTAAAAGAAATTGTCTTCTCTGTGTATCATTCCAAATTTAAGACTTGGAGTATTACAGTTGACCTTATTCAGTCTGTCTAGATATTATTTCACATTGGAAGCTCAGTTATGCATATACTGGCCTAAAACACTTATTTATCATAATTATATTTGAAGTATTTCCTGTACTATTTATTAGCCACTAGCCTTCCACATGTCCATCTTTCCATAAAGAAGACATAATTCATTATCATGTTTTAATAGTTTTCCTAGCAGAATAACACTCTTCCATATTTTAACAACTTCGAAATTACTACACTATTTCAAAAGACTTCCAGTGTGTATGTATATTATCTGGGTCTTCTTCTAGATAAGAAATTCTAGTAAAAATAAATTATGGCATCTAATCTGTCAAATAGAAGAAAATCATATAAAGGAATTCTTCAAAAATTAGTGAAATATTTAATGAGCACCAAAGTTAATTCTAATTTATTTTCAATTAACAAATAATATTAGTTTGGATTCATCACTAAATCTGGGCAAAAGAAAGAAAATTTCTTGATAAAGGCAGGAGAAAGTTTCTCCTAAAGTGCTGTAAGACACAGGATATCTCAATTGTGAATAACTGAACAGACAAAAGTAAAAAAATCCTCAAAACCAGATGAAGGAAACAAATTGTATGTTCCAAGATAATAGGGATGGCTACTGAAATATGGGTCATGGAGCCAAATAAGAACCTAGAACTTGTCAAGCAGAAGCCTTAAGTGTTATAAAAGCACAAACTACTTCCTTAAGACAAATGGGATAAAGGGAAAAGGATCAAGCATGAGCTCATAATGAGTAATGCATTTGGAGTGGTTTCCATGAACTTGAGTCTGAAGTTAATAAAATAGAAGGTCATTCATTCACAAACAGATGAAATGAAGTGACATTGTTCTATTTCTAAATATTCTATGTTATGAAATTGTTAAAAAGCCTTCTGGAGGTTATACAGGGCCAAGTAGTGTTTTTGTTCCAAGAATATAAAAACTTTTACTGCAAAATTAGTCAACTCATAATTGAGTGTCATTATTTTGGGAAAAAATGTAGGAAATAGTGTCTGAAGCTTGAATTGTTCATGAAATTTTATAAATACCACTTTGGCATTTAGACAAATACACAAACACACACTTCTACATAGAATATATGCATATACAATCTATTTCTATATGTTTATTGTGATGCAGAGCAGGTAAATTCAATCATATTAACTATCAAGATTGATTTGGAACAAAGTAGATCATATTCTACCCTGTATCACGTCTCACTCACGAGGTCATTTTAATTTTTCCATATGAATTAAATAAACTATAAAATAGTAAAAGGCTTCAGTGAACTTAGAAGTATAACACTTTAAATGGATTGCTTTCATCCCTAAATGAAGGCAAAAGATACTGAATACCTTGGTCTGAAATCAGGGAAAGTAAAGAAAAAGTGACAGTTTAAAGAGGTTGCTCTTCCAGCTGCGAGCAGATGAAAAAGCCAGCTGTAGATCCTTCTATCCAACCAATGGCCAGAAGATGGTGACCTCTGTGGTGAATTAGGGAAAGGATGGAGGAAGCTGAAGAGGAAAGCGACCCCATGAGAAGACCCGCAGTCTCAACAACTCTGGATACCCAAGATCTCTTGGACACTGAGCATCCAGGCAGTGTACCCCAGCTGATGTGAGGCCCACAACACATAGACAGCAGAGGACTGCTAGGTCTGGCCTCCGTGAGAGAATAAGCATCTAACTTTCAAGAGACTTGAGACCCCAGGGAATGGGGAGGACAGATAGGGTGGGGGTGAGGGGATTGGTGACTTCCTCTTGGAGACAAGGAGGTATGGAATGAGAAATGGTCGTGGGGGTTGGGGTGAGGAACCAGGACATGAGTAGCAGGTGGACTGTAAAGGAGAATTAAATAATAATAATAATAATAATAATAATAATAATAATAATAATAGAAAAATAAGAGAAAATAAATTGCTCAGCAGTTAAGAACGTGTGCTTTTCAAATACCCAAGATGCAATCCACAGACCACATGAAGCTCAAGAAGAAGGATGACCAAAATGCAGATGCTTCCACTCCTTCTTAAAAGGGGGATCAAAAATATACATAGGAGGAGATATGGAGGCAAAGTTTAGAACGGAGAGTGAAGGGACGGCCATAAAGAGACCACACCATATGTGGCCCATATATATATACAGTCACAAAAACTAGATAAGATTGATGAAACCAAGAAGTGTATGCTGACAGGAACCGGATATGGATCTCTCCTGAGAGACACAACCATAGCATGTCACTTACAGAGATTAATGCTAGCAGCAAACCACTAAACTGAGAATGGGACCCTCTTTGGGGAATTAGAGAAAGCGGTGAAAGAACTGAAGGAGTTTGCAACCCCATAAGAACAACAACGCCAACCAACCAGAGCTTCAAGGGACTAAGCCACTACCCAAAGACTATACATGGACTGATCCAGGTTTCCAACTGCCTATCTAGCAGAGAATAGACTTGTTGGGGCACCCGTGGAAGGGGAAGCCCTTGGTCCTGCCAAAGTTGGACCCCCAGTGCAGGGGAATGTCGGGGGACTGGTGGTAAGGGGGAATGGATGGGGGAACACCCTTATGGGGGAGGGGGAGGAGATAGGGGTTTATGAACAGGAAACCGGGAAAGGGAATAATATTTAAAATGTAAATAAAGAAATATATCAAAAAAAAAGAATACTTGCTTCTCTTTCTTCTCTTACAAAGGAGCTGAGTGAGTTTGGTTCCTAGTGCCCACATATTACATATCAGGTGTAACTTCACTTCCATGGAATCCAATGCTTTCTTCTTGCCACCGAGGGCACAAGGCATGTACATGATAAACACACATACATACTTGAATACAAATTCACACACACACACACAAATATTCTTAATAAAAACTAAAAAAATTATAATTCACTGAACAAAATCAAAGTCATCCATGAACAGTGAATGAAGGGTTGGATTTGAATCAAAATTTACAGAAGTGAGAACTCAAATTAATCAGTCATTATCATCCTTTATTAAGGTACAGTAAGTACAGTACAAGGCTTTAAATGTCAGTATATGTCATGAGAATGGTATATAATATTTAATTATAGATTATAAGTCTACGTTTATTTTCTGTTTCTTGTTTTAAGTTGTATGTGGGATTTTTGTAAACTCATTAAATTAACCTTTTATTTTAACTGGTTATTCCCTAATGATCTTGTTACTATGCTACTGGAACTTTTAACTCATGGTGTACATAATATAGTGCAAATCATTAGCGCAACATTTAGAATATACAAATTTATTATGACTATAAATACTCAATGGAATGTACAATATATTCCCCATGTAAAATTAGTGCTACAAGTTAATTGATGATTTTTTTCTTCATTAATGTTTCCAGAATATAATTACAGAGCAAAATGACTTGCTCTGCCAATTGGCCAACAGTTACAAATAAAGTTTTCCTTAAAAAACATGAAGATCATGTGGGTGCATATCTTGATGAAGTTTTTTAAAGGAAGCTAGTCTATACATTGAATGAGGTAGACGGAGGAACTAGACTTGGTCCAGTATTCTGGGCATAAGTTTAGCAGTTTTCAATGCTGCTATGTGTCATTCTATACTGGAAAGCAACATCGAGAATGTTACATTTATATTCAATGTTTTATTATAACCATCTGGGGATTCTTGTTGTTGTGTTGTGTTTGTTTGTTTATAATGTTTGTTCTACGAACAAAATGATAGATGAAGGAATGCCCGGACAACAGGGAATAAGGCTGGTTTCAGACCTTTTCCTTCTCTAGCAACTGGCTGGAATGACATATGTTATCAAGGCTGTTCTATATGTTTTATGGTCTTGTTAGACTGTGACAGCTACAAGGAACACTCTAACTGAAGCCCAAACTCCACCTGTATGCACTTTTGCTCAAGTAACAATCACTGTAGAAAAGTTCCCCCCACTTTAGAAAGTAGTATGCCACAGGAGAAAAACATTAGCAAAAGCCTAGCCAACACTGCAGCTATTCTCACTTGCAGAGGAGGGGCAGTACTTTTTTGGTACATCAGCATATTGTCAGTGATTTGTGGAACTCTAGGTTGTTCTGTGATGTGTACAGTAAAAATTATCATTTGTATGGCACATTCATGCCCCACTCCCCTTGTCACTCCATAGCCGAACTATACAACTCACTCTCAAAGTCTACTGGAAACAGTTTCTATTTAATTTCCCTATTATGTTGCAGTCTTAGACATAATAAAGTGATTCTTCTGAATGGATGCTCTTGTCCACTTGTGATTTTCTTTACAAACAGTGGACTATAAGATAGCAATGTTAAGTGAGTGACAATGATTTATAAAGAGATGAAGCAATTGTGGTGTCAATGAAGGACAGTATACCTAGAGAAAAAGGACAGATCCATGGCTACAACATGCAGAAAGCAGTGGATGATAATCACCAGGCTTTAGAGACTCTGAAGAATTCCTTATAGCTACCAATCATGAAAAACCAAAGTGACTGAAGCCTGGTGTGTGAAAGATGTGCCACTTTTTGACACAGACTACTGACAACTGATAGTGCTTCTAGCTACTTGGTGCTAGGGTGTTCATTAGCCATTGAGAGCCAGACTACTGGGTGCCAGCACACCAAACAGTAATTCTCTAATATGAACCCTGGGAGCTAGACTTTCTTGCTTCTAAAATTGGCAGCCAACAGTGCCTAGTGCTTTTGGGCAGAAGCTATGATTCTTTGAGGCTGTAAGCCCAGCATATATGTCTTCAATACACAAAGACTCAGACCCGTAGGTACGAAAGGGCCTGCTCCTTGTCTACATCCAATTCAGAACAGGAAGAACAAAGAGAGTCCAGAAAGCTTATCAGTGACAAAACTCCAGTGTCCTAAGAGTTAATAACTAGTTATGTTTAACTAATATTGAGGGTTTAATAGAAAGAATAATGTAGGATGTTGTGTGCTTTTACTCACTGTACCTTGAAGTATGTTCCCATGTCTGTATTTTTTTTTTCTTTTTTCTTTTTCTTCCGGAGCTGGGGACCGAACCCAGAGCCTTGCGCTCGCTAGGCAAGTGCTCTACCGCTGAGCTAAATCCCCAACCCATGTCTGTATTTTATATTTGTAAGTTAGTACTGTCTTATTTCCCATTGTTTTTAGAAGATTTGAAAGTTTCCTTGCCTGCTTCAATAGAGGAATTAGATAGTTGATATTATAAATCTTGATAAAAAACCTAAAAGCTGAGGAACTCATAAGCTCAGCAGCAAATAAACTACTAATATTATTAGTGAACATCAATGTTCTCTAGGCTCTTAATTCCTATATTAATAATGAATAAATTATAAGAATAAATTTAGGGAGCTTTTAGACTTCATCAAAGTGGTTTATTTTTGCTGTTGATAGTAGTTAACATTGAAACACACAACAGCTGAAAAGTGCAGAGAGTTTCCCTGTAGTGCTAAACAAAAAATGTGACATCTGTATCGTACTCCACATCTAAGGGTCAGGCACCATAACAGAAGATGGGACAGAAAGATTGCAAGTCTTGTAGATCATGTCCTGTTAGAAGCGCAAAGGTTCTTTTCATCACAGAACACTACGAAAGCCAGGAATATTAAATACATGGTATTGTCTTCTCAAAGAAAAAGATGAATAACCCATTTTTCCACCCAGATGGCTACAACTTAAAGGTGATGTATTGACTTGTGATAGGTATTACCTGAAGGTTCAGAGTATATTATGTTCCCACAACCAGGACCACAGATACTTAATAGCCTAGATGACTCTTAAATTGTCTATATAGTCAGGGGCTCCCCTTAACTCCCACAACAGAACCAAAGGTGGCTATTAAACCAAATGACCTCTGTGCTATCTCTATGACCAAAGTCACATAAAATCCTTCCCTACATCCATATGCTAATATATGCAGCCTATCTCTAGAAACCATCTTCATCGAAGAAATAGTATGTTCTTTGAATGATGTATTACTGTAATTATGTCTGTGAACCAGGGGTTGTATTACACCAGAAAACTTCTCTTCCAACTTCTATTGTGTATAAATATGTTTAGAATACACTGTCTGACATCAGACTCCAGATGTTTCAGCCAGCCTAGCTGACAAAGTTGAGCTGAATCAAGTTTTTCTGTTTATATATTCAGAGATTGATTCACTGTCAGTCATGTTGCTTGCAGGAATCCCGCAGAGTGTATATCTGGATCAAAGCAATGTCTTCTGGACAGGACTGTCCCTTTTATTCATGAACTCACATCCTATATAAGATCTGCTCAACATAAAAACAATCAAAATCCTAGTTTGGAATTACCTGTAACCCCAATTTGAGGAATGATTGACAAATGTTGACTATTAGGTATAGACAGACAGTTTTCTTTAAAGATATGTATACTAGAAGAAAGTCAGTTTGCTTTAAAGATATGTATACTAGAGAATAGCGTACACTCCAGTGGCTGTCTCTACACCCAGGAGTGCGTGAACACAACAAATTGAGAAGGATAGGTTATTTAAAAATGTGCAAAAGAACATAATTTAATTTGGCTTTAGGAAGTCAGAGGTAAACTTGGACGGGGTTGGTGAAAGTTGACAGGGAATATTATCAAAATTCATTGTGTTAAATCCTCAAAGAACTAATTTTAAATATCAAAGTTTTTTTTAATGGAAATGAGTCTGAAATTGCAATAGAATTTAAACAGCAAAGTTAATGAATATTTTGTTATGGCATCTTACAGAATGTGTACAGTGACTGTAAGGGAAGATATCAAATTGACACCAGTGTGGGAAACTTCAGAACTATGAAAGCAACTTGAGCAACAGATTTTTATGACCTATCTCTGTGTTCAAAACTGAGACTTTCTCTTACAAAAGTAACTCCCTCTCTATAGCCCTTCTGCAAATAGAAACTCATTCATGTTTTCCCACATTACCTGTATCATATCGTATAAACACAGTAAGAACAGTGGCAATATCAGTGGACATTCTAAGAGAGAGGGAAAGAAATCCTGGAGGGGGGATTCATACTTTATACAGGGAACTGCAGGTAACTAAAGAGTGAGAGCTAGCTGCTTGATCTGTGTGTTATAAAAATTATAGATTAGAGTTTTCCTGACATATATAGACTTGAATCTAGACACTGGTGCTTTAATATTTAGTTTATCAAATACTTGTTGGCACTGGAGGAGGTGGTGTATGCGAGAAGGTGAATGGGACAAGCCATTATCCAGTGGATAATATTCAGTAAGTTACAAAGATTTGGCACTGTGACTTAACCCAGCATTAGTTGTCAAATTCTGGGCAGTGAGAAGTAGAAAAATCCACCACCCTAATAGGGGAAGAAGCAAAGCAGTAAAAAATGGAGATACGGAAATTGACCAAGCGAGTAACTGCACCAACAGAAAGGTAGCCAATATTCTTACTGTTGTAATAGAATGAAAGACAGGAGACAGCTGATGTTATAGGGCAATTTTTCTAAGTTGTCACCTCTCTGGGGGGAAAAGTCTGTATGCTGCTGTAACAAATTAACAAGTATGTTCTAAATTAAAGAGATCACTGTCAATAATGTCATATGGAGACTCATCATCAATAGCTAATTAAGAAAATGCCCTACTGCATTGTTTAAGCTATGTTTAAGCTCAGGTGGCTTACACAACATAAACAATTCTTTCTCAAGTTAAAGATACTAGAAATGTAAGTTTCAATTTGTCTGGGTTTCTGGTAAAACCATTCTGTTTTCTATAAACTCCACAAGACCTTTATTCTATATCTGTGATGCAACATCTCTTCCTTTTAGAAGAACAACAATCCAAATGAAGAACTGTCTTCACTGTAACCTCATTCATCATTTATTACCTCCTTATAGACCAACAAAGTTTACAAAAATACACACAAATATATCTGTGTGTGTGTGTGTGTGTGTGTGTGTGTGTGTACACATTTATTTGGGACATTAATTACTCTACATAGCTGCAAAAATATATTGATTTTTTGAGTTTTGATGTTTGATTTATTGCTGTATAGAGTGGTAACAATAAATTTTCTGGTATTAATGAAAAATTTTCTTCATATAATACTTAGACATTTATACATTTGAAAGGACCTTAAAAATTTTAAAAAAATCTATTTATTGAACAGTTAAATCAATCCAAAATAAAATATATAGTAGAAAACTTAGAACTTATATATGTCACAACTATCAAAGCAAGACAGCAAAATAAGAGAGATAGATACTCTTTGTTGACCAAATGTGGAAGGTAATATTCAGGAAGGTATCTCATTCCTGAGTATTATTTCCATATAAAATATTTTTCTAACAGTTTTAAACTCTCTAATCTTTTATGTGGTCATTTAATGTAATGTCCTTGCTAAGAGATATAGCTGAAGTCATTTAAAGGGATGCCTCCTCATGTATGCAGTTGGTTGGCCAACTTTGCAGCAAAATAAACGGGACAAAGCAAAGAGAAAATACAATAAAATGTGATAATCTTTGCAAAGAAATAAAAAAAGCTCCTTGAAATGTATCTTAGACTTTTATGATGGTCTGGTGTTTCTTTTTAAATTAAAAGTATAACTAAGAAATAACAACCCGCTAGAAAACTAGAAATGAGAAGCAATTTCCCACTCCAAACAGCAATCAAGGAAGAAATTTAATAAAAAAAATATTTTAGAACCTATAAGAAGGCAGCTAAAAGGAAATTGGAGGAGATTTAATAGTCAACAAATGTAGGGAAAGCATTAATATAGACTAACAATCACACTTATACACAAAGAAGGGATGGAAATGGGAGTGTAATAAGATACTTTATGGAGAATTTGGAAAAATAAACTAATAATACTTTTCATCATTAATAAGATGGTTTATCCTGTGCAAACAAAAGTATTGAAACCATCTGAATATCGTAAGGGGAGTGTATTGGTTAGATATGAAGTTCTTTCATGTATCTGTGCAAGTTGTGATGATTTTTTTTTTTATTAACTTGAGTATTTCTTATATACATTTCGAGTGTTATTCCCTTTCCCGGTTTCCGGGCAAAAATCCCCCTCCCCTTCCCCCCTCCCCTTCCCTATGGGTATTCCCCTCCCCACCCTCCCCCCATTGTCCCCCTCCCCCCAACAGTCTAGTTCACTGGGGGTTCAGTCTTAGCAGGACCCAGGGCTTCCCCTTCCACTGGTGCTCTTACTAGGATATTCATTGCTACCTATGAGGTCAGAGTCCAGGGTCAGTCCAGGATAGTCTTTAGGTAGTGGCTTAGTCCCTGGAAGCTCTGGTTGCTTGACATTGTTGTACATACGGGGTCTCGAGCCCATTCAAGCTCTTCCAGTTCTTTCTCCGATTCCTTCAACAGGGGTCCTATTCTCAGTTCAATGGTTTGCTGCGGGCATTCGCCTCTGTATTTGCTGTATTCTGGCTGTGTCTCTCAGGAGCGATCTACATCCGGCTCCTGTCGGTCTGCACTTCTTTGCTTCATCCATCTTGTCCAATTGGGTGGCTGTATATGTATGGGCCACCTGTGGGGCAGGCTCTGAATGGGTGTTACTTCAGTCTCTGTTTTAATCTTTGCCTCTCTCTTCCCTGCCAAGGGTATTCTTGTTCCCCTTTTAAAGAAGGCGTGAAACATTCACATTTTGATCATCCATCTTGAGTTTCATTTGTTCTAGGGATCTAGGGTAATTCAAGCATTTGGGCTAATAGCCACTTATCACTGAATGCATACCATGTATGTCTTTCTGTGATTGGGTTAGCTCACTCAGAATGATATTTTCCAGTTCCAACCACTTGCCTACGAATTTCATAAAGTCGTTGTTTTTGATAGCTGAGTAATATTCCATTGTGTAGATGTACCACATTTTCTGTATCCATTCCTCTGTAGAAGGGCATCTGGGTTCTTTCCAGCTTCTGGCTATTATAAATAAGGCTGCGATGAACATAGTGGAGCACGTGTCTTTTTTATATGTTGGGGCATCTTTTGGGTATATGCCCAAAAGAGGTATAGCTGGATCCTCAGGCAGTTCAATGTCCAATTTTCTGAGGAACCTCCAGACTGATTTCCAGAATGGTTGTACCAGTCTGCAATCCCACCAACAATGGAGGAGTGTTCCTCTTTCTCCGCATCCTCGCCAGCATCCGCTGACACCTGAGTTTTTGACCTTAGCCTTTCTCACTGGTGTGAGGTGAAATCTCAGGGTTGTTTTGATTTGCATTTCCCTTATGACTAAAGATGTTGAACATTTTTTTTAGGTGTTTCTCAGCCATTCGGCATTCCTCAGCTGTGAATTCTTTGTTTAGCTCTGAACCCCATTTTTTAATAGGGTTATTTGTCTCCCTGCGGTCTAACTTCTTCAGTTCTTTGTATATTTTGGATATAAGGCCTCTATGTGTTGTAGGATTGGTAAAGATCTTTTCCCAATCTGTTGGTTGCCGTTTTGTCCTATCCACAGTGTCCTTTGCCTTACAGAAGCTTTGCAGTTTTATGAGATCCCATTTGTTGATTCTTGATCTTAGAGCATAAGCCATTGGTGTTTTGTTCAGGAAACTTTTTCCAGTGCCCATGTTTTCCAGATGCTTCCCTAGTTTTTTTTCTATTAGTTTGAGTGTGTCTGGTTTGATGTGGAGGTCCTTGATCCACTTGGACATAAGCTTTGTACAGGGTAATAAGCATGGATCGATCTGCATTCTTCTACATATTGACCTCCAATTGAACCAGCACCATTTGCTGAAAATGCTATCTTTTTTCCGTTGGATGGTTTTAGCTCCTTTGTCAAAAATCAAGTGACCATAGGTGTGTGGGTCCATTTCTGGGTCTTCAATTCTATTCCATTGGTCTATCTGTCTGTCTCTGTACCAATACCATGCAGTTTTTATCACTATTGCTCTGTAATACTGTTTGAGTTCAGGGATAGTGATTCCCCCTGAAGTCCTTTTATTGTTGAGGATAGTTTTAGCTATCCTGGGTTTTTTGTTATTCCAGATGAATTTGCAAATTGTTCTGTCTAACTCTTTGAAGAATTGGATTGGTATTTTGATGGGGATTGCATTGAATCTGTAGATCGCTTTTGGTAAAATGGCCATTTTTACTATATTAATCCTGCCAATCCATGAGCATGGGAGATCTTTCCATCTTCTGAGGTCTTCTTCAGTTTCTTTCTTCAGTGTCTTGAAGTTCTTATTGTACAGATCTTTTACTTGCTTGGTTAAAGTCACACCGAGGTACTTTATATTATTTGGGTCTATTATGAAGGGTGTCGTTTCCCTAATTTCTTTCGCGGCTTGATTCTCTTTTGTGTAGAGGAAGGCTACTGATTTATTTGAGTTAATTTTATACCCAGCCACTTTGCTGAAGTTGTTTATCAGCTTTAGTAGTTCTCAGGTGGAACTTTTGGGATCACTTAAATATACTATCATGTCATCTGCAAATAGTGATATTTTGACCTCTTCTTTTCCGATCTGTATCACCTTGACCTCCTTTTGTTGTCTGATTGCTCTGGCTAGAACTTCAAGAATTATATTGAATAAGTAGGGAGAGAGTGGGCAGCCTTGTCTAGTCCCTGATTTTAGTGGGATTGCTTCAAGTTTCTCTCCATTTAGTTTAATGTTAGCAACTGGTTTGCTGTATATGGCTTTTACTATGTTTAGGTATGGGCATTGAATTCCTATTCTTTCCAGGACTTTTATCATGAAGGGGTGTTGAATTTTGTCAAATGATTTCTCAGCATCTAATGAAATGATCATGTGGTTTTGTTCTTTCAGTTTGTTTATATAATGGATCACGTTAATGGTTTTCCGTATGTTAAACCATCCCTGCATGCCTGGGATGAAGCCTACTTGATCATGGTGGATGATTGTTTTGATGTGCTCTTGGATTTGTTTTGCCAGAATTTTATTGAGTGTTTTTGCGTTGATATTCATAAGGGAAATTGGTCTGAAGTTCTCTTTCTTTGTTGGGTCTTTGTGTGGTTTAGGTATAAGAGTAATTGTGGCTTCATAGAAGGAATTCGGTAGTGCTCCATCTGTTTCAATTTTGTGGAATAGTTTGGATAATATTGGTATGAGGTCTTCTATGAAGGTCTGATAGAATTCTGCACTAAACCCGTCTGGACCTGGGCTCTTTTTGGTTGGGAGACCTTTAATGACTGCTTCTATTTCCTTAGGAGTTATGGGGTTGTTTAACTGGTTTATCTGTTCCTGGTTTAACTTCGATACCTGGTATCTGTCTAGGAAATTTTCCATTTCCTGAAGATTTTCAAGTTTTGTTGAATATAGGCTTTTATAGTAATATCTGATGATTTTTTAATTTCCTCTGAATCTGTAGTTATGTCTCCCTTTTCATTTCTGATTTTGTTAATTTGGACACACTCTCTGTGTCCTCTTCTTAGTCTGGCTAAGGGTTTATCTATCTTGTTGATTTTCTCAAAGAACCAACTTTTGGTTCTGTTGATTCTTTCTATGGTCCTTTTAGTTTCTACTTGGTTGATTTCAGCTCTGAGTTTGATTATTTCCTGCCTTCTACTCCTCCTGGGTGTATTTGCTTCTTTTTGTTCTAGAGCTTTTAGGTGTGCTGTCAAGCTGCTGACATGTGCTCTTTCCTGTTTCTTTCTGCAGGCACTCAAAGCTATGAATTTTGCTCTTATCACAGCGTTCATTGTGTCCCATAAGTTTGGGTATGGTGTACCTTCATTTTCATTAAATTCTAAAAAGTCTTTAATTTCTTTCTTTATTTCTTCCTTGACCAGGTTATCATTGAGTAGAGCATTGTTCTATTTCCACGTATATGTGGACATTCTTCCCTTATTGTTATTGAAGACCAGTTTTAGGCCATGGTGGTCCGATAGCACGCATGGGATTATTTCTATCTTTCTGTACCTGTTGAGGCCCGTTTTTTGACCAATTATATGGTTAATTTTGGAGAAAGTACCATGAGGAGCTGAGAAGAAGGTATATCCTTTTGCTTTAGGATAGAATGTTCTATAAATATCCGTTAAGTCCATTTGGCTCATGACTTCTCTTAGTCTGTCTGCGTCTCTGTTTAATTTCTGTTTCCATGATCTGTCCATTGATGAGAGTGGGGTGTTGAAATCTCCCACTATTAATAAATGAGGTGCAATGTGTGTTTTGAGCTTTAGTAAGGTTTCTTTTACGTATGTAGGTGCCCTTGTATTTGGGGCATAGATATTTAGGATTGAGAGTTCATCTTGGTGTATTTTTCCTTTGATGAATATGAAGTGTCCTTCCTTATCTTTTTTGATGACTTTTAATTGAAAATTGATTTTATCTGATATTAGAATGGCAACTCCAGCTTGCTTCTTCCGACCATTTGCTTGGAAAGTTGTTTTCCAGCCTTTCACTCTGAGGTAGTGTCTGTCTTTGTCTCTGATGTGTGTTTCCTGTAGGCAGCAGAATGCAGGGTCCTCGTTGCGTATCCAGTTTGTTAATCTATATCTTTTTATTGGGGAGTTGAGGCCATTGATGTTGAGAGATATCAAGGAATAGTGATTATTGCTTCCTGTCGTATTCATATTTGGATGTGAGGTTATGTTTGTGTGCTTTTCTTCTCTTTGTTTTGTTGCCAAGACGATTAGTTTCTTGCTTCTTCTAGGGTATAGCTTGCCTCCTTATGTTGGGCTTTACCATTTATTATCCTTTGTAGTGCTGGATTTGTAGAAAGATATTGTGTAAATTTGGTTTTGTCATGGAGTATCTTGGTTTCTCCATCTATGTTAATTGAGAGTTTTGCAGGATACAGTAACCTGGGCTGGCATTTGTGTTCTCTTAGGGTCTGTATAACATCAGTCCAGGATCTTCTGGCCTTCATAGTTTTTGGCGAGAATGTCTGGTGTGATTCTGATAGGTCTGCCTTTATATGTTACTTGACCTTTTTCCTTTACTGCTTTTAATATTCTTTTTTTATTTTGTGCGTTTGGTGTTTTGACTATTATGTGACGGGAGGTGTTTCTTTTCTGGTCCAATCTATTTGGAGTTCTGTAGGCTTCTTGTATGCCTATGGGTATCTCTTTTTTATGGTTAGCGAAGTTTTCTTCTATGATTTTGTTGAAGATATTTACTGGTCCTTTGAGCTGGGAGTCTTCACTCTCTCCTATACCTATTATCCTTAGTTTTGATCTTCTCATTGAGTCCTGGATTTCCTGTATGTTTTGGACCAGTAGCTTTTTCCGCTTTACATTATCTTTGACAGTTGAGTCAATGATTTCTATGGAATCATCTGCTCCTGAGATTCTCTCTTCTATCTCCTGTATTCTGTTGGTGAAGCTTGTATCTACAGCTCCTTGTCTCTTCTTTTGGTTTTCTATATTCAGGGTTGTTTCCATGTGTTCTTTCTTGATTGCTTCTATTTCCATTTTTAATTCCTTCAACTGTTTGATTGTGTTTTCCTGGAATTCTTTCAGGGATTTTTGTGATTCCTCTCTGTAGGCTTCTTCTTGTCCTCTAAAGGAGTTCTTCACGTCTTTCTTGAAGTCCTCCAGCATCATGATCAAATATGATTTTGAAACTAGATCTTGCTTCTCTGGTGTGTTTGGATATTCCATGTTTGTTTTGGTGGGAGAATTGGGCTCCGATGGTGCCATGTAGTGTTGGTTTCTGTTGCTTGGTTTCCTGCGCTTGCCTCTCGCCATCAGATTATCTCTAGTGTTACTTTGTTCTGCTATTTCTGACAGTGGCTAGACTGCCCTATAAGCCTGTGTGTCAGGAGTGCTGTAGACCTGTTTTCCTGTTTTCTTTCAGCCAGTTATTGGGACAGAGTGTTCTGCTTTCAGGCGTGTAGTTTTCCCTCTCTACAGGTCTTCAGCTGTTCCTGTGGGCCTGTGTCTTGAGTTCACCTGACTGGTCACTTGCAGCAGAAAAGTTGGTCTTACCTGTGGTCCCGAGGTCAAGTTTGCTCGCTGGGTGCTGCCCAAGAGCTCTCCGCGGCAGCAGCAACCAGGAAGATCTGTGCCGCCATTTCCGGGAGCTTCAATGCACCAGGGTTCCAGATGGTGTTTGGTGTTTTCCTCTGGTGTCTGAGATGTGTATGCAGAGTGCAGTCTCTTCTGGTTTCCCAGGCGTGTCTGCCTCTCTGAGGGTTTAGCTCTCCCTCCCACGGGTTTTGGGTGCAGAGAACTGTTTATCCAGTCTGTTTCCTTCAGGTTCCGGAGGTATCTCAGAGGCAGCGGTCCTGCTGCTCCTGGGCCCTCCCCCATGGGAACCCAGAGGCCTTATACAGTTTCCTCTTGGGCCAGGGATGTGGGCAGGGGTGGGCAGTGTTGGTGGTCTCTTCTGCTCTGCAGCCTCAGGAGTGCCCACCTGACCAGGCGGTCGGGTCTCTCTCCCATGGTGTCTGGGAGCAGAGAGCTGCTGCGTGCCGGGATCCGGGGGTGTGTGATGATTATTTTTAATTAACTCAATGCAATCTGGTATACCCTGTGGAGTCACACAAGGAGAGAATGACTGGATCAAGTTGACCTGTAGCCATGCCAATGAAAGATTTCTTTTCTCTCTCTCTCTCTCTCTCTCTCTCTCTCTCTCTCTCTCTCTCTCTCTCTCCTTCCCTCTCTCTCTCTGTTCTTCTTTTCCCTTTCTTTCATTTTTTTATTGTATTTCTCCTTTTTATTATTAATCATTTTATTTGTCTACATTTCAAATGTTTTCCCTCTGCCCATTCTCCCACTCACAAAACCCGCACAACCCCATCTCCTTCCCCTTTTCTTCTAAGAGGGTGCTCCCCCACCCTCTTACCCACCCACTACCACTTCACCACTCTACCACTTCATCCTGCTTCTCTGGGGTTTCAAGTCTCCACAGGACTTCTCTCTTCCCACTGATGTCGGGTGAGAACTCCAGTGGAAGGATGAGGCCATCCACCCATCTAAAATTTTGAAAGCCAGAGTTGTCCCTTTTTAAAGGAAATGCAGGGGCAAAAAGGGAGCATGGGATGAAGGAAAAGCCATCTGGAGACCTCCTTACCTAGAGATACATCCCATCTGCAGACACCAAAACCTGACACAATTGCTGATGCCAAGAAGCAGACAGGAGTGTTGTATTGCTGTTCCCTTAGAGGTTCTGCAAAAACCTGACTAAGACAGATGCAGATATTCCCAGCCAACCATTGGACTGAGCCTGGTGACACCAGTGGAAGAGTTAAGGGAACGACTGAAGAAGAAACAGTAGAAAAAAAACAGTATTAGTTAACGGGACCCTTCAGAGCTCCCAGAACTAAACCACCAACCAAAGAGCACTCATGGAATGGTCCATGGCTCCGGCTACAAGTGAAAAAAATTTTAAACCTGTTTGAGGTAGAAACACCTGTAACTGTATGGTTAATGCGACTCCCTGAGCAGTGGATATTAAACTGTATTGAGTGAAGGATGTGAGCTGAGTATAAGCACATATTCATTCACGAATTTTGCTCTCTGATTACGGATGTGATGACCAAGTATGGCAAGTTGCTGCTGTCATAACTTCCCTGTTGCATAAGAATGTAATTTGGAACTGTGAGTAGAAATTCTTTTTCTCCTAACTTGTTTATTCATATTTTATTATAACAAGAGGAAAACAAAATAGGAATTTGAAAAATTCTTGTAGAAAGTTATCTCGAAATCCTGCAATTTATTGAAAATTCAATCATATAAAATTTTTAAGGTTCCAAAAGTAAAATCTAGGTTTGACTCTTTGTCATTTGTTTCTAACTGTTGGATGTCTTCATGAATTGACAATTATTAACTATAATTTTATTCATTGCAAAAGTGTGTTTTATTTAATCACTAAAGATTATGTAAAGGAAAACATTCAGTTATTTCATGTCAGGAAGAATGAATGACTACACCTGTTGATACATCCTGTGCACGATGCCATAGTTGGTTCATAGGCTTCACAACTGGGTAGGGCTATGAATTTCTCATATACTTTGGTGGCTTACACAGCACCTCTTGGAACAATGAAAGCTACTCCTCAGAGAAAAAGCTGTCAGGTAAGATGAGACATGAAACTTCACATTCCTGTGCCCAAAAATCATGGGAACGTCAGCAACATGTTATTCTTCCACCTCTGGAAACAACAGTCTATATTTATGTGTGTTTGTTTGAGTGTGTGTGTCTTTTTTTTTTTAATTAACTTGAGTATTTCTTATATAAATTTCGAGTGTTATTCCCTTTCCCGGTTTCCGGGCAAAAATCCCCCTCCCCCTCCCCCCTCCCCTTCCTTATGGGTATTCCCCTCCCAACCCTCCCCCCATTGCTGCCCTCCCCCCAACAGTCTAGTTCACTGGGGGTTCAGTCTTAGCAGGACCCAGGGCTTCCCCTTCCACTGGTGCTCTTACTAGGATATTCATTGCTACCTATGAGGTCAGAGTCCAGGGTCAGTCCAGGATAGTCTTTAGGTAGTAGCTTAGTCCCTGGAAGCTCTGGTTGCTTGACATTGTTGTACATACGGGGTCTCGAGCCCATTCAAGCTCTTCCAGTTCTTTCTCCGATTCCTTCAACAGGGGTCCTATTCTCAGTTCAATGGTTTGCTGCGGGCATTCGCCTCTGTATTTGCTGTATTCTGGCTGTGTCTCTCAGGAGCGATCTACATCCGGCTCCTGTCGGTCTGCACTTCTTTGCTTCGTCCATCTTGTCTAATTGGGTGGCTGTGTATGTATGGGCCACATGTGGGACAGGCTCTGAATGTGTGTTCCTTCAGCCTCTGTTTTAATCTTTGCCTCTCTCTTCCCTGCCAAGGGTATTCTTGTTCCTCTTTTAAAGAAGGACTGAAGCATTCACATTTTTATCATCCTTCTTGAGTTTCATTTGTTCTAGGCATCTAGGGTAATTAAAGCATTCGTGCTAATAGACACTTATCAATGAGTGCATACCATGCATGTCTTTCTGTGATTGGGTTAGCTCACTCAGGATGATATTTTCCAGTTCCAGCAATTTGCCTACGAATTTCATAAAGTCATTGTTTTTGATAGCTGAGTAATATTCCATTGTGTAGATGTACCACATTTTCTGTATCCATTCCTCTGTTGAAGGGCATTTGGGTTCTTTCCAGCTTCTGGCTATTATAAATAAGGCTGCGCTGAACATAGTGGAGCACGTGTCTTTTTTATATGTTGGGACATATTTTGGGTATATGCCCAAAAGAGGTTTAGCTGGATCCTCAGGCAGTTGAATTTCCAATTTTCTGAGGAACCTCTAGACTGATTTCCAGAATGGTTGTACCAGTCCGCAACCCCACCAGCAATGGAGGAGTGTTCCTCTTTCTCCGCATCCTCACCAGCATTTGCTGTCACCTGAGTTTTTGATCTTAGCAATTCTCACTGGTGTGAGGTGAAATGTCAGGGTTGTTTTGATTTGCATTTCCCTTATGAATAAGATGTTGAACATTTCTTTAGGTGTTTCTCAGCCATTCGGCATTCCTCAGCTGTGAATTCTTTGTTTAGCTCTGAACCCCATTTTTAATAGGGTTATTTGTCTCCCTGCGGTCTAACTTCTTGAATTCTTTGTATATTTTGGATATAAGGCCTGTATCTGTTGTAGGATTGGTAAAGATCTTTTCCCAGTCTGTTGGTTGCTGTTTTGTCCTAACCAGAGTGTCCTTTGCCTTACAGAAGCTTTGCAGTTTTATGAGATCCCATTTGTCGATTCTTGATCTTAGAGCATAAGCCATTGGTGTTTTGTTCAGGAAATTTTTTCCAGTGCCCATGTTTTCCAGATGCTTCGCTTGTTTTTCTTCTGTTAGTTTGAGTGTGTATGCTTTGATGTGGAGGTCCTTGATCCACTTGGACTTAAGCTTTGTACAGGGTGATAAGCATGGATCGATCTGCATTCTTCTACATGTTGACCTCCAGTTGAACCAGCACCATTTGCTGAAAATGCTATCTTTTTTCCATTGGATGGTTTTGGCTCCTTTGTCAAAAATCTAGTGACCATAGGTGAGTGGGTTCATTTCTGGGTCTTCAATCCATTGGTCTATCTGTCTGTCTCTGTACCAATAACATACAGTTTTTAACACTATTGCTCTGTAATACTGCTTGAGTTCAGGGATAGTGATTCCCCCTGAAGTCCTTTTATTGTTGAGGATAGTTTTAGCTATCCTGGGTTTTTTGTTATACCAGATGAATTTGCAAATTGTTCTGTCTAACTCTTTGAAGAATTGGATTGGTATTTTGATGGGGATTGCACTGAATCTGTAGATCGCTTTTGGTAAAATGGCCATTTTTACTACATCAATCCTGTCAATCCATGAGCATGGGAGATCTTTCCATCTTCTGAGGTCTTCTTCAATTTCTTTCTTCAGTGTCTTGAAGTCCTTATTGTACAACTCTTTTACTTGCTTGGTTAAAGTCACACCAAGGTACTTTATATTATTTGGGTCTATTATGAAGGGTGTCGTTCCCTAATTTCTTTCTCGGCTTGTTTCGCTTTTGTGTAGAGGAAGGCTACTGATTTATTTGAGTTAATTTTATACCCACCCTCTTTGCTGAAGTTGTTTATCAGCTTTAGTAGTTCTCTGGTGGAACTTTTGGGATCACTTAAATATACTATCATATCATCTGCAAATAGTGATATTTTGACTTCTTCTTTTCCGATCTGTATCCCCTTGACCTCCTTTTGTTGTCTGATTGCTCTGGCTAGAAATTCAAGAACTATATTGAATAAGTAGGGAGAGAGTGTGTAGCATTGTCTAGTCCTTGATTTTAGTGGAATTGCTTCAAGTTTCTCTCCATTTAGTTTAATGTTAGCAACTGGTTTGCTGTATATGGCTTTTACTATGTTTAGGTTTGGGCCTTGAATTCCTATTCTTTCCAGGACTTTTATAATGAAGGGGTGTTGAATTTAGTCAAATGATTTTTCAGCATCTAATGAAATGATCATGTGGTTTTTTCTTTCAGTTTGTTTATATAATGGATCACGTTGATGGTTTTCCATATATTAAATCATCCCTGCATGCCTGGGATTAAGCCTACTTGATCATGGTGGATGATTGTTTGGATGTGCTCTTGGATTTGTTTTGCCAGAATTTTCTTGAGTATTTTTGCGTCGATATTCATAATGGAAATAGGCCTGAAGTTCTCTTTCTTTGTTGGGTCTTTGTGTGGTTTAGGTATAAGAGGAATTGTGGCTTCATAGAAGGAATTCGGTAGTGCTCCATCTGTTTCAATTTTGTGGAATAGTTTGGATAATATTGGTATGAGGTCTTCTATGAAGGTCTGAAAGAATTCTGCACTAAACTGTCTGGACCGGGGCCCTTTGTGGTTGGGAGACCTTTAATAACTGCTTCTATTTCCTTAGGAGTTATGGGGTTGTTTAACTGATTAATCTGTTCCGATTTAACTTCGGTACCTGGTATCTGTCTAGGAAATTGTCCATTTCCTGTAGATTTTCAAGTTTTGTTGAATATAGGCTTTCATAGTAAGATCTGATGATTTTTGAATTTCCTCTGAATCTGTAGTTATGTCTCCCTTTTCATTTCTGATTGTGTTAATTTGGACACACTCTCTGTGTCCTCTCGTTAGTCTGGCTAAGGGTTTATCTATCTTGTTGATTTTCTCAAAGAACCAACTTTTGGTTCTGTTGATTCTTTCTATGGTCCTTTTAGTTTCTACTTGGTTGATTTCAGCTCTGAGTTTGATTATTTCCTGCCTTCTACTCCTCCTGGGTGTATTTGCTTCTTGTTGTTCTAGAGCTTTTAGGTGTGCTGTCAAGCTGCTGACATATGCACTTTCCTGTTACTTTCTGCAGGCACTCAAAGCTATGAGTTTTCCTCTTAGCACAGCTTTCATTGTTTCCCATAAGTTTGGGTATGTTGTACATTTATTTTCCTTAAATTCTAAAAATTCTTTAATTTATTTCTTTATTTCTTCCTTGACCAGGTTATCATTGAGTAGAGCATTGTTCAATTTCCACGTATATGTGGGCGTTCTTCCCTTATTGTTACTGAAGACCAGTTTTAGGCCATGGTGGTCTGATAGCACGCATGGGATTATTACTATCTTTCTGTACCTGTTGAGGCCCATTTTTTGACCAATTATATGGTCAATTTTGGAGAAAGTACCATGAGTAGCTGAGAAGAAGGTATATCCTTTTGCTTTAGGATAGAATGTTCTATAAATATCTGTTAAGTCGATTTGGCTCATGACTTCTCTTAGTCTGTCTATGTCTCTGTTTAATTTCTGTTTCCATGATCTGTCCATAGATGAGCGTGGAGTGTTGAAATCTCCTACTATTTTTGTGTGAGATGCAATGTGTGTTTTGAGCTTTAGTAAGGTTTCTTTTACGTATGTAGGTGCCCTTATATTTGGGGCATAGATATTTAGGATTGAGAGTTCATCTTGGTGTATTTTTCCTTTGATGAATATGAAGTGTCCTTCCTTATCTTTTTTGATGACTTTTAGTTGAAAATTGATTTTATTTGATATTAGAATGGCTACTCCAGCTTGCTTCTTCCGGCCATTTGCTTGGAAAGTTGTTTTCCATTCTTTCACTCTGAGGTAGTGCCTGTCTTTGTCCCTGAGGTGTGTTTCCTGTAGGCAGCAGAATGCAGGGTCCTCGTTGCATATCCAGTTTTTTAATGTATATCTTTTTATTGGGGAGTTGAGGCCATTGATGTTGAGAGATATTAAGGAATAGTGATTATTGCTTCTTGTTATATTCATATTTGGATGTGAGGTTATGTTTGTGTGCTTTCATTCTCTTTGTTTTGTTGCCAAGACGATTAGTTTCTTGCTTCTTCTAGGGTATAGCTTGCCTCCTTATGTTGGGCTTTACCATTTATTATCCTTTGTAGTGCTGGATTTGTAGAAAGATATTGTGTAAATTTGGTTTTGTCATGGAATATCTTGGTTTCTCCATCTATGTTAATTGAGAGTTTTGCAGGATACAGTAACCTGGGCTGGCATTTGTGTTCTCTTAGGATCTGTATGACATCAGTCCAGGATCTTCCTGCCTTCATAGTTCCTGGCAAAAAGTCTGGTGTGATTCTGATAGGTCTGCCTTTATACGTTACTTGACCTTTTTCCCTTACTGCTTTTAATATTCTTTCTTTATTTTGTGCATTTGATGTTTTGACTATTATGTGATGGGAGGTGTTTCTTTTCTGGTCCAATCTATTTGGAGTTCTGTAGGCTTCTTGTATGCCTATGGGTATCTCTTTTTTAAGGTTAGGGAAGTTTTCTTCTATGATTTTGTTGAAGATATTTACTGGTCCTTTGAGCTGGGAGTCTTCACTAGCTTCTATACCTATTATCCTTAGTTTTGATCTTCTCATTGAGTCGTGGATTTCCTGTATGTTTTGTACCAGTAGCTTTTTCTGCTTTACATTATCTTTGACAGTTGAGTCAATGATTTCTATGGAATCTTCTGCTCCTGAGATTCTCTCTTCCATCTCTTGTATTCTGTTTGTGAAGCTTGTATCTACAGCCCCTTGTCTCTTCCTTTGGTTTTCTATATCCAGGGTTGTTTCCATGTGTTCTTTCTTGATTGCTTCTATTTCCATTTTTAATTCCTTCAACTGTTTGATTTTGTTTTCCTGGAATTCTTTCAGGGATTTTTGTGTCTCCTCTATGGGCTTCTATTTGTTTATTTATGTTTTCCTGGAATTCTTTCAGGCATTTTTGCGATTCCTCTCTGTAGGCTTCTACTTGTTTATTAATGTTTTCCTGTGTTTCTCTAAGGGAGTTCTTCATGTCTTTCTTGAAGTCCTCCAGCATCATGATCAAATATGATTTTGAAACTAGATCTTGCTTTTCTAGTGTGTTTGGATAGTCCATGTTTATTTTGATGGGAGAATTGGGCTCCTATGGTGCCATGTAGTCTTGCTTTCTGTTGCTTGGGTTCCTGGGCTTGCCTCTTGCCATTAGATTATATCTAGTGTTACTTTCTTCTGCTATTTCTGACAGTGGTTAGACTGTCCTATAAGCCTGTGTGTCAGGAGTGCTGTAGACCTGTTTTCCTGTTTTCTTTCAGCCAGTTATGGGGGCAGAGTGTTCTCCTTTCGGGCGTGTAGTTTTTACTCTCTACAGGTTTTCAGCTGTTCCTATGGGCCTGTGTCTTGAGTTCACCAGGCAGGTCACTTGCAGCAGAAAATTTGGTCCTACCTGTGGTCCCGAGGCTCAAGTTTGCTCTCGGGGTGCTTCCCACGAGCTCTCTGTGGAGCCAGCAACCAGGAAGATCTGTGCCGCCGTTTCCGGGAGCTTCAATGCACCAGGGTTCCAGATGGCGTTTCAGTTTCTTAATTTTTGTACAAAGCCGCATGCTGTGAAGTCCTCGAAGAAGGGCAGACTCAGGCGGTCTTCTCTGTAGATGGTGAGTTTATCCGTGGTTAGCGTGTCACCCTCTGCTCGAGATTCATCCACCACAAGCATGGAGATTCTGTTCATTCCTAATCCCAGAGGATAGTTGGCAATGCTTGGCCCTGTCTGCTCCTGCAGGTGCACCTTGCACTGACACTTGGAAGTCTTGGCTCCGATCCTCATGGTTAGCACATCAAAGGGCACTTTGCAGTAATAATCTTTGATCTTCGCATTAAACTCAGACTCAGTTCTAAACGGGGATAGGTGACAATCTTCTTGATCTGGCACTGTGCGTCTTCCTCTGTGGTCTCAAGGCTCAAGTTTGTTCTTGGGGTGCTGCCCACGAGCTCTCTGCGGCAGCAGCAACCAGGAAGATCTGCGCTGCCATTTCTGGGAGCTTCAGTGCACCAGGGTTCCAGATGGCGTTTGGTGTTTTCCTCTGGCGTCTGAGATGTGTGTGCAGAGTGCAGTCTCTTCTGGTTTCCCAGGCGTGTCTGCTTCTCTGAAGGTTTAGCTCTCCCCTCCCACGGGATTTGGGTGCAGAGAACTGTTTATCTGGCCTGTTCCTTCAGGTTCCGGTGGTGTCTCAGGTGCAGGGGTCCTGCCGTTCCTGGGCCCTCCCCCACGGGAACCCAGAGGCCTTATACAGTTTCCTCTTGGGCCAGGGATGTGGGCAGGGGTGGGCAGTGTTGGTGGTCTCTTCCGCTCTGCAGCCTCAGGAGTGCCCACCTGACCAGGCGGTGAGGTCTCTCTCCCACGTGGTCTGGGAGCAGAGCGAGTGTGTGTGTCTTGTTTGTAATTTATATTATTATTAAAGTAATATGATTAAGAATTTTCAAAATACTCTTAGTTTGATTTTTTCTCTCTTCTCCCCCTTCCTTCAAAATATAAGTAAAATGACAAACTAAATGAAGGACTTCAATGTAATATCAATAACTCTTAATATAGGAAACTTGCAACTGGAGTGTTCTTTATGTCTAAAATATAAAATCTTATGTGATAATTAGTTATAACTATGTAATGTAACAGAAAAAATATTAGTATACTCATATTTTGTTATGAAAACAGTATGATTAAAAATATATTTGTCCTCAACCAGAAAGGTATTAATAAAGAAAAAAATTGTTACAATGATTTTATCCAGAAAATGTATTACTTGGTAACTGTTTGGAGAAAGGTGTTCAAGAGTAATTTGAAGGACATTCAAAATGGCTTCATAGGACTGGTGACACGTATATGTTCTTCCAGAACTTGTAGGCAGCTGCAGGAGAATATCTGTGAATTTCAGACCAGTATTATGTACCTAGCAAGATACACAGACCTGTAGAGAGCAGTGTCTCCAAAAATAAAAATAAAAACTAATACAAGTAAACAAACAAAAAGAGGTTCTTCATTGACAATAAAAAAAAAATGACTGGGGAGAGAAAAAATACCATATGTTTCAGAGTATTGAGGTCAAGGCTGACATTTAATGATATAGGATTGGATGTTAGTCTTGTGTTAAAGTCTTTTAAATACTGGCTTTCAGGATCTGATTGCCCCCAACAAGCAAATCCTCACACATACGAGTGATGTTATATAAACCTTGCTCCCCAGTTTAAAGTTATTGTTTAAATAAAGGTGGCTGTAGCCAACTACTGGAGAGAGTAGAAGAGGCAGAGTTCCTGTTACCAGGCTGAGGGACACAGGTAGGTACTGTGAGAGAAAGGAAAAGGAGAGGAGGAGGAATACAGAGGGAACATGAAGTCTCCATTAGACATGATGCACTAGGAGGATGTGCCCTAGTGAAAGGCTGCTGCCTGTCCCATAAGACAGACTTCTAGAGCAGAAGTAACTCAGGCAAGATTCAAACTGCAAATACTCAGGGAGCACAGTTAGTATTAGCAGTCTAGCAAAGAGAAGCATAGCTTATGAGTAATCCCCCCATTAAATTTTCAAAAGCTGAATAAATAAAGTCTGGAAGACTGTACCTCTGTTATTAGGGGGCTGGCCAGATCATTTAATAGGAGGAGGGAATGGATGGGTGGGTAAGGGAGCACCCTCATAAAAGCAGGGAGAGGGGGGATGGGATAGGGGCTTTCCAGAGGGGAAATCGGGAAAGGGGATGATATTAGAAAAGTAAATAAATAAATATCCAATAAATAATAGAAATTATTAAAATTAATTTTAGATTAAAAGTAAGAAACTTCCGGTTTCTAGCAGGAGTCCCAAACCCGCGGATCCCTGCCCGCAGCAGCTCGCTGCTCCCAAACCCTGTGGGAGAGAGACCACACTGCCTGGACAGGTGGGCACTCCTGAGACTGCAGAGCGGAAGAGACCACCAACACTGCCCACCCTTGCCCACATCCCTGGCCCAAGAGGAAACTGTATACGGCCTCTGGGTTCCCTTGGATAAGGGCACAGCAGCAGCAAATCCGCTGGGTCTGAGACACTGCCAGAACCTGAAGGGACCGACCAGATAAAAAGTTCTCTGTACCCAAATCCCGTGGGAAGGAGAGCTAAATCTTCAGAGAGGCAGACACGCCTGGGAAACCAGAAGAGACTGTGAAACATCCCCAAAATGGGGAGACTCTCGCTCCAGTCTCAGGATGGCAGCGAGCCCCAGGAAACACGAGAAGCCGATCTTGAAGTAACAGCAAGAGGTAGTTTTATTAACGAGATCTCGGGCCTACACCGAGGCCTCGGGCCGACACGCATCTCACGCAGGAGATAGAGGAGCCGACCACGAGCCTCTAAAGGCAGGAGCTTATATAGGGAAAACCAGGGGATTTCGCGTGGTTACACATGATTGGCTGATTCAAATGGTGCACAGTTACTTTTGGTGCTGAGTTACATCAGCAAAGCATACATGCAACCTAGTATCTCAGCAACGTGGGTAGGGTGACTCATCTCACTCAGCAGGGGGATGACCGATCCTCAAAGAGTGAAGGAAGGGGAGGGGGTGGCTCCAGCCAGTGAGCCCTATCTCAAATTCCCTCAGGTATGTCCGGACTTTGTTTGTGACTAACTTTTTAAAATTTAACTCTTCAACTGCACTCTGCACACATTATTGAATCCAGAGGAAAACACCAAACGACATCTGGAACCCTGGTGCACGGAAGCTCCCGGATTGGGCGGCTCAGATCTTCCTGGTTGCTGCCCCCGAGGAGAGCTCGTAAGCAACACCCCATGAGCAAACTTGAGCCTCAGGACCACAGGTAAGACAAAACTTCCTACCCCAAGCAACCTGCCTAGTGAGCTCAGGACACAGGCACACAGTAACAGCTGAAGGCCTGTAGAGAGGAAAAACTACACGCCCGAAAGCAGAACACTCTGTTTCCATAACTGGCTGAAAGAAAACAGGAAAACAGGTTTCTGACACACAGGCTTAGCCACTGTCAGAAATAGAAGAACAAAGTAACACTAGACATAATCTGATGGCTAGAGGCAAACGCAGAAATCCAAGCAACAGAATCCAAGACTACATGGCATCATCGGAGGCCAATTCTCCCACCAAAGCAAACAGGGAATATCCAAACACACCAGAAAAGCAGGATCTAGTTTCAAAATCATATTTGATCATGATGCTGGAGGACTTCAAGAAAGACGTGAAGAATTCCCATAGAGAAACACAGGAAAACATAAATAAACAAGTAGAAGCCTACAGAGAGGAATCACAAAAATCCCTGAAAGAATTCCAGGAAAACACAATCAAACAGTTGAAGGAATTAAAAATGGGAATAGAAGCGATCAAGAAAGAACCTTGGATATAGAAAACCAAAAGAAGAGAAAAGGAGCCATAGATACAAGCTTCACCAACAGAATACAAGAGATAGAAGAGAGAATCTCAGGAGCAGAAGATTCCATAGAAATCATTGACTCAACTGTCAAAGATAATGTAAAGCAGAAAAAGCTACTGGTACAAAACATACAGGAAATCCAGGACTCAATGAGAAGATCAAACATAAGGATAATAGGTATAGAAGAGAGTGAAGACTCCCAGAACAAAGGACCAGTAAATACCTTCAACAAAATCATAGAAAACTTCCCTAACCTAAAGAAAGAGATACCCATAAGCAAACAAGAAGCCTACAGAACTCCAAATAGATTGGACCAGAAAAGAAACACCTCCAGTCACATAATAGTCAAAACATCAAATGCACAAAATAAAGAAAGATAAGGAAGGACACTTCATATTCATCAAACGAAAAATCAACCAAGATGAACTATCAATCCTAAATATCTATGCCCCAAATACAAGGGCACCTACATACGTAAAAGAAACCTTACTAAAGCTCAAAACACACATTGCACCTCACACAAAAATAGTAGGAGATTTCAACACCCCACTCTCATCAATGGACAGATCATGGAAACAGAAATTAAACAGAGACATAGACAGACTAAGAGAAGTCATGAGCCAAATCGACTTAACAGATATTTATAGAACATTCTATCCTAAAGCAAAAGGTTATACCTTCTTCTCAGCTCCTCATGGTACTTTTTCCAGATTTGACCATATAATGGGTCAAAAAATGGGCCTCAACAGGTACAGAAATATAGAAATAATCCCATGCATGCTATCAGACCACCACAGCCTAAAGCTGGTCTTCAATAACTAAAAGGGAAGAACGACCACATATACATGGAGGTTGAACAATGCTCTACTCAACGATAACCTGGTCAAGGAAGAAATAAAGAAAGAAATTAAAAAACATTTTAGGATTTAATGAAAATGAAGATACAACATACCCAAACTTATGGGACACAATGAAAACTGTGTTAAGAGGAAAAATCATAGTTCTGAGTGCCTGCAAAAGAAACAGGAAAGAGCATATGTCAGCAGCTTGACAGGACATCTAAAAGCTCTAGAACAACAAGAAGCAAATACACCCAGGAGGAGTAGAAGGCAGGAAATAATCAAACTCAGAGCTGAAATCAACCAAGTAGAAACAAAAAGGACCATAGAAAGAATCAACAGAACCAAAAGTTGGTTCTTTGAGAAAATCAACAAGATAGATAAACCCTTAGCCAGACTAACGAGAGGACACAGAGAGTGTGTCCAAATTAACACAATCAGAAATGAAAAGGGAGACATAACTACAGATACAGAGGAAATTCAAAAATCATCAGATCTTACTATAAAAGCCTATATTCAACAAAACTTGAAAATCTGCAGGAAATGGACAATTTCCTAGACAGATACCAGGTACCGAAGTTAAATCAGGAACAGATAAACCAGTTAAACAACCCCATAACTCCTAAGGAAATAGAAGCAGTCATTAAAGGTCTCCCAACCAAAAAGAGCCCAGGTCCAGACAGTTTAGTGCAGAATTCTATCAGACCTTCATAGAAGACCTCATACCAATATTATCCAAACTATTCCACAAAATAGAAACAGATGGAGCACTACCGAATTACTTCTATGAAGCCACAATTATTCTTATACCTAAACCACACAAAGACCCAACAAAGAAAGAGAACTTCAGACCAATTTCCCTTATGAATATCGATGCCAAAATACTCAATAAAATTCTTGCAAACCGAATCCAAGAGCACATCAAAACAATCATCCACCATGATCAAGTAGGCTTCATCCCAGGCATGAAGGGATGGTTTAATATATGGAAAACCATCAACGTGATCCATTATATAAACAAACTGAAAGAACAAAACCACATGATCATTTCATTAGCTGTTGAGAAAGCATTTGACAAAATTCAACACCCCTTAATGATAAAAGTCCTGGAAAGAATAGGTATTCAAGGCCCATACCTAAACATAGTAAAAGCCATATACAGCAAACCAGTTGCTAACATTAAACTAAATGGAGAGAAACTTGAAGCAATCCCAGTAAAATCAGGGACTAGAAAAGGCTGCCCACTCTCTCCCTACTTATTCAATATAGTTCTTGAAGTTCTAGCCCGAGCAATCAGATACCAAAAGGAGGTCAAAGGGATACAGATTAGAAAAGGAGAAGTCAAAATATCACTATTTGCAGATGATATGATAGTATATTTAAGTGATCCCAAAAGTTCCACCTGAGAACTACTAAAGCTGATAAACAACTTCAGCAAAGTGGCTGGGTATAAAATTAACTCAAATAAAACAGTAGCCTTCCTCTACACAAAAGAGAAACAAGTCGAGAAAGAAATTAGGGAAACGACACTCTTCATAATAGACTTAAATAATATAAAGTACCTCGGTGTGACTTTAACAAAATAAGTAAAAGATCTGTACAATAAGAACTTCAAGATTTTGAAGAAAGAAATTGAAGAAGACTTCAGAAGATGGAAAGATCTCCCATGCTCATGGAATGGCAGGATTAATATAGTAAAAATGGCCATTTTATCAAAAGCGATGTACAGATTCAATGCAGTCCCCATCAAAATACCAATCCATTTCTTCAAAGAGCTAGACAGAACAATTTGCAAATTCATCTGGAATAACAAAAAACCCAGGATAGCTAAAACTATCCTCAACAATAAAAGGACTTCAGGGGGAATCACTATCCCTGAACTCAAGCAGTATTACAGAGCAATAGTGATAAAAACTGCATGGTATTGGTACAGAGACAGACAGATAGACCAATGGAACAGAATTGAAGACCCAGAAATGGACCCACACACCTATGGTCACTTGATTTTTGACAAAGGAGCCAAAACCATCAAATGGAAAAAAGATAGCCTTTTCAGCAAATGGTGCTGGTTCAACTGGAGGTTAACATGTAGAAGAGTGCAGATCGATCCATGATTATCACCCTGTACAAAGCTTAAGTCCAAGTGGATGAAGAACCTCCACATCAAACCAGATACACTCAAACTAATAGAAGAAAAACTAGGGCAGCATCTCGAACACATGGGCACTGGAAAAAGTTTCCTGAACAAAACACTAAAATCAAGAATCGACAAATGGGATCTCATAAAACTGCAAAGCTTCTGTAAGGCAAAGGACACTCTGGTTAGGACAAAACAGCAACCAACAGATTGGGAAAAGATCTTTACCAATCCTACAACAGATAGAGGCCTTATATCCAAAATATACAAAGAACTCAAGATGTTAGACCCCAGGGAGACAATTAACCCTATTAAAAATGGGGTTCAGAGCTAAACAAAGAATTCACAGCTGAGGAATGCCGAATGGCTGAGACACACCTAAAGAAATGTTCAACATCTTTAGTCATAAGGGAAATGCAAATCAAAACAACCCTGAGATTTTACCTCACACAAGTGATAATGGCTAAGATCAAAAACTCAGGTGACACCAAATGCTGACGAGGATGTGGAGAAAGAGGTACACTCCTCCATTGTTGGTGGGATTGCAGACTGGTATAACCATTCTGGAAATCATTCTGGAGGTTCCTCAGAAAATTGGGCATTGAACTGCCTGAGGATCCAGCAATACCTCTCTTGGGCATATACCCAAAAGATGCCCCAACATATAATAAAGACGCGTGCTCCACTATGTTCATCGCAGCCTTATTTGTCATAGCCAGAAGCTGGAAAGAACCCAGATGCCCTTCAACAGAGGAATGGATACAGAAAATGTGGTACATCTACACAATGGAATATTACTCAGCTATCAAAAACATTGACTTTCTGAAATTCATAGGCAAATGTTTGTAACTGGAAAATATCATCCTGAGTGAGGTAACCCAATCACAGAAAAACACACATGGTATGCACTTATTGATAAGTGGCTATTAGCACAAATGCTTGAATTACCCTAGATGCCTAGAACAAATGAAACTCAAGACAGTTGATCAAAATGTGAATGCTTCACTCCTTCTTTAAAAGGGGAACAAGAATACCCTTGGCAGGGAAGAGAGAGGCAAAGATTAAAACAGAGGCTGAAGGAACACCCATTCAGAGCCTGTCCCACATGTGGCCCATGCATATACAGCCACCCAATTAGACAAGATGGATGAAGCAAAGAAGTGCAGGCTGACAGGAGCCGGATGTAGATCTCTCCTGAGAGACACAACCAGAATACAGCAAATACAAAGTCGAATGCCAGCAGCAAACCACTGAACTGAGAACAGGACCCCCGTTGAAGGAATCAGAGAAAGAACTGGAAAGCTTGAAGGGGCTCAAGACCCCATATGACCAACAATGCCAAGCAACCAGAGCTTCCAGGGACTGAGCCACTACCTAAAGACTATACATGGACTGACCCTGGACTCTGACCTCATAGGTAGCATTGAATATCCTAGTAAGATCACCAGTGGAAGGGGAAGCCCTGGGTCCTGCTAAGACTGAACCCCCAGTGAACTAGACTGTTGGGGGGAGGGCAGCAAAGGGGGGAGGGTTGGGAGGGGAATACCCATAAGGAAGGGGAGGGGGGAGGGGGAGGGTGATTTTTGCCCAGAAACTGGGAAAGGGAATAACACTCAAAATGTAAATAAGAAATACTCAAGTTAATAAAAAAATAAAATAGTGAAGAAATTGTTTAAAAAATGTTTATTAACAGATATTGGACCTAAGTGAAAAAGACAATGATAAGCAATGATAAACTTACTTGAGAAATGTTTTGTTTGAGATATTACTAACCTATGCTCATAAGTTTTAAAACTTTTGTATAAAATTTCTTTAAGAGGATGAGCTTCATCCTAAAAGTGTATAGAAAGGGAACATGATGAATAAATATCCCCAAGGTTTCAGGTCATATTTAATCGACCCACTGAGTGACAAAAATAAACTGTAAAGTCTCAGCTTGAATCCCGTTTGCCAAGATCATAATGGCCTTACTAAATGTTGCTCGAGCTAAGCACAACTCACAGGTTCCTTTCTCTTAAAGGACTTTCATGAAAGAAAGACAGCCCAATGATACTCCAAATCGAAATGCCAAATACTGTGAGGACCTTAGCAGTAGGTTAAAGATGTGCTTCACAGGAAATCTCCATACCTATGTATCTTGATTTAGTAAACATATACCTAACCACATCTGGAAAGATATAGTACATATACTTAGCAGATATTTCAGTTCGAATGTTACAAGGTTATGTGAATAAGTAATGTCTATTTTTGGAACATGCACATTGAAAACAAATATTGTAGTAAAGTTCACACACAGGAGAAATATTTCGCTCTGAGTTCTGACAAGAATGCTGTTAAGATAGTACACACCTGGGCTCCCATAATTTTAGAGGTTGAAACAGGAAGTGCGAGTGTCAAAAATTATGGTCAGCTACAAAGAGAGTTAAAGGCCAGTCTGAGTTTCAGGGGCTCCATAAAAGTGTGTCTCACAAAACAAAGAAAACAGCATGTGATGCCACATTGTAAACCCTGTGGATGGGTAAAGCTGAGGAGTCAGTCAAGGTAACAAACATGGAAACACTACGCATTCATTCAGTAGTCATTTCAACTCCAGGCACGGTTATTACTCGATTAATTCTTGTTGTATTCAAAATTTATCTCCAAAGGCCCATCCCTCTGCACACAAGAATGGACCATACAAAATACAGAAGTTCAGGCTTTAGCTAGGCCTGTGATCAGCTGGTCACAACAAATTTAAGCTACTTTGTAAAGCTGGTTATAGGTAGTTAAGAATTACTACTAATACATTTTTTGTTCTTTTTCTCGTAGAAAGTTGTGTGAGAAGGCATATTCCCTTTGTTTTTTTAAAGATCCTGTACTGAAAGAAGAATAATAATACTTGAGTAGATTCCGATAAAGAGGTTGAAGAAAACAAAGACAACGGTTGTGAGTTAGATGTGAGATCATGAATGAGAACAAACAGGAATGGGTTTCAATATTAATTCTTGGTCATATACTGTAGTTTAGAATAAATTTTGAAAAGACCAGTGTATTATAAAGCATTCCTGGATTTACCATTCCTTTACTGAGTATTCTCTCTTTCAGCCTTGTGAGAATTGCAACAAATAAACGCTTTCCAGGTTCCTGTGATAAAAAGTGATTTTTTTTTTTCCTGAGGAGCGATGGCCCCATAAAGGAACCGTTTAGAATTAGGACGCATAATCTGATACAGCCTAAAAGCAGTATTACAGAGAAAACAAGAGAACTGATATGCATCCGATATTGCAAACTAAAGTACCCCATTTTCTTGTGTCTGAATCCAATTTCCAAATTCATTATTTCTAGCTTTTGCAGCTACATAAATAAGTTAAAGGAACAGTAAAACCTTGCTGCTCTTCTGCCCTAAAACATCATCTTTTGCGAAACTGCTTTGGAGAGGAGCTTTTGTATTGCAAGTTAAGGTCTTACTAGGCAGCGCTGCTCTTTTCCACATTGTTCCAGGAAAGTGCAGGGTTTAAGGAAATGGAATTTTTATACCCTTTTTATCCTCTTGGCTACTGATGCACTGATATTTTGGCACTCCCAGTAAGATCGCACAGCTTCTCTGCAGTGCATTTTATTTTTAGAAAATTCCTTCAGTTCTATCTGCCTCTGTCATCTTGCACCCAGGTGACAGACACACCACACACATACATACACACACACACACACACACACACACACACACACACACACTCACACACTCACACACTCACAGGAAGAGGGATCCTGTTTTTAGAACTTGCGCAGTCTATTAAACTAAGCAAACTGAAGTTAAAAAAACGCTGTCTAAATTTTCTATAATGAACATATTCTGAAATATTGACCTCCTTATTGATTAATTCAGAACACAGCATTTATATTTTGGTACTTCATTTAAGTAATAACACACCGAAATAATTTATTAGTCATAACAGTGTCTATTTGAATATAATTTTAGTTCCAAATGTGTACTCAAGCATTGTTAGCTAATACTGATGCTGATTTATGATGTGATTTAAATGATATAGTGACTGAACCATACTAAAACAAATAGATATCAGTGAACTGCCTATAAGACATACATCCACTTTCGATGTTGAACTACTTTATTATTAGTCTACAAAACATATGATTAAAACAAAGTTTCTCTTGACAAATCTTAAAACTAATCTCAATCTACTTCAAAACACCTTAAAATCCCCTGAAGAATCAAAAGCAGAAGGGACTGGTTAGGGGAGGTGGTAAAAATTTAGCAAGTATATAAATGCAAGTCTAATACTGTATTCCCACAGCATCCAGGAAAACTAAGCCCTACTTCCAGATACATAGAGAGTACTCCAGTGTCATTTGTTCAATCCATAAAGAATAGATTAAGAAATATGTTATGCACAAGGATAATTTCTGAAGTACAAGTCTCTCTTCCATCAAAACCAAGAGCCTATACCTTTGAACAATCTTTGGGAATTGCAGAGAGATTTCCCTTAATAAAATTGTTGTCGGTCTCTGTCAAATAAATGCTTTGTATGGACAGCAAGCGAAGGCCTGGCACAAAATTCAGTGTTATTTATCAATTATTCACGTAATTTTGTCTGTTAAAAGCTCCTGGCAGGACAGATAAACCACAGTTCTTGTTGCTCTGGAGAAACATTGGCCTTTTCCTTTAGACAAAATTCTTTGAATGATGTTGTAGAAGCCTAAATGGTTCAGCACATTTTATTAGATGTGAATTTAAGTATTACAGCAATGTTTAGGAGAATCTTGCAACAAATTGCATTACATTGTTAAATTAAGCAAGGGTGCCATATATAATGCATTTAAATAAATTGTGTAGCAGTCATTTCTACAGTACCAGAAGGAGGAACGTGGAGTCAAGCTCTGATATTTTTCTTATCACAGCTGCTCTCAAAAGCTGTGCCATGTATGCTTTGGCTAACCTGCCGGGTTCTAAAGATTACTTGATGTCCAAATTATTTTTATAGAATAATCTATAACATGCCTTATTGCCATATGATGTGGGAATAATAACAAAAGAAACTGTTGGAAAAGTCATACTAACAATAGTTGAAGCTAATCCATACTGCCAATTATGTATATTTTGCCACCAAGCATTTGGGAGACATATAACTAATCTCACACTGTTGACTGCTCTAATTTCTGCTCTGTTGTCATGCTAAAGAGTTTGGCGAAAAGCACCTTATATTGGGAACTTTATTTCAACCCATACTTCTAAGAAAATATCTGTTACTGAAAACAGTCAACAAAACCTTGAGGCAGGGACCAACGGAAGGAAGACTGCTCAATGGACCTCTCCCTGGTTCATGCTCAGCTAGCTTCCTTACTGTTCAAGTCCACCTGTCTAGGGACTGTGTCAATTTGACACTAAAACCTCCCAGTATATTGACAGAAAATTGTCATTAATTTTAATGAACCTTTGAGTACCCACGCTTTTGATTTTCTGCCTTACAAATGAGCTCTCCATGAAGTAGAAAGCTGGCTATTCAAAAATGTCTTCAGTTCTCTTGAAGAGAAGCACATTTTGTCTGACTGTAGAGTGGCAATGAGAATTAGATGACTTTCCCAATGAAAGATCATTTTACTCAATGAATTTTTTATAAATTTTTTCTCTTGTCATTCAAAATTGAGTATTTGGCAGGTACATGTGGAAACTAAATAAAGTAGACATGTTCCTGTAAGAGAAAGAACTAAATGCATTTGCTGTTATTGGTATAATATTTTGAAAATGTTTACCTATGAGTATCCTTAGTGCATTTGTGGGATCCAAGTTCACATGACTGGATACTATATCAAAACATTGTTATGATTAATTTTCACTGTATGTGATAATTGCACAATCATGAAAATAATATTTTCCAATTAATGTTTATAATGGTTTAGTTTTATGTGCTTAAAGAAGATGCATTAAAAGGAAACCTAGACCAAGAGATTTCAATGTAACAAAGGATGAGATGTTCAATGATATTATTTCCTTTAGCATATTACAATCAATTTACAAAAGAATAGATACCAGTACATATAGTTACATATATGTGAGTGGTTGTCATGCCAATTTCTCATTGATTAAGAGCAGTATAACTTTTCACCCCAGGTTAGAAAAGACTACAATATCTGGCATCAGAGCAGACAGGATAGGAAACTTTCATGAGTTTGAACCTGTTACTATTTACATGGGTGTTCTAAGGCTTCCCTGTGAGGTCTTCACAATCACCTCAAGAAACACACACATGAACACCCTGAACAAAGTATATATATGCTGTATTGTATGGAATATGTTTGTTATTTCTCTGAGGCTTTTCTCTCTGGAGTGAAAGTGAGTAGGAATTTTTCCTTGTCTCAACATGAAATCTGGTAAGGTCCAGTGAGTGAATGAATAAAGAAAAGGTATTATGTATAAACAATGGAATTTTTCCAGTCACAAGAAAATGATACAATTATGTCAACTGCAGGAAAAATGGACCAATACACAGTTGCTGACCTCTTCCCATTCACGCCACAGCCAAATGCTTCCCACTGTTTCTTTCACAACTCTGGTACCCGTCTCTTCTTTTTGCAGTGCCCATGGATACTTCAGTGGTAGCTCCAGTCAAGAGAAATGAGACCTGCCCACAGCTTCAGGACAATACCTTTGTGATCAAATTTCTACCATACTACTCTATTTTACATTTCTCCGAGGCCTATTTCAACAATCTACCAATGTGCTTCCAATGGAACTGTTAGAACTGTTACTGGCTTAACTTGCATTACCATCTCTCATATATATATGTATACATATACATATACATATATATATATATATATATATATATATATATATGCACAGAATTCCCCTTGACAGGCTCTGCACACCTGTTGTGACTGTTCCACAGATTTACCTCTATGAGGAAAGGAAAGCAGCCCAGTAGGAGATGAGAGAGTAAGAAATGGTCCTTCTTTTACTGGAAGGAATAGGACATTCATCTCCCTCAGATATGCCGAGCACATAACAGCTACCTTTGTTCAGATACATCATCCGGCTGGAGATTTTAGTAACTAGCTTGAAAAGTCGATGGCAGCCTTGACTCTCTCCAAGGACAGATAAAGTCTACTGCCAAGGTAGTGCTCCAAAATAGAACACTGGACTTGATAACTGCTGGATGTGGGGGAACATGTGTTTTAGGGGTAAGAATGGTTGCTTCTTCTTTAATGAATCGAATCTGTTATATCAAAGTGTAAAAACCCTTACGAGCCTACACAATAATTACATGTTCCAAAATCAACCCCAAGAACCTCTGTCCTTGTTCCAAAACCCTTCATTTTCTCAGCTTCTACTCTTTGTGAGATATAATTACATTGTTACTTGTTTTACATTTCAACAATAACTGAAATTTTCACTCATATCTTATGTAATTTTACAATTATATGTACAGTTGTAGATGGGAATTTTTCCCTTATATAATTAACAACAGCACTTTTTATAACAGAAAAATTAACAATCCTCAAATTGTTAATCCCCTGTCAATATGAAACCATCTGGTGTCAATTTCGGTGTAGCAGGGTAATGTTTGAGTCCTTCATGTTCCACACGACTTGCTCAGTGTTGATAATTAGTGAAATTTTATTAATTTTTTCTTGTGTAAAGATTAAAGCTATTGTTTTAGATAGGCTTTTTGTCAACTTTTTTTACTTGAAGTTCTAGCTATAATTTCGTGCTTTTTTGTGTCAGAGAGAATAACACTTTCCAAAAGTAAATACAAGAGGAAGCTCAGAAAACAATGCTTTTACATATGATGCCTGAATCAACATGTAAATACAGCAAGGAGATTTAATAGTTTAGAATCTTCAGCTTTTATTTCTTATTTGTATTTTCAAAGATACTGTAATATTCTCAAATGAAGTAAGGGAAAACTAACATATTAAAATTGTTTTATTGTAAGATCAAATATGTATTCAAGAAATACCAAGAGTTTGCTAAATCTTTTCACAAAGACGGACCCTGAATATTTACATCTTCTGTCTTTTCTAAACTTTTATATTCTTGCCCATAGATGTTTTACCCCAAGTTTATTATGATAATGTCATTCCAAATTTTTATCCTATCATTTCTTAATAGTTGTTACTCGAGACTTTCTTACTATGAATGACCTTTCTTACTATAAATGGTGTAGGGGGCGTAATTCAGGAGTCATGACTTTCAGAACTTCAATTGTTTGCTTTTCTATTACAAGCACGCATAATAATCTTGCCAATACATTTCGAATATTTGGGAAATAATCCATTATGAAAACCAAGTTCAAACCAGAAAAAGTATCTTATTTCAGACATTGGTATATCAGAGAGACAGAGAGACGACTGTGCTTGAAAGCCAAACTCCATATATGTGTGTGGGTGGGGGGAGGGGTAGATTTTAGAAGCAAGGCAGAACAATCATTGAAGACAGAAAATTGCAAATTAGGAGGGGTAAGGTGCACCCAGTCAATTTTATCCTTACGTTGGGAACCTCACACATGGTATTTCATGTGGGTTTCCTTATCACCAGTGGCTTCCTGGAGGGGCTGTGGGATAGGATCTTGACTGAAAACCAAGCAGTAGAGCATAGGGTGTAATAGTGCAGTTTAGGTTCATTTAAAACACCTGGGGCCAGAAGCCATTTCCAGGACTTCAGCTGTTTTTTTGAATTTCTCCTAGTACAAAATGGAGACTTGATAGAAGATGGAGTTCCTGTACCTAAGGAGGTCCTCAACAATTTCAAGAACGGAAAACCCTCAGAAGCTCAATGGACAATATCAAGAGAATAATACATACAAAATAATCTAGGAAAATAATTTATTATTGATATTAAAAATCACTTTTCTTGGTACTATAATCTTTTGAAAGGAAAGTAATATCTTTATTCAGAAGACCATATAACACTTGTTTTTTTCTGTTGCCAGTCAGGATATATTTTAGAATGCTGCACTTAATTGGATGCTCACTGCTAGCATTCCTCCTGTTCTCTCATAGGGCAAGAGGAGGTCTAGCTGAGAAAGAGAGCAGTAATGTCAGTACTAAATCAAGAAAACAAAACAAAAGAAATACAACCTTGATAAAATGCAGTAACACTATTTTTTTTCCTCTAGCATCCAGACTTGGTCAAAGGAAGCTGTCCTTATGGTTATGTTTCAAATTCCATGGAAGAGAAGGATGTGACACACATCAGCAAGTGTTCCCAACTTGACAGGCTGAAGGTGTCTACTCTAAAAGGGGTTCCTTAAGAATGGGAGATGCAGAAAAAGCCCTGTGACTGAAAGATGCAGGACACCTACCTGTTCACTTAGAAGCCCCTTCTCCCAGAAAGTCACCTTCACAAAGTCTCATCCTATCCTTTCCTTTTGTTCACGTAGTGTAGATATAAGTCTTTCTCTCTAAAGCCTATAGAAAGAAGTAAAAGACAGAGCAAAAGCTAAAAATGTTCAGGGCTATAGAGTTTATATAGCATAATGACTTAAATTTGAATTTCATTTGTATATGTGCAGAGTCCTACCGCTGGTTCCTTCTTTGGAAACTGTCATATGCAACTGTCTGCTAATAATACTACAGAAAATGTCCATATTTTTATTAACTTGTAACATAATAATCTCAGAATTCTTTAATCCATTAGTTAGTTAGGGGTCTCACTTTGATATAATCAAAGTTATCTTCATTGCTTTCAAGAAGCTGTAGGAAGAATCCAGTTGTAGGGGAACAGCTCATATTCTATAAGCCATTCCTATATGATCCTGATACCAGAGCCTCTTTTCTCCATGTCATAATTATTATATTACAGCCTAGAATAAGAGTCATTTGTTCTCCTGCATCCATATATGGAAAAAATTAATAGATTTCAAAATCAATTAAATTGATCATGTTTGGACAACTCATCTATACACCTAAATTAACCAAATCTAAAGACTTTGACCAAATAGAAAAATAAATGCAACATTTCAGGCAGAAACTAAGCCTTTTTAATCTCTGTAAGTTCAATTTTCTACTCTATACATGCACCCTCAAAAAAGTCAACGTGTTTTGTCCCTGAAAACAGTTTTATTTTTCTTTATTTCCTCACATTAACTGTTTTTCAGACTTTTCTTATTATGGTAATTAGCGAAAATAAACAATTAAACTGTGATTGGACGATTTTAAACATCTCCTTTTCCAGTTTAGTTTAGCATTCAAGTCTCATTCTCTTTGGAAAGGAGTAACGCAAATAGCTAAGAGACTTTAGACAATTAAGTTTGATGTGCACATTTTTAATTCTCTCAACTGTGATAATGCACTGATCTGCACTGTGCATATTAAAGACTACACTGAACAGAGGTTCTCCTTCCAAAGATGCAAACACAAACACTTGTAACCAAATTGAGATAAAATGCGACCTCTCCCAAATCTACTAGACTTACAGTCTATTTTATTACTCTTCCAAACGTAGTTCTCTATCAAAAATTGTAGCTTGACCATTATATGCAAACCCTGCTCAGAAATGTATTCATCCCTATCACATAAAGAACAAATACTACATGTAACATTTGTATAATAGGTTATTGCTTCTTTACTTTCTGAAAATATTATAAAATGCATGTGAAGCTTGATGGCTTTGTAAAAGAAAAATAAATCTCATTTATTTTCAATAAATCACAGTGTTATGTATGATTCCTAGCTTTCTGAAACAATGTTTGAATATGCACTCTATATTAGCACTGAGTGGGAAGAGGTACCTGGATACGAAATTCTTTCAAATAGGATGTGTGATTGGATCCCTCTGTTACTAATAATTTCCAAGCAAGATGATAATGTAAAAGACTGGGAATAATGCTTCACATATGAAACATGGTCTACTAAGCAAAACTAGCTTTCTATTCTGTGCCTATTTGACATTGTTAGTTCACATATTGTCTATCTACATCGGGAAATATTATGTCTCTGAAATAGGATTAACACAGTTTTGGTACTATGAAAATCTAACGTAATATATTTCTTAAAAGATGGCAGATAAATGAATAAGTTGTGACTGCTATTTATGTGCTTCATTTTTATAGAAAATAATTCCCACTGGTTTTTATTACTTTACTTTATTTATTATATTTACATTATAAAATTTTATTATATTTTACATTTATAAAATACAGACAAGTTTGCTTACATATGTTTATGTGGTGGAAGATTCATACAATAAAAAGCATGAATTAAAAGGTGAATAACCACAGGAAAGAGGGATATAATTTTTAGCCCTGGAATGTTCCTGTTAATCAACAGGAGTAAATGATAAGGATTTGATATTAAGTACTCAAGGCAATGACTATATAACTTGCTTTTCCTTTGCTTTGAGGGAAATAAATGTGAAATTAATTCTGTTGCTGTGCATATCATCTGTAAATTCTATGTACTTTAAACACCCAAATAGAAAGAACTTCAGACCAAGGACACATACTTGATTCTGAGAAAATTACTACAAAGTGCTGAAGAAGCTGCTAGCATAATCAGAAGGCCCTCGCAATCTAGTAGGAAGGCACTAAAATTGGTGTGAACTATAGTATTTTCATGCAGTTTAGATAGGACCAGAGATAATTACTTTAGGATACAATTTCCCTGCATATTAGTAATCTTTTCAGTCTCATTTATTCTCTTCTTCCAAGCCAATCCAAGTAAGATTATTGAATACAAATATAAATGATCAATTCTGAGGCTTCTAAGTGAAATATCTTTGAAGAAACATTAAAAGCTATCCACATAATCAGGGAGATGGATAAAATCAATTCCAATCATGACTACTTTTTTTGCTTTCTTTAGCTTTATTTGTAAAGACCAGGATCAGGTATATCTGCATCTATTAAAAGTTGAATCTAATTTCTCTCAGGAATCCTCAAAAAAAAGTACTCTTATCACAAAAGAGTGATATAAATTGCAAAAATGATAGAAATAAAATTTATAAAAATTAAGCATATTGTAAAGATAGTCTAGACAGAGAATAGAATAGAAGAATTCAACCTTCTAGATAATTTATGCAAGTTGAGCACGTATTCAAAATGAAATTACACAATTTAGAAAAATATAAGTTAATTAGGTTTGTAAAGATAAAATGACCATTTGGATATTCTATGGAAGCCCAACATGCAGATTGTCAATATTCTCCATAAAGCTAGTGATACCAAAACAATACAAATTATAAATTCTTGTTCATGAGTTAAGTGAGCTGATATGCCATCATTTGCTTTATGAAAAGCAAACAATCAACAAAATAACTTGGATGGTGTATGGTGCTTTTTTTTTAAATGAAAATTGCATTGAATCAACTGGTAAACTTGTTGCTCTTAAAGTTTGAAAACAATCTATATTTTTTTTTTAAAATGTTGACAGCCAGACCAGTGCACGCATAAATCAGTCCTACCATCAACCTTAATCTTGAAAATGGTAGGTTAAGGAAGTGAGTGAGCAAGGTCTCTGAAATTGAGCTCAATTGGTTCCATGCTAAGGCAAGTTGTTATTGACAGAAGCATAAATATTTAAATGGTCAAATGGAATAAATAATAACCCAATGGCTATATCACACAAAAATAAGAAAATATAAATGGTGCAGCAACTTGGAAAAGACAATAAATTCCGAAACAGAAGGGTTTTTAAATAATTTACAATAGTGTAGTATTTTTTAAATATTTATTTTTAAATAAAAATTTTAACCATACTTATGTGCTGAGAAAAACCCAAAATGGTACTACCATTCCTAGTGTAAGGATTAAATTTTGTGTCATATTAGAACAAATGACTAGGTAAATATGGAGCATATGTTTTTTTAAAAAAGAAAAGTACCCCTTATTGTTGAGGATATAGTTTAATTGTGGGGAAACTCTATAGCTTATAAGAAGCCTAAGTTGGAGCTATATCAACACACAAACACAGACACAGACACACATGCACACACACACACACACACACATACACACACACGCACACACACACACACAAACACACACACACATACACACACACACGCACAAACACATACACTCATACCTGCTAACAACATGTTCTGTAAATGCAAAGTTTAAAAAAATAAACTTATCATATATATCCTGCCTTTTTACTACAATTTAGTGCTTTTAAATAAATAATCATATATAAAAGTAAACCTCACTAATGATAAACACATAACAATATATAGAATTCCCAGGGAGATGAAACAGAAATGATATAACAATGGACATAATTTACCTTCATACACAATGTTTAATCTCATAAAATTGGGACTAAAATTGAGTACTTGGAGTCCTCTTTAAAATGATGGTGAAAACAAATATAACAAACTCCTAAGTTTCTTGATTGAATAATTCATGTAAGTATATGTGTTTATTTTGAATACACACATAAATACTGAACTATACATCAGTATACACAGAAACACTGACTGATATATTCATAAAATAATTCAAGCTACTGTATCAAAATAAGGGTAAATACATATGTAGGTATTCCAATGCTTTTTCTAATCAATTTATATTCACCCTTTATGATTCTTATCATTGAAATAATTGTTTTTATTGATTGAGTAACCATCAAGTTTGACATAGAAATGAGTTAGGCAGGGGAATAGTTTAACTGCATAAATACTGAATATAAATAAATGGTTCTTTTAGATGTGTTAAGACCTGGAAGATGCCATACAGTTCTTTTTTTTTTTTTTTTTTTTGGTTCTTTTTTTTGGAGCTGGGGACCGAACCAGGGCCTTGCACTTCCTAGGCAAGTGCTCTACCACTGAGCTAAATCCCCAACCCCTCATACAGTTCTTTATATTGGAGAGATTTGTCTGAGAGAGGGGGAAACATGTGAGTCAGATTTATCACTTTCTCTACAAATTATATACGCAGGTCCTTATTGACCCCATCTCTAAATGTAGGGCAGGAAGCTTGCGATGGTGCATTGGGTGAATAGAAGAGGAAGAAGCCATCTCTAGAGTGATATGGTTGTTAATTTGTCCTTGGGGTAATGTTTGTCCATCTGTCCCAAAAGCCAATGAGGCTATTAACAAAAGAGATGTGGTTCCTTAGGAGTAATTGGAAGTTTGGGATGGGGAAGGAGGAAGAACAAAATAATCACATTAGATTCCTTGTCTATGTTCTGTAAGGAATGCTCTCTTCCATTCCTTATCATGTGGATAAGGCATCGACTTCAGTTAATAATAGTTGATTTCCCTATAGGGGTAGGGAGCTACTCTAGGATTCCTTAAGTTTGGTATATAAGGCCCCAACTACCTTGGAACAGGAATTAAATATAAAGAAGTGAATTGGCTGCAGTGGATCACACATGGCCAGGGAGGTATTTTTAATGTTGTGATTAATAGAGCAAAGGGCTTCCTTGGCTGCTGCTGTCAGCGAGCAGGAGAGGAGAGGTCTCTGTCATCCTTCAGTAAGTCAAATTAAGCCTGGAATCGCCTGCTTGGTATGGGGAGTCAAGGCCTATGCTTAAGAAACTTTGAAGGGCATTTGAGGTTAAAGGACTAGGGAAGTCTATAATCAGTTTAGTTGGTTAGATTGAGGTTCAGGTAGTTTTGTTCCCTAGGAATGTGATAGGAAGAAAGAGTCAGGTCGAATTTTCTACTATAGTAAAGACTTTATCTTTTAGGACCTTGTGGCTTGTTATTTAGGGTATTCTAGGGATAGTTTTCCATCCTGTTTTTTATCTTTCCACATTAATAGGTCATCCATGTAACAGTATATATGGAGACTTGTTTAAATAAGGGGTTTTAATGCATGGGCTACTGCTTCGGGGCAAATCATCAAACTGATAGCCACGCCTTGGGAGAGTGTGATCCATTCAAATCTATTGGCTGGCTCTGAGTTATTGAGTTTAGGTACCAAGAAATCAAAGTATTTGCTTTGCTCATTGAGTGGTATTGAAAACAAACAATCTTTAATGTCTAATACCAATATTAGAGTGTTTTCAGGTATGGCAAGGAAAGGGGCAGGCCATGTCGAGGTGAACCCCAAACTTTCATGGTTTTGTTCATTTCCCTTAAATCCAGGAGGAATCTCCAGGTCTTTTTTTTTTTAATTACAGAGACCAGGTTTGTCATTGTCAAGGGGCTTCTTGAGGGATGGAAATGTGTCATGTATAATTGATGCTTAGGTAATTGTTGTAAAAGTATTAATTTCTTCCTTTTTAGAGGGTTCTATTCAACCCATCCATCCCAAGCAGCGTGGCCATTAGATTTGGGGTTTCACTTCATCTTGATATTTTTTCTATTTGGAGGCCTTGTTCCTATTCTTTACTAGCAAGGACCACATTTAAATATTCTAAGATATCCATCTCCATCCAGCAAGTTGGTGGCCTAGTGGTCTGATCGTCCCATTTGTTCCATCCAGGTCTCCCCATTTATAAAAATTTGGGGTAATACATGCTTGGGAGAGACTGCCTACTCCTGTCAGTTGAGAATCAGGTCAGAGGGCCAATGTGGGCAACTTTAGCTTGTATTGGGATCCTCTTATATGATCCTGTGTCTTTCAGGTATTTAATAATTTTATGGTCAATTTTCATTGAGAGCTTAGCATGAGATTTTTCTAATATGTTCATGACTCAGTGGATTTGTGGGTGTTTCCCTCTTATTTGGTATGACTGAGTGCCTCCTCGCAAGGAGTGACAGAGGCTTGCCTTCTTTATATTGTTTGGATTTGCAATCTTTTTCTCAATGAAAATCATTTTTTTTTGCATTGGCGACAGATAGGTTTATAGGTAGTTGGGTCACGTTTTTGTGCAGTCTTCCTTCCTATGTCTAGTTTGTCCACATTAAAAACCATCTTGTGTTACAGCTGCAAAGGCTTGTGCAAGGGAAGAGGCCTGATAAGAGGTAGCCTAATGTCTGCTAGCCATAATCCATTTGTTGTAATGTTAATTTTTTACTCCCTGGCATGCCTGCCTGTCATCCCTTCCCAGATAAGATTGTTTAGGAACATTTCTTGGCTTCAGGGTCTGTTATTTTTCTGTGTAAACTAGCTTGTACCCTCAATATATAATACGGAGGGTTTCAGTTGGTCTTTGTTTTAGGAGGGTCAGTGGGGAGGTTTGTACAAGTCCTGTGGACAAGGGAGTTAGATGGTCCCAGGCCTGGAGTGCACATAAACAAACCTGCTCAAAGCAGCCAACAGGGAGTAAAGCCTGCTGAATCCTTGTGGAGAAATTACTCTGGCCAAACAGTTGGTCAAAATTCCGGTTTATTAATTGTGCTGGGAGTTTTTCCTACTGTAGCCCTATCTGTCGATTGTATATTTCATTTTTCTTATCCTACATTTGGTTCACCTATATAAAGGGTCTCCCATTGTAGGAATAGAGGGCTAGGGGAAGAAGATGGGCATATATCTGTCCAGTCTTGGCAATTACAAGGTTCCTATTGAATCAATCTAAAATAGGTTTGTTCCACAGGGCATGAATTCCATCTACTCAGACAGTTTGGCATAGTTCTTTTAAGTCTGTTGCTGGAATAGAATACCAGGCCTTCAGGTATTGCCTTCTTAGATGTTGATTAAAGGGAAGATCCCTATGGGTAGAGGTCCTGAGGCCCTAGGCAATACAGGCTGAGACAGGTGGGGATAATAGTTCCCAGGTCTCTAAGCTATAGAGCTGCACAGTGGCCATGAGTGGTGGTGCTGAGGGTGGGAGAAGGTTTATAGATGGTTGGGGAAAATTGTTCAGAGCATCTCTGGGCTTAATGGCCATGGGTGTTGGTGCATGACCATTCCTAATTGGGGTAGGGTTTGTCTGGGTGTCTTCAGAAAAATTGGCCTTAATTTTTGGGTCTCTGTCCTTTTTAGCTAATGAAGACTATAAGGGTGGAAGAGGAGGAAAGAGGGAGGACAGTATTGGAGGATAAGAAGTAACTTCTTGGGTTGGGGATTTAGCTCAGTGGTAGAGCACTTGCCTAGCAAGCGCAATGCCCTGGGTTTGGTCCCCAGCTCCGAAAAAAAAAAAGTAACTTCTCTAAGATACGTCTCTAACATTTTGTCCTTTTCTTTCTTTTTAGAATTTAGATTTGCTTTAGTTAAGAATTTGTGGGTTTTTTTAGTCTTTTTTGTTTTTTCTCTTTTGTAAAACTTTTGTTGCATATTTTATTTATTTACATTTCAAATGTTATTCCCTTTCCCTGTTTACCCTCTGCTAACCCCCTATCCCAAAGCAGCTAAATCAGGTACTGAACAATCACCGGGGTCTTCTTCCTTATTTGAGTGTTTTCCTTTGTGTTTTTTTTTTTCTCTAATGAGTCATTCTGAGGCTTCGGTTTTTCTCTAATCTACTCCCTAATGGCATCGACCACAGGGAGGAAAGACAGGGACAAAACACAGCCTTCCTTCCTGAGCTTCCTTCTTATGAGCCAGGCAGGCAACTCAGGTCCAGATGTCCAGATCATAAATATCTGACCACAGGATCCATGGTGTAAATTGAAGCACTTCATTCCAGAATTCTAGAGCCTCTAAATCTTATGTCCTCTTGATTTAAGTGAGGTTCAAAGGGAATAAATTTGGAAATCCCTCTGCTGTGATGTTGAATTCCCTATAATAGAAGAAGGAGGAAGGGTGGCTAACGCAAAGGTCAATGTTCTTTTGCTGAGGAGAATTGGTGTGCCCCACTGAACACCACTTCTACAGCACATTACAAAACTTGCAGTTGTCTTTTTGAGTTTTATATGGGTGTTGCACCATAAGATTGTGGTCAGAGTTTAAAAGGTCAGGTCATTGCCTAACGCAATCAGGCTATCAAGGTCTGGAAAAAGGTAGGGGAACCTGCATCTAATATTTGGGAGTAGCCCCGACCAAGAAGTGTCAGTGATTACATAAACTGTTCCCAGCCCTACACAAAGGCACAAACTAAACCTATATCAAAAAAGGGAAAGAGCAGAATTATTCTCAGAGTGGAATGTTCTAGCAAGATGCTGCTACCCTCCAGTGTTTGAGAGGTACTCACAAATCTCCACTGTCCTGTAACCCACATTGAGCACCATCTTTGGTTCTTCCTATTCTCATAGCTCGTTGACCATATGGTCCATGAGGGCAGTGGGAGCAGAGACATAGAACTGAGAATTCAGGAGCCTTCTAAGTACTTATAGTAAATGACTGTACTGAGACCTGCAATCAGGAGGCAGATTGACATATATATATATGAATGAGAGTAAAAACATCCAGGATGAGCAAAAGTTATTAGCTTTGGATTTAGAATACCCAGAATGCCTCATTAGCATGGGAAAGCACTACAGGAATCTCAGGTGCTGGCTTAAGAGGTTTATTCAGAAGAAATTTATCCTGTAATCTAGTGGAGGCTATGTGACATTCCTCAGATAGAGTCATGTGTGGAGGCTTAGAACTCCCCAGACAAGGTCAGAGAAAGAGAGGTATTGCTACTGTAGAGAGTACCCCATTACATGCAGAGCCCCAGAAGGCAATTGGGATAATAGTAGAATTCAACTTTAATTAGCAGAGTTTTCCCACAGACTTGCTTTTCAATTATGCTACCCCAAGAACAGTCAGTGCTTTAAACTTTTGATGGATGTGAATTCAAGCCAATGTGCAGGTGTACATGGGTTTCTGTCCTCACAGAGTCCTTGTCCAGTCTACATCTAAGAACATACTGAATTTTCTGGCTAGGAAGGAATTCCTTTTTGCATGGTGTACTTGCAGCAGCAATGCTGGTTGTCATTACTCCTTATGGCACGTCCTCTACTAGGCATAACCTGTGGTTTACTGCAAGACGACTTAGTTGTGAAATATATGACAGTCATCCTCAGATGAGGCAGATCAGATTTGTAGTGCCAAAGTTTAATTTGTCATCCTCTGTTATCTTTATTTTTAAGTTGGTCTTTGTGCAATTTCTGTAGGACTCAGATTCCCTGGTGGAGTTCCATCTACATTTCTTTTCATAAAGGAAGAAGAATTTGAAGTTAAGAGAAACTAATTTTAAAAAATATGTCTAATGCAATGGGTATGGTAATCCAAAGGGAATTATTTTTCAGGGCCCATTAGAAAGCTATTGAATGGGGTCTCCATTTTCTACATTCAAAATGAGAGCTGCTGTTCAGTAAGAGCTATTTTGTCTCAAAATTACAAGGATTTCAATTGACAGGATTTTGGTTTTTAGAGAAAAGAAAACATTTAGGATTGAGATGTCTGAATCTAGGTAGTTTATTGTTTCACATGCTATTTCACACCTACATCCCTACTTTCTAATTGGACAGATATCATTTCAATACAGAACGTGGAATTGCCACAGACATTCACACTCTGGAGTGAGTGTGTTTGCAACCTTGAGAAAAGTTGCCCTCCTCTACTGTTAAAGACTTTCTGATTCCAAAAGAACTCTGGAGTCCTGCCAGTTTGTAAACAACACCTTTGCTGGGCAGCTGAATTTGCTCAAATGAATGAAGATTTAATTATCTCCAAAATTTGATGTCAATTTGGGGGTAAGCTTTGTCTTTGAATGTAAATTAAACTTTTCAAGTGAGCAGGTCAGTTTAAGACCTGCTGCATTTAACTTTTATAGCTAATTTTGTACTTGCTGTGTTCAGTCACTGTGGCTGGATTCCATTCTCAAAATTTGTATTGAAGGTATTTGAAAATTGGAACATCTCAATGAATTTATTAGACAGGAGTTAGTGTAATTATCATCAAAAATATCACTATAAAGGCCAAGTAGTTTTTGTTATATATGTGGACATTAAAAAATATTATGAAGTGCCTGAATGTGCTGTTTAAGGAATGCATTAGCCAAAAAGTCAATATGTAAATTTCTGAGAGTGACTGTGTTCCAATAAAACCTTATCCACACTGAAGTTATGTTTTCATGTTACTCTGTGTAAAGTATTGTTCTTCCAGCTTTTTCCAGTCTTGGACTATAAGTAACTAGAGACAGACAGCCAATGGCTACATAATATGTTGTGATTTCTATTGCATTAATTATAAGTAAATAACAATAAAGAATAAAATGCCTATGTTTATTTCTTTTTATCATATATTTATGTATTTACATTTCAAATGCTATCCCTTTCTTGGTTTCCCCTCTGGAACTCCCCATCATATTCCCCCTCCCTGTTTCTATGAGGGTGTTCCCCAACCCATCCACCCATTCACTCCTACTTCATGATTTATTTTAAAAAGTATACTAAGCATCTTAAATATATACATATATGTGTATGGATATATATATATATATATAATGAAATCAAAGGATTGTATTTAATTGTTTTTCTGTACTCAAATTAAAAGCAAAATACTCTGGAGCAGGCAGGTGAAATAGCACAGAAGGTAAAGATGCTTACAGAGCCTGATGACCCAAATTAGAACTTTAATAACTATGTGGATATAGATAGATAGATAGATAGATAGATAGATAGATAGATAGATAGTATATGTGTATGCATTAAAATTAATAGGAGAGAAAAACAGAAAGAGGAAAGTCTTTGGTGGAAGGAAGTGAGAAGTGGTGACTATGATTCATCAGCTCTGGGCAAGAAATCATAAAGCATGTGTCTAATTATATATTTTTTTAATTTATACATTTTAATTAAATAAAATTACATAACTTCCCCTCTTCACTTTCATATAGTCAACCCTTTACCTTCTCAAGCTTCACTTTTTCTCACCCATCCCATGTCCAATCTCAAAACAAAAATCACTTTTTTTTCATAATACATACGTATATTTGTAAGCACAAGTTTATAAACACAATTCGTTGTAGCCATTTTCATTGTTTTTGTGTTTAAGGTTTCAGGTCTGACTACTTTGAATAAATAACTGATAAGGGGCTCATCACTGAGAAAGGTTGTTTTATCCCATTCTTACAGTCATTACATGTGTATAGGTAGTTGTTTTTGTAGGGTTGAGTCACCATGACCTGTTTCCTTTGCCATGTTAGATGATCTAGGATATTGCCATTGATTTGGCCTTATATGTGTAGCCATTTGTAAAAATTTATACTTCACATTAACCTCCTGGAGTTCTGACTTTTACAATCTTGTATCCACTCTTCCATGATGTTCTCTGAACCATAAGTGCAGAAGCTGTGATACAGATATATTCTTTGGGGCTCAGGTCCCCAATAGTTTTTGATCTCCAGTTGTGAATTTCTATGATAGTCTCAATCACTGATAAGAGAGTCTTTGATGAGAGTGGGAGCCAAACTTATCTTTAGATACAATAATAAGATTTTGGAGGTAGTTAAGATTTTGTGCTCCAGCAAAATGGCAAATGTTGGTTCTTTTCTTAATGTCCCTGACTTCACTAGGCCCAGTGTAGTTGGCTAGGTTTCTTAAACCAGGCATATGTTTCTTCTCTCAAAGGAGAATTAGGACCAAACACATAGCTATGGGTTCCCACTAACATTCATGTGCCACCACTGCACCTATATAGAAGTTTCCTTCCATGCTGGCCACTGTTGTGATTCATAGATTTCAAAGCTAGGGAGGACTTCAAAAATATTTTATTTTTTCGTGGAAGCTAGGTCACAGAAATGAAACTTTCCAATTACATCCAGCTCAAATTATCTGAGCTTCATGTCCCAGGATTGTAGTGTGTTCAGCAATAGTTACTAACTGTCTACCTCTGAGAGGCGACCAAATAATTCAAGAGTTTATTTTGGGAGTCAGTTGGAAAACCTTGACCAGCCATTCCAAAGGAAGCTTCTCTTGACTAGCACTGGAGTTTTTCAACATCATTCAATCTCTTGAGGGAACATTGTCAGTTTAGGTGGAATAGTTTCCTTTAAAGTTTGTACTTGTGCATGTATGCACATGCGCACGTGCACACACACCACACACACACACACACACACACACACACATGCATGCATTTTGAATAATTTTAGGTAAATATAAAATAATATCATTAATATCATTGTTGTGATTTGTTCTTCCTCTTTCTTTTCCCTTCTGCATTGATCACCTCGCCTTCCCTGACTTTATTCCCTGCTTCTCCCCACCCCTACTTCACATCTCCTATATCTTCTTAGTCCTATCTCAAGCTCAGTCCCCTACCACTGCCTTTGGCTCCTTTGTACTTTCCTTATTTCCGGGGTTACTGCATATTGTATATGAAGATGTGGAGGAAGAAGAAAAGATGAGAGAGAACTGTCTCATATTTTTATAATCTGCTCCCATTATAATTTGGGTCACAGAGACTTTGGAAGTGATTTGCTTTCATTCTGTATTCCTACTGCTAAGGAGTGTCTGTATGCAGGCTGTCTTTGCCAGATGCAGAACTTTGTTAGAGTTCTTCTATTGCATATCCAATATAGGGGTGGCTAACTAAATTCCAGAATTTAAATTAAGGTTAACAATCTCTAGCTTGGAACCACTAGGCAACAATGATACACTTTCATTAGTTGTTTGTAAAGGATAAAATATGTTGGGGTTTTTCCCCCTCTTTTATTTAAAAGAATTTTATACAGTATATTTTTATCATGTTTCTTCTCCCACAATTACTCATTACTCATATATCATTGTTACTTCCCATCCCACCCATCTTTATGTTCTCTCTCTCTCTCTCTCTCTCTCTCTCTCTCTCTCTCTCTCTCTCACACACACACACACACACACACACGCACACATACACACACACATCTATTTATATCTATTCTATCTACCTATTACCTATTCGTCTATCTACCTGCCTATCTATAACTAAGTTGTTCATCCTTTCTAAATTAAAGCAAATGAAAATAAACACACGCAAAAAATTAATGAGACAAAATAAACTAAATGAGGCACCCCTTTTTGTTTTTTCTCTTGTCTAACTGCAACTGGGTATAGGTTTTCCCTTAAATGTGGTTAATATATTTAATAAAACATCATTAGATAAAAGTGATATTCCCTTTGCCTGCAGATGTCAATTGCAAATAGCTTCTTGATTAGCAATGGGACTTTGCATCCATTTCTGTTCTTCTGTGCTATAATTTATCTTGTTTGAACTTATGCAGGACTAGTATATTCTGTCACAGTTTGTGGGAGTTCATGTATGTATCAGTACTATTGTGTATAGAAGACACTACTTCATCCATAACCTCTGACTCTTACAAGAGTTCCACCTCTTCAGCATAGATGTCTGAACATTGAGAGGAAGGGTTTGATGAGGACCTCATACTTTAGAGAGCACAGTCGTACATATTTTGTTTCTCTATATTTATTGATAATTATTCACAATATCCAACAGCTTCAACTATCCACTAAATGAAGTGTTTGAAACTAGAAGATACTAATCAGCTCTTAAGCCTGGTTTCTTCTTTGGGGTCTTAGAGTATCTATTACTGCTATTAAAACTGTGACCAAATGTAGAGAAGAATTGGTGTATTTCAATTAGACTTCATCGTGCATCACTTTAGGAAGTCAAGGCTGGAGCTATGCCCGGGACCTAGAGAAATGAAGCACAGGATATATGTGATATATATGACTAGCTTACTCATCAGGACTATCTCAGCTTACTTTATTCAACAACACAGAACTGTCTGCCCTGTGGTGATGCTCTACACAATGGACTGGCTGGCTCCTCCCGTATCACCTGTCTATCAAGAAAGTTGCCAAAGCCTTGCCTCCAAGCAAATCTGGTAAGAGGTACTTTCCTTTTGAGATTTCTTCAACATAATATACAATTATCCAGCATCCTCCCCTTTCCTATTCTGATTCACATCCACCTACTCATCTCAAGACACTGAAGTCCTGTTACATTCTTCCATGTGACTCCATGGATGTTCCTTATCATTTTTCTTTATCAAATGCCCTGTCTTCACTGCCCCACAGTTTCCTTTCTCAGTATTATTTCTTTTCTGGTAGAGTCACAACTCTTAAAAAAGTACTGCAGGTAAGAAAGCTGTTTGTGTTTTGTTTATTTAAAAATGAATTGTACACTTCAGGTTTTACTTTACCACTTATTTTATGTTGAACAGTTTAAAATAAAATTGTCTCATAAAATTATAGGACAGGTAAAAGATTTTTATAGCTACTAATGTCACATTTACGATTTTTTATTTGCAAAAAAAATATGTAATCCTTCCAGGTTTTCTCTTTCAATCGCTATTATAATTTGTAGTTTTTTTCTCAAGTCTTCAGGCATACAAACACATAAGCATATTTTCCAATATCTGTTGGCATCTATTTACATAAATATGTGTATAGTCCCACAAACTCTTTGCATTCTATTACATATGTAAAGGATATTTTCCTTCATTATTTTAATAATTTACACACTTAGAATTTCATTTAATTAAATTGTACACATAATTTTTGAATTATTAACTTCCCCATTTATTTTCTATAAAATATATCTTTCAATTCATATCTTGATTTTTATCATTTCCTGAGTTTTGCAAATCTGTACTTTGTCTTTTGTAGAGTAGAAAATTTCTTTATTTTTGT